>NC_058520.1:83191620-84441620 GCF_904849725.1 Hordeum vulgare subsp. vulgare
GTGACGATGATGATCATGCTATGCCTGAAGATGGAGATCGAAAGAGCAAAGATGATAATGGCCATATCATGTCACTATATGATTGCATTGTGATGTTTATCATGTTTTACATCTTATTGCTTAAAACGACGGTAGCATAATAAGATGATCCCTCTTAAAATTTCTAGAACGTATTCCCCTAAGTGTGCACCGTTGCGAAGGTTCGTTGTCTCGAAGCACCACGTGATGATCGGGTGTGATAGATTCTAACGTTCGCATACAACGGGTGTAAGCCAGATTTACACACGCGAAACACCTAGGTTGACTCAACGAGCTTAGCATGTACAGACATGACCTCGAATACAAGAGAACGAAAGGTCGAACATGAGTCGTATGGTTGAATACGATCAGCATGAAGTTGCTCACCATGGTGACTAGTCCGTCTCACGTGATGATCGGACACGGGTTAGTCAACATGGATCATGTATCACTTAGATGATTAGAGGGATGTCGATTTAAGTGGGAGTTCATACTTAATTTGATTAAATGAACTTAATTGTCATGAACTTAGTCTAAAAGTTGTCTTTACAAATATTGTAGATGTCCAACGTCAACCTCAACTTCAACGCATTCCTAGAAAAAAACAAGCTGAAAGATGATGGTAGCAACTATGCGGACTGGGTTCGCAACCTGAAGCTCATCCTTGAAGCAAGTAAAAAGGCTTATGTCCTTAATGTGCCGCTAGGTGACCCTCCCGCTCCCGCAGCAGCCCAGGACATTCTAAACGTCTGGCAAGCGCGGAGTGATGAATACTCTCTGGTCAGGTGTGGCATGTTATACAGTCTAGAAACGGGGCTCCAAAGACGTTTTGAGCAACATGGGGCATATGAGATGTTCCAAGAGCTGAAGCTAGTTTTTCAAGCTCATGCCCGTGTCGAGAGATATGAAGTCTCCGACAAGTTCTTCAGCTGTAAGATGGAGGAGAACAGTTCTGTCAGTGAGCACATACTCAAAATGTCTGGGTTACACGGTCGTCTGACTTCACTTGGAGTCGAACTTCCGGATGATGCTATCATTGACAGAATCCTCCAGTCTCTCCCACCAATCTACAAAGGCTTTGTGCTTAACTACAACATGCAAGGGATGGAGAAAACCATTCCCGAGTTGTACTCGATGCTCAAGTCTGCAGAAGTAGAAATCAAGAAGGAGCATCAAGTGTTGATGGTCAACAAGACCACTAGTTTTAAGAAAGGCAGGGGTAAGAAGAACTTCAAGAAAGACGGCAAAGCTGTTGCCGCGCCCGGTAAGCCAGATGCCGGGAAGAAGAAAAAGAACGGACCCAAGCCTGAGACTGAGTGCTTCTATTGCAAGGGAAAGGGTCACTGGAAGCGGAACTGCCCCAAATACTTAGCGGACAAGAAGGCCGGCAACGTTAAAGGTATATGTGATATACATGTTATTGATGTGTACCTTACCAGCGCTCGTAGTAGCTCCTAGGTATTTGATACCGGTGCTGTTGCTCACATTTGCAACTCAAAGCAGGAACTGCGGAATAAGCGGAGACTGGCCAAGGACGAGGTGACGATGCGCGTCGGGAATGGTTCAAAGGTCGATGTGATCGCCGTCGGCACGCTACCTCTACATCTACCGTCGGGATTAGTTTTAAACCTTAATAATTGTTATTTAGTACCAGCTTTAAGCATGAACATTGTATCAGGGTCTTGCTTAATGCGAGACGGCTACTCATTTAAGTCAGAGAATAATGGTTGTTCTATTTATATGAGTGATATGTTTTATGGTCATGCTCCGCTGGTGAATGGTTTATTCTTGATGAATCTCGATCGTGACGCTACACATATTCATAGTGTGAGTACCAAAAGATGCAAAGTTGATAATGATAGTCCCACATACTTGTGGCACTGCCGCCTTGGTCATATCGGCGTTAAACGCATGAAGAAGTTCCATACTGATGGACTATTAGAGTCTCTTGACTTTGAATCATTTGACACATGCGAACCGTGCCTCATGGGCAAGATGACTAAGACTCCATTCTCAGGAATAATGGAGAGAGCAACTGACTTATTGGAAATAATACATACTGATGTGTGTGGTCCAATGAACGTTGAAGCTCGCGGTGGTTATCGTTATGTTCTCACTCTCACCGATGATTTGAGTAGGTATGGGTATATCTACTTGATGAAGCACAAATCTGAGACGTTTGAAAGTTCAAGGAATTTCAGAGTGAGGTTGAGAATCAACGTGACAGAAAAATTAAATGTCTACGATCCGATCGTGGAGGAGAATATTTGAGTCACGAGTTTGGCACACACCTAAGGAAGTGTGGAATCGTTTCACAACTAACGCCGCCTGGCACACCGCAGCGCAACGGAGTGTCTGAACGTCGTAATCGCACTTTATTAGATATGGTACGATCTATGATGTCTCTCACCGACTTATCGCTATCATTTTGGGGATACGCATTAGAAACTGCAGCGTTCACTTTAAATAGGGCACCGTCTAAATCCGTTGAGACGACACCGTATGAACTGTGGTTTGGCAAGAAACCTAAGTTGTCGTTTCTTAAAGTTTGGGCTGCGATGCTTATGTGAAGAAACTTAAACCAGAAAAGCTCGAACCCAAAGCGGAGAAATGCGTATTCATAGGATACCCAAAGGAAACTATTGGGTATACCTTCTATCTTAGATCCGAAGGTAAAACCTTTGTTGCCAAGAACGGATCCTTTCTAGAGAAAGAGTTTCTCTCGAAAGAAGTAAGTGGGAGGAAGGTAGAACTTGATGAGATAATTACACCCCCTCTCGAATAGGAAAGTAGCGCAGCGCAAGAAGTTGTTCCTGTGGTGCCTACACCGACTGAAGAGGAAGTTAATGATGATGATCATGAAGCTTCGGATCAAGTTACTACTGAACCGCGAAGGTCCACAAGGGTACGCACCGCACCAGAGTGGTACGGGAACCCAGTGATGGAAATCATGTTGTTAGACAACGGTGAACCTTCGAACTATGAAGAAGCGATGGCGGGCCCGGATTCCAACAAATGGCTTGAGGCCATGAAATCCGAGATAGGATCCATGTATGAGAACAAAGTATGGACTTTGGTGGACTTGCCCGATGACCGGCGAGCCATAGAAAATAAATGGATCTTCAAGAAGAAGACTGATGCAAACGGTAATGTAACCGTTTACAAAGCTCGACTTGTCGCAAAGGGTTTTCGACAAATTCAAGGAGTTGACTACGAAGAGACTTTCTCTCCCGTAGCGAAGCTGAAATCAGTACGAATCATGTTAGCAATTGCCGCCTTTTATGATTATGAAATTTGGCAAATGGACGTCAAAATAGCGTTCCTTAACGGGAACCTTAAGGAAGAGTTGTATATGATGCAACCAGAAGGTTTTGTCGACCCTAAGGGTGCTAACAAAGTGTGCAAGCTCCAACGCTCCATCTATGGGCTGGTGCAAGCATCTCGGAGTTGGAACATTCGCTTTAATGAGGTGATTAAAGCGTTTGGGTTCATACAGGTTTACGGAGAAGCCTGTCTATACAAGAAAGTGAGTGGGAGCTCTGTAGCTTTCCTCGTACTATATGTGGATGACATATTATTGATGGGGAATGATATAGAGATGTTGGAGAGCATAAAGGCCTATTTGAACAAGAGTTTTTCAATGAAGGACCTTGGAGAAGCTGCATACATATTAGGCATCAAGATCTATAGAGATAGATCGAGACGCCTCATAGGTCTTTCGCAAAGTACATACCTTGACAAGATATTGAAGAAGTTCAATATGGAAAACTCAAAGAAAGGGTTCTTGCCAGTTTTGCAAGGTATGAGATTGAGTAAGACTCAGTCGCCGACCACGGCAGCAGATAGAGAGAAGATGGGTTCTGTCCCCTACGCTTCAGCCGTGGGCTCTCTAATGTATGCCATGCTGTGTACCAGACCTGATATAAACCTTGCGATAAGCTTGGTAGGGAGGTACCAAAGTAATCCCGGTGCGGAACACTGGACAGCGGTCAATAATATCCTTAAGTACCTGAAAAGGACTAAGGAAATGTTTCTCGTTTATGGAGGTGACGAAGAGCTCGTCGTAAAGGGTTACGTTGACGCTAGCTTCGACACAGATCCGGATGACTCTAAGTCACAAACCGGATACGTATATGTGTTGAATGGTGGGGCAGTGTGCTGGTGCAGCAGCAAGCAAGAAGTCGTGGCAGCATCTACATGTGAAGCGGAGTACATAGCTGCTTCAGAAGCGGCTCATGAAGGAATTTGGATGAAGGAGCTCATCACCGACCTTGGAGTGGTTCCAAGCGCGTCGGGTCCTATGCCACTCTTCTGTGATAACACTGGAGCCATTGCCATAGCCAAGGAGCCCAGGTTTCACCGGAAGGCGAAGCACATCAAGCGCCGCTACAACTCCATCCAGGACCATGTCCAGAGTGGAGTGATAGATATTTGTAAAGTACACATAGATCTGAATATTGCAGACCCGTTGACTAAACCTCTTCCACGAGCAAAACATGATCAGCACCATAATGCTATGGGTGTTCGATACATCACAACGTAACTAGATTATTGACTCTAGTGCAAGTGGGATACTATTGGAAATATGCCCTAGAGGCAATAATAAAATGGTTATTATCATATTTCCTTGTTCATGATAATCGTCTATCATTCATGCTATAATTGTATTAACAGGAAACAGTAATACATGTGTGAATGAATAGATCACAATGTGTCCCTAGCAAGCCTCTAGTTGGCTAGCTCGTTAGTCAATAGATGATCATGGTTTCCTGATCATGGACATTGGATGTCATTGATAACGGGATCACATCATTGGGAGAATGATGTGGTGGACAAGACCCAATCCTAAGCCTAGCACTAGATCGTATTGTTCGTATGCTAATGCTTTTCTAATGTCAAGTATCTTTTCCTTCGACCGTGAGATTGTGCAACTCCCGGATACCGTAGGAGTGCTTTGGGTGTATCAAACGTCACAACGTAACTGGGTGACTATAAAGGTGCACTACTGGTACCTCCGAAAGTGTCTGTTGGGTTGGCACGAATCGAGATCGGGATTTGTCACTCCGTGTGAGGAGAGGTATCTCTAGGCCCACTCGGTAGAACATCATCATGAGCTCAATGTGACTAAGGAGTTAGTCACACGATGACGTGCTACGGAACGAGTAAAGAGACTTACCGGTAACGAGATTGAACAAGGTATAGGTATACCGACGATCGAATCTCGGGCAAGTTCTATACCGACAGACAAAGGGAATCGTATACGGGATTGATTGAATCCTTGACATCGTGGTTCATCCGATGATATCATCGTGGAGCTAGTGGGAGACACCATGGGTATCCAGACCCCGCTGATGGTTATTGGCCAGAGAGGTGTCTCGGTCATGTCTGCCTGTCTCCCGAACCCGTAGGGTCTACACACTTAAGGTTCGATGACGCTAGGGTTATAGGGAATTGTTATACGAGATTACGGAAAGTTGTTCGGAGTCCCGGATGAGATCCCGGACGTCACGAGGAGCTCCGGAATGGTCCGGAGGTAAATATTGATATATAGGACGGATGGTTTCGGACACCGGAAGTGTTTCGGGCATCACCGGTAACGTACTGGGACCACCGGGACCACCGGGACCACCGGAGGTGGTCTCGGGGGACCACCGAAGGGGGTTGACGACCCCGGGAGGCTAGATGGGCTAAGTGGGGAAGGGAACCAGCCCCTAAGTGGGCTGGTGCACCCCCCACCCAGACCATGTGCACCAGAAAAAAAGGGGGAAGGGGGGAACCCTAACTAAGGTGGGCCTTAGGCCCACCAGAGGGGTGCGCCACCCCTCCCCCTTGCCCTGGCCGCCACCCCTCTCCCATCTAAGGGCTTCCGCACCCCTTAGGGGTGGGAACCCTAAGGGCTGCGCCCCCTCCCTCTCCCCCCATATATAGATGAGGTTCGGGGCTGTTTGAGACACTGTTGAATCTCTCTCTCTCGGCGCAGCCCTGCTCCTCTCCCTCCTCCTCTCTGCCGGCGCTTGGCGAAGCCCTGCCGGGAGACCTCGTCTCTCCACCGACACCACGCCGTCGTGTTGCTGGACTTCTTCCCCAACCTCTCCCTCCTCCTTGCTGGATCAAGGTGCGGGAGACGTCACCGGGCTGCACGTGTGTTGAACGCGGAGGTGCCGTCGTTCGGCACTAGATCGGAATCGCTGCGAGTACGACTCCATCAACCGCGTTCTAGCAACGCTTACGCTTAGCGATCTTCAAAGGTACGAAGATGCTCTTACCCCTCTCTCGTTGCTGGTCTCTCCATAGGAAGATCTGAATAAGCGTAGGAAAATTTTGAATTTATGCTATGTTTCCCAACATGGAGATGCCCATCAATAGATATCAATGTGAATGAGTAGGGATTGCCATGCAACGGATGCACTAGAGCTATAAGTGTATGAAAGCTCAAAAAGAAAACTAGTGGGTGTGCACCCAACTTGCTTGCTCACGAAGACCTAGGGCAATTTTGAGGAAGCCCATCATTGGAATATACAAGCCAAGTTATATAATGAAAATTCCCACTAGTACATGAAAGTGACAAAACAAGAGACTCTCTATCATGAAGAACATGGTGCTATTTTGAAGCACAAGTGTGGAAAAAGATAGTAGCATTGTCCCTTCTCTCTTTTTCTCTCATTTTTTTGTGTGGGCTCTTTATCCTCCTTTTTTTCTTTTTTTGGTGGGCATCTTTGGCCTCTCTTTTTTATATGGGCTTCGCTGGCCTCTTTTATTATTTCCTCACATGGGACAATGCTCTAATAATGATGATCATCACACTTTATTTACTTACAACTCGGTACTTAGAACAATAATGACTCTATATGAAATGCCTCCGACAGTGTACCGGGATGTGCAATGATCTAGCTTAGCGTATGACGTTGGAACATCTCGCTAGCTATCTTACGATCATGCAATGGCAATATGAAAGTGATGGCACATGTCATGAGACGGAACGGTGGAAGTTGCATGGCAATATATCTCGGAATGGCTTTGAAAATACCATAATAGGTAGGTATGGTGGCTGTTTTGCGGAAGGTATATGGTGGCTTTGTGCACCGGCGAAAGTTGCGTGGCACTAGAGAGGCTAGCAATGGTGGAAGGGTGAGAGTGCATCTATACCATGGACTCACATTATTCATGAAGAACTCATATACTTATTGCGAAATTTTTATTAGTAATCGAAACAAAGTGCTAAACGCATACTCCTAGGGGAAGGGTTGGTAGGAGTTAACCATCGCGCGATCCCGACCGCCACACAAAGGATGACAATCAATAAATCAATTATGCTCTGACTTCATAACACAATGGTTCACCATACGTGCATGCTACGGGAATCCCTAACCACAACACAAGTATTTCTAGATTCACAACACCCTACTAACATAACTCTAATATTACCATATCCATATCTCAAAACTAATTGTGAGGAATCAAACTTCTCTTACTAATCAATGCACTTGAATATGAAAGTTTTTATTATATCCTCTTTGGATGCCTATCATATTTAGGACTAATTTCATAACACACGCCAATTACCAAGTTACTTAGAGAGAGCGCTCTCAAAATGATATAAGTGAAGATCGAGAGTTTTTATTTCTACAAAATATGACACGCCGTGCTCTACAAAGATTTAAGTGAAGCACTAGAGAAAAATTATCTAGCTCAAAAGATATAAGTGAAGCTCATGGGAGCAAAATTGTCTAGCTCAAAAGATATAAGTGAAGCACATGCGAGCAAAATTATCTAACTCAAAAGATATAAGTGAAGCCCATTGAGTATTCTAACAAATTCACGATGAGTGCATGTCCCTCTCAAAAGGTGTGCAGCAAGGATGATTGTGATAAAACAAAAAGCAAAGACTCCTATAATACATGACGCTCCAAGCAAAACACATATCATGTGGTAAATAAAAATATAGCTCCAAGTAACGTTACCGATGGATTGAAGATGAAAGAGGGGATGCCTTCCCGGGGCATCCCCAAGCATAGGCTTTTTGATGTCCTTAAGTTTGGCTTGGGATTACTTGGGCATCCCAAAGATTAGGCTCTCTCCACTCTTTATTCCATTGTCCATAAGAACATCACCCAAAACTTGAAAACTTCACAACACAAAACTTAAACAGAAACTCGTGATATCATTAGCATAAGAAAACAAACCACCAACTTTTAAAGTACTATAGTAAACATAATTTCCATTTAGATTGATGTTATATTAGTGTATTCTCACTTCTCAATGGCACGTACCCCCCGATACTAACCATAGTTTCATCAAAATAAGCAATCAACACAATTAAAACAGAATCTGTCAAAAACAGAATATTCTGTAGCAATCTGCATATTTCGTATACCTATGCTATCCAAAAAATTCTGAACAAATTATGAAAATTAGGGAAATTTGCATATAAGTCATTAGAGAAAATAATCAACTCAGAAGCTCTTTATGGATAGGAATTAAAAATAATTTCATGAGCACAAAGTTTCTGTCTTTTTCAGCATGATTAAACAACTGTCACGAAAACAAATCATAAAGGTTCTACTTGGCACAAACACTAATTAAAACATAAAAAACACAATCATGATGGTGTGGACTCAACAAAACAGAAATTAAAAAGCAAAAATAAATTTATTCATCGGGTTGCCTCCCAACAAGCGCTATCGTTTAACGCCCTTAGCTAGGCGTAAGGCAATAGAATCAAGTATTATCATCTTTAGTGATCAAACCATAAGTAGCTTTCATAATGGATTCATAAGGCAATTTTATTTTCTTTCTAGGAAAGTGTTCCATGCCCTTCTTTAATGGAAATTTAAATTTAATATTCCCTTCCTTCATATCAATAACAACACCAATAGTCCTAAGGAAAGGTCTACCAAGAATAATGGGACATGTTGGATTGCAATCAATATCAAGCACAATGAAATCTACGGGCACATAGTTACTATTTGCAGTAATAAGAACATCATTGATCCTTCCCATAGGTTTCTTAATAGTAGAATCCGCAAGCTGCAAATTAAGAGAGCACTCATCAATCTCATTGAAACCTAGAACATCACAGAAAGATTTTGGAATTGTGGAAACACTAGCACCCAAATCACACAAAGCATGCCATTCATAATTTTTAATCTTAATTTTTATAGTAGGTCCCCACTCATCTTACAACTTTTTATAGTAAGCATCATAATCATTTGGTTGGGCCATGAGGATAAATAAGATAGCACACACGAGCAAACCGAAAGCAAGCGAAAGAAAGGGCGAATGAAATGGCAAATAAAGAAAGGCAAATATTTTTGTAAATTTTGTTTTAGAAGTGGGGGAGAGGAAAACGAGAGGCAAATGGCAAATAATGTAAATGCAAGAGATGAGTTTGCGATAGGTACGTGGTAGATATGCTTCACTTGAATGCACCCCGGCAGCGGCGCTAGAAATTCTTCGTGCTACTTCTTGAGCTTGTGTTGGTTTTTCACTTGAAGAGGAAAGGGTGATGCAACAAAGTAGAGATAAGTATTTCCCTCAGTTTTAGAACCAAGGTATGAATCCAGTAGGAGTATCAAGATGAGGCACCAAGGCACCTGCGCAAAAACAAACAAACTTGCACCCAACGCGATAAAGGGGTTGTCAATCCCTTTACGATTACTTGCAAGGTGAGATCTGATAGTGATAATAGGTAAATATAAATAAATAAATAAATAAAAGTGCAGCAAGGTACTTTTGGTATTTTTGTATGTAGATCTGAATATATAATGTGTAAAATAGACCCCGGGGCCATAATGTTCACTAGAGGCTTCTCTCATGATAGCAAGTATTACGGTGGGTGAACGAATTACTGTCGAGCAATTGATAGAATCGCGCAAAGTCATGACGATATCTAAGGCAATGATCATACATATAGGCATCATGTCCGAGACAAGTAGACCGATACTTTCTGCATCTACTACTATTACTCCACACATCGATCGCTATCCAACATGCATCTAGTGTATTAAGTTCATAACAAACAGAGTAACACCTTAAGCAAGATGACATGATGTAGAGGGATAAATTCATGCAATATGATATAAACCCCATCTTTTTACCCTTGGTGGCAACAACACGATGCGTGCCTTGGTACCCCTTCTGTCACTAGGTGAGGACACCGCACGGTAGGAACCCAAAACCAAGAACTTCTCCCATTGCAAGAATTATAGATCAAGTTGGCCAAACGAAACCCATAACTCGAAGAGAATTACAAGGATACGAAATCATGCATATAAGAAATCAGAGGAGACTCAAATAATATTCATAGATAATCTGATCATAAATCCACAATTCATCGGATCTCGACAGACACACCGCAAAAGAAAGTTACATCGGATAGATCTCCATGAAGATCATGAAGAACTTTGTATTGAAGATCCAAGAGAGAGAACAAGCCATCTAGCTACTAGCTATGGACCCGAAGGTCTGTGGTGAACTACTCACGCACCATCGGAGAGGCAATGGTGTTGATGAAGAAGCCCTCCATGTCCGAATCCCCCTCCGACAGGGCACCAGAACGGTCCCCAGATGGGATCTCGCGGAAACAGAAGCTTGCGGCGGCGGAAAAGTATTTTCGTGGCTCTCTCTGTTGGTTTGGGGATTTTAGGGAATTTATAGGCGAAATAGGTAGGGCAAAGGAGGCACAAGGGGCCCACGAGCCTGCTAGGCGCCCCCCTGGGGCGCGCCTAGGGGGCTCATGGCCTCCTCTGTGGCCCTCTGCCTTGGTTCTCAAGTCTTCTGGATTCTTTCTGTTATGGCAAAAATCATCCTGAAGGTTTTATTCCGTTCGGACTCCGTTTAATATTTTTATCTGAAAAAGGTCAAAAACACGGAAAAACAGAAACTGGCACTGGGCACTGAGTTAATAGGTTAGTCCCAAAAATGATATAAAATTGCATATAAATGCTTATAACACATCCCAAGTTGATAATTTAATAGCATGGAACAATAAAAAGTTATAGATACGTTGGAGACGTATCACTCCACCACCATCACCGCCACGCTGTCGTGCTGCCGAAGAATTCAGCTACCTCTTCGTCTCTTTTGCTGGATCAAGAAGGCGGAGATCGTCATTGAGCTGTATGTGTGCTGAACACGGAGGTGTCATCCGTTCGATGCTAGATCGGGACGGATCATGCGACGGTGACAATTTGGATCGCAAAGACATTCCACTATATCAACCGCATTTCTTAACGCTTCCCTCTTAGCGATCTACAAGGGTATGTAGATCCGATCTCCCTCTCATAGATGATCATCACCATGATAGGTCTTCGTGTGCGTAGGAATTTTTTGTTTCCCATGCAACATTCCCCAACAGTGGTATCAGAGCTAGGTTCATGCGTAGATGAAATCTTGAGTAGAACACAAAAGAGTTTGTGGGTGTTGATGTTCAATTTGCTGCCCTCCTTAGTCTTTTCTTGATTCGGCGATATTGTTGGATTGAAGCGGCCCGGACCAACCTTACTCGTACCTTACGAGAGACCGGTTTCATCGACTGACATGCAACTTGTTGCATAAAAATGACTGGCGGGTGTCTGCTTCTTCAACTTTAGTTGAATCGGATTTGACTGAGGTGGTCCTTGGAGAAGGTTAAATAGCAATTAGCATATCACCATTGTGGCTTTGCGTAAGTAAGATGCGATCATACTGGATACCCATAACAGTCGCTAAAACATGCAACAACAAATTAGAGGATGTCTAACTTGGTTTTGCAGGGTATGCATGTGATGTGATATGGCCAAAGACATGATATGATATATTGGAAGTATGAGATGATCATGTTTTAACAGTTAAATATCGACTTGCACGTCGATGCTACGGCAACCGGCAGGAGCCATATGGTTGTCTTTAAACTAACGTTTGTGCTTGCAGATGCGTTTACTATATTGCTAGGCAGTAGCTTTAGTAGTAATAGCATAGATAGCACGACAACCTCAATGGAGGCACAATGATGGAGATCATGGTGTGGCGCCGGTGACGATGAAGTTCATGCCGGTGCTTTGATGATGGAGATCAAGAAGCACAAAATCATGGCCATATCATGTCACTTTATGATTTGCATGTGATGTTAATCCTTTTATGCACATTATTTTGCTTAGAACGACGGTAGCATTATAAGGCGACCCCTCACTAAAATTTCAAGATAAAATTGTGTTCTCCCCGACTGTGCACCATTGCGACAGTTCGTCGTTTCGAGATACCACGTGATGATCGGGTGTGATAGACTCAACGTTCACATACAACAGGTGCAAAACAGTTGCACACGCGGAACACTCAGGTTAAACTCGATGAGCCTAGCATGTACAGACATGGCCTTGGAACACAAGAGACCAAAAGGTCGAGCATGAATCATATAGTTGACATGATCAACATGGAGATGTTCACTACTGAAACTATACTCAACTCACGTGATGATCGGACTTGAGTTAGTGAATTTGGATCGTGCGACACTCGAATGACTAGAGGGATGTCTATTTGAGTGGGAGTTTATTAGTAATATGATTAGCTAAACTCAATTGTCTTGAACATAGTCTAAGTAATCTTTGCAAAATTGTATGTTATAGATCAATGGCCCGCGCAGTAGCAACCCTAAATTTCAATACGTTCCTAGAGAAAGCTAAGCTGAAAGATGATGGTAGAAACTTTGTAGACTGCGCTCGAAATATGAGGCTTATCCTCCAAGCTGGGAAAAATAATTATGTCCTTGAGGCAGCGCTAGGAGATGAACCACCCGCTACGACTGACCAAGACGTTTTGAACGCTTGGCAAGCATGTAAGGATGACTACTCACTGGTTAAATGTGCAGTTTTGTATGGCTTAGAACCGGGACTTCAAAGACGTTTTGAACGTCATGGAGCATATGAAATGTTCCAGGAGTTGAAGTTTATGTTTGATAAGAATTCCCGGATCGAGAGGTATGAGACCTCTGGTAAATTCTGTGCTAGCAAAATGGAGGAGAATTCATCTATCTATGAACATGTGCTCAAAATGACTGGGTACTCAAACCGTCTAGCTGAGCTGGGGATCGCTCTCCCGCAAGAAGCTATCACTAACGGAATTCTTCAATCACTGCCACCTAGCTACAAGAGCTTCGTGTTGAACTATAACATGCAAGGGATGAATATGTCACATGGTGAGTTATTTGTGATGCTGAAAGTCAGCGAGTCAGAAATCCAGAAAGAACATCAAGTGTTGATGGTCAATAAGACCACTAGTTTCAAGAAAAACGGCAAAGGTAAGAAGGGTAACTCCAAGAAGAGTGGCAAAGTTGTTGCCCCTTCGATGAAGAAACCCAAGGCCGGACCTAAGCCGGAAACTGAGTGCTATTATTGCAAGGGACTGGCCGATAAGAAGGCGGCCAACGCCAAACAAGGTATATATGATATACATGTTATTGATGTGTACCTCACCAACTCTCGTAGTAGTGCCCGGGTATTTGATACCAGTTCTGTTGCTCACATTTGCAACTCGAAACAGGAACTGCGGAATAAACGAAGGCTCGGGAAGGATGAAGTGACGATGCGCGTGGGAAATGGTTCCAAGGTTCATGCGATCACCGTTGACACAATCTCACTTCGGTTACCGCCGGGATTAGTTATGAACTTAAATAATTGTTATTTAGTGCCTGCGTTGAGCATGAACATTATATCTGGATCTTGTTTATTGCGAGACGGTTACTCATTTAAGTCCGAGAATAATGGTTGTTCTATTTATATGAGTAATATCTTTTATGGTCATGCACCCAATGTGAGGGGTTTGTTCATATTGAATCTCGATTGTGATGAAACTCATATCCATAACATTGAGACCAAAAGATGTAGAGTTAACAATGATAGCGCCACTTTCTTGTGGCACTGCCGCTTAGGTCATATTGGTGTTAAGCGCATGAAGAAACTCCTTGCTGATGGACTTTTGGAGTCACTTGATTTTGAATCACTTGACACATGCGAACCATGCCTCATGGGCAAGATGACCAAGACTCTGTTCTCTGGAACAATGGAGTGTGCAAGTGACTTATTGGAGATCATACATACTGATGTGTTCAGAACAATGAGCATAGAGGTGTGCGGCGGATATCGTTATTTTCTCACCTTCACTGAAGATTTGAGTAGGTATGGCTATATCTACTTGATGAAGCACAAGTATGGAATGTTTGAAAAGTTTAAACAATTTCACAGTGAAGTTGAAAAACATCTTAGCAAGAAGATCAAGTTCATACGATCTGATCGAGGAGGAGAATATCCGAGTTACGAGTTTCGTGCTCACTTAAGACAATGTGGAATTGTTTCACAGTTGACACCGCCTGGAAGACCACAACGTAATGGTGTGTCTGAACATCGTAATTTTACTTTATTAGATATGGTGCGATCTATGATGTCTCTTATCAATTTGCGATTATCGTTTTGGGGCTATGTATTGGAGACATCTCCATTCACTTTAAATAGGGCACCATCAAAATCCGTTGAGACGACACCATATGAGCTATGGTATGGCAAGAAGCCAAAGTTGTCGTTTCTTAAAGTTTGGGGATGTGATGCTTATGTAAAAAGCTTCAGCGTGAAAAGCTAGAATCCAAAGCGGAAAAGTGTGTCTTCATAGGTTACCCAAAGGAGACAGTTGGGTATACCTTCTATATCAAATCTTAGGGCAAAGTGTTTGTCGCTAAGAGCGGAGCTTTTTTTGAGAAAGAGTTTCTCTCGAAAGAATTGAGTGGGAGGAAGATATAACTTAATGAGGTTGCGGAACCTCTGCTTCAACAGGATGGTGGCGCAGGGCAGAAAGAAATATCTGTCAAGGCAACACCAGTTGAAGAGGAAGCTAATGATGACGATCATGAAGCTTCATATCAAGTTACTGTCGGACCTCACACGTCGACAATAGCACGTGCTGCTCCTGAGTGGTACGGGAATCCTGTCTTGTCGATCATATTGTTGGACAACAATGAGCCTGCGAACTATGGAGAAGCAATGGTGGGCCCAGATTCCAACAAATGATTAGAAGCCATGAAATCCGAGATAGGATCTATGTATGAAAACGAAGTATGGACATTGGAAGTATTACCTGAAGGTCGCATGGCTATTCAGAACAAATGGATCTTTAAAAAGAAGACGGACGCAGATGGTAATGTGACCGTTTATAAAGCTCGACTTGTGGCAAAGGGTTTTCACAAGTTCAAGGAGTTGACTATGATGAGACATTCTCATCCGTAGCGATGCTTAAGTCCGTCCGAATCATGTTACAATAGCTGCATTTTTCGATTATGAAATCTGGCACATGGATGTAAAAACGGTGTTCCTTAACAGGTTTCCTAAGGAAGAGTTGTATATGATGCAACCCGAAGGTTTTGTCGATCCAGAGAATGCTGACAAGGTGTGCAAGCTCCAGCCATCCATTTATGGACTGGTGCAAGCATCTCGGAGTTGGAATCAACACTTCTATGAGGTGCTCAAGGCGTTTGGGTTTATACAAATTTTTGGAGAAGCTTGTATTTACAAGAAAGTGAGTGGGAGCTCTATAGAGTTTCTAATATTATATGTGGATGACATATTGATGATTGGAAACAATGTGGAGTTTTTGCAAAGCATAAAGGATTACTTGAATAAAAGTTTTTCAATGAAAGACCTAGGAGAAGCTGCTTACATATTGGGCATAAAGATTTATAGAGATAGGTCGAGACGCCTAATAGCTCTTTCACAAAGCACATACCTTGATAAAGTTTTGAAGAAGTTCAAAATGGAACAATCCAAGAAGGGGTTCTTGCGTGTGTTACAAGGTATAAAGTTGAGTAAGACTCAATGTGCAGTAACTGCAGAAGATAGAGAAAAGATGAGTGTCGTCCCCTATGCTTCAGCCATAGGGTCTATCATGTATGCAATGTTGTGCACAAGACCGGATGTCAGCCTGGCCATAAGTATGGCAGGCAGGTTTCAAAGTGATCCATGAGTGGAACACTAGGCGGCGGTGAAGAATATTCTGAAGTACCTGAAAAGGACTAAGGAAATGTTTCCCATTTATGGAGGTGACGAAGAGCTCGTCGTAAAGGGTTACATCGATGCAAGCTTTGTCACTGATCTGGATGAATCTAAGTCACAAACGGGATATTTATTTATTCTTAACGGGGGTGCGGTAAGCTGGTGCACTTCCAAGCAAAGCGTCATAGCTGATTCTACATGCGAAATGGAGTACATAGCTGCCCCAGAGGCGGCCAAGGAGGGTGTCTGGATGAAGCAGTTTATGTCAGATCTTGGAGTAATGCCAAATGTACTGGATCCAATCAATCTATTCTGTGACAACACTAGTGCCATTTCTCTAGCCAAGGAACCAACGTTTCACAAGAGCACCAGACACATAAAGTGACGCTTCAACGCCATCCGTGATTACATCAAAGAGGACGACATAAATATTTGCAAAGTGGACACGGATCTGAATGTTGTAGATCCGCTGACTAAACCTCTTCCACGAGCAAAGCATGAACAACACCAGAACTGTATAGCTGTTAGATTCATTACATTGTAAATCACATGGATATGTGAGGCTAGATTATTGACTCTAGTGCAAGTGGGAGACTGTTGGAAATATGCCCTAGAGTCAATAATAAAATAGTTATTATTATATTTCTTGTTTCAAGATAATCATTTATTATCCATGCTATAATTGTATTGAATGGAAACATAAGTGCATGTGTAGATATATAGACAAAGCAATGTCCCTAGTAAGTCTCTAGTTGACTAGCCTGTTGGTCAAGGATGGTTAAGGTTTCCTAGCCATAAGACAAGCGTTGTCACTTGATGAGGGTATCACATCATTAGGAGAATGATGTGGTGGACAAGTATTCATTCCTATGACCATGAGATCATGTAACTCATTGACATCGGAGGAATGCCTTGTGTGTATCAAACGATGCAACGTTACTGGTTGACTATAAAGGTACTCTATAGGCATCTCCGAAGGTGTCCGTTGAGTTAGCATGGATCAAGACAGGGATTTGTCACTCGTGTGATGCAGAGGTATCTCGGGGCCCACTCGGTAATGCAACATCACAAACAAGCCTTTCAAGAAATGTGACTAAAGAGTTAGTCACGGGATCTTGTATTACGAAATTAGTAAAGAGACTTGCTGATAACGAGATTGAAATAGGTATAGAGATGTCGGCGATCGAATCTCGAGCAAGTAACATACCGAAGGACAAAGAGAATGATATACTGGATTGTGTGAATCCTTGATATAGAGGTTCAACCGATAAGATCTTCGTACAATATGTAGGATCCAATATGGACATCCAGGTCCCGCTATTGGATATTGGCCAGAGAGTGTCTCGGTCATGTCTACATAGTTCTCGAACCCGCAGGGTGTGCACACTTAAGGTTCAGTGACGTTTTCGGTATAGTTGAATTATTGATGTTGGTAACCGAATGTTGTTCGGAGTCCGGAATGAGATCCTGGACGCCACGAGTGTCTCCGGAATGGTCCAGAAACAAATATTGATACATAGGATTGTTGCATTTGGCTTCCGGAACGATTTTGGGCATTACGAGTAAAGTACCGGGAGTGACGAATGGGTTCCGAGGTTTTGCCGAGAGGGGCCACCCACCCGGGAGAGGACCTAATAGGCCCATGGGTGGCGCACCAGCCCTTAGTGGGATGGTGAGGCCAGCCAAATAGGGCTATTTCGGCTAGAGCAGCAATAAAGGAAAAAAAATAAAAAAAGAGAGGAGGTGGGCAAGAAGGAAAGGACTCCTCCTCCAAACCGAATTGGAGGAGGAATCCTTCCTCCTTGGCTCGGCCGACCCCTCCTACTTGGAGTAGGAGGCAAGTCAGCCACTCCTTGGTTCCTCCTATATATAGTGGAGGTTTGAGAGGGGTTTTGCACCTCAAGCCTTTGTGCAAACCTCTCTTCCTCCACTACTTCGTGACATATCGTAGCTAGATCGGTACGGCACGACGAAGCCCTACCGGAGTAGCTCCACCACCATCACCGCCACGATGTCATGCTGCCGGAGAATTCAGCTACCTCTTCGTCTCTCTTGCTAGATCAAGAAGGCGGAGATTGTCATCGAGCTGTTCATGTGCTGAACGCGGAGGTGCCGTCTGTTCGGTGCTAGATCGGGACGGATCGTGGGATGGCGACGATTTGGATCACGAAGACGTTCCACTACATTAACGGTGTTTCTTAACGCTTCCCGCTTAGTGATCTACAAGGGTATGTAGATCCGATCTCCCTCTCATAGATGATCATCACCATGATAGGTCTTCGTGTGCGTAGGAAATTTTTTGTTTCCCATGCAACGTTCCCCAACATGATGATGAGGTTGATCTCGATTACAAGGGTGCTGTTTTGCTACCTCTAGCCTCGAGAGCCTCTAATCTATCTATCTCTAATGACTTGAACTTGTCCCTCTTGGGGTGCCTTACCCTTCTTTATATAGGTTGAAGGGGCGGCTTACATATAGAGTCCTACTCAGACTAGGACTAATCTTTCTTGACTCCCAATCAGGGTCTTGCTTCCCTTGTGAGGGAATCTTTTCTTTACGGGCGGCTCACCGCGGGATGCTTACCAAGGGCTTCTACCGCGGGCGGCTTATCGTGGGCTTCTTACCGACGGCTTCTCATCTTTCGGACTCATTGGTACGTCTCCATCCTATCTATAATTTTTGATTGTTTCATGCCAATATTCTACAACTTTCATATACGTTTGGCAACTTTTTATACTATTTTTGGGACTAACATATTGATCCAGTGCGAGTGCCAGTTCCTGTTTGTTGCATGTTTTTTGTTTCGCAGATTATCCTTACCAAACGAAGTCCAAACGAAATAAAAAACCTACGGGGATTTTTTGGAATATTTATGATTTTTGGGAAGAAGAATCTACGCGAAACGATGCCCGAGGAGGTCACAAGCCCAGGAGGCGCCCCTAGGCCGCGGCTGGCAGGCTTGTGACCAATCCCTCACGCGGTTGGGGCCCTTCTTTCGCCGCAAGGAAGCTAATATGTGGAAAAGAATTGTGTTTAAATTTCAGCCCAATCGGAGTTATGGATCTCCGGGAATTTAAGAAATGGTGAAAGGCAGAATCTGCGAGCGCAGAAAGAGAAGGACACGGAGAGAGAGATCCAATCCCGGAGGGGCTCTCGTCCCTCCGCTTCCATGGAGACCATGGACCAGAGGGGAAACCCTTCTCCCATATAGGGAGGAGGTCAAGAAAGAAGAGGAAGAAGGGGGGGCTCTCTCCCCCTCTCTCCCGGCGGTGCCGGAACGCCGCCCGGGACATCATCGTGTGACGACGATCTACACCAACACCTCCCTCATATTCACCAACACCTCCATCACCTTCCCCCATCTATATTCAGCGGTCCACTCTCCCGCAACCCGATGTACCCTCTACTTGAACATGGTGCTTTATGCTTCATATTATTTTCCAATGATGTGTTGCCATCCTATGATGTCTGAGTAGATTTTCGTTGTCCTATCGGTGATTCATGAATTGCTATGATTGGTTTAATTTGCTTGTGGTTATGTTGCTGTCCTTTGGTGCCCATCATATGAGCGCGCGCGTGGATCACACCATAGGGTTAGTAGTATGTTAATAGGACTATGTACTGGAGGGCAAGGGTGACACAAGCTTCAGCCTAGCATAGAAATTAATGCATATGGGATTGAAGGGGGACCAATATATCTTATTGCTATGGTTGGGTTTTACCTTAATGAACGCTAGTAGTTGCGGATGCTTGCTAATAGTTCCAATCATAAGTGCATAGAATTCCAAGTAAGGGATGACATGCTAGCAGTGGCCTCTCCCACATAAAACTTGCTATCGGTGTAGTAACGTAGTCAATTGCTTAGGGACAATTCCACAACTCCTACCACCACTTTTCCACACTCGTTAGACTAACGTAATTGTTTATTTATCTAACCAGCCCCTAGTTTTTATTTACGTGTTCTCTCTTTTCTCGCAAGCCTATCCTATCACCCCTACAAAGTACTTCTAGTTTCATACTTGTTCTAGGTAAAGCGAATGTAAAGTGTGCGTAGAGTTGTATCGGTGGTCGATAGAACTTGAGGGAATATTCGTCCAGCCTTTAGCTCCTCGTTGGGTTTGACACTCTTACTTATCGTGAAAGGCTACAATTGATCCCCTATACTTGTGGGTTATCACTCATCTTCAGGATTCATCTCCGGGGGGCTTCTTATCTTTGGGCGACTTAAGCCCAGAGAGGACTTAACTGTTGGGGAACATAGTAATTTCAAAAAAAATTCCTACGTCACACAAGGATATATCTATGCAGAAACCAACAACGAGCTAAGGGGTAGAGCATCTTCATACCTTTGAAGATTGCTAAGCAGAAGCGTTGCTAGAACGTGGTTGATGGAGTCGTACTCGCATCAATTCATATCGCGGTGGATTCCGATCTATGCACCGAACAACGGCGCCTCCGCGTTCAACACACGTGCAGCCCGGTGACGTCTCCAACGCCTTGATCCAACAAGGAGGGAGGAGAGGTTGAGGGAGAGCTCCAGCAGCATGATGGCGTGGTGACGGTGGAGCTACGCGGCACGCCGACAGGGCTTCGCCAAGCACTACGGAGGACGAGGAGTAGGGCTGCGTCGAGAGAGAGAGAGAGAGAGAGAAATTGTGTCTCAAAACAGCCCCAAACCCTCCACTATATATAGGAGGAGAGGGAGGAGGGTGCCCACCCTTAGGGTTTCCCACCCTAAGGGGTACGGTAGCCCTAGATGGCTTTGGGGCAGCGGCCAAGGGTGGAGGTGCCCTAGGGTGGGCCTTGAGGCCCAAGGTGGCATCTCCATGCCTAGGGTTTGCCCCCCTCCACCCCTTGTTGCGCCTTGGGCCCTTAGTGGTGGCGCACCATCCCACCTAGGGGCTGGTTCCCATCCACTTTTGGCCCGTGTAGCACATTGGGGCTGGTGACCCTTCCCGGTGGACCGCCGGAACCCTTCCGGTGGTCCCGGTACATTACCGGTGTCGCCCAAAACAATTCCGATGACCAAATACTCACTTCCTATATTTGAATCTTTACCTACGGACCATTCCGGAACTTCTCGTGGTGTCCGGGATCTCATCCAGGACTCCGAACAACCTATGGTAACCAGTACACTATTCCCATATAACCCTAGCGTCATCGAACCTTAAGTGTGTAGGCCCTATGGGTTCGGGAACCATGCAGACATGACCGAGACACCTCTCTGATCAATAACCAACAACGGGGTCTGGATATCCATGTTGGTTCCCACATGTTCCACGATGATCTCATCGGATGAACCCCGATGTCGGGGATTCGATCAATCCCGTATTTGTCTACCAGTATGATACTTGCCCAAGATTCCATCGTCGGTATCCCTATACATTGTTCAATATCGTTACTGACAAGTATCTTTACTCGTTCCGTAACACATCATCCCGTGGCTAACTCCTTAGTCACACTGAGCTCAATATGATGATGGATTACCGAGTGGGCCCGTAGATACCTCTCCGTCACACGGAGTGACAAAGCCCAGTCTCGATTCGTACAACCCAACACATACTTTTGGAGATACTTGTAGTGCACCTTTATAATCACCCAGTTACATTGTGACGTTTGATACACCCAAATCACTCCTACGGTATCCGGGAGTTGCACAATCTCATGGTCTAAGGAAATGATACTTGACATTAGAAAAGCTTTAGCATACGAACAATACGATCTAGTGCTATGCTTAGCATCGGGTTTTGTCCATCACATCATTCCCCAATGATGTGATCCCGTTATCAATGACATCCAATGTCCATGATCAGGAAACCATGATCATCTATTGATCAACAAGCTAGCCAACTAGAGGCTCACTAGGGACACACTGTGATCTATATATTCACACATGTATTACGGTTTCCGGTTAATATGGTTATAGCATGAATAATAGACAATTATCATGAACTAGGAAATATAATAACAACCACTTTATTATTGCCTCTAGGGCATATTTCCAACATTAACATCAGGACGACTTAAGCCCAGAGAGGAATTAACATCAGGGCGACTTAAGCCCAGAGAGGATTTAGCATCAGGGCTACTTAAGCCCAGAGAGGACTTACCATCAGGTCGACTTAAGCCCAGAGAGGACTTAACATGAGGGTGACTTAAGCCCAGAGAGGACTTAACATGAGGGCGACTTAAGCCCAGAGAGGACTTAACATCAGGGCGACTTAAGCCCTGAGATGACTTAACATCAGGGCGACTTAAGCCTTGAGATGACTTAACATCAGGGCGACTTAAGCCCTGAGATGACTTAACCTCGGGTCTTGGTCGTGGGGAATATCCCCGACACCCACCAACATGCGCCACCTCAGTCACAAGGACACCACCGTCGTCTCACCACAATAAATGCAGCGAGTCCGGGCGAACTAAGACACAACCACTATAGACAGGGACCGACAGTCCGCATCCGCGTGGGAGGGGACAACCTCCAACGGCTCAGGCGGTAGCAGACCAAACGCATGAGCACGGGCATGCCGGGCCAACTGCCTAGCCAGGCCCATATCAGGCTCGTTAAGCCCTCGCCGCTGCGCTGCACCACGCGTAGCACAGTAGCCGCTGCCCCCATTGCCCGTAGTGAGGCAGACCAGCCAGAGACCGAATCGTCCCACCCCGACCCAGATCTAGGTCCCAGATCTGGGCTAGCATGGCGCCGCCAGCCGCCAAGGAGCTACGCCACCGTCGTGTCGCTGCCCGATCTCCATTGGGGCACCGCCTGCCGAGGACCACCGCCATCGGAACTGGCCGCCCGAGACGAGCCACGAAGGGAAAAGGAGGAGGGCCGCCACCACCGGCCACATGACACCATGTGGCAAGCGCGTGGCCGCGCCTGCTGACGGCAGCGGCGAAAGGGAGGGAGGGTGGGAAGGCTTTGTGGCGGGGGGAAGAAGGGGCTGTCCCGATCGCCTCACTCGGGGAGGCGACGCGGGGGCACTGGGATGGTTCGGCGAGTGTCTGCTTACAATTATCCTTTCAACTCAGTGAAATAACATTACTATTTGATTTGACCTTCATGTCGGTAGGAAACATACGTACTCATATGGTTCACGTCATTGGTACAAGCATTAACTAGAAATTGTTGGAACCTTCACTACCGCGTACATAAAAGATTTTGCCAAAGATACATGTCATGCAAAGTTGTCAGAATCGTGACTCAAGTCTTAGAATCTTACTATCTTACGATCCAAACTACCCACTACGATTCTACGACTTTGCTCATAGAATCTAAGTTTCTACGATCCTGATAGTTACAATTCTATGATTGATCCTAGCAATGGAGCTCGGATCAGATTCATAATCGCAATTCTGACAACTTTCATGCCTCTCTTATTTTCTCCATGTTTTTTCATGTTACAAATCTTACGTAGAGTTTGTGCATATTATAGCAGAAGCCAACTGACCTAGATAGAAACTTCTATACCTACACCAATGGTGAATCTACTATGAGGCATTAACAAGTTTGAACCCTCTACAATGCTACACTCTTTTACTGCTAGTCTCAAGGACTAGCCCAACCACTTGCCAGTCCGGCTCACCACATGTTTGCATGAGACATGCAGCCCAACCCTCCATCCATCTTCTTTCTAGATTCGTGACTGTCCTACACGAGCTACACCACAACCTTCCAGGCTATAAATCCTACCACAACTCTAACTCGTACTCGTACTGCCTACACGTATAATGTGGCTAGGTGCTAATCCTAGCCAAACTTATCATAGTAAAACAGACTAGACATGCAGTCCTAATAACACACATACTCAACTCTACATGAAATCCAAACATTGATTTGTACATGACAGAAATCTAGCCTAATCTAGATTATTACTAATAGGAGGCGTCTTCTCTGGATAAAAACCTTAGCATTCTTGATGATCCAAATATTCCAACAAGTAGTGAACAGTGATGACCCACAAGTATAGGGGATCTATCGTAGTCCTTTCGGTAAGTAAGAGTGTCGAACCCAACGAGGAGCAGAAGGAAATGACAAGTGGTTTTTGATGACCCACAAGTGTAGGGGATCTATCGTAGTAATTTCGATACGTAAGAGTGTCGAACCCAACGAGGAGCACCAGGAACTAACAAGTGGTTTTCAGCAAGGTATTCTCTTCAAGCACTGAAATTATCGGTAACAGATAGTTGTGTGGTAAGATGATTCGTAGCAAGTAGCAAGTAACAATAGTAACAAAGGTGCAGCAAAGTGTCCCAATCCCTTTTGTAGCAAGGAACAAGCCTTGACAAACTCTTATAGGAGGTAAAGCGCTCCCGAGGACACATGGGAATTTCTATCAAGCTAGTTTTCATCATGTTCACATGATTCACGTTCGCTACTTCGATAGTTTGATATGTGGGTGAACCCGTGCTTGGGTGCTGACCTTAATTGGAAAAACATCCCACTTATTATTAACCCCTCTCGCAAGCATCCGCAACTACGAAATAAGATTTAAGACAAAGTCTAACCATAGCTTCATACTAGTGGATCCAAATCAGCCCCTTACGAAGCAACGCATAAACTAGGGTTTAAGATTCTATCACTCTAGGAACCCATCATCTACTTATTACTTCCCAATGCCTTCCTCTAGGACCAAATAATGGTGAAGTGTCATGTAGTCGACGTTCACATAATACCACTAGAGGAAAGACAACATACATCGCATCAAAATATCGAACGAATACCAAATTCACATGACTACTTATAGCAAGACTTATCCCATGTCCTCACGAACAAAAGTGACGACTCACAAAGCATAATTATGTTCATGACCATAGGTATTGAATAGCATCAAGGATCTAGACATATAATCTTCCACGGAGTAATCCAACTAGCATCAACTAAAAAGAGTAATTAACACTACTAGCAACCTTACAAGTACCAATCGGAGTCGCGAGACGGAGATTGGTTACAAGAGATGAACTAGGGTTTGGAGATGAGATGGTGATAATGAAGATGGTGATGGTGATGAGTCCCCTCCAATGAGAGGAGTGTTGGTGATGACGATGGCGACGATTTCCCCCTCCGGGAGGGAAGTTTCCCCGACAGGACAACCCTGTCAGAGCTCTAGATTGGTTCTCCTCAATTACCGCCTCGTGGCAGCGGCGACTCCACCCGAAAGCTTTCTCCTGATTTTTTCTGGAACGAAACCCTCCTTATAGCAAAAGATGAGAGCCAGAGGGGCAACAGGGGGCCCACAAGCCACCTAGGCGCAGCTACGGGGGTAGGCCGTGCCTCGCAGGCTTGTGGCCTCCTGGTGGATCCCCTGTGGTACTTCTTCTGTCAAGTATTTTTTATAAATTCCAAAATAATTCCTCGTTGATTTTCACGGCTTTTGGAGTTGCGCAGAATAGGTATCTCAAACTTGCTCCTTTTTCAGACCAGAATTCCAGCTGCCGGCATTCCCCCTCTTCATGTAAACCTTATAAAATAAGAGAGAAAAGGCATAAGTATTGTACTGTGAAGTGTAATAACAGCCCATAAAGCGATAAATATCATAAAAGCATGATGCAAAATGGACGTATCAACTCCCCCAAGCTTAGACCTCTCTTGTCCTCAAGTGGAAACCGAGATCAATAAATATGCCCACATGTTTAGAGACAGAGGTGTCGACAAAACAAGATACGGACATGCAAGCATCATGATAATAATTAGAACAACAATATTATCATATAATATCTTATGCTAAAGTGATAATTCCTTCACAAAGTAAAGTATGGATCAAGAACCTTATTGAGAATTAACAACCAATAGCCTTTAGTCATTGAAGTAATTGCAATTTATCATAACGTTGGAAAGAGTCAAATAAGAGCTTGTAAAGCAAATCCACATACTCAATCATCCTTTCATCTTCTACAATTGCTAAAACTCACGTGGTACTCAGGAGATCAAAGTTTCAGTTGGGCACAAATAAATATAGGGGCTTATAGTTTCGCCTCCCAACTACTTACCTCAAGGGTAATGTCAACAATAATAATTCATGAATACTTACTTCCAAGTTGACATATGAATATAGATCTTTCCCTAGCATATGACGTTAGCCAAGATAAAGGCGAGATAAGGAATTGGTGTCGATCACCATGACACTTTTAAGGACAAAAAGTAAAGGTACAAGATAGGCCCTTCGCAGAGGGAAGCAGAGGTTGTCATGCGCTTTTGAGGTTTGGATGTGTGACCTCATAGTGTGAAGGAACGTCACTTTATATTGAATCTTGTGATAAAGAACTTTATTATGCAGTCTGTCGCTTTTATGTCTTCCTCATCACAGGTTCGCACAAAGCTTATTTTCCACACACTAATAGATCATACATATTTAGGGAGCAATTTTTATTGCTTCCACCGATGACAACTTACTTGAGGGATCTTCTTCAATCCATAGGTATGTATGGTGGACTCTCATGGCAAAACTGGGTTGAAGGTTTATGGATGCACAAGTAGTATCTCTACTTAGTGCGGAAGTTTTGGCTGATAGGAGGTGGAAGCAATCGTCACATGCTAAGGGATCTCTACTCATATAACATTGTTCGGAACCAATCAAACATAATTCATTATGTTGTCTTCCTTGTACAACATCTACTTCTAAGCATGTAATAGTTCAATGAGTGTTCACAATCATAGATGGTGCCCAAGATGATATATTTATATGTGAACCTCTCCTTATTTATTACTTCCTATTAATTGCAGCAATCACCAAGGTCTGCGTTTGTCCACCCACAACAAGTTTCAATCAACATTCTTTTTATATGTGAAGCCACCACTTCCCATAAGATCATTACATGATCTTTCATGCTTTTGTTCTCTTATTATTCTTTTCTTTAGATCATGGCATGAAGCAAGGCCCTTAACTAAAACAATCTTTATTATATCACTCATGAGCTCGAATACATTGGGGGTAGCACAGAGCAAAACTCAAGCTTAGAACACTAAGAACTTTATTCTACTAGCGAAACATAAAACCAAAAAGAATCGAACTAAGAAAAAGGTAAAGGCAAAAGATGTGATGGTGATACGATACCGGGGCAATTCCCCCAAGCTTGCCACAAGCCAAGGGGATTGCCCATACCCGTCCTTAGTTGTCTTCCGTGGAAGGTGATGGTGGTGGAGTTGTCCTGTCTTTTGATTCCAAGAGGGCCATCAATCTTTGATTTATACCTTGGAGCTCTGTGACATGTTTCTCCAGCAAAACAACTTCACGGGTGAGATAAGTATTACGAACACGAGTTATTTCACATAACCTCAAGAGCTCGATTAAGGATGGAGGTAAAAGGTGGAGGAAGGGTTGAAGAAAATCCTCTTCCTCAGCTTCTTCCTTGTTGAGCATAGATTGCCCTTCGTCCAACGCCGGATTTGTTGGGGTACGTCGCACAGGAAACAAAAAATTTCCTACGCGCACGAAGACCTATCATCGTGATGTCCATATACGAGAGGAGATTTGGATCTACGTACCCTTGTAGATCGCACAGCAGGAAGCATTAAGAAACGCGGTTGATGTAGTGGAACGTCCTCACGTCCCTCGATCCGCCCCGCGAACCGTCCCACGAACCGTCCCGCAATCCGTCCCATGATCCGCTCCGATCTAGTGCCGAACGGACGACACTTCCATGTTCAGCACACGTACAACTCGACGATGATCTCGACCTTCTTGATCCAGCAAGGAAGACGGAGAAGTAGATGAGTTCTCCGGCAACGTGACAGCGCTCCGGTGGTGGTGAAGATTCTACTCGTGCAGGGCTCCGCCCGAGCTCTGCAGAAATACGATCTAGAGGAAAAACTGCGTGGTATAGGGTCGAGCAGCACGTGGCAAAGTTGTGTCTCAAAAACCCTCAATACCTCTAGTATATATAGGAGGGAGGGAGGGCAGGAGGCAGCCTCAAACCCTCAAGGTTTGGCCGAAATTGGAGGTGGAGGAGTCCTACTCCAATCCTACTTGGAGTAGGATTCCACCATCCCACTTGGAAACTCTTTCCAACCTTGTGTTTTTTCCTTCTCAAACCTTATGGGCCTTAGTGGGAACTTATTCCATCCCACTAGGGGCTGGTTTATCTCTTCCCATAGCCCATGAGACCCCTTGGGGCGTGAGACCCCTCCCGATGGTCCCCGACACCCCTCCCATCACTCCCGGTACACTACCGATGAGCACGAAACTTTTCCGGCGACCAAAACAGGACTTCCTGTATATCAATCTTTACCTCCAAACCATTCCCGAGCTCCTCGTGACATCGTGGATCTCATCCGGGACTCTGAAAAACTTTCGGTTACCAACACCTATAACTCAACTATACCGAAACGTCACCGAACCTTAAGTGTGTAGACCCTGCGGGTTCGAGAACTATGCAGACATGACCCGAGACACTCCTCAGTCAATGTCCAACAGCGGGACCTAGATGCCCATATTGGATCCTACATATTCTCCGAAGATCTTATCAGTTGAACCTCAGTGTCAAGGATTCATATAATCCCGTATGTCATTCCCTTTGTCCTTCGGTATGTTACTTGCCCGAGATTTGATCGTCGCTATCCGCATACCGATTTCAATCTCGTTACCGGCAAGTCTCTTTACTCGTTTCGTAATACAAGATCCCGTGGCTTACACTAAGTCACATTGCTTGCAAGGCTTGCGTGTGATGTTGTATTACCGAGTGGGCCCCGAGATACCTCTCCGTCACACGGAGTGACAAATCCCAGTCTTGATCCATACTAACTCAATGGACACCTTCGGAGATACCTGTAGAGCACCTTTATAGTCACCCAATTACGTTGCGATGTTTGATGCACACAAGGTATTCCTCCGGTGCGAGTGAGTTATATGATCTCATGGTCATAGGAACAAATACTTGACACGCAGAAAACA
The DNA here is from genome assembly GCF_904849725.1 of Hordeum vulgare subsp. vulgare. Lineage (NCBI taxonomy): Eukaryota > Viridiplantae > Streptophyta > Magnoliopsida > Poales > Poaceae > Hordeum > Hordeum vulgare. The sequence continues at coordinate 83,220,539 of NC_058520.1, forward strand.
ATAGCAATAAAACGACATGATCAATATGCTACGTTCATAGTTTGGGTCTTGTCCATCACATGATTCTCCTAATGATGTGATCCCGTTATCAAGTGACAACACTTGCCTATGGCCAGGAAACCTTGACCATCTTTGATCAACGAACTAGTCAACTAGAGGCTCACTAGGGACAGTGTGTTGTCTATGTATCCACACATGTATTTGAGTTTCCAATCAATACAATTCTAGCATGGATAATAAACAATTATTATGAACAAGGAACTATAATAATAACTAATTTATTATTGCCTCTAGGGCATGTTTCCAATTGTCTCCCACTTGCACTAGAGTCAATAATGTAGTTCACATCACCATGTAATTTTAACGAATCCAACACCCATATAGTTTTGGGGTCTAACCACGTCTTCCTCGTGAGAGAGGTTTTAGTCAACGGTTCTGAAACTTTCAGATTTGTGTGTGCTTTACAAATCTTTATGTCATCTTATAGATGCTGCTACTACGTGCTATTCGGAAATACTCCAAATATCTACTCTACTATACGAATCCGTTTTGCTACTCATAGTTATTCAGATTAGTGTCAAAGCTTGCATCGACATAACCCTTTACGACGAACTCTTCAACCACCTCCATAATCGAGAAAAATTCCTTAGTCTATTAGTTACTAAGGATAACTTTGACCGTTGTTCAGTGATTCAATCCTGGATCACTCTCTGTACATCTTAAGAGACTTGTTGTAAGGCACACATCAGGTGCAGTACACAACACGACATGCTGTAGAGTCTATGGCTAAGGCATAGGGGACGACCTTCGTACTTTCTCTTTCTTCTGCCGTGGTCTGGCTTTCGAGTCTTACTCATATTCACACCTTACAACACAGCCAAGAACTCCTTCTTTGCAGATCTATTTTGAACTCCTTCAGAAACTTGTCAAGGCATGCATTTGATTTGAAAGTTCTGCTTAGCATTTTGATCTATCTCCATAGATCTTTATGCTCAATGTTCAAGTAGCTCTTTCCAGGTCTTTCCTTTGAAAAAACCCCTTTCAAACAACCTTTATGCTTTACAAAAATTCTACATTACTTCCGATCAACAATATGTCAACCACATATGAAAAGACCTCGATGACGCCTAGAGGGGGGGGTGAATAGGCTATTTAAAAACTTCTTCAGATTTGGCTTGACCCTAATGCGGAAATAAACTAAGAGGTTACTTGTCAAGCACAAATCCTAAATGCACAAGGCACTGCAACGTGTATCAACAACACGATCTACCAAGATGGACACAATGCAGTTACTAACAAGCACAAGTAAGTTACACAAACTTACTTGAGCTATATCACACGACAAGTAGGTAAATAACACAAGATACTAGATCACACTATATCACACGATATATCAAGGGTTGCAAGTATGTACGTGTGGATATAGAGGGTATGCTTGAATGATTAATCTTGTACAAGAAATATCCAACACAATATAATGAGCGCAAATAATATGCAATGTTTGTAAGCTCAAATAACACAAGTAAACCACAAGTAAGGAGTTAGGGTTATGGATAACCAAGGTCACTAAGACAAAGATGTATCCCGATGTTCACTTCCTTGTAGGGAAGCTAGTCACCGTTAGAGAGGTGGATGTTACCACGAAGGCACACCAACGCCACGAAGGCTCACCCTATTCTCCCTTTGAGATAACACCACGAAGGCGTTTCTCAACCACTAGTGGTAAGCCTTTGAGGTGGCTTCAAAACCCTCACAAACTTTTCCGGGGGTAATCACACGGATTGATTCCTCTCTGAAAGACTCCTACCGCCTAGGAGTCTCCAACCTCCAAGAGTAACAAGATCACGGGGAATGCTCAAAACTTGCTCAAATCTCGAATAGCTTGGGTTGAGAGAAGGAGAGGGAGAGGATCTATCTTTTGATTGGAACAACTCTCAAAGGGGCTCACAAATGCTCTTGGGATCTAAGATTTGGAGTGAGCAAATGTGTGTGAGGTACAAGTGTGTTCTTATAAGGATAAGGCTGTGTTGGGCAACCCTCTCACGAAGTGGGAGGGGGGTATTTATAGTATGGAGAGAAAAAGAGCCGTTGGGGGACACTTTAAGTCACACAGGGTCCGGACGTCCGACGGGTGTCGGAAGTCCGGGCGACCGCGAGGGGCCGGACGTCCGACAGGGGTCGGACGTCCGAGACCTGTAGGCACAACTTGAACTCTTCAGAATTGCATCAGCTACCGGACGTCCGACAGTGGTCGGTCGTCCGAGACTTGTAGATGTGCCTGAACATATTTGAATTCATCAGCCACCAGACGTCCGGAGAGGACCGGGAATCCAAGATATACAGCTCAACTTCTACTGGTGGTAGGTTCCAGATTTCCGACGGGGGTCGGACGTCCGGCCCTCGGACGTCCGGAGGGAGCCGGAAATCCGAGTTATAGAACACATGTTCTACTAGTACAGGGCACCGGATTTCCGAGGCTAGTCGGACGTCCGGACCTTTACCGGTCCTCCGACGTCCGGAGGGAGCCGGAAGTCCGAGATATATGGCTCTGAGTTTCTCCGGTGCAGTGTTCCGGAAATCCGACGCTGGTCGGATATCTAGCCCTCGGACGTCCGGAGGGAGCCGGAAGTCCGAGTTATATGACTCTGATTTTCTCTGGTATAGGATTCCGGATTTCCGAAGCAGTCGGTCGTCCGGCCCTCGGACGTCCGGAGGAGGCCGGATGTCCGAGGCACTGGTTCTGTTTTCAGATAATAGCAGAGCAGTGGAGATGTGGTTTGAGCAAAACAGTGGAGATGTAGTTTGAGCAAGTTCATCGCAAAACCTGTGATCCCCTCTTAATAGTGTGGGATCCCTAAAGACTCAAGAATCATAAAAGGGGTACTGATGATCCATACTTGAGTGTATACTTTTATTCGCTGATCATCACTCCGCACAACTAACTTCAAAGGAACTGATACCTTTGAGTTAGCTCTTTCACTTGAGCTTGATGTTGTTGTTCCTTCTTGGCTCAAGTTGAAAGCAAGACATGATGAAGTCTTCAAGTAGCTTTCCCATAAACAATGCAGAAAGCCTAGCTTATGTATTCATCTTCATTTGTCCACCATGTGAACATCCACAAGAATCAAGCATGAAGTGCTCAAGAATGCTCATCTTGATCTTGTCCTGTCCACCATGTGCACATCCACAAGAATCAAGCATGTAGTGCTCAGGAATGCTTATCTTGATCTTGTCCTTGTTAGCACATGAGGTTGTCCTTATCAACACATGATCATTGACAATAGTTTCAATGATATATTCGTGTTGATCCACTTGAACTTGCACACCACAATCTTGATGACGATCACCACTTGACGTCATCCTTCATGGGTTGTATGAGATCTTCCTTTTGACGCAAGCCCAATGGAAACACACCTAACCCCCACATAGGAGTCTCACAAAGACCATGGGTTAGTACACAAACACGTAATGGACAATGCTTACCATACCATGGGATCACTTGATCCCTCTCGGTACATCTTATACGCTTTGTGTGTTGATCATCTTGATTTACTCTTTGTCTGAGATCTTGATCAACCTAGTGTTTCTATGACCATTCTTTGGATAATACCTTGAATAACATCTTGGTCATCATATAAACTCCTTGAACCCAACAGATGGACTTCAAGAAGTGCCTATGGACAAAACCTATAAATATAACTTAAGGCAACCATTAGTCCATAGGAATTGTCATCAATTACCAAAACCACATATGGGGATATATGCTCTAACAACATATACTTTATCATAAATACTATAGTGCTCCCACTCACTTCTTTGGAAATACAAGTTTCTCATAAACCTTGTACAAACCCAAAAGCTTTGATCATCTCATCAAAGCGTATATTCCAACTCCGAGATGCTTGCACCAGTCCATGTAAGGCTCGCTGGAGCTTGCATACGTGTTTGTATCCTTAGGATTGACAAAACCTTCTGGTTGTATCACATACAATCTTTCCTCAAGGAAACTGTCGAGGAAACAATGTTTTGATTTCCTATGTGCAATATTTCATAAATAATGCAGCAACTACTAACATTATTCCAAAAGACTTTTAGCATCGCTACGAGTGAGAAAGTCTCATCATAGTCAACTCTTTGATCTTGTCAGAAATATCTTTGCGACAAGTCGAGCTTTCCCCAATGGTGAACAGTCACCATCATCGTCTGTCTTCCTTTAAAGATCCATCTTTAGTCAATAATCCTACGACCATCAAGTAGTTCTTCCAAAGTCTACATGGATCCTCTCTCGGATTTCATGGCTTCCAGCCATTTGTCGAAATCCGGGCCCACCATCGCTTCTCCATAGCTCGTAGGTTCATTGTTGTTCAACAACATGACCTCCAAGACAGGTTTACCATACCACTCTATAGTAGTACGCGACCTTGTCGACCTATGAGGTTTGTAGTAACTTGATCCGAAGCTCAATGAGCACCATCATCAGCTTCCACTTCAATTGGTGTAGGCGCCACAGGAACATCTTCCTGCACCGTGCAACACATTGGTTGAAGTGACGGTTCACTGACCTCATCAAGTTCCACCACCCTCCCACTCAATTATTTTGAGAGAAATCTTTCCTCGAGAAAGGACCCGTTTCTAGAAACAAATACTTTGCTTCCGGATCTGAGATAGGAGATGTATCCAACTATTTTGGATATCCTATGAAGATGCATTTATCCGCTTTGGGTTCGAGCTTAGCAGACTGAAACTTTTTCACATAAGCTTCGCAGCCCCAAACTTTTAAGAAACGACAACCCAGGTTTCTCCAAACCATATTCTATACTATGTCATCTCAACGGAAATACGCGGTGCCCTATTTAAAGTGAATGCGGTTGTCTCTAATGCATAACCCATAAACGATAGTGGTAATTCAATAAGAGACATCATAGTATGTACCATATCAAAATAGGGCGTAGCTATGACGTTCGGACACACCATCACACTATGGTGTTCTAGGTGGCATGAATTGCAAAACAATTTCCACATTGTCTTAACTGCGTACCAAAACTCGTAACTCAGATATTCATCTCTATGATCATATCGTAGACAGTTTATCCTCTTGTCACGACGATCTTCACTCTGAAATAGCTTTGAACTTTTCACTATTTCAGACTTGTGATTCATCAAGTAAATACTCATGTATCTACTCAAATCGTGAGTAAAATAAGAACATAACGATATCCATTGTGTGCCTCAGCACTTATTGGACTGCATACATAAAAAATGTATTACTCCCAACAAGTTACTCTCTTGTTTCATGTGGCATGATTTCCATGTCTTCAAGTGATTCGAAATCAACTGAATCCAAACGATCCATCCGCATGGAGTTTCTTCATGCGTTTATACCAAAAGGTATGGTTTGCATGTCTTAAATGTTTCAAAAATGAGTGAGTACAAAGATCCATTAGCATGGAGCTTCTTCATGCATTTTACACCAACATGACTCAAGTGGCAGTGGCACAACTAAGTGGTACTATCATTATTACTTTGTATATTTTGGCACCAATATTATGAACATGTGTAACACTACGATCGAGATTCAGTAAACCATTGAGGGAAATTATTCAAGCAAATAGAATAGCTATTATTCTCTTTAAATGAATAATCGTATTGCAATAAACACGATCCAATCATGTTCATGCTCAAAGCAAACACAAAATAACAATTATTTAGGTTTTACCACCAATCCCGATGATAGAGGGAGTGTGCGATGTTTGATCACATCAACCTTGGAAACACTTCCAACACATATCGTCACCTCGCCTTTAGCTAGTCTCCATTTACACCGTAGCTTTCATTTCGAGTTACTAATCACTTAGCAACCAAACCGGTATCCAATACCCTCGTTCTACTAGGAGTACGAGTAAAGCACACATCAATATCATGTATATTAAATATACTTCTGTCGACTTTGCCAGCCTTCTTATGTACCAAGTATCTAGGGTAGCTCCGCCTCAGATACCGTTCCCCTCATAACAGAAGCACTTAGTCTCGGGTTTGGGTTCAATCTTGGGTTTCATAATTAGAGCAGCAACTGGTTTGCCGTTCCATGAAGTATCCCTTCTAGCCCTTGCCCTTCATGAAACTAGTGGTTTTACTAACCATCAACAATTCATGCTCCTTCTTGATTTCTACTTTCGAAGTGTCAAACATTGCGAATCAGTCAAGGATAATCATATCTATCCTTGATATGTTATAGTTCATCACGAAGCTCTAGCAGCTTAGTGGCAGTGACTTTGGAGAACCATCACTATCTCATCTGGAAGTTTAACTCCCACTTGATTCAAGCGATTGTTGTACTCAGACAATCTGAGAACATGCTCAACGATTTGAGGTTTTCTCCTTTACTTTGTAGGCAAGAATCTTGTCAGAGGTCTTATACCTCTCAACAAGGGCACGAGCATGAAATCTCAATTTCATCTCTTAGAACATCTCGTATGTTCCGCGATGTTTTCAAAACGTCTTCGGGGCCTTGCTTCTAAGCCATTAAGTATTGCGCACTCAACTATCACGTAGTCATAAAAAACGTGTATGTCAGATGTTCGCAACATCCACAGATGATACTCGAGGTGCAGCACACCGAGTGGTGCATTAAGGACATAAGCCTTCTGCGTAGCAATGAGGACAATCCTCGGTTTTACGGACTCAGTCCGCAGAGTTGCTACTATCAACTTTCAACTGAATTTTCTCTAGGAACATATAAAAATAGTAGAGATATAGCGCAAGCTACATCGTAATTCGCAAAGACCATTAGACTATGTTCATGATAATTATTTCAATTAATCATATTACTTAAGAACTCCAACTCAAAAAGTACATCTCTCTAGTCATTTGAGTGGTACATGATCCAAATCCACTATCTCAAGTCCGATCATCAGTGAGTCGAGAATAGTTACAGTGGTAAGCATCTCTACGCTAATCATATCAACTACACGATTCATGCTCGACCTTTCGGTCTCTTGTGTTCCGAGGCCATGTCTGCACATGCTAGGCTCGTCAAGTTTAACCTGAGTGTTCCGCGTGTGCAACTGTTTTGCACCCGTTGTATATGAACGTTGAGTCTATCACACCCGATTATCACGTGGTGTCTCAAAACGACGAACTGTCGCAACGGTGCACAGTCGGGGAGAACACAATTTCGTCTTGAAATTTTAGTGAGAGATCACCTCATAATGCTACCTTCGTTCTAAGCAAAATAAGGTGCATAAAAGGATTAACATCACATGCAATTCATAAGTGACATGATATGGCCATCATCATGTGCTTCTTGATCTCCATCACCAAAGCACCCGCACGATCTTCTTGTCACCGGCGCCACACCATGATCTCCATCATCGTGCCGCCATCGAGGTTGTCGTGTATGCTATGCTATTACTACTAAAGCTACATCCTAGCAATATAGTAAACGCATCTGCAAACACAAACATTAGTTTAAAGACAACCCTATGGCTCCTGCCAGTTGCCGTAGCATCGACGTGCAAGTCGATATTAACTATTACGACATGATCATCTCATACATCCAATATATCACATCACGTCGTTGGCCATATCACATCACAAGCATACCCTTCAAAAACAAGTTAGACGTCCTCTAATTGTTGCTGCATGTTTTACGTGGTTGCCATGGGTATCTAGTAGGATCACATCTTACTTACGCAAACACCACAACAGAGATGTATGAATTGCTATTTAACCTCTCTCCAAGGACCTCCTCGGTCAAATCCGATTCAACTAAAGTGGGAGAAACCGACACTCTCCAGTCATCTTTGAGCAACGCGGTTGCTTGTAGCGATGAAACCAGTCTCTTGTAAGCGTACGAGTAATGTTGGTTCAAGCCGCTTCGATCCAACAATACTGCGGAATCAAGAAAAGACTAAGGAGGGCAGCAAATCGCAGATCACCGCCCACAAAAACTTTTGTGTTCTACTCGAGATAACATCTACGCACGAACCTAGCTCATAATGCCACTGTTGAGGTACGTCGCATGAGCAACAAAAAATTTCCTACGCGCACGAAGACCTATCATGGTGATGTCCATCTACGAGAGGAGATTTGGATCTATGTACCCTTGTAGATCGCACAGCAGGAAGCGTTAAGAAACCCGGTTGATGTAGTAGAACGTCCTCACGTCCCTCAATCCGCCCCGTGAACCGTCCCGCGATTCGTCCCATGACCCGCTCCGATCTAGTGCCGAACGGACGACACCTCCGCGTTCAGCACATGTACAGCTCGATGATGATCTCGGCCTTCTTGATCCAGCAAGCAAGACGGAGAAGTAGATGAGTTCTTCGACAACATGACGGCGCTCCGGTGGTGGTGAAGAATCTATTCCTGCAGGGCTCCGCCCGAGCTCCGCAGAAATATGATCTAGAGGAAAAACTGCGTGGTATAGGGTCGAGCAGCACATGCCAAAGTTGTGTCTCAAAAACCCTCAATACCTCTAGTATATATAGGAGGGAGGGAGGGGAGGAGGCAGCCTCAAACCCTCAAGGTTTGGCCGAAATTGGAGGTGGAGGAGTCCTACTCCAATCCTACTTGGAGTAGGATTCCACCTTCCCACTTGGAAACTCTTTCCACCTTGTGTTTTTTCCTTCTCAAACCTTATGGTCCTTAGTGGGAACTTATTCCAGCCCACTAGGGGCTGGTTCATCTCTTCCCATAGCCCATGAGACCCCTTGGGGCGTGACACCCCTCCCGATGGTCCCCGACACCCCTCCCGGCACTCCCGGTACACTACCGATGAGCCCAAAACTTCTCCGGTGACCAAAACAGGACTTCCTATATATCAATCTTTACCTCCGGACCATTCCGGAGCTCCTCGTGAAGTCCTGGATCTCATTCGGGACTACGAACAACTTTCGGTTAACAACACCTATAACTCAACTATACCGAAACATCACCGAACTTTAAGTGTGCACACCTTGCGGGTTTGAGAACTATGCAGACATGACCCGAGACACTCCTCGGTCAATATCCAACAGCGGGACCTGGATGCCCATATTGGATCCTACATATTCTCCGAAGATCTTATCGGTTGAACCTCAGTGTCAAGGATTCATATAATCCCGTATGTCATTCCCTTTGTCCTTCGGTACGTTACTTGCCCGAGATTTGATCGTCAGTATCCGCATACCTATTTCAGTCTCGTTACCGACAAATCTCTTTACTCGTTTCGTAATACAAGATCCCGTGACTTACACTTAGTCACATTGCTTGCAAGGCTTGTGTGTGATGTTGTATTACTGAGTGGGCCCCGAGATACCTCTCCGTCACGCGGAGTGACAAATCCGAGTCTTGATCCATACTAACTCAATGGACACCTTCGGAGATATATGTAGAGCACCTTTCTAGTCACCCAGTTACGTTGCAACGTTTGATGCACACAAGGTATTCCTCCAGTGCCACTGAGTTATATGATCTCATGGTCATAGGAACAAATACTTGACATGCAGAAAACAATAGCGATAAAACGACACGATCAATATGCTACGTTCATAGTTTGGGTCTTGTCGATCACATGATTCTCCTAATGATGTGATCCCATTATCAAGTGACAATACTTGCCTATGGCCAGGAAACCTTGACCATCTTTGATCAACGAACTAGTCAACTAGAGGCTCACTAGGGACAGTGTGTTGTCTATGTATCCACACATGTATTTGAGTTTCCAATCAATACAATTCTAGCATGGATAATAAACGATTATTATGAACAAGGAACTATAATAATAACTAATTTTTTATTGTCTCTAGGGCATATTTCCAACAGGATTCTCCTCCTTACTTTTGCCCTTAGTTTCTTCAAGCAGCCTTTCCTTGGCCTCCATGACCTCCATTCTTTTCAGATCAGCATTTACTTATTCATAGACTTGAGGGAGATCGTTCTCCCCGACAGATTCCTGAGACGACATCCTTGCCCTAAATCTGCGACAGAAACAGGCTCAAAATGAAAACAGAGGATATTTGCGTGATACGAGGGTCAGACCTTTTGGGAGAATATATAATGAATTTTTCCCAACCAAAAGGAGTACTCCGCAAGAAAACGGAGTCCGGGAGGCACACGAGGTGCCCACAAGCCACGCAGGCGCGACCAGGGTGTAGGACGTGCCTGGCAGGCTTGTCGCCTCCACGTGCGCTCTTCGTACTACTTTAAATTTTTCTATTTTTCTAAAAATTCCAAAACGTAGAAAAATTGCTACTGGAAAAGTCTTGGAGTCGGTTTACTTACCGAATCACATACCTCTTCGTTTTTGGAGTCTGAAACAGGCTGATAAATATCCCTTATGTACTCCTCCGGAGTTATGGTATTTATAATATTGCTTTCAACATTTATGGGAGTACCTGAGATATAATGCTTGATTCTTTGCCCATTTACCACTCTCGGAAAATTACCTTCCGTGTTGTTGATCTTGATGGCACCGGAACGATATACTTCCTCAACGATGTAAGGACCTTCCCGTTTAGAGAGAAGCTTGCCTGCAAAAAATCTTAAATGAGAATTGTATAGCAAGACATAATCACCTACATTGAACTCACGTTTTTGTATCCTTTTTTCATGCCACCTCTTAACTTTTTATTTAAACAACTTGGCATTTTCATATGCCTGAGCTCTCCATTCATCAAGTGAGCTAATATCAAATAACCTCTTCTCACCAGCAAGTTTGAAATCAAAGTTGAGCTCTTTGATTGCCCAATAAGCCTTATGCTCCAGCCCAAGAGGTAAATGAAATGCTTTACCGTAAACCATTTTGTACGGAGACATGCCCATGGTATTCTTATAAGCAGTTCTATAAGCCCACAGTGCATCATCAAGCTTCTTAGACCAATTCTTTATAGACCTATTAACAGTCTTTTGCAGAATTAGTTTAATCTCTCTATTAGTTAGCTCTACTTGACCACTGGACTGAGGATGATAGGGATATGCAATTCTATGGTTGACATCATACTTAGCAAGCGTTTTATGGAACGCACCATGAATGAAATGTGAACCACCATCAGTCATTAGATATCTAGGGACTCCAAATCTAGGGAAAATAACTTCTTTAAGCATCCTAATAGAGGTGTTGTTGATAACCCACAAATACAGGGGATCGCAACAGTTTTCGAGGGTAGAGTATTCAACCCAAATTTGTTGATTCGACACAAGGGGAAGCCATATAATATTCTCGAGTATTAGCAGTTGAGTTGTCAATTCAACCACACCTAAAAGGCTGTCACAACCCTAGAATAATTTGTTGCAATCATTTGCATCATCACCTTGCATCATGTTATTTTCAATTTAATTTGAAATGGGGATGATCAAACCCTAGCACTAAATGAAACTCAAATAGTTCAACAAAAAAATATTTTCAATATGAACCCAAATGGTTTTAAAAAAATGTTCACCCTTTGTGGTAAATGTTGGAAACAACATACCAGAGGTGATGAACTTTTTAACAAAATTTTTGTCATTTTAATTTAATCATAATTGCATCTTAAAATGATAACTAAATTGCTATAAATATTTTTAGTCTTTTCAAAAATGCTGAAACTTATTATGGAGCTTGGGAATAATATATTCTGATCCCATACTAATACTAGGATTTTCCCCTTTAGTATTTTTGCACAAACACATAATAACAGAAATAATAAATTGGAAAGAAAACAAAACAAAAATAAGAGAAGGAAGAACTAACGTGCGCTCACCTAGCCCAGAAGAGGCCAACCCACCAGGGGCACCGTTGTCTTCTTCCTCCTGCCAGGAGGAGAAGCAGGTGCGTGCCCGAGGCGCCGACGAGCGTGCCACATCCCCGGCCACCTCCTACTTCCCTCCCATCACGCTGGCGACCTGGATGGACTTGCCAGAGCCGTCTGGATCGAAGCCACCCCTCCACTCCTCCCCGTTATCTCTCCCCTTCGCCATCTACCCCGCCCTCGCCATGGCTGAGCTCTGTGCGAGCTTGTCGCCATCGTCCCCCTCACCTCCGGCCACCCCCACACCTCCCTTCCGTGCCCAACAGAACGGCCTCGTCGCCCTGCTCCTCCTCGCCATCGGAATCAAAGTCGGAGCCTCCCTGGCGCTGCCACCATTGCCGTCGCCACCTCCAGCAACCGAAGGCCGCCGGCCCTGATTCGCGATGTCCAGTGCACCTCCAAGCCTTCTGAGCCTGTCATCAGCCTCCCCGTGAGCTTCTCCGTCGATTCCGCATGCTCCCCTTTCCTCTCGCAAGCCGTAGCCCTTACTCTTCCACGGCCGAGCTCCGGCCGCCGTCACGGGCTCGCCTCGGAGAGCTCCGGCCACCCCTCAGCCACCCAAACCCCCCACTCGACGCGGCTAAGCCGGGTGTATGCCCCAATGGCCTCAGCTGCCACCCCCGTGCGTGTCAGGTGGATTCCGCCGTGGTCAGAGGCCACCGGCGACGAGCTCCGCCGGCCCGAGCAACTGCCATGTGGGCCCAACCGGTCAGGGGTTAGATTAGCCCCTCATGACGCTATTCATTAACCCCAAGGCCACTAACAGTGGGCCCCGATGCGTATAAATAAAAAATTAGGATTAATCTAACCGTGTTAATTAGATGTGACACTGACGTGTGGACCCCACACGTCAGATTGGACTTTGACCAGGTCAGGTGACCTGCTGACCTCACCATGACATCATGATGACGTAATAAAGCTTTTCTGGATTAATAAAACTCAGGAAATTCCAGAAAATGCCTAAAACTTGTAAAAATCATAGAAATTAAAATATAACTCGGATGAAAATAATTTATATATGAAAAAGTATCAGAAAAATCCAAGGAATCTGATTATGGCATTTTCATGCATGTTTGAAAAAGTTAACAACAGCAAATAGGCAAAATGATGAATAGGGTAAATTTAATAAATAGTTTGGAGTTGGAAATTGATACTTATTTGATTTCCACTTCAATTGTTATGACCAAACATTGGTCAATGCAAATCAGTACCTCAAAATACTAACTCCATACATGTTGGAATAATTTGTTATGAGCATCAGGTCGACTCAATTATATGGGTACTTGGAAAGATACCCGGTTGACGTGATGTTTGAATCCTAATTCAAACCAACTTCAACTTAAGAAATGATAGCCACATTAGCCATGCCACCTTTCATTTCATGTCTTGAGCATGCATAATAGTGTTGCATTTCCATGAAGTAATTGTTGTTCTTTCTTGTTTGTCGGTGTTGTTCCCCCTCGGTAAACGATGTCTCCGACGATGTGATCGTTGACATTGATGAAGAACCATTGCTATCTTCAGACGTGTCAAGCAAGCAAACCCCCTTTGAGCATATTGATATAAACCCACCCTCTCGCTCCTGCTATCTTTTACTGCATTAGGACAAACACGATTCAACTGTACATGTTATCGGTAGTTGAACCCATTCCTCTGCATGACCTGATTTTGTCACAGTAAATAGTTGAAACCACTTAGCATGAGTAGCAACTGCTTGAGCCTTGTTGTGCTTACTCATCCATGCTTGTTTACAATGCCTGCTATGCTTAGAGTCGTGTCGGGTCTGATCCGTCTGAATGATGAATCGAAATGGTTGTGTTCATATCCTACAGTGTGAGAGTAAAGGTGTGAATCTGATTTGGTAAAGGTAGCGATGAGAGGCCATGTAGGAGTACATGGTGGGTTGTCTCATTGGGACCGTCCTTAAGAACTGAGTTCTGTGTATGTTATCCAAGACAAGATACTACCATGCATTGGGCCCTGAAATATGACCCCGCTCGGCTTATTAATTGCCTAGATCTCTGTCCAGGAGTTGCAATTAGTTTCTGGTGTTTGTAGGGAAAGTGTTGGTGGCCGTGTTTAGCTCTGCCCGATGGGGTAGGCTTAACTACGGTAGATACACAGTGGAACGGTGTACCAAGTGGCACCCGAATGGTGGGCTTGGGAACCCTTCGCGCATCGTTTGGGTCCGTAGAGGAAACCTCGGCCGGACTTCCTTGCGGGTTCAGTCTCAAATATGCGATAAACCTGGACTAGGGTCTTGTGTGGTTAACAGTCGTGGCCGACACCCACGCCAGTGCTTCCGCTTGAAGGTTGCCGAGATGCATGACGTGCATATGGTGCTAAGTGGTGGGAGCATATGTGAAGAAGTATACCCCTGCAGGGTGATTTAATCTGTTCGAATAGCCGCGTCCTCGGTTATGGACTACTTGGAAGCATTACGTGGTACATAGACAATTTAAATGGATACTTTAAAACATGCAAGATAAGTGTGAGTGCTATGGAAGGCCTTCTCGTAGGGAGACGAGAGTGGATCCATAGTGGTGTATTGAATTGGTGAATATGTGGACTCGTGTGCGATATGCCACCTCAAAGAAAGAACTTGTAGTCGTAGTACAGGTTAGCCAAGAGTCAAAGCTGGCTTGCTGCAATCAAACCCCACAATCCTTTCATTGAAACATGATGCATATGTAGATAGTTCTGATGTAAGACTTGCTGAGTACCTTTGTAATCATGGTTGCTTTATTTATGTTTTTGCAGAGAAGACTTAGACTCATTAAAAGGTTCTACGCGATGTGTTCGATGTTGACCGGAATAGCTTGGGAATCCCAGACAGAGGTCTGGCTCCTTTGGTAGGGTCGTAGTAGCTTTTCAGGCTCTTTCAGCCACTTTTAGTAGATGTCTGTACCCAGACATGATTTGCTTCCGCTTGTGGTTTGTATGACTTGAGTGTCGGGTCACGAGACCCCTGTTTGTAATATCATACTATGTTGACTCTTATGAGTCTTTAATAAATGCTTGAGTCATAGAGTTATGTTGTGATGCCATGTTGTATCTACACATATCATGCATAATGTGTGTTTGTTTGAAATACATTATATGTGTCAGATTCGACACCTAGTTGTTTGCCTTTAGTAGTACCCTTTACAGGGAAATGCCTCTTTGTGTTTCCATCGGGCCTTGGTAGCTTGCTACTGCTCGGAACACAATGATTGACCGGCGTGTATCCTTCTTTGCTGTTGTGTCTGTCCCCTCGGGGAAATGTCACGCGGTGTAATGGAGTCCTTGTAGCTTACTACGACTCGTCTACACACGCTGATGGCCGACACCTGCTTTGCTGGGTTATGTATGCCTGTCCCTGTACGGATGTACCGCTTGGGTTTATAACTAGTCATGTCGACCCGGGTTCTTTGTCGTTTGAACACTAGCAACATATTCATATACGTGAGCCAAAAGACGCAAACGGTCCTGGCCAAGGTAAGGTGGCAGCCGTGGAGTTTACCGTGCATGAGGCCGCAAAGTGATGTGATGTGTTACAGGCTGGGTTCTTATGACTTAGGATCGGGGTCTCGACAAAGACTTAGTATCTGCAGCAAAGTATCTGTAGCAAAGTGGCATGATAGCAACAATAGCAACGGTAATAGTAGCAACAGTTACATCAGTAGCGACAGAGTAACAGTAGCAGCAGCGATAGCAATAGCGGCAAAGTAACGTAGCAAGGACCAGTAGGAAAAACTCGTAGGCATTGGATCGGTGATGGATAATTATGCCGGATGATATTCATCATGCAACAATTATAACACGGAGAGATAAGTAACTAGCTCCAGTTCGTCAATGTAATGTAGGCATGCATTCCGTATATAGTCATACGTGCTTAGGGAAAAAAACTTGCATGACATCTATTTTCCATCCCTCCCGTGGCAGCGGGCTCCTAGTGGCAACTACGGGATATTAAGGTTCCCCTTTTAATAGAGAACCGGAACAACGCATTAGCACTTAGTGAATACATGAACTCCTCATATTATGGTCATCTCCGGGAGTGGTTCCGGCTATTGGCACTCCGGGGTTGCCGGGTCATAACACATAGTAGGTGACTACAACTTGCAAGATAGGATCAAGAAAACACATATATTGACGAGAACATAATAGGTTCAGATCTGAAATCATGGCACTCGGGCCCTAGTGACAAGCATTAAGCATGGCAAAGTAGTAGCAACATCAATCTCAGAACATAGTGGATACTAAGGATCAATTCCCATCAAAACTAACTCGATTACATGATAGATCTCATCCAACCCATCACCGTCCAGCAAGACTACGATGAGATTACTCACGAACGGTGAAGAGCATCATGGAATTGGCGATGAAGGAAGGTTGGTGATGACGATGGCAACGATCTGCCCTCTCCGGAGCCCATAACGGACTCCAGATCTGCCCTCCAGAGAGAGAACAGGAGGTGGCGGCGCCTTCGTATCGTAAAACGCGATGAACTCTCCTCCTTGATTTTTTTCCGGACGAAAGGGACTAAATAGAGTTGGAGTTGGAGGCGATGGAGCTCTGAGGGCCCCACAAGCCTGCTAGGCGCGGCCAGGGGGCCCCGCGCCTAGTGGGCTTGTGGGCTCCTCACTCCACTCCTCCGGTTGATTCTTGCTCCAGTATTTTTTATATATTCCACAAAAAATCCTCGTAAATTTACAGGTCATTCCGAGAACTTTTATTTCTGCGCAAAAACAACACCATGGCAATTCTGCTGAAAACAGCGTTAGTCCGGGTTAGTTCCATTGAAATCATGCAAATTAGAGTCCAAAACAAGGGCAAAAGAGTTTGGAAAAGTAGATATGAGGGAGACGTATCAACTCCCCCAAGCTTAAAACCTTGCTTGTCCTCAAGCAATTCAGTTGACAAACTGAAAGAGACAAAAGAAAAACTTTTACGAACTATGTTTGATCTTGTTGTTGTAATTATGTCTAACTCATATTCAGATTTTCATTAAGATCATAAGCAAACCACATAAGCAATGACATTTAGATCTCAAGAGGAACTCATATCAATGGCATAATCAACGAGCGAGAAATAATAATAAGTTTCAAACGTCAACACTTCAATCAAAACAATCATGGAGCAATATGAACAGATGGTATCTCGCTAGCTCTTTCTGAGACCGCAAAACATAAATGCAGAGCACCTTCAAAGACCAAGGGCTGACTGAACATTGTAATTCATGGCAAAGGAGATCCTGTCACAGTCATACTCAATAACAATTAAAAGCAAAGCATAGAAATGATAGAGGTGCTCTCTAATTGGTGCTTTTATAAGAAGAGGATGACTCAACAGAAACATAAATAGATAGGCCCTTCGCAGAGGGAAGCATTGATTTGCAGAGGTGCTAGAGCTCAAGCTTTTAAAACAGAGATAAATAATTTTGGGTGGCATGCTTTCATTGTCAACGCAATGACCAAAAGTTTTCACCATCTTCCATGCTACACATACTATAGGCGGTTCCCAAACAGAAAAGTAAAGTTTTGACTCCCCCACCACCGATCAATCACACTCCACGACTAGCCGAATACTTGGGTGCCGTCCATACCAACATCAGTCCAGGGGGAGTTTTGTTTGCAATTATCTTTTCAATTTAAGCATGGAGCTGGGCATTCCAGTTACCGGCCCCTTTCTCGTGAACGATAGTGAATAAACACATATCGAGGATAACACGCCTAGCATGGAAGATATTGATCGCCCTTGTCACCACATGAGCGGTTCGGGCATGCAAAACAGATTATTTCTTGAAGGTTTAGAGAGTGGCACATGCAAATTTACTTGGAACGACAGGTAGATACCGCATATAGGTAGGTATGGTGGACTCATATGGAACAACTTTGGGTTTATGGAAGTGGATGCACAAGCAGTATTCCCACTTAGTACAAGTGAAGGCTAGCAAAAGACTGGGAAGCGACCAACTAGAGAGCGACAACAGTCATCAAAATGCATTGAGATTAACCAACATTGAGTGCAAGCATGAGTAGAAAAATAAATCACCATGAACATGAATATCATAGAAGCTATGTTGATTTTTTTTCAACTACATGTGTAAACATGCGCGAAGTCAAGCCACTTGAATCATTCAAAGGAGGATACCATCCTATCATACTACATCATAATCATCTCGAAATTCATGTTGGCATCCAAGACAAACCATTATAAGCTCCTAGCTAATTAAGGATGCCATCAGAAACTATGATCTCTAAGTTGTCATTACAAACATGTTTCTCTCACAACAAAGCTGAATTAGGAACGATGAGCTAGTCATATTTACAAAAACAAAATAGATCGAGTTCATACCAGCTTTTCCAGACTCAGTCACTTCATCATATATCGTCATTATTGCCTTTCACTTGCACGACCAAATGATGTGAACAATAATAAGAGTGCTCGTGCTTTGGACTAAGCTGAAATCTGCAAGCAAACACAAAGGAGAAGACAAAGTAACATGGCTCTTTGATAGATAAACATATATGCATGCGAGAGCCACTAAACATTGTAACCATGGTCTTCTACCTTGACCCAAAGAAAAAGAAAACTATTTACACGGGAAAGCTCCCAACAAGCAAAAGAAGAACGAGAAATCTTTTTTGGTTTTCTCAAACTAGACAAACACACGAGAAGAAAGCGAGAAAAATAAATAAACTAGCATGGATGATACAGTGGCAAAGTGTGAACACCGACTATCAAAGTGAAAGCGTAAGCATGAATATAAAGTTGGTGAGAAACACGTACTCCCCCAAGCTTAGGCTTTTGGTCTAAGTTGGTCTACTCCCAAGGAGGGAAATAACCGTCTCCGGGGTACTCCGGAGTGTACTGACGGTGCCACTGCTGTGTGAGCTCCTCTGGATCCAACTGATAAACTGGCGTCTGGTACTCGACTGGTAGCTCATGGACGGGCGCGTGTGGTGGTGCTATGCCCCAATATGCATAGATGTCCAAGGGCATAATAATGTACTTGCCTAGATGAAGATTGAACAAAGAAGGAGCAGGCAAAGCAATAGTCTCACGAGTACCCTGACTAAATACCAGGTTATAAATCATCCTCTTATTTATATCTTTATCAGGAAAGTCATGGCGAACCATGCTATCATAGTCTAGATATCTCTAGGGAAGAAGAATCTCTTCTTCCTTGTGCAGTCTAATAGGTATCTCAAAATGTCTAGCAAGATGGGTAGCATAGATACCTCCATAAACAACGCCTTTAGAACGGTTCGTGTTCAATCGTTGAGCTAGTATAGCACCCAAGCTATAAGTTTTATCATTATAAAGGGCTTCGCGCAAAACCTGAAGATCTGGGGAGCTAAGGGCCCCAGCTTTCCCACGGCCAATCAAACATTTTCCCACGAATAATGAGAAGTACTGAAGCACGGGAAAATGTATCCTAGCAGATCTAGCGCAAGGCACTCCTCTCTCCTCTCCAACATCAATAGTATCTATGAAAGCCTCCAAGTCCCGTGGACGAGGTTCATGAATATCCCCAACATAAGGTAATTTGCAAACATTCCAAAAATCCTGAAGTGACATGCGCTGGGGGATATCATATAATTTTAACTCAACCATAGGAGGACTCTTCCTTGGATCAAAATTAAAGCTTTGCACGACAATATTAGCGCTGAGGAGGTATTGCGGACACTTATCTTCAACGAAGGCGGTAAAGCATGCGTTCTCCACCAAGTAGTAAAAGTCCTCTTAAAGTCCGGCGTCGCGTAGGAATACATCACTTGGCCACTCGCACGCTCGAACTTCTGCAACTCAGGGGACCGGATACTTGGGTTGCTTCTTCTCATTTTCATCATCGTTGGGGTCACGGCTTGAAGATCCTCTTAAGAACCTCCTCATCTTTTCCTTTTTCTTTCTCTAAAAATTTCAAAAATTTTAGTGACTCTAAGGAAAAGTGAACAAGGCCCAATGAAACTCGTAGCAACTACTCCTTCAAGTGCCTAGAGGCCATATGAGGCATCAAAACTACTTGGGACCAGCTAAAATTAGCATGCAAAGCTCAAGAACAGGGTCACCAAGGCAGCAAAAATACGCAAAGAATAAGGCACTAGAGCAAAAACTAATTGGACCAATGGAGGAGTCACGTACCAAGGAGAAATTTCCCCAAAACAGTTTGGTGAATGGGGCTTTGCACAAGGAGATCGAAAAGCACAGCAAGAAGAGCAAGAACACGGGTTTGAGCTACGGGATGATTTTTTCTGGAGGTAGGAGAAGGAGATGGGAGCTGGAATAAGTGGAGGGGGGACACATGGGCCCCACAAGCCTGGTAGGCGCGACCAGGGGGGTGCCCGCGCCTCCAGGGCTTATGGCCCACTGGTGCATCCCCCTGACTAGCTCTCCATCTCAGAATTTTTCAAAAATTCCAGAAAAAATCACACTTGATTTTCACGGCATTCGGAGAACTTTTATTTTCGGGACAATTTTCTACGGGACGCAAAAAACAGAAAACAGGAAAAACTAAAGCAAATCTATCATTTTTCTTCTAAGCTACCGAAGGTAAAGGTTTGGAACACAGGGATGTGACTCTTAGACTCATCCATCTCATGGTCATCAAAAGAAATCCATCAATGAGGTTGAGCAAGTCTCCTTGACAAACTTTTTTTGAATCGCGTAAAAACAGAGAATTTTTGAATAGTCACTAGGTTACCTTAATGGGGATGTGCATATCCCCAACAAGCAAATCATACTTCATCTTAACATTAGGTATAGGGCATTCAAAGCTCCCAATAAGAATCGATGAAGTTTTTTCAATAGCATTGATGCAATGTACCCGATATTGTTTCTTCGGAAAGTGCACCATATGCTCATTACCATTGACATGGAAAGTGACATTGCCTTTGTTGCAATCAATAACAACCCCTGCAGTGTTTAAAAAGGGTCTTCCAAGGATGACCGCCATGGCATCATCCTCGGGAATATCCAGGATAACAAAGTCTGTTAAGATAGTAACGTTAGCAACCACAACAGGCACATCCTCGCAAATGCCGATAGAGAAAGCAGTTGATTTGTTGGCCATTTGCAAGGAGATTTCAGTGGATGTCAACTTATCCAATTCAAGTCTACGATAAAGAGAGAGAGGCACGACACTAACACCGACTCCAAGGTCGCATAAAGCAGTTATAACGTGGTTTCCTTTAATGGAGCAAGGTATAGTGGTCACTCCGGGATCACCTAGTTTCTTAGGAGTTCCACCCTTGAAGGTATAATTAGCGAGCATGGTGGAAATCTCAACCTCAGGTATCCTCCTCTTATTAGTCAAAATATCTTTCATGTACTTCGCATAGGGAGACATTTTGAGCATATCTGTCAAACACATTTGCAGAAAGACAGGTCTAATCATTTCAACAAATCGCTCAAAATCCTCATCATCCTTTTTCTTGGATGGTTTGGGAGGAAAGGGCATGGGTTTCTGAACCCATGATTCCTTTTATTTACCATGCTTCCTAGCAATGAAGTCATTATTATCGTATCTCCTATTCCTAGGCTGTGGGTTATCAAGATCAACAGGTTCAATCTCCACATCCTTATCATTGCGAGGTTGGGCATCATCATGAACACCACTATTGATATTATCATTAGGCTCATGTTCACCACCAGATTGTGTTACGGCATCAGAAACAGAGACATCGTTTGGATTCTCGGGTGTAACAACAACAGGGTTGCTAGCGTGCAAGTTCCTACCACCTTTCTTCTTCTTCCTAGGATGACTAGATGCATCAGTGCTAACTCCTTGAGAATCTTGTTCAATTCTCTTAGGATGACCCTCAGGATACAAAGGTTCCTGGGTCATTCTACCGCCTCTAGTGATGACTCTAACAGAATTGTCATTCAACTCATTGAGCAAGTCATTTTGAGCCTTAAGTACTTGTTCTACTTGAGTAGTAACCATAGAGGCATGTTTACTCAATAGCTTAAGATCATTGACGTTTCTGTCCACACAAGCACTTAAATGACTAAGCATACGAGCATTCTGCTCCAATTGTCTGCTAACATAATCATTGAAACTTTGTTGTTTGGCAACCAAGTTATCAAATTCATCCAGGCATAAGCTAGCAGGTTTATCAAAAGGAATATCACTCTCATTGAATCTACGAAGAGAATTTACCTCTACTACCAGTGTCGGGTTATCAAGACCATTTATCTCTTTGATAGGTGGTAGATTTTTGACATCTTCAGATTTAATGCCTTTCTCTTTCATAGATTTCTTAGCTTCTTGCATATCTTCAGGACTGAGGAATAGAATACCTCTTTTCTTCGGAGTTGGCTTCGGAGGTGGTTCGGGAATGGTCCAAGCATTCTCATTGCACAATACATTATTCGATAGGATCTTAGCTTGTTCCACAGTTCGTTCCCTAAAAATACAACCGACACAACTATCTAGGTGGTCCTTGGAAGCATCGGTTAGTCCATTATAGAAGACATCAAGTATTTCATTCTTTTCAAGAGGGTGATCAGGCAAAGCATTCAGTAGCTGGACAAGCTTCCCCCAAGCTCGTGGGAGACTCTCTTCTTCAACCTGCACAAAGTTGTATATTTCCTGCAAGGCAGCTTGCTTCTTATGGGCAGGAAAATATTTCTCAGAGAAGTAATAGATCATATCCTGGGGGCTACACACACAACCAGGAGCAAGAGTAGTGAACCAAGTCTTAGCATCATCCTTTAGCGAGAAAGGAAACAACTTAAGGATATAGTAGTGGCGGATCTTTTCCTCACTCGTGAATAGGGTGGCTATATCGTGCAACTTAGTAAGATGTGCTACAACCGTTTCGGACTCATAACCATGAAAAGGATCAGATTCGACCAATGTGATTAACTCAGGGTCGACAGAGAATTCATAATCCTTATCGGCCACAAAGATAAGCGAAGTAGCAAACTTCGGGTCGTATTTCATCCTAGCGTTCAAAGATTTTTCTTTCCACTTGTGCAGTAATTTCTCAAGATCATAGCTATCCTTACAAGCAAGAAATTCCTCATCAATCTCTCCCTCCATAACATAACCCTCAGGCATATCAGGCAATTCATATCTAGGAGAGCTAGTTCTAACAGGCGAAATAGCAGGTTCTACTTCAATAATCTCAGCAGTTTCAGAAGTATCATCACATCTAGCAGCAACTCTAGCAATTTGTGCATCAAGGAATGCACCTAGAGGCAAAGCAGGATCAAGCAAAGCATCATCACAAGCATCATGGACAACAGAAGTAGCATCATCAAGCACAAGCGACACATCAAAATTTCTAGCAGGAGGTGGTGTCGCAAACTTACTCATAACTGAAGGTGAATCAAGTGCAGAGCTAGATGGCAGTTCCTTACGTGTCCTCGTAGTTGAGGGCAAGACTTTATTTTTTGGATCTCTCGGATTTCTCATAGTGATCAGCAGACGTAAATCCCAAGTGACTCAGAGAATAGAGCTATGCTTCCCCGGCAACGGCGCCAGAAAATAGTCTTGATAACCCACAAGTATAGGGGATCGCAACAGTTTTCGAGGGTATAGTATTCAACCCAAATTTGTTGATTCGACACAAGGGGAAGCCAAAGAATATCCTCAAGTATTAGCAGTTGAGTTGTCAATTCAACAGCACCTGAAAGACTTAGTATCTACAGCAAAGTATGAGTAGCAAAGTAGCGTGATAGCAACAGTAGAAATGGTAATAGTAGCAGCAGCGATAAAGTAACAGTAGCAGCAGCGACACCAATAGCGGCAAAGTAACAGTAGCAGTAGGGACAGCAATAGCGGAAAAGTAACGTAGCAAGGACCTGTAGGAAAAACTCGTAGGCATTGGATCGGTGATGGATAATTATGCCGGATGATATTCATCATGCAACAGTTATAACACGGAGAGATAAGTAACTAGCTCCAGTTTGTCAATGTAATGTAGGCATGCATTCCGTATATAGTCATACGTGCTTAGGGAAAAGAACTTGCATGACATCTATTGTCCATCCCTCCCGTGGCAGCGAGGTCCTAATGGAAACTACGGGATATTAAGGTTCTCCTTTTAATAGAGAACCGGAACAAAGAATTAGCACTTAGTGAATACATAAACTCCTCATACTATGGTCATCTCCGGGAGTGGTTCCGGCTATTGTCACTCCGGGGTTGCCGGGTCATAACACATAGTAGGAGACTACAACTTGCAAGATAGGATCAAGAACACACATATATTGACGAGAACATAATAGGTCCAGATCTGAAATCATGGCACTCGGGCCCTAGTGACAAGCATTAAGCATGGCAAAGTAGTAACAACATCAATCTCAGAACATAGTGGATACTAGGGATCAATCCCCGTCAAAACTAACTCGATTAAATGATAGATCTCATCCAACCCATCAGCGTCCAGCAAGCCTACGATAAGATTACTCACGAACGGTGAAGAGCATCATGGAATTGGTGATGAAGGAAGGTTGGTGATGACGATGGCGACGATCTCCCCTCTCCGGAGCCCAGAACGGACTCCAGATCTGCCCTCCACTGAAAGAACAGGTGGTGGCGGCCCCTCCATATAGTAAAATGCGATGAACTCTTCTCCTTTATTTTTTTCTGGACGAAAGGGACTAAATAAAGCTGGAGTTGGAGGAGGTGGAGCTCTGAGGGCCCCACAAGCATACTAGGCGCGGCCAGCGGGGCCACGCCTGGTGGGTTGTGGGCTCCTCGCTCCACTCCGCCGGTTGATTCTTGCGCCAGTATTTTTTATATATTCCACAAAAAATCCTCGTAAATTTCCAGGTCATTCCGAGAACTTTTATTTCTGTGCAAAATCAACACCATGGCAATTCAGCTGAAAACAACGTTAGTCCGGGTTAGTTCCATTCAAATCATGCAAATTAGAGTCCAAAACAAGGGCAAAAGAGTTTGGAAAAGTAGATACGATGGAGACGTATCACCGACACAGGTAGTAGAGGTAAATTCTCTTCGTAGATTCAATGAGAGTGATATTCCTTTTGATAAACCTGCTAGCTTATGCCTGGATGAATTTGATAACTTTGTTGCCAAACAACAAAGTTTCAATGATTATGTTAGCAGACAATTGGAACATAATGCTCGTATGCTTAGTCATTTAAGTGCTTGTGTGGACACAAACGTCAATGATCTTAAGTTGTTGAGGAAACATGCCTCTATGGTTACTACTCAAGTAGAACAAGTACTTAAGGCTCAAAATGACTTGCTCAATGAGTTGAATGACACTTCTGTCAGAGTCGTCACTAGAGACGGTAGAATGACCCAGGAACCTTTGTATCCCAAGGGTCATCCTAAGAGAATTGAACAAGATTCTCAAGGAGTTCGCACTGATGCACCTAGTCATCCTAGGAAGAAGAAGAAAGATGATAGGAACTTGCACGCTAGCAACCCTGTTGCTGTTACACCCGAGAATCCAAAAGATGTCTCTGTTTCTGATGCTGAAACACAATCTGGTGATGAACATGAGACTAATGATAATATCAATAGTGGTGTTCATGATGATGCTCAATCTAGCAATAATAAGGAAGTGGATACTGAACTTGTTGATCTTCATAACACACAGCCTAGGAATAGGAGATACGATAAGAACGACTTCATTGCTAGGAAGCATGGTAAAGAAACGGAACCATGGGTTCAGAAACTCATGCCCTTTCCTCCCAAACCATCCAAAAAAAGGATGATGAGGATTTTGAGCGATTTGTTGAAATGATTAGACTTGTCTTTCTGCAAATGCGTTTGACAGATATGCTCAAAATGTCTCCCGATGCCAAGTACATGAAAGATATTGTGACTAATAAGAGGAGGATACCTAAGGTTGAAATTTCCACCATGCTCGCTAATTATACCTTCAAGGGTGGAACTCCTAAGAAAATAGGTGATCCCGGAATGCCCACTATACCTTGCTCCATTAAAGGAAACTACGTTAGAACTGCTTTATGCGACCTTGGAGCCGGTGTTAGTGTTATGCCTCTCTCTCTCTTTATCGTAGACTTGAACTGGATAAGTTGACACCCACTGAAATCTCTCTGCAAATGGCCGACAAATCAACTGCTTTCCCGATCGGCATTTGCGAGGATGTGCCTGTTGTGGTTGCTAACGTCACTATCTTAACATACTTTGTTATTCTAGATATTCCCGAGGATGATGCCATGGCGGTCATCCTTGGAAGACCCTTTTTAAACACTACAGGGGCTGTTATTGATTGCAACAAAGGCAATGTCACTTTCCATGTCAATGGTAATGAGCATACGTGCACTTTCCGAAGAAACAATATCATGTACATTGCATCAATGCTATTGAAAAAACATCATCGATTCTTATTGGGAGCTTTGAATGCCCTATACCTACTGTTAAGATGAAGTATGATTTGCTTGTTGGGGATATGCACATCGCCATTGAGGTAACCTAGTGACTATTCAAAAATTCTCCATTTTTACGCGATTCGGAAAAAGTTCGTCAAGAAGACTTGATTAACCTCATTGAGGGATTTATTTTGATGACCATGATGGATGAATCTGAGAGTCACATCCCTCTGTTCCAAACCTTTACCTTCGGTTTCTTAGAAGAACAATGATAGATTTAGCTTTAGTTTTTCCTGTTTTCTGTTTTTTGCGTCCCGTAGAAAATTGTCCCGAAAATAAAAGTTCTCCAAATGCCGTGAAAATAAAGTATGATTTTTTCTGGAATTTTTGAAAAATTCTGAGACGGAGAGCTAGTCAGGGGGATGCACCAGTGGGCCACAAGCCCTGGAGGCGCGGGCACCCCCGTGGCCGCGCCTACCAGGCTTGTGGGGCCCACGTGTCCCCCCTCCACTTATTCCAGCTCTCATCTCCTTCTCCTACCTCGAGAAAAATCATCCCGTAGCTCAAACCCGTGTTCTTGCTCTTCTTGCTGTGATTTTCGATCTCCTTGTGCAAAGCCCCATTCACCAAACAGTTTTGGGGAAATTGCTCCTTGGTATGTGACTCCTCCATTGGTCCAATTAGTTTTTGCTCTAGTGCCTTATTCGTTGCGTATTTTTTCTGCCTTGGTGACCCTGTTCTTGAGCTTTGCATGTTAATTTTAGCTGGTCCCAAGTAGTTTTGATGCGTGATATGGCCTCTAGGCACTTGAAGGAGTAGTTGCTACGAGTTTCGTTGGGCCTTGTTCACTTTTCCTTAGAGTCACTAAAATTTTAGAAATTTTCAGAGAAAGAAAAAGGAAAAGATGAGGAGGTTCTTAAGAGGCTCTTCAAGCCGTGACCCCAAGGATGATGAAAATGAGAGGAAGAAACCCAAGTATCCGGTCCCCTGAGTTGCGGAAGTTCGAGCGTGCGAGTCGCCAACGATGTGTTCCTACACGATGCCGGACTTTACGAGGACTTTTACTACTTGGTGGAGAACGCATGCCTTACCGCCTTCGATGAATATAAGTGTTCGCAATACCTCCTCAGCGCTAATATTGTCGTGCAACGCTTTAATTTCTATCCAAGGAAGAGTCCTCCTATGGTTGAGTTCAAATTATATGATATCTCCCAGCGCATGTCACTTCAGGATTTTTGCAATGTTTGCAAATTACCTTATGTTGGGGATATTCATGAACCTCGTCCACGGGACTTGGAGGCTTTCATAGATACTATTGATGTAGGAGAGGAGAGAGGAGTGCCTTGCGCTAGATCTGCTAGGATACATTTTCCCGTGCTTCGGTACTTCTCATTATTCATGGGAAAATGTTTGATTGGTCGTGGGAAAGCTGGGGCCCTTAGCTCCCCGGATCTTCCGGTTTTGCACGAAGCCCTTTATAATGATAAAACTTATAGCTTGGGCGCTATAGTAGCTCAACGATTGAACATGAACCATTCTAAAGGCGCTGTTTATGGAGGTATCTATGCTACCCATCTTGCTAGACATTTTGAGATACCTATTAGACTGCATGAGGAAGAAGAGTTTCTTCTTCCTGAGACATATCTAGATTATGATAGCACGGTTCGCCATGACTTTCTTGATAAAGATATAAATAAGAGGATGATTTATAACCTGGTATTTAGTCACGGTACTCGTGAGACTATTACATTGCCTGCTCCTTCTTTGTTCAATCTTCATCTAGGCAGGTACATTATTATGCCCTCGGACATCTACGCATATTGGGGAATAGCACCACCACAGGTGCCCGTGCACGAGCTACCAGTCGAGTACCAGACGCCAGTTTATCAGTGGGAGCAAGAGGAGCTCACAGAGCAGTGGTACCCTCAGTACACTTCGGAGTACCCTGGAGACGATTATTTCCCTCCTTGGGAGTAGACCAACTTAGGCCAAAAGCCTAAGCTTGGGGGAGTACGTGTTTCTCACCGACTTTATATTCATGTTCACACTTTCATTTTGTTACTCGATGTTCACACTTTGCCACTGTATCATCCATGCTAGTTTATTTCTTTTTCTCGCTTTCTTCTCGTGTGTTTGTCTAGTTTGAGAAAACCCAAAAAGATTTCTCGTTCTTCTTTTGCTTGTTGGAAGCTTTCCCGTGTAATTAGTTTTATTTTTCTTTGGGTCAAGGTAGAAGACCATGGTTACAATGTTTAGTGGCTCTCGCGTGCATATCTGTTTATCTGTCAAAGAGCCATATTACTTTGTCTTCTCCTTTGTGTTTTCTTGTCGATTCCAGCTTAGTCCAATGCACGGACACTCTTATTATTGTTCACATCATTCGGTCGTGCAAGTGAAAGGCAATAATGACGATATATGATGAAGTGACTCAGCCTGGAAAAGCTGGTATGAACTTGATCTATTTTGTTTTTGTAAATATGACTAGCTCATCGTTCCTGATTCATCTTCGTTGTGAGAGAAACATGTTTGCAATGACAACTTAGAGATCATAGTTTCTGATGCCATGCTTAATTAGCTAGGATCTTATAATGGTTTGTCTTGGGTGCCAACATGAATTTTGAGATGATTATTATGTAGTATGATAGGATGGTATCCTCCTTTGAATGATTCAAGTGGCTTGACTTGGCGCATGTTTACGCATGTAGTTGAAACAAAATCAACATAGCCTCTATGAAATTAATGTTCATGGTGATTTATGTCCTACTCATGCTTGCACTCAATGTTGGTTAATTTCAATGCATTTTTATGACTGTTGTCGCTCTCTAATTGGTCGCTTCGCAGTCTTTTGCTAGCCTTCACTTGTACTAAGCGGGAATACTGCTTGTGCATCCACTTCCATAAACCCAAAGTTGTTCCATATGAGTCCACCGTACCTACCTATATGCGGTATCTACCTGCCGTTCCAAGTAAATTTGCATGTGCCACTCTCTAAACCTTCAAGTAATAATCTGTTTTGCATGCCCGAACCGCTCATGTGGTGACAAGGGGCGATCAGTATCTTCCATGCTAGGCGTGTTATCCTTGATATGTGTTTATTCACTATCACTCATGAGAAAGGGGCCGGTAATTGGAATGCCCAGTTCCATGCTCAAATTGAAAAGATAATTGCAAACAAAACTCCCCCTGGACTGTTGTTGGTATGGACGACACCCGAGTATTAGGCTAGTCGTGGAGTTCAATTGATCGGTGGTGGGGGAGTCAAAACTTTACTTTTCTGTTTGGGAACTGCCTATAGTATGTGTAGCATGGAAGATGGTGAAAACTCTTGGTCATTGTGTTGACAATGAAAGCATGCCATCCAAAATTATTTATCTTTGTCTTTAAAGCTTGAGCTCGGGCACCTCTACAAATCAATGCTTCCCTCTGCAAAGGGCCTATCTATTTATGTTTCTGTTGAGTCATCCTCTTCTTATAAAAGCACCAATTAGAGAGCACCTCTGTCATTTCTATGCTTTGCTTTTAATTGTTATTGAGTATGCTGTGAATGGATCTTCTTTGCCATGAATTACATTGTTCAGTCAGCCCTTGGTGTTTGAAGGTGCTCTGCATTTATGTTTTGCGGTCTCAAAAACAGCTAGCGAGATACCATCTGTTCATATTGCTTGCCTATCGTTTTGATTGAAGTGTTGACGTTTGAAACTTATTATTATTGCTTGCTAGTTGATTATGCCATTGATATGAGTTCCTCTTGAGACCTAAATGTCATTGCTTATGTGGTTAGCTTGTGATCTTGCTGAAAAATATGAATATGAGTTAGACATAATTGCAACAACAAGATCAAACAGAGTTCGTAAAAGTTTTTCTTTTGTCTCTTTCAGTTTGTCAACTGAATTGCTTGAGGACAAGCAAGGCTTTAAGCTTGGGGGAGTTGATACGTCTCCATCATATCTACTTTTCCAAACTCTTCTGCCCTTGTTTTGGACTCTAATTTGCATGATTTGAATGGAACTAACCCGGACTAACGTTATTTTCAGCAGAATTGCCATGGTGTTGTTTTTGCGCAGAAATAAAAGTTCTCGGAATGACCTGGAAATTTACGAGGATTTTTTGTGCAATATATAAAAAATACTGGCGCAAGAATCAACCGGAGGAGTGGAGCGAGGAGCCCACAAGCCCACCAGGCGCGGGCCCCCCTGGCCGCGCCTAGCAGGCTTGTGGGGACCTCAGACCTCCACCTCCTCCAACTCCAGCTCTATTTAGTCCCTTTCGTCCGGAAAAAAATAAAGGAGCAGAGTTCATCGCGTTTTACGATACGGAGGCGCCGCCACCACCTGTTCTTCCTCTAGAGGGCAGATCTGGAGTCTGTTCTGGGCTCCGGAGAGGGGAGATCGTCGCCATCATCATCACCAACCTTCCTTCATCGCCAATTCCATGATGCTCTTCACCGTTCGTGAGTAATCTCATCGTAGGCTTGCTGGACGGTGATGGGTTGGATGAGATCTATCATGTAATCGAGGTAGTTTTGACGGGGATTGATCCCTAGTATCCACTATGTTCTGAGATTGATGTTGCTACTGTTGGAATTATGCCCTAGAGGCAATAATAAATAAAGTTATTATTATAATTCCTGTATCAAGATAATCGTTCATTATCCATGCTATAATTGTATTAAATGAAGACTTATATACATGTGTGGATACATAGACAAAACACTGTCCCTAGCAAGCCTCTAGTTGGCTAGCCAGTTGATCAAAGATAGTCAGTGTCTTCTGATTATGAACAAGGTGTTGTTGCTTGATAACTGGATCACGTCATTAGGAGAATCACGTGATGGACTAGACCCAAACTAATAGACGTAGCATGTTGATCGTGTCATTTTGTTGCTACTGTTTTCTGCGTGTCAAGTATTTGTTCCTATGACCATGAGATCATATAACTCACTGACACCGGAGGAATACTTTGTGTGTATCAAACATCGCAACGTAACTGGGTGACTATAAAGATGCTCTACAGGTATCTCCGAAGGTGTTCGTTGAGTTAATATGGATCGAGACTGGGATTTGTCACTCCGTGTGACGGAGAGGTATCTCGGGGCCCACTCGGTAATACAACATCATACACAATCCTTGCAAGCAATGTGACTTAGTGTAAGTTGCGGGATCTTGTATTACGGAATGAGTAAAGAGACTTGCCGGTAAACGAGATAGAAATAGGTATGCGGATACTGACGATCGAATCTCGGGCAAGTAACATACCGAAGGACAAAGGGAATGACATACGGGATTATATGAATCCTTGGCACTGAGGTTCAAACGATAAGATGTTCGTAGAATATGTGGGATCCAATATGGGCATCCAGGTCCCGCTATTGGATATTGACCGAGGAGTCACCCGGGTCATGTCTGCATAGTTCTCGAACCCGCATGGTCTGCACACTTAAGGTTTGACGTTGTTCTATGCGTATTTGAGTTATATGGTTGGTTACCGAATGTTGTTCGGAGTCCCGGATGAGATCACGGACGTCACGAGGGTTTCCGGAATGGTCCGGAAACGAAGATTGATATATAGGATGACCTCATTTGATTACCGGAAGGTTTTCGGAGTTACCCGGAATGTACCGGGAATGACGAATGGGTTCCGGGTGTTCACCAGGGGGGGGGGGGGGCAACCCACCCCGGGGAAGCCCATAGGCCTTGGGGGTGGCACACCAGCCCTTAGTGGGCTGGTGGGACAGCCCAAGAAGGCCCTATGCGCAATAGGAAGAAAATCAAAGAGAAAAAAAGAGGAGGTGGGAAAAGGGGGAAGGACTCCTCCTTCCAAACCTAGTTGGACTCGGTCTGGAAGGGGAGGGATGCCCCCCTTGGCTCGGCCGACCCCCTTGGGAGTCCTTGGACCCCAAGGCAAGGCTCGCCCTCCTCCCCCTATATATACGGAGGTTTTAGGGCTGATTTGAGACAACTTTGCCACGGCAGCCCGACCACATATCTCCACGGTTTTACCTCTAGATCGCGTTTCTGTGGAGCTCGGGCGGAGCCCTGCTGAGATAAGATCACCACCAACCTCCGGAGCGCCGTCACACTGCCGGAGAACTCATCTACCTCTTCTCTCTTGCTGGATCAAGAAGGCCGAGATCATTGTCGAGTTGTACGTGTGCTGAACGTGGAGGTGCCGTCCGTTCGGCACTAGATCGTGGGACTGATCGGGGGACGGTTCACGGGGCGGATCGAGGGACGTGAGGACGTTCCACTACATCAACCGCGTTCACTAACGCTTCTGCTGTGCGGTCTACAAGGGTACGCAGATCGAACATCCCCTCTCGTAGATGGACATCACCATGATAGGTCTTCGTGCGCGTAGGAAATTTTTTGTTTCCCATGCGACGTTCTCCAATAGTGGCATCATGAGCTAGGTTCATGCGTAGATGTCTTCTCGAGTAGAACACAAAAGTTTTTGTGGGCGGTGATGTGCGTTTTGCTGCCCTCCTTAGTCTTTTCTTGATTCCGCGGTATTGTTGGATTGAAGCGGCTTGGACCGACATTACTCGTACGCTTACGAGAGACTGGTTTCATCGCTACGAGTAACCCCGTTGCTCAAAGATGACTGGCAAGTGTCAGTTTCTCCAACTTTAGTTGAATCGGATTTGACCGAGGAGGTCCTTGGATGAGGTTAAATAGCAATTCAAATATCTCCGTTGTGGTGTTTGCGTAAGTAAGATGCGATCCTACCAGATACCCATGGTCACCATGTAAACACATGCAACAACAAAATTAGAGGATGTCTAACGATGTGATATGGCCAACGATGTGATGTGATATATTCGATGTATGAGATGATCATGTTGTAATAAATAAATATCGACTTGCACGTCGATGGTACGGCAACTGGCAGGAGCCATAGGGTTGTCTTTAAACTAACGTTTGTGCTTGCAGATGCGTTTACTATTTTGCTAGGATGTAGCTTTAGTAGTAATAGCATGAGTAGCACGACAACCCCGATGGCGACACGTTGATGGAGATCATGGTGTGGCGCCGGTGACAAGAAGATCGTGCCGGTGCTTTGGTGATGGAGATCAAGGAGCACGTGATGATGGCCATATCATGTCACTTATGAATTGCATGTGATGTTAATCCTTTTATGCACCTTATTTTGCTTAGAACGACGGTAGCATTATGAGGTGATCTCTCACTAAAATTTCAAGACGAAATTGTGTTCTCCCCGACTGTGCACCGTTGCTACAGTTCGTCGTTTCGAGACACCACGTCATGATCGGGTGTGATAGACTCAACGTTCACATACAACGGGTGCAAAACAGTTGCACACGCGGAACACTCGGGTTAAGCTTGACGAGCCTAGCATGTGCAGACATGGCCTCAGAACACATGATACCGAAAGGTCGATCATGAATCATATAGATGATATGATTAGCATAGGGATGCTTACCACTGAAACTATACTCAACTCACGTGATGATCGGACTTGAGCTAGTGTAAGTGGACCATGAACCACTCAAATGTCTAGAGAGATGTACTTTTTGAGTGGGAGTTTAGCGAGTAATTTGATTAAGTTAAACTCTAATTATCTTGAACATAGTCTAAATCCACTTTGAATATGTTTGTGTTGTAGATCATGGCTCACACGACAGTCACCCTGAATTTTAATACGTTCCTAGAGAAAGCTAAGTTGAAAGATGATGGAAGCAACTTTATAGACTGGGCTCGTAATCTTAAGCTAATCTTACAAGCTGGGAAGAAGGATTATGTCCTTGACGCTGCACTAGGAGGTGAACCACCCGCTATGGTTGACCAGGATGTTAAGAACGCTTGGTTAGCATGTAAGGAGGACTACTCAGTAGTTCAATGTGCAGTCTTGTATGACTTAGAACCGGGACTTCAACGTCGCTTTGAGCGTCATGGAGCATTTGAGATGTTCCAGGAGTTGAAGTTCATCTTTCAGAAGAATGCCCGGATCGAGAGGTATGAGACCTCCGATAAATTCTATGCTTGCAAGATGGAGGAGAACTCGTCTGTCAGTGAACATGTGCTCAAAATGTTTGGGTACTCAAACCGTCTAGCTGAGCTGGGGATTGAACTCCCGTAAGAGGCTATCACTGACAGAATCCTTCAATCACTGCCGCCAAGCTATAAAGGCTTTGTGTTGAACTACAACATGCAGGGGATGAACAAGTCACCCGGCGAGTTGTTTGCGATGCTGAAAGTCGCAGAGTCTGAACTCCGTAAAGAACATGAAGTGCTGATGGTGAATAAGACCACTAGTTTCAAGAGAAACGGCAAAGGCAAGAAGGGTAATTCAAAGAAGAGCGGCAAGCCTGTTTCCAATCCGATGAAGAAACCCAAAGCTGGACCTAAGCCTGAAACAGAGTGTTACTATTGCAAGGGTATGGGTCACTGGAAGCGCAATTGCCCCAAGTATCTGGTTGATAAGAAGGCGGCCAAAGAAAAATCAGGTATATTTGATATACATGTTATTGATGTGTACTTAACCGGCTCTCGTAGTAGTGCCTGGGTATTCGATACCGGTTCTGTTGCTCATATTTGCAACTCGAAACAGGAACTACAGAATAAACGAAGGCTGTCGAAAGATGAAGTGACGATGCGCGTAGGAAATGGTTCCAAGGTTGATGCAATCGCCGTCGGCACAGTTTCACTTCAGTTACCATCAGGATTAGTTATGAACTTGAATCATTGTTATTTAGTGCCTGCGTTGAGAATGAACATTATATCTGGATCTTGTTTATTGCGAGACGGTTACTCTTTTAAGTCAGAGAATAATGGTTGTTCTATTTCTATGAGTAACATCTTTTATGGTCATGCACCCAATGTGAGAGGATTGTTCATATTGAATCTTGATAGTGATACACACGTACATAACATTGAGACCAAAAGAGTTAGAGTTAACAATGATAGCGCCATGTTTTTGTGGCACTGCCGCTTAGGTCATATTGGTGTAAAGCGCATGAAGAAACTCCATGCTGATGGACTTTTGGAGTCACTTGACTTTGGTTCACTTGACACGTGCGAACCATGCCTCATGGGCAAGATGACTAAAACTCCGTTCTCCGGAACAATGGAGCGTGCAAGTGACTTGTTGGAAATCATACATACCGATGTGTGTGGTCCGATGAGCGTAGAGGCACGCGGCGGATATCGTTATTTTCTCACCTTCACTGATGATTTGAGTAGATATGGCTATGTCTACTTAATGAAGCACAAGTCTGAAGTATTTGAAAAGTTCAAGCAATTTCAGAGTGAAGTTCAAAATCATCATAACAAGAAGATCAAGTTCCTACGGTCTGATCGTGGGGGTGATTATCTGAGTTTCGAGTTTGGTGTTCACTTAAGACAATGTGGAATTGTTTCACAGTTGACACCGCCTGGAACACCACAGTGTCATGGTGTGTCCGAACGTCGTAGTCGTACTTTATTAGAGATGGTGCGATCTATGATGTCTCTTACCGATTTGCCGTTATCGTTTTGGGGTTATGCATTAGAAACAGCTGCATTCACTTTAAATAGGGCACCATCAAAATCCGGTTAGACGACACCATACGAACTGTGGTATGGCAAAAGGCCAATGTTGTCGTTTCTTAAAGTTAGGGGATGTGATGCTTATGTCAAAAAGCTTCAGCCTGAAAAGCTGGAACCCAAAGCGGAAAAGTGCATCTTCATAGGTTACCCAAAAGAGACAGTTGGGTACACCTTCTATCTCAAATCCGAGGGCAAAGTGTTTGTTGCTAAAAATGGAGCTTTTCTCGAGAAGGAGTTACTCTCGAGAGAATTGAGTGGGAGGAAGATAGAACTTGATGAGGTTGTCGAACCTCTCATCCCTCTAGATGGTGGCGCAGGGCAAGGGGAAACCCTCTGTCATTGCGACGCCGGTTGATGAGGAAGTTAATGATGATCATGAAACTCCGGTTCAAGTTTCTGTCGAACCACGCAGGTCGACGAGACCACGTGCTGCTCCAGAGTGGTACGGTAATCCCGTCTTGTCAATCATGTTGTTAGACAACAATGAACCTGCAAATTATGAAGAAACAATGGTGGGCCCAGATTCCAACAAATGGCTAGAAGCCATGAAGTTCGAGATATGATCCATGTATGAGAACAAATTGTGGACTTTGGAAGTACTACCTGAGGGCCACAAGGCTATTCGGAACAAATGGATCTTTAAGAGGAAGACGGATGCTGACGGCAATGTGACCGTTTATAAAGCTTGACTTGTGGCAAAGGGATTTTGACAAGTTCAAGGAGTTGACTACGATGAGACATTCTCACCCGTAGCGATGCTTAAGTCCGTCAGAATCATGTTAGCAATAGCTGCATTTTTCGATTATGAAATCTGGCAGATGGATGTCAAAACGGCGTTCCTTCACGGTTTCCTTAAGGAAGAGTTCTATATGATGGAACCCGAAGGTTTTGTCGATCCTAAGAATGCTAACAAGGTGTGCAAGCTCCCGCGATCCATTTATGGACTGGTGCAAGCATCTCGGAGTTGGAAAAAATGCTTTGATGAGGTGATCAAAGCATTTGGGTTTATACAAGTGGTTGGAGAATCTTGTATTTACAAGAAAGTGAGTGGGAGCTCTGTGGCGTTTCTAATATTATATGTGGATGACATATTGCTGATTGGAAACAACGTAGAGTTTTTGGAGAGCATAAAGGATTACTTGAATAAAAGTTTCTCTATGAAGGACCTAGGAGAAGCTGCTTACATTCTAGGCATTAAGATCTACAGGGATAGATCAAAACGCCTGATAGGACTTTCACAAAGCACATACCTTGATAAAGTTTTGAAGAGGTTCAAAATGGAACAGTCCAAGAAAGGTTTCTTGCCAGTTTTACAAGGTACGAGATTGAGTAAGACTCAGTGCCCAGCAACTGATGAGGATAGAGAGCATATGAGCACCGTCCCCTATGCTTCAGCCATAGGTTCTATCATATATGCAATGTTGTGCACTAGACCGGACGTTAGCCTGGCCATAAGTATGGCAGGTAGGTTCCAGAGTAATCCAGGAGTGGACAAGAATATCCTGAAGTACCTGAAAAGGACTAAGGAGATGTTTCTCGTGTATGGAGGTGACAAAGAGCTCGCCGTAAAAGGTTACGTCGATGCAAGATTTGACACAGATCCGGACGACTCTAAGTCGCAGACCGGATACGTATTTATTCTTAATGGGGGTGCGGTAAGCTGGTGCAGTTCCAAGCAGAGCGTCGTAGCAGATTCTACATGTGAAGCGGAGTACATGTCTGCCTCGGAGGCGGCTAAGGAGGGTGTCTGGATGAAGCAGTTCATGACGGATCTTGGAGTGGTGCCAAGCGCACTGAATCCAATAACCTTGTTCTGTGACAACACGGGTGCCATTGCCCTAGCAAAGGAACCACGGTTTCACAAGAAGTCCAGACACATCAAACGATGCTTCAACCTCATCCGCGACTACGTCGAAGGGGAGGACGTAAATATATGCAAAGTGCACACGGATCTGAATGTAGCAGACTCGCTGACTAAACCTCTTCCACGGGCAAAGCATGATCAACACCAGAACTGTATGGGTGTTAGATTTATTACAATTTAATTCGCATGATGATGTGAGGGCTAGATTATTGACTCTAGTGCAAATGGGAGACTGTTGGAATTATGCCCTAGAGGCAATAATAAATAAAGTTATTATTATAATTCCTGTATCAAGATAATCGTTCATTATCCATGCTATAATTGTATTAAATGAAGACTTATATACATGTGTGGATACATAGACAAAACACTGTCCCTAGCAAGCCTCTAGTTGGCTAGCTAGTTGATCAAAGATAGTCAGTGTCTTCTGATTATGAACAAGGTGTTGTTGCTTGATAACTGGATAACGTCATTAGGAGAATCACGTGATGGACTAGACCCAAACTAATAGACGTAGCATGTTGATCGTGTCATTTTGTTGCTACTGTTTTCTGCGTGTCAAGTATTTGTTCCTATGACCATGAGATCATATAACTCACTGACACCGGAGGAATACTTTGTGTGTATCAAACGTCGCAACGTAACTGGGTGACTATAAAGATGCTCTACAGGTATCTCCGAAGGTGTTCGTTGAGTTAGTATGGATCGAGACTGGGATTTGTCACTCCGTGTGACGGAGAGGTATCTCGGGGCCCACTTGGTAATACAACATCACACACAAGCCTTGCAAGCAATGTGACTTAGTGTAAGTTGCGGGATCTTGTATTACGGAACGAGAAAAGAGACTTGCCGGTAAACGAGATTGAAATAGGTATGCGGATACTGACGATCGAAGCTCGGGCAAGTAACATACCGAAGGACAAAGGGAATGACATACGGGATTATATGAATCCTTGGCACTAAGGTTCAAACGATAAGATGTTCGTAGAATATGTGGGATCCAATATGGGCATCCAGGTCCCGCTATTGGATATTGACCGAGGAGTCACTCGGGTCATGTCTGCATAGTTCTCGAACCCGCAGGGTCTGCACACTTAAGGTTCGACGTTGTTCTATGCGTATCTGAGTTATATGGTTGGTTACGAATGTTGTTCGGAGTCCCGGATGAGATCACGGACGTCACGAGGGTTTCCAGAATGGTCCGGAAATGAAGATTGATATATAGGATGACCTCATTTGATTACCGGAAGGTTTTTGGAGTTACCGGGAATGTACCGGGAATGACGAATGGGTTCCAGGTGTTCACCGGGGGGGGGGGGGGGGCAACCGACCCCGGGGAAGCCCATAGTCCTTGGGGGTGGCGCACCAGCCCTTAGTGGGCTGGTGGGACAGCCCAAGAAGGCCCTATGCGCCATAGGAAGAAAATCAAAGAGAAAAAAAAAGGAGGTGGGAAAAGGGGGAAGGACTCCTCCTTCCAAACCTAGTTGGACTCGGTTTGGAAGGGGAGGGTTGCCCCCCTTGGCTCGGCCGACCCCCTTGGGAGTCCTTGGACCCCAAGGCAAGGCTCCCCCTCCTCCCGCTATATATATGGAGGTTTTAGGGCTGATTTGAGACAACTTTGCCACGGCAGCCTGACCACATATCTCCACGGTTTTACATCTAGATCGCGTTTCTGCGGAGCTCGGGCGGAGCCCTGCTGAGATAAGATCACCACCAACCTCTGGAGCGCCGTCACACTGCCGGAGAACTCATCTACCTCTCCGTCTCTCTTGCTGGATCAAGAAGGCCGAGATCATCGTCGAGCTGTACGTGTGCTGAACGCGGAGGTGCCGTCCGTTCGGCACTAGATCGTGGGACAGATAGCGGGACGGTTCGCGGGGCGGATCGAGGGACGTGAGGACGTTCCACTACATCAACCGCGTTCACTAACGCTTCTGCTGTGCGGTCTACAAGGGTACGTAGATCGAACATCCCCTCTCGTAGATGGACATCACCATGATCGGTCTTCGTGTGCGTAGGAAATTTTTTGTTTCCCATGCGACGTTCTCCAATAGCTGCTACTTAGCCATGGTTAATGCTTGTCACTAGGGCCCGAGTGCCATGATTTCAGATCTGAACCTATTATGTTCTCGTCAATATATGTGTGTTCTTGATCCTATCTTGCAAGTTGTAGTCACCTTCTATGTGTTATGACCCGGCAACCCCGGAGTGACAATAGCCGGAACCACTCCCGGAGATGACCATAGTATGAGGAGTTCATGTATTCACTAAGTGCTAATGCTTTGTTCTGGTTCTCTATTAAAAGGAGAACCTTAATATCCCGTATTTTCCATTAGGACCCCGCTGCCACGGGAGGGATGGACAATAGATGTCATGCAAGTTCTTTTCCCTAAGCACGTATGACTATATACGGAATGCATGCCTACATTACATTGACGAACTGGAGCTAGTTACTTATCTCTCCGTGTTATAACTGTTGCATGATGAATATCATCCGGCGTAATTATCCATCCCGATCCAATGCCTACGAGTTTTTCCTACTGGTCTTGCTACGTTACTTTGCCACTATTGCTGTCGTTGGTGCTACTGTTACTTTGCCGCTATTGCTGTCGCTGCTGCTACTGTTACTCTGTCGCTACTATTGTCACTTCTGCTACTACTACCGTTGCTACTGTTGCTATCACGCTACTTTGCTACTGATACTTTGTTGCAGATACTAAGTCTTTCAGGTGTGGTTGAATTGACAACTCAACTGCTAATACTCGAGAATACTCTTTGGCTTCCCCTTGTGTCGAATCAACAAATTTGGGTGGAATACTCTACCCTCGAAAACTGTTGCGATCCCCTATACTTGTGGGTTATCTCATATCCTAGTTGTTGTTGATTGCGTTTCTAAATGGTTCAATGACAAGTGAATAGTTCATAGGAATTTCCTGATGTTTACTGATATTACCTATTCTTTGACATTCATCACAAGACAAGACAAACTTACGGGCATCCTTGAAGAGAGTAGGCCAATAGAAACTTGATTGCAATACCTTGCGTGTATTTCTATCTCCCGCATGGTGTCCTCCGTAAGCCTCGGAGTGACACTTCTGTAGGATATGTCCTTGTTCATGCTCAGGTAAACAACGTCTATTAACACCATCTGCTCCTTCTTCATAAAGGTGAGGATCATCCCAAAAGTAATGTCTCAAATGAAAGAAGAATTTCTTCTTTTCCTGGTATGTGAAACTAGGTGGTATATATTTGGCAACAATATAATTTGCATAATCAGCATACCACGGTGTACTACGTGAAGCATTGATGACATTCAATTGCTCATCAGGAAAGCTATCATCAATAGGTTGTGGGTCATCAAGAACATTCTCCAACCTAGACAAGTTATCTGCTACAGGGTTCTCGGTACCCTTCCTATCAACAACATGCAAATCAAATTCTTGTAGCAAGAGAACAAATCTAATAAGTCTAGGTTTAACATCTTTCTTTTCCAAGAGGTACTTAATAGCAGCATGATCAGTCTGAATAGTAACCTTGGAATCAACAATGTCAGATCTGAACTTTTCACATGCAAACACGACTGCTGAAAATTCCTTTTGAGTAGTAGCATAATTTCTTTGGGCACTGTCTAGAGTTTTACTAGCATAGTGAATAACATTCCACTTCTTATCAACTCTTTGTCCTAGAACAGCACCAACAACATAATCACTAGCATCACACATAATTTTAAAAGGTAAGTTCCAATTAGGTGGTTGAACAATAGGTCAAGTTATCAAGGCCTTCTTAAGTATTTCAAAGGCTTCCTCACAATCATTGTCAAAAACAAAAGGAATATCCTTTTGCAAGATATTGGTAAGAGGCCTAGAAATCTTAGAGAAGTCCTTAATGAACCTTCTATAGAAACCAACATGACCAAGGAAACTTCTTATACATTTGATATCTGTAGGGCATGGCATTTACTCGATCGCATCAACCTTAGCCTTATCGACTTCAATACCTCTTTAAAAAATTTATGTCCTAAGACGATGCCTTCATTAACCATTAAGTGGCACTTCTCCCAATTCAAGACAAGGTTGGTATCTTGACATCTCTGCAAAACTCGATCAAGATTGCTGAGGCAATCATCAAAAGAAGACCCGTAAACGGAGAAGTCATCCATGAAAACCTCAACAATCTTTTCACAAAAGTCAGAGAATATAGCCATCATACATCTTTGAAAGGTAACAGGTGCATTACATAAGCCAAAAGGCATACGTCTGTAAGCAAATGTACCGAAAGGGCAAGTAAAAGTGAGTTTCTCCTGATCAGATTGTGCAACAGGTTTTTGGAAGAAACCAGAATAACCATCTAGAAAGCAGAAGTGTGTGTGTTTAGACAATCTTTCTAGCATTTGGTCAATAAAAGTCAAAGGTAATGATCTTTCCTAGTGGCCTTATTTAATTTCCTAAAATCAATCACCATCCTATAGCCTATAATAATCCTCCGTGGGATCAATTCATCTTTATCATTAGGGACAATGGTGATACCTCCTTTCTTGGGGACGCAATGCACCGGACTTACCTAATCACTATGAGCAATAGGATAGATAATACCTGCTTCCAGGAGCTTTAGTATTTATTTTCTTACTACCTCTTTCATCTTAGGATTTAGTCTCCGTTGATGATCAGCAACTGGTTTGGAATCAGGATCGGTTTTAATTTTGTGCTGGCATAGAGTGGGACTAATGCCCTTAAGATCATCAAGAGTATATCTAATAGTAGCACAGTGCTTTCTGAGAGTTTTCAATAATTTATTTTCTTCATGCTATGAAAGGCTAGCACTAATAATAACAGGATATATCTATTTTTCATCAAGATAAGCATACTTAAGAGTATCAGGTAACTGTTTAAGGTCGAACACCGGATCACCCTTTGGTGGGGTGGATCTCCAAGCAGTTCAGCATGCAAATTATTCTTAAGGATAGGATGTTGTTCAAAGATAACTCTATCTATCTCATTCATTTCATCCATATGCATATCATTTTCATGCTCAAGCAAATATTGCTCTAAAGGATCAGTAGGAGGCACAACAATAGAAGCTAGAGCAATAATTTCATCCTTACTAGACAACTCTTTTTAATGAGGTTGTCTACCAAACTTGGAGAAATTGAACTCATGTGACACACCTTCAAAGCCAAAAGTGACAGTTTGCTTCTCACAGTCAATATGAGCACTGACAGTATTGAGGAAAGGTCTGCCAAATATGATGGGACAAAAGCTATCTTGTGTGGTAGCAAGAACGAGAAAATTAACAGGATACTTAGTTCTACCACACAAGACTTCAACATCTCTAACAATTCCCAAAGGGCAGATAATATCTCTATTGGCAAGCTGAATAGTCACATCAATAGGTTCCATCTCGACAGGTGCAATCTCGTCTTTAATTTCATCATATAAAGATTGAGGTATTGCACTAACACTAGCACCCACGTAATATAAACCATGATAACAATGATCTCCTATCTTAACAGAAACAACGGGCGTGCCAACAACAGGCCTATGTTTGTCTCTAGCATGTGGTTTAGCAATTCTAGCAGCATCTTCACAGAAGTGAATATCATGGCCATCAACATTGTCGGACAGGAGATCTTTGATAATAGCAATGCTAGGATCAACTCTAATTTGCTCAGGGGGTGTAGGTGTTCTAATGTAGCCCCTACGTATCACTGTTGAAGCTTTAGAATGATCCTTTATTCTAACAGGGAAATGTGGTTTCTCAATGTAAGCACTAGGAACAATAGGATCATTATAAGCAATGACTTTCTCTTCAACTTGATTGGGTTTAACTACATTGACTTCTAAGGGAGGATGATATTTAAACCACTTCTCTTTAGGGAGATCAATATGAGCAGCAAATGATTCACACAATGAAGCTACTATCTTATAGTCAAGTCCATATTTATCGCTAAAATCACAAAAAGTATTTGTTTCAACAAAGGATTTAACGCAATCGAACTTAAGATTCATACCTGACTCCTTACCTTTATCAAACTCCCAATCTTCAGAGTTGCGTTTAATTCTTTCCAATAAATTCCATTTGAAGTCAATATCTCTCTTCATAAAAGAACCGGTACAAGAAGTGTCGAGCATGGTGCAATTATCATGAGAAAGCCGAGCATAAAAGTTCTGAATAATAATTTCTCTCGAGAACTCATGGTTGGGGCATGAATATAACATTGATTTAAGCCTCCCCAAGCTTGAGCGATATTTTCGCTATCACGAGGCCAAAAATTAAAGATATAACTCCGATCACGATGTACCAAATGCATAGGATAAAACTTTTGATGAAATTCCAATTTCAATTGGTTGTAGTTCCATGTCAGTGCTTTATCCCCCAAAGATAAGGGAAAGACCTTCTTCTTTACCTCATCCTCGGGCAAACCTGCAAGCTTAAATAAACCACAAACTTCATCTACGTAGATTAGATGCAAGTCGGGATGTGATGTTCCATCTTCTATAAAAGGATTAGCCAACAGTTTCTCTAACATACCCGAAGGAATTTCATAACAAATATTTTCAGTAGGTGCAGAAGGTTGAGGATTAACTCTTTGTGCTTCCGTTCGAGGTGAAGATACCCCGAACATGCTCCTCAAAGGATTAGTTTCCATAGTGACAAGTGACAATAAATTTCAGCACACTATATAAATGTTTCCTTACCAAATTCCACTTACTAAAGGCGCTTCACTCCCTGGCAATGGCGCCAGAAAAGAGTCTTGATGACCCACAAGTGTAGGGGATCGATCGTAGTCCTTTTGATAAGTAAGAGTGTCGAACCCAACAAGGAGCAGAAGGAACTGACAAGTGGTTTTCAACAAGGTATTCTCTGCAAGCACTCAAATTATCGGTAATAGATAGTTGTGTGGTAAGATGATTCGTAGCAAGTAGAAAATAACAATAGTAAAAAAGGTGCAGAAAAATGGCCCAATCCCTTTTGTAGCAAGGGACAAGCCTGGACAAACTCTTATAGGAGGTAAAGCGCTCCCGAGGACACATGGGAATTTCTCTCAAGCTAGTTTTCATCATGTTCATATGATTCGTGTTCGCTACTTTGATAGTTTGATATGTGGGTGGACCGGTGCTTGGGTGCTGACATTACTTGGACAAACATCCCACTTATGATTAACCCCTCTCGCAAGCATCCGCAACTACGAAATAAGAGTTAAGACAAAGTCTAACCATAGCATTAAACTAGTGGATCCAAATCAGCCCCTTACGAAGCAACGCATAAACTAGGGTTTAAGCTTCTGTCACTCTAGCAACCCATGATCTACTTATTACTTCCCAATGCCTTCCTCTAGGCCCAAATAATGGTGAAGTGTCATGTAGTCGACGTTAACATAACAC
The DNA here is from genome assembly GCF_904849725.1 of Hordeum vulgare subsp. vulgare. Taxonomy (NCBI): domain Eukaryota; kingdom Viridiplantae; phylum Streptophyta; class Magnoliopsida; order Poales; family Poaceae; genus Hordeum; species Hordeum vulgare. Next base: position 83,265,402 of record NC_058520.1, read on the forward strand.
CACTAGAGGAAAGACAACATACATCGCATCAAAATATCGAACGAATACCAAATTCACATGACTACTTATAGGAAGACTTATCCCATGTCCTCAGGAACAAAAGTGACTACTCACAAAGCATAATTATGTTCATGACTAGAGAGGTATTGAATAGCATTAAGGATCTGAACATATAATCTTCCACCGAGTAATCCAACTACCATCAACTACAAAGAGTAATTAACACTACTAGCAACCTTACAAGTACCAATAGGAGTCGCGAGACGGAGATTGGTTACCAGAGATGAACTAGGGTTAGGAGATGAGATGGTGTTGATGAAGATGTTGATGGTGATGAGTCCCCTCCAATGAGAGGAGTGTTGGTGATGATGATGGCGACGATTTCCCCCTCCGGGAGGGAAGTTTCCCCGGCACGACAACCCTCCCGGAGCTCTAGATTGGTTCTGCTCAAGTTCCGCCTCGTGGCGGCGGCGACTCCTCCCGAAAGCCTTCTCCTGATTTTTTCTAGAACGAAACCCTCCTTATAGCAAAAGATGGGAGCCAACCGGGCAATAGGGGGCCCGCAAGCCGCCTGGTAGGCTTGTGGCCTCCTGGTGGCTCCCCTCTGGTACTTCTTCCGTCCAGTATTTTTTATAAATTCCAATATAATTCCTCGTAGATTTTCACGACTTTTGGAGTTGCGCAGAATAGGTATCTCAAACTTGCTCAATTTTCAGACCAGAATTCCAGCTGCCGACATTCTCCCTCTTCGTGTAAACCTTATAAAATAAGAGAGAAAAGGCATAAGTATTGTACCGTGAAGTGTAATAACATCCCATAAAGCGATAAATAGCAACATAAAAGCATGATGCAAAATGTATGTATCAGTTTTTAGCAAGGTATTCTCTGCAAGCACTGAAATTATCGGTAACAGATAGTTGCGGGAAAAGATAATTCGTAACGGGTAACAAGTAACAATAGTAAAAAAGGTGCAGCAAGATGGCCCAATCCCTTTTGTAGCAAGGGACAAGCCTGGACGAACTCTTATATAAGGTAAAGTACTCCCGAGGACACATGGGAATTTCTCTCAAGCTAGTTTTCATCATGTTCATATGATTCGCGTTCGCCACTTTGATAGTTTGATGTTTGGGTGGACCGGTGCTCGGGTGCTGTCCTTACTTGGACAAACATCCCACTTATGATTAACCCCTCTCACAAGCATCCTCAACTACGAAAGAAGAATTAAGACAAAGTCTAACCATAGCATTAAACTGGTGGATCCAAATCAGCCCCTTGCGAAGCAACGCACAAACAAGGGTTTAAGCTTCTGTCACTCTAGCAACCCATGATCTACTTATCACTTACCAATGCCTTACTCTAGGACCAAATAATGGTGAAGTGTCATGTAGTCGACATTCACATAACACCACTAGAGGAAAGACAACATACAACGCATCAAAATATCGAACGAATACAAAATTCACATGACTACTTATAGCAAGACTTATCCCATGTCCTCAGGAACAAACTTAACTACTCACAAAGCATAATTATGTTCATGATCAGAGAGGTATTGAATAGCATTAAGGATTTGAACATATGATCTTCCACCAAGTAATCCAACTAGCATCAACTACAAGGAGTAATTAACACTACTAGCAACCTTACAAGTACCAATCGGAGTCGCGAGACGGAGATTGGGTACAAGAGATGAACTAGGGTTTGGAAATGAGATGGTGTTGATGAAGATGTGGATGGAGATGAGTCCCCTCCGATGAGAGGAGTGTTGGTGATGAAGATGGCGACGATTTCCCCCTCCGGGATGGAAGATTCCCCGGCAGGACGGCCCTGCCGGAGCTGTAGATTGGTTCTGCTCAAGTTCCGCCTCGTGGCGGCGACATTTCTTCCCGAATCTCTCTCTTGATTTTTTTCTCGGATGAAACCCTCCTTATAGCAGAAGATGGGAGCCGGAGGGGCAACAGGGGGCCCACGAGCCGCCCAGGCGCGCCTAGAGGGGTGGGCGCGCTTGGCAGGCTCGTGACCTCCTGGTGGCTCCCCTCTAGTATTTCTTCCGCCGAGTATTTTTATATATTACAAAATAATTCCTCGCTGATTTTCACGGCTTTTGGAGTTGTGCAGAATAGGTATCTCAAACTTGCTCCTTTTCCAGCCCAGAATTCCAGCTGCCGGCATTCTCCCTCTTCATGTAAACCTTAGAAAATAAGAGAGAAAAGGCATAAGTATTGTACCATAATGAGTAATAACAGCCCATAATGCGATAAATATAAATATAAAAGCATGATGCAAAATGGACGTATGAACTCCCCCAATCTTAGACCTCGCTTGTCCTCAAGGAGAAGTCGAGATCAATAAATATGCCCAATTGTTTAGACATAGAGGTGTCGATAAAATAAAATACTGACATGCAGGCATCATGATCATATTTATAACATCGATATCATCATATAATCTCTTATGCTAAAGTGACAATTCCTTCACAATGTAAAGTATGGATCAAGAACCTTATTGAGAATTAACAACCAATAGTCTTTAGTCATTGAAGCAATTGCAATTTATCATAACATCGGAAAGAGTCAAATAAGAGCTTGTAAAGCAAATCCACATACTCAATCATCTTTTAGTCATCTACAATTGCTAAAAATCACGCGGTACTCATGAGATCAAAGTTTCAGTTGGACACATAGAAAGATAGGGGCTTATAGTTTCGCCTCCCAACTATTTACCTCAAGGGTAATGTCAAAAATAATAATTCATGATTACTTACTTCCAAGTTGATATATGAATATAGATCTTTCCCTAGCACATGATGCTTGCCAAGATAATGGCAAAATAAGGAATTGGTGTCGATCACCATGACTCTTTTAAATATAAAAAGTAAAGGTACAAGATAGGCCCTTCGCAGAGGGAAGCAGAGGTTGTCATGCGCTTTTGAGGTTTGGATGTATGATCTCTTAGTGTGAAGGAACGCCACTTTATATTGCCTCCTGTGATAAAGAACTTTATTATGCAGTCTGTCGCTTTTATATCTTCCTCATCACAGGTTCGTACAAAGCTTATTTTCCACACACTAATAGACCATACATATTTAGGGAGCAATTTTTATTGCTTGCACCGATGACAACTTACTTGAGGGATCTTATTCAATCCATAGGTAGGTATGGTGGACTCTCATGGCAAAACTGGGTTGAGGGTTTATGGATGCACAAGTAGTATCTCTACTTAGTGCGGAAGTTTTGGCTGATATGAGGTGGAAGCAAGCGTCACATGCTAAGGGATATCTAGTCATATAACATTGTTCGGAACCAAGCAAACATAATTCATTATGTTGTCTTCCTTGTCCAACATCTACTTCCCAGCATGTAATGGTTTAATGAGCGTTCACAATCATAGACGGTGTCAAAGATGATATATTTATATGTGAACCTCTCTTTCTTTATTACTTCCTATTAATTGCAACAATGACCAAGGTCCACGTTTGTCCACCCACAACAAGTTTCAATCAACATTCTTTTTATATGTGAAGCCACCACTTCCCATAGGATCATCACATGATCTTTCATGCTTTTGGTTCTATTATTATTCTTTTCTTTAGATCATGGCATGAAGCAAAGCGTTTAACTAAAACACTCTTTATTATATAACTCACGAAATCGATTACATTGGGGGTAACACAAAGCAAAACTCAAGCCTAGATCATACTAAGAACTTTATTCTACTAGATAAAGATATTACCAAAAAGGATCGAACTAAGATAAAGGAAAAGGCAAAAGATGTGATGGTGATGCGATACCGGGGCAACTCCCCCAAGCTTGGCACAAGCCAAGGGGAGTGCCCATACCCATGTGTTTATTTGTCTTCCTTCAGAGGTGATGGTGGTGGAGTTGTTAGAGTCTGGGGTTGATTCTCCGTCTTTCAAGGCATAGGTTCTCCATCATGGAAAGATGATCGAGTCTTCGGAATCCTCAAATATGCAGCCAACCGCATTGCTTTAAATCTATACTCATACTCACAGTTTGGGTTCCGCAGGTCGTAGATCTGGGCTTGGAGATGATCGATTCTGTCATAGAGCTTGAAGAGGTGCTCCCCGATGTCCTTGGCATCGATCTTGTGCTTGTTGGTGAACTACGTGATCATCATGTGGTTAGCGTTGAGTCCGTGTTCCACCATCCCTTGGCACTTGAAGACTTGCTGCTCCATTTCTTCGAGCCTCGCCTCTACGCTTCCGGTCCTCTTGGGCTCCTCAACATCACGGATGTGCACCACCCCCTCATGCATCTCGATAGATTGATGGTGTTGCAGCGCCTTCGCGAGGTAGGGATTGATGACATTCTCGAAGAACTTGTACTTCAGAACTTTTGGGGACGCAATAGCGATCTGGATCTGTTTGCACGGCAGCTCGAAACGAAAACAGAGGATATTTGCGTGATACGAGGGTCAGACATTTTAAGAGATTATATAATGAATTTTTACTAAGCATAAGGAGTATTCCACAAGAAAACGGAGTCCGGGAGAAACACGAGGTGCTCATGAGCCCCCCAGGCGCGCCCAGGGGGGTGGGGCACGCCTGGCAGGCTTGTCACCTCCTCGTGCGCTTTCTGGACTACTTTAAAATTTCCTATTTTTCTAAATATACCAAAATGGAGAAAAATGCTATTGGAAAAGTTTTGGAGTCGGTTTACTTACCGTATCACATACCTCTTCGTTTTTGGATTCTGAAACAAGCTGGTAAATATCCCTTATGTACTCCTCCGGAGTTATGGTATTAATAATATCGCTTTCAACATTTATGGGAGTACCTGAGATATAATGCTTGATTCTTAGCCCATTTACAACTCTCGGAAAATTACCTTCCGCGGTTTTGATTTTTATGGCACCGGAACGATATACTTCCTCAACAATGTAAGGTCCTTCCCATTTAGAGAGAAGTTTGCGTGCAAAAAATCTTAAACGAGAATTATATAGCAAGACATAATCACCTACATTGAACTCACGTTTTTGTATCCTTTTATCATGCCACCTCTTAAATTTTTCTTTAAACAACTTGGCAGTTTCATATGCCCGAGTTCTCCATTCATCAAGTGAGCTAATATCAAATAACCTCTTCTCACCAGCAAGTTTGAAATCAAAGTTGAGCTCTTTGATTGCCCAATAAGCCTTATGCTCTAGCTCAAGAGGTAAATGACATGCTTTACCGTAAACCATTTTATACGGAGACACGCCCATGGGATTCTTATAAGCAGTTCTATAAGCCCACAGTGCATCATCAAGTTTCTTAGACCAATTCTTTCTAGACCTATTAACAGTCTTTTGCAAAATTAATTTAATTTCTCTATTACTTAACTCTACTTGACCACTAGACTGAGGATGATAAGGAGATGCAATTCTATGGTTGACATCATACTTAGCAAGCATTTTACGGAAAGCACCATAAATAAAATGTGAACCACCGTCAATCATCAAATATCTAGGGACTCCAAATCTAGGAAAAATGACTTCTTTAAGCATCTTAATAGAGGTGTTATGATCAGCACTACTAGTTGGAATAGCTTCTACCCACTTAGTAATGTAATCAACAACAACTAGAATATGAGTATACCCGCTGGACTTTGGAAGAGGTCCCATATAATCAAAACCCCAAACATCAAATGGTTCAATAACAAGTGAATAATTCATAGGCATTTCGTGACGTTTACTGATATTATGTAGCGACCCGACTCAAGACGAGTCAAGCCTCTGGTGTTTCCGTACCATCCCAAGATCATGCTGGTACACACAGTATATAATGTATATATTCAAGAGTGCAATCACACATCTTTATTAATCGAAATCTCATAAAGAGTACTTTATTACAATAAAGGATTACAATAAAGTGGCTGAAGGCCAACTCATGAGATTTAACGAAGACTAAGCGGAAGCATCAGGTAGACTAGTCCATCCGACTCCAAGGGCATGTCGCTGAGCGTAGATCGTAGCCTCACTCCTGGTCGGAAAAGTACTCTACAACATGATACGTTGCAGCCGTGTAGGTCAGCATATTGAATATGCCGGAAAGTCATCAAAGAGAGGGGGTAAAATAGTAATCAACTATCTCTACATGCATATTTGGCCGGTGGAGCTAAGTTTTGCATAAAGCCAGTTTTATCCTACAACAAGAGGGGTTGGAAACAATATATTACTACATTGTTTGTTGTTAACGAGATGGTTCCGCCAACCAATTCTCGTACCCGAATAGTTGTTAACACCCACATCATTATTAAGTTGTGTCGAGAGTTCAGGGGAAATTCAATGCCTTCGGCTCAAGTTGTCCATGACCGTGGACACGGCTAATCGATTAGGTTGGGCACTCTGCAGAGTTTTGCACACGTTCCCCACAAGATTTGATCGCCTCCGGGTTTGTCCTCGCACTTCAGGGTGTTTGAAGACCGGATGATCAAAACATGGTCTTTCAACGGGTCCCTGTGAATCCCTGTCGGTGCCCATCCATTCCTACCGTTCGTCTACATCTGCTAGCATCGCCTGTCCAGAGTCGCCGCGTTGTCCAACCAAGCCAGAGCCCATAATGACTTGTGGCTGTGCAGGTAAGCCTTGAGTCTTGAAGTCACCGTCCGTCTCTTCGAGCCTGGGTGAAGCTTTCCGCAGGTTGACATGGCCTCTCCAGCATCCCGGGCATCCACTGGGTTCTCCAGGGAGCTGATCAACCGTCCTTCACCCAGAGTTGCATTGCGTCCGAGGTCTTGAAAATCTTTTCTTAGCCGGTCTTGGTTATTATATCAACCTCGCATCACTCGTGATATACACTCAACCGATAACCCGTCTACTCAAGCATAGCATTAAGAAATTGTCGTCCCGGGGCCAAGTATCGGGGTTGTTGTGTTCCTACCACATGATACTACAACTTATGCTAAAGTTTCCAAGTACCTAGGCAGCATGCAAATTGGGCAAAGAAGGTGATCTACCATGCATCGAAAACATAGGAAAATAACATGATCAAAATGACTTGCCTTGATGATAGTTGTCTTGCTTGAGCGCTTCTAAGTAACACGCTTCCCACTCCGGATGATCTACCGATACAAACACAAAGCACACCATAAGCAATTCAATCATGCCACAAGTAAAAATAACATCACAAGTAATGATTTGTGAAAGCCTAAGTAAAAGAATTCAACACGCACCGGTATGGCAGAAACTTGTTTCTGTTGAAAACACCAGTAAAAATACTTTAAAAATTCTGAAACTTCTACCACAGTAAGATTTTATCACTAGAAAGCAGTAGCAAAAAGAATCAACTCAAAATCATTTTTTAAACTCCTGGAATAGGCAAGTCTGAGGAAACTGCGGATCTCCTTGACTGAAGTGGGTGCTACCCATTCGGTGACTGCTGCGACCTTGGCAGGGTCCACTGCTATGCCTTCTCCTGAGATGACGTGTCCGAGGAATCCGACTTCCTTCAACCAAAACTCACATTTGCTGAACTTTGCATATAGCTTATGCTCTCGAAGCTTCTCCAGAACTAGACGCAGGTGTTCCTTGTGTTCCTCTTTGTTCTTGGAGAATATCAGTATGTCATCAATAAACACCATGACAAACTTGTCCAAGTATTCCATAAATACCTTGTTCATCAGATTCATAAAATATGCGGGAGCATTAGTCAGTCCAAATGACATGACCGTGTACTCATACAAGCCGTACCGAGTGGTAAAGGCTGTCTTGGGTATATCCTGTTCACGAATCTTCAACTGATGATACCCGGATCAAAGATTGATCTTTGAGAATATACGAGCTCCAACTAACTAATCAAACAGATCATTGATCATCGGCAAGGGGTACTTGTTCTTGATGGTCACATCGTTCAATGCACGATAATCGACAACCATTCCCAAGGACTTGTCCTTCTTTTCAACCAAGAGCACCGGGGCTCCCCAAGGTGAAGAACTTGGGCGAATATACCCTTTGTCCAATAACTCCTTAATTTTCTTCTTGATTTCTATCAAGTCATTTGCGGGCATCCGATAGGGTCTCATGGATATTGGGGCTGTTCCGGGTAATAGCTCAATCAAGAACTCAATCTCTCTATCGGGTGGCATGCCCGGCAATTCCTCCGGAAATACATCCGGGTACTCCTGTACAATCGGTACTTCCTCCTGGACTACTCCCGTGAGAGAGTTTACTCGCTTACTCCGTGTCGGGCGCTGAGACACGTACTTAATCCGCTTCTGCTCGGGGGTGGTGAGCAAAATAGACTTAAGGGCACAATCGATATTCCCTTCATACTTGGCCAACCAATCCATGCCTAGGATTACATCCAATCCCTGGGACTCTAATACGATGAGGTCGGTGGGAAAATTATGGTTCCCGATGTTGAGACTCAAAGCATGGCATCCTATCCCGGCTGTCATCATGCCTCCTGGGGAACTGACCTTAATAGGTTGGCTGAGGGTTCTAGTTGGCAAACTATACTTTTCCACAACTACCCTTGATATGAATGAATGCGTTGCACCTAAATCAAAAAGTACCATTACTGGATGTGAATTAAGCAAAAACTTACCAACCACAGTATCGGGGTGATCATAGACCTCTTCAACATCAAGGTGGTTCACCTGAGCTCGAGGAAAAGGATTGGGCTTCTTTGCTGCAGAGTTGCCGTTGCCGTTTCCATTTCCCTGCTTGTTCTGGGGACAATCAGTGGCATAGTGTCCCGTCTTGTGAAACTTGAAGCATGTGATGTGAGTCAGATCCTTCTGAGCTGGAGCTGAATGCTGCTGAGTGCCAGTACCGCCATTCTTGAAGTTGCTGTTGTTGCGGTGGTTCCCATTTCCTCCATGGTTGTGGCCTCCATGGTTGTGCACTGGGTGGGTATGCTGAACGTGTCCTCCAAACTTACCGGATCCAGTCCCGGTATTCCCTGGATAAGGGGTGTAGCGAGGCTTCTGCTGAGTGTCGGAGTTGAACTTTCCAACCCCATACTTTCGCTTGCGGTTCTCCATCTGCTGGTGTTTCCCCTCCAAGATGAGGGCCTTATCAACCAGCTCCTGGTAGTTGTTGAAGGTGGCTACCGTCAACTAAATGCTCAGCTCATCATTCAGTCCTTCCAAGAACTTTTCCTGCTTGGCCGCATCATCGGCCACATCTCCAGGTGCATAACGGGCGAGCATGCTAAATTCATCGTCGTACTGAGCCACAGAGCGATTCCCCTGGCGTAAGTTGCGAAACTCACGCTTCTTCAGACTCATTGCACCAGCTGACACATGTGCGGTGCGGAAGGCTTGCTTGAATTGCTCCCAAGTGACTCCAGCAATGGGATAAGTGGTGGTGTAGTTCTCCCACCAAGCAGCTGCAGGGCCTTCAAGTTGGTGCGCGGAAAAACGCACCTTCTCAGCTTCAGAACAACCAGCAGTGATAAGTTCACGCTCCATCTTGCGGAGCCAATCATCTGCCACAATGGGCTCAATGCTGCTGGAGAAAGTTGGAGGGTTCAACCTCAGAAAATGGGTGAGATTGTCAGCCTGGGATGGATGATGGTTGTTGTTGTTGTTCTGGTTCTGAATGATCAGCTGCATCAGGGTGTTTTGTTGCTGGATCAACTGGGTGAGTTCCGGCGGAAAGTTGGACTCAGGGGCGCGTCTCGGAGGCATCTGATGTTTGTAGAGGGGTGAGATTAGCATAGAACAATGGTCTAAGAGTAATTACACTTCCCATATGAATGCAACACACAAGTATCACACCACACATTTCATTCAATATCATCACAAGGGTTCACACAGGGATACAAAAATTCGATAATCCTAAACATCGGCCTAAAACGTAAAACGATAAAGTAAATTTGGTGGTCTAGTCTAAGTGTCCTCCTCATAATCGCATGGTGGCGGGTCCTTCAGTGGAGCTTTCTTCATAGTCCTCGTCGTTGCTGATCAAGGGGGCTATGTCTCCTTCGGGATGAAGGTTCTCGCCCATGTCCAGTTCCTCCTCCAGGTATGCAACTCGAGTCTTCAGCTTCTCGATCCGCTCCAGAAAGTCCTTCACTTCCAGCTCATGCTCATAGTGGGCTTCCCGGGCTGCATCTTCAAGTTCAAGCTCGCGGAGTGAAAGTTGCTTGATCTTCCTGGCGTCCTTGATCGCGTGATACTCCAGAGTCCCGCTGTGCTTCTCCAAGGTCTGGGCATAAGACAAGAGAGCGTCCTTGGTCTTGCTTGAGATGATATCTCCGTCTTCGTTTCTCCGGGATACGGCGAATAGGTCTGGAGAAATAGTGCAGCCTTTGTATTCTTCCTTGATACGTCCGAGTGAACAATGGATCGCCATGTCCCTTCCGAGAATCCAGTTGGGTGCGATGAACTTGAAATCCATCGGCTCAGTGCGCGGCTGGAATGTCCTTCCGGGAATGTGCACCTCGATCCTGTAGCGTGAATCCTCCGGGTAAGACGAAGTTGGCTTCCCTGTGATAGTCGGCAGAGCAATCCTCAAGTCCTTGGTGATCTGCACCAGCTCCTTTCCGAACGGCATAGTGGTGTCGGGCTGGCAAAACTCCGTGAACTTAACAGGGACAAAGGTGGCCATCTAAACATTGAAAATCGGAGAGAAGTCAGAAATGATCAGAAGAGAAAATAGAATATTTATAGACATAAGAGAAAATAGTTTTCTTCCTAAGGCTTTTCCATTCCTAGAGGTTACGTCCTAAGGTTAGCGTGTGCTCTGATATCATTTCTGTAGCGACCCGACTCAAGATGAGTCAAGCCTCTGGTGTTTCCGTACCATCCCAAGATCATGCTCGTACACACACAGTACACAATGTATATATTCAAGAGTGCAATCACACAACTTTATTAATCGAAATCTCATAGAGTACTTTATTACAATAAAGGATTACAATAAAGTGGCTGAAGGCCAACTCATGAGATTATCTAACGAAGACTAAGCGGAAGCATCAGGTAGACGAGTCCATCCGACTCCAAGGGCATGTCGCTGAGCGTAGATCGTAGCCTCACTCCTGGTCGGAAAAGTACTCTGCAACATGATACGTTGCAGCCGTGTAGGTCAGCATATTGAATATGCCGGCAAGTCATCAAAGAGAGGGGGTAAAATAGTAATCAACTATCTCAACATGCATATTTGGCCGGTGGAGCTAAGTTTTGCATAAAGCCAGTTTTATCCTACAACAAGAGGGGTTGGAAACAAAATATTACTACATTGTTTGTTGTTAACGAGATGGTTCCGCCAACCAATTCTCGTACCCGAATAGTTGTTAACACCCACATCATTATTAAGTTGTGTCGAGAGTTCAGGGGAAATTCAATGCCTTCGGCTCAAGTTGTCCATGACCGTGGACACGGCTAATCGATTAGGTTGGGCACTCTGCAGAGTTTTGCACACGTTCCCCACAAGATTTGATCGCCTCCGGGTTTGTCCTCGCACTTCAGGGTGTTTGAAGACCGGATGATCAAAACATGGTCTTTCAACGGGTCCCTGTGAATCCTTGTCGGTGCCCATCCATTCCTACCGTTCGTCTACATCTGCTAGCATCGCCTGTCCAGAGTCGCTGCGTTGTCCAACCAAGCCAGAGCCCATAATGACTTGTGGCTGTGCAGGTAAGCCTTGAGTCTTGAAGTAACCGTCCGTCTCTTCGAGCCTGGGTGAAGCTTTCCGCAGGATGACATGGCCTCTCCAGCATCCCGGGCATCCACTGGGTTCTCCACGGAGCCGATCAACCGTCCTTCACCCAGACTTGCATTGTGTCCGAGGTCTTGAAAATCTTGTCTTAGCCGGTCTTGGTTATTATATCAACCTCGCATCACTCGTGATATACACTCAACCGATAACCCGTCTACTCAAGCATAGCATTAAGAAATTGTCGTCCCGGGGCCAAGTATCGGGGTTGTTGTGTTCCTACCACATGATACTTCAACTTATGCTAAAGTTTCCAAGTACCTAGGAAGCATGCAAATTGGGCAAAGAAGGTGATCTACCATGCATCGAAAACATAGGAAAAATAACATGATCAAAATGACTTGCCTTAATGATAGTTGTCTTGCTCGAGCGCTTCTAAGTAACACGCTTTGCACTCCAGATGATCTACCAATACAAACACAAAGCACACCATAAGCAATTCAATCATGCCACAAGTAAAAATAACATCACAAGTAATGATTTGTGAAAGCCTAAGTAAAAGAATTCAACACGCACCGGATGGCAGAAACTTGTTTCTGTTGAAAACACCAGTAAAAATACTTTAAAAATTCTGAAACTTCTCGGCTGTAGAAGAAGGAAGGAGAGGAAAGGGAAGGCCGACGGGGGAGGTTGGCTCGGCTAGGGGGCTCGCAGGTAAGTGAGGGAGAGGAGGGAAAGGAAGGGGCGGTCGCCCTATATCAAAGGGATTCGGGATCTCGGGGCTGTGGGGATTCGGCCCAGCCTATAGTGCGCCCGGCGGCGGCGGTAAAAAAAAACTGAACCTTCCTAATCTCTAACATTTTTCCGAAACAGAAAACAAAAGCTAATAAAAGGGAAATAAATCAAAATATTTATATAGGGTATTATATACCAAAAAAATCAGAAAAAAAATCTCTACCTGAATAACATTTTTCCAAAGCAAAATAAAAACTTTAAAAAAAAGTTTTTTTCAGAAATTCCCAAATTTGCTTTATTTCTTTTTCAAATTATTTTTGCAAAAGAACTTTGGGTTTTCTTGGCTCAAATATTTCAGAAATTTGCCCGCACTTTGGAGTGTCATTTTCCTCCGCTCTCTCTCTTGCGTGCAAGAGAGTTTTCTCCGGGCATTTCTCGTGCGAGGGAAAATGGTAATGCAAAACAAAAACGAAGGAAAACTCACGTGCAAAAATTTATTTCACTCAATATGCATAGATGCTTAGCTACAATGTAAAACATTCCCAATTAGGAAAATTGGGATGTTACATATTACCTGTTCTTTGACATTCATCACAAGACAAGACAAACTTACGAGCATCCTTGAAGAGAGTAGGCCAATAAAAATCGGATTGCAATACCTTGTGTGCAGTTCTATCTCCCGCATGGTGTTCTACGTAAGCCTCAGAGTGACACTTCTGTAGGATATGTCCCTGTTCATGCTCAGGTACACAACGTCTAATAACACCATCAACTCCTTCTTTATAAAGGTGAGGATCATCCCAAAAGTAATGTCTCAAATCATAAAAAAACTTTTTCTTTTGTTGGTATGTGAAACTAGGTGGTATATATTTAGCAACAATATAATTAGCATAATCAGCATACCATGGTGTACTAAGTGAAGCATTGATGACATTTAGTTGTTCATCAGGAAAGCTATCATCAATAGGTTGTGGGTCATCCAAAACATTCTCTAACCTAGACAAGTTATGTGCAACGGGGTTCTCAGCACCCTTCCTATCAACAATATGCAAATCAAATTCTTGTAGCAAGAGAACCCATCTAATAAGTCCAGGTTTAGCATCTTTCTTTTCCATGAGATATTTAATAGCAGCATGATCAGTGTGAATAGTAACTTTGTAATCAACAATATAAGATCTGAACTTATCACATGCAAACACAATTGGTAAAAATTCTTTTTCAGTAGTAGCATAGTTTCTTTGGGCACTGTCTAGAGTTTTACTAGCATAATGAATAACATTTAATTTCTTATCAACTCTTTGTCCTAGAACAATACCAACAACATAATCACTAGCATCACACATGATTTCAAAAGGTAGGTTCCACTCACGTGGTTGAACAATAGGTGCAGTTATCAAGGCCTTCTTAAGTATTTCAAATGGTTCTTCACAATCATCATAAAAAACAAATGGAATATCTTTTTTCAAGAGATTGGTGAGAGGCCTAGAAATCTTAGAGAAGTCTTTAATAAACCTTCTATTGAAACCAACATGACCAAGGAAACTTCTTATACCTTTAATGTCTGTAGGGCATGGCATTTTCTCGATCGCATCAACTTTAGCCTTATCGACTTCAATACCTCTTTCAGAAATTTTATGTCCCAAGACAATGCCTTCATTAACCATAAAGTGGCACTTCTCCCAATTCAAGACAAGGTTAGTATCTTTACATCTCTGCAAAACTCGATCAAGGTTGCTCAAGCAATCATCAAAAGAAGATCCGTAAATGGAGAAATCATCCATGAAAACCTCAACAATCTTTTCACAAAAGTCAGAGAATATAGCCATCATACATCTTTGAAAGGTAGCAGGTGCATTACATAAACCAGAAGGCATACGTCTATAAGCAAAGGTACCGAAAGGGCAAGTAAAAGTGGTTTTCTCCTGATCATATTGTGCAACAGGTATTTGGGAGAAACCAGAATAACCATCTAGAAAGAAAAAGTGTGTATGTTTAGACAATCTTTCTAGAATTTGATCAATAAAAGGTAAAGGTTAATGATCTTTCTTAACAGATTTATTTAATTTCCTAAAATCAATTACCATCCTATAGCCAGTAACAATTCTTTGTGGGATCAATTCTTCTTTATCATTAGGGATAACGGTAATACCTCCCTTCTTAGGGACACAATGCACCAGACTTACCCAATCATTATGAGCAACATGATAAATAATACCTGCTTCCTGGAGCTTTAGTATTTGTTTTCTTACCACCTCTTTCATCTTAGGATTTAATCTTTGTTGGTGATCGGCAACTGGTTTGGAATCAGGATTAGTTTTAATTTTATGCTGGCATAGAGTGGGACTAATGCCCATAATATCATCAAGAGTATATCCAATAGCAGCACGGTGCTTCCTCAGGGTTTTCAATAATTTCTTTTCTTCATGCTCTGAATGGTTAACACTAATAGTAACATGATATATCTCTTTTTCATCAAGATAAGCATACTTAAGAGTATCAGGTAATTGTTTAAGCTCAAACAAAGGATCACCCTTTGGTGGAGGTGGATCTCCAAGTAATTCAACAGGCAAATTATTCTTAAGGATAGGACATTGTTCAAAGATAACTATCTATCTCATTCCTTTCATCCATATGCATATCATTTTCATGTTCAAGCAAGTATTGCTCTAAAGGATCGGTAGGAGGCACAGCAATAGAAGCAAGAGCAATAATTTCATCCTTACTAGACAATTCTTTTTCATGAGGTTGTCTACCAAACTTAAAAAAATTAAATTCATGTGACACACCTCCAAAGCCAACAGTAACAGTTTGTTTCTCACAATCAATTTGAGCATTAACACTATTGAGGAAAGGTCTAACAAATATGATGGGACAAAATCTATCTTGTGTGGTAGCAAGAACGAGAAAATTAGTAGTATACTTGGTTTTACCACACAAGACTTCAACATCTCTCACAATTCCCACAGGGCAGATAGTATCTCTATTAGGAAGTTTAATAGTAACATCAATAAATTCCATCTTGACAGGTGCAATCTCATCTTTAATTTCATTATATAAACATTGAGGTATTGCGCTAACACTAGCACCCATGTCATATAAACCATGATAACAATGATCTCCTATCTTAACAGAAACAACAGGCATGCCAACAATAGGTTTATGTTTGTCTCTAGCATGAGGTTCAGCAATTCTAGCAGCAGCTTCACATAATTGAATAACATGCCCATCAACATTATCGGACAAAAGATCTTTAATAATAGCAATACTAGGTTCAACTTTAATTTGCTCAAGGGGTGTAGGTGTTCTAATGTAGCCCTTACGTATCACAGTTGAAGCTTTAGCATGATCCTTTATTCTAACAGGGAAAGGTGGTTTCCCAATGTAAGCACTAGGAATCCAATAAATCCCGTCATCAAACTCCCAATCTTTAGAGTTGCGTTTAATTCTTTCCAATAAATCCCATTTGAAATCAATATCTCTCTTCATAAAAAACCGGTACAAGAAGTGTCAAGCATGGTGCGATTGTCATGAGAAAGCCGAGCATAAAAGTTCATAATAATAATTTCTCTAGGGGCATGAATATAACATTGACTTAAGCCTCCCCCAAGCTTGAGCGATAATTTCTCTATCACGAGGCCAAAAATTATAGATATAATTCCGATCACGATGTACCAAATGCATAGGATAAAACTTTTGATGAAATTCCAATTTCAATCGGTTGTAGTTCCATGATCCAGTATCATCACATAGCCTATACCATGTCAATGCTTTATTCCTCAAAGAGAAGGGAAAGACCTTCTTCTTGACCTCATCCTCGGGCAAACCTGCAAGCTTAAATAAACCACAAACTTCATCTACATAGATTAGATGCAAGTCGGGATGTGATGGTCCATCTCCTGTAAAAGGATTAGCCAACAGCTTCTCTAGCATACCCGAAGGAATTTCATAATAAATATTTTCAGTAGGTGCAGTAGGTTGATGAGCAACTCTTTGTGCTTCCGGTCGAGGTGAAGATACCCCGAACAAGCCCCTCAAAGGATTAGTTTCCATAGTGACAAGTGACAATTAATTTCAGCACACTATATAAATGTTTCCTTACCAAATTCCACTCACCAAAGGCGCTTCACTCCCCGGCAACGGCGCCAGAAAAGAGTCTTGGTGACCCACAAGTATAGGGGATCTATCGTAGTCCTTTCGATAAGTAAGAGTGTCGAACCCAACGAGGAGCTGAAGAAAATGACAAGCGGTTTTCACCAAGGTATTCTGTGCAAGCACTGAAATTATCGGTAACAGATAGTTGCGGGATAAGATAATTCATAATGGGTAACTAGTAACAATAGTAACAAAGGTGCAACAAGATGTCTCAATCCCTTTTGTAGCAAGGGACAAGCCTGGACGAACTCTTATATAAGGTAAAGCGCTCCAGAGGACACATGGGAATTTCTGTCAAACTAGTTTTCATCATGTTCATATGATTCGCGTTCACTACTTTGATAGTTTGATGTGTGGGTGGACCGGTGCTTGGGTGCTGTCCTTACTTGGACAAACATCCCACTTATGATTAACCCCTCTCTAAAGCATCCGCAACTACGAAAGAAGAATTAAGACAAAGTCTAACCATAGCATTAAACTCGTGGATCCAAATCAGCCCCTTACGAAGCAACGCATAAACTAGGGTTTAAGCTTCTGTCACTCTAGCAACCCATCATCTACTTATTACTTCCCAATGCCTTCCTCTAGGCCCAAATAATGGTAAAGTGTCATGTAGTCGACGTTCACATAACACCACTAGAGGAAAGACAACATACAACGCATCAAAATATCGAACGAATACCAAATTCACATGACTACTTATAGCAAGACTTATCCCATGTCCTCAGGAACAAACGTAACTACTCACAAAGCATAATTATGTTCATGATCAGAGAGGTATTGAATAGCATTAAGGATCTGAACATATGATCTTCCACCATGTAATCCAACTAGCATCAACTACAAGGAGTAATTAACACTACTGTTAACCTTACAAGTACCAACTGGAGTCGCGAGACGGAGATTGGGTACAAGAGATGAACTAGGGTTTGGAGATGAGATGGTGCTGACGAAGATGTTGATGGAGATGATCCCCCTTCGATGAGAGGAGTGTTGGTGATGACGATGGCGACGATTTCCCCCTCCGGGAGGGAAGTTTCCCCGGCAGGACGACCGTGTGGGAGCTCTAGATTGGTTCTGCTGAAGTTCTGCCTCATGGTGGCGGCATTTCTTCCCGAAAGCTCTCTCTTGATTTTTCTGGGACGAAACCCTCCGTATAGCAGAAGATGGGAGCCGGAGGGGTAACAGGGGGCCCACGAGCCCCCAGGCGCGCCTAGGGGGGTGGGGCGCGCCTGGCAGGCTCGTGACCTCCTGGTGGCTCCCCTCTAGTATTTCTTCCGCCCAGTATTTTTTTATATATTCCAAAATAATTCCTCGCTGATTTTCACGGCTTTTAGAGTTGTGTAGAATAGCTATCTCAAACTTGCTCCTTTTCCATCCCAGTTTTCCAGATGCCGACATTCTCCCTCTTCATGTAAACCTTATAAAATAAGAGGGAAAAGGCATAAGTATTGTACCATAATGTGTAATAACATCCCATAATGCGATAAATATCAATATAAAAGCATGATGCAAAATGGACGGTTTATTAAAATCCCTTTTGGCTTACAGAACAATATCCTGCATGTAATCTCGTCCAGGCCAGACAATGTACAGATAGTTCCAAACTCTCACACTCAAATTACAATTGAAAAAGATATGGTCCCTAGTTTCCCTCTCAAGTGTTGGGCACAACACACACTGCACTCCATCATCAATATGCCAATGCCTCCTCTCAATTATGTCCTTGGAGTTCAATTTGTCCATGATAAGCATCCAGGAAAACACCTTAATCTTCAGTGTACAACAGCTAGCCCATACCCCTTTAGCAAAGAGTTAAAAGTGGTTGATTGAAACACGAGGTTATAGAACACTTTTGGAGTGTAACCTTTATCAAAGCACTGCCGATATCAGGTATCTTTGTCATGAATGCAGGGAGTGTGGGTCACCATCAATGTTTGCAATTCTTGAAGCTCCAATAAAGCTTGTTCAGATATGGGCAGGTTGAAAAGAGTTGTGAGATCTTCACAGTCTAGACAGTCCTTAACTAATATCAGTTGATCCTTTGCATAATAAAAAAGCCTGGAAAATCTTCTTTGTGAAGGCATAACAGAATTTTCGAGTTTCCAATTGTCCATCCAGAACAAAACCTTGTCTCCCTTATTAACTTGCACTGAGTAAACATTCCTGAATTGTTCCATCAATTTTAGGATGTCTTTCCACCATAAAGAACCACAATGAGAAGTAGCATGTGGTACACTCTCATGATAAGAAGAATTCCAAATTAGGTCCATGATACTTGTGATCTGTATTGGGTTTTCCGTGAAGAGGAACGGGTTATCGCAGCACAATGTGGTAAGTATTTCCCTCGGTTATAAAAGCAGGGTTTATCGAACCAATAGGAGGTGTGTAGATAATTGTTGATAGCAAGATAAAATAAAAACAAGTAAATGGCAGCAAGGTATTGAAGGTTCTTTATATATGTTGTGAATAGACCCAGTGGCATAGTTTTTCCTAATGGCATCTCTCATGAAAAGAGCATATGGTGGGTAAACAAATTACTGTCAGGAAATTGATAGAAAAGCGGATAGTTATGCGATATTCACGGCAATGATCATGTGTATATAGGCATCATGTCCATAAACAAATAGGTCGACAACTACCTCCACCTATTACTATTACTCCACTCATCAACTGCTATCCAGCATGCATCTAGAGTATTAAGTAAAATATAGTAATGCATGGAAAACATTGACATGATGTAGACAAAGTAAACTCAATCAATATGAATAAAACCCATCATTTTATCCTTAGTAGCAGTAACACAAAGACGCATCTTGTCCCCTTCTGTCAGTGGGATATAGAAATTCGTCATGTTGAACCTACTACAACACACCTCCCTCATCGAAGAAATATGAATCTAGTTGGCCAAACTATTTCAATAGATCGGAGAGAATTACGAAGCTATCATAATCATGCCCATAAGAATCATATAAGTATTCAGAGGTGACTCAAATATTTATCATGAATAATCTAAACATAAACCCACAATTCATCGGATCCCAACAAACGCACCGCACAAAAGGAATTACATCATGTGGATCAAAGCAAAGTTGTGATGATTATTGTATTGAAGATAAAGAGAGAGAGATTGCCATCTAGATAATGACTATGGATCCATAGGTCTGCGGTGAACTACTCGCACATCATGGTGAGAGCAGCAAGGTTGATGAAGAGGACCTCCATGATTGATCCCCCTCCGGCAAGGTGCTGGAACGAAGTTCTAGATGGCCTCCCATCGGAACAGAGACTTGAAGCGGCGTAACAAGTGTTTTAGTACTGCTTCTGGGGTTTCCAGGGTATATGAGAATTTATAAGCCAAAGAATAGAGTCACGAGGGCCTCAGGGGCCCAAAAGACAATAGGGTGCCCCCCAAGCCTTGTCGCGTTGGCTTGTGGGGCCCTCGTGTGGCCCCTAGCCTTCTTTCAATGTTTGTTGCTCTTCTTTTGGTCCAGAAAAGATCACCAAAAAGTTTAAGGTAAATTGGACTTTGTTTGGTATGGAAAACCTGAAAAGTGAAAACATGCACCAAACAAGAAATTGCACTCGGCACTCGGTCAATAGGCTAGTGCTGAGGAATAATATAAACTGATAAATAAATACCCAAAAGTATTCTATAAGTATCCCCAATCTTAATTATTGCTCGTCATCGAGTAGCTAAATGATAAAAAAGATTTTTTTGATGTGACATGCTATCCATAATGCAACCTTATGCATATATGCTCATAGAGAAACGATGAATTAACAAATATTAACACACCAATACTTATAGGTATAAGCATCAAAAATCATTAATCTTTCAAAGTATATGATTGTTCGAAATATGCCCTAGAGGCAATAATAAATTGGTTATTATTATATTTCCTTATTCATGATAATCGTTTATTAACCATGATATAATTGTACTGATTGTAAACTCAAATACATATGTGGATACATAGACAAAACACTGTCCCTAGTATGCCTCTAGTTAACTAGCTCGTTGATCAAAGATGGTTAAGGTTTCCTAGCCATAGATAAGTGTTGTCACTTGATAACGGCATCACATCATTAGGAGAATGATGTGATGGACAAGACTCAAACTATGAATGTAGCATATGATCGTGTCAGTTTATTGCTATTGTTTTCTGCATGTCAATGTATCTGTTCCTATGACCATGAGATCATGCAATTCCCGGACACCGGAGGAATACCTTGTGTGTATCAAACATCGCAACGTAACTAGGTGACTATAAAGGTGCTCTATAGGTATCTCGGAAGGTGTTTGTTGGGTTGGCATGGATCAAGACTGGATTTGTCACTCCGTGTGACGGAGAGGTATCTCGGCGCCCACTCGGTAATACAACATCACAACAAGCCTTGCAAGCAATGTGACTAAGGAGTTAGTAACGGGATCTTGTATTATGAAACGAGTAAAGAGACTTGCCGGTAACGAGATTGAACTAGGTATAGAGATACCGACGATCGAATCTCGGGCAAGTAACATACCGAAGGACAAAGGAAAGAACATATGGGATTAACTGAATCCTTGACACAGAGGTTCAACCAATAAAGATCTTCGTAGAATATGTAGGAGCCAATATGGGCATCCAGGTCCCGCTATTGGTTATTGACCAAAGAATGTCTCAGGTCATGTCTACATAGCTCTCCAACCCGCAGGGTCTGCACACTTAAGTTTCGGTGACGTTTCGGTATAGTTGAGTTATAGGTGTTGGTGACTGAAGGTTGTTCGGAGTCCCGGATGAGATATTGGATGTCACGAGGAGCTCCGGAATGGTCCAGAGGTAAATATTGATATATAGGAAGTCCTGCTTTGGTCACCAGAAAAGTTTTGGGCTCATCGGTAGTATACCGGGAGTGCCGGAGGGTACCGGGGGACCACCGGGAGGGGTGTGACGACCCAAAGGCTTCATGGCTGTAAGAGTAGTTAGACCAGCCACTAGTGGGCTGGACGAAGCCTCTCCTAAAGGACCATGCGGCTGGAGTGGAGGAATAAGGCAAAAAGGCCAAAGGTGGAAAGAGTTTCCAAGTGGGAAGGAAGGAATCCTAATCCTATTGGGATTGGAGGAGGAGGACTCCTCTCGTCCCCACTTCGGCCGACCCAAAGGGGCAAACCCTTGGTTGCATCCTCCTCCCTCCCTCCTCCTATATATACTAGCCACGGTTGCCTCTCTCTCCCTCTAGATCTGTTTATCCTCTAGTATAATTCGGCGGTGCTTAGGCAAAGCCCTACTGGATTAGTTCACCACCACCACCACCAGGTCATCGTGCTGGAGAACTCATCTATCTCTCTGCCCCTCTTACTGGATCAAGAAGGCGGTGATCGTCATGGAGCTGTACGTGTGCTGAACACGGAGGTGCCATCCGTTCAGCACTATATCGGGATGGATCGTGATGGGATCGCATGACGGATCATGATAACATCGCGGGACGGGCTGCGATATGGATCGTGAAGATGTTCCACTACTTCAACCGCGTTATATATGCTTCCACTTAGCAATCTACAAGGGTATGTAGATTCACTCTCCCCTCTCGTAGATGATCATCACCATGGATAGGTATTGTGTGTGCGTAGGAAATTTTTTGTTTCCCATGCAATGTTCCCCAACAGTGGTATCAGAGCTAGGTTCATGCGTAGATGATATCTCGAGTAGAACACCAAAGAGTTTGTAGGCGTTGATGTTCAATTTGCTGCACTCCTTAGTCTTTTCTTGATTCGGCGGTATTGTTCGATTGTAGAGGCCCGGACCAACGTTACTCGTACGCTTACGAGAGACCTGTTTTATCGACTAACATGCAACTTGTTGCATAAAGATGACTGGTTGGTGTCTGTTTCTTCAACTTTAGTTGAATCGGATTTGACCGAGGCGGTCCTTGGAGAAGGTTAAATAGCAACTTGCATATCACATGTGGTCTTGCGTAAGTAAGATGCCATTATACTAGATACTCATAGCACCCACGTAAAACATACAACAACAAATTAGAGGACGTCTAACTTGTTTTTGCAGGGTATGCATGTGATGTGATATGGACAAAGACATGATATGATATATTGGATGTATCAGATGATCATGTTGTAATAGTTAAATATCGACTTGCACGTCGATGCTACGGTAACCGGCAGGAGCCATAGGGTTGTCTTTAATTATTTTTGCACTTGGAGATGCTCTGCTTTATCGCTAGTAGTAGCTTTAGTAGTAACAACATAATTAGCGTGACAACCTCGATGGCAGCACAATGATGGAGAACATGATGATGGAGATCATGGTGTGGTGTCGGTGACGATGAAGATCATGCCGGTGCTTTGATGATGGAGATCAAGAAGCACAAGTTCATGGCCGTATCATGTCACTTATGATTTTCATGTGATGTTAATCCTTTTATGCACCTTGTTTTGTTACCGCGATGGTAGCATTATAAGGTGATCCCTCACTAAAATTTCAAGATAAAATAGTGTTCTCACCGACTGTGCACCATTCCGACAGTTCATCGTTTCAAGACACCACGTGATGATTGGGTGTGATAGACTCAACGTTCACATACAACGGTTGCAAAACAGTTGCACACGTAGAACACTCGGGTTAAACTTGACGAGCCTAGCATGTACATACATGGTCGAGGAACACAAGAGACCGAAAGGTCGAGCATGAATCATATAGTTGATATGATCGGCATGGTGATGTTCACCATTGAAGCTAAACTCAACTCACGTGATGATCGGACTTGAGTTAGTGAATTTGGATCATGCGACACTTGAATGACTAGAGGGGTGTCAATTTTAGTTGGTTTTATTAAGTAATATGATTAACTGAACTCATTATCATGAACATAGTCAAAAGGTCTTTGCAAATTATGTTGTAGCTTGCGTTGTAGCTCTACTGTCTTTAATACGTTCCTAGAGAAAGTTTAGTTGAAAGATGATAGTAGCAATTATGCGGACTAGGTCTGTAAACTTAGGATTGTCCTCATTGCTACACAGAAGGCTTATGTCCTTAATGCACCGCTCGGTGCGCTAAACCCCGAGCATCGTCTATAGATGTTGCAAACATGTGACATACACGTTTCTTATGACTACTTGATAATTCAATGCATAATGCTTAAACGACTTAGAATTGAGGCGATGAAGACATTTCGAACGTCGCTGGACATACGAGATGTTCCAAGGGATGAAATTGGGATTTCAGGCTCATGCCCTTGTTCACAGGTATGAGACCTCCGACAAGATTTTTTGTCTACAAAGTAACGGACAAAAGCTCAATTGTTAAGCATGTGCTCAGATTGTGTGAGTGCTACAATCGCTTGAATAGAGTATGAGTTAATCTTCCAGATGAGATAGTGATGGTTCTCCAAAGTCACTGCCACCAAGCTACTAGAGCTTCGTGATGAACTATAACATATCAGGGATAGATATGATGATCCTTGAGCTATTCGCGATGTTTGACACTACAAAAGTAGAAATAAAAAAGGGGCATCAATTTTTGATTGTTAGTATAACTAATAGTTTCAAGAAGGTTAAGGGCAAGAAGGGATACTTTATGAAACGGAAAACCAGTTGCTGCTCTAGTGAAGAGACCCAAGGTTGAACCCAAACCCGAGACTAAGTGCTTCTGTAATGAGGGGAACGGTCACTGAGGAGGAATTATCCTAGATACTTGGTAGATGAGAAGGCTGGCAAAGTCAACAAAAGTATATTGGATATACATGATATTGATGTGTACTTTACTAGTACTCCTACTAGCACTAGGGTATTAGATACCGGTTCGGTTGCTAAGTGTTAGTAACTCGAAATAAATGCTACGGAATAAACGGAGACTACCTAAAGGCGAGGTGACGATATGTGTTGGAAGTGTTTCCAATGTTGATGTGATCAAACATCGCACGCTCCCACTACCATCGGGATTAGTGTTAAAACTAAATAATTGTTATTTGGTGTTTGCGTTGATCATAGACATGACTAGATTGTGTTTATCGCAATAATGTTATTCATTTAATGCGAATAATGGTTACTTTTTTATTTGAATAATACCTTCAATGGTATTGCACCTAAAACTAATGGTTTATTGAATCTCGATCGTAGTGATACACATGTTCAAAATATTTATGCCAAAAGATATAAAGTAGTAATGACAGTACAAATTACTGGTGGCACTGCCACTTGAGTCATATTGGTATAAAACGCATGAAGAAGCTCCATGCTAATGGATCTTTGAAGTCACTCGTTTTTTAAAAGTTTGAGACATGCGAACCATGTCTATTGGTATAAACCCATGAACAAGCTCCATGTAGATGGATCATTTGGACTCACTTGATTTTGAATCACTTGAGACATGCAAATTATACCACACGGGCAAGATGACTGAAGGTCTCGTTTTCCAGTGAGATGGATCAAGAAAGTAACTTGTTGGAAGTAATACATTTTGATGTGTGCAGTCCAATGAGTGCTGAGGCACGCAGTGGATATTGTTATGTTCTTACTTCACAGATGATTGGAGTAGATACTAGTATATTAACTTGATGAAATGCAAGTCTGAATTATTGAAAGGTTCAAGTAATTTCAGAGTGAAGTGGAAGATCATCGTGACAAGAGGATAAAATGTCTACAATATGATCATAGAGATGAATATCCGAGTTGCGAGTTTGGTACACAATTAAGACATTGTGGAAATTGTTTCACAACTAATGCCACCTGGAACACCATAGTGTGATGGTGTGTCTGAACGTCATAGCCACGCCCTATTGGATGTGGTGCATACTATGATGTCTCTTATCGAATTACCACTATCATTTTTGGGATAGGCATTGGAGACAACCGCATTCACTTTAATTAGGACACCACGTAATTCTGTTGAGATGACACCATATGAACTATGGTTTGGAGAAACCTAAGCTGTTGTTTCTTAAAAGTTTGGGGCTGCGACACTTATGTGAAAAAGTTTCAGCCTGATAAGCTCGAACCCAAAGCGGATAAATGCATCTTCATAGGACACCCAAAATAGTTGGGTATACCTCCTATCTCAGATCCGGAAGCAAAGTGTTTGTTTCTAGAAACGGGTCCTTTCTTGAGGAAAAGTTTCTCTCAAAAGAATTGAGTGGGAGCATGGTGGAAACTTGATGAGGTTGTTGAACCGTCACTTCAAGCAGTGTGTAGCAGGGCGCGGGAAGTTGTTAATGTGGCTCCTACACCAATTGAAGTGGAAGCTGATGATAGTGATCATGAAGCTTCAGATGAAGTTAGTACAAACCTAGTAGGTCGACAAGGTCACGTACTGCTCCAGAGTTGTACGGTAACCCTGTCTTGGAGGTCATGTTGTTGGACAACAATGAACCTGCGAACTATGGAGAAGCGTGATGGGCCCGGATTCTGACAAATGGCGGAGGCCATGAAATCTGAGAGAGGATCCATGTATGAAAACAAAGTGTAGACTTTGGAAGAACTACTTGATGGTCATAAGACTATTAAGTATAGATGGACCTTTAAAGGAAGACAGACGATATGGTGAAAAGTCACCATTAAGAAAGCTCGACTTGTCGCAATGATATTTCCGACAAGTTCAAAGAGTTAACTATGATGAGACTTTCTCACTCGTAGCGATGCTAAAACTCTGTCGGAATTATGTTCGGAGTTGATGCATTATTTATGACCTCTTGCAGATGGATGTCATTGTTTCCTTGATGGTTTCCTTGAGGAAAGGTTGTATGTGATACAACCAGAAGGTTTTGTCAATCCTAAGGATTCTAACAAGTATGCAAGCTCCAGCGATCCTTCTGTGGACTAGAGAAAACATCTCGGAGTTGGAATATACTCTTTGATGAGATGATCAAAGTTTTTGGGTTTATACAAGGTTTGTGAGAAACTTGTATTTCCAAAGAAGTGAGTGGGAGAACTATAGAATTTTTGGTTAGAATATGTGATTGACATATTGTTGATCGGAAATAATGTAGAATTTCTGGAAAGCATAAAGGGTTGTTTGAGAGGAGTTTTTTCAAAGGAAAACCTGGATCGAGCTACTTGAACATTAAGCATCAAGATCTATAGAGATAGATCAAAATGCTTAAGAGAACTTTCAAACGAATGCATACCATGACAAGGTTTTGAAGGAGTTCAAAATAGACCAGTGAAAGAAAGAGTTCTTGGTTGTGTTATAAGGTGTGACTATTGAGTAAGACACAAGACCCGACCATGGCAGAAGAAAGAGAAAGGACGAAGGTCGTCCCTTATGCATTGGTCGTAGGCTCTAAAAGTATGCCATGCTGTGTACCGCACCTGATGTGTGCCTTGCCATGAGTCTCTCAAGGGGTACTAGAGTGATCCATGAATGGATCACTGGACATTGGTCAATGTTATCCTTAGTAACTAGTGGACTAGGGAACTTTTCTCGATTATGGAGGTGATAAAAGAGTTCGATGTTAAGGCTTACGTCGATGCAAGCTTTGACTCTAATCCGGATGACTTTGAGTAGTAAACCGAATTTGTATAGTAGAGTAGTCATTTGAAATAGTTCCAAATGGCACATTGGTAGCAGCACCTACAAGATGACATAGAGATTTGTGAAGCACACTCAGATCTGAAAAGTATAGAACCGTTGACTAAAACCTCTCTCACAAGCAAAACATGATCAAACCCAGAGTTGTATGGGTGTTAGATTCATTACAATCACATAGTGATGTGAACTAGATTATTGACTCTAGTGCAAGTGGGAGACTCTTGGAAATATGCCCTAGAGGCAATAATAAATTGGTTATTATTATATTTCCTTATTCATGATAATCATTTATTATCCGTGCTATAGTTGTATTGACTGGAAACTCAAATACATGTCTGGATACATAGACAAAACACTGTCTGTAGTAAGCCTCTAGTTGACTAGCTCGTTGATCAAAGATGGTTAAGGTTTCCTAGCCATAGATAAGTGTTGTCACTTGATAACGAGATCACGTCATTAGGAGAATGATGTGATGAACAAGACCCAAACTATGAACATAGCATATGATTGTGTCAGTTCATTGCTACTATTTTCTGCATGTCTGTGTATGTGTTCCTATAACCATGAGATCATGCAACTCCCGGACACAGGAGGAATACCTTGTGTGTATCAAATTTTCCTAATGTTTCAGAATTTTTAGAGTTACATCAGTATGAGTAAAATGAGAGTCTTTACAGACTGTTCTATTTTTGACAGATTATATTTTCTTTGTGTTGTGTGCTTATTTTGTTGAATCTATGGATTGTATCGGGGGGTATAAGCCATGGTAAGTTTATAATGCAGTAGATGTAATGTGATACTTCTCCAACGTATCTATAATTTTTTATGGTTTCATGCTATTATCTTGTCAAACTTTGGATATTTTGCATGCCTTTTATTTATTTTCTGGGACTAACTTATTAACTCAGTGCCAAGTACCAGTTCCTATTTTTCCATGTTTTTGACCCCTTTCAGAGGAGATTTTGAAACGGAGTCCAAATGAAAGAAAATCCCCGAAAAGATTTTTTCCCGAACGGAAGAAGGTCGGAGGACTTGGGAGCCAAGGCAGAAGAGCCCCAGGGGCCCCACAAGCTCCCACCCCGCGGCCAGGGGGGCGCACTATCCAGGCTTGTGGGCCCCCTGGAGGTCCCCTGACCTAGATCTGGCGCCTATATATTCCCAAGTATTCCCAAAAAATCAAGAGACCGCCGCAATTACTTTTCCGCCGCCGCAAGCTTCTATCTCCGCAAGATCCCATCTGGGGCACGTCCTAGTGCCCTGCCGGAGGGGGGATTCGGATACGGAGGGCTTCTTCATCAAAACCATGACCTCTCCGATGATGCGTGAGTAGTTCACCATAGACCTACGGGTCCATAGCTAGTAACTAGATGGCTTCTTCTCTCTCTTGGATCTTCAATACAAAGTTCTCCATGATCTTCATGGAGATCTATCCGATGTAATCTTCTTTTGCGGTGTGTTTGTCAAGATCCGATGAATTGTGGATTTATGATCAGATTATCTATGAATCTTATTTGAGTTTCTTCTGATCTCTCTTATGCATGATTTCATATCCATGTAATTCTCTTCGAGTCGTGGGTTTTGTTTGGCCAACTAGATCTATGATTCTTGCAATGGGAGAAGTGCTTGGTTTTGGGTTCATACCGTGCAGTGACCTCACCCAGTGACAGAAGGGGTAGCGAGGCACGTATCGTGTTGTTACCATCAAGGGTAAAAAGATGGAGTTTTCATCATTGGTTTGAGATTATCCCTCTACATCATGTCATCTTGCTTAAAGCGTTACTCTGTTTGTCATGAACTCAATACACTAGATGCATGCTGGATAGCGGTCGATCTGTGGAGTAATAGTAGTAGATGCAGAAAGTATCGGTCTACTTGTCTCGGACGTGATGCCTATATGCTAGATCATTGCCTTAGATATCATCATGACTTATCGCGGTTCTATCAATTGCTCGACAGTAATTTGTTCACCCACCATGATATTTGCTATTATGAGAGAAGCCTCTAGTGAACACTATGGCCCCCAGGGTCTACTCCACACCATATTTTAAGCCTTACACTTTTTACTTCGTTGCACTTTCCGCCTTTAGATCTCACTTTGCAAACAATCTTGAAGGGATTGACAACCCCTTTGAAGTGTTGGGTGCAAGCTTGTTTGTGTTTGCGCGGGTACTTTGGACTTGACGAGGCTCTCCTTCTGGATTGATACCTTGGTTCTCAAACTGAGGGAAATACTTACTGCTCCTGTGCTGCATCACCCTTTCCTCTTCAAGGGAAAAACCAACGCAAATCAGAGAAGTAACAAGAAGAATTCCTAAGCGCCAGGGAAGGACTTTTGTTGCCACAGTAGAAGAATTTTGGGCACCGTTGCCGGGGAGGAAGATCAAGTCAAGAACTCATCCAAGTAGGTGTCACAAAACATCTCTTGCATTTACTTTGTTTGCCAGTTGCCTCTCGTTTTCCTCTCCCCACTTCACCAATTTGCCTTTATCGTTTTCCTTTTGTTCGCCTTTTTCATTCGCCCTTTTTCTCGCCCACTTTTTGTTTGCTTGTGTGCTTGCTTGTTTGCTGAAGTCACCATGAACGAAAACACCAAGCTTTGTGACTTCGCGAATACTAATAATAATGATTTTATTAGTAGTCCGATTGCTCCTGCCACTAGTGCGGAGTCATACGAAATCAATGCCGCTTTGCTGAATCTTGTTATGAAAGAGAAATTCTCTGGCCTTCCTAGTGAAGATGTCGCATCCCATCTCAATACCTTCATTGAGCTTTGCGATATGCAAAAGAAAAAAGATGTGGATAATGACGTAATTAAATTGAAGCTTTTTCCTTTCTCGTTGCGAGATCGCGCAAAAACTTGGTTTTCTTCTTTGCCCAAAAATAGTATCGATTCTTGGGATAAGTGCAAAGATGCTTATATATCCAAGTATTTTCCACCGGCTAAGATCATCTCTCTACGTAATGATATCATGAATTTCAAGCAACTTGATCATGAACATGTTGCACAAGATTGGGAGAGAATGAAATTAATGATTAGAAATTGTCCCGCTCATGGCTTGAGTCTTTGGATGATTATTCAAATCTTTTACGCTGGCTTGAATTTCGCTTCTAGAAATATCTTGGACTCCACCTCAGGTGGAAAGTTCATGGAAATCACGTTAGGAGAAGCCACAAAGCTCTTAGACAACATCATGACGAACTACTCTCAGTGGCACACTGAAAAGTCACCTACTAGTAAGAAGGTACACGCTATAGAAGTAATTAACTCGTTGAGTGCTAAGATGGATGAGTTAATGAATTTGGTTGCTAGTAGAAGTGCTCCTTTGGATACTAATGATATGCCTTTGTCTTCTTTGATTGAGAGTAGCAACGCTAGCTTGGACATTAATTTTGTTGGTAGGAATAACTTTGGCAACAACAACGCTTTTAGAGGAAACTATGTTCCTAGGCCTTTTCCTAGTAACTCCTCTAATAACTTTGGCAACTCCTACAACAATACCCATGTAAATTACAATAGATTACCCTCTGATCTAGAGAGTAATATCAAAGAGTTCATCAACTCTCAAAAGATTTTCAATGCGTCCATAGAGGAAAAACTACTCAAAATTGACGATTTGGCTAACAGTGTTGATAGGATTTCTTGTGATGTTGATGCTTTGAAAGTTAGATGTGCTCCTCCCGAAATCAACATGGATGAAACTTTGAAAGCTATGCATGTTTCCATGATTGAGAGCCCAGAAAGAACCACCCAAATTCGTGCTAGACATGAATGGCTTAAAAAGGCGTGTTCCCGTGATGAGAATCACGAAGATCTTAAAGTGCTTGGTGTGACTCCCATTGAATCTTTGTTTTCTTGTGTCAAACCTAATGATTATGGGGCTGAATATGAATCCACTTTCGTTGAAAAGTGCCCCAATGATTCGGAGTCCATCTATCTTGATGCTAAAAGCATTAAAAGTGGAGTAGAAGACGTTAAAACTTTGAGTAGTAATGAAATTACTACCATGGATTTCCAGGAATTCAATTATGATAGTTGCTCCTTGATTGAATGCATTTCTTTGATGCAATCCATGTCGAACTCTCCACACGCTTATAGCCAAAACAAAGCCTTTACCGATCATATCGTCAAAGCTATGATGAAAGCTCTTGAAGAGAAACTTGAACTGGAAGTCTCTATCCCTAGAAAGCTTCATGATGAGTGGGAACCTACCATCAAATTCAAAATCAAAAACTATGAGTGCAATGCTTTGTGTGATTTGGGTGCTAGTGTTTCCGCGATTCCAAAGTCTTTATGTGATGTTCTCGGTTTTACTGAGATTGAAGAGTGTTCTCTTAATTTGCATCTTGCTGATTCTACTATCAAGAAACCCATGGTAAGGATCAAGGATGTTCTTATTATTGCAAATAGGAACTATGTACCCGTGGATTTCATTGTGCTTGACATTGATTGCAATCCTACATGCCCTATTATTCTTGGTAGACCTTTCCTAAGGACTATCGGTGCCATCATCGATATGAAGGAAGGGAATATTAGATTTCAATTCCCTTTATGGAAGGGCATGGAACACTTTCCTATAAATAAAATAATATTGCCTCATGAATCCATGATGAGGGCCACATATGGTTTGAGCACCAAAGACGACGATACGTGAGTCTATCGCTCCTATGCCTAGCTAAGGGTGTTAAACAATATCGCTTGTTGGGAGGCAACCCAATGAATTTATATTTTTCTTTCTGTTTTGTTGCATCCAAACTTTCATAATTCTGTTGTGATTGTGTTTCTTGTGTTTCTTTTTGTGTTTGATCCAAGCAAAACCTTTATGACTAGTCTTGCTAATGGTTGTTTGATCCTGCTGGAAAAAGACAGAAACTTTTCGCTCATGAGATTATTTTTCATTTTTATTCAGGAAGAGATTTTGAGTTGATTCTTTTTGCTGATGATTTATATGCTTTTTCCCAGACCGTCGTAATTGTTCAGATTTTTGGAGGTACCAGAAGTATATGAACTATACAGATTGCTACAGACTGGTCTGTTTTTGACAGATTCTGTTTTTGTTGAGTTGGTAGCTTGTTTTGATGAAACTATGGTTAGTATCGGGGGGTACTAGCCATGGAAAAGTGAGAATACAGTAGCCCATCATCAATATAGATGGAATTCAAGTTTGCTACAGTACCAAAAGAAGTGGTAGTTTGTTTTCTTGTACTAATGTTATCACAAGTTTCTGTTTAAGTTTTGTGTTGTGAAGTTTTCAAGTTTTGGGTGACGTTCTCATGGACAAAGAGATAAGCAGTGGAAAGAGCTCAATCTTGGGGATGCCCAAGGCATCCCAAGCCAAATTCAAGGACACCAAAAAAGCCTAAGCTTGGGGATGCCCCGGGAAGGCATCCCCTCTTTCGTCTTCAATCCATCGGAAACATTACTTGGAGCTATATTTTTATTCACCACATGATATGTGTTTTTCTTGGAGCGTCTTGTATCTTAGGAGTCTTTTCTTTTTGTTGTGTCACAAGCATCCTTGCTGCACATCTTTTTGAGAGAGAGATACATGCACTCATCGTGATTTTGCTAGAATGCTCATAGTGCTTCACTTATATCTTTTGAGCTAGATGCTTTTGCTCTAGTGCTTCACTTATATCTTTAGAGCACAGCGGTGCGTGATTTGGTAGTTGTCTTATGCTATGAAAGTAGTCCCAAATGTTCTAGGTACCCAAAGAGGATGCAAAAACCTCCATCTCCATGTGCATTGAATAGAAAGAGAAGTTTTGATTCCTCTCAATTAGTTTTGAGACGTGGATTCGGTAATACTGAGAGTTATGTTAGTAGGGTGTTGTAAATCTAGAGATATTTGTGTTGGAGTTAGTGATTCCTGTATCATGCACCTATGGTGAACCGCTATGTTAGAAAGTCGGAGCATAATTGATCTATTGATTGTCATCCTTTGTGTTGAGGTCGGGATCGCGCGATGGTTTACACCTACCAACCCTTCCCCTCGGAGTATGCGTTTAGCACTTTGTTTTGATTACTAATACAAACTTTCGCAATAAGTATATGACTTCTTCATGACTAATGTGAACCCATGGTATAGATGCACTTTCACCTTCCACCATTGCTAGCCTCTCTAGTACCGCGCAACTCTCGCCGGTGCACAAACCCAACAAATTCCTTCCTCAAAACTGCCACCATACCTACCTACTATAGCATTTTCATAGCCATTCCGAGATATATTGCCATGCAACTCCCACCGTTCCGTCTCATGACTTGTGGCGTCACTCTCATATTGCCATTGCATGATCATACTAGATCGTTGCACATCCTGGTACACTGCCGGAGGCGTTTCCTATGCAGTCATCATCATTGTGATCTTTGAGCTTTCAGGAACTAAAAAGTGTGATGTTCATCATTATTAGAGCATTGTCCCATGTGAGGAAATAAAAAAAGGCCAAAGAGCCCAAAATCAAAAGCAAAGAGAAAAAAAAAGAGGCCTAAGAGCCCAAATAAAAAAATGAGAGAAAAAGAGAGAAGGGACAATGCTACTATCTTTTTCCACACTTGTGCTTCATGTTAACACCATGTTCTTCATGATTGAGAGCTTCTTTCTTTGTCACTACCATATGCTAGTGGGAATCTTCGTTTTATAACTTGGCTTGTATATTCCAATGATGGGCTTCCTCAAAATTGCCCTAGGTCTTCGTGAGCAAGCAAGTTGGATGCACACCCTCTAGTTTTCCTCCTGAGCTTTCACATACTTATAGCTCTAGTGCATCTCTTGTATGGCAATCCCTACTCATTCACATTGATATCTATTAATGGGCATCTCCATAGCCTATTGATACGCCGAGTCAGTGTGACCATCTCCTCCTTTTTGTCGCACAACCACCACCACACTCTATTCCACCTATAGTGTTATATCCATGGCTCGCGCTCATGTATTGCGTGATAGTTATAAAAGGTTTGAGAAAGTAAGAGTGCGAAAACAATTACTTGGCCAATTCTGGGGTTGTGCATGATTTACATTAGTTGTGTGAGGATGATGGAGCATAGCCAGACTATATGATTTTGTAGGGATAACTTTCTTTGGCCTTGTTATTTTGAAAGTTCATGATTACCTTGCTAGTTTGCTTGAAGTATTATTGTTTTCATGTCAATAGCAAACTATTGTTTTGAATCTTACGGATCTGAACGTTAATGCCACGTGAAAGAAGTTGCAAAGGACAACTATGCTAGGTAGCATTCCACATCAAAAATTCATTCATTATCACTTCCCTACTCGAGGACGAGCATGAGTTAACCTTGGGGATGCTTGATACGTCTCCAACGTATCTATAATTTTTTATGGTTTCATGCTATTATCTTGTCAAACTTTGGATGTTTTGCATGCCTTTTATTTATTTTCTGGGACTAACTTATTAACTCAGTGCCAAGTGCCAGTTCCTGTTTTTCCATGTTTTTGACCCCTTTCAGAGGAGATTTTGAAACGGAGTCCAAACGGAAGAAAATCCCCAAAAAGATTTTTTCTGGATCGGAAGAAGATCACAGGACTTGGGAGCCAAGTCAGAAGAGCCCTAGGGGCCCCACAAGCCCCCACCCCATGGCCAGGGGGGCCGCGCCATCCAGGCTTGTGGGCCCCGTGGAGGTCCCCTGACTTAGATCTTGCGCCTATATATTCCCAAATATTCCCAAAAAATCAAGAGACGATCACAATTACTTTTCCGCCGCCGCAGGCTTCTGTATCCGCAAGATCCCGTCTGGGGCACGTCCTGGTGCCCTGCCGGAGGGGGATTCGGATACGGAGGGCTTCTTCATCAACACCATGACCTCTCCGATGATGCGTGAGTAGTTCACCATAGACCTACGGGTCCATAGCTAGTAACTATATGGCTTCTTCTCTCTCTTGGATCTTCGATATAAAGTTCTCCATGATCTTCATGGAGATCTATCCGATGTAATCTTCTTTTGCGGTGTGTTTGTCGAGATCCGATGAATTGTGGATTTATGATCAGATTATCTATGAATCTTATTTGAGTTTCTTCTGATCTCTCTTATGCATGATTTCATATCCTTGTAAATCACTTCGAGTTGTGGGTTTTGTTGGGCCAACTAGATCTATGATTCTTGCAATGGGAGAAGTGCTTTGTTTTGGGTTCATACTGTGCGGTGACCTCACCCAGTGAAAGAAGGGGTAACGAGGCAAGTATCGTGTTGTTGCCATCAAGGGTAAAAAGATGGGGTTTTCATCATTGGTTTGAGATTATCCCTCTACATCATGTCATCTTGCTTAAAGCGTTACTCTATTCGTCATTAACTCAATACACTAGATGCATGCTGGATAGCGGTCGATGTGTGGAGTAAGAGTAGTAGATGCAGAAAGTATCGGTCTACTTGTCTCGGACGTGATGCCTATATGCTAGATCATTTCCTTAGATATCGTCATGACTTTGCGCGGTTCTATCAATTGCTCGACAGTAATTTGTTCACCCACCGTGATATTTGCTATTGTGAGAGAAGCCTCTAGTGAACACTATGGCCCCCAGGGTCTACTCCACACCATATTTTCAGCCTTACACTTTTTACTTCGTTGCACTTTCTGCCTTCGGATCTCACTTTGCAAACAATCCTGAAGGGATTGACAAACCCTTTGAAGCATTGGGTGCAAGCTTGTTTGTATTTGCGCAGGTACTTTGGACTTGACGAGGCCCTCCTTCTGGATTGATACCTTGGTTCTCAAACTGAGGGAAATACTTACTGCTCCTGTGCTGCATCACCCTTTCCTTTTCAAGGGAAAAACCAAAGCAAATCAGAGAAGTAACAAGAAGAATTCCTAAGCGCGAGGGAAGGACTTTTGTTGCCACAACATAATGCAAAAACAAAATTCTAATGGGTTTTCAACATTACCTAAAGCAAATATTGGTTTTCTTATACTAACGGATCTCACGAAGGTTTTGTTGAGTTTTGCGTGATTGAAGTTTTCATGTTTTGGGTGATATTAGGATGGATGAAGGAATAATGAGTGATAAAATCCTAAGCTTGGGGATGCCCCATGGCACCCCAAGGTAATATCCAAAGAGTACCAAGCATGTGGTGAGATCGTAGTGGTGCTGTTATTTTGAATAAATTTGCTGTCATGTTTCACTTATATTATTTTGAGAGTTAGTGGAAATTTTGAAGAAATCCTCTCTTGCTTCACTTATATTATTTTGAGAGTTGAAAATTTTAAAGAAACTTGTGCTCTCATTCTTCACTTATATTTGTTTAAGAGCATGTTATTTGCAATGGCAATTTGCTTTAAATGAAATTAGTCACAAAGTGATAGATATCCACGGGAGATATAATAAGAACTTTCATGAAGACCATTGGATGTTTAACTTGATTATTTGCAATATTTTGCAATATGAAGATAGTTATATGTGAGTTATGTTGATGAGTAATTATGCTTTACTAAGAATATTGGTGTTAAGGTTTGTGATTCCCTGTGCATGCACATGAAGTCAATAGTTATGCTATGAAATTACATCCTACTTGTGTTGCATTATTCAGTATTAGTTATGTGTAATGTTCACTTATGATGGTTTTCGTTCCTTGGTTGGGCGCTTCTCAATCTATTTTCTAGCCTTCACTTGTACTAAGCGGGAATACTACTTGTGCATCCAAATCCTAAACCCAAAGTTGTGCCCAATGATTCCACCATACCTACCTATATGAGGTATTTCAGTGTTGTTCTAAGTAAATTTGCAAGTGCCAACTCTAATTTTCAAAATAAACTTTTGTTTTGTGTGCCCGTACCGCTCATGAAGCAACGAGGGGTGGCCGGTATCTTGCATGTTAAACAGGTTATTCTCAAGATGAGTGTTTATTCACTTGTCATTACACAAGAGTATGGCGGTAATAGGGATGCCCAGTCCCAAAATGCAAAGAAAAATTATTTTATGTTGTCAATTAATAAATTCCTTGGAAAGTGTAGGTATGGACGGTACCCATGGGTGCGGCTAGCCGTGGAGTGTGAAAGAATGGTGGAAAAAGGAATAAACATTATTTCCAGTTTGGGAACCGTCAATGATATGTTTAGCATGGAAGATACTGGGAGCTCTTAGTCGCTTTTGTTGACACAAAAAGCATGTTGAAATATTCCCTAGAGGCAATAATAAAATAATAATTATTATATTTGCTTGTTCAAGATAATCGTTTATTATCCATGTTGAGATTGTATTGAATGGAAACTCACATACATGTGTGGATACATAGGCAACACACTATCCCTAGTAAGCCTCTAGTTGACTAGCTCGTTGATCAAAGATGGTTAAGGTTTCCTGACCATAGACAAGTGTTGTCACTTGATGACGAGATCACATCATTAGGAGAATGATGTGATGGATAAGACCCAAAGTAT
Source organism: Hordeum vulgare subsp. vulgare (assembly GCF_904849725.1). Lineage (NCBI taxonomy): Eukaryota > Viridiplantae > Streptophyta > Magnoliopsida > Poales > Poaceae > Hordeum > Hordeum vulgare. The sequence goes on from NC_058520.1 coordinate 83,302,798, forward strand.
GAACGTAGCATGTGATCATGTTATTTTATTGCTACAGTTTTCTGCATGTCAAGTATATATTCCTATGACCATGAGATCATGTAACTCACTGACACCGGGGGAATGCCTTGTGTGTATCAAACGTTGCAACGTAATTGGGTGACTATAAAGGTGCTCTACAGGTATCTCTCAAGGTGTTCGTAGAGTCAGCATGGATCAAGACTGAGATTTGTCACTCCGTATGAGGGAGAGGTATCTCGGGGCCCACTCGGTAATACAACATCACAACAAGCCTTGCATGTAATGTGAGTAAAGAGTTAGTCACGGGATTTTGTATTAAGGAACGAGTAAAGAGACTTGCTGGTAACGAGATTCAAACAGGTATAGAGATACCGACGATCGAATCTCGGGAAAGTAACATACCGAAGGACAAAGGAAATGTTATACGAGATTAACTGAATCCTTGACATAGAGGTTCAACCGATAAATATCTCCAAATATGTAGGAGCCAATATGGACTTTCAGGTACCGCTATTGGTTATTGACCGGAGAGTGTCTCAGATCATGTCTTCCTAGTTCTCGAACCCGCAGGGTCTGCACACTTAAGGTTCGGTGACGTTTCCGTATTATTGAGTTGTGTATGCTGGTGACTGAAGGTTGTTTGGAGTCCCAGATGAGATCCCGGACAACATGAGGAGCTCCGGAATGGTTCGGAGGTAAAGATTGATATATAGGAAAGTGGTTTTTGAACTCTGGAAAAGTCTCACGCATTTCCGGTAGTATACCGGGAGTGACGAATTGGTTCTAGCGGTCTACCAGGTGGGCCCACCCACCCCAAAGGGTCTCATGGGTTTTGGTAGGACGTGGACCAGCCCCTAGTGGGCTGGCCGACCCTCCCCCCCTACTAAGGCCAATGCGGCTAGGAGGTTGGAAGGAAAGAAACCAAAGTAGGGAAGTGAAGAATCCTACTAAGAGTAGGATTGGAGGTGGACTCTTCCAGCCCCTCCACTTTGGCCGAACCCTTTGAGGCTTTGAGGCTGCCTCCTCCCCTCCCTCCCTCCTATATATACTAGAGGATTTTAGGGCAGCCCTAAATCTAATAAGCCACGTGTTGCCCTCTCTCTCTCTCCCTAGGTCGTTTTCTCCTCTAGATTAGTCCAGGAGAGCTTGGTGAAGCCCTGCTGGATTAGTTCACCACCACCACGCCGTCGTGCTGGAGAACTCATCTATCTCTCCGCCCCTCTTGCAGGATCAGGAAGGTGGAGATCGTCATCGAGTTGTATGTGTGCTGAACACGGATGTCGTCCGTTTGCCACTAGATCGGGAAGGATTGTGAAGAGATCGCGGGAGGGATCGTGATGAGATCGCAGGACGGATCGTGATTGGATCGCGAAGACGTACAACTACATCAACCGCGTTACATATGCTTCCGCTTAGCAATCTACAAGGGTATGTAGATGCACTCTCCCCTATCGTAGATGGTCATCACCATGGATAGATCTTGTGTGCGCGTAGTAAATTTTTTGTTTCCCATGCAACGTTCACCAACAGTGGAATCATGAGGTAGGTCTATGCGTAGATGACATCTTGAGTAGGACACAAAGGAGTTTGTGGACGTTGATATTCAGATTTCTGCTCTCCTTAGTCTTTTCTTGATTCAGCGGTATTTTTGGATGGAGCGGTCTGGACCAACATTACTCGTACGCTTACGAGAGACCGGTTTCATCGACTAACTAGCAACTTTTTGCATAAAGATGACTGGCGGGTTTCTGTTTCTCCAACTTTAGTTGAATCGGATTTGACTGAGGCGGTCCTTGGAGAACGTTAAATAGATACTTTCATATCACCGTTGTGGTTTTGCGTAAGTAAGATGTGATCATACTAGGTACCCATAGCAGCCACGTAAAACATGCAACAACAAATAAGAGGACGTCTAACTTGTTTTTGTAGGGTATGCATGTGATGTGATATGGCCAAAGACATGATATTATATATTTGATGTATGAGATGATCATGTTGTAATAGTTAAATATCGACTTGCATGTCGATTCTACGGTAACCGGCAGGAGCCATAGGGTTCTTTGAGTAGAGGGATGTCACTTGAAGGTAACTCAACGCACGTGATGATCGGACTTGAGTTAGTGAATTTGGATCACGTGTCACTCGAATGAGTAGAGGGATGTCAATTTGAGTGGGAGTTCTTAAGTAATATGATTAATTGAACTTATTGACAGGAACATATTTAATATGTCTTTCAAATTATGTTATAGCTTGCATTGTAGGTCCACTGTTTTTGATATGTTCCTAGAGAAAACTTAGTTGAAAGATGATGGTAGCAATTATGCGGGCTGGGTCCGTAAACTTAGGATTGTCCTCATTGCTGGACAAAAGGCTTATGTCCTTAATGCAGCGCTTGTTGTGCTACGCCCCGAGCATCGTCTGTCGATGTTGTGAACATATGACATACACGTTTTGATGACTACGTGATAGTTCAGTGTGTAATCCTTAACAACTTAGAATTGAGGCGCCCAAGACGTTTTTGAACGTCACAGAACATATAAGATGTTCCAAGAGTGAGATTTGGATTTCAGGCTCGTGCCCTTGTTGAGAGGTTTGAGACCTCCGGCAAGATTCTTTGTCTATAGAGTAAGGGACAAAAGCTCAATCGTTGAGCTTGTGCTCAGATTGTCTGAGTACTACAATCGCTTGAATCAAGTGGGAGTTGATCTTCCATATAAGATAGTGATTGACATAGTTCTCCAAATTTACTGCCACCAAGCTACTAGAGCTTCGTGATGAACTATAGCATATCAGGGATACACAAGATGATCCCTGAGTTATTCGCGATATTTGACACTGCGAAAGTAGAAATCAAGGAGGAGCATCAATTTTTGATGGTTAGGAAGACCACTAGTTTCAAGAAGGGCAAGGGCAAGAAGGGATACCTCGTGAATGGTAAACCCGTTGCTGCTCTAGTAAAGAAACCCAAGGTTGAACCCAAACCCGAGACTAAGGACTTCTGTGATGAGGGGAATGGTCACTGAAGCGGAATTACCCAAGGTACTTACTACATAAGAAGGCCTCCAAAGTCGACGAAAGTATATTGGATATACGTGATATTGAAGTGTACCTTCCTAGTACTCCTAGTAGCATCGGGGTATTGGATACCGGTTCAGTTGCTAAGTTTTAGTAATTCAAAATTATAGCTACAAAATAAATGGATACTAGCAAGGGTGAGGTGACGATGTGTGTTAGAAGTAATTCCAAGGTTGATGTGATAAAACATCGCATACTTCCTCTACCATCGGGATTAGTGTTGAACCTAAATAATTGTTATTTGGTGTTTGCGTTGAGCATAGACATGATTAGATTGTGTTTATTGCAATATGGTTATTCATTTAAAGAGAATAATAGTTACTCTGTTTACTTGAATAATACCTTCAATGGTCTTGCACCTAAAATGAATGGTTTATTGAATCTCGATCGTAGTGATACACATGATCATTATATTGATGTCGAAAGATACAAAGTAGTAATGATAGTACCACTTACTTGTGGCACTGCCGCTTGAGTCATATTGGTATAATACACATAAAGAAGCTCCATGCTGATGGATCTTTGGACTCACTCGTTTTTGAAACATTTGAGACATGTGAACCATGCCTATTGGTATAAACGCATGAAGAAACTCCATGCAGATGGATTGTTTAGACTCACTTGATTTTGAATCACTTGAGACATGCAAATCATGCCACATGGGCAAGATGATTGAAGGCCTCGTTTTCAGTGAGATGGAACGAGTAAGTGACTTGTTGGAAATAATACATTTTGATGTATGTAGTCCAATGAGTGATGAGGCACTGAGTGGATATCGTTATGTTATTACTTCACTGATGATTTGAGTAGATACCAGTGTATTTTCTTGATGAATTACAAGTCTAAAATATTGAAAACTTCAAGAACTTTCAGAGTGAAGTTGAAGATCATCGTGACAAGAGGATAATATGTTTATGATGTGATACGGGAGGTAAATATATATCTGAGTTGCGAGTTTGGTAAACATTTAAGACATTGTGAAAATTGTTTCACAACTCATGCCAGCTGGAACACCATAGTGTGATGGTGTGTCCGAACGTCATAGTCGTGCCCTATTGGATATGGTGCATACTATGATGTCTCTTATCGAATTACCATTATCGTTTTTGGGTTAGGCATTAGAGACAACCGCATTCACTTTAAATAGGGCACCAGGTAATTCTGTTGAGATGACACCGTATGAACTATGGTTTGGAGAAACCTAAGCCGTCGTTTCTTAAAAGTTTGGGGCTGCGACGCTTATGTGAAAAAGTTTCAGCCTGGTAAGCTCGAACCCAAAGCGGATAAATTCATCTTCAAGGGATACCCAAAACAGTTGGGAATACCTCCTATCACAAATCCGAAAGCAAAGTGTTTGTTTCCAGAAAAGGGTCCTTTCTCGAGAAAAGGTTTTTCTCGAAAGAATTGAGTGGGAGGATGGTGGAAACTTGATGAGGTTATTGAACCGTCACTTCAACCAATGAGTAGCAGGGCGCAAGAAATTGTTCCTGTCGCTCCTACACCAGTTGAAGTGGAAACTGATGATGTTGATCATAAAGCATCGGAACAAGTTACTACCAAAATCTTGTAGGTCGACAAGGACAAGTACTGCTCCAGAGTGGTACGGTAATCCTGTCTTGGAGGTCATGTTGCTCGACAACAATGAACCTACGACCTATGGAGAAGCGATGGTGGGCCCGGATTCCAACGAATGGCCGAAGGCCATGAAATCCGAGATAGGATCCATGTATGAAAACAAAGTGTAGACTTTGGAAGAACTACTTGATGGTCGTAAGGCCGATAAGTACAGATGGATTTTTAAAAGGAAGACAGACGATGATGGTAAATGTCACCATTAAGAAAGCTCGACTTGTCGCAAAGATGTTTCCCACAAGTTCAAGTAGTTGACTACGATGAGACTTTCTCACCCGTAGCGATGCTAAAGCCTATTGGAATTATGTTAGAAGTTGTTGCATTATTTATGATGAAATCTTGCAGATAGGATGTCAAAACATTGTTTCCTCAACGGTTTCCTTGAGGAAAGGTTGTATGTTTTACAACCAGAAGGTTTTGTCGATCCTAAGGATGCTAACAAGTATCCAAGCTCTAGGGATCCTTCTATGGACTAGCGCAAGCATCTCGGAGTTGGGATATACGCTTTGATGAGATGATCAAAGTTTTTGGGTTTCTACAAGGTTTATGAGAAACTTGTATTTCCAAGAAAGTGAGTGGGAGCACTATAGAATTTCTGATGAGTATATGTGGTTGACATATTGTTGATCGAAAATGATGTAGAATTTCTGGAAAGCATATATGGTTGTTTGAAAGGTGTTTCTCAAAGGAAAACCTGAATTAAGCCTACTTGAATGTTGAGCATCAAGATCTATGGAGATAGATCAAGACGCTTGATAAAACTTTCAATGAACACATACCTTGACAAGATTTTGAAGGAGTTCAAAATGGATCAGTCAAAGAAGGAGTTCTTGATTGTATTGTAAGGTGTGAATTTGAGTAAGACTCAAAACTCGACCATGGTAGAAGAAAGAGAAAGGACGAAGGTCGTTCCCTATGCCTTATCCATAGGCTCTATAGTATGCCATGCTGTGTACCGCACCTGATGTGTGCTCTACCATAAGTCAGTCAAGGGGTACAAGAGTGATCCAGGAATGGATCACCGGACAGCGGTCAAAGTTATCCTTAGTAACTAGTGGACTAAGGATTTTTTTTTCCGATTATGGAGGTGATAAAATAGTTCGTCATAAAGGGTTACGTTGATGCAAGCTTGACGCTAATCCGGATAACTCTGAGTAGTAAACCGGATTCATATAGTGGGGCAGTCGTTTGGAACTGTTCCAGGACGAGCGTGGTAGAAGGATCTTTAGTATGACATAGAGATTTGTGAAGTACATACGCATCTGAATGTTTCGGACCAGTTGACAAAAAACCTCTCTCACAAGCAAGACATGATCAAACCCCAGAACTGTATGGGTGTTAGATTCATTGCAATCACATAGTGATGTGAACTAGATCATTGACTCTAGTGAAAGTGGGAGACTGTTGGAAATATGCCCTAGAGGCAATAATAAAATAGTTATTATTATATTTCCTTATTCAAGATAATCGTTTATTATCCATGCTAAAATTGTATTGAATGGAAAGTCAGATACATGTGTGGATACATAGACAACACATTTTCCCTAGTAAGCCACTAGTTGACTAGCTCGTTGATCAAAGATGGTTAAGGTTTCCTGACCATAGACAAGTGTTGTCACTTGATAACGGGATCACATCATTAGGAGAATAATGTGATGGACAAGACCCAAAGTATAAACGTAGCATGTGATCGTGTTACTTGATAACCCACAAGTATAGGGGATCGCAACAATTTTTCGAGGGTAGATTATTCAACCCAAATTTATTGATTCGACACAAGGGGAGCCAAAGAATACTCTCGAGTATTAGCAGTTGAGTTGTCAATTCAACCGCACCTGAAAGACTTAGTATCTGCAGCAAAGTTTTAGTGGCAAAGTAGTATGATAGTAACAATAGCGGCAGTAACAGTAGCAGTAGTGATTTGTATAGCAAGTATGACAGCAATAGCGGAAAATTAACTTAGCAAGGACCAGTATAGGAAAAGCTCGTAGGCATTGGATCGGTGATGGATAATTATGTCGGATGACATTCATCATGTAACAGTTATAACATAGGGTGATACGTAACTAGCTCCAGTTCGTCAATGTGATGTAGGCATGTATTCCGTATTTAGTCATACGTGCTTATGGAAAAGAACTTGCATGACATCTATTGTCCATCCCTCCTGTGGAAGCGGGGTCCTAATGTAAACTAAGGGATATTAAGTTCTCCTTTTAATAGAGAACCGGAACAAAGCATTAGCACATAGTGAACACATGAACTCCTCATACTATGGTCATCTCCGGGAGTCGTTCCGGCTATTGTCATTCCAGGGTTGCCGGGTCATAACACATAGTAGGTGACTACAACTTGCAAGATAGGATCAAGAACACACATATATTGATGAAAACATAATAGATTCAGATCTAAAATCATGGCACTCGGGCCCTAGTGACAAGCATTAAGCATAGCAAAGTAGTAGCAACATCAATCTTAGAACATAGTGGATACTAGGGATCAAACCCCATCAAAACTAACCCGATTACATGATAGATCTCATCCAACCCATCACCGTCCAGCAAGCCTACGATGAGATTACTCACGAACGATGGAGAGCATCATGGAATTGGCGATGGAGGACGGTTGATGATGACGACGGCGTCGATTTCCCCTCTCCGGAGCCTAGAACGGACTCCAGATCTGTCCTCCTGAGGAAGAACACGAGGTGGCGGCAGCTCCGTATCGTGAAACGCGATGAACTCTTCTCTCTTAGTTTTTCCTGGGTGAGAGAGAACATATAGAAGTGGAGTTGGAGGATGCGGAGCCACGTGGGCCCTACAAGCCTGCCAGGCGCGCCCTAGGGGGCGCGCCTCCTAGGCTCGTGGGCTCCTGGCTCCGTGTCTTCGGGGTAATTCTTGCGCTAGTATTTTTAATATATTCCACAATAAATCCTCGTAACTTTCCACGTCATTCCGAGAACTTTTATTTCTGCACAAAAACAACGTCATGGCAATTCTGCTGAAAACAGCGTCAGTCCGGGTTAGTTCCATTCAAATCATGCAAATTAGAGTCCAAAACAAGGGCAAAAGAGTTTGGAAAAGTATATACGATGGAGACGTATCAACTCCCCCAAGCTTAAAGCCTTGCTTGTCCTCAAGAAATTCAGTTGACAAACTGAAAGAGACAAAATAAAAACTTTTACGAACTCTGTTTGATCTTGTTGTTGTAATTATGTCTAACTCATATTCGGATTTTCAGCAAGATCATAAGCTAACCACATAAGCAATAACATTTAGGTCTCATGGTGTACTCATATCAATGGCATAATCAACTAGCGAGCAATAATAATAAGTTTCAAACGTCAACACTTCAATCAAAACAATAATGATACAATATGAACAGGTGGTATCTCGCTAGCCCTTTCTGAGACCGCAAAACATAAATGCAGAGCACCTTCAAAGACCAAGGGTTGATTGAACATTGTAATTCATGGCAAAGAAGATCCCGTCACAGTCATACTCAATATCAATTAATAGCAAAGCATCAAAATGACGGAGGTGCTCTCTAATTGGTGGGTTTTATAAGAAGAGGATGACTCAACAGTAATGTAAATAGATAGGCCCTTCGCAGAGGGAAGCATTGATTTGCAGAGGTGCCAGAGCTCAAGATTTTAAAACAGAGATAAATACTTTTGGGTGGCATGCTTTTATTGTCAACGTAATGACCAAGAGTTTTCACCATCTTCCATGCTACACATATTATAGGTGGTTCCCAAACAGAAAAGTAAAGTTTTTGACTCCCCCACCACCGATCAATCACTCTCCACGACTATCCAAATCCTTGGGTGTCGTCCATACCAACAACAATCCAGGGGAGTTTTGTTTGCAATTATAAATTTGATTTGATTTGAGCATGGAACTGGGCATTTCGATTACCGACCCCTTTCTCGTGAGTGATAGTGAATAAACACGTATCGAGGATAAAACGCCTAGCATGGAAGATAATGACCGCCCCTTGTCACCACATGAGTGGTTCGGGCATACAAAATAGATTATTATTTGAAGATTTGGAGAGTGGCACATGCAAATTTACTTGGAACGGCAGCTAGATACCGCATATAGGTAGGTATGGTGGACTCATATAGAACAACTTTGGGTTTATGGAAGTAGATGCACAAGCAGTATTCCCGCTTAGTACAAGTGAAGGCTAGCAAAAGACTGGGAAGCGACCAACTAGAGAGTGACAACAGTCATCAATATGCATTGAAATTAACCAATGTTGAGTGCAAGCACGAGTAGGATGTAAATCACCATAAACATGAATATCATAGAGGATGTGTTGATTTTGTTTCAACTACATGCGTGAACATGTGCCAAGTCAAGCCACTTGAATCATTTAAAGGAGGATACCATCCAATCATACTACATCATAATCATCTTGAAATTCATGTGGGCATCCAAGACAAACCATTATAAGCTCCTAGATAATTAAGCATGGCATCAGAAACTATGATCTCTAAGTTGTCATTGCAAACATGTTTCTCTCATAACAACGCTGAATTAGGACCGATGAGCTAGTCATATTTACAAAAACAAAATAGGTCGAGTTCGTACCAGCTTTTCTAGGCTCAGTCACTTCATCATATATCGTCATTATTGCCTTTCACTTGCACGACCGAATGATGTGAATAAAAATAAGAGTGTTCGTGCATTGGACTAAGATGGAATAAGCAAGCAAACTCAGAGGAGAAGACAAATTAATACGGGCTCTCCGATAGATAAACAGTAATGCATATGAGAGCCACTAATCATTTTAATCATGGTCTTCTACCTCGACCCAAAGAAAAAGAAAACTATTTACACGGGAAAGCTCCCAACAAGCAAAAGAAGAACGGGAAATCCTTTTGGGTTTTCTTTTTAATTACCACTAAGGAAGCTGGAAAGTAAACTTACAACTATTTTTTTGTTTTTCTCAAATTTAAACAAACACACGAGAAGAAAGCAAGAAAAAGAAATAAACTAGCATGGATGATACAAAGGAAAAGTGTGAACACCGACTATCAAAGTGAATGTGTGAGCATGAATATAAAGTCCATGAGAAACACGTACTCCCCCAAGCTTAGGCTTTTGTCCTAAGTTGGTCTACTCCCAAGGAGGGAAGTAGCCGTCGCCGGGGTACTCCGGAGTCTACTGAGGGTGACACTGCTGGTCCGGGCGATATCCTAAATCATAATGGGTGTTGTACTGGGACGCGGCAGCTACCGCCTGAATAGCTGCCTCTCAGAGACGAGCAGCCTTCGCCTCCCTCTCATACTCCTCTGCCTCTCCTCTGGTTATGTAATATCTCTGTTTTCCCTAAAAGTCAAATAAGGCAGGAGCAGGAAGGGTAATATGGAAAACACGTTGTCGCTTAAGTATTAACCGGTATAGGAGGGATTCATTATCCCTCTCAAGGAACTGATAACATATCATAGCGGCGCGATCAAGGAAAGCTGAATGGAGCGGGGGATCTCCTGTGCGGATGGGTATTCCAAGAAAATTTGCTATGCGAGTGGCATAGATCCCACCAAAGAAATCCCCTTCATTAGCATTATTATTTAGCCTCCTCGCAATTATAGTTCCCATGTTGAAACTTCTATCACCCGTTACTGCACTCTTAAGAATACTAAGGTCAGGTGCGCAGAGGTGGCAATGCTCATGCTTGCCGTTAATGCATCTACCTATGAAGAGGGCAAAATCATGTAAGGAAAGAAAAATGAATGCTCCCCATGGTAGCATGCGTAATATCTCTAGTTTCTCCAACAGTTATACTAGAAATAAAATCTCTAACCGAAGACTTAGGTGGGTCATTGGGACTACCCCAATCAGGTATCTTGCAAATTCTATTAAAATCCTCTAAATCCATAGTATACGATTTGTCATAAAGATCGTACAGTATGGATGTGTCACGGCCAACTGAAAATTTGAATCTACGAACAAAAGAGGCAGTGAGTTTAGTATACTGTTCACATTTATTGGAGATGAATTCTTCGAGCCCGGTGTTGCAAACAAATGTATCAAACTCGTCCTTGAAACCTGCATCAATCATGAATTCATTGAAGGCCATTCACGGTTGCACCGATGCGTTCCTCGGCTGATAAGGATCGGGCTCCCGAATCGCGAGACAGGGACCCCTTTTGCTTGAGGAACCACCATGATAGTTTTTCCTGAACATCTTCCTTTTTCTGAAATTTTTAGTGACTCAAAATAAAAGTGCACTAGGCTTAACAAAACTCACAGCAACTACTCCTACAAGTGCCTAGAGGCCATATCATGCATCAAAACTACTTGGGACCAACTAAAATTAACATGCAAATCTCAAGAACAGGGTCACCAAGGCAGCAATAATATGCAATGAATAAAGCACTAGTTGGACCAATGGAGGAGTCACATGCCTAGGAACAATTCCCCAAAACAGTTTGGTGGATGGGGCTTTTCACAAGGAGATCAAAAAATGCAGCAAAATGACCAACCACACGGGTTTGAGCTCTGGAATGATTTTTTCTGGAGGTAGACGAAGGATATGGGTGCTGGAATAAGTGGAGGGGGGCACGTGGGACCCACGAGCCTGCCAAGCGCGCCCAAGGGGGTGGCCGCGCCTCCTGGGCTCGTGGCCCACTTGTGCATCTCCCTGACTAGTTATCTATCTCAGAAATTTTTAAATATTCCAGAAAACAATCATACTTATATTTTAGGGCATTTGGAGAACTTTTATTTCTAGGTCACTTTTCTATTGAACAAAAAAAGTAGAAAACAGGAAAATAAAGCTAAAATTTATAATTTTTCTACTAAACAACAGGAAGTAAAAGTTGGGAACAAAAGGTTGTGATTTCTAGATTCATCCATCTCATGGCCATCAAAATAAATTCGTCAATGAGGTTGATCAAGTCTCCTTGACAAACTTTTTTTGAATCACATAACCGGAGAATTTTTGAATAATGACTAGGTTACCTCAACGGGGATGTGCATATCCCCAATAAGTATATCATATTTCATCTTGACAGTAGGAATAGGGCATTCAAAGCTTCCAATAATAATTGATGAGGATTTTTCAATAGCATTTATGTAATGAACTCGATATTATTTCTTTGGAAAATGCACTGTGTGCTCATTACCATTAACATGGAAAGTGACATTGCCTTTGGTGCAATCAATAACAGCACCTGCAGTGTTTAAAAAGGGTCTTCCAAGGATGACCGCCATGGCATCATCCTCGGGAATATCAAGAATAACAAAGTCTGTTAATATAGTAAAGTTTGCAACCACAACAGGCACATCCTCACAAATGACGATAGGTAAAGCAGTTGATTTGTTGGCCATTTGCAAAGACATTTCAGTAGGTGTCAACTTATCCAATACAAGTCTGCGATATAAAGAGTGAGGCATAACACTAACACCGGCTCCAAGATCACATAAACAGTTCAAACATAATTTCCTTTAATGGAGTAAGGTATAGTGGGCACTCCGGGATCACCTAGTTTCTTAGGAGTCCCACCCTTAAAAGTGTAATTAGCAAGCATGGTGGAAATCTCGACATCAGGTATCTTCCTTTTATTACTCACAATATCTTTCATGTACTTAGCATAAGGAGACATTTCAAGCATATCAGTCAAACGCATTTGCAAAAAGACAGGTCTAATCATTTCAACAAAGCGCTCAAAATCCTCATCATCCTTTTTCTTGGATGGTTTGGGAGGAAAGGGCATGGGTTTCTGAACCCATGGTTCTCTTTCTTTACCATGCTTCCTAGCACTAAAATCATTCTTACCATATCTCTTATTCTTAGGTTGTGGGTTATCAAGATCAACAACAGGTTTAATCTCCACATCATTATCATTGCTAGGTTGAGCATCAACATGAACATCATTATCTATATTATCACTAGGCTCATGTTCATCACCAGACTGTGTTTCGGCATCAGAAATAGAGACATCATTTGGATTCTCAGGTGTAACAGCAACAGGTTTACTAGCATGCAAGTCCCTATCATCTTTCTTTTTCTTCCTATTACCAGGATGACTAGGTGCATCGGTGTTAACTCCTTGAGAATCTTGTTCAATTCTCTTGGGATGGCCCTCAGGATACAAAGGTTCGTGAGTCATTCTACCACCTGTAGTGACAAGTCTAACAGAATTGTCATTCAATTCATCAAGCAAGTCATTTTGAGCCTTAAGTACTTGTTCTACTTGAGTAGTGACCATAAAAGCATGTTTACCAATAAGCTTAAGATCATTAGCATTTCTATCCACACAAGCACTTATATGATTAATCATACGAGCATTTTGTTGCAGTTGTCTGCTAACATAATCATTAAAACTTTGTTGTTTGGCAACAAAGTTATCAAATTCATCTAAGCATAAGCTAGCAGGTTTATCATAAGGAATATCACTCTCATTGAATCTACGAAGGGAATTTACCTCTACTACCTGTGTCGGGTTATTAAGACCATGTATTTCTTCAATAGGTGGTAGATTCTTAACATCTTCAGATTTAATACCTTCCTCTTGCATAGATTTCTTGGCTTCTTGCATATCTTCAGGACTGAGGAATAGAATACTGATACGTCTCCGTCGTATCTACTTTTCCGAACTCTTTTGCCCTTGTTTTGGACTCTAATTTGCATGATTTGAATGGAACTAACCCGGACTAACGCTGTTTCCAACAGAATTGCCATGGTGTTGTTTTTGCGCAGAAATAAAAGTTCTCGGAATGACTTGAAAATTTACAGAGAATTTTTCTGGAATTAATGAAAAATACCTGTGCAAAGATCCACCCGAGGGGGTGTGCCAGTGGGCCACAAGCCCAGGGGCCGCAGCCACCCCCCCCCCCCCTGGCCGTGCCGTGAGGGCTTGTGGGGCCCACGTGGCGCCACCGGCTCCAAACTCAGCTCTATTTATTCCGTCTCGCCTGGAAAAAAATCAGAGAGAAGGATTCATCGCGTTTCACGATACGGAGGCGCCGCCACCTCCTATTCTTCATCTGGAGGGCAGATCTAGAGTCCGGTCTGGGCTCCGGAGAGGGGAAATCGATGCCATCGTCATCATCAACCTTCCTCCATCGCCAATTCCATGATGATCTTCATCGTTCGTGAGTAATCTCATCATAGGCTTGCTGGACGGTGATGGGTTGGATGAGATCTATCATGTAATCAAGTTAGTTTTGACGGGGATTGATCCCTAGTATCCACTATGTTCTGAGATTGATGTTGCTACTACTTTTCCATGCTTAATGCTTGTCACTAGGGCCCGAATGCCATGATTTCAGATCTGAACCTATTATGTTGTCGCCAATATATGTGAGTTTTAGATCCTATCTTGCAAGTTGTAGTCACCTACTATGTGTTATGACCCAGCAACCCCGGAGTGACAATAGCCGGAACCACTCTTGGAGTGACCATAGTATGAGGAGTTCATGTATTCACCAAGTGTTAATGTGTTGGTCCGGTTCTTTATTAAAAGGAGAACCTTAATATCCCGTAGTTTCCTTTAGGACCCCGCTGCCACGGTAGGGATGGACAATAAATGTCATGCAAGTTCTTTTCCCTAAGCACGTATGACTACATACGGAATACATGCGTACATTAGATTGACGAACGGGAGCTAGTTACTTATCTCTCTGTGTTATAGCTGTTACATGATGAATCACATCCGGCATATTCATCCATCACCGATCCACTGCCTATGAGTCTTTTACCACTGGTCCTTGCTACGTTACTTTGTCGCTACTGTTGTTCCTATTGTTGTTGTTACTCTGTTGCTACTGTTGTTACTCTGTTGTCACTACTGTTGTTCCTTGCTACTGCTGTCATTACTGTTGTTACTTGCTACTTTGTTGTTACCTGTTGCAAGACTTTTCTGGAGCCGTAGCCGGGGAAGCATTATTCTCAAGAATAGTCCCCCGTCAAAGTGCTATTTACTGGCGCCATTGATACAACTAGTTAGGAATAGTCTGCTATCAACAGATCCTTTTCTGGCACCGTTGTTATCATACCACTTTGCTACTGATACTTTGCTTGCAGACACTAATCTTTCAGGTGTCATTGAATTGACAACTCAGCTGCTAATACTTGAGAATATTCTTTCGCTTCCCCTTGTGTCGAATCAATAAATTTGGGTTGAATACTCTACCCTCGAAAACTGTTGCAATCCCCTACACTTGTGGGTTACAAGACTATTTTCTAGCGCCGTTGCCGGGGAGGCACAACTATATTCTCTGAGTCACTTGGGATTGATGTCTGCTGATCACTATGAAGAATCCGATAGATCCAAGAACTAAAGTCTTGCCTTCCACTACGAGGACAGGTAAGGAACTGCCATCTAGCTCTGCACTTGATTCACCTTCAGTTATGAGTAAGTTTGCGACATCGCCTCCTGCTAGAAATCTTGATATGTCGCTTGTGCTTGATGATGCTACTTCTGCAGCCCATGATGCTTATGATGATGCTATGCTTGATACTATGCCTAACGATGCTATGCTTGATACTTTGCTTGATGATGCTATGCCTGATACTGCTTTGCCACTAGGTGCATTCCTTGATGCACAAATTGCTAGAGTTGCTCCTAGACATGCTGATACTTCTGAAACTGCTGATACTATTGAAGTAGAACCTGCTACTATGCCTGAATTTCCTGTTATGGCTGAGCATTATGTTATGGAGGGAGAGATAGCTGAGGATTTTCTTGCGTGTAAGGATAGCTATGATGTTGAGAAATCTGATCCTTTTCACGGTTATGAGTCTGAAACGGTTGTAGCCCATCTTACCAAACTGCACGATATAGCCACCCTATTCACTAGTGAGGAAAAGATTCGCCACTACTATATCCTCAAGCTGTTTCCTTTCTCGCTAAAGGATGATGCTAAGACTTGGTTCACTTCTCTTGCTCCTGGTTGTGTGTGTAGCCCCCAGGATATGGTCTACTACTTCTCTGAAAAATATTTCCCTGCCCATAAGAAGGAAGCTGCCTTGCAGGAAATATACAACTTTGCTCAAGCTAGAGAAGAGAGTCTCCCACAAACTTGGGGGAGGCTCATCCAGCTATTGAATGCTTTGCCTGATCACCCTCTTGAGAAGAATGAAATACTTGATATCTTCTATAATGGACTTACCGATGCTTCTAGAGACCACCTAGATAGTTGTGCCGGTTGTGTTTTTAGGGAACGAACTGTAGAACAAGCTGAGATTCTACTGAATAACATCTTGTGCAATGAGAATGCTTGGAATATTTCTGAACCACCTCCTAAGCCAACTCCAAAGAAAAGAGGTATTCTATTCCTCAGTCTTGAAGATATGCAAGAAGCCAAGAAATCTATGCGAGAGAAAGGCACTAAATCTAAAGATGTCAAAAAACGACCACCTATCGAAGAGATCCATGGTCTCGATAACCCGATACATGTAGTAGAAGTAAATTCTCTGCATAGGTTTGATGAGAGTGATATTCCTTTTGATAAACCTGATAGCTTATGCATGGATGAATTTGATAACTTTGTTGCCAAACAAAAAAGTTTCAATGATTATGTTAGCAGACAATTGGTACAGAATGCTCGTATGCTTAGTCATTTAAGTGCTTGTGTGGACAGAAACGTCAATGATCTTAAGCTTCTGAGTAAACATGCCTCCATGGTTACTACTCAGGTAGAACAAGTACTTAAAGCTCAGAATGACTTGCTCGATGAGTTAAATGACAATTTCGTTAGAGTCGTTACTAGAGGCGGTAGAATGACCAAGGAACCTTTGTATCCTGAGGGTCATCCGAAGAGAATTGAACAAGTTTCTCGAGGAGTTAGCACTGATGCACCTAGTCATCCTAGAAAGAAGAAGAAATATGATAGGGATTTGCACGCTAGCAATCCTGTTGCTACTACACCTGAGAGTCCAAACGATGCCTCTGTCTCTGATGCTGAAACACAATCTGGTGATGAACATGAACCTAATGATAATATCAATAGTGATGTTCATGAAGATGCTCAACCTAGCAATGATAAGGATATGGAGATTGAACCTGTTGATCTTGATAACCCACAGCCTAAGACTAAGAGATACGATAAGAATGACTTCGCTGCTAGGAAGCATGGTAAAGAAAGGGAACCATGGGTTCAGAAACCCATGCCCTTTCCTCCCAAACCATCCAAGAAAAAGGATGATGAGGATTTTGAGCGATTCGTTGAAATGATCAGACCTGTCTTTCTGCAAATGCATTTGACAGATATGCTCAAAATGTCTCTGTATGCTCAGTACATGAAAGATATTGTGACTAATAAGAGGAGGATACCTGAGGTTGAGATTTCCACCATGCTTGCTAAATATACCTTCAAGGGTGGAACTCCCAAGAAACTAGGTGATCCCGATGTGCCCACTATACCTTGCTCCATTAAAGGTAACTACGTGAGAACTGCTTTATGAGACCTTCGAGCCAGTGTTAGTGTTATGCCTCTCTCTCTTTATCATAGACTTGAACTGGATAAGGTTACACCCACTGAAATCTCTCTGCAAATGGCCGACAAATCAACTGCTTTCCCTATCGGAATTTGCGACGATGTGCCTGTTGTGGTTGCTAACGTCACCATCTTAACAGACTTTGTTATCTTGGATATTCCTGAGGACGATGCCCTGGCGGTCATCCTCGGAAGACCCTTTTTAAACACTGCAGGGGCTGTTATAGATTGCAACAAAGGCAATGTCACTTTCCATGTCAACGGTAATGAGCATACGGTGCACTTTCCGAAGAAACAATATCGAGTACATTGCATCAATGCTATCAGAAGAACTTCATTGATTCTTATTAGGAGCTTTGAATGCCCTATTCCTCGTGTCAAGATGAAGTACGATTTGCTTGTTGGGGAGATACACATCCCCACTGAGGTGACCTAGCGACTATTCGGAAATTCTCCGTTCTCTTTTGCGATTCGAAAAGGTTTGTCAAAGAGGCTTGATCAACCTCACTGACAGATTTCTTTTGATGACCATGAGATGGATGAATCGAAGAGTCACAAACCTGTGTTCCAAGCTTTCACCTTTGGTAGCTTAGAAGAAAAATGATAGGTTTAGATTAGTTTTCCCTGTTTTCTGTTTTAGCGTCCCGTAGAAAAGTACCCTCAAAATAAAAGTTCTCTGAACGTCCTGAAAATCAAGCATGATTTTTTCTGGATTTTTTGAAAAATACTGAGATGAAGAACTTGTCTCGGGGCTGCACAAGTGGGCCACAAGCCCAGGGGCGCGAGCACCCCCCTAGCTGCGCCACCCAGGCTTGTGGGGCCCACAGGCACCCCCTCCACTCATTCTTGCTCTCATCTGGTTCTCCTACCTCCAGAAAAAATCGTTTCACAGCTCAAACCCGTGTTCTTGCTCCTCTTGCTGGGATTTTCGATCTCTTTGCTCAAAGCACCATTCTCTGAACTGTTTTGAGGAAATTACTCCTTGGTAAGTGACTCCTCCATTGGTACAATTAGTTTTTTCTCTAGTGCCTTATACTCCGCGTATTTTTGCTGCCTTCGTGACCATGCTCTTGAGCTTTGCATGCTAATTTTAGCTGGTCCCAAGTAGTTTTGATGCATAATATGGCCTCTAGGAACTTGTGGGAGTAGTTGCTACTAGTTTAGTTGAGCCTTGTTCACTTTTCCTTTGAGTCACTGAAAATTTTAGAAAAGGAAGATGTTCAGGAGAAACTTTCATGGTGGTTCCTCAAGTAAGAGAGGTCCCCGTCTTGCGATTCGGGAGCCCGATCCTTACCAACCAAGAGACGCGTAGGTACAACCATGTGAATAGCCTTTTGATGAATTTATTATTGAGCCAGGCTTCAAAGATGAGTTTGATGCACTTGTTCGCAACATCGGACTCGAAGAATTCATATCCGATAAATGTGAACAGTATGTTGCTCTCACTGCCTCTTTTGTTCGTAGATTCAAATTTTCAGTTGGCCGTGACACATCAGTACTGTTTGACCTCTGTGACAAATCGTATACCATGGATTTAGAGGATTTCAATAGAATTTGCAAGATACCTATTTGGGGTAGTCTCAATGATCCTCCTAAATTTTCGGTTAGAGATATTTTTCTCTGGTATAACTGTTGGAGAAACTAGAGACATTACGCAAGCTACCATGGGGAGTATTCATTTTCCTGCCTTGCATTACTTTGCCCTCTTCATACGCAGATGCATTAATGGCAAGATTGAGGATTGTCACCTCTGCGCACACGACCTTAGTATCCTTAAGAGGGCAGTAACGGGTGATAAAAGTTTCAACATGGGAGCTATTATAGCAAGGAGGCTGAATAAGAATGCTAATGAAGGGGATTTCTTTGGTGGGATCTATGCCACTCGCATAGCAAATTTTCTTGGAGTACCCATCCGTGAAGGAGATCCCCCGCTCCATACAGCTTTCCTTGACCGCGTTGCTTTGACATGCTACCAGTTCCTTGAGAGGGATGACGAATCCCTCCTATACCATTTGATATTTAACCGGCAGCATGTTTTCCATATTACCCTTCCTGCTCCTGCCCTCTTTGACTTTCAGGTAAAATGGAGATATTACATAACCAGAGGAGAGGCAGAGGAGTATGAGAGGGAGGCAAAGGCTGCTCGTCTCCGTGAGGCAGCTATTCAGGCAGTGGCTGCAGCACTCTCGTATAACCCCCATTATGATTTTGGGTTTCGCGAGAACCATCCTTGGGAGTAGACCAACTTAGGCCAAAAGCCTAAGCTTGGGGGAGTACATGTTCTCACCGACTTTACATTCTTGTTCATGCTTTCATTTTGCTCGTCGGTGTTCACACTTTGCCACTGTATCATCCATGCTAGTTTATTTTCTTTTTCTCATTTTCTTTTCGTGTGTCTATCTAGTTTGAGAAAACCCAAAAAGATTTTCTTTTTCTTCTTTTGCTTGTTGGGAGCTTTCGCGTGTAAATAGTTTTCTTTTTCTTTGGTTCAAGGTAGAAGACCATGGTTACAATGTTTAGTGGCTCTTGCATGCATACCTGTTTAGCTGTCATAGAGCCATATTACTTTGTCTTCTCCTTTGTGTTTTCCTGCAGATTCCAGCTTTAGTCCAATGCACGAGCACACTTATTATTGTTCACATCATTCGGTCGTGCAAGTGAAAGGCAATAATGACGATATATGATGAAGTGACTGAGCCTGGAAAAGCTGGTATGAACTCAATCTATTTTTTTTGTAAATATGACTAGCTCATCATGCCTGATTCAGCTTTGTTGTGAGAGAAACATGTTTGCAATGACAACTTAGAGATCATAGTTGCTTATGCCATGCTTACTTAGCCATGAGCTTATAATGGTTTGTCTTGGATGCCCACATGAATGTTGAGATGACTGTGTTGTAGTATGATAAGATGGTATCCTCCTTTGAATGTTTCAAGTGGCTTGACTTGGCGCATGTTCACGCATGTAGTTGAAACAAAATCAACATAGCCTCTATGATGTTCATGTCCATGGTGATTTATGTCCTACTCATGCTTGCACTCAATGTTAGTTAATCTCAATGCATTTTGATGACTGTTGTCGCTCTCTAGTTGGTCGCTTCCCAGTCTTTTGCTAGCCTTTTGACTTGTACTAAGCGGGAATACTGCTTGTGCCTCCACCTCCGATAAACCCAAAGTAGTTCCATATGAGTCCACCATACCTACCTATGTGCGGTATCTACCTGTCGTTCCAAGTAAATTTGCATGTGCCACTCTCTAAACCTTCAAGAAATAATCTGTTTTGCATGCCCGAACCGCTCATGTGGTGACAGGGGACTATTGGTATCTTCCATGCTAGGCGTGTTATCCTCGATATGTGTTTATTCACTAGCATTCACAAGAAAGGGGTCGGTACTTGGAATTCCCAGTTCCATGCTCAAATCGAAAAGATAATTGCAAACAAAACTCCCCCATGATTGATGTTGGTATGGACGGTACCCGAGGATTCGGCTAGCCGTTGAGTGTGATTGATTGGTGGTGGGGGAGTCAAAACTTTACTTTTCTGTTTGGGAATCACCTATAGCATGTGTAGCATGGAAGATGTTGAGAACTCTTAGTCATTGCGTTGACAATGAAAGCATGCCACCCAAATTATAATCTCTGTTTTCAAAGCTTGAGCTCTGGCACCTCTGCAAATCAATGCTTCCCTCTGCGAAGGGCCTGTCTATTTATGTTCCTGTTGAGTCATCCTCCTCTTATAAAAGCACCAATTAGAGAGCACCTCTGTCATTTTTATGCTTTGCTTTTAACTGTGTTGAGTATGACTATGACTGGATCTTCTTTGCCTTGAATTACAATGTTTAGTCAGCCCTTGGTCTTTGAAGGTGCTCTGCATTTATGTTTTGCGGTCTCAGAAAGAGCTAGCGAGATACCATCTATTCGTACTGCTTCATGATTGTTTTGATTGAAGTGTTGACGTTTGAGGCTTATTATTATTTGCTCGCTAGTTGATTATGCCATTGATATGAGTTTACCGTGAGACCTAGATGTCATTTGCTTGTGTGGTTTGCTTGTGATCTTGCTGAAATTCTGGTTATGAGTTAGACATAGTTGCAACAACAATATCAAACAGAGTTTGTCAAAGTTTTTCTTTTGTCTCTTTTAGTTTGTCAACTGAATTGCTTGAGGACAAGCAAGGATTTAAGCTCGGGGGAGTTGATACGTCTCCGCCGTATCTACTTTTTCGAACTCTTTTGCCCTTGGTTTGGACTCTAATTTGCATGATTTGAAAGGAACTAACCCGGACTAACGCTATTTTCAGCACAATTGCCATGGTGTTGTTTTTGTGCAGAAATAAAAGTTCTCGGGATGACCTGAAAATTTACGGAGAATTTTCTGGAATTAATGAAAAATACCTGCGCAAAGATCCACCCGAGGGGGTGTGCGAGTGGGCCACGGCCACCCCCCCTGGCCGCGTCGTGAGAGCTTGTGGGGCCCACGTGGCGCCATCGCCTCCAAACTCAGCTCTATTTATTCCGTCTCGCCCAGAAAAAAATCAGAAAGAAGGATTCATCGCATTTTACGATACGGAGGCGCTGCCACCTCCTGTTCTTCATCTGGAGGGCAGATCTGGAGTCCGTTCTGGGCTCCGGAGAGGGGAAATCGTCGCCATCGTCATCATCAACCTTCCTCCATCGCCAATTCCATGATGCTCTTCATCGTTCGTGAGTAATCTCATTGTAGGCTTGCTGGACGGTGATGAGTTGGATGAGATCTATCATGTAATCAAGTTAGTTTTGACAGGGATTGATCCCTAGTATCCACTATGTTCTGAGATTGATGTTGCTACTACTTTGCCATGCTTAATGCTTGTCACTAGGGCCCGAGTGCCATGATTTCATATCTGAACCTATTATGTTGTCCCCAATATATGTGTGTTTTAGATCCTATCTTGCAAGTTGTAGTCACCTACTATGTGTTATGACCCGGCAACCCCGGAGTGACAATAGCCGGAACAACTCCCGAAGATGACCATAGTATGAGGAGTTCATGTATTCACCAAGTGTTAATGCGTTGGTCCGGTTCTTTATTAAAAGGAGAACCTTAATATCCCGTAGTTTCCATTAGGACCCCGCTGCCACGGGAGGGATGGACAATAGATGTCATGCAAGTCCTTTTCCCTAAGAACGTATGACTACATACGGAATACATGCCTACATTAGATTGACGGACGGGAGCTAGTTACTTATCTCTCCGTGTTATAGCTGTTACATGATGAATCACATCCGGCATACTCATCCATCACCGATCCACTGCCTACAATTCTTTTACTACGGGTCCTTGTTACGTTACTTTGCCGCTACTGCTGTTACTGTTGCTGTTGTTACTCTGTTGCTACTGATGTTACTCTGCTATCACTATTTTTTTTTGACCGGCTACTGTAGGGAAAACCCCCCACAGCCATTTTCTGTATTTCAACTATGAAAACTGTATGTACAAGAGGGGTTGTAGAATGTACAAATGGGGGAGGAGCAGAGGGATACAAACCTCAAGGAGGCAAAAAGGAAATCCACTTAAGGAGATCATCCCTGAAACTAGCCTTAATTCTATGGGCTAACAAAGAAATGTCATGAATAAATCCTGCTCTCCATTTCCTGAACTTTGGATGGTCCTGGTTGAAGACCTTTGCATTTCTGGTAGTCCAGATATTCCAACAGGCTGTGAAAACAACCTCAGCAAAGAAAGGATGAGGGAAGTCCTTTCTAGCTGCAGCAGTAGCAGTCCACATAGATGACCCCTGCCAAGTGATCTGCAGGTAGTTCCAAACCCTGGTGCTGAATAGGCATGTGAAGAATAAATGATCTCTATCTTCCTTGACTCGAGCATGGCATAAAACACAGAGATTAGAATCAGAGACCTTCAAGTGACGCCTTTCCAGCATGTCCTGAGTGTTCAGCCTGTCCATGATGAGCATCCAGGAAAACATCTTAACCTTCATGGTACAGCAGCTTTTCCAGATCCAGTTAAGCAAAGGGTTAGGTACAATACTTCTATGAACATGAGCATAGTATGCCTTGGGTGTGTAGACCTTAGCATCCTTACGCCATACCCATTTGTCAAAGGCCTGATGATCAAGGTCCAGGTCCAGAAGTAAAGATTGGACCGCAGTCAGTTCCTGATAAGCTTGAGCAGACAGTGGAAGGTGAAACATGGAGAGCATACTGTCATCAGAAAAAGCAGCAAAGACTTCTTGAGCTATGCAGAAAGGGTCAGCCACAAAGGAGAACAATCTTTGGAATCTGGCTGCCAATGGCATAGTGGAATTTCCAAGTAACCAGGAATCAGACCAAAACAAGAAGGAGTCACCCTTATTAGGCAGAACATAGGTAACAGATCTGAATTTGTCAAGACGTTTGCAGATGTCTTTCCACCAAAAAGAACCACAAAGTGCAGTACCTTGAGGTACAGTGTTATGATAGTAAGTGTTCCAAATCAGATGAACCCAAGGGATATCAGCATGATTGAGGAATTTATCAGCATGATTGAGGAATTTATCAGCATGTTTGAGCAGGAGTGCTTCATTATGAACTGCTAAATTCATAATCCCTAATCCCCCTTTATTTTTAGGCCTGCACACCAGGGGCCAAGCAGCAAGAGAGGGTGCATGATCACTATTGTTGTTCCTTATTACTGCTGTCATTACTGCTGTTACTTGCTACTTTGTTGTTACCTGTTGCAAGACTTTTCTGGTGCCGTAGCCGGGGAAGCATTATTCTCAAGAATAGTCCCCCGTCAACGTGTTATTTATTAGCGCCATTGATACAACTAGTTAGGAATAGTCTACCGTCAACAGATCCTTTTCTGGCACCGTTGTTATCATACCACTTTGCTACTGATACTTTGCTTGCAGACACTAATCTTTCAGGTGTGGTTGAATTGACAACTCAACTGCTAATACTTGAGAATATTCTTTCGCTTCCCCTTGTGTCAAATCAATAAATTTGGGTTGAATACTCTACCCTCGAAAACTGTTGTGATCCCCTACACTTGTGGGTTATCAAATACCTCTTTTCTTCGGAGTTGGTTTCGGAGGTGGTTCGTGAATAGTCCAAGCATTATCATTGCTCAAGATATTATTTAATAGAATTTCAGCTTGTTCCACAGTTCGTTCCCTGAAAACACAACCAACACAACTATCTAGGTGGTCCCTAGAAGCATCGGTTAGTCCATTATAAAAGATATCAAGTATTTCAATTTTCTCAAGAGGGTGATTAGGCAAAGCATTAAGTAACTGGACAAGCCTCCCCCAAGCTTGTGGGAGACTCTCTTCTTCAATTTGCACAAAGTTATATATATCCTGCAAGGCAGCTTGTTTCTTATGGGCAGGAAAATATTGCTCAGAGAAGTAGTATATCATATCCTCGGGACTACGCACACAACCAGGAGCAAGAGAAGTAAACCAAGTCTTAGCATCACCCTTTAGTGAGAAAGGAAACAACTTAAGGATATAGTAATGGCAAATTTTTTCCTCATTAGTGAATAGGGTGGCTATATCATTCAGTTTAGTAAGATGTGCTACAACCGTTTCAGATTCATAACCATGAAAAGGATCAGATTCCACAAAAGTGATTAACTCAGGATCTACAGAGAATTCATAATCCTTATCAGTAACAAAGATGGGTGAAGTAGCAAACTTAGGATCATATTTCATTCTAGCATTCAGAAATTTTTCTTTCCCCTTGCGTAATAAATTCTCAAGATCATGGCTATCCTTACAAGCAAGAAAGTCTTCAACTACCTCTCCCTCCATAACATAACCCTGAGGTATATCAGGCAATTCATATCTAGGAGAGCTAGGTCTAACAGGTGTAACAGTTGGTTCCAATTCAATAATTTCATTAGTTTCAGAAGTATCATCAGATTCGTCAGTAACTCTAGCAATTTGTGCATCAAGAAATTCACCAAGTGGCATATCATTATCAAGCAAAGCAACATCATAAGCATCATGGATAGCAAAAGTAGCATCATCAAGCACAGGCGACATATCAGAATTACTAGTAGGTGGTGGTGTCACAAATTTACTCATAACTGAAGGTGAATCAAGTGCAGAGCTAGATGGCAGTTCCTTACCTGTTCTCGTAGTTGAGGGCAAGAATTTAGTTTTTGGATCTCTCGGATTCCTCATAGTGATCAACAGATATAAATCCCAAGTGACTCGGAGAACAGAGCTATGCTCCCCGGCAACGGCACCAGAAAAAGGTCTTGATAACCCACAAGTATAGGGGATCGCAACAGTTTTTGAGGGTAGAGTATTCAACCCAAATTTATTGATTCGACACAAGGGGAGCCAAAGAATACTCTCGAGTATTAGCAGTTGAGTTGTCAATTCAACCACACCTGAAAGACTTAGTATTTGCAGCAGAGTTTTAGTAGCAAAGTAGTATGATAGTAACGATAGCGGCGGTAACAGTAGCACTAGTGATTTGTATAGCAAGTGTGACAGCAGTAGCGGCAAAGTAACTTAGCAAGGACCAGTATAGGAAAAGCTCGTAGGCATTGGATCCGTGATGGATTGCCGTGGGTATAAGCCTGACAGTAGATGTGTAGGGTACGAATGAGATGGGCAGAGTCCTAGCTACGGCGAGGTTGTATGAGTTCAGGCCCCTCTGCGGTGGAGGTAACAGCCCTACGTCTCAGTGCTCTCGGAGCTTGTTACCGAGTGTAATATGGAATACAGTGATTTTCTAACCTCTTGACCAGTGGGGGCGGCTTATATAGAGTGTGCTGCCCTCCACAACGGTTCTGACTCAGGGGTGGAGTAGTGGTGATTGAATGCATACGTTACAGGTAACGTATGCTCTAAATGCTAATAAACGCACCCGGAAACGTACGGCAGTTTCCCTCCAGAGACGTTACGACATACCGAGTGTATCCAGTCGGTTGGCCTGGTGCCATCCGAATGCTAGCCTCCGACTGGATGATTCTGGGCATGTTACCAACTGGATGATGGGGGCTCCTAACTTCAGTCGGGGTTGACTTAAGGTCCTGTCCTTTATGTGGGGTAGTCCTTGGGTAGGACATGTAGGGCAGGCCTATGACCCTACCCTAGGACTATGACCCCATCATTAGTCCCCGAATGGATTGGGGTTGATACGTCGAAGCAGTGCTTGAGGTTCAGGTCCGACTAGACTAGGTTCGGCTTGGACGTTGCTTGCCTCTATCCATTTTATCTCTCTTGACCAGCGCTCCGAGTGGAGGTGCTTGCGAAACAGACTGTCGGGAACCGAGTGCTTCCGCGGCATCTTTTGACGCGACTGGTCAACTGACAGCGGCGGATTTTCCGGGATCTCAAATTTCGGGTTCCGCGCGCTCAGCGGGGACGACGTCAGCGCGCTCGAGTAGCGCGTGACTCCTCGATCCTCGCGCCTTTAATTCCTCCACTGATATCGCCGCGGCCGGTCGGGTAGATAAGATTTCGGGCCCATTCGCCAGTGACCCACTCGGCGCTCTATTTAACTTCTGGGCGGCGAGACTCCTCGGTTACGCTCGTCGAATCTTTCGCTCCCGCCTGCTCCGTCTTCCACGCCATCCCCTGCACACCTAAGCTCCTTCCTCCTCCTCCTCCTCCTCGAGGACTCGTCGTCGCCTCCATGACCAAGGGTCAGACCAGCAAGATGGAGGCGAGGAAGAAGAAGAACAAGGCGGCGGCTGCTCAATGGCGGCAGCGGCCGCTGCCGGCGGGGTGGATCCAGGGAGATTTTCTCCCCTCCACGGTGACGGCGGGGGACCTGCTGGAGCTGGTGGAGCACGGGATGCTCTTGCACAAGTCCTGGAGGCTGTCGGCGGACGACGAGGTCGAGCCGGCGCCTCGGGAGGGGGAGCGCGTCCTGCTCCTCAGCCATGTTCACAGAGGTTTTTCTCTTCCCCCGCATCCCTTCTTCAGAGGCATCATGAATCACTTTGGTGCTCAACTCCATCA
Organism: Hordeum vulgare subsp. vulgare; assembly: GCF_904849725.1. Lineage (NCBI taxonomy): Eukaryota > Viridiplantae > Streptophyta > Magnoliopsida > Poales > Poaceae > Hordeum > Hordeum vulgare. The sequence goes on from NC_058520.1 coordinate 83,329,911, forward strand.
CTTCCCTCCGGATGCCATCGCCCATCTTTCTGCCTTCATTGTCTTGTGCGAGTGCTTTATTGGTTGCCCTCCCCATTGGGGTTTATTCAAACACATCTTCTCCGCCCGCTCCCAAACCATAAAACGTCTTAGTCTGTCGGACGACAAGACGCATTTCCTCCAGCTCTGTGGGGGTTTAGGGTTCCAGAAGAAGAGTCAAAGCAGCTACCCTGCTCTCCAGTTGAGCGAGTCAGTTAGGAACTGGCAGTCGACGTGGTTCTACTGCCAGGACATAGCCTGTCCGAATGCGTCGACTGGGCTGCCTCCGTTTAGCTTAGACCGTCCCGCTCCACCCAAGCAACTCGCGCTCTCGAAGGCCGAGAAGAACGATATCCAGCCTTTGGTCGAGGCACTCGTGGACGTTGTCAGGAGGGGGGTCACCGGTATTGACCTGCTGGAAGTCTTCATCGGTCGGTGGATCCAGCCTCTGCAGGCCCGCGACCACGCTATGTGGCACTACACAGGGCCCGAGGATTCCACTCGGACCAACATGGTGGGCATACTCGAGGAGAAGGTGACCTCATGGGTGCTCCAAATCACGGGTCCCTGTGAGAACCCCAAAGGAGCCCGCCGAGTGACGCCTTACAGCGCGGACAGCCCTCCACCGAATCAGGTGAGTGGCATTAGCCGAGTGTATTGAACTGTCTTGATTCCAGTCGTTTATTTATATCCTCGTGTGATGCTTAACGTTTCCGACTGAACCTCACGCAGGAGTGGACCAACTGGTTCTCCCCCATCTCGAATGGGAATTCGGAGGAGGAAGAGGAGGAAGGCAGCCAGGAGGGGAGCGTGGAGAGCGTTGAATACGTCTCCGACAGCGGGGAGTCGGAGGAGGAGGACAGCGAGGAAGAGGAAGAGGACGAAGAGCGCGACTCGCCACCTCCATGGCCAGAGCATCGGAGTAAGCGTCGACACGAGCCCGCCGTCCCTTCAGCTCCCCCTGCGTCGTCGAGTGCTCCGCCTGCTGCTCCGGTGGCCCCGAGTGCTCGGGGCACGAAAAGGTCCAGGGACGCATCCGCTGAGCCCGCTGGCCAGTCTTCCAGGGCGCCCAAACCGAGTGGGCCCAAACCTCGGAAGGCTCTGCCGTGCATGAGGGTTGCCATCCCCGTCACATCCACGTAAGTGAATCTAACTTTCGGTTCTTTATGTTATCCGAGTGAACTCCTGCTTTACAAGTCGAATGGACTTCACTCGACAGGGTCGCCACTTCTGCAACCTCTCCGGCCCGCCAAGGGGATGACCCCATGGACACGGACAATGTCGTCTCGTCCCAGCCAGGTATGTTGTAGGAGAGTCAGGTGTTTTATTCCTGCAGACTGTGTCATTCTTTCTTTTTCTGAGACATCATGTCATTTTCTTTGTCAGGAGCGATTTGCCTGGACGGGGACGACCAGGGGAGAGCCGACCCAGCCGTGGAGCCTATCCCTGAGGCTGTTGTTCCTGCTGCCGCCCCTGCCGCCGACGCTCCACCGACCGAAGTGCCTCCACCGACTGAACCGGTGCCGGTGGGTGAGGAACCGACTGGGGCGAACCTTGGGATGCCCCAGGAACTTCCCACGATTCCCGGTTCGTCGAATGCTGAATTCAACATCTGGTGTGTCCCAGAGGAGCAGGTGGGAGCGGCCAAGGGGGCCATGGTGCAGGCGGAGTTGATGGTTGGAGAAGCCAAGAGGGCTTACGACTCCGTTGCGGCCTTGTACCAGCGGAGCTTGGAGCAGCGCGATGACATCCGAGTAAGTAGTCTAGTAAGTATTTACTATTTACCCCTGTAACCCACTGGGTGGTATTGATTTTTGCAATGGGTTCACTCCGAGTGAACCCAGTGGGTGTAGTCCCCGAGACTTCTGTCGAGTGCTTGCACCGACAGTTGTCTTTATACATTTGGTCTTTAGTTTGGTTGTGTCCGTAGACAAGATTTCCGAGTGCGAGTACTTATTGCAATCGGGGCGCTCTTGCGGTAAGAGTCTCCGAAAGTAAGTTGCACACAGGTCGAGTAGTATTGGTCTCGGAGGAGTAGTATTTCCGAGTGCACCTCAATAGGGCGGGCCTGTTTGAGGTGCATGCCAGTGGGGTCACTCTCAGTGAACCCACTGGGTGTAGTCCCCGAGATCGCTGTCGACTGCTTGCGTCGGCAGGGGTCTGAAGAACTTAGCCTGTGAACTGATAAACTTGTTGATTACCCTTTGTTTCTTGGTGCAGAAGACTTGTGAAATGGGAACTGTTTATGAAGCCCTGAGAGCTGAGAGGAACCAGTATGTTGGTGAACTAGAAGCTGCAATGCTCACCATGGCCGGCATGAAGGACGCTCTGGAAGTGCGAGAAAAGTCCTTGGAAGAGGCTCTGGAGGCAAACAGGGTGTTGACGGCGGAGGTGCAGAGGATGGGGAAACACAGGACTGAGTTGCACAATCAGATGGGCGCCCTGAACAAACGATGCATAGCTCAAGAGAAGTATGTCACCGATTAGGCTGCGCAAATGATGACTCGTCTAGCTGGTAAGTCTTATGCTTTGTCGAGTGGTTGTACCGTGTGCCGTACACTCGGTTTTTATTGTCTGCTTGCTTGTTTGTTGCAAACTTTTGCGGAGACGCTGAAGCTGAAGCGGCGGCTGTGGAGCGGTCTATTGAGGACAAAGTTCCACTCAGCGAGGACGCCAACCGGGATCTGCTCCGGGCACATATCCGCGTAGGAAAAGTAGGTCCTTTCATCTGTCGACTGAGAGAAGTCGTTGGCCGAATTAACAAGGAACTTTGGCCAGAAGACGAGTCGCGGCAGGGGATGGAGACCCTGACGGGGCGACTGGAGGAGGTTCCGAGCCGAGTGCAATCCTGGAAGAAATCGGCAGCGCGTTGCGGTGCTGATGTTGCGCTGTCCTTGGTCCGAGTCCATTGCAAAGAGGTGCGGGAAGATAAGCTGAAAGCATTGAAGGTCGCCAACACGAAGAAGCTTTGATTCGAAGACTTCGTGGAGACGTTCCTTGAGACTGCTACCCGCATCGCTGATGGAATCGACTTGGACACTTTTGTGGAGCCCTCCAGTCCTGACACCGGCCCAGCTGACGCATGATCAAACTTTATCCTCGGTATGCCGAGTGTTTACCTGTAAGATACTCTGGCCACTTCTGTTGGCCGTCATACTTTTAAATCGGTGCGGGTAAGTTTGACCCGCACCGAGGCAATTATCGTTTCTAGACTGTTGGAGTCGGAATGAAAACATTTAGTCTTTTGTTTGAATGCTGTTTCGAGTGCAACACTGAGTGCGTACTCGCAGAAGATTTAGACTTAGGTGATTCTTGGTCACGTCTAAGTTCCTGAGTGTGACGTATAGCGCACACTCGGAGCAGGTTACTACTTAGGCGATTCAGGATCGCAGCTAAGTCTCCGAGTGCGACGTATAATGCACACTCGAAGGAGGTTCGTACTTAGGTGATTCTTGATCACAGCTAAGTCCCCGAGTGCGACGTACAGTGCACACTCGAAGGAGGTTAATACTTAGGCGATTCAGGATCGCAGCTAAGTCCCCGAGTGCGACGTATAGTGCACATTCGAAGGAGGTTAATACTTAGGCGATTCCGGATCACGGCTAAGTCCCCGAGTGCGACGTATAGTGCACACTCGAAGGAGGTTAATACTTAGGCGATTCAGGATCGCAGCTAAGTCCCCGAGTGCGACGTATAGTGCACACTCGAAGGAGGTTAGTACTTAGGTGATTCTTGATCACGGCCAAGTCTCCGAGTGCGACATATAGTGCACACTCGAAGGAAGTTAATACTTAGGCGATTCAGGATCACAGCTAAGTCCCCGAGTGCAACGTATAGTGCACACTCGAAGGAGGTTAATACTTAGGCGATTCAGGATCGCAGCTAAGTCCCCGAGTGCGACGTATAGTGCACACTCGAAGGAGGTTAACACTTAGGCGATTCAGGGTCGTGGCTAAGTCCCCGAGTGCGACGTATAGTGCACACTCGAAGGAGGTTAATACTTAGGCGATTCAGGATCGCAGCTATGTCCCCGAGTGCGACGTATAGTGCACACTCAAAGGAGGTTAATACTTAGGCGATTCAGGGTCGCGGCTAAGTCCCCGAGTGCGACGTATAGTGCACACTCGAAGGAGGTTAATACTTAGGCGATTCAGGATCGCAGCTAAGTCCCCGAGTGCGACGTATAGTGCACACTCGAAGGAGGTTAATACTTAGGCGATTCAGGGTCGCGGCTAAGTCCCCGAGTGTGACGTATAGTGCACACTCGAAGGAGGTGAATACTTAGGCGATTCAGGATCGCACCTAAGTCCCCGAGTGGGACGTATAGTGCACACTCGAAAGAGGTTAATACTTAGGCGATTCAGGATCGCAGCTAAGTTTTTTTTTTTGATGACCGGAGTCTGCGACCGTGGGAGAACTCTGAATCTGCACAAAATTGAATCTGTTGTATATATTATATCTTCAAAACTTGTTCATTACACTGCTTCAGTCGACGATCACGTATAAAAACGCTTGAGGAGATCTCCGTTCCACGCGCGCGGCTCGCCTGTCTCCCTCTGAATGTTGTAGAGTCTGTATGCTCCATTGTTCAGCACCTTGGAAATGATGAAAGGCCCTTCCCAGGCTGGAGCCAACTTGTGTGGTCTTTGCTGATCCACTCGGAGCATCAAATCGCCAGCTTGGAATGTGCGACTCCTGACGTGACGCGCGTGAAAGCGTCGCAGATCTTGGTGGTAAATTGCTGAAAGAGTAAGTGCCATCTCGCGCTCCTCCTCTAGAAGATCGACTCCATCTTGCCTTGCTTGTTCTGCTTCGGCTTCGGAGAAGAGTTCGAATCGCGGGGCATTGTGAAGTAGGTCACTCGGAAGGACCACTTCTGCTCCATAAACGAGGAAGAACGGTGATCGCCCTGTTGATCTGTTCGGAGTGGTTCGAAGGCCCCAAAGCACTGAAGGTAACTCGGTGACCCATGCACAAGCAGCATGTCCTACCTCTCGCAAGAGTCGGGGCTTCAAACCTTGAAGGATAAGTCCATTCGCGCGCTCAGCTTCTCCATTGGATTGCGGATGTGCCACGGAAGCAAAATCCATTCGGATACCTTGACTCGCACAGAAGCCTTTGAATCTGTCCGAGTCGAAATTTGTCCCATTGTCTGTAATTATACTGTGAGGCACCCCGAATCTGGAAATGATGTCCCTCACAAACTTGACAGCTGTCGAGGCGTCGAGTTTCTTGATGGGCTTGGCTTCTATCCATTTTGTAAACTTGTCGACTGCCACCAATAGATGTGTGTAGCCTCCTTGACCTATCCTGAATGGTCCGACTGTGTCTAAACCCCAAACTACAAATGGCCATACAAGTGGGATTGTCTTTAACGCAGATGTTGGCTTGTGGGACTTGTTGGAGTAGAACTGACAGCCTTCACATCGGTCGACCATATCTTTGGCCATCTCGTTGGCCTGCAGCCAAAAGAAACCGGCTCTAAATGCCTTGGCGACGATCGCTCTTGATGAAGCGTGATGACCGCAGGTTCCCGAGTGAATATCTTCTAAGATCAACTGTCCTTCCTCTGGGGAAATGCAGCGTTGGAGAACGCCTGAAACACTCTCCTTGTACAATTGACCGTCAATGACAGTGAATGCCTTCGACCTGCGGACTATTTGCCTGGCTTGGACCTCATCTTCTGGAAGCTCTTGCCTTAGGATATATGCGATGATCAGCACAGTCCAATCGGGAATGACAACCAGAATCTCCGTGCCCAGATCAACCACCGCAGGTACATCGACTTCAGTCGGATCCGTTGCGCTCTTGGGTTGTATTGGTTCTTCTGTGAAGGGATCTTCTTTGACTGAGGGAAGATGGAGGTGCTCGAGGCAGACATCACTCGGGACTGGTCTCCGAGTGGATCCGAGTTTCGCCAACTCATCATCCGCTTGGTTCTTCAGTCTTGGAACATGATGGAGCTCTAAACCTTCAAACTTCTTCTCCAGCTTCCTCACTGCATTGCAGTACACTGTCATGGTGGGGTTCCTTACGTCCCACTCTTTCATCACTTGGTTGACCACCAAATCCGAATCGCCGTAGACCATCAAGCGACGGAAGCCGAGTGAGATGGCCATGCGCAAGCTGTAGAGGAGAGCTTCATACTCTGCCTCGTTGTTGGAGGAATCAAAGTGTATCTGGAGCACGTACTTGACCTTGTCGCCTTTGGGTGATATGATCACAACACCAGCGCCGGATCCATTCAACATCTTAGACCCATCGAAGAACATTGTCCAATGAGCCGAGTAGATGTGAGTCGGTTGCTGTTGTTCTACCCATTCTGCTATAAAGTCAGCCAGGGCTTGAGACTTAATAGCTTTCTTGGCCTCGAACTTGAAGTCGCAGTACAGCATCTCCATTGCCCACTTCGCCACTCGGCCTGACGCGTCTCGATTGTGGAGAATTTCCAACAACGGAGCATCAGAAACGACATATACCGAGTGGTCCTGGAAATAATGGGCCACCTTCTTCGCAGTCATATAGATCCCATAGATAAGTTTCTGATAATGGGGATACCTCTGCTTGGAAGGGGTCAGGACTTCGGAGACGTAGTACACTGGCCGCTGAACTTTGTATGCTTTGCCTTCTTCTTCTCGCTCGACTGTAAGAACAGTACTGACGACTTGATTTATAGCCGCGATATATAGAAGAAGGGGCTCTTTACTGAGCGGAGCAGTAAGAACCGACTGGGTGGAAAGTAGAACTTTGAGGTCGTCAAATGCGACTTGGGCTTCGGCTGTCCACTCGAAGATATCTGACTTCTTCATGAGTCGGTACAGAGGAAGTGCTTTTTCGCCGAGTCGACTGATGAACCTGCTCAAAGCCGCTAGGCAACCTGTGAGACGTTGAACATCATGTATTCTAACCGGCCTCTCCATTCGGACGATGGTCCCGATCTTTTCGGGGTTAACGTCGATCCCTCGCTCGGAAACGAAGAAACCGAGTAACTTTCCGTTGGGAACACCGAATGAACACTTGGCTGGGTTGAGCTTGATATCGTACCTACGAAGGTTGGCGAATGTTTCTGCCAAGTCAGTCAGCAGGTCGGAACCTTTGCGTGACTTGACTACGATATCATCCATGTATGCCTCCACGTTGCAACCGATCTAGTCGAGGAGACATTTCTGGATCATGCGCATAAAGGTGGCTCCTGCATTCTTCAGACCGAAAGGCATAGTGATGTAGCAGAAGCACCCAAACGGGGTGATGAAGGCTATTTTTAACTCGTCGGGACCATACAGACGGATCTGATGATAGCCCGAATAGGCATCAAGAAATGAAAAACGCTCGCATCCCGTAGTCGAATCGACAATTTGATCTATGTGGGGGAGCGGAAAATGGTCTTTCGGGCAGACCTTATTGAGATGCTTGAAGTGAATGCACATTCGGAGTGACTTGTGCTTCTTGGGCACCATGACAACATTGGCGAGCCACTTGGAGTGGTGAACCTCGCGAATGAAGTTGGCAGCCCATAGCTTCGCCACCTCTTCTCCGATTGCCTTCCTCTTGTGCGCGGTGGACCGGCGCAGGCGCTCTCGGACAGGCCGAGCGGCGGGATCCACGTGCAGTCGGTCCTCAGCCAACTCCCGGGGTACACCCCGCATGTCAGATGGTTTCCATGCGAAGATGTCCCAGTTCTCACGGAGGAATTGGGTGAGCTCGGCTTCCTATTTAGGATCGAGGGTGGTGGAGATGTTCGTCGGGGCGGCTGAGTCGTCCGTCGGATGGATGCTGACCTTCTTCGTCTCTCCCGCCGACTGGAACGCGGACTCGTAAGCTGGTTTTTTCGAGCGCATTAAGTCGGCTGGGTCGACTGTCTTCTTGTACACGTCGAGTTCAAGTACCGCCATCTGCTGGTCAGCGATTCTTGATCCCTCCTGCAGACACTCTTCAGCTCGCTGGCGGTTGCCTGTGATGGTGATAACGCCTTTTGGACCGGGCATCTTCAGCTTCAAGTACACATAGAACGGACGTGCCATGAAACTTACGTATGCTGGGCGGCCCAGAATTGCATGGTAAGTGCTCTGGAAATCTACCACCTCAAATGTGAGCTTCTCCTTGCGAAAGTTCTTGTCGGAGCCAAAGATGACGTCCAATGCGATCTGGCCGAGTGACTTGGCCTTCCGTCCGGGGACGACTCCGTGGAACTGCATAGGGCTCTCGCTGAGTCTGGACATCAGAATGCCCATTCCCTTGAGAGTGTCGGCGTACATGATATTCAGTCCGCTACCGCCGTCCATGAGGACTTTGCGCAGTCGGACTCCTTCCACCACCGGGTCGACGACCAGAGCCTGTCTTCCTGGGGTGGGGACATGCGTTGGATGATCCGACTGATCAAAGGTGACTGCAGTCTGAGACCATTTAAGAAACTTGGGAGCAGTCGGAACGGCCATGTTGACCTCTCTGTTCACCAACTTCAGTCGACTCTTGCTTTCGACGTCAGCAAAAATCATGAGGGTTGCATGGACTTGGGGTCCTCCTTGTCCTCCTCATCCTGTTCGGGATTCTTCTCACTCGGTTGCCCTTTGCTAAACCCCTGGATCAGGAGACGACACTGCCGAGTGGTGTGCTTCGCGTATATGGGGTTGCCCTCTTCGTCCATCTTCGTGTGAATTGGGCAAGGCTGGTCCAGGATGGGATTGTTGAACGGCTTCTTCTTGGGGGTAAACTGCGCTTTCCCTTTACCCTTGAACTTGGCGCTGGTCACAGCTGCAGCTTCTGCTTGCAGTGTGGGCGGAACCTTTTGTTTCTGCTTCCAAGTGTTACCTCCGTCAGCATCGCCGACTGTCTTGTGTTTGCCGCTCCGGATGCGGTCCTCTTCTTCGCCATTTGCATAGCGAGCTGCTATCTCCATCATCTTGCTCATGGAGATGTCGCCCGTTAGTCCGAACTTCAAGTACAGCTCTCTGTACCGTACGTCTGCCTTGAATGCGCAGACTGCTTGATGCTCGGTGACGTTCTCCACTGTGTGGTAGAGAGTCGTCCATCGCTCGATGAAGTCGCGCAAGGGCTCATTCGGCTTCTGGACGTAGTGTTGAAGCTCCACAAGGCCTGCAGGGCGCTTGCACGTCCCTTCGAAGGTTCTGATGAACACTCGGGCCAGATCTGCCCAACTGTAAATGCTTGAGGGGGCCAACTGGTTCAGCCAAGCTCGAGCCGAGCCGTCGAGCATCAGAGGGAGGTGCTTCATAGCGACATGGTCGTCTCCTCCTCCGATCTGAACTGCCACTCGGTAGTCGTCTAGCCATGTTTCGGGCTTGGACTCCCCTGTAAATTTACCGATTCCCGCTGCCAATCGGAAGTTGGGCGGGATGTCAGCCGAGCGGATGGCTCGACTAAAACACTCGGGGCCGGACACGATGGTCCTGCTTCCACTCGGACGATCCATATCGCGACCATCGCGGTGGGCTCGACCCCTGTCGACTCTTCGCTGGGCGATTCGCCCCCTCGCGTCGGGTCTTGGGTCGTAAGTGTCGTCAACCGAACGCCGGTCAACATGATGTCGGAACCCATAGGGCCCACCCCGCGGAGGGGTGCGCGAGCAGCGGCGATGCTGATGAGAACCAGGGCTGTGAACCGATCGATGCGTGTTTGCATGGACGGAACTATTGTGGATCCGATTGTGTGACTGAGAGACTGCCGAATTCTGCTGTTGCGCCGTGCGCAACAGGGCTAGGATTTGCTCGATTCCCCTTCCTGCCTCTAAATCAATCGGCTGGAGGGAATCGGCAATCTGGGCAGCCGCGGCCAAGTTGAGGAGAGGTGTGCGGAACAACTCCACGTTGCTCCGCCGAGTGTGCCGACTGGCAGAACGACGAGGCGGACGGCGTGCACCGGATGCTTCGCCGATTTCGCCTCGGTCGGCTTGACGGGGATCTTCGTGGGAGTTGGCCATGTGTACTTCTGCTGCAGGCCCACGACCCGCGTACTCGGAAGGGAGCTCAGTCGGAACCGAGCCCGAGCACTGGGAACGCGGGGCAACCACAACAGACTCCAGAACTGCCACCTGAGAGGACGTGATCTGACACGCTCGGGCATGTTGCACCCAACGTTGGAGACGTGGACTGTGAGACTGCTTGTTGCGGCGCACAACGGAGGTGCACATCGATAATGGAGTCGATTGTTGGAGAAGGAGAACGCCACGAGCGCCAGCACGGAAGTGCGTGGCCCCACGACGGGGAAGCATCTCGACGTTGAGAGGCGCATCCCAAAGCCACGCCGAGTCGTCGATGGTGAAGGAGAGAACGCCGAAGAGGATCTGGCGACCCATACTTGAATCTCCACCAGACGAAATGACGAAAGGAAGTAGTCGCAAACTCGCCAGAAGTCGCTTAGACGCCTGCCCCACGGTGGGCGCCAACTGTCGTGGGTATAAGCCTGACAGTAGATGTGTAGGGTACGAATGAGATGGGCAGAGTCCTAGCTACGGCGAGGTTGTATGAGTTCAGGCCCCTCTGCGGTGGAGGTAACAGCCCTACGTCTCAGTGCTCTCGGAGCTTGTTACCGAGTGTAATATGGAATACAGTGATTTTCTAACCTCTTGACTAGTGGGGGGCGGCTTATATAGAGTGTGCTGCCCTCCACAACGGTTCTGACTCAGGGGTGGAGTAGTGGTGATTGAATGCATACGTTACAGGTAACGTATGCTCTAAATGCTAATAAACGCACCCGGAAACGTACGGCAGTTTCCCTCCAGAGACGTTACGACATACCGAGTGTATCCAGTCGGTTGGCCTGGTGCCATCCGAATGCTAGCCTCCGACTGGATGATTTTGGGCATGTTACCGACTGGATAATGGGGGCTCCTTACTTCAGTCGGGGTTGACTTAAGGTCCTGTCCTTTATGTGGGGTAGTCCTTGGGTAGGACATGTAGGGCAGGCCTATGACCCTACCCTAGGACTATGACCCCATCATGGATAATTATGTCGGATGACATTCATCATGTAACAGTTATAACATAGGCTGATATGTAACTAGCTCCAGTTCGCAATGTAATGTAGGCATGTATTCCGTATTTAGGCATACGTGCTTATGGAAAAGAACTTGCATGACATCTATTGTCCATCCCTCCCGTGGCAGCGGGGTCCTAATGGAAAATAAGGGATATTAGGGTCTCCTTTTAATGGAGAACCGGAACAAAGCATTAGCACATAGTGAACACATGAACTCCTCATACTATGGTCATCTCTGGGAGTGGTTCCGGCTATTGTCACTCCAGGGTTGCCGGGTCATAACACATAGTAGGTGACTACAACTTGCAAGATTGTGACATCCTCGACTTTTGCTACAGAAATATTGTAATTAAGCTACAGTGATCACCCGCAACTGATGCCACATCATCGAGAATTACCGTCGTTGACCCGCATTGAATTTCTATCTGGATTCGGAAATTGAAAACAAAAGATGATTATATTTATAAAGTCATATTAACTATTAAAGAAAGAAAGCATTAAAAATAAAAATGACAAAAGAAAGAAAAGAAATTTTAAAAAAAAATTAGAAAGAAGAAATAATAGAAAAGGAAAACAAAACAAAGCAAAACAAATGGTAAAACAAAAAAAACAAGCAACCGAACCCCCCCCCCCCACCTGACCCAACTAGGCCTAGAGGCCCAGCCGGCCAGGCCACAGCCAGCCCACCCCGCGCCTCCCCTCAAACCCTAGGCGAGGCAACCCCTCCCCTGCCTCGCTCCCTCCCTCCCCCTTGCGCCGCCGCCAGGGGGCTCCTTCCCCTTGTGGGGGGCCCCACCCCCACCGACAGCCCTCCTCTCTCGTCTCCCCTCCCCACGACACAGCCCCCTCCCCCACGACTCTCCCTCCTCCCGATTTTCCCACCGAGCCCCAACCGCCAGTTCGGCCTCCCTCTCCCTCCCACCTCGCCTCCTCCCTTCCAGGTCCTCCCGTCGGCGGCCCCCCTGCCCCTCTTCCCCTCGGCTCCTCTCACCTCGAGCCGAGTGGAACCTCCCGTCGGCCCCTTCTGCCTCCCTGGTCGACCGAGCCCTCCTGGTGTCCCCCCCCCCCCCGTCGGCCGAGGCCCCCAAGGAGCCCCGCCGGCCGACCAACATCACCCGTCTCGCCGGCCCCTTCCTCCCGCTCGGTCCAGGAGGGACCGGGCAGGGAGACCCCCCCCCCTTCTCCTCACCACGCCGACCATCCGACAGGCCCCGACCTCCGGGAGGTTTTCTCCGGCGACCCACCTCGCCGGATCCGTCATCACCGCCTCCGGGAACGCCTCCACGCCGTCTCCTCCGCCCCTTCCCGCGAACTCCGGCTTCACCGGGCCCTCCCGTCAACGTTGGTGAGCCCCTCCTCGGGCTCCTCCCACCGTCGCGTTCCCCTCACCGTCCCGGTTCCGTTCCGGCAAACGGGACTCCGATCCGTCGACGATAGTGACCGGTAGGAGGATTTGAAGAAGGTGTTCTTCTATGTTGAGTTAGAGCAGAGAATTGTTCTCTGTCTCTGTGTTAACAGAGAGATGAGAGTGCTAAGAATTAAATGAAAATAAAACAAAAGATGTATTAGATGCCGTATGTATGTATGTATGAGATGCGATGTATGTATTTGCGTATATAGATATTTGGAGGAATACGATATTTGCACGATTATGTATCTGTGATTAAAATCGAGTATTTGGCCTAAGGTCACCTACCGGTGGGGCCAACGCACCCGCTGTCTATGACAGGGAGGCCCCACGCGATAATTAAAAAAAAGATAATGTTAATGTTTTTATTAAATAAATAAATAGATATATTAGTTAAATTAATTAATTGGATAATTAGAATAATTAGAGTATGTCACGTGGGTCCCCCCACTAAATTAATCTAACTAATTAATATTTAATCTTAATTAAAATTTGTGCCTATGACGTTCGGGACCCGCTGGTGAGTTGACCAGTCAACTGTTGATGTCAGCATGACATCATGCTGACATCATAATAGCTTTTTATTAAATTATTCAAATCTATTTTTAATTCCTAATTATTGAATAAAACTTTAAAAATTAATATTAAATAATCCGTAAGTCAGATCAAAATATTTTCAACATGAAAGTTGATCAGCAGAACGAGACGAACCCGGATACACGGCCCGTTCGTCTGTCACGCGTCCCTAGCATAGCAAACATGGAACCTTTCCATCGTTTCCAGTATAACCGGTAGTAGCCCGAGACCCGGAAAATATCGTCAGATATTCTTCCGACCCATCTATGACGGTTGTTGTTGCATTACCTCATGTCTAGCCTGCATCTTGCCATGTCATGCTTTGTGTTGCATCGGTGCTATTATTTATTGTTTCTTCCCCCTCTTTTTACCGGTAGACCCCGAGACTGACGTTGCTGCCGGGTACATCTACGACCCTGTCGATCAGTCCTTTGCCGCAGAGCAGCAAGGCAAGCAAACCCCCCTTGATCATTCCTATATGGCCTATGTCTTTCTTCCTACTGCTTGCATTAGTATTTTGCTACTGTTGTAGTTAGCTCCTATATCTGATGCATAGCCTGTTTTTGATGAACTGCTACTTTCAGTCCTGTACCTTCAAAATGCCTAGTATAGGTGGAGCAGTCATCCCCTCTGACCCCGTAGTTCAGTTGCCCCGCTTGCTTTCAAATCTCGATCTCTGATCGACGAGCCAGACCCGACACAGCACATACACCCCCTTCGTTGTACGACGCTACAGGGATACTATCGGGTACCGAGGGTGACACCTCGCTAAGTACTCCTGATGATATCTCTGTAGTATAGCTAGTCGGTCGTGGTTATCGAGGGTGATTCCTCTTTCACCATTCCCGATGACGCCTCTGTCGTGCAACCCCGCAAGTGTGGGACCCCCGAGGGTGATTCCTCTAAGCCCACCTTGACGGGTACATCGTTCCGAATCCAACGAGGGTGATACCTCGGATTCCCCCCGATGTTACAACCACATAGTTACTCGACCATGTTACTGGGATCATTGGTGATTAGTTGTAAGACGGGTGGATTCCCGTGAGACTGTGTTGCTGGCCTAATTAAAAATGTTAATGGATTTGGGTATTTGATCTGGGTTGGTCGGAGACCTTTTCGCACTAACCGGCTACGCGGGAAGAATTATGGGTACTCGGCGTCGCGGTATCAGCCGAAGCTTTTCAGATGTCAGCAATCGTAGTGGCGCGCGCCCGAGTGGTCCCGAGATGCATTGCGCTTGTGATTAAGGGATGCTAGGACTGACGTCGGTCGCCCTCGCATCGTGCAGGAGCGCGGAGGGGAACTGGGCCCATGAACCCTTTGCGCTTAGGATTTAGACCGGCGGGCTGGCCTCTCTGATTAGTCTTAGGTGGGGCTACGACGTGTCGATATTCAGAGGCCGGGCAGGACCCAGAAAAGTATGTCCGGCCAGAGTGTTATCGAGCGTGACGGGACATGTGGTGCACCCTTGCAGGGATGAAAATTAACTATTCGAATAGCCGTGTCCACGGTTACAGGACGACTTGGAGTTGTGCCCCGATCTTATACAACTACAATTGTTACTTAACTGGATTTAGTTTTCCTCGGGATTGCTTCCTCACAGGGAGTCGAGGGAGGATCTTTAGGCGTGACCTCACTTTAATATTGCTGCAACAATATGACTATTAATGTTTTACCCCTGTTCTACTCTCGTCTATTGCTGCAAGACCCTGAAGATGCTAGTCTTCGCTAGGACTAGGCCTCCTCTCTCTATTCTCGCATTGCTGCAGTCAGTCCACATATAACCCCCTTCTTTGATACTGATGCATAATTAGAATAGTTCTGATGTAAGACTTCCGAGTACTTTGGATGAGTACTCAACGCTGCTTTGCTCCCCCCTTGTCCACTTGATCCGTTGCTGCGACCAGATGTTGGAGCCCAGGAGATGGAGGTCCCCGCCGCCGACGACTGCTACCCCAACGGTGCCTACTACTACGTGGAGGCCGCTGATGATCAGGAGTAGTTAGGAGGTTCCCAGGCAGGAGGCTTCGCCTCGTTTAATCGTTGTATCTTTTGTGCTAGCCTTCTCTAAGGCACCCCATGTTTTATGTCTGTACTCAGATATTGTTGCTTCCGCTGACTCGTGTGTTTATCGAGCTTTCGTATTCTAGCCCTCGAGGCCCCTGGCTTGTAATATGAAGCTGATGTTATTTTATTTGTGTCTAGAGTTGTGTTGTGATATCTTCTCGTGAGTCCTTGGGTTTGATCGTACGCATTTGCGTGTATGATTAGCATACGATTAAATCGAGGGCGTCACAAGTTGGTATCAGAGTCGACTGCCTGTAGGTAGCCCCCTTTCCAACTCCTTAGCCAAAGTTGAGTCTAGTGTTTGAAAAACTTTACTAACACTGATGTTGTGGCTTACGGGCCCACATCTCAATTGGGTGGTATTAGTATATTTTACTCCTTTCCTATACTCTCGGCTCTACTCTCTCTTCTCTTTCGGGGCAAAGATTTTACTAACTCTAACATTAGGTTCTCGAATCACATCGACCCGGAGCGCTGGACTATCTACTCTTTTTCTCCTGAATATGTATTACACACACTGTCATTGATATCCGTCAATCTTGTTTTCAGATGCGTCCCGCAAGACAGCACGTGCGCCTAACACAGGCCAGTGAGACGACTGGGTTCCCGGCCATTTTGGTTGATCTCCTGACTAGGCTGGGATATCGCTGGTACCCCGAGTACACTGTGTTCGAGGATTTCCGCGAGTACAACCAGTACCAGTACCAGGCTGAGGTTCGCATCTTCGACCAGAGGGGCGGCAAGACCCTCGAGCGCCACGTCTTCTGTGGTATTGGAGTGTCGGTCGAGATGGCCGTCCATGATGCGGCCTACATCGCCATCACCCGTCTCCGTGTTGCGTACCCTCACCTGGAGGAGAGCCCTTTCAGATACATCCCGCATGCTCCTGTTGGGGATGAGACTGGGTCTGATCTCACTGCATACGCTTCTGACGTTCGGGAGCGCAGCGACCAGTCCTACATCGCTGTCTGCGCCCCCTACGTGACGCGTCGCTACAACGCGCGGGTTATGGTGCAGTACACTGAGGCAATGGATCGTGCTTTCTGAGCTCTGACTGTGGAGCTGTATGCTACGCGTGCTCGTCTTTACGATGCGTTGACAGAGCTGCAGCCATCACACTGCCCGAGGGTTCCCCCTATGCGCATCCGCGAGCCGAGCAGGACAGAGCTACCATCAGCTCTCGAGTGGACTGATGTTGGGGGTAGAACCCCTGCACTTGGACCTCAGCTCCTCGACTGGATGCGGTATCCTCACCAGAGTCACAACGGGACACAGGGCCCCATCCCTACCTTCTATCACCGCCAGCTACCAGGATTCGATCGTCCTCTCCGACGTTGATGTAGCCTTATCGCTACATCTCGTTGTGGTACTCTTCCACCGCGTGCCTGCGCGCCACCTAGTGAGTCCAGGGTATCGTCTAATGCGTCCGGGCTATCGCCAAATTTCGAATTTGTAATCGTTAGTCTGTAATCGAACTTATGTATGGGTCTATATGTCGAACTCAACTACTATGGAGTATCTATCGCATTTCCCTTTCATTATGCTTAATTACTTCATGAATGCATGCGATGCCTTTGCAATTACTTTAAGCTAAACTACCCCTACTAAATATTTAACAGGATGGTTAGACCAGTTGGCCGCCCGCGTGCCCTTGCCAACGATGCACCACCCCCGCCTCCTGAGTATATGGCGGGGATGATCCAACAGTTTGAGCTGAACCGCCAGTTTATGCAAGGGCTCATGGATCAGTTCCAAAGGCCGAACATGAACCAACCGCAAGGCGTGACACTGCAAGACTTCTGCCGTCTCAACCCTGCGATCTACCGCAGCTCAACTCAGCCTCTTTATGCTGATGACTGGCTCCGTGACATTTCTTATGAGCTGGAGTCTGCCAATGTGCCCCTGGCGAGCTATGTCAACTTTGCCGCCTACTTTCTGAAGGGTCCCGCTGCTCAATGGTGGGATAGCCACAGGCGCTCTCAGCCCGATGGAACTATCATCACTTGGGCAGAGTTCAAGGCTGCTTTCCGTGCTCGATACATTCCCCAGGGAATCATGGACCGGAAGAAGCGTGAGTTCCGCAACTTGGTCCAGGGCAACAAGACTATGGATGCTTATCAGCGGGAATTTCTGGAATTATCTCGCCATGCCGAAGAAGAAATTGCGACTGATGCACGCAGGCAGGAGAAGTTCCGTGAAGGCCTCCACCCTGATATCAAGATGACACTCCTCGTTCAGGACTATGCTGATTTCGCCACCCTGGTGAACAAGGCTATTCAGGTTGAGACTGGTCTGCAGGAATACAAAGATAGCAGCAAGCGCAACCGTGACATGGGCTCATCTTCGGGCTCATCTGCACAGAAGCGGAAGATCTAGATTCCCAACAACATGTACCATGCCCCTGCTCCTGCTCCGAGGCCGTCCTATGCTGCACCTCGCCTGCCTCGTCCACCACCTAGGCAGCCGAGGCTTCCAGCTCCACCGCCTCGAGTTCCTCCTTCCCGTCCTGAGGACGGGCTGTGCTTCAAGTGTGGCCGTCCAGGTCACTGTGCTAGAGACTGCAGGTAGAATCCGAATCAGCTGACACTTCCCGCAACTGGCAGTGGCAACAACCAGAACCGCAACTTAAACGCTAAGCCTGCTTATGTTCGTGGTCAGGCCAACAACATTGATATGGGTCAAGCTCAAGACCAGCCTACTACCGTGATGGGTACACTTCTCGTTAACTCAGTACCTGCTTCTGTATTGTTTGATACAGGAGCATCGCATTCCTTTATGTCGGAAAGTTTTGCATTCATGCATGGCATTAAGTACGAAGAGATGAACGTCCCAATAGTGGTAAACACCCCCTCGGGCCAATGCCGACCCTCCATGGTCTGCTCCAATGTCCCCATTGAAATTGAAGGATTGGAATTCTTTGTCTCTCCCATGCTATTAAGTTCTTCCAACATTGATCTCATACTGGGGATGGACTGGTTGAAAGCTCATACGGCATCGGTTGTTTGTGCCACCAAGACCGTCCACCTCCTACACCCTTCAGATGAATTAATAAGCTACCATGCTCATCTCGTCCGTAATGCTGAGGCACGGCTGTATGCTTTGAATGCATTAAATGCGTCGCCTCTTGAAGGGATTGAAAACATTCCAGTGGTCCGAGAATTCCAAGATGTCTTTCCAGAAGAAATTCCGGGGATTCCCCCTGCTCGAGCTGTCGAGTTTTTCATTGACTTGGTACCCGGTACCACTCCTATTGCCAAGCGTCCTTATAAAATGCCACCACATGAACTCCTTGAACTTAAGCAAGAAATTGACAACTCGCTCCGTCTGGGTTTCATCCGTCCGAGCTCCTCTGCTTGGGGAGCACCTTCTCTCTTTGTTAAGAAGAAGGATGGGACAAATCGATTGGTTCAAGACTATCGTCCTATCAACCAGGCCACTATTCAAAACAAATATCCTCTCCCTCGGATAAATGATTTGTATGATCAACTTGTTGGTTCCACCGTTTTCTCTAAGCTCTACTTGAGATTGGGATACCTGTTGGAATTATGCCCTAGAGGCAATAATAAATGTATAGTTATTATTATAATTCCTGTATCAAGATAATAGTTTATTATCCATGCTATAATTGTATTGAATGAAGACTCATTTACATGTGTGGATACATAGACAAAACACCGTCCCTAGCATGCCTCTAGTTGGCTAGCCAGTTGATCAATGATAGTCAGTGTCTTCTGATTATGAACAAGGTGTTGTTGCTTGATAACTGGATCACGTCATTGGGAGAATCACGTGATGGACTAGACCCAAACTAATAGACGTAGCATGTTGATCGTGTCATTTTGTTGCTACTGTTTTCTGCGTGTCAAGTATTTATTCCTATGACCATGAGATCATATAACTCACTGACACCGGAGGAATGCTTTGTGTGTATCAAACGTCGCAACGTAACTGGGTGACTATAAAGATGCTCTACAGGTATCTCCGAAGGTGTTAGTTGAGTTAGTATGGATCAAGACTGGGATTTGTCACTCCGTGTGACGGAGAGGTATCTCGGGGCCCACTCGGTAATACAACATCACACACAAGCCTTGCAAGCAATGTAACTTAGTGTAAGTTGCGGGATCTTGTATTACGGAACGAGTAAAGAGACTTGCCGGTAAACGAGATTGAAATAGGTATGCGGATACTGACGATCGAATCTCGGGCAAGTAACATACCGAAGGACAAAGGGAATGACATACGGGATTATACGAATCCTTGGCACTGAGGTTCAAACGATAAAAGATCTTCGTAGAATATGTAGGATCCAATATGGGCATCCAGGTCCCGCTGTTGGATATTGACCAAGGAGTCTCTCGGGTCATGTCTACATAGTTCTCGAACCCGCAGGGTCTGCACACTTAAGGTTCGACGTTGTTTTATGCGTATTTGAGTTATATGGTTGGTTACCGAATGTTGTTCGGAGTCCCGGATGAGATCACGGACGTCACGAGGGTTTCCGGAATGGTCCGGAAACGAAGATTGATATATAGGATGACCTCATTTGATTACCGGAAGGTTTTCGGTGTTACCGGGAATGTACCGGGAATGACGAATGGGTTCCGGGAGTTCACCGGAGGGGGGCAACCCACTCCGGGGAAGCCCATAGGTATTTGGGGGGGTCACACCAGCCCTTAGTGGGCTGGTGGGACAGCCCACCAATCCCCTATGGGCCAAGAAAGAAAATATCAAAGGAAAGAAAAAAAAAGGGAAAGGTGGGGAAGGGGAAGGACTCCCTCCCACCAAACCAAGTAGGACTCGGTTTGGGGGGGGAGAGTCCTCCCCCCTGGCTCGGCCGACCCCTTGGGGTTCCCTTGGACCCCCAAGGCAAGGTCCCCCTCCCTCCTCCTATATATATGGGGCTTTTAGGGCAGATTTGAGACGACTTTCTCACGGCTGCCCGACCACATACCTCCATAGTTTTTCCTCTAGATCGTGTTTCTGCGGAGCTCGGGCGGAGCCCTGCTGAGACAAGATCATCACCAACCTCCGGAGCGCCGTCACACTGCCGGAGAACTCTTCTACCTCTCCGTCTCTCTTGCTGGATCAAGAAGGCCGAGATCATCGTCGAGCTGTACGTGTGCTGAACGCGGAGGTGCCGTCCGTTTGGTACTAGATCGTGGGACTGATCGCGGGATTGTTTGCGGGGCGGATCGAGGGACGTGAGGACGTTCCACTACATCAACTGCGATCTCTAATCGCTTCTGCTGTACGATCTACAAGGGTACGTAGATCACTCATCCCCTCTCGTAGATGGACATCACCATGATAGGTCTTCGTGCGCGTAGGAAAATTTTTGTTTCCCATGCGACGTTCCCCAACAGTGGCATCATGAGCTAGGTTCATGCGTAGATGTCTTCTCGAGTAGAACACAAAAGGTTTTGTGGGCGGTGATGTGCGTTTTGCTGCCCTCCTTAGTCTTTTCTTGATTCCGCGGCATTGTTGGATTGAAGCGGCTTGGACCGACATTACTCGTACGCTTACGAGAGACTGGTTTCATCGTTACGAGTAACCCCCTTTGCTCAAAGATGACTGGCAAGTGACGGTTTCTCCAACTTTAGTTGAATCGGATTTGACCGAGGAGGTCCTTGGATGAGGTTAAATAGCAACTCATATATCTCCGTTGTGGTGTTTGCGTAAGTAAGATGCGATCCTACTAGATACCCTTGGTCACCACGTAAAACATGCAACAACAAAATTAGAGGACGTCTAACTTGTTTTTGCAGGGTATGATTGTGATGTGATATGGCCAATGATGTGATGTGATATATTGTATGTATGAGATGATCATGTTGTAATAGAAATATCGACTTGCACGTCGATGGTACGGCAACCGACAGGAGCCATAGGGTTGTCTTTATACTAACATATGTGCTTGCAGATGCGTTTACTATTTTGCTAGGATGTAGCTTTAGTAGTGATAGCATAAGTAGCACGACAACCCCGATGGCGACACGTTGATGGAGATCATGATGATGGAGATCATGGTGTGGCGCCGGTGACAAGAAGATCGTGCCGGTGCTTTGGTGATGCAGATCAAGAAGCACGTGATGATGGCCATATCATGTCACTTATGAATTGCATGTGATGTTAATCCTTTTATGCACCTTATTTTGCTTAGAACGACGGTAGCATTATGAGGTGATCTCTCACTAAAATTTCAAGACGAAATTGTGTTCTCCCCGACTGTGCACCGTTGCTACAGTTCGTCGTTTCGAGACACCACGTGATGATCGGGTGTGATAGACTCAACGTTCACATACAACGGGTGCAAAACAGTTGTGCACGCAGAACACTCGGGTTAAGCTTGATGAGCCTGGCATGTGCAGACATGGCCTCGGAACACATGAGACCGAAAGGTCGATCATGAATCATATAGATGATATGATTAGCATAGGGATGCTTACCACTGAAACTACTCCCGACTCACGTGATGATCGGACTTGGGATAGTGTAGGTGGATCATGAACCACTCAAATGACTAGAGAGATGTACTTTTTGAGTGGGAGTTTAGCATGTAATTTGATTAAGTTGAACTCTAATTATCTTGAACATAGTCTAAGTCCACTTTGAATATATTTGTGTTGTAGATCATGGCTCACGCAAGTGTCATCCTCAATTTTAATACGTTCCTAGAGAAAGCTAAGTTGAAAGATGATGGAAGCAACTTTGTAGACTGGGCTCGTAATCTTAAGCTAATCTTACAAGCTGGAAAGAAGGATTATGTCCTTAATGCTGCGCTAGGAGATGAACCACCCGCTACGGCTGATCAGGATGTTAAGAACGCTTGGTTAGCGCGTAAGGAGGACTACTCAATAGTTCAATGTGCAGTCTTGTATGGCTTAGAACCGGGACTTCAACGTCGCTTTGAGCGTCATGGAGCATTTGAGATGTTCCAGGAGTTGAAGTTCATCTTTCAGAAGAACGCCCGGATCGAGAGGTATGAGACCTCCGATAAATTCTATGCTTGCAAGATGGAGGAAAACTCGTCTGTCAGTGAACATGTGCTCAAAATGTCTGGGTACTCAAACCGTCTAGCTGAACTGGGGATTGAACTCCCGCAAGAAGCTATCGCTGACAGAATCCTCCAATCACTGCCGCCAAGCTATAAAAGCTCTGTGTTGAACTACAACATGCAAGGGATGAACAAGTCTCCCGGCGAGTTGTTTGCGATGCTGAAAGTCGCAGAGTCTGAACTCCGTAAAGAACATCAAGTGTTGATGGTGAGCAAGACCACTAGTTTCAAGAGAAACGGCAAAGGCAAGAAGGGCAATTCGAAGAAGAGCGGCAAGCCCGTTGCCAATCCGCCGAAGAAACCCAAGGCTGGACCTAAGCCTGAAACAGAGTGCTTCTATTGCAAGGGTATGGGTCACTGGAAGCGCAATTGCCCCAATTATCTGGCAGATAAGAAGGCGGGCAAAGAAAAATCAGGTATATTTGATATACATGTTATTGATGTGTACTTAACCAGCTCTCGTAGTAGTGCCTGGGTATTCGATACCGGTTCTGTTGCTCACATTTGCAACTCGAAGCAGGAACTGCGGAATAGACGGAGGCTGGCGAAAGACGAAGTGACGATGCGCGTAGGAAACGGTTCCAAGGTTGATGCAATCGCCGTCGGCACCGTGTCACTTCAACTACCTTCGGGATTAGTGATGAACTTAAATCATTGTTATTTAGTGCCTGCGTTGAGCATGAACATTATATCTGGATCTTGTTTATTGCGAGACGGTTACTCTTTTAAGTCTGAGAATAATGGTTGTTCTATTTCTATGAGTAACATCTTTTATGGTCATGCACCGAATGTGAGAGGATTGTTCATATTGAATCTCGATAGCGATACGCATATACATAACATTGAGACCAAAAGAGTTAGAGTAAACAATGATAGCGCCATATTTTTGTGGCACTGCCGCTTGGGTCATATTGGTGTAAAGCGCATGAAGAAACTCCATGCTGATGGACTTTTGGAGTCACTTGACTTTGATTCACTTGACACGTGCGAACCATGCCTCATGGGCAAGATGACTAAAACTCCATTCTCCGGAACAATGGAGCGTGCAAGTGACTTGTTGGAAATCATACATACCGATGTGTGTGGTCCGATGAGCATGGAGGCACGCGGCGGATATCGTTATTTTCTCACCTTCACTGACGATTTGAGTAGATATGGTTATGTCTACTTAATGAAGCACAAGTCTGAAACATTTGAAAAGTTCAAGCAATTTCAGAGTGAAGTAGAAAATCATCGTAACAAGAAGATCAAGTTCCTACGGTCTGATCGTGGGGGTGAATATCTGAGTTTCGAGTTTGGTACTCACTTAAGACAATGTGGAATTGTTTCGCAGTTAACACCGCCTGGAACACAACAGCGTAATGGTGTGTCCGAACGTCGTAATCGTACTTTATTAGAAATGGTGCGACCTATGATGTCTCTTACTGATTTGCCGTTATCGTTTTGGGGTTATACATTAGAAACAGTTGCATTCACTTTAAATAGGGCACCATCGAAGTCCGTTGAGACGACACCATACGAACTGTGGTATGGCAAAAGGCCAAAGTTGTCGTTTCTTAAAGTTTGGGGATGTGATGCTTATGTCAAAAAGCTTCAGCCTGAAGAGCTGGAACCCAAAGCGGAAAAATGCGTCTTCATAGGCTACCCAAAAGAGACAGTTGGGTACACCTTCTATCTCAAATCCGAGGGCAAAGTGTTTGTTGCTAAGAACGGAACTTTTCTCGAGAAGGAGTTTCTCTCGAGAGAATTGAGTGGGAGGAAGATAGAACTTGACGAGGTTGTCGAACCTCTCATCCCTCTGGATGGTGGCGCAGGGCAAGGGGAAACCCCTGTGATTGCGACGCCGGTTGAGGAGGAAGTTAATGATGATGATCATGAAACTCCAGTTCAAGTTTCTGTTGAACCACGCAGGTCGACGAGATCACGCGCTGCTCCAGAGTGGTACGGTAATCCCGTCTTGACAATCATGTTGTTAGACAACAATGAACCTGCAAATTATGAAGAAGCAATGGTGGGCTCAGATTCCAACAAATGGCTAGAAGCCATGAAATCCGAGATAGGATCCATGTATGAGAACAAAGTATGGACTTTGGAGATACTACCTGAGGGCCGCAAGGCTATTCAGAACAAATGGATCTTTAAGAAGAAGACGGACGCTGACGGTAATGTGACCGTTTATAAAGCTCGACTTGTGGCAAAGGGTTTTTCACAAGTTCCAGGAATTGACTACGATGAGACTTTCTCTCCCGTAGCGATGCTTAAGTCCGTCAGAATCATGTTAGCAATAGCTGCATTTTTCGATTATGAAATTTGGCAGATGGATGTCAAAACGGCGTTCCTTAACGGTTTCCTTAAGGAAGAGTTGTATATGATGCAACCCGAAGGTTTTGTCGATCCTAAAAATGCTGACAAGGTGTGCAAGCTCCAGCGATCCATTTATGGACTGGTGCAAGCATCTCGGAGTTGGAACAAACGCTTTGATGAGGTGATCAAAGCATTTGGGTTTATACAAGTGGCTGGAGAATCTTGTATTTACAAGAAGTGAGTGGGAGCTCTGTGGCGTTTCTAATATTATATGTGGATGACATATTACTGATTGGAAACAACGTAGAGCTTTTGGAGAGCATAAAAGGTTACTTGAATAAAAGTTTCTCTATGAAGGACCTAGGAGAAGTTGCTTACATTCTAGGCATTAAGATCTATAGGGATAGATCAAAACGCCTGATAGGACTTTCACAAAGCACATACCTTGATAAAGTTTTGAAGAGGTTCAAAATGGAACAATCCAAGAAAGGGTTCTTGCCAGTGTTACAAGGTACGAGATTGAGTAAGACTCAGTGCCCAGCAACTGATGAAGATAGAGAGCATATGCGCTCCGTCCCCTATGCTTCAGCCATAGGCTCTATCATGTATGCGATGCTGTGCACTAGACCGGATGTTAGCCTGGCCATAAGTATGGCAGGCAGGTTCCAGAGTAATCCAGGAGTGGATCACTGGACAGCGGTCAAGAATATCCTAAAAGTACCTGAAAAGGACTAAGGAGATGTTTCTCGTGTATGGAGGTGACGAAGAGCTCGCCGTAAAAGGTTACGTCGATGCAAGCTTTGACACAGATCCGGACGACTCTAAGTCGCAAACCGGATACGTATTTATTCTTAATGGGGGTGCAGTAAGCTGGTGCAGTTCCAAGCAAAGCGTCGTAGCAGATTCTACATGTGAAGCGGAATACATGGCTGCCTCGGAGGCGGCTAAGGAGGGTGTCTGGATGAAGCAGTTCATGACGGATCTTGGAGTGGTGCCAAGTGCACTGGATCCAATAACCTTGTTCTGTGACAACACTGGTGCCATTGCCTTAGCAAAGGAACCAAGGTTTCACAAGAAGACCAGACACATCAAACGACGCTTCAACCTCATCCGCGACTACGTCGAGGAGGAGGACGTAAATATATGCAAAGTGCACACGGATCTGAATGTAGCAGACCCGCTGACTAAACCTCTTCCACGGCCAAAACATGATCGACACCAGAACTGTATGGGTGTTAGATTTATTACAATGTAATTCACATGGTGATGTGAGGGCTAGATTATTGACTCTAGTGCAAGTGGGAGACTGTTGGAATTATGCCCTAGAGGCAATAATAAATGTATAGTTATTATTATAATTCCTGTATCAAGATAATAGTTTATTATCCATGCTATAATTGTATTGAATGAAGACTCATTTACATGTGTGGATACATAGACAAAACACCGTCCCTAGCATGCCTCTAGTTGGCTAGCCAGTTGATCAATGATAGTCAGTGTCTTCTGATTATGAACAAGGTGTTGTTGCTTGATAACTGGATCACGTCATTGGGAGAATCACGTGATGGACTAGACCCAAACTAATAGACGTAGCATGTTGATCGTGTCATTTTGTTGCTACTGTTTTCTGCGTGTCAAGTATTTATTCCTATGACCATGAGATCATATAACTCACTGACACCGGAGGAATGCTTTTTGTGTATCAAACGTCGCAACGTAACTGGGTGACTATAAAGATGCTCTACAGGTATCTCCGAAGGTGTTAGTTGAGTTAGTATGGATCAAGACTGGGATTTGTCACTCCGTGTGACGGAGAGGTATCTCGGGGCCCACTCGGTAATACAACATCACACACAAGCCTTGCAAGCAATGTAACTTAGTGTAAGTTGCGGGATCTTGTATTACGGAACGAGTAAAGAGACTTGCCGGTAAACGAGATTGAAATAGGTATGCGGATACTGACGATCGAATCTCGGGCAAGTAACATACCGAAGGACAAAGGGAATGACATACGGGATTATACGAATCCTTGGCACTGAGGTTCAAACGATAAAAGATCTTCGTAGAATATGTAGGATCCAATATGGGCATCCAGGTCCCGCTGTTGGATATTGACCGAGGAGTCTCTCGGGTCATGTCTACATAGTTCTCGAACCCGCAGGGTCTGCACACTTAAGGTTCGACGTTGTTTTATGCGTATTTGAGTTATATGGTTGGTTACCGAATGTTGTTCGGAGTCCCGGATGAGATCACGGACGTCACGAGGGTTTCCGGAATGGTCCGGAAACGAAGATTGATATATAGGATGACCTCATTTGATTACCGGAAGGTTTTCGGAGTTACCGGGAATGTACCGGGAATGACGAATGGGTTCCGGGAGTTCACCGGAGGGGGGCAACCCACTCCGGGGAAGCCCATAGGTATTTGGGGGGGTCACACCAGCCCTTAGTGGGCTGGTGGGACAGCCCACCAATCCCCTATGCGCCAAGAAAGAAAATATCAAAGGAAAGAAAAAAAAAGGGAAAGGTGGGGAAGGGGAAGGACTCCCTCCCACCAAACCAAGTAGGACTCGGTTTGGGGGGGGAGAGTCATCCCCCCTGGCTCGGCCGACCCCTTGGGGTTCCCTTGGACCCCAAGGCAAGGTCCCCCTCCCTCCTCCTATATATATGGGGCTTTTAGGGCAGATTTGAGACGACTTTCTCACGGCTGCCCGACCACATACCTCCATAGTTTTTCCTCTAGATCGTGTTTCTCCGGAGCTCGGGCGGAGCCCTGCTGAGACAAGATCATCACCAACCTCCGGAGCGCCGTCACGCTGCCGGAGAACTCTTCTACCTCTCCGTCTCTCTTGCTGGATCAAGAAGGCCGAGATCATCGTCGAGCTGTACGTGTGCTGAACGCGGAGGTGCCGTCCGTTCGGTACTAGATCGTGGGACTGATCGCGGGATTGTTCGCGGGGCGGATCGAGGGACGTGAGGACGTTCCACTACATCAACCGCGATCTCTAATCGCTTCTGCTGTACGACCTACAAGGGTACGTAGATCACTCATCCCCTCTCGTAGATGGACATCACCATGATAGGTCTTCGTGCGCGTAGGAAAATTTTTGTTTCCCATGCGACGTTCCCCAACAATACCACCAGATCCGTGTTCGCAAGGAGGATATTCCAAAGACCGCCTTTGTTACTCGATATGGATCATACGAGTACACCGTCATGTCCTTTGGCTTAACCAATGCACCGGCAACCTTCTCTCGATTGATGAATTATATATTCATGGACTACCTCGACAAATTTGTCGTGGTATATCTGGATGATATTTTGGTGTTTTCGAAGAACAAAGAAGAGCATGTTGAACATCTTCGTCTTGTACTGGATAAGCTTCGGGAGCATAAACTCTATGCGAAGTATTCCAAATGTGAGTTCTGGCTAGACGAAGTGACTTACCTTGGTCATTGATTTCCAAGGATGGTATTGCGGTCAACCCCGAACGAATTCAAGCTATTCTTGACTGGACTCCCCCGAAGAATGTCAAGCAAGTCAGAAGTTTTCTCGGACTCGCCAGCTATTGCCGTCGATTCGTCGAGAACTTCTCCAAGATTGCGAAGCCCTTAACCAACCTGCTTCACAAAGGTGTTAAGTATGAATGGACTGATAAATGTCAAGAAAGTTTCCAGGCGCTCAAGGACAAACTGACGTCCACTCCAGTACTTGCTCCTCCAGATACGAAAAGGGATTTCGTCATATACTGTGATGCTTCTCGTCAAGGAATAGGTTGTGTCCTAATACAGGATCGCAAAGTGATCGCTTATGCTTCACGCCAACTGCGTGCTCATGAAGAGAACTACCCAGTTCATGATCTCGAGCTTGCCACAGTCATTCATGCATTGAAGGAATGGCGACAATACCTTGTCGGTAATCGCTGTGAAATGTACACTGACCATCAAAGTCTGAAGTACTTGTTCACTCAACCGGAGCTGAACCTGCGTCAACAAAGATGGATGGAGCGTATAGCAGATTTTGACTGTAGTATATCATATACCCCTGGCAAGGCCAACGTAATGACTGATGCCTTAAGTCGCAAGTCATACTGCAACCACCTCCAGGTTCATCAGGTTCACGATCGTCTGCAAGAGGAATTCCGTAAGCTGAACCTCCACATTGTTCCACAGGGTTACCTTGTTCCCCCTCCTGAAGAGTGTCAAAAGATGAACCTTCGTGTTCTTAATCAGGGTTCCCTCAGTAACCTAGTGGTTGAACCAGATCTTGTGAGCTCCATAAAGAATCTGCAAGACTTTGACGATGATGTCGACAGGATTAAGAGCTATATTGCGAAGGGTAAACCCTCCTTTTTCACTGTTGATGAAGGTGGCGCCTTGTATTTCAAGGGTCGCCTATTCGTCCCAAATAAGAAGGAAAATCTCAGGATGACTGGCAGGTGATGGAAGAAGCTCATGACACACCATTGTCTATTCACCCGGGTAGTACCAAGATGTACCAAGACATCCGGCAAAGATTCTGGTGGCCCAATATGAAACAAGACATTGCACGCTATGTGGCAGAATGTGATATATGCCGGCGTATCAAAGCAGAACACCAAAAGCCTGCTGGAACTCTGCAACCTATCTTATTCCCGAGTGGAAATGGGACCATGTTGAAATGGACTTTGTCACTGGTTTTCCCAGATCTCAGAAAGGTAATGATGCTATTCTTGTCGTCATTGATCGACTGTCCAAAGTTGCACATTTCCTGGCCGTCAAAGAAACAATTAATGATAGTCAGCTGGCAGATCTTTATATGTCAAGAGTTATTTCACTTCACGGTATTCCGTTGGTAATCAGTTCGGACCGTGGCAGCTTGTTCACTTCAAAATTCTGGGAAAGTTTTCATAAGGCTATGGGGAATCATCTGTCCTTCAGCACTGCATTTCATCCTCAATCCCAGGGACAAGTTGAACGAGTCAACCAAATTATCGAGGACATGCTTCGAGCTTGTGTCATTTCTTTCGGTAAGAAATGGGAGGAATCTCTTCCGTATGCCGAGTTCTCTTACAACAATAGCTATCAAGCTAGTCTGAAGATGGCCCCTTTCGAAGTATTGCATGGGCGAAGGTGTCGAACTCCTCTGAATTGGTCAGAAACTGGGGAGCGATCACTCTTCGGTCCGGATATTATTCAACATGCCGAAGATCAAGTCTGCATTATTCATGAAAATCTGAAGGCTGCTCAGTCTCGTCAGAAGAGTCAGTATGACCGTCATCATCAAGATATGGTCTATCAACCTGGCGAAAAGGCTTATCTTCGTGTCACACCAATGAGAGGTGCACACCGTTTTGGAATAAAGGGCAAGTTAGCTCCTCGTTATATTGGTCCTTTCACTGTTCTCGAAAGGCGTGGAAGAGTGGCTTATCAATTGGAACTGTCGGCGAACCTTTCTCAGGTTCACGATGTCTTCCATGTTTCTCAGCTCCGTCGCTGCTTCAAGGACCCTATTCGAGCGGTGGATCACGATATGCTTGAGCTACAACAAGACCTCTCTTATAAAGAGCATCCGGTCCGCATTCTCGACCAAGCTGAACATAAGACTCGTCGCAAGGTCACCAAGTTCCTTAAGGTGCAGTGGTCAAATCACTCTGAAGATGAAGCCACTTGGGAACGCGAGGATCATCTTCGTGATGAATACCCCGGGCTCTTTCCCTCTACCTCTTAATTCTCGGGACGAGAATTCTTGTTAGTAGGGGAGAATTGTATAAATATTGTAATTAAGCTACAGTGATAACCCGCAACTGATGCCACATCATCGAGAATTACCGTCGTTGACCCGCATTGAATTTCTATCTGGATTCAGAAATTGAAAACAAAAGATGATTATATTTATAAAGTCATATTAACTATTAAAGAAAGAAACCATTAAAAATAATAATGACAAAAGACATAAAATAAATTAAAAAAAATTAGAAAGAAGAAATAATAGAAAAGGAAAACAAAGCAAAGCAAAACAAATGGTAAAACAAAAAAAACAAGCAACCGAACCCCCCCCCCCCCCACCTGGCCCAACTAGGCCTAGAGGCCAAGCCGGCCAGGCCACAGCCAGCCGACCCCGCGCCTCCCCTCAAACCCTAGGCGAGGCAACCCCTCCCCTGCCTCGCTCCCTCCCTCCCCCTTGCGCCGCCGCCAGGGGGCTCCTTCCCCTCGTGGGGGGCCCCACCCCCACCGACAGCCCTCCTCTCTCGTCTCCCCTCCCCACGACAGAGCCCCCTCCCCCACGACTCTCCCTCCTCCCGATTTTCCCACCGAGCCCCAACCCCCAGTTCGGCCTCCCTCTCCCTCCCACCTCGCCTCCTCCCTTCCAGGTCCTCCCGCCGGCGGCCCCCCTGCCCCTCCTCCCCTCGGCTCCTCTCACCTCGAGCCGAGAGGAACCTCCCGTCGGCCCCTCCTGCCTCCCTGGTCGACCGAGCCCTCCTGGTGTCCCCCCCCCCCCCCCCGTCGGCCGAGGCCCCCAAGGAGCCCCGTCGGCCGACCAACATCACCCGTCTCGCCGGCCCCTTCCTCCTGCTCGGTCCAGGAGGGACCAGGCAGGGAGACCCCCCCCCCCCTTCTCCTCACCACGCCGACCATCCGGCCGGCCCCGACCTCTGGGAGGTTTTCTCCGGCGACCCACCTCGCCGGATCCGTCTTCACCGCCTCCGGGAACGCCTCCACGCCGTCTCCTCCGCCCCTTCCCGCGAACTCCAGCTTCACCGGGCCCACCCGTCAACGTTGGTGAGCCCCTCCTCGGGCACCTCCCACCGTCGCGTTCCCCTCACCGTCCCGGTTCCGTTCCGGCAAACGGGACTCCGATCCGTTGACGGTAGTGACCGGTAGGAGGATTTGAAGAAGGTGTTCTTCTATGTTGAGTTAGAGCAGAGAGTTGTTTTGTGTCTCTGTGTTAACAGAGAGATGAGAGTGCTAAGAGTTAAATGAAAATAAAACAAAAGATGTATTAGATGCCGTATGTTCAGTTGCCCCGCTTGTTTTCAAATTTTCTCTGACCCCGTAGTTCAGTTGCCCCGCTTGTTTTCAAATCTCGATCTCTGATCGACGAGCCAGACCCGACACAGCACATACACCCGCTTCGTTGTACGAAGCTACAGGGATACTATCGGGTACCGAGGGTGACACCTCGCTAAGTACTCCTGATGATATCTCTGTAGTATAGCTAGTCGGTCATGGTTATCGAGGGTGATTCCTCTTTCACCATTCCCGATGAAGCCTCTGTCGTGCAACCCCGCAAGTGTGGGACCCCCGAGGGTGATTCCTCTAAGCCCACCTTGATGGGTACATCGTTCGGAATCCAACGAGGGTGATACCTCGGATTCCCCCCGATGTTACAACCACATAGTTACTCGACCATGTTACTGGGATCATTGGTGATTAGTTGTAAGACGGGTGGATTCCCGTGAGACTGTGTTGCTGGCCTAATTAAAAATGTTAATGGATTTGGGTATTTGATCTGGGTTGGTCGGAGACCTTTTCGCACTAACCGGCTACGCGGGAAGAATTATGGGTACTCGGCGTCGCGGTATCAGCCGAAGCTTTTCAGATGTCAGCAATCGTAGTGGCGTGCGCCCGAGTGGTCCCGAGATGCATTGCGCTTGTGATTAAGGGATGCTAGGACTGACGTCGGCCGCCCTCGCATCGTGCAGGAGCGCGGAGGGGAACTGGGCCCATGACTAGGCCTCCTCTCTCTATTCTCGCATTGCTGCAGTCAGTCCACATATAACCCCCTTCTTTGATACTGATGCATAATTAGAATAGTTCTGATGTAAGACTTGCGAGTACTTTGGATGAGTACTCACCGCTGCTTTGCTCCCCCCTTGTCCCCTTGATCCGTTGCTGCGACCAGATGTTGGAGCCCAGGAGATGGAGGTCCCCGCCGCCGACGACTGCTACCCCAACGGTGCTCTACAGGTATCTCCGAAGGTATCCGTTGTGTTAGCATGGATCAAGACTAGGATTTGTCACTCCGTATGACGGAGAGGTATCTCAGGGCACACTCGGTAATACAACATCACAACAAGCCTTGCAAGTAATGTGACTAAATAGTTAGTCATGTGATTTTGTATCACAGAACGAGTAAAGAGACTTGCCAATAACGAGATTCAAATTGGTATAGATATACCGATGATCGAATCTCGGGCAAGTAACATACCGAAGGACAAAGGGAATGTTATACGAGATTAACTGAATCCTTGACATAGAGGTTCAACTGATAAAGATCTTCGTAGAATATGTAGGAGCCAATATGAACATCCAGGTCCCGCTATTGGTTATTGACCGGAGCGTGTCTCAGGTCATGTATGCATAGTTCTCGAACCCGCATGGTCTGCACAATTAAGGTTCGATGACGTTTCACTATTATTGAGTTATGTATGTTGGTGACCGAAGGTTGTTCGGAGTCCGGGATGAGATCACAGACATCACGAGGAGCTCCGGAATGGTCTGGAGGTAAATATTGATATATAGGAAAGTGGTTTTTGAACTCCGGAAAAGTTTTTGGCATTTCCGGCACTATACCGGGCTTGACGGATGGGTTCTAGGAGTCCATCAGGTGGGCCCATCCATCCCAACGTTGGAATTATGCCCTAGAGGCAATAATAAATATAGTTATTATTATAATTCCTTTATCAAGATAATCGTTTATTATCCATGCTATAATTGTATTGAATGAAGACTTATATACATGTGTGGATACATAGACAAAACACTATCCCTAGCAAGCCTCTAGTTGGCTAGCAAGTTGATCAAAGATAGTCAGGGTCTTCTGACTATGTACAAGGTGTTGTTGCTTGATAATTGGATCACGTCATTAGGAGAATCACGTGATGGACTAGACCCAAACTAATAGACGTAGCATGTTGATCGTGTCATTTTGTTGCCATTGTTTTCTGCATGTCAAGTATTTGTTCCTATGACCATGAGATCATATAACTCACTGACACCGCAGGAATGTTTTGTGTGTATCAAACGTCGCAACGTAACTGGGTGACTATAAAGATGCTCTACGGGTATCTCCGAAGGTGTTCGTTGAGTTAGTATGGATCGAGACTGGGATTTGTCACTTCGTGTGACGCAGAGGTATCACGGGGCCCACTCGGTAATACAACATCACACACAAGCCTTGCCAGCAATGTAACTTAGTGTAAGTTGCGGGATCTTGTATTATGGAACGAGTAAAGAGACTTGCCGGTAAACGAGATTGAAATAGGTATGCGGATACTGACGATTGAATCTCGGGCAAGTAACATACCGAAGGACAAAGGGAATGACATACGGGATTATATGAATCCTTGGCGCTCAGGTTCAAACGATAAGATCATCATAGAATATGTGGGATCCAATATGGGCATCCAGGTCCCGCTATTGGATATTGACCGAGGAGTCACTCGGGTCATGTCCACATAGTTCTCGAACCCGCAGGGTCTGCACACTTAAGGTTCGACGTTGTTTTATGCGTATTTGAGTTATATGGTTAGTTACCGAATGTTGTTCGGATTCCCGGATGAGATCACGGACGTCACGAGGGTTTCCGGAATGGTTTCTGGAATGGTCCGGAAACGAAGATTGATATATAGGATGACCTCATTTTATTACCGGAAGGTTTTCGGAGTTACCGGGAATGTACCGGGAATGACGAATGGGTTCCGGGTGTTCACCGGGGGGCAACCCACCCCGGGGAAGCCCATAGGCCTTGGGAGTGGCGCACCAGTCCTTGGTGGGCTGCTGGGACAGCCCAAGAAGGCCCTATGCGCCATAGATAGAAAATCAAAGAGAAAAAAAAGAGGAGGTGGGAAAGGAGAGAAGGACTCCACCTTCCAATCCTAGTTGGACTAGGATTGGAGGAGGACTCCTCCTCCCTTGGTGGCGCAGCCCTTGGGGCTCCTTGAGCCTCAAGGCAAGCCTCCCCTCCCCTCCTCCTATATATATGGAGCTATTAGAGCTGATTTGAGACAACTTTTGCCACGGCAGCCCCACCACATACCTCCACGGTTTTACCTCTAGATCGCGTTTGTGCGGAGCTCGGGCAGAGCCCTGCTGAGATTAGATCACCACCAACCTCCAGAGCGTGTCACGCTGCCGGAGAACTCATCTACCTGGTATGCGTAAGTAAGATGCGATCCTACTAGATACCCATGGTCACCACGTAAAACATGCAACAACAAAATTAGAGGACGTCTAACTTGTTTTTGCAGGGTATACTTGTGATGTGATATGGCCAACGATTTGATGTGATATATTGGATGTATGAGATGATCATGTTGAAATAAATAAATATCGACTTGTACGTCGATGGTACGGCAACCGGGAGGAGCCATAGGGTTGTCTTTAAACTAACGTTTGTGCTTGCAAATGTGTTTACTATTTTGCTAGGATGTAGCTTTAGTAGTAATAGCATGAGTAGCACGACAACCCCGATGGCGACACGTTGATGGAGAACATGGTGTGGCGTTGGTGACAAGAAGATCGTGCCGGTGCTTTGGTGATGGAGATCAAGGAGCACGTGATGGTAGCCATATCATGTCACTTATGAATTGCATGTGATGTTAATCCTTTTATGCACCTTATTTTTCTTAGAACGACGGTAGCATTATGAGGTGATCTCTCACTAAAATTTCAAGACAAAATTGTGTTCTCCCCGACTGTGCACCGTTGCTACAGTTCGTCATTTCGAGACACCACGTAATGATCGGGTGTGATAGACTCAACGTTCACATACAACGGGTGCAAAACAGTTGCACACACGGAACACTCGGGTTAAGCTTGACGAGCCTAGCATGTGCAGACATGGCCTCGGAACACATGAGACCGAAAGGTCGATCATGAATCATATAGTTGATATGATTAGCATAGGGATGCTTACCACTGAAACTATACTCAACTCACGTGATGATCGGACTTGAGCTAGTGTAAGTGGGTCATGAACCACTCAAATGACTAGAGAGATGTATTTTTTGAGTGAGAGTTTAGCAAGTAATTTGATTAAGTTAAACTCTAATTATCTTGAAACATAGTCTAAGTCCACTTTGAATATATTTGTGTTGTATATCATGGCTCACGTGACAGTCACCCTGAATTTTAATACGTTCCTAGAGAAAGCTATGTTGAAAGATGATGGAAGCAACTTTGTAGACTGGGCTCGTAATCTTAAGTTGATCCTACAAGCTAGGAAGAAGGATTATGTCCTGAATGCTGCGCTAGGAGATGAACCACCCGCTACGGCTAACCAAGATGTTAAGAACGCTTGGTTAACACGTAAGGAGGACTACTCAGTAGTTCAATGTGCAGTCTTGTATGGCTTAGATCCGGGACTTCAACGTTGCTTTGAGCGTCATGGATCATATGAGATGTTCCAGGAGTTGAAGTTTATCTTTCAGAAGAATGCCCGGATCGAGAGGTATGAGACCTCCGATAAATTCTATGCTTGCAAGATGGAGGAGAATTCGTCTGTCGGTGAACATGTGCTCAAAATGTCTGGGTAATCAAACCATCTAGCTGAGATGGGGATTGAACTCCCGCAAGAGGCTATCACTGACAGAATTCTTCAATCACTGCCGCCAAGCTATAAGGGCTTTGTGTTGAACTACAACATGCAAGGGATGAACAAGTCACCCGGCGAGTTGTTTGCGATGCTGAAAATCGCAGAGTCTAAACTCCGTAAAGAACATCAAGTGTTGATGGTGAATAAGACCACTAGTTTCAAGAGAAACGGCAAAGGGAAGAAGGGTAATTCAAAGAAGAGCGGCAAGCCTGTTGCCAATCCAACGAAGAAACCCAAAGTTGGACCTAAGCCTGAAACAGAGTGCTACTATTGCAAGGGTATGGGTCACTAGAAGCGCAACTGCCCCAAGTATCTGGCTGATAAGAAGGCGGCCAAAGAAAATCAGGTATATTTCATATACATGTTATTGATGTGTACTTAACCGGTTCTCGTAGTAGTGCCTGGGTATTCGATACCGGTTCTGTTGCTGATATTTGCAACTCGAAACAGGAACTGCGGAATAGGCGAAGGCTGGCGAAAGATGAAGTGACGATGCGCGTAGGAAATGGTTCCAAGGTTGATGCAATCGCCGTCAGCACAGTTTCACTTCAGTTACCATCAGGATTAGTTATGAACTTGAATAATTGTTATTTAGTGCCTGCGTTGAGCATGAACATTATATCTGGATCTTGTTTGTTGCGAGACGGTTACTCTTTTAAGTCAGAGAATAATGGTTGTTCCATTTCTATGATTAACATCTTTTATGGTCATGCACCCAATGTAAGAGGATTGTTCATATTGAATCTTGATAGTGATAATACACATATACATAACACTGAGACCAAAAGAGTTAGAGTTAACAATGATAGTGCCATGTTTTTGTGGCACTGCCGCTTAGGTCATATTGGTGTAAAGCGCATGAAGAAACTCCATACCGATGGACTTTTGGAGTCACTTGACTTTGATTCACTTGACACGTGCGAACCATGCCTCATGGGCAAGATGACTAAAACTCCGTTCTCCGGAACAATGGAGCGTGCAAGTGACTTGTTGGAAATCATACATACCAATGTGTGCGGTCCGATGAGCGTGGAGGCACGCGGCGGATATCGTTATTTTCTCACCTTCACTGACAATTTGAGTAGATATGGTTATGTCTACTTAATGAAGCACAAGTCTGAAACATTTGAAAAGTTCAAGCTATTTTAGAGTGAAGTTGAAAATCATCGTAACAAGAAGGTCAAGTTCCTACGGTCTGATCGTGGGGGTGAATATCTGAGTTTCGAGTTTGGTGCTCACTTAAGACAATGTGGAATTGTTTCACAGTTGACACCGCCTGGAACACCACAGTGTAATGGTGTGTCCGAACGTCGTAATCGTACTTTATTAGAGATGGTGCGATCTATGATGTCTCTTACCGATTTGCCGTTATCTTTTTGGGGTTATGCATTAGCAATAGCTGCATTCACTTTAAATAGGACACCATCAAAATCCGTTGAGACGACACCATACGAACTGTGGTATGGCAAAAGGCCAAAGTTGTCGTTTCTTAAAGTTTGGGGATGTGATGCTTATGTCAAAAAGCTTCAGCCTGAAAAGCTGGAACCCAAAGCGGAAAAGTGCATATTCATAGGTTACCCAAAAGAGACAGTTGGGTACACCTTCTATCTCAAATCCGAGGGCAAAGTGTTTGTTGCTAAAAACGGAGCTTTTCTTGAGAAGGAGTTTCTCTCGAGAGAATTGAGTGGGAGGAAGATAGAACTTGATGAGGTTGTCGAACCTCTCAACCCTATGGATGGTGGCGCAGGGCAAGGGGAAACCCTTGTCGTTGCGACGCCGGTTGAGGAGGAAGTTAATGATGATGATCATGAAACTCTGGTTCAAGTTCCTATCGAACCACGCTGGTCGACGAGACCACTTGCTGCTCCAGAGTGGTATGGTAATCCCGTTTAGTCAATCATGTTGTTAGACAATAATGAACCTACAAATTATGAAGAAGCAATGGTGGGCCCAGATTCCAACAAATGGCTGGAGGCCATGAAGTCCGAGATAGGATCCATGTATGAAAACAAAGTGTGGACTTTGGAAGTACTACCTGAGGTCCGCAAGGCTATTCAGAACAAATGGATCTTTAAGAAGAAGACGGACGCTGACGGCAATGTGACTGTCTATAAAGCTCGACTTGTGGCAAACGTTTTTTCACAAGTTCAAGGAGTTGACTACGATGAGACATTCTCACCCGTAGCGATGCTTAAGTCCGTCAGAATCATGTTAGCAATAGCTGCATTTTTTATTATGAAATCTGGCAGATGGATGTCAAAACGGCGTTCCTTAACGGTTTCCTTAAGGAAGAGTTGTATATGATGCAACCCGAAGGTTTTGTCGATCCTAAAAATGCTAACAATGTATGCAAGCTCCAGCGATCCATTTATGGACTCGTGCAAGCATCTCGGAGTTGGAATAAACGCTTTCATGAGGTGATCAAAGCATTTGGGTTTATACAAGTGGTTGGAGAATCTTGTATTTACAAGTGAGTGGGAGCTCTGTGGCGTTTCTAATATTATATGTGGATGACATATTGCTGATTGGAAACAACGTAGAGTTTTTGGAGAGCATAAAGGATTACTTGAATAAAAGTTTCTCTATGAAGGACCTAGGAGAAGTTGCTTACATTCTAGGCATTAAGATCTACACGGATAGATGCACATACCTTGATAAAGTTTTGAAAAGGTTCAAAATGGAACAGTCCATGAAAGGGTTCTTGCCAGTTTTACAAGGTACGAGATTGAGTAAGACTTAGTGCCCAGCAACTGATAAAGATAGAGAGCATATGAGGACCGTCCCCTATGCTTCAGCCATAGGATCTATCATCTATGCAATGATGTGCACTAGACCGGACGTTAGCCTAGCCATAAGTATGGCAGGCAGGTTCTAGAGTAATCCAGGAGTGGATCACTGGACGGCGGTCAAGAATATCCTGAAGTACCTGAAAAGGACTAAGGAGATGTTTCTCGTGTATGGAGGTGACGAAGAGCTCGCCATAAAGGGTTACGTCGATGCAAGCTTTGACACAGATCCGGACGACTCTAAGTCGCAGACCGGATACGTATTTATTCTTAATGGGGGTGCGGTAAGCTGGTGCAGTTCCAAGCAAAGCGTCGTAGCTGATTCTACATGTGAAGCGGAGTACATGACTGCCTCGGAGGCGGCTAAGGAGGGTGTCTGGATGAAGCAGTTCATGATGGATCATGGAGTGGTACCAAGCGCACTGAATCCAATAACCTTGTTCTGTGACAACACGGGTGCCATTGCCTTAGCAAAGGAACCACAGTTTCACAAGAAGACCAGACACATCAAACGACGCTTCAACCTCATCCGTGACTATGTCGAAGGGGAGGACGTAAATATATGCAAAGTGCACGCGGATCTGAATGTAGCAGACCCGCTGACTAAACCTCTTCCACGGGCAAAGCATTATCAACACCAGAACTGTATGGGTGTTAGATTTATTACAATGTAATTCGCATGGTGATGTGAGGGCTAGATTATTGACTCTAGTGCAAGTGGGAGACTGTTGGAATTATGCCCTAGAGGAAATAATAAATATAGTTATTATTAGAATTCATGTATCAAGATAATCGTTTATTATCCATGCTATAATTGTATTGAATGAAGAATTATATACATGTGTGGATACATAGACAAAACACTGTCCCTAGCAGGCCTCTAGTTGCCTAGCCAGTTGATCAAAGATAGTCAGGGTCTTCTGACTATGTACAAGGTGTTGTTGCTTGATAACTGGATCACGTCATTAGGAGAATCACGTGATGGACTAGACCCAAACTAATAGACGTAGCATGTTGATCGTGTCATTTTGTTGCTACTGTTTTCTGCGTGTCAAGTATTTGTTCCTATGACCATGAGATCATATAACTCACTGACACCGGAGGAATGCTTTGTGTGTATCAAACTTCACAACGTAACTAGGTGACTATAAAGATGCTCTACAGGTATCTACGAAGGTGTTCGTTGAGTTAGTATGGATCGAGACTGGAATTTGTCACTCCGTGTGACGGAGAGGTATCTTGGAGCCCACTCGGTAATACAACATCACACACAAGCCCTGCAAGCAATGTAACTTAGTGTAAGTTGCGGGATCTTGTATTACGGAACGAGTAAAGAGACTTGCTGGTAAACGAGATTGAAATAGGTATGCGGATACTGACGATCGAATCTCGGGCAAGTAACATACCGAAGGACAAAGGGAATGACATACGGGATTATATGAATCCTTGGCACTCAGGTTCAAATGATAAGATCATCATAGAATATGTGGGATCCAATATGGGCATCCAGGTCCCGCTATTGGATATGACCGAGGAGTCACTCGGGTCATGTCCACATAGTTCTCGAACCCGCAGGGTCTGCACACTTAAGGTTCGACGTTGTTTTATGCGTATTTGAGTTATATGGTTGGTTACCGAATGTTGTTCGGATTCCCGGATGAGATCACGGACGTCACGAGGGTTTCCGGAATGGTCCGGAAACGAATATTGATATATAGGATGACCTCATTTGATTACCGGAAGGTTTTCGGAGTTACCGGGAATGTACCAGGAATGACGAATGGGTTCCGGGTGTTCACCGGGGGGGCAACCCACCCTGGGGAAGCCCATAGGCCTTGGGGGTGGCGCACCAGCCCTTGGTGGGCTGGTGGGACAGCCCAAGAAGGCCCTATGCGCCATAGATAGAAAATCAAATAAAAAAAAAGAGGAGGTGGGAAAGGAGAGAAGGACTCCACCTTCCAATCCTAGTTGGATTAGAATTGGAGGAGGACTCCTCCTCCCTTGGTGGCGCAGCCCTTGGGGATCCTTGAGCCTCAAGGCAAGCCTCCCCTCCCCTCCTCCTATATATATGGAGCTATTAGGGCTGATTTGAGACAACTTTTGCCACGGCAGCCCGACCACATACCTCCACGGTTTTACCTCTAGATCGCGTTTCTGCGGAGCTCGGGCGGAGCCTTGCTGAGATTAGATCACCACCAACCTCCGGAGCACCGTCACGCTGCCGGAGAACTAATCTACCTCTCCGTCTCTCTTGCTGGATCAAGATGGCCGAGATCATCGTCGAGTTGTACGTGTGCTGAACGCGGAGGTGCCGTCCGTTCAGCACTAGATCGTGGGACGGATCGCGGGACGGTTCGTGGGGCGGTTCGCGGGGCGGATCGAGGGACGTGAGGACGTTCCACTACATCAACCGCGTTCACTAATGCTTCTGTTGTGCGATCTACAAGGGTACGTAGATCGGAAATCCCCTCTCATAGATGGACATCACCATGATAGGTCTTCGTGCGCGTAGGAAATGTTTTGTTTCCCATGCGACGTTCCCCATCACCAAAAGGGTCTCATGGGCTGTGGGAGGGCGTAGACTGATGACCCACAAGTGTAGGGGATCTATCGTAGTCCTTTCAATAAGTAAGAGTGTCGAACCCAACGAGGAGCAGAAGGATCTGACAAGTGGTTTTCAGCAAGGTAATCTGTGCAAGCACTGAAATTATCGGTAACAGATAGTGGCGTCAAAAGATGATTCGTAGCAAGTAGCAAGTAACAACGGTAACAAAGGTGCAGCAAAGTGGCCCAATCCCTTTTGTAGCAAGGGACAAGCCTGGACAAACTCTTATAGGAGGTAAAGCGCTCCCGAGGACACAAGGGAATTTTTGTCAAGCTAGTTTTCATCATGTTCATATGATTCGTGCTCGCTACTTTGATAGTTTGGTATGTGGGTGGACTGGTGCTTGGGTACTGCCCTTACTTGGACAAACATCCCACTTATGATTAACCCCTCTCGCAAGCATCCGCAACTATGAAAGAAGAACTAAGACAAATTCTAACCATAGCATTAAACTAGTGCATCCAAATCAGCCCCTTACGAAGCAACGCATAAACTAGGGTTTAAGCTTCTGTCACTCTAGCAACCCATCATCTACCTACTACTTCCCAATGCCTTCCTCTAGGCCCAAATAATGGTGAAGTGTTATGTAGTCGATGATGACCCACAAGTATAGGGGATCTATCGTAGTCCTTTCGATAAGTAAGAGTGTCGAACCCAACGAGGAGCAGAAGCATCTGACAAGTGGTTTTCAGCAAGGTAATATCTGCAAGCACTGAAATTATCGGTAACAAGTAGTTGTGTGGTGAAATGATTCTTAGGAAGTAGCAAGTAACAAAAGTAACAACGGTGCAGCACACTGGCCCAATCCCTTTTGTAGTAAGGGACAAGCCTGGACAAAGTCTTATAGGAGGTAAAACGCTCCGGAGGACACATGGGAATTTCTGTCAAGCTAGTTTTCATCATGTTCATATGATTCACGTTCCTTACTTTGATAGTTTGACATGTGGGTGGACCGGTGCTTGGGTACTGCCCTTACTTGGACAAGCATCCCACTTATGATTAACCCCTCTTGCAAGCATCCGCAACTATGAAAGAACAATTAAGACAAAGTCTAACCATAGCATTAAACTAGTGGATCCAAATCAGCCCCTTACGAAGCAACGCATAAACTAGGGTTTAAGCTTCTGTCACTCTAGCAACCCATCATCTACTTACTACTTCCCAATGCCTTCCTCTATGCCCAAATAATGGTGAAGTGTTATGTAGTCGACGTTCACATAACACCACTAGAGGAAAAACAACATACAACACATCAAAATATCGAACAAATACAAAATTCACATGACTACTTATAGCATGACTTATCCCATGTCCTCAAGAACAAAAGTAACTACTCACAAAGCATAATCATATTCATAACCAGAGAGGTAATGAGTACCATCAAAGATCTGAACATAAACTCTTCCCCCAAGTAATCCAACTAGCATCAACTACAAAGAGTAATTAACACTACTAGCAACCTTACAAGTACCAATCGGAGTCGCGAGACGAAGATTGGTTACAAGAGATGAACTAGGGTTTGGAGATGAGATGGTGCTGATGAAGATGTTGATGGTGATGAGTCCCCTCCGATGAGAGGAGTGCTGGTCATGATGATGGTGGTGATTTCCCCCTCCGGGAGGGAAGTTTCCCCGGCAGGATCGTCCTGCCGGAGCTCTAGATTGGTTCTGCTCAAGTTCCGCCTCATGGCAGCGGCGAATCCTCCAAAAAGCCTCCTATCAATTTTTTCCAGACCGAAACCCTTCTTGTAGCAAAAGAGGAGGGCCACTGGGCCAGCAGGGAGCTCACAAGCCCCCTAGGCGCCGCCAGGGGGTAGGCCGCGCCTAGCACGCTTGTGGCCTCCTGTTGGCGCCCCTCTGGCACTTCTTCGGCCCAGTATTTTTTATAAATCCCAAAAAAATCCATGTTGGTTTTCACGGCTCTGGGAGTTGCGCAGAATAGGTATCTCAAACTTGCTCCTTTTTCCGGCCAGAATTCCAACTGCCGGCATTCTCCCTCTTCATGTAAACCTTGCAAAATAAGAGAGAAAAGGCATAAGTATTGTACCGTGAAGTGTAATAACAGTCCAAAAAGCGATAAATATCAACATGAAAGCATGATGCAAAATGGCCGTATCAACTGCCCCAAGCTTAGACCTCACTTGTCCTCAAGTGAAAGCCGAGCTCAATAAATATGCCCACATGTTTAGAGAGAGAGGTGTTGACAAAACAAGATACGAA
Source organism: Hordeum vulgare subsp. vulgare (assembly GCF_904849725.1). Lineage (NCBI taxonomy): Eukaryota > Viridiplantae > Streptophyta > Magnoliopsida > Poales > Poaceae > Hordeum > Hordeum vulgare. The sequence continues at coordinate 83,373,519 of NC_058520.1, forward strand.
CATGCAGGCATCGTGATCATGATCAGAACAGCAATACCATCATATCATCTCTTATGCTAAAGTAACCATTCCTTCGCAAAGTAAAGTATGGATCAAGAACCTTACCGAGAATTAACAACCGATAGCCTTTAGTCATTGAAGCAATTGCAATTTATCACAACATCAGAAAGAGTCAAATAAGAGCTTGTAAAGCAAATCCACATACTCAATCATCCTTTCGTTCTCTACAATTGCTACAACTCACGTGGTACTCCTGAGATCAAAGTTTCAGCTGAACACATAGAAAGATAGGGGCTTATAGTTTTGCCTCCCAACCATTTACCTCACGGGTAATGTCAACAATAATAATTCATGAATACTTACTTCCAAGTTGACATATGAATATAGATCTTTCCCTAGCATATGACGTTAGCCAAGATAAAGGCGAGATAAGGAATTGGTGAAGATCACCATGACTCTTTCAGGGGCAAAAAGTAAAGGTACAAGAAAGGCCCTTCGCAGAGGGAAGCAGAGGTTGTCATGCGCTTTTGAGGTTTGGATGTGTGTCCTCTTAGTGTGGAGGAACGTCACTTTATATTGCCTCCTGTGATAAAGAACTTTATTATGCAGTCTGTCGCTTTTATGTCTTCCTCATCACAGGTTCGTACAAAGCTTATTTTCCACACACTAATAGATCATACATATTAGGGAGCAATTTTTATTGCTTGCATCGATGACAACTTACTTGAAGGATCTTATTCAGTCCATAGGTAGGTATGGTGGACTCTCATGGCAAAACTGGGTTGAAGGTTTATCTCTACTTGGTGCGAGAGTTTTGGCTAATATGAGGTGGAAGCAATCGTCACATGCTAAGGGATCTCTAGTCATATAACATTGTTCGGAACCAAGCAAACACAATTCATTATTTTGTCTTCCTTGTCCAACATCTACTTCTAAGCATGTAATAGTTTAGTGAGTGCTCACAATCATAGATAGTGTCAAAGATGATATATTTATATGTGAACCTCTCCTTCTTTATCACTTCCTATTAATTGCAACAATGACCAAGGTCTACGTTTGTCTACACCTCAACAAGTTTCAATCATCATTCTTTTTATATGTGAAGCCATCACTTACCATAAGATCATTACATGATCTTTCATGCTTTTGCTCTTTTCTCATTCTCTTGATCATGGCATGAGGCAAGGCCCTTAACCAAGACACTCTTTATTATATGGCTCATGAGATCGAATACATCAGGGGTGACACAAAGCAAAACTCAAGCCTAAAACACTAAGACCTTTAATCTACTAGAGAAAGAGAAAACTAAAAAGGAAAAACTAAAACAAAGGTAAAGGCAAAAGATGTGATGGTGATACGATACCGGGGCAACTCCCCTAAGCTTGGCACAAGCCAAGGGGATTGCCCATACCCATGCTTAGTTCTCTTCCTTTGGAGGTGATGGTGATGGCGTTGTTTTGTCCTTTGATTCCAAGAGGGCCATCAGTCTTTGATTTATACCTCGGAGATCTGTGATATGTTTCTCCAGCAAAACAACTTCACGAGTGAGATAAGTACTGCGAGCACAAGTTGTTTCACAAAACTTCAAGAGTTCAATCAAGGATGGAGGCAGTAGGTGGAGGTAGGGTTGGAGGAAATCCACTTCTTCAACTTCTTTCTTGTTGAACACATATTGTACTTCGTCCCACGCCTAATTCCTCTCCTTAGTTCTGCCCTTGGCTTCCGTGACTTCCACTCTTTTCATATCAGCATCTACTTCTTCATAGACTTGAGGGAAATTGTTCTCCCCAACAGATTCCTGAGACGGCATCCTTGCTCTAAATCTGCGGCAGAAAACAGGCTCGAAACAAAAACAAAGGAAATTTGTGTGCTACGAGGGTTAGACCTTTCGGGAGAAAATATAATGATTTTTTCCAGACCAGAAGGAGTACTCCGCAATAAAACGGAGTCTGGGAGGCACACGAGGTGGCCACAAGCCCCCCAGGCGCGGCTAGGGGGTCGCCGCGCCTGGCAGGCTTGTCGCCTCCTCGTGCGCTTTCGAGACTACTTCAAATTTTTATATTTTTCTAAATATTCCAAAACGGAGAAAAAATCCTACTGGAAATGTTTTGGAGTCTGTTTACTTACCGAATCACATACCTCTTTGTTTCTGGAGTCTAAAACAAGCTGATAAATATCCCTTAGGTACTGTTCCGGAGTTATGGTATTGATAATATTGCTTTCAACATTTATGGGAGTACCTGAGATATAATGCTTGATTCTCTGCCCATTTACAACTCTCGGACAATTACCTTCCATGTTGTTGATCTTGATAGCACCGGAACGATATAATTCCTCAACAATATAGGGACGTTCCCATTTAGAGAGAAGCTTGCCTGCAAAAATTCTTAAACGAGAATTATATAGCAAGACATAATCACCTACATTGAACTCGCGCTTTTGTATCCTTTTATCATGCCACCTCTTAACCTTTTCTTTGAACAACTTGGCATTCTCATATGCCTGAGTTCTCCATTCATCAAGCGAGCTAGTATCAATTAACCTCTTCTCACCAGCAAGTTTGAAATCAAAGTTGAACTCTTTGATTGCCCAATAAGCCTTATGCTCTAGCTCAAGAGGCAAATGACATGATTTACCGTACACCATTTTGTACGGAGACATGCCCATGGGATTCTTATAGGCAGTTCTATAAGCCCACGGTGCATCATCGAGCTTCTTAGACCAATTCTTTCTAGACCTGTTGAGAGTCTTTTGCAGAATTAGTTTAATCTCTCTATTTCTTAGCTCTACTTGACCACTAGACTGAGGGTGATAGGGGGATGCAATTCTATGGTTGACATCGTACTTAGCAAGCGTTTTACAAAAAGCACCATGAATGAAGTGTGAACCACCGTCGGTCATTAGATATCTAGGGACTCCAAATCTAGGGAAATTAACTTCTTTAAGCATCCTGATAGAGGTGTTGTGATCAACACTACTAGTGGGGATAGCTTCTACCCACTTAGCGACGTAATCAACAACAACCAAGATATGAGTATACCCGTTGGATTTTGGAAAAGGTCCCATATAATAAAAGCCCCAAACATCAAATGGTTCAACGACAAGTGAATAATTCATAGGCATTTCCTGATGTTTACTAATATTACCTATTCTTTGACATTCGTCACAAGACAAGACAAACTTACGGGCATCCTTGAAGAGAGTGGGCCAATAGAAACCTGATTGCAATACCATGTGTGCAGTTCTATCTCCCGCATGGTGTCCTCCGTAGGCCTCGGAGTGACACTTCTGTAGGATCTGTCCCTGTTCATGTTCAGGTACACAACGTCTAATAACACCATCTACTCCTTCCTTATAAAGGTGAGGATCATCCGAGAAGTAATGTCTTAAATCAAAGAAGAATTTCTTCTTTTGCTGATATGTGAAACTAGGTGGTATATATTTGGCAACGATATAGTTTTCATAATCAGTATAACACGGTGCACTACGTGAAGTATTGATGACATTCAATTGCTCATCAGGAAATCTATCATCAATAGGTTGTGGGTCATCAAGAACATTATCCAACCTAGACAAGTTATCTGCTACTGGGTTATCAACACCCTTCCTATCGACAACATGCAAATCAAATTCTTGTAGCAAGAGAACCCATCTGATAAGTCTAGGTTTAGCGTCTTTCTTCTCCATTAGGTACTTAATAGCAGCGTGATCAGTGTGAATAGTGACTTTGGAATCAACTATGTAAGATCTGAACTTTTCACATGCAAACAGGACTGCTAAAAATTCCTTTTCCATAGTAGCGTAGTTTCTTTGAGCACTGTCTAGAGTTTTACTAGCATAGTGAATAACATTCAACTTCTTATCAACTCTTTTCCCTAGGACAGCACCAACAGCATAATCACTAGCATCACACATGATTTCAAAAGGTAAGTTCCAATCAGGTGGTTGAACAATAGGTGCAGTTATCAAGGCCTTCTTAAGTATTTCGAAGGCTTCCTCACAATCATCGTCAAAAACAAAAGGAATGTCCTTTTGCAAGAGATTGGTAAGAGGCCTAGAAATCTTTGAGAAGTATTTAATGAACATCCTATAGAAACCAGCATGACCAAGAAATTTCTTATACCTTTGATATCTGTGGGGTATGGCATTTTCTCGATTGCACCAACCTTAGCCTTATCGACTTCAATACCTCTTTCAAAAAATTTATGACCTAAGACGATGCCTTCATTAACCATAAAGTGGCACTTCTCCCATTCAAGACAAGATTGGTGTCTTTACATCTCTACAAGACTCGATCAAGGTTGCTGAGGCAATCATCAAAAGAAGACTCGTAAATGGAGAAGTCATCCATGAAAACCTCGACAATCTTTTCACAAAAATCAGAGAATATAGCCATCATACATCTTTGAAAGGTGGCAGGTGCATTACATAAGCCAAAAGGCATACGTCTATAAGCAAAGGTACCGAAAGGGCAGGTGAAAGTGGTTTTCTCCTTATCAGATTGTGCAACAGGTATTTGGGAGAAACCAGAATAACCGTCTACAAAGCAGAAGTGTGTGTGTTTAGACAGTCTTTCTAGCATTTGGTCGATAAAAGTGTGACAGTCCAATGCCGACGTTCCAGAAGATTCCCCTTCTATTCTGTTTTCGTCGTGTGTCTATTTTCTTTTGTCGCATCATCATCATATCATGTGCATCATCAGCATTCCATAGGCACCCCATTGCCGCCAGTTTTCAAAAGTTGCATCCGTTGTTAGTTGTCGGTTCTCGTCGTTGTTCGTTCTCAGCCCGTTCACACACGCACGCGCCGCGGCATCGTCGAAACCCTGTTTTAAAAGTGTGTTGAAAAACTTTCTCTGATCGGGGTGAAACTTGGCATGCGGTCGTGTTTAGTTATAGCTAGGCCGCCTGTCGAATTTCATCGCGATCGGAGACCGTCTGGTACCCGAACGGTCGACCGTAGCGGCACCTTATTCGGTCTACCGTCGGACGGTTGTCGGTGTTTTAAAAATCTTTGCCGCACCGCCCGTTTTCCCTCTCGTCTCCGGTAAAACACTCTTCACAGCCACGTACCCATTCCCGTGTGCGGAATCGTTCGAATCCGACCCCACGGTTGGATCCGAAACGAAATTCCGGATAACCTAGCCCCCTTTTCTCTATAAATAGGCCCTCCTCCTATTATTTAGACAGCAAACCCTAGCTGCATCGATTTCCGTGCCCCCCACACACAGCCACCCACTCTCTCTCTCCCGCAGCACCTCCTCCCCCAGCGGCCGGCCCGCATGAACCCATCCAGGGCCTGCCGGGCCCAAACTCCCGCAAACCCCGTGCTCCCGAGCTCCCGTCCATGGCAGCCGTGCCCAAGGCAGCAGCCCCGAGCTGCCGTGCCCCACTGCCAGCACCGCCGGCCGTCGCCTGCCCGGGTCGCCGCCGCCGCCTCCTTCCGCCCGCCATGCCGGAGCATCGCCTCCCTGCAGCCCCACCGGATCCCCGATCCAAAACCTTTGCCTGAGGCGCCCCTGGCCGCCCGTGTCGCCTTGCCTCTCCGTCGGGATCGGCCCCGCAGCTCCAGATCTGGCCGGCCCCCAGCGGCTCCCTTCCCTCGCGGACAGGACAACCCCTCCTCCTACTCAATCTTGGGAGAACCAGCGCCGCCGTCTCCCCTGGATCGAGGAGAACGACGAGAGGAGACGAGCGCTCGCCCCATAGTTGCCCCGTCGGCCGAGGTCAGCGCCCCGCAGGCCGGCCCAGCTCGGCGTGCGTGCCTCCAGCTCCACCAGACCGACCCTAGGCCCACCTCGAGCCGGCCCAAGTGGCCTTGCCCAGGTGAGAACCCCCTTGTTGAGTCCCTCTATTCCTCGCCCCGGACGTGTGATTGCCATGTTGCGCCCCAGTTCGGCCCATTAGGTAATTTAGGATGTTTTAGGAATTAAAATTCCAGAAATAGACGAATATTGTTTCGCCCGTAACTTTTAATCCATGATTTAGATATGGATTTCGTGTAGTTTCTCGCGTAGAATGCGATTCCACAACTTGCATATTTGTTTGACATCGTTTAGCGTGCCATATGCCTAGAAACGTGTGTTGTCTTTATTGTTCCGTCCTGTAGATATTTTTCGCGCAAGACCGGATTGCTCGGATGCCGTAGTATAAATGTCCACGTATTCGGAACCATTTTTGCATGTATTTTAGAGCGGTCATTTGTATTTTTGCGTGTAGGGAATTGCGCTAGTTTATTTTTCCGTGTCTAGGCTATTATCTCGCATTTTCGTGTGGCATTATTTTTGTTGCGCAACCCCACATATTTTATATGTTTTCGGGGTAGAAAAATCCATGCGATTTTTCTGTGCAATTAGTTTTAGCTTTCAAGTAAGTTAGTTCGCGCGATATTTTGCTATGTTGCCCTCTTGTCTTTTTCGTAGGATTTAATCCGTGCTTCGTTTGACGGAGTTGACAACTAGAGAGTTGTTCTTGGATGTTTAGTCTAGCCCCTGATAATTTTGGTTGCAATAGAAATGTATGTTTAGGTGTGATTTTCTTGCTCTCAAGTTGCTAGAAATAGTGCTGATTTGGAGGTGCTGAAATAATTCGAAGTCTGGAATCTGTTATATTTTGTTGCTGTCTTGTCTTGCTTCTATCTTGTGATCTGTAGCTCTTTTGAGGTTGGTGCAATGGAGTTAGTTGTAGCCCTTGTGTTTCTCTAGAATGATGTGAATTTTCATGCCATTTGGAGTCCTGTATCTTATGGTTTTGCTGCTGTCAATATGGCTTCAGATCGAAAACTGCACTTTCATGAGGTGTAATTTTCACTAAGTCTGAAATAGTGTGTGGGATGCCATTTTGTGACTACTTTCCCTAGTGATCCATGATTCCATGCTGGTTGTTGTTAGTTGTTTGTTGTAGTGATTCTTGCCCTCTTTCGTGTCATGCCTTGGTTGATTATATTTGAGTTTTGTAGCCCGTAGTTGTGGGGTGTAGAAAATGCTATGTGGCTGATTTTGGCAGATTGTAGTGATTTCTTGTTTTGCTCGTAGCTTTTGATTCGTAGCTCCGATTTGTTCGTGCCCTATATGAAACTTGCTTAGAATCTCGTGTAGTTTCATTTTCTCTTGCTGGTTGTATGTTTTGAAGTGCTCGTGACCGTCGTTGCACCCATATTGCATTCATGCCATCATATCTTGTGGTGCTTGTATCTTTTGAACCGTAGCTCCATTGGAGATGATCTCTATGTGTAGTTTGCTTGAAATGACGCGTAGAATCACGTGAACTTATTTGCTTTGCTGTTTAACAACTAATTAAAAGTGTTAGTTCAGATCTGGACAGAATTGTAAATTAACATGTGAGGTCGTCTCGGAGGTGCTATATGTCATGTCCGGCCTCATTTAAAATGCCTAGATAGGTAGATTAATTACGCTTGACCTCTTGCCAGGTTTAACCACATTTAATATTGCCGTGTACCTAATTGGGATAGCACTAAATAATTAACGTGGATTTTTGTCAATATGCAACTCGTTGCATATTGAACTTCACTTAATGTGTAGTGTTTGTTTGTGTGATTTACCATGCCGTGACTTGCATGTATTCAGCCGCTCATGCATCATTTGTGTTGTGCATCGTGTGGTGAATTCCGTGTGTTGATTTGTGTTTCCGGTTTGCTTCATCTTGATAGAGTTCCGCAGCGTGTCGGATTGTGAGGACCCGTTCGACTACATCGGTTCGTCAGCTTCACGGAGGCATTCTTCTTCCAAGCGGGATCTCAGGCAAGATGACCATTTCCCCAGATACCATTACTATCATTGCCATGCTAGTTTATCGCTTCTATCGTTTATGTCTTGTTGCCTACCACTTGTTAAATATCAGCCTCTCAACAATGCCATGATTACCTTCAACCTGTTCGACCTAGCAAACCACTGATTGGCTATGTTACTGCTTGCTTAACCATGTTGTTAGCGTTGCTAGTTGCAGGTGTAGTTTCTTCCATGTGATAACATGGGTTCCTTGTTATATCACCATACTTAAATGCTATTTAATTTAATGCACCTATATACTTGGTAAAAGGTGGAAGGCTCGGCCTTTTCTAGCCTGGTGTTTTGTTCCACCTTTGCCCCCTTAGTTTTCGGCTACCGGTGTTATGTTCCATAAATGAGCGCTCCTAACACGATCGGGGTTGTTATGGGGACCCCCTTGATAATTCGTTTTAGATTAAAGCTGGTCTGGCAAGGCCCAACATTGGTACTACATTTGCCTAATAACCTAATAAAATTGCATAGGGACTTTCCGGACCCCAAGGATAATTTAATCAACCCCCGGGCCAGTGCTCCGCATGAGTGTTGGTCCACCCACCTAGCAGTCGGCGGTGCCACCTCGGGGCAACTCGAGGTTTGGCTACCGTCCACTATGCATAGACGATGTGTCCTGAGAATGAGATACGCGGCTCCTATCGGGTTCGTCGACACACCGGGTGGCCTTGCTGGATTAGTTTTACCTTTGACGAGATATCTTGTGCATCGGGATTCCGGTGATGCTTTGGGTAATCTCAGAGTTGAGGTTTTCCACTAGGGAATTCAACGAGATCGCGAGCTTTGTGATTGAGGATTTCTATGCGGCTTGTGGTAATTTGTGATGGACTAGTTGGAGCACGCCTGCAGGGTTAAATCTTTTCGGAAATCCGTGCCCGCGGTTATGTGGCAACGTGGAAACTTTGTTTAACACTGGTTCTAGATAACTTGAAGTTAATTAATTAAAATATGCCAACTGTGTGCGTAACTGTGACTGTCTCTTTCGTGAGTTCCTTCTCCGATCGAGGACACGGTGGGGTTATGTCTGACGTAGGTAGGTGTTCAGGATCATTCACTTGATCATTCGTAGTTCACGTACGCTATGCGTAGATCTTCCCCCTCTTATTTCTTGTACTCGTAAGTTTAGCCACCAAATATATGCTTAGCCACTGCTGCTACCTCACCACTTAACCATGCCTCACCCATTAAGCTTTGATAGTCTTGATACCTTTGGAAATGAGATTGCTGAGTCCCCTGTGGCTCACAGATTACTACAACACCAGTTGCAGGTACATGTAAAGATTACTTGACGTGAGCGCGTTGATTGTTCATTTGGAGTTGCTTCTTCTTCTTCTTCTCGATATAGGATGGGTTCCAGGCCGGCAGCCTGGGATAGCAAGGATGCACGTCATTCTTATTTTGTTGTTTGTTTTCGTCCGTAGTCGGACCCTGCTCTTACTCTTGATGATTATGTAATGTACTGATGTGACTCTGATGTAGCTTGTGGCGAGTGTAAGCCTGTAACGATATCCATTCTTGTGACACGACGAGATGTGCTTCTATCCCTGACGAGGCCTTCATGCCAAATTGAGGATAGGGTCGCATCTTGGGCATGACAAAAAGGCAAAGGGTAATGATCTTTCCTAGTGGCCTTATTCAATTTCCTAAAATCGATCACCATCATATACGAGTAATAATCCTCTATGGGATCAATTCATCCTTGTCATTAGGGACAACGGTAATACCTCCCTTCTTAGGGACGCAATGCACCGGACTCACCCAATCACTGTGAGCAACAGGATAGATAATATCTGCTTCCAGGAGCTTTAGTATTTCTTTTCTTACTACCTCTTTCATCTTAGGATTTAATCTCCTTTGATGATCAGCAACTGGTTTGGAATCAGGATCAGTTTTAATCTTGTGCTGGCATAGAGTGGGACTAATGCCCTTGAGATCATCAAGAGTATATCCAATAGCAGCACGGTGCTTCCTCGTGGGTGGTAGCAAGAACGAGAAAATCAGCAGGATACTTCGTTTTACCACACAAGACTTCAACATCCCTAACAATTCCCACATGGCACATAGTATCTCTATTGGCAAGCTGAATAGTGACATCAATGGGTTCTATCTCGATAGGTGCAATCCGTCTTTAATTTCATCATAGAAGGATTGAGGTATTGCACTAACACTAGCACCCACGTCACATAAACCATGATAACGATGATCTCCTATCTTAACAGAAACAACAGGCGTGCCAACAACAGGCCTATGTTTGTCTCTAGCATGTGGTTTAGCAATTCTAGCAGCATCTTCACAAAAGTGAATATCATGGCCATCAACATTGTCGGACAGGAGATCTTTGATAATAGCAATGCTAGGTTCAACTCTAATTTGCTCAGGGGTGTAGGTGTTCTAATGTAGCCCCTACATATCACAGTTGAAGCTTTAGAATGATCCTTTATCCTAACATGGAAAGGTGGTTTCTCAATGTAAGCACTCGGAACAATAGGATCATTATAGGCAATGACTTTCTCTTCAACTGGATTGGGTTTAACTACATTGACTTCTAAGGGAGGATGATATTTAAACCACTTCTCTTTAGGGAGATCAATATGCGCAGCAAATGATTCACACAATGAAGCTACTATCTCAGAGTCAAGTCCATACTTAGCGCTAAAATCACAAAAAGTATTTTTTCAACAAAGGATTTAACGCAATCAAACTTGAAATTCATACCTGACTCCTTACCTTCATCAAGCTCCCAATCTTCAGAGTTGCATTTAATTCTCTCCAATAAAGTACATTTGAAGCCAATATCTCTCTTATAAAAGAACCGGTACAAGAAGTGTCAAGCATGGTACGATCATCATGAGAAAGCCGAGCATAGAAGTTCTGAATGATAATTTCTCTCGAGAGCTCATGGTTGGGGCATGAATATAACATTGATTTAAGCCTCCCCCAAGCTTGAGCGATGCTTTCTCTATCATGAGGCCAAAAGTTATAAATATAATTCCGATCATGATGTACTAGATGCATAGGATAAAACTTTTGATGAAATTCCAATTTCAACCTATTATAGTTCCAAGATCCAGTATCATCACATAGCCTATACCATGTCAACGCCTTATCCCTCAAAGATAAGGGAAAGACCTTCTTCTTGACCTCATCCTCGGGCAAACCTGCAAGCTTAAATAAACCACAATCTTCATCTACATAGATTAGATGCAAGTCTGGATGTGATGTTCCATCTCCTGTAAAAGGATTAGCCAGTAGTTTCTCAAGCATACTCGAAGGAAATTCATAGCAAATATTTTCAGTAGGTGCAGCAGGTTGAGGAGAAAATCTTTGTGCTTCCGTTCGAGGTGAAGATATCCCGAACAAGCCCCTCAAAGGATTAGTTTCCATAGTGACAAGTGACAATAAATTTCAGCACACTATATAAATGTTTCCTTACCAAGTTACACTTACCAAAGGCGCTTCACTCCCCGACAACGGCGCCAGAAAAGAGTCTTGATGACCCACAAGTATAGGGGATCTATCATAGTCCTTTAGATAAGTAAGAGTGTTGAACCCAACGAGGAGGAGAAGGATCTGACAAGTGGTTTTCAGCAAGGTAATATCTGCAAGCACTGAAATTATCGATAACAAGTAGTTGTGTGGTGAAATGATTCGTAGCAAGTAGCAAGTAACAAAAGTACCAACGGTGCATCAAAGTGGCCCAATCCCTTTTGTAGCAAGGGACAAGCCTGGAAAAAGTCTTATAGGAGGTAAAACGCTCCTCAGGACACATGGGAATTTCTGTCAAGCTAGTTTTCATCATGTTCATATGATTCGCGTTCGTTACTTTGATAGTTTGATATGTGGGTGGACCGGTGCTTGGCTACTGCCCTTACTTGGACAAGCATCCCACTTATGATTAGCCCCTCTCGCAAGCATCCACAACTACAAAAGAAGAATTAAGACAAAGTCTAACCATAGCATTAAACTAGTGGATCCAAATCAGCCCCTTAAGAAGCAACGCATAAACTAGGTTTTAAGCTTCTGTCACTCTAGCAACCCATCATCTACTTACTACTTCCCAATGCCTTCCTCTAGGCCCAAATAATGGTGAAGTGTTATGTAGTCGACATTCACATAACACCACTAGAGGAAAAACAACATACAACACATCAAAATATCGAAGGAATACCAAATTCACATGACTACTTATAGCATGACTTATCCCATGTCCTCAGGAACAAAAGTAACTACTCACAAAGCATAATCATATTCATGACCAGAGAGGTAATGAGTAGCATCAAAGATCTGAACATAAACTCTTCCACAAAGTAATCCAACTAGCATCAACTACAAAGAGTAATTAACACTACTAGCAACCTTACAACTACCAATCGGAGTCGCGAGACGGAGATTGGTTACAAGAGATGAACTAGGGTTTGGAGATGAGATGGCGCTGATGAAGATGTTGATGGTGACGAGTCCCCTCTGATGAGAGGAGTGTTGGTGATCACGATGGCGACGATTTTCCCCTCCGAGAGGGAAGTTTCCCCGGCAGGATCGTCCTGCCGGAGGTCTAGATTGGTTCTGCTCAAGTTCCGCCTCGTGGCGGCGGCGAATCCTCCGAAAAGCCTCCTCTCGATTTTTTCTAAACCAAAACCCTTCTTGTAGCAAAAGAGGGGGGCCGTGGGCCAGCAGGGAGCTCACAAGCCCCCTAGGCGCAGCCAGGGGGGTAGGCCGCGCCTAGCAGGCTTGTGGCCTCGTGTTGGCGCCCCTCTGGCACTTCTTCGGCCCAGTATTTTTTATAAATCCCAAAAAAAATCCACGTTGATTTTCACAGCTTTTGGAGTTGGCAGAATAGGTATCTCAAACTTGCTCCTTTTTCAGGCCAGAATTCCAGCTGCCGGCATTCTCCCTCTTCATGTAAACCTTGCAAAATAAGAGAGAAAAGGCATAAGTATTGTACCGTGAAGTGTAATAACAGTTCAAAAAGCGATAAATATCAACATGAAAGCATGATGCAAAATGGACGTATCAGTCGACATTAACATAACACCACTAGAGGAAAAACAACATACAACGCATCAAAATATCGAACGAATACCAAATTCACATGACTACTTATAACATGACTTATTCCATGTCCTCAGGAACAAAAGTGACTACTCACAAAGCATAATAATATTCATGACCAAAGAGGTATTGAATAGGATCAAGGAATGTGAACATATAATCTTCCACCGAGTAATCCAACTAGCATCAACTACAAAGAGTAATTAACACTACTAGCAACCTTACAAGTACCAATCGGAGTCGCGAGACGGAGATTGGTTACAAGAGATGAACTAGGGTTTGGAGATGAGATAGTTCTGATGAAGATGTTGATGGTGATGAGTCCCCTCCGATGAGAGGAGTGTTAGTGATGACGATGGCGGCGATTTCCCCCTCCGGGAGGGAAGTTTCCCCGGCAGGACGACCCTGCCGGAGCTCTAGATTGGTTCTGCTCAAGTTCCACCTCGTGGCGGCGGCGATTCCTCCCGGAAGCCTCCTCTTGATTTATTTTTTCTAGCACGTAACCCTCCTTATAGCAAAAGAGGGGGGCCAGAGGGCCAACTGGGATCCCACAAGCCCCCTAGGTGTGGCCAGGGGGGTAGGCCGCGCCTAGCAGGCTTGTGGCCTCCTGGTGGCTCCGCTCTGGCACTTCTTCCGCCCATTATTTTTTATAAATTCCAAAATAAATCCTCGTTGATTTTCATGTCTTTCTGAGTTGTGCAGAATAGGTATCTCAAACTTGCTCCTTTTTCAGGCCGGAATTCCAGCTACCGGCATTCTCCCTCTTCATGTAAACCTAGCAAAATAAGAGAGAAAAGGCATAAGTATTGTACCGTGAAGTGTAATAACAGCCCATAAAGCGATAAATATCAACATAAAAGCATGATGCAAAATGGACGTATCAACTCCCCCAAGCTTAGACTTCGCTTGTCCTCAAGCAGAAACGGAGATCAATAAATATGCCCACATGTTTAGAGAGAGAGGTGTCGACAAAACAAGATATGGACATGCAGGCATCATGATCATAGTTAGAACAGAAATATCATCATATCTTATCTTATGCTAAAGTGATAATTCCTTCACAAAGTAAAGTATGGATCAAGAACCTTATTGAGAATTAACAACCAATAGCCTTTAGTCATTGAAGCAATTGCAATTTATCATAACATCGAAAAGAATCAAATAATAGCTTGTAAAGCAAATCCACATACTCAATCATCCTTTCATCTTCTACAATTGCTACAACTCACGTGGTACTCATGAGATCAAAGTTTCAGTCGGACACGGAGAAAGATAGGGGCTTATAGTTTCGCCTCCCAACTATTTACCTCAAGGGTAATGTCAACAATAATAATTCATGAATACTTACTTCCAAGTTTACATATGAATATAGATCTTTCCCTAGCATATGACGTTAGCCAAGATAAAGGCGAAATAAGGGATTGGTGTAGGTCACCATGACTCTGTCAAGGGAAAAACGTAAAGGTACAAGATAGGCCCTTCGTAGAGGGAAGCGGAGGTTGTCATGCACTTTTGAGGTTTCGATGTGTGTCCTCTTAGTGTGAAGGAACGTCACTTTATATTGCCTCCTGTGATAAAGAACTTTATTATGCAGTCTGTCGCTTTTATGTCTTCCTCATCACAGCTTCATACAAAGCTTATTTTCCACACACTAATAGATCATACATATTAAGGGAGCAATCTTTATTGCTTGCACCGATGAAAACTTACTTGAGGGATCTTGTTCAGTCCATAGGTAGGTATGGTGGACTCTCATGGCAAAACTGGGGTTGAAGGTTTGTGGATGCACAAGTAGTATCTCTACTTAGTGCGGAAGTTTTGGCTGATATGAGGTGGAAGCAATCATCACATGCTAAGGGGTCTCTAGTCATATAACATTGTTCGGAACCAAGCAAACGTAATTCATTATGTTGTCTTCCTTGTCCAACATCTACTTCTAAGCATGCAATAGTTTGGTGAGTGTTCACAGTCATAGATGGTGCCCAAGATGATATATTTATATGTGAACCTCTCTTTCTTTATTATTTCCTATTAATTGCAGCAATGGCCAAGGTCTACGTTTGTCCACCGACAACAAGTTTCAATCAATATTCTTTTTATATGTGAAGCCATCACTTCCCATAAGATCATTACATGATCTTTCATGCTTTTGTTCTTTTATCATTCTTTTCTTTAGATCATGGCATGAAGCAAGGCCCTTAACTAAAACACTCTTTATTATATGGCTCACGAGCTCGAATACATCGGGGGTGACGCAAAGCAAAACTCAAGCTAAAACACTAAGAACTTTATTCTACTAGAGAAAGATAAAACCAAAAAGGATCGAACTAAGAGAAGGTAAAGGCAAAAGATGTTATGGTGATACGATACCGGGGCAACTCCCCCAAGCTTGGCACAAGCCAAGGGGATTGCCCATACCCGTGCTTAGTTGTCTTCCTTCGGAGGTGATGGTGGTGGAGTTGTTTTGTCTTTTGATTCCAAGAGGGCCATCAATCTTTGATTTATACCTTGGAGCTCTGTGATATGTTTCTCCAGCAAAAAAACTTCACGAGTGAGATAAGTATTACGAGCACGAGTTATTTCGCATAACCTCAAGAGCTTGATCAAGGATGGAGGTAAAAGGTGGAGGTAAGGTTGAAGAAAATCCTCTTCCTTGGTTTCTTCCTTGTTGAGCATAGATTGCCCTTCGTCCAACGCCGGATTATTCTCCTTACTTTTGCCCTTAGTTTCTTTAGGTAGCCTTTCCTTGGCCTCCATTCCTTTTAGATCAACATTTACTTCTTCATAGACTTGAGGGAAATCGTTCTCCCCTACAGATTCCTGAGACGACATCTTGCTCTAAATCTGCGGCAGAAACAGGCTCGAAACGAAAACAAAGGAAAATTGCATGATACGAGGGTCAGACCTTCCGGGAGAATATATAATGATTTTTTTCCAACTAGAAGGAGTACTCCGCAAGAAAACGGAGTCCGGGAGGCACACGAGGTGGTCACAAGCCCCTAGGCGCGGCCAGGGGGGTCGCCCGCGCCTAGCAGGCTTGTCGCCTCCTCGTGCTTTTCCGGACTACTTTAAATTTTTCTAATTTTCTAAAAATTCCAAAACGGAGAAAAATTCCCACTCGAAAAGTTTTCGAGACGGTTACTTACCGAATCACATACCTCTTCATTTTTGGAGTCTGAAACAGGCTGATAAATATCCCTTATGTACTCCTCCGGAGTTATGGTATTGATAATATTGCTTTCAACATTTATAGGAGTACCTGAGATATAATGCTTGATTCTCTGCCCATTTACCACTCTCGGAAAATTACCTTCCGTGTTGTTGATCTTGATGGCACGGAACTATATACTTCCTCAACAATGTAAGGACATTCCCATTTAGAGAGAAGCTTGCCTCCAAAAAATCTTAAACGAGAACTATATAGCAAGACATAATCACCTACATTGAACTCACGTTTTTGTATCCTTTTATCATGACACCTCTTAACCTTTTATTTGAACAACTTGGAATTTTCATATGCCCGAGCTCTACATTCATCAAGCAAGCTAATATCAAATAACCTCTTCTCACCAGCAAGCTTGAAATCAAAGTTGAGCTCTTTGATTGCCCAATAAGCCTTATGCTCTAGCTCAAGAGGTAAATGACATGATTTACCGTAAACCATTTTGTACGAAGACATGCCCATGGGATTCTTATAAGCATTTCTATAAGCCCACAGTGCATTGCTACTTCTCAAACAACAGCGCCAGAAATTGACACGTTGACGTAGACTTGCTTGCGTTGGTTTTTCCCTTGAAGAGGAAAGGGTGATGCAGCAGAGGAGCAGTAAGTATTTCCCTCAATTTGAGAACCAAGGTATCAATCTAGTAGGAGAATCTCGTCAAGTCCAGAGTACCTGCGCAAACACAAAAGAGCTTGCACCCAACGCTATAAAGGGGTTGTCAATCCCTTCAAGAATGATTGCAAAGTGAGATCTGAAGGCGGAAAGTGCAACGAGGTAAAAGAGTAAGGCTGAAAATATGGTGTGAAGTAGACCCGGGGGCCATAGTGTTCACTAGAGCCTTCTCTCAAAATAGCAAATATTACGGTGGGTGAACAAATTACTGTCGAGCAATTGATAGAACCGCGCAAAGTCATGACGATATCTAAGGCAATGATCATACATATAGGCATCACGTCTGAGACAAGTAGACCGATACTTTCTGCATCTACTATTATTACTCCACACATCGACTGCTATCCAACATGCATCTAGTGTATTGAGTTCATGATGAACAGAGTAACGCTTTAAGCAAGATGACATGATGTAGAGGGACAAACTCAAACCAATCATGAAAACCCCATCTTTTACCCTTGATGGCAACAACATGATGCGTGCCTCGCTACCCCTTCTGTCACTGGGTGAGGTCACCGCACAGTATGAACCCAAAACCAAGCACTTCTCCCATTGCAAGAATCATAGATCAAGTTGGCCAAACAAAACCCACAACTCGAAGAGAATTACAAGGATATGAAATCATTCATAAGAGAGATCAGAAGAAACTCAAATAAGATTCATAGATAATCTGATCATAAATCCACAATTCATCGGATCTCGACAAACACACCGCAAAATAAGATTACATCGGATAGATCTCCATGAAGATCATGGAGAACTTTGTATTGAAGATCCAAGAGAGAGAAGAAGCCATCTAGCTACTAACTATGGACCCGTAGGTCTATGGTGAACTACTAACGCATCATCGGAGAGGTCATGGTGTTGATGAAGAACCCTCCGTATCCGAATCCCCCTCCGACAGGGCACCAGAACGTGCCCCAGATGGGATCTTGTGGAGACAGAAGCTTGCGGCGGCGGAAAAGTATTTTCATGGATCTCCTAATTTTTTCTAGGATTTTAAGGAATTTATAGGCGATGGAGCTAGGGCAGGGGAGGCCCAGGGAGCCCACAAGCCTGGGAGGCGCAGCCCCCCTGGCCGCGGGGTGGGGGCTTGTGGGGTCCTGTGCTGGCCCCTGCCTTGGTTCTCAAGCTTGACGCGTATCTTCTGTTCCAGAAAAAATCTTTTCGGAAGTTTTATTCTGTTTGGACACCGTTTAAAATCCTCCTCTGAAAAGGGTCAAAAACAAGGAAAAAACAGGAACTGGCACTCGGCACTGAGTTAATAAGTTAGTCCCAAAAAAGATATAAAAGGTATACAAAACATCCAAAGTTTGACAAGATAATAGCATGAAACCATCAAAAATTATAGATACGTTGGAGACGTATCAAGCATCCCCAAGCTTAACTCCTGCTCGTCCTCGAGTAGGGAAGTGATAAAGACTGAATTTTTGATGTGGAATGCTACCTAGCATAGTGGTCCTTTGTAACTTCTTTCATGTGACATGAATGTTCAGATCCGTAAGATTCAAAACAATAGTTTGCTATTGACATGAAAACAATAATACTTCAAGCAAATTATCAAGGTAATCATGAACTTTCGAAATAACAAGGCCAAAGAAAGTTATCCCTACAAAATCATATAGTCTGGCTATGCTCCATCATCCTCACAGAACTAATTTAAATCATGCACAACCCCGGTATTGGCCAAGTAATTGTTTTCGCACTCTTACTTTCTCAAACCTTTTTCAACTATCACGCAATACATGAGCATGAGCCATGGATATAGCACTATAGGTGGAATAGAGTGTGGTGGTGGTTGTGAGACAAAAAAGGAGGAGATGGTCACATTGAATCGGTGTATCAAAGGGTTATGGAGATGCCCATTAATAGATATCAATGTGAATGAGTAGGGATTGCCATACAAAGGATGCACGAGAGCTATAAGTATGTGAAAGCTCAAAAGGAGAACTAGTGGGTGTGCATCCAACTTGCTTGCTCACGAAGACCTAGGGCAATTTGAGGAAGCCCATCATTGGAATATACAAGCCAAATTATATAATAAAGATTCCCACTAGCATATGGTGGTGACAAAACAAGAGGCTCTCAATCATGAAGAACATGGTGCTATTATGAAGCACAAGTGTGGAAGAAGATAGTAGCATTGTCCCTTCTCTCTTTTTTTGTTTGGGATCTTTGGCCTCTCTTTTTTTCTCTTCTTATTTTTTCTTTTATTTGGAAAACTTTGGCCTCTTTTTTTTATTTCCTCACATGGGACAATGCTCTAATAATGATGATCATCACACTTTTATTTACTCACAGCTCAAAGCTCAGAACGATGATGACTCTATAGGAAATGCCTCTGGCAGTGTACCGGGATGTGCAACGATCTAGCTTGGCGTATGACGTTGAAACATCTCGCTAGCTATCTTACGATCATGCAATGGCAATATGAGAGTGACGGCACAAGTCATGAGACGGAACGGTGGGAGTTGCATGGCAATATATCTTGGAATGGCTATGAAAATGCCATAGTAGGTATGTATGGTGGCTGTTTTGAGGAAGGCATATGGTGGGTTTGTGCACCGGCGAAAGTTACGCGACACTAGAGAGGCTAGCAATGGTGGAAGGTGAAAGTGCATATATACCGTGGACTCACATTAGTCATGAAGAACTCACATACTTGTTGCAAAAGTTTTTATTAGTAATTGAAACAAAGTACTAAACGCATACTCCTAGGGGAAGGGTTGGTAGGTGTAAACCATCGCGAGATCCCGACCGCAACACAAAGGATGACAATCAATAGATCAATTATGCTCCGACTTCCTAACATAGCGGTTCACCATACGTGCATGTTACAGGAATCACTAACTTCAACACAAGTATTTCTAGATCCACAACACCCTCCTAACATAACTCTTAATATTACCAAATCCACGTCTCAAAACTAATTGAGAGGAATCAGACTTTTCTTTCTACTCAAAGAACATGAAGATGGAAGTTTTTGTATCCTCTTTGGGTACCTATCACCTTTGGGACTACTTTCATAGCACAAACCAACTACCAAGTCACGCACTGTCGTGCTCTAAAAAGATCTAAGTGAAGCACAGAGAGCAAAAATTATCTAGCAAAATCACGATGAGTGCACATCTCTATCAAAAGGTGTGCAGCAAGGATGATTGTGACACAACAAAAAGAAAAGACTCCTACGATACAAGACGCTCCAAGCAAAACACATATTATGTGGTGAATAAAAATATAGCTCCAAGTAATGTTACCGATGGATTGAAAACGAAAGAGGGGATGCCTTCCCGGGGCATCCCCAAGCTTAGGCTTTTTGGTGTCCTTGAATTTGGCTTGGGATGCCTTGGACATCCCCAAGCTTGAGCTCTTTCCACTCTTTATCCATTTGTCCATGAGAACATCACCCAAAACTTGAAAACTTCACAACACAAAATTTAAACAGAAACTCATGATATCATTAGCACAAGAAAACAAACTACCACCTCTGTAGGTACTGTAGCAATCTTGATTTCTATTTATATTGGTGTTAGATTACTGTATTCTCACTTTTCCATGGCTAGTACCCCCCCCCCCCCGATACTATCCATATTTTCATCAAAACAAGCAACCAACTCAACAAAAACAGAATCTGTCAAAAACAGACCAGTCTGTAACAATCTGTATACTTCGTATACTTCTGGTACCTCAAAATTCTGAAAAATTACGACTGTCTGGTAAAAAGGCATATTAACCAGCAGCAAAAAGAATCAACTCAAAAGCTCTTTCTGAATAATAATGAAAAATAATCTCGTGAGCGAAAAGTTTCTGTCTTTTTCCAGCAGGATCAAACAACCATCACCAAGACTAGTCATAAAGGTTTTGCTAGGCTCAAACACAAAAAGAAACACAAAAGACACAATCATAACAGAATTATGATAGTGTGGACGCAACAAAACAGAAAGAAAAACATAAATTCATTGCGTTGCCTCCCAACAAGCGTTATTGTTTAACGCCCTTAGCTAGGCATAAGGCGATAGAATCACGTATCGTCGTCTTTGGTGCTCAAACCATAAGTGGCCCTCATCATGGACTCATAAGGCAATCTTATTTTATTTCTAGGAAAATTCTCCATGCCCTTCTTTAAAGGAAATTGAAATCTAATATTCCCTTCCTTCATATCGATGATAGCACTGATAGTCCTTAGGAAAGGTCTACCAAGAATGATAGGGCATGTAGGATTGCAATCAATGTTAAGCACAATGGAATCCATGGGTACATAGTTCCTATTTGCAATAATAAGAACATCATTGATCCTTCCCATGGGTTTCTTGACAGTAGAATCCAAAAGATGCAAATTAAGAGAACACTCCTCAATCTCATTAAAACCGAGAACATCACATAAAGACTTTGGAATCGCGGAAACACTAGCACCCAAATCACACAAAGCATTGCATTCATAGTTTTTTATTTTGATTTTGATAGTAGGTTCCCACTCATCATGAAGCTTTCTAGGGATAGAAACTTCCAATTCAAGTTTCTCTTCAAGAGATTTTATCATAGCTTCGACGATATGATCGGTAAAGGCCTTGTTTTGGCTATAAGCGTGTGGAGAGTTTAGCATGGATTGCATCAAGGAAATGCATTCAATCAAGGAGCAACTATCATAATTGAATTCCTTGAAATCCAAAATAGTAATTTCATTACTACTCAAGGTTTTAATATCTTCTACTCCAATTTCAATGCTTTTAGCATCAAGATAGATGGACTCCGAATCATTGGGGCGTTTTTCAACCAAAGTGGATGCATATCCAGCCCCATCATAATTAGGTTTCACACAAGAAAACAAAGATTCAATGGGAGTCACACCAAGCACTTTAAGATCTTTGTGATTCTTATCACGAGAACACGCCCTTTTAAGCCATTCATGTCTAGCACGAATTTGGGCGGTTCTTTCTTTGCTCTCACTCATGGAAACACGCATAGCTTTCAAAGTTTCATTCATATTGATCTTGGGAGGAGCACATCTAACTTTCAAAGCATCAATATCACTAGACATTCTATCAACGCTCCTAGCCAAATCGTCAATTTTGAGTAGTTTTTCCTCTATGGACGCATTGAAAATCTTTTGTGAGTTGATAAACTCTTTGATATTACTCTCTAGATCAGAGGGTAATCGATTGTAATTTCCATGAGTATTGTTGTAGGAGTTGCCAAAGTTATTAGAGGGGTTACTAGGAAAAGGCCTAGGAACATAGTTTCCTCTAAAAGCATTGTTGTTGCCAAAATTATTCCTACCAACAAAATTAATGTCCAAGCTAGCGTTGCTACTCTCAATCAAGGAAGACAAGGGCATATAATTAGGATCTAAAGGAGCACTTCTACTAGCAACCAAATTCATTAACTCATCCATCTTAGAACTTAACGAGTTAATTTCTTCTATAGCGTGTACCTTCTTACTAGTAGGTGACCTTTCAGTGTGCCACTGAGAGTAGTTCGTCATGATATTGTCTAGGAGTTTTGTAGCTTCTCCTAACGTGATTTCCATGAACGTTCCACCTGAGGCGGAGTCCAAGATATTTCTAGAAGCGAAATTGAAGCCGGCGTAAAAGATTTGTATAATCATCCAAAGACTCAAGCCATGAGCGGGACAATTTCTAATCATCAATTTCATTCTCTCCCAAGATTGTGCAACATGTTCATGATCAAGTTGCTTAAAATTCATGATATCATTACGGAGAGAGATAATCTTAGCCGATGGAAAATACTTGGATATGTAAGCATCTTTGCACTTGTTCCAAGAATCAATACTATTTTTGGGCAAAGACGAAAACCAAGTTTTTGCTCGATCTCGCAACGAGAAAGGAAAAAAGCTTCAATTTAATCACATCATTATCCACATCTTTATTCTTTTGCATATCGCAAAGCTCAATGAAGGTATTAAGATGGGATGCGGCATCTTCACTAGGAAGGCTGGAGAATTGCTCTTTCATAACAAGATTCAGCAAAGCAGCATTGATTTCATATGATTCCGCACTAGTGGCAGGAGCAATCGGAGTACTAATAAAATCATTATTATTAGTATTCAAGAAGTCATAAAGTTTAGTGTTTTCTGTCATGGTGACTTGAGCAAGCAAGCAAGCACACAAGCGAACAAAAAGCAAGCGAGAGAAAAGGGCGAACGAAAAAGGCAAACGAAAAAGGCAAATATTTTTGTAAATTTTGGTTTTTCAGAAGTGGGGGAGAGGAAAACGAGAGGAAAAAAAGGTAAATGCAAGAGATGAGTTTGCGACACTTACTTGGATGAGTTCTTGACTTGATCCTCCCGAGCAACGGCGCTAGAAATCCTTCTGCTACTTCTCAAACAACAGCGCCAGAAATTGACACGTTGACGGAGACTTTCTTGCGTTGGTTTTTCCCTTGAAGAGGAAAGGGTGATGCAGCACAGGAGCAGTAAGTATTTCCCTCAGTTTGAGAACCAAGGTATCAATACAGTATAAGAATCACGTCAAGTCCAGAGTACCTGCGCAAACACAAAAGAGCTTGCACCCAACGCTATAAAGGGGTTGTCAATCCCTTCAAGATTGATTGCAAAGTGAGATCTGAAGGCGGAAAGTGCAACGAGGTAAAAGAGTAAGGCTGAAAATATGGTGTGAAGTAGACCCGGGGGCCATAGTGTTCACTACAGGCTTCTCTCAAAATAGCAAATATTACGGTGGGTGAACAAATTACTGTCGAGCAATTGATAGAACCGTGCAAAGTCATGACGATATCTAAGGGAATGATCATACATATAGGCATCACGTCCGAGACAAGTAGACCGATACTTTCTGCATCTACTACTATTACTCCACACATCGACCGCTATCCAGCATGCATCTAGTGTATTGAGTTCATGGCGAACAGAGTAATGCTTTAAGAAAGATGACATGATGTAGAGGGATAAACTCAAACCATTGATGAAAACCCCATCTTTTTACCCTTGATGGCAACAACATGATGCGTGCCTCGCTACCCCTTCTGTCACTTGGTGAGGTCACCGCACGGTATGAACCCAAAACCAAGCACTTCTCCCATTGCAAGAATCATAGATCAAGTTGGCCAAAAAAACCCACAACTCGAATAGAATTACAAGGATATGAAATCATGCACACGAGAGATCAGAAGAAACTCAAATAAGATTCATAGATAATCTGATCATAAATCCACAATTCATCGGATCTCGACAAACACACTGCAAAAGAAGATTACATCGGATAGATCTCCATGAATATCATGGAGAACTTTGTATTGAAGATCCAAGAGAGAGAAGAAGCCATCTAGCTACTAGCTATGGACCCGTAGGTCTATGGTGAACTACTCACGCATCATCGGAGAGGTCATGGTGTTGATGAAGAAGCCCTTCGTATCCGAATCCCCCCTCCGACAGGGCACTATAAGGTGCCCAGATGGGATCTTGCGGAGACAGAAGCTTGCGGCGGCGGAAAAGTATTTTCGTGGATCTCCTCATTTTTTCTGGGATTTTAGGGAATTTATAGGCGAAGGGGCTAGGGCAGGGGAGGCCCAGGGAGCCCACAAGCCTGGGAGGCGCCCCCCCCCCCTCGCCGCGCCTAGGGGGCTTGTGGGATCCCCTATTGGCCCCTGCCTTGGTTCTCAAGCTTGACGCGTATCTTCTGTTCTAGAAAACTCTTTTTGGTAATTTTATTCCGTTTGGACACCGTTTAAAATCCTCCTGTGAAAAGGGTCAAAAACAAGGAAAAAACAGGAACTGGCACTTGGCACTGAGTTAATAAGTTAGTCCCAAAAAAGATACAAAAGGTATACAAAACATCCAAAGTTTGACAAGATAATAGCATGAAACCATCAAAAATTATAGATACGTTGGAGACGTATCATGCATCATCGAGCTTCTTAGACCAATTCTTTCTAGACCTATTGACAGTCTTTTGCGGAGTTAGTTTAATATCTCTATTGCTTAGCTGTACTTGACCACTGGACTAAGGGTGATAGGGAAATGCAACTCTATGGTTGACATCATACTTAGCAAGCGTTTTACGGAAAGCACCATGAATGAAATGTGAACCACCATCAGTCATTAGATATCTAGGGACTCCAAATCTAGGGAAAATAACTTCTTTAAGCATCCTGATAGAGGTGTTGTGATCAGCACTACTAGTTGGGATAGCTTCTACCCACTTAGTAACGTAATCAACAACAACTAGGATATGACTATACCCGTTGGATTTTGGAAAAGGTCCCATATAATCAAAACTCCAAACATCAAATGGTTCAATGACAAGTGAATAAATCATAGGCATTTCCTCACGTTTACTGATATTACCTATTCTTTGACATTCGTCACAAGACAAGACAAACGTACAGGCATCCTTGAAGAGAGTGGGCCAACAGAAACCTGATTGCAATACCTTGTGTGCAGTTCTATCCCCCGCATGGTGTCCTCCGTAAGCCTCGGAGTGACACTTCTGTAGGATCTGTCCCTGTTCATGTTCTGGTACACAACGTCTAATAAAACCATCTACTCCTTCCTTATAAAGGTGAGGATCATCCCAGAAGTAATGTCTCAAATCAAAGAAGAATTTCTTCTTTTGCTGGTATGTGAAACTAGGTGGTATATATTTGGCAACGATATAATTTGCATAGTCATCATACCACGGTGTACTACGTGAAGTATTGATGACATTCAATTCCTCATCAGGGAAGCTATCATCAATAGGTTGTGGGTCATCAAGAACATTCTCCAACCTAGACAAGTTATCTGCTACGGGGTTCTCAGCACCCTTCCTATCGACAACATGCAAATCAAATTCTTTTAGCAAGAGAACCCATCTGATAAGTCTAGGTTTAGCGCCTTTCTTTTCCATGAGGTACTTAATAGCAGCACGATCAGTGTGAATAGTGACTTTAGAATCAACTATGTAAGATCTGAACTTTTCACATCCAAACACGACTGCTAAAAATTCCTTTTCAGTAGTAGCATAGTTTCTTTGGGCACTGTCTAGAGTTTTACTAGCATAATGAATAAAATTCAACTTCTATCAACTCTTTGTCCTAGGACAGCACCCACAGCATAATCACTAGCATCACACATAATCTCAAAAGGTAAGTTCCAATCAGGTGGCTGAACAATAGGTGCAGTTATCAAGGCCTTCTTAAGTATTTCAAAGGCTTCCTCACAATCATCGTCAAAAACAAAAGGAATATCCTTTTGAAAGAGATTGGTAAGAGGCCTAGAAATCTTAGAGAAGTCTTTAAATGAACCTTCTATAGAAACCAGCATGACCAAGGAAACTTCTTATACCTTTGATATCTGTAGGGCATGGCATTTTCTCGATCGCATCAACCTTAGCCTTATTGACTTCAATACCTCTTTCAGAAATTTTATGTCCTAAGACGATGCCTTCATTAACCATAAAGTGGCACTTCTTCCAATTCAAGACAAGATTGGTATCTTTACATCTCTGCAGGACTCGATCAAGGTTGCTGAGGCAATCATCAAAAGAAGACCCGTAAACAGAAAAGTCATCCATGAAAACCTCAACAATCTTTTCACAAAAGTTAGAGAATATAGCCATCATACATCTTTGAAAGGTAGCAGGTGCATTATATAAGCCAAAAGGCATACGTCTGTAAGCGAAGGTACTGAAAGGGTAGGTGAAAGTGGTTTTCTCCTGATCAGATTGTGCAACAGGTATTTGGGAGAAACCAGAATAACCATCTAGAAAGCAGAAGTGTGTGTGTTTAGATAGTCTTTCTAGCATTTGGTCGATAAAAGGCAAAGGGTAATGATCTTTCCTAGTGGCTTTATTCAATTTCCTAAAATCGATCACCATCCTATAGCCAGTAATAATCCTCTGTGGGATCAATTCATCCTTATCATTAGGGACAACGGTAATACCTCCCTTCTTAGGGATGCAATGCACCAGACTCACCCAATCACTATGAGCAACAGTATAGATAATACCAATTTCCAGGAGCTTTAGTATTTCTTTTCTTACTAACTCTTTCATCTTAGGATTTAATCTCCGTTGATGATCGGCAACTGGTTTGGAATCAGGATCAATTTTAATCTTGTGCTGGCATAGAGTGGGACTAATGCCCTTAAGATCGTCAAGAGTATATCCAATAGCAGCACGGTGCTTCCTCGGAGTTTTTAATAACTTCTTTTCTTCATGCTCTGAAAGGTTGGCACTAATTATAACAGGATATATCTCTTTTTCATCGAGATAAGCATACTTAAGAGTATCAGGCAACTGTTTAAGCTCGAACACAGGATCACCCTTTGGTGGGGGTGGATCTCCAAGCAGTTCAACAGGCAAATTATTCTTAAGGATAGGATGTTGCTCTAAAGATCAGTAGGGGGCACAGCAATAGAAGCTAGGGCAATAATTTCATCCTTGCTAGGCAACTCTTTTTCATGAGGTTGTCTACCAAACTTGGAGAAATTGAACTCATGTGACACACCTTCAAAGCCAACAGTGACAGTTTGCTTCTCACAGTCAATATGAGCATTGACAGTATTGAGGAAAGGTCTGCCAAATATGATGGGACAAAAGCTATCTTGTGTGGTAGCAAGAACGAGAAAATCAGCACGATACTTCGTTTTACCACACAAGACTTCAACATCTCTAACAATTCCCAAAGGGCAGATAGCATCTCTATTGGCAAGCTGAATAGTGGCATCAATAGGTTCCATCTCAACAGGTGCAATCTCGTCTTTAATTTCATCATATAAAGATTGAGGTATTGCACTAACACTAGCACCCACGTCACATAAACCATGATAACAATGATCTCCTATCTTAACAGAAACAACAGGCGTGCCAACAACAGGCCTATGTTTGTCTCTAGCATGTGGTTTAGCAATTCTAGCAGCATCTCCACAGAAGTGAATATCATGGCCATCAACATTGTCGGACAGGAGATCTTTGATAATAGCAATGCTAGGTTCAACTCTAATTTTCTCAGTGGGTGTAGGTGTTCTAATGTAGCCCCTACGTATCACAGTTGAAGCTTTAGAATGATCCTTTATCCTAACAAGGAAAGGTGGTTTCTCAATGTAAGCACTGCGAACAATAGGATCATTATAAGCGATGACTTTCTCTTCAACTGGATTGGGTTTAACTACATTGACTTCCAAGGGAGGATGATATTTAAACCACTTCTCTTTAGGGAGATCAATATGAGCAGCAAAAGATTCACACAATGAAGCTACTATCTTAGAGTCAAGTCCATATTTAGCGCTAAAATCACAAAAGGTATTTGTTTCAACAAAGGATTTAACGCAATCCAACTTGAAATTCATACCTGACTCCTTACCTTCTTCAAACTCCCAATTTTCAGAGTTGCATTTAATTATTTCCAATAAATTCCATTTGAAGTCAATGTCTTTCTTCATAAAAGAACCGGCACAAGAAGTATCAAGCATGGTGCGATTATCATGAGAAAGCCGAGCATACAAGTTCTGAATGATAACTTCTCTTGAGAGCTCATGGTTGGGGCATGAATATAACATTGATTTAAGCCTCCCCCAAGATTGAGTGGTAATTTCTCTGTCACGAGGCCAAAAATTATAAATATAATTCCGATCACGATGTACCAAATGCATAGGATAAAACCTTTGATGAAACTCCAATTTCAATCGGTTGTAGTTCCATGATCCACTATCATCACATAGCCTATACCATGTCAATGCTCTATCCCTCAAAGATAAGGGAAAGACCTTCTTCTTGACCTCATCCTCGGGCAAACCTGCAAGCTTAAATAAACCACAAACTTCATCTACATAGATTAGATGCAAGTTGGGATGTGATGTTCCATCTCCTGTAAAAGGATTAGCCAGCAGTTTCTCAAGCATACCCGAAGGAAATTCATAGCCAATATTTTTACTAGGTGCAGCAGGTTGAGAAGCAACTCCTTGTGCTTCCGTTCGAGGTGAAGATACCTCGAACAAGCTCCTCAAAGGATTAGTTTCCATAGTAACAAGTGACAATAAATTTCAGCACACTATATAAATGTTTCCTTACCAAATTCCACTTACCAAAGGCGCTTCACTCCCCGGCAACGGCGCCAGAAAAGAGTCTTGATGACCCACAAGTGTAGGTGATCTATCGTAGTCCTTTCAATAAGTAAGAGTGTCGAACCCAACGACGAGCAGAAGGGTCGGACAAGTGGTTTTCAGCAAGGTAATCTCTGCAAGCACTGAAATTATCGGTAACACATAGTGGTGTGAAAAGATGATTCATAGCAAGTAGCAAGTAACAACGGTAACAAAGGTGCAGCAAAGTGGCCAAATCCTTTTTGTAGCAAGGTACAAGCCTAGACAAACTCTTATAGGAGGTAAAGGACTCCCGAGGACACATGGGAATTTCTGTCAAGCTAGTTTTCATCATGTTCATATGATTCACGTTCGCTACTTTGATAGTTTGATATGTGGATGGACCGGTGCTTGGGTACTGCCCTTACTTGGACAAACATCCCACTTATGATTAACCCCTCTCGCAAGCATCCGCAACTACGAAAGAAGAATTAAGACAAAGTCTAACCATATCATTAAACTAGTGGATCCAAATCAGCCCCTTACGAAGCAACGCATAAACTAGGGTTTAAGCTTCTGTCACTCTAGCAACCCATCATCTACTTACTACTTCCCAATGCCTTGCTCTAGGCCCATATAATTGTGAAGTGTTATGTAGCCGACGTTCACATAACACCACTAGAGGAAAAACAACATACAACGCATCAAAATATCGAACGAATACCAAATTCACATGACTACTTATAGCATGACTTATCCCATGTCCTCAGGAACAAAAGTGACTACTCACAAAGCATAATAATATTCATGACCAGAGAGGTATTGAATGGCATCAAGGATCTGAACATATAATCTTCCACCGAGTAATACAACTAGCATCAACTACAAAGAGTAATTAACACTACTAGCAACCTTACAAGTACCAATCGGAGTCGCGAGACGGAGATTGGTTATAAGAGATGAACTAGGGTTTGGAGATGAGATAGTGCTGATGAAGATGTTGATGGTGATGAGTCCCCTCCGATGAGGGGAGTGTTGGTGATGACGATGGCGACGATTTCCCCCTCCGGGAGGGAAGTTTCCCCGGCAGGACGACCCTGCCGGAGCTCTAGATTGGTTCTGCTCAAGTTCCGCCTCGTGGCAGCGGCGATTCCTCCCGAAAGCCTCCTCTTGATTTTTTCTAGAACGAAACCCTCCTTATAGCAAAAGAGGGGGGCCCGAGGGCCAACTGGGAGCCCACAAGCCCCCTAGGCGCGGCCAGGGGGGTAGGTCGCGCCTAGCAGGCTTGTGGCCTCCTGGTGGCTCCCCTCTGGTACTTCTTCCACCCAGTATTTTTTATAAATTCCAAAATAAATCCTCGTGGATTTTCACGGCTTTTGGAGTTGCGCAGAATAGGTATCTCAAAGTTGCTCCTTTTTCAGGCTAGAATTCCAGCTGTCGGCATTCTCCCTCTTCATGTAAACCTAGCAAAATAAGAGAGAAAAGGCATAAGTATTGTACCGTGAAGTGTAATAACAGCCCATAAAGCGATAAATATCAACATAAAAGCATGATGCAAAATGGACGTATCATGGACCAACACCTAGTGGGCAGGCCCAACCCCCGACTAAGGCCCAATGCATCTAGGAGGTGGGAAGGAAAGAAACCCAAGTAGGGAAGGGAGGAATCCTACTAGGAGTAGGATTGTAGGTGGACTCTTCCACCTCCTCCACTTCTGCCGAACCCTTTGAGGATTTTGAGGCTGCCTCCTCCCCTCCCTCCCTCCTATATATACTAGAGGATTTTAGGGCGGCCCTGATGTTTGTTGTGTATCCCTTGCAACGGCGCCAGAAATAGTTGTGTCAACGGCACCAAGAATCCTTAGTTGCGGCTACGCCTTAAGGGACTTCCTAGGCAAGTATGCAAAGGATTTCCCCCGTGGCCTTGGAGCCTTGCATTGGTGTTCCCTCGAAGCTGAAAGGGTGATGTAGCACAACAACGGTAAGTATTTCCCTCAGTTTGAGAACCAAGGTATCAATCCGGCGGAGGAGTATCTCAAGATCCTGCACAAACAAAAAAGCTTGCACCCAACGCTATGAAGGGGTTGTCAATCCCTTATAGATTGTTTGCCAAGTGAGAACAGAAAGCAACAAAGTAACAAAGCAAAGTAAAAGCGGAAGTGTAAACGATGGATGTGAATAGACCCAGGGGCCGTAGTGTTTACTAGTGGCTTCTCTCATGAAAGCAAGTAGACGGTGGGTGAACAAATTACTGTCGAGCAACTGATAGAACCGCACAAAGTCGTGACGATATCTATGCAATGATTATATATATAGGCATCACGTCCGAAACAAGTAGACCGATACTTTCTGCATCTACTACTATTACTCCACACTTCGACCGCTATCCAGCATGCATCTAGTGTATTAAGTCCATAAGAACAGAGTAACGCCTTAACCAAGATGACATGATGTAGAGGGATAATCTCAAACCAATGATAAAACCCCCATCTTTTTACCCTTGATGGTAACTACTTGATGTGTGCCTTGCTGCCCCTATTGTCACTGGGAAAGGTCACCACATGGCAGAACCCAAAACCAAGCACTTCTTCCATTGCAAGAATCATAGATCTAGTTGGCCAAACAAAACCCAAGACTCGGAGGGACTTACAAGGATATCAAATCATGCATATAAGAAATCAGCAAAGACTCAAATATATATCATAGATAATCTGATCACAAATCCACAATTCATCGGATCTCGACAAACACACCACCAAAGAAGATTACATCGGATAGATCTCCATGAAGATCATGGAGAACTTTGTATTGAAGATCCAAGAGAGAGAAGAAGCAGTCTAGCTACTAACTACGGACTCGTAGGTCTGAAGTGAACTACTCACGAGTCATTGGAAGGGCGATGATGATGAAGAAGAAGCCCTCCAACTCCAAAGTCCCCTCCGGCAGGGCGCTGGGAAGGCTCTCTAGATGAGATCTTGCGGAAACGGAAGCTTGCGGAGGCGGAAAAGTATTTTCGAGGCTCCCCTGATTTTTTGCGGAATATTTGGGAATTTATAGGCCAAAGACCTAGGTAAGGGGGCAGCCAGGGAGGCCACAAGCCTGCCCACCGCCGCCTCCCCCCTGGTGCCGGAGTGGGGGCTTGTGAGCTCCCTGGAGCCCACCTGGCTTGGCCCAAAAGCCCCCTGGTCTTCTTCCGTTCGGGAAAAAATCATTTCGGGGTTTTTCTTCCGTTTGGACTCCGTTCCAAAATCAGATCTGAAAAGAGTCAAAAACACGGAAAAACAGGAACTGGCACTTGGAACTGAATTAATAAGTTAGTCCCAAAAAAAGATATAAAAGGTACATAAAACAACCAAAGAAGACAAGATAACAGCGTGAAACCATCAAAAGTTATAGATACGTTTGAGACGTATCAGACCCTAACCCTAATAAGCCATGTGCCGGTGTCTCTCTCTCTAGGTTGTTTTCTCCTCTAGACTAGTTCAGGAGAGCTTGGCGAATCCTTGCTGGATTAGTTCACCACCACACCGTCGTGCTGGAGAACTCATATACCTCTCCGCCCGTCTTGCTGGATCAGGAAGGCGGAGATCGTCATCGAGCTGTACGTGTGCTGAACGCGGAGGTGCCATCCGTTTGTTACTAGATCGGGAAGGATCGTGATGAGATCGTGGGACGGATCATGATGAGATCGTGGGACGGATCATGATGAGATCGCGGGACGGATTGTGATAATATTGTGGGACGGATCGTGATTGGATCACGAAGACGTACGACTACATCAATCACGTTATATACACTTTCGCTTAGCGATCTACAAGGGTATGTAGATGCACTCTCCCCTCTCGTAGATGGTCATCATCATGGATAGATCTTGTGTGCGCGTAGGAAATTTTTTGTTTCCCATGCAACGTTCACCAACAAAGCATACCACCCAAAATATTTTATCTCTATTTTTTTGCTTTGAGCTCTCGCACCGCTACAAATCTGTGTTTCCTGTGTGAAGGGCCTATCTATTTACTTTATGATTTCTTTATTTTGAATTTGAGTCTCCATATTCTCTTATAAAGAACCAACTCAGGAACACTCTTATCATACTTAAGCATTGGATGTAACTAATATTTGGGTGTGCTGCATAAATGGATCAATGATGAAGCATGATGGGCTAGGGATAGCGTTCTTTAGTGTTGTTATTTTGAAAGACTTGGTTGCTTGTTTATATGCTTGAGTATTAAAGTTTTCATGTCAAATTACGAGCTATTGCTTTGAATCATCTACAAGTCCATATGTCCATGCTAATAATAAAGAATATGATGAACATGTTAGGCAACATTCCACATCAAATTTTTTGTTTTTATCATTTACCTACTCGAGGATGAGCAGGAATTAAGCTTGGGGATGCTGATACATCTCCAATGTATCTAAATTTTTTGATTGTTCCATGCTATTATATTATCATTCTTGGATGTTTTATAATCATTTTATAGCAACTTTATATCATCTTTTGGGACTAACCTATTGACATAGTGCCAAGTGCCACGTGCTGTTTTTTTTTGCTTGTTTTTTCCTTCACAGAAAATCAATATCATATGAAGTCCAAATGCCACGAAACTTTTTGGAGATTTTTTTGAACGAGAAGGAAACTTGAGGACCAAGGAAGCCAACCAGGGGAGTCCGAGGCATCCCACTAGGCCCGAGGGCACGCCCTGGACCCATGACGCGCCCTGGTGGGTAGTTGGGCCTCAGACACCTCCTCCACCGCATTTGAGCTCTATGAATATCCAAATATCCCAGAAACCCTGGAGGAGTCAATGAAATATCGTTTTAGGCGCCGCAAGTTCCAAAAGCCATGAGATCCAATCTAGAGCCCGTTTCGGCACCGTGCCGGAGGCGAACACAGTCACAGAGGGGTTCATCATCCTCATTGTTGTCTATTCCTACATGAATAGATCTTGTCTACATCTTGTCATCGTTCTTAAAGCATTACTCCATTTCTCCATGAACTTAATACACTAGATGCATGTTGGATAGCAGTCGATGTGTGGAGTAATAGTAGTAGATGCAGGCAGGAATCGGTCTACTTGTCTTGGACGTGATGCCTATATAAATGATCATTGTCTTGGATATCGTCATAATTATTCACTCTTCTATCAATTTCGCAACAGTAATTTGTCTACCCACCGTTTGTTATTTTCTCGAGAGAAGCCACTAGTGAAACCTACGACCCCCGGGTCTATTTTGCATCATCTATTTGCAAGATCTATTTTGCTATTCACGTTTCCAATTTATTTGCTCTTTTATTTTCAGATCCATATTATCAAAAACCCAAAAATACTTGTTGTGTTTTATTTACCATTACTTTATTTGCATATATCAATCTATCTTGTTATTGTTTTATTTTACCCGTGAGGGATTGACAACCCCTACATGCGTTGGGTTGCGAGGATTTGTTATTTGTGTGTAGGTACTGCTTACATAGTCTTGTGGATCTTCCTACTCAATTGATACCTTGGTTTCATAACCGGGGAAAATACTTGTTGTTAATGTGCTACATCACTCTTTAAGTTGGAGGGAAACCAACGCAACCAACAAGGAGTCATCAGGCCTAGGCTCCCATTCAAACAAATTTTTATAGGAAAAAGTCCATTTTAACCCTGAATTCGTAGAGTTTCGGCAAATCAAACCCTCAAGTCAAAATCCCCGTCGTTTGTACCGTGAACTATACAATCCAGTCTAAATCAAACCTTAGGTTTGTTTGTCAAACCGGGATTGCAAAGGATGGCAAGATTTCTTGTTTTTAAGACAACAAGCCGGGATTTGTTGTATTGTGAGGCCCGCGCAAAAAATACTCGGTCCTCCTAGTTTTTAATGCTAGCGGCTGTCGGCGGCGGCCTCCGTAGCAGGCGACTTCGCCGCCTCCGGGTCCGACACGGCTCCCCCCGATCCCGACTTTGTATCGGCCCCACGAGGCGTCCCCGGTCGTCTTGGGCTTCCTCTATGGCACCTTCGACGATGCCGCCTCCCTCTCTCGTCCCCCCGTCGATCCCTCTGTCTTCGCCGGCCGCCGTGACCAATCCGCTTCCCCTCGGCGCCGCCCGACCCCTTCCATCTCGTCCGTCTAGGCTTCACCTCTAACTGCTCCTCCTCTTCGCCGAGCTGCTCCACCCATGATGCGCCCTCCGGCCCACCGCTCCACCTTCGTTCGTCTAGCCCTCCGTCTTCGCCGTCCGCCGCGACCCATCCCTCTTCCTATCGGCGCCTCCTGATCCATTCTCTGTCGTCCGCCTAGGCTTCGCCTCTGACTGCTCCGCCTTGCCCGTACCTCCTCGTCCATCGTCGGGCTGCTCCACCCTCCGGCCCGCCGCTCCCGGCTGCGCCTTGAACTCGTTCATCTGCCACCAAATTGGTTGGTCGGAGTCGTGCGTCATGATGGAGAACTGAAGACTCAGGAGCAGTAATAGATCATTAGAATAAATTGTTCATGACACTAAAAAATATTCACACATTTAAAGATAATATTCACGCATTAAAAAAGGTAATATGGTAATAGCTCTTCGTTTCTAAAAAATAATAATTCATTGTTTTTGAAAAAAGTTCACGGATATGGTAAAATTTCATTGATTTTAAAAAACCTCAGGAATTTAAAAACAGTTCAGAGAAAAGAGTTCAACACTTTTTTAAAAAGTTCACAAAAATTCAATAAAAAATAAATTATGGATTCAGGAAAAGTTCAATGCTATTAAAAAATTCACGGATTTTCAAATGAAAAGTCCACGGATTTGAATCATCTTGCACAATATTTTAGCACACTAACACACACAAAAGAAACAAATGGGCCGACTCAATGCCCTCCCTGGCCCATCAGTTAGCCGAATCCTGGTTGACATTTACCACGTGAGCGTTTTTATGTCTCAGGGTTCAATTTATATCGGGATTGTATAATTGAGGGTACAAACGATAGGGATTTGGACTTGAGGTTTTGATTCACCTAAATTTAGGTTTTAAAATGGACTTTTTCCTATTTATAATAATCTACAACAATTTTCTGCATCCGAGGAGGATCAGAAACAGGTCCCTCAGCCCCTTCAAGTACATGAATAGTTTTCTTCCTTCTCCTCTGGTTAGCAACAACATTAAAATGTGCAATATTCCTATCCTCTTCTAAGATATCTCTATCTAGTTTTAATCTCTTCTATCTGCCAAACCATGGACAACTCTTTAAAAATATCACACATCTTATTCTTATCCATGTCTGTGAGATCTCCAACCTCGGCTTTAGTATCTAACATATCATACTCCTCCATAAGCTCATTCTTATTCACTCTAAGAAAAATCTTCTATATTCCTACTCCATCCTTTAGCCATCCTCCTGAAAGTCCTCACTTTATGTTGCCATACATCAAGAGGATTATTACTAAAGCACCTACTACCCTAGGCTTTCTCAACAAGCCCCTTGAAATCAGGTCTGGTAATCCACCACTTTTCAAATTTAAAACTCCTAGGATTAGAAGTCCCACCCACTCGAGAGTCCCACAAAATGGGTGTATGGTCACTGTCAACCCTAGGTAATGCTACAACAATTGCTAAGGGATAGTATAAAATTATGTAGAACAAAAGATCCTATCTATCTTAGACATAACCAGCTTCTCCTGATTGTTAGCCCAATTGTACATCCTACCAGACATGTTAATCTCCAACGAGACCACATGTCCACCCATATATCAAATTTATCAACCCACCTATAGTTAAAATTACCATTATTCTTATCAATGGGGCATCTAACAAGATTAAAGTCCCCTCCAAACAGACAAGGACAATCCCAACCCAAACATAACTCATGTAGTTCTGAAATAAAAGCCATTTTCTCCTCTTCATAAGCAGGACCATAAATAGTAGAGACCCTAGTTACCAAGTCATCATTCTCATCTTTAATCATCACACTTACATACTACTTCTTAATGTCCCAACTAATAATGTCAAAAACATCTACATCT
The DNA here is from genome assembly GCF_904849725.1 of Hordeum vulgare subsp. vulgare. Lineage (NCBI taxonomy): Eukaryota > Viridiplantae > Streptophyta > Magnoliopsida > Poales > Poaceae > Hordeum > Hordeum vulgare. Next base: position 83,410,285 of record NC_058520.1, read on the forward strand.
ACACTAACTAAAGTGCCTCCAGCACGGCCATTGGAAGGAAGGAAATTCTAAGAGAAATTCCTATTACCCATCAGGTTCTTAAGAACATTTTTCTGAAAAGTCACTTTGTTTGGTCTCTTGAAAGCCTATCAAAGTGGGCTTTAAGGGCCAAATAGTGTCCTCTATACACTTCTTCCTGATGGGTAATGTAGCATAAATTCAAAATTTTCCTACGCATATTTAGATCTTCCTATGGAGAGACCAGCAACGAGAGAGGGGTAAGAGCATCTTCATACCTTTGAAGATTGCTAAGCGGAAGCGTTGCTAGAACGCGGTTGATGGAGTCGTACTCGCTGCGATTCAGATCGCGGTGTGATTCCGATCTAGTGCCGAATTACGACACCTCCGCGTTCAACACACGTACAGCCCGGTGACGTCTCCCGCACCTTGATCGAGCAAGGAGGAGGGAGAGGTTGGCAGCACGACGACGTGGTGTCGATGGAGAGACGAGGTCTCCCGATAGGGCTTCGCCAAGCACCGGCAGAGAGGAGGAGAAAGAAGGGCAGGGCTGCGCCGAGGGAGAGGGAGAAGTGTGTTTCCCAAGGGCCAAAACCCCTCTCTATTTATAGGAGGAGGGGGAGGGGCTGCGCCACCCCTAGGGTTCCCTCCCTAGGTGGTGCGGCAGCCACCAAATGGGAAAGGGGGCGGCGGCTAGGGTGGGAGGGGGTGGCACACCACCTGGTGGGCCTAAGGCCCACCTGTGCCTAGGGTTTGCCCCCCTTCCCTCTCCCCTGCGCATTGGGCTGAGTGGGGAGGCGCACCAGCCCACCTAGGGGCTGGTTCCCTCCCCCACTTGGCCCACCTTACCTCCCGGGGTCGTTGTCCCCCTTCGGTGGACCCCCGGGGCCACCTCCGGTGGTCCCGTTACGTTACCGGTGATGCCCGAAACACTTCCGGTGTCCGAAACCATCCGTCCTATATATCAATCTTTACCTCTGGACCATTCCGGAGCTCCTTGTGACGTCCGGGATCTCATACGGGACTCCGAACAACTTTCGGTAACCTCGTATAACAATTCCTTATAATCCTAGCGTCACCGAACCTTAAGTGTGTAGACCCTACGGGTTCGGGAGACACGCAGACATGACCGAGACACCTCTTTGGACAATAACCATCAGCGGGGTCTGGATACCCATGGTGGCTCCCACTTGCTCCATGATGATCTCATCGGATGAACCACGATGTCAATGATTCAATCAATCCCGTATACAATTCCCTTTGTCTGTCGGTATAGAACTTGCCCGAGATTCGATCGTCGGTATACCAATACCTTGTTCAATCTCGTTACCGGTAAGTCTCTTTACTCGTTCCGTAGCACGTCATCGTGTGAATAACTGCTTAGTCACATTGAGCTCATGATGATGTTCTACCGAGTGGGCCCAGACATACCTCTCCGTCACACGGAGTGACAAATCCCGATCTCGATTCGTACCAACCCAACAGACACTTTCGGAGGTACCCGTAGTGCACCTTTATAGTCACCCAGTTACGTTGTGACGTTTGATACACCCAAAGCACTCCTACGGTATCCGGGAGTTGCACAATCTCACGGTCGAAGGAAAAGATACTTGACATTAGAAAAGCTTTAGCATACGAACAATACGATCTAGTGTTATGCTTAGGATTGGGTCTTGTCCATGACATCATTCTCCTAATGATGTGATCCCGTTATAAATGACATCTAATGCCCATGATCAGGAAACCATGATCATCTATTGACTAACGAGCTAGCCAACTAGAGGCTTGCTAGGGACACTTTGTGATCTATTTATTCACACATGTATTACTGTTTCCTGTTGATACAATTATATCATGAACAATAGACGATTATCATGAACAAGGAAATATGATAATAACCATTTTATTATTGCCTCTAGGGCATATTTCCGACACTTCCTACCAGGGGCAAGCAAACCCCTCGAATCCCAAAAGATGTACTTCATTGAAACTTTTTATTGGGATGCTTGCCCCATCTAGTTTTTAGACCATGTGACCAGTTTCTAGCTAATTCTACATCATCCACATCAAAAGTATTATCTGGTTTTCCTAGTGTCAAAAAATTCAAATCATCACTAATATCTAATCTGGCAATCTCATCACCAGCATTGCACTCATCATCAATGACAACACCAACAATATTAGTCATATCTACTATGTTCTCGACAAGGAGAACATTAAAAGCTTTATGAGCAGCCATACCTTTTAGACTAGGAATTTCTAGATTTTTCTTCATCTGAAGCAGTTTGGATTTTTCCATGACATGTTGAGGCCCCATGTTTCTGGCACTTTTCCTTGTAGCTTGCACACGCCCCACACTTTTTGCTTCTTTCCTACCATATTCTCAGCTCAAGTGGATTCATTAACCTCTTGTAACTTCTCAACACCCATTTGCCTAAAGTCACGCATGATATCCTCTGGCAGATCATTTTCTTTCAGGCCAGAGCCTTCTCCCTCTATGTTTATGACCATCAATCCCCCATTCATGGAATCTTCTTGTGACCTATCATCCTCTACCTCCTATAGCTCAATGAAAATAAATTTTGTAGCCTCATTAACATGTTCCTCTCTTGGCATTACAGACCCACAGTCCATCCCTTCTTCAAAAACATGCTACCCAATCTTCAGGGTTTGAACCTCTTCATTATTAGCCCTGTCTCCTTCCTATTCCATCACTCCCATAGAAATCAGCCTTCCACCACTAGCATTGCCATCTATGTTATCCATAACACTTTTTCCATTAACTGAACTGCTGGAACTCCCACTGATCCCACCAGCTCTCTTATCAGTATCCATCCGATCTCTTTGCTGCCCCTCTCCTCCATCTCCACTATCCTTATCTCTGCTCTTGTTTATATCAACATATTTCCTAACTATGGGCAGCTCAACAATCATCTGAGATTTGAAGGTCTTGCCCCCAATATTAAACAGTCTCTCACATGGAATTTTGGATGGACCTCTATACTAAAATTTTACTCTGACATGCTCGAACAAGCAATGAAACATACCTTCTCAGTCCATCTCCTTCAGTAACCCAAAAGTAGAGACACATTGGTCTAGAACCGACCACTCACACCACCTAGGAAGTCAACCTCTCACCTGCACCCATACCTCTACCAACTCATCCAGTTTAGCTAACTCTTCTTTCCACACTTCCACCTTAACAGTGACATCCATAGAAGGAAGTCCAAAGCAGGGGTATCCTGCCACCTGCTCCACTGATATATGTGGAGGGAATTTAACCAGAAAAGAATCCTCATCAATTTCCCTAACCTGCCATGGCCAATTGGTTTTGTTGATCACATAAAACTCCTTGGCCAGATCTTCTTTGCATACATGATCGGACTCAATGTAGAGAACTCCACAGTTCCTCAGCATCCCAATGGAATTACCACCCAGATCAGATAGCTCAAGATGGTAGAAGCCCAGCCCAGAAGGAGCACTACCAATGTATTTGGCCATATGATGCGGTCTCTTCTTAATATGGTATGTTTCCACCCGATGAATAGAAGATTTGCAGATGAAGCACTTCTTGGCCCTGACACACATAGCCTTGTGGTGTCTAGGATCACCACAACTGTAACATGTCACTTGAGGATAATCAGTAAAGTCCTTTGGTTGATTTAACTAACCAGCTCCCTCAAAACTACCCACAACATCACACTTTCCCTGGTTTTTCTTTGGTTTTCTCTTTCTGCTGCCCTGTTTTTTGATTTTGGTTCTTGCTTTGATTCCCAGGAGCACCTCCCTGCGTGCTCCTATGTTGCTGATCCCCACCAAAGCCCTGGTTGTTCTCCCATTGATTCCCCGGGAACAATGGATGGGGAAAAGGGTAGCCGCCCCCATACATCCATGGTGGAGGGGCTCTAGGAAAACCATAGAAAGGGCGAGGATAGGCGAACCGAGGGCCTCCCCAATCCGGGATCGGTACACCCTGCGACTGCATCTGAGAAGGGGAGGGAAAGAGGCCCCCACCCCTGCCACGCCCTGGATTAGCCTCAACCATCAGCTTCGCCTTCCAGAAACCCTTGAAATCCAACCTTGGCTCGCTCTGCCACGAGGAAGATGAGCAGCTGAAGCTCATTGGAGTCATGAAATCCCTGTCACTTTCCTTGTCCACAAAGCAATCCTCCATTATAAACTCTTGTCCCATCAATTGTTTCTCCGAGATCCAACGATCACCCGTCGGCGGCTAGGGTTCCCAACTCTAGTCACCCTTCTACACACAATGCGTGGTGGGGTTTGGGGAGGGAGAAAGAGATCCCTCCCACAACTGACCAAAATGGGTATTATCCGCCTCGCACTCGCTGCCAACCGACCCCACCTGCCAGAGACCCAACCTCCTCCCAACCATATCCACCCGCGTGCCTCAATACCGAAAATGCCCTTTGTTGACCTCCCGATCCTGCGGCCATGGTACCCTGGTACTAGCACTTAGTCCATTGCCGGTTGCGGGGACAAGTATGGCAATGGATCCACTAGCTCGGGGAACGGCAGAGTGTTGGCAGTCGAGAGTCCCAGCACGCAATTCTATCTCGCCTCCCACCTCGGGTCCCCCGGTTTAGCCTCCCTCTTGGCCCATTGCACAAATTCAAGCGGCGACAGGGAGGGGAACACCGACATCCGCCATATCTCCTCCACCAAGGCCTCGAAGTGGATCCTCATCGCGATATTCTTCAGCCCCCGATTCGCCTGATCCAGGCACGCCTTTGTAAATCAAACAACCAACAGCGTTGACCTCGGCTCGACCACCGCCTCGACCGCTTGCTCCGCTACCCTTCATTACCGCATGCACAAGGTCCAAGACATTGTGTTGTCGTGGTTCCGTGTCGCCCGCCCCCTCCATCTCTACGCCCGTGTCGCCCTGAGCACCTCCGACGGGACCGACGAGATCGGCATGAACAACTCCGGGAACGCATCGTAGACGAAAGGGAGTGCCAACGGGGTGGGCACCGACGGCCACGGCGGCCCTCGGTGGCGCGATAGCATGGCTGTGGGAGGGCACTACGACAGGATTGGTGGTGGCACTGAGGGAGGGGCGATTTTTCGCGAGAGCGACGAAACACATTTTTCGCGAGTCCCCACCAAAGAAGATTTCTGCTTATAATAGTCTCTCCCTAAAAATAAAGCACGTATCGCTTCTGTCGTACGTCGTGGCTTTTTTGCAAAAAAACCTTGAGGTTTATCGAAATCAACCCGCGGTCCTCCATGAAGCTGGGGCTCGTCTACGTGCGCGCGTGCAGAAGTAGAGAGCTCGCAGGTCCCCGTCGGCGACGTGAGCTTCGCATCAGGGCTCTGGCGTGGCGAGGAGGGCAAGGAAGGTCGGATCCACATCGGAGTTCCCCGGATCCGTCCATCCCCGGCGGCTGGCAGGCGGACAATAGGCGCAGGTCGCGGCGAGCAGGGTGGGTGCTCAAGGGGCTCCTCCCCTCGATCCCAAAGGGGCTGCCCGGCGGCGGCGTGCCAAGCGGCTGTGGCTGCGGGAGGGGCTTCCGTCGTGGGTGAAGTGCCCCGATGAGGAGACGAGCGCGGGGTCGGGCGAGGAGCTCGGCGGGAAACGACTGCAGAGGTTGCAGCTCTGGCCGAGCTAGGCCTTGGGGAGGGCAGCCATCCGAGGTGGACTGGATCCGCGACCAGAGGCGGGTTCTGGTGGTGAAGAGATGGATATGGTGGATGGGGCGACCTGCACGCGAGCGATGGCGGCGACAACTTGGGACATCGTCGAAACTGCAACTCTGGCAGCGCAATGGCTCCCCAGGCGGAGAAAACAAGACAAGGGGGAGAGGGGGTGAGGGAGGAGCAGCAGGAGGAGGGAAGCAACAGAAGGCAACTCTGGCAGCACAATGGCTCCCCTGATGGAGAAAACAGGACAAGGGGAGAGTGTTGGGGAACGTCGCATGGGAAACAAAAAATTTCCTACGCGCACGAAGACCTATCATGGTGATGTCCATCTACGAGAGGGGATATTCGATCTACGTACCCTTGTAGATCGCACAGCAGAAGCGTTAGTGAACGCGGTTGATGTAGTGGAACGTCCTCACGTCCCTCGATCCGCCCCACGAACCGTCCCGCGATCAGTCCCACGATCTAGTGCCGAACGGACGACACCTCCGCGTTCAGCACACGTACAGCTCGACGATGATCTCGGCCTTCTTGATCCAGCAAGAGAGACGGAGAGGTAGATGAGTTGTCCGGCAGCGTGACGGTGCTCCGGAGGTTGGTGGTGATCTTATCTCAGCAGGGCTCCGCCCGAACTCCGCAGAAACCCGATCTAGAGGTAAAACCGTGGATATATGTGGTCGGACTGCCGTGGCAAAGTTGTCTCAAATCAGCCCTAAAACCTCCGTATATATAGGGGGAAGAAGGGGAGCCTTGCCTTGGGGTCCAAGGAACCTCAAGGGGGTCGGCCGAGCCAGGGGGGGAGTCCTCTCCTTCCTAACCGAATCCAACTAGGTTTGGAAGGAGGAGTCCTTCCCCCTTTTCCCACCTCCTCTTTTTTTTCTCTTTGATTTTCTTCCTATGGCGCATAGGGCCTTCTTGGGCTGTCCCACCAGCCCACTAAGGGCTGGTGCGCCACCCCCAAGGCCTATGGGCTTCCCCGGGGTGGGTTGCCCCCCCCGGTGAACACCCGGAACCCATTCGTCATTCCCAGTACATTCCCGGTAACTCCGAAAACCTTCCGGTAATCAAATGAGGTCATCCTATATGTCAATCTTCGTTTCCGGACCATTCCGGAAACCCTCGTGACGTCCGTGATCTCATCCGGGACTCCGAACAACATTCGGTAACCAACCATATAACTCAAATACGCATAAAACAACGTCGAACCTTAAGTGTGCAGACCCTGCGGGTTCGAGAACTATGTAGACATGACCCGAGTGACTCCTCGGTCAATATCCAATAGCGGGACCTGGATGCCCATATTGGATCCTACATATTCTACGAAGATCTTATCGTTTGAACCTCAGTGCTGAGGATCATATAATCCCGTATGTCATTCCCTTTGTCCTTCGGTATGTTACTTACCCGAGATCCGATCGTCAGTATCCGCATACCTATTTCAATCTCGTTTACCGACAAGTCTCTTTACTCATTCCGTAATACAAGATCCCGCAACTTACACTAAGTCACATTGCTTGCAAGGCTTGTGTGTGATGTTGTATTATCGAGTGGGCCCCGAGATACCTCTCCGTCAAACGGAGTGACAAATCCCAGTCTCGATCCATACTAACTCAACGAACACCTTCGGAGATACGTGTAGAGCATCTTTATAGTCACCCAGTTACGTTGCGACGTTTGATACACAGAAAGCATTCCTCCGGTGTCAGTGAGTTATATGATCTCATGGTCATAGGAACAAATACTTGACACGCAGAAAACAGTAGCAAAAAAATGACACGATCAATATGCTACGTCTATTAGTTTGGGTCTAGTCCATCACGTGATTCTCCTAATGACGTGATCCAGTTATCAAGCAACAACACCTTGTTCATAATCAGAAGACCCTGACTATCTTTGATCAACTGGCTAGCCAACTAGAGGCTTGCTAGGGACAGTGTTTTGTCTATGTATCCACACATGTATATAAGTCTTCATTCAATACAATTATAGCATGGATAATAAACGATTATCTTGATACATGAATTATAATAATAACTATATTTATTATTGCCTCTAGGACATAATTTCAACAGAGAGGGGGTGGGGGAGGAGCAGCACGAGGAGGGAAGCAACAGAAGGCGACGGAAACGTCCTTGCTCGCTGGAGATCTCGACTGGCGGCGACGCTGGTTGTAGCGGAAGGAGGCTAATGCGAGAGTGCTTCCTAGGCGATTGGGAATGGGAGCTGCGGTTGGTGGGAACTTGCTGCAACCCTGCTTTTGAGCACGTCCAAACAAATTGAATCAGGGTCTCTGCTTTTGGTTGTTCAAACCTGTGGTAAGTCATTATAAACAATTGTGTTTCTGATGGCACCTAAATACATTGGATGATGTGCACCGTACTCTACTCCTATTGATCTTTTTAAGAAATCTCTACTACTATTGATTGATGATCACCACCTACAACCCAATCTTAGATCTATCCCATTTGTTTCGTCGATCATGATGAGGCTAAGCATGTGGCCCATTTCCGATCAAGCAACCAACTATCCGCAAAAGTTCCCTAAAAATACCCTAAAAAATATCCGCAAAAAACATAACACAGTAAATATAGTTTTAAAATGTTCCCAACTTTCATATGTTCACACTATTTTTGTTTCAAAAAAATATGTTCGTACCTTTTAAAAGATCTTAAAAATTCATAAAACATGTTCCACTTTTACTTAAAAATATTTCCATTTAGAAATGTACGACAAAGATAAAATCTGTTTCAAAAATTTCTTTTTTAGAGAAATGTTACAATTTTTAGAAAACGTAACTATTATTAAATAAGTGTTCCAATTTCAGTGAAAATATTAGCTTGTATTAATAAAGAAAATTTGCACGTTGTTTAGTAAAATTGAATATAAAAGATGATACACAATGGCCCATGAAATAGGTAGTGCTCTTTTTCCGTCCGCTGCGCGTTGTACGGGCATTTGTACTAGTAGCTACTAAATAAAATAGCCGCACGAATCTTCGCATAAAATTAAGGACACATTTAATTTTCCTTTAGCAAAAACGAACAAATAATAAAATACATAAACAGGAATAAAATTGTTGTCAGAAAATAATAAATTCAACACAAACCGAAAAGCACACACCAACACTGCACGAAACCCCGTCATGCTCCTCCCGCAACTGAACACTGAACTGAAGCCCCTACCTGAAGACAAGACAAGGGAAGAGCGGAGCAGAGAGCGCCGCGACCGCGAGCGTCCAACCCCCTCACCCCACCCACCTACTCCCCCCAGCAGAGTCGCTGCCGTGATCCCGAGATGTCGTCGTGGCTGCGGAGCGCGGTGAGCAAGGCTGTCGAGGCGGGCGGCCGCAGCGGCGTCACTCGTGCCGTGCTGGGCTACGCCGATGCCGTCGCCCACCACGCCGGCCAGGCCGTCGCCGAGGGCACCAAGATCCTCAATGATCGCATGGTGAGCGACCCTCCGCTTTCCGCGCCTCTGTTCGCTCCCCACTCCCGAAACCCCTTCGGTTTCCTCGAAATTGCAGCTGCTGGGGATGTGCAAACCGAGAAATTAGTCAAACCGAGATTTCGTGCAGACCAAGCCAAATCAAACAGCATTCAAGCTATGCTGATTCTAATTTAATCTGTACGAATTGAGGAGATCTCAGCAATTGGACGATTTCACCCCCCATGTTATGGCAAATTCATACTATGTTCCAAGACTGGGAAGGGTTGCCGCAGAGTGGGGAGAGAATCTAACACGTTCTGCGCATTTGGTATTTTAGGCTGACTGTTTGACCTTGGGTGCAGTGTGTTTGTACTGTACTCAAAGATATCAAATATCAAATGCCCTATCCCTGAGTCCTAATAATGATTTGCTACAAGTTATCCATGTGTTCAATGTGATTTGCAGATCACCCAGAACTACAAAAGTGTCAAGAAGACAGTGAAGCGCTTGGAAGAGGCGGCAGTCTCATCACGGGGGGATGTGAGAGTTCAGGTGCTAACGCGCTGGCTTAGGTCACTTCAAGAGATCGAGGCTGCGTTCGGAGGTTTGGATGGGAGTGTCTCACAGAATGTCTCTTCAATTGACCCAAACAGCTTGAAAACACCATTAGCAAGAGTATGCATCTACGCATCACATTGCCTTTGTGTGTCCGTTTGTGGCCATGCTCTGTATTTGCTTTGCTTCCTTCGTTTCATCTGTTTTGATTCGACTCTTGTGCACAGGTTTTGTTTTATGATGCTGACATTGGAGGAGCTCCTATGAATTTCCGAGATGTATTTCTCTATAGCCAAGCACTTGAGGGTATTACATTGTCCATGGTGAGTTGGTTCAGCCATGATAACCTGGCTGTCAAGACTACATAGAACATCTACTTCGTCTAACCAGCTTGATTTCCTGTCACACAATGCTATTGATTGTTCTTACCACTGATAGAAGCTATCAAACTAAACACATTTAAGTACTTTTTACGCGCAGGTTCTTGAAGCTCCCAAGGAAGAAGAGGTCTCCCTGCTTTTGGAAATTTTCGGGTGAGCTTATTGTGCAAATACAGTTTGGTGTTGCTAATTTTTGGATAGGTTGGACTTCAAGAATTTGTGGAACCTCATTTCCTTTTCTCCTTTAGTTGGCATAGTAGGAATATATTGTTACTTATTACTTAAACATGGTTGTACACGAGAAATCATCAACATTGTGTAGATTTCCTAGTTGTTTCTTGGCCCGAGTGAACATGATCTTCGAAACACCTGGATAAATTACTACTTTAAAATTTTAAGGTTTGTTCTTATCCATTAGTGTTGTAGTTGATTTTATGGTTATTTACAAGATACTCCCTCTTTACCTAAATAATTGTAGTTGGGGAGAACTAGACTAGTTCTCCCCAACTACAATTATTTAGGTACAGAGGGAGTAGTATTTGCAATGTGTGGATAAGGTTCTTATATGTTTATTTTCGTGACCATATTCTTATGCTGTTTTGTGGTTTCGATGATACATTTCTCCTGAACATACAGTTAAGATAACCCACGTATTGCTGAACAACCACGTCAGTTGTAGGCTTTGCAAGATTATACTAACTGTTCCTTGTATTACTGACTGTTCTTTTGATCTCAATAACCTTTCCATTTAACTATTTGCCATTTCCTCTAGCCTATGTCTTACAGGAGGGAAAGAAATCAATAACGCAATTATGAGCAGCATACAAGACTTGGCAAAATCATTCTCAGTTTACCACGATGAAGTCCTGGTACGTTTGTTGGATGTCCTATTCTCTTACGGCATGCAAATTACTAAACTGGCAAAAGGCTAAAATTGCAATATAATATTTTTTACAGATGATTCGTAAATATTATTACTAAGTGGGTGTTATATATCTGCCTAACTCATGGTCTACAACTATTATTCCCATATATGACTAAATTTCTTCGTTCGCACTCGAGTTTCTTTCTCTATTTTATCGCAATATTTTTGCTTACTGATGACATAGTGGAATTATTTATCATAGCTTGCTTGCTTTTCTTGCAAGCACTACTTTATCTATTTTTATTTACATTATTCAAATTTTGGATGATTTGTGTTTATACCACACATGATTTCTTGTTACCTTTTTCTTTCATACGAGGAAAAAAATGATTTTATTTGAGGAGAATTTTTAGGTTTCTAACAAAGTAACCGTGAGAAGAAACCATAACCATAGAGCGATGAATACGTGTGACTGTGAGGCCATGAACATAGTTATACTCTGGTACTTTAATAGTCTGCAAATATATTGCTTGAAGAACTAGAGCGATGAATGCGATAATGCATTTCTGCTCCACTGTCGCTGGACTATGGCTATTGTCTTTTATGGAGAGAGAACATAAGATTGTTCAGTAGTATCCATTTTTAATGTCTTTCCATTAGGGAAAACTTTAATTGATGCACAAGCAGTGAACTTTTTGAGAAATTGGCTTCATGTCTAGCATATTAAATTCCTATACACATTTAGGTGAAACGTGAGGAGCTGCTTCAGTTTACCCAAAGTGCTATTTCAGGACTAAAGAGGAGTGCTGACATTGTGAGGTGAGCATTTATGTAACTAGCTGTCAAAGTCTGGTTTTCTTGTTGTCTACACAATTTGGTATATGGTGTGCTGTAATGAGATTAATATTATACTTATCCCATGCATTTTTGTAGTAATTGGTCCATAAATGTCAACTAAACTCAATATTTGAATCATATACCTGGACCCTCCTTATCCAAAGTTTTTTGCCTGCAACATCTGGGGCGCCCAAAAGAGATACCGTGGTGCTTTTGCCTCTAAATTTCAGAAATTGTTTTAATTCCGTTTGTTGTTACTATAATATGTCAATTTTACTTCAGGATAGATGCTGAAGCCTTAGAATTGTGGAAGAAACTAGATGAGATGGAGGCATTGCGAGTTCAATCAACTGAAGATCCTGAAAAAGTTTCAGAAGATACTGCTGTTGCAGTCGTTGAGGTTTTGCCTCTGTCAACGTACTATAATTTATACTTACATACTCACAGAAGTTTTCTCGATTTAGCTTAATCGCCACTTGTCAGAGTACAGCGTAATGTGCACAGTGCACATATGTGTTTAGCTTGAGATCTTTAACTATATCCTTAGAATTTCTTATTTCATCCCACCTTATGAGCAAATGCTTGTCAGGGAAGTTGACCTCGCAGATAGATTGTCCCTGAAAACATATGCAATTGACTAATTGACTATACAGAACAGAAGCACCAACCATGATCTCACTGATTATGTTAAATCTGTTCACTGCACCAATGGGCAACAGTTCTCATCTAAACAATCGTTCAGTATCACATGTTTGATATGTTTTGATAATGTTACATCTTCTATTACTTCTATATATTTTTTTTGTTTCACAATCTTTTAAGGTGCTAACTGAATTCTCCACTTTGACCAGTCTTTTAAAGAAGCACTCACTGAAGTGAGGTTCTGCTCTAGAATGGAAGACCTTCTACTGAAGAAAAGATCAATTAACGCTGGGGATTCCCCGGAGGTTCATTTCCAGAAGGCATGTACTAATGTGATCTTTATGCATATCATTTTTAAGCTTGAAATTTTCATATTTTAGAACTTCTTGCAAAATGACTGAATGTTACCTTTCACATAATACTTTAGATTACTATTAGAAATATCTTTCAGTGCTATGCGCTGCAGATTTTATGCACATACTTATACTTCTTTTTTGTTCCTGGAACTTCATTTGTAGACTGTCACTGAAAGAATTGAACTGATGAGTCATGGGATATGTTTTCATGTGTTCCTTAAATATCCCACTGAATAGTTGTATCCTACTACTACCCTTGTTGGACACTTGGACGTGATGACCGTAGAAGTTGATTTTTTGGGCTAAGGTTTCACGCGTATTGTGTGTACAAGTGACCAGTCACCATTGTGCAGTGAGACCATGGTGGAGTCAGCTTCCATTTACCTTTTTGTTCAGTTTAGACTTTAGACTTCTGATATTGACTTGATAGACACTCAGCTTGAACGCTGCTTATATATGTTCAGTTCGTAAAATAGGCATGGACTGCAATAAAAAATACATTGTGGTAAATTTTGCAGGTTGACAAATTAAAGGTCTTGGCATCTTCCCTTGCCAATTCATCCTCCAAGGCAGAGAAGCGTATTTTGGATCACAGGTGGAGCTTCCATACAGATTGTTCTATAGAATCTTTTGATGCCATTTGATGTACTTCATATCATCTACCTTTACAAATTCATTTCCTTCATCGACGGTCCCTTTGAGTTTATATTTTTTTCTGGGTGAAAGAAAAACTTGGGTAGACCATGAAGTCTCTGTCATGTTGCTCCCTACTGTGGTTGCATTCTTTTTCTGGTTTTTTCTTGTGTACTATTTTTAACTATTCCATTGGTTGTACAAGAACTTCGAGGTGGCCTTTCAAATTTTATTGTGCATACTGCAGACGACAGAAAGAGGAGGCTCTTAACTTTCGTGCCAAAAAGGAGAATGAAGTGAGTGCAGTTGAAAAAGTAAGAATCCTAGACCATATGGTGGCAGTAGAAATGTTTGTACTGCTTGTACTATAAGAAAACATATTTTGGAACATTTGATTATCATTTAGCAACTGGTTTTGGCTATGCACCTTTGGACACGTGTCTTGTTTCATGAAAACTGCATCTAACACCTGCTGTAAGGAAACCATTATGCATGTGCACAGTGCCCATGGGATGTAGGGTTGCCAAAGAGTCAAGCTCGAGCCAGCCACAGTGTGGTTTGAGCCTAGAGTTTTTTTTTTTTTTTTTTTTTTTTTTTTTTTTGACGCGTCAACGGCGGGCTTACGCCTGCCTGAACCTTTCTTATCAAACCGAAGAAGCCATTACAAAAGATCAGAGTTACATGTGGGGGAGAGGTGAGAGAGAAGGGGAAGATTACAAGGCAAACTACAAAAGACTATAATCTCTTAGCAAGGTGGAGCAACATAGAGGACCAGTCATTGAGCATAGTCCGTTTTTGAATACTTTTGCAGCGATGAGCCCATAGATTGAGGTCGTCTGTAGCCGCCCTGGCGATGGAGTAGGCCTTGGTGCTCGGAGCGAAAGACCATGGCATTACGTCTTTTCCATATGTTCCAAACTAGGGCCATGAGCACCGTGGAACGGGTTTTGTTTGTCAGCTCGCCGTCCCAGGCGTGAAGCAGCCCCTGAGGCATTCCATGACATAGACAGGTCATCCCCTCCCAGAGAGGGCGTAACTGGTTGCAATTAAAAAGTAGATGAATAATAGATTCCGTCTGGCTGCAGAAGGGGCAGGTGTCTGAAGTGGCGATGTTTCGGTGGAATCGCCTTTCGTTGGTGAACAGTCGGTCTGTGTGTGCGAGCCAAATGAATATTCTGCTCTTATTTGGGGCGTAGTTTCTCCAGATGGCCGGAGCAAGTTGGTCTGCCGGTGTGGACTGCCAGACCGCCTTGTAGGCAGTTTTAGTGGTTAGAGACCTTGCTCCCTCGAAAATCTTCTGTCTGCAACCTGCAAATTCAAGTTTACCGAAGCCAAAGTAGTGCGCAAGGTTCGCAAGTAGACATGTAGGACAGCTGAGGGGCTAGGTCTAAAGTGAGGTCATGCGTTGCCAAAACCCTAGCCACGGATGCGGTTTTCCTGTTGGAGTGAGTGTAAAGAACAGGGAACTGCTAGGCAAGGGTGTTAGGAGATTGTACAAGCCATTGATCAGACCAGAACGATGTGGAGCCATCAACAAGCTGAACCATGGTAATGGAGCGGTAGAAATTTAGGCCTTTCATGATGTCTCGCCAGATAGGAGTGTGGGGAGTCTAGAGTTAGGCTTGAGCTCTGCTCGAGCAAATTGAGATGAGGTTGAGCTGAGCTCGAAAAAGGTCAGTAAGGAGGTCATGCATATAAAAAGTGAAGAAAATCTAATGAGGTCTGCTCCAGCAACTGAGATGAGGTTGAGATTGAGCCAAAATTAAATCAAGCCTATTTCTAGCTGAGGTTGAGCAGCTTGTGGAGCCCTAGCTTTGTTTACAAGGCTATTAGGATGTCTACCTATATTTCTGGATCATGAATACTTCACTGGCAAATTCACATATGTCGCACATACATTAAAATAAATGCTTGGATGAATATTGCTTTGTATATTCTGCCGATGTTCCTTACCTTTTAATGTGTCATTTTGTAGGAGTTGACTGCTGAGATTTCTGAATTGGAGAAGCAAAGGGATGAACTTGAGGCTCAGCTGAAGAAGGTACCTTACCTTTTCCGTAATAAGATTATTATTTTCATGCCGACTGCTTCTAGGCGTAGGTTTGACATGGACATAAATGTTTCCGTCCGGCAGACTGATGAGTTCATCATTAGTCGCCTTAACCGAAAGCTTCTAGAGTTATGATTTGATTTTGAGGTCCTTCCTATTTCTGTCCAACAGGTCAACATTTCACTGAATGCTGCTGTTGGGCGGCTCAAGCTAACGAGGGAAGAGAGGGATCAGTTTGATGAAGCAAACAATCAGATGATCTTTAGTTTAAAAGCAAAGGTGCTCCACTTTTCTGATTGACCCAGTTTTAGTATTCTTCCAGTAATATTCACGAGATTGACGTTCTCTTTTTGGGTTAAAGTATTGATGAGCTTCATATTTTGTTTTCTTCTCTCCATTAAATTAGGAGAATGAACTTTCAAAAACTATTGCCTCATGTAATGTGGAGGCTGGTGTAGTCAAGACTTGGATCAATTTCCTTGAGGATACATGGCAGCTCCAGTCGTCATACGACGAACAGATTGAACAGAAAACCAAGTATGTAGTGATTATTGCTGTACCAACCTTTGATTGCAACCATTTTATCCTAATTCCCCCCTGTAGAGCTATAATTAGAAATGGTGCTACATTTTTTGTTTTTAATCAAATCAGCTTTTTTTATGACCATAGTGATGAGCTAGAGAGATGCACAAGCAATTTTATGAAGTTGACGAAATATCACCTTTCTACATTCAAGGTACTTGGTTGGATGTAAACTGTTTAAAGCTGTTGTTGCATTCCTAGAGAACACACTATACCATTAGGATATATTTTTTAATCACTGTTTTGTATGCATCTTCTGTCTTGAACAGGAAGTTCTAAGCCCATCGATTGAGCGGATCCACACATACGTGGATAATTTGGCATTCTTAAATTCAAGGTTATTCAATTGTTTGTTTTCCTAAAGTCTTCCACATATTTATGGACCTCCCGTTCTGACACAAAAAGAAGGTTCTAATGAGTTCACCATCATGTGATTTGGGCCGAATATTGTAGGGATGAGTCAACGGAACTTGAAGACGAGGAGATATCAGAAAAGACAAGCCCACAGAAATCCCTCGAGGAGGAATATTTGGAAACTGAAAAGAAGGTTCCTACTGATTACCCAATTGTTATGCTTACATGTTTTTATGATTGAACTGCTAGTTATTTTTTTAAACCTCTCTAAATAAACTGAAAAGAAGGTTCCCATAGTGATTGAAATATAGGGAAAGACTGCGTACAATTGACCCAATGTGGTCGGGCCCTTCCCTGGACCCTGCGCAAGCGGGAGCTACATGCACCGGGCTGCTCCTGCCCTCTCTAAATGAACATTACAATTTATGTACCCATATTCCCCCCTCCAAAATTGTGTAGAGGAAACCACATGAACAGATATATGGTTAGAAAATAAGTACTTTGGGTGGCTGTTGATGTTGCATTGTTTCCAGATCGTAATTGCCTTCAGCATCACTGATCATATGAAGAAGCTGTTTTATTCCGAACAAGGGTACAGTTCTAGGTACTGTCAGACTTCACATATTATTCTTGTCCTCATAATTTCTTTGGCTGGAAATAGTCGTTAATCCCTGCAACTGGACATGTTTCATTTTTCTTCTCTTTTCAGGAGAGATGATCCAGAGGTCAGGAGCTTATTTTCAGAGATAGAGAAACTGAGAGAGGCATTCGAGTCTATAGAAAGGCCGACATTAGACATCGAAATCCGCAGAGCGAAGGTGCCAACAAAGGAGCGAATTGAGTCAAGCTCGAGCTCTTCGCCTGTTCAGGCACCCTCTACGCCTAAAGCTGCCCCCGTGGGCTCTCCAAAATCTCCAGTGAAATCTGAGCAGACGCCGGACCCTGGTTCGGAGCTCGCAGAGTTGGAGTTAGAATTTGGTAAATCCAACAGGTACTCCCCTGAAGATATAAGCGGGTGGGAGTTCGACGAGCTCGAAGAGGAGCTCCGAGCCGACATATCCAAACCGAGCGATATGAAATAACCACATGCATCTACACCAGTGAGAAGTATACTATGTTGCGCGCTTCTGCACTGCACAAATCGCCGAACACCAGAATGTACATAGTGTTGTTTTATTGTGTCCATTGCTCTGTTCTTACTGTGTGAGAGATGCAAATATGAAAGACTGCCGTTGAGGCCTTGACAAGTCATTTGGTATTTGTTTGTTCTTGTCATAGACATGTATGCATACAGAGACAGTGAAACATATTTGACATTTGTAAAAAAATCATGGATATGCTTTTCATATTTCAAACCATATATCATTATCATTATTATTTTTCCATTAAAGTAGGCAGACGGGGTTGTCATCATCGCCTAATTCTCCGTAACTGTACGTCTTATGCTTGATGAGGCACAGGGCTTCGCCGTCGACGCAGCGCGCGACCTCCACGCCGGTGAGCATGGCCACACCGTGACCACCCGCGTCGTGCGAGAATTTCGCGACGCAGAACCGGCCGTCGCCGGTGCCTAGGTGCAGGAGGAACGACCGTACCGCCGCCTGGCAGGGCACGGCAAAACCCTCCCACTCATGGCTCACCACCGGAGGTTGTCCCGCCGCCGCGGCTTGCCGCAGATCCGCCGCGCAGAGGACGCTCTGATCTCTCTCCGAGAAGCCGAACCAGAGCCTGCGCTCCGGGGCGAAGAAGGCGCGCCCGCGGAACGGCATCGCCCAGTCGGCGACCTTGCTCCACTCGCCATGGCGGACCAAGTTGCGCTCGATGCCGTAGGAGATCTTCTTCGTGTCCAGGGAGTAGGTGCCGTAGCCCCTCGCGGAGACCCAGAGCTGCTTCTCGCCGACCACCGTGTAGGCGTCGACGGCGCCGTCGTACGCGCCGGTCTTGCGGCCCTCCTCCGGCTGCTGCGTCACGTAGGGCGGCGGCGGGACGTACCGCCAGCGCATCTCCGACCTGCGCGACCAGTAGGTGTCGTCGGCAAGCGCCTCCACGACGGACCGCTCGTGCGCGTCGTCGGGCGGGCTGCTGAAGAAGTACGCGTCGTCGCCGACGGCGACCGACAAGGGGTAGTGCTTCGGGTCCTCCGCGCTCGGCAGAGCGGAGACGGCGCGCAGCGCGTCGTCGTAGAGGAGCGCGCGGCCGAGGTGGTCCGTGGCGGCGATCTTGTCCTTGCCGCGGCCGAAGAGAACAAAGTTCATGGGAAGGTCGCCGGCCGAAGGGTACAATGTCACGATCGGGGGAGGCAGGCGACCCTCCCTGATCTCCGCCGCGGCCTCCTCGGCCTGCGCTCGTCGCCGGCCATCCTTGTCGGAGAAGAAGAGGGACAACGGGGGTATGCGGTGCACCGTGTACAGAGACTGCAACGGGTACCTGCATCTCTCGACCACCAGATACAGAAATACCCGGGCTCGACTCATCGCCGTCATGGATCCTTAATTCGGATCCTCAACTTCGCGACGCGACGGGGAAGAGCTAGCGCAGTGTCGCCGGATTTGGTGGCGGCGGCGAGACGGCGGGTTCGAGCAGGTAGGGTCCCTTTTTTTTTTTTCTCCAAAGAAGATGCAGGACCCGAAAGCCCAGTAAAAGTTCAGGCCGGCCTTAGACCAAGGACTTTTTATATTGAGCCTGAAATCATTAATTGAGAAGTACATTTTCTAAAGATCACTTTCAACTTCCCACCTTTTCAAAACCTGAAAGTTTTCTTTTTTTAATCCGTATTTTAAAAACGTTTTATTTTTTAAACTGTGCGTTTAAATCTCGAACTGTATTTACCGTGGAAAAATTTAATCTAAAGCGTATGCATGCATGTGTTCCCGTGCGGCGAGGCTCCTGGTGAGGATTCCAGCTTCCGTCGCTATCCCGCTACAGTACTTTGCATTACAAGTGCTCAACGAGCATGTGTTGTTCGTACGCTATAATGCTTTGCAATAGTATATCTTGTAACTATTTCGCTAAAGTGTTTGTAGATAGTGATCTTTTTTTTTGCACAGAAGCTTGTTGTGCTTTTGCAACTAGTACACGTCTTCTATTTAGAGAATAATGTTGATTGCATTGTTATGTTATTGAAAAATCAGTTGGGTATAAACAACACGGCAAGTTTCATACAACTTAACACAATTAATCTGATAGGCAAGCACAATATATAATTCTGGCAATTGCGTGTATTTTTTTTAACAACTAGTAAATATTAAAATGACAATTACAACAAAGCGATTGTGACAAAGTGGATTTTATAAGCAATGAAAAGCTTTATATGATAACATGGCAACTAGGTAGCATTAAAATGACAAACACATAAAAAAGATTGTGGCAAGTGGGTTTATAAGCATTAGCAAGCTTTATAAGACTACATGGCAACTAGGTAGCACTACAAATGACAAACACAAATTTTTTGTGGCAACTGGATTTAAAAACACCAACAAGCATTGTACAAAACAACATTGAAATATGGTAATTAAGTTATTTCTCTCAGACAAGTAAATGATTAATAAAATGGCAAGTGGGTTAAACAATGTGGCAAGTACGGACGTGAAAAAAGTTGTCGAAACATATCGATATGGGATCTAGTTTTGAAGAACTCGTCGCGAGAAAATCAACGATGAAAACGGTTCATCGATCGAATTAATGGTTTTGTAGATAAAACTTTTAAAATTTCAAATACTAAAGAAAATCTTGATGCATGCATGTATGATGAAGTGAGAAAAAATTAGAGTCATCATAGCAATACATACGTCAGAATACAAGTGTGGTGGGCCATCGAACAACATGCTTTATGTGTGCTCCAGCTTGATTAACCCAACATGCAGCTCATTATGCGACGTGGAAGGAGGATTAGCCAATAGTACATGCATTAGCGTAACTATTAGCGGACGCCGCACGGGAAGCTTTTGGTTTTATCGTTGTATTTTTCACGTCGAAATCTTCAAAATTAGATCCCATGTTGATAGGTTTTGACAAACATTTTTTCATGAAAAAACCATACCAAAAAAACCGTGCCTCTCACAATAAGAAAAAAAACATGTTTTTTTGCGTTTATTTTCTTTTTGAGTGACACGGTTGTGCCTCCCACGAAGGCAAAAGGCAAAACCGCGTCTCTCGCAAAAAAATTTAGAAAATGCGCTTTTCCCTTTTCGAAAACCATGCCTCTCACGAAAGCAAAACGTGTTTTCCCCTTTCCGAGACCGAGAGGCATGGACGAGCCTTTCACAAAGATAAAATTACGCCTCTCGTGAAAAAAACAGAAACACATTTTTGTAAGGCAAAATCATGCTTCTCACGAAAGCAAAACCATGCCTCCAAAAAAACCCAGAAAATATGTTTTTTCCTTTTCGAGAGGCATGGTCGTTCCTCTTGCAAAGACAAAATCGTACCTCTAAAAAAATACTTTTTTTGTGCATTTTTTTTGAAAAAATTCGCCAAAAAACTTAGAAAGACCGATGAAAAATCAAAACATTTTTTTGGAAAAAACCCAATCTACAAAGCCGAAAACGCGTGTAAAAAAATAAAAAAGAAAAAATTGAAAAAAAAATGCTCACATGACTCATGACAATGACCGAAAACACGCCAGATGAAAAATCAGCAAAGGGCAGAGCGTCAGGTTAGATTCGACCTCGCGATGGCGGTGTTGTAATGATAGGTAGCCATCCACTGCGGCTAGTTAGTTTTAGCTAAATCGGCTGATCGGGTTATTTTTTGATACTAGCTAAATCGGCTGATCGGGTTATTTTTTCCTTTTTAGTTATTTCTTGAAAATACTGAATATACATTTTTAAAATGCGAACGTTTGTGTCCAACACACATGAGTTTGGAAAAATTGTGAACAATTTTTGAATTTATAAAATGGGAACATTATTTGAAGCTGCGTACATATTTGGAAAGTAGGAACATTTATTAAAATTTCCTCCAATTTTTTTTAAATATTGAAATTCGCCCCGAACATTTTTTCATTGTCGAACAAATTTTGAAAACGCGAACAATTTTTTTAATTTGTGTACAAATTTCGAAATCACGAACATTTACAGAAGTTCCTGAGAACTTTATTTAATTTCTGAACAAAATTTAAAAATGCAAACATATTTTTAAACTTGAGCATTTTCTGCACGGGTGAACAATTTTTTGAAATTCTTGAACTCATTAGTTCATGAAAAAATGCAAACATATTTTCAAAATTCTAAACTTTTCTGATTGTCGAACTTTTTTTGACAATAAGCAAACAAATTTTGAAGTTCTTTTTTTGAATATTCTGAAAAAACTATAAAATTATGAAGATTTTCCAAATTGTGAACAAATTTTGAAAACCATTAACATTTTACAAATTGTTTATTTTTTTGAAACATGAACAAATTTCATCTGTGAACAGAATTATAAAATTGTGAATGAATTTTTAAACATGAACAAATTTCAAATTCGTGGACAAAATTACAAAATTCCGAACATTTTTGAATTGCGAACAATTTTTCAAACTGCAAAAATATTTTGAATTGTGAATAAATTTTGAAACATGAACAAATTTCAAATTCGTGAACAATATTATAAATTTATGAACATGTTTCGAATTGCGAACAAATTTTGAAACCGTGAATATATTTCAAACTGTGAACAAATTTTGAAACATGAACAAATTTCAAATTCATGAACAAAATTATAAAATTATGAACATTCTTCAAATTGTGAACAAATTTTGAAACCATAAACATTTTTGAATTGTGTATAAATTTTGAAACTGTGAACATATTTTAAATTTTAAAAAAGAACAAAATTTAAAACTTTGAACATTTGTTAAAAAATGAACTTGAAAAAAATAAAAGATATTAAAATAAAAAGTAAAAAAAGAAAGAAAAAAGAATACAAAACAACAGAGAAAAGAAAAAAGAAAAAAAGGAAAACGAGTTCAGGAAACCTTCTAGAACTTTTCCAAAATCAGAAAAAACGGCTGGGAACGTGGTTCTCGAAACCGGGGGCGTTAGAATGCTTAAACGGGCCACCTCGTTACGTGAGCTTTCAACAACAACTTTCTCATATTCAGACATAATAACAACTTTCAAGCAAGCGTGACAAGCAAGACAAGCAAAGGAGTAACAACCAAAGATCAATATTTGTATTTTTTATTTTTTAAGCAATCAAGAGATAACAACAAATAAAAAAAGAACACGTGAATGATAATTGTGTGAAGTTACTTGATAGTTGATGATGATACTCCCCGACAACGGCGCAAGAAATCCATCGTCATACTTGTTGTAAGTGCATCTAGTGCCCCTTAGTGATTTTGGTGGTTTGAAGACTTATAGGTTAAGTATCTAATGTGTTTATAAGTGTACACAGGATCTATAAGTCATTGAGGAGTTTGAGATATTTGAAGAATATCGACCCCTAAAAATATATGTCTTCAGTTGAAGAAATTGGTCTGAAGCTGAAGAAATGAATCGCGAGGAATCTGCGATGAAATTGATATTCCTCATGAAGATACTGGAATTGAGGAATCCGGTGTGTCCTGAAGAAAATCACACTGAAGAATTTGAAGCATGAAGATTTACACTTTCTGTTTTATTTTCTTCGCATTTGAGTAATAGGAACACCGTACTGTTAAAGGGGGTCGAAGTTACACTTTGAAATGAATTTCCTCATGATGCTCAACCCAAGCCTAAACCTACCAAAAGCCTCAAGTGAGGAATACGAGTGACATGAGGACTCTCACAGTTGAGGGTTCCGACCGTTTCGATAGCCACGCCAAGTCATTGGTCTTATCCACTCCAACGGTCATATTATTTAAGGCATTAGTGTCAAATCATGTCGGGATGCTCCGAGGCTATAAATAGCCACCCCCCACAACCATTAGCTGGTTGGCTGCTCCGTTAGAAACTGACACTTGTCATAAGAGCAACCCAATTCCTCAGAGTCTTCGAGAGTAATTCATCAGTGAGGAAATACACCATACATCGAAACCACAAACCAAACCTAGTGATTGAGCATCACTCAAGAAGTTGTTCCTGTGTGGGACTGAAGCCTTTTACCTTTGAGGATTGTGCATCCTCCAGACGGTTAGGCGTCATGGTCTAGAGCTTTCAGCAGTCAATTGTGGATCGCCGGGTGACCAAGTTTGTGAGGGTTTGGAAGTCTGCCCTGAAGACTTACCACGAGTGTTGGGCGAGGACTGTGTGTCCTTAGCTCAATGAGAACACGGTAGGGACTGTGTGTCCCGGGACTGTGTGTCCTTTCGTTTCAATACCAAGCCGCTCCAAACCAGATGTACGACTGTCACAGCAGTTGGAACTGGGTCATCAACGACTGTCTTCACTGAGAAACGGGTTCTAATTCCTCAACTCCTTACTTTCCTCATATTATGTGTTGATGACTTTCACTGTGACTGTTTGAAGAATTTGCTGAAGACTTTATCTGAATTTCCTCAACCCCAAATTCTTCACGTCAGTTAATCCTCATGTGTATTCTGCGTGCCTGCTCACAGTGCAATCTGTTTTCACATTCTTCACTCTAAAACTGTTGTTGTGAAACTTTGCACTTCTGATCCTTTACTGTTTCCGCTGTAAGTTAGTCATCAGTGAGGAATTTCCTCAGTGATGAAATTCTAAAAATCACCTATTCACCCCCTCTAGTCGATATAACGCACTTTCACTTGTGATGTGTGTTGGATTTTCCGTGAAGAGGAATGGGTAATTGCAACACAATGCGGGTAAGTATTTGCCTCAATTAAAAAACCGTTGATCAAACCAATAGGAATATCAAACCGCAACCGTCTTCAACGGCTGCACACAAAAAGCAAACAACTTGCACCCAACGCGGTCAAGAGGGTTGTCAATCCCCTTGATCTCGTTATTTGCAAGCAAATGAGACGTGTATATAATTGTAGTTAGTGTTGGAAATATGCCCTAGAGGCAATGATAAATAGTTATTATTATATTTCCTGTTTAAAGATAATCGTTTATTATCCATGCTATAATTGTATTGAATGAAAACATAGATACATATCCTAGCAATCCTCTAGTTGGCTAGCCAGTTGATCAATGATAGTCAAGGTTTTCTGACTATGTGCAAAGTGTTGTTGCTTGATAACTCGATCACATCATTAGGAGAATCATGTGATGGACTAGACCCAAACTATGAACGTAGCATATTGATCGTGTCGTTTTATTGCTATAGTTTTCTGCGTGTCAAGTATTTGTTCCTATGACCATGAGATCATATAACTCACTGACACCAGAGGAATGCCTTGTGTGCATCAAACATCACAACGTAACTGGGTGACTATAAAGGTGCTCTATAGGTATTTCCGAAGGTGTCCTTTGAGTTAGTATGGATCAAGACTGGGATTTGTCACTCCGTGTGACGGAGAGGTATCTCGGGGCCCACTCGGTAATACAACATCACACACAAGCCTTGCAAGCAATGTGACTAAGTGTAAGTCACGGGATCTTGTATTACGGAACGAGTAAAGAGACTTTCCGGTAACGAGATTGAAATAGGTATGCGAATACCGACGATCGAATCTCGGGCAAGTAACATACCGAAGGAGAAAGGGAATGACATACGGGATTATATGAATCATTGACACCGAGGTTCAACCGATAAGATCTTCGAAGAATATGTAGGGTCCAATATGGGCATGCAGGTCCCGCTATTGGATATTGACCGAGGAGTACCTCGGGGCATGTCTACATAGTTCTCGAACCCGCAGGGTCTGCACACTTAAGGTTCGGCGATGTTTTAGTATAGTTGAGTTATATGCGTGGTTACAGAATGTTGTTCGGAGCCCCAGATGAGATCACGGACGTCACGAGGGTTCCCGGAATGGTCAGGAGATGAAGATTGATATATAGGATGACTTCATTTGGTTACCGGAAAGTTTTCGAGCATTACCGGGAATGTACCAGGAGTGACGAATGGGTTCCGGAAGTTCACCGGGAGGGGGGGCAACCCTCCTGGGGGAAGCCCAAAGGACTTATGCGTGGCGCACAAGCCCTTATTGGGCTGGTGGGACAGCCCAAGAAGGCCTATGCTCCATAGAGAAAAAACCAAAGAAAAGAAAAAAAGAAAGGTGGGAAGGGAGAGAAGGACTCCACTTTCCAATCCTAGTTGGACTAGGATTGGAGTAGGACTCCTCCTCCTCCCTGGCCGGCGCACCCTTGAGGGCTTGGCCCTCAAGGCAAGCCTCCTCCCCCTCCCTCCTATATAAAGTGGTGATTTAGGGCTGATTTGAGACAATGTTTGCCACGTGCAACTCAAATCTAGACACCATAGTTTTACCTCTAGATCGTATTTCTGCGGAGCTCGGGCGGAGGCTTGCAGGAGTAGATCCTTCACCACCACCGGAGCGCCATCATGCTGTCGGAGAACTCATCTACTTCTCCGTCTTGCTTGCTGGATCTAGAAGGCCGAGATCATCATCGAGCTGTACGTGTGCTGAACGCGGAGGTGCTGT
Source organism: Hordeum vulgare subsp. vulgare (assembly GCF_904849725.1). Classification (NCBI taxonomy): domain Eukaryota; kingdom Viridiplantae; phylum Streptophyta; class Magnoliopsida; order Poales; family Poaceae; genus Hordeum; species Hordeum vulgare. Next base: position 83,436,113 of record NC_058520.1, read on the forward strand.
CTGTTCGGCACTAGATCGGAGCGGATCATGGGACGGATCAAGGGACGGTTCGGTGGCAGATCGAGGGACGTGAGGATGTTCCACTACATCAACCGCGTTTCTTAACGCTTCATGCTGTGCGATCTACAAGGGTACGTAGATCCAAATTTCCTCTCGTAGATGGACATCACCATGATAGGTCTTCGTGTGCGTTGGAAATTTTTTGTTTCCCATGCAATGTTCCCCAACAGTGGCATCATGAGCTAGGTTCATGCGTAGATGTAATCTCGAGTAGAACACAAAGGGTTTTGTGGACGGTGATGTTCGATTTGCTGCCCTCCTTAGTCTTTTCTCGATTCGGCGGTATTGTTGGATTGTAGCTGCCCGGATCGACATTATTCGTACACTTACGAAAGACTGGTTTCATCGCTTGACATGCAACCTCGTTGCATAAAGATGACTGGCGGGTGTCGGTTTCTTCAACTTTAGTTGAATTGGTTTTGACCGAGGCGATCCTTGGAGAGGTTAAATAGCAATTTGCACATCTCCGTTGTGGTTTTTGCGTAAGTAAGATGCGATCTACTAGATACCCATAGCAGCCACGTAAAACATGAAACAACAATTAGAGGACATCTAACTTGTTTTTGCAGGGTATGCTTGTGATATGATATGGCCAATGACGTGATGTGATATATTGGATGTATGATATGATCATGTTGTAATAGTTAATATCGACTTGCACGTCGATGGTACGGCAACCGGCAGGAGCCATAGGGTTGTCTTTAAACTAACGTTTGTGTTTGCAGATGCGTTTACTATATTGCTAGGACGTAGCTTTAGTAGTAATAGCATAATTAGCATGACAACCCCGATGGTGACACGTTGATGGAGATCATGATGATGGAGATCATGGTGTGGCGCGAGTGACAAGAAGATCGTGTCGGTGCTTTGGCGATGGAGATCAAGAAGCACATGATGATGGCCATATCATGCCACTTATGAATTGCATGTGATGTTAATGCTTTTATGCACCTTATTTTCCTTAGAACGACGGTAGCATTATGAGGTGATCTCTCACTAAAATTTCAAGACGAAATTGTGTTCTCCCCGATTGTGCACCGTTGCTACAGTTCGTCGTTTCGAGACACCACGTGATGATCACGTGTGATAGACTCAACGTTCACATACAACGGGTGCAAAACAGTTGCACACGCGGAACACTCGGGTTAAGCTTGACGAGCCTAGCATGTGCAGACATGGCCTCGGAACACATGAAACCGAAAGGTCGAGCATGAATCTTATAGTTGATATGATTAGCATAGAGATGCTTACCACTGAAACTATCCTCAACTCACGTGATGATCGGACTTGAGCTAGTGAAATTGGATCATGTACCACTCAAATGTCTAGAGAGATGTACTTTTTGAGTGGGAGTTTAGCAAGTAATTTGATTAGTTAAACTCTAATTATATTGAACATGGTCTAAGTCCACTTTGAAAATATTTGTGTTGTAGATCAATGGCTCACGCGACAGTCACCCTGAATTTTAATACGTTCCTAGAGAAAGCTAAGTTGAAAGATGATGGAAGAAACTTTGTAGACTGGGCTCGTAATCTTAAATTTCTCCTGCAAGGTGGGAAGAAGGATTGTGTCCTTATTGCTGCGCTAGGAGATGAACCACCCGCCGCGACTGACCAAGATGCTAAGAACGCTTGGTTAGCACGCAAGGAGGACTGCTCAGTAGTTCAATGTGCAGTCTTGTATGGCTTAGAGCCGGGACTTCAACGTCGCTTTGAGCGCCATGGAGGATATGAGATGTTCCAGGAGTTGAAGTTTATCTTTCAGAAGAACGCCCGGATCGAGAGGTATGAGACCTCCGATAAATTCTATGCTTGCAAGATGGAGGAGAATTCGTTTGTCAGTGAACATGTGCTCAAAATGTCTGGGTACTCAAACCGTTTAGCTGAGGTGGGGATTGAACTTCCGCAAGAGGCTATCACTGACAGAATTCTTCAATCACTGCCACCAAGCTATAAGAGCTTTGTGTTGAACTATAACATGCAAGTGATGAATAAGTCACCCGACGAGTTATCCGCGATGCTGAAAGTCGTAGAGTCAGAACTCCGTAAAGAGCATCAAATGTAGATGGTGAATAAGACCACTAGTTTCAAGAGAAATGACAAAGGAAAGAAGGGTAATTCAAAGAAGAGCGGCAAGCATGTTGCCAATCCGACGAAGAAACCCATAGCTGGACCTAAGCCTGAAACGGAGTGTTATTATTGCAAGGGTATGGGTCACTGGAAGTGCAACTGCCCAAAGTATCTGGCTGATAAGAATGCGGCCAAGGAAAAATCAGGTATATTCGATATACATGTTATTGATGTGTACCTAACCAGCTCTCGTAGTAGTGCCTGGGTATTCGATACCCATTCTGTTGCTCATATTTGCAACTCGAAACAGGAACTGTGGAATAAGCAAAGACTGGCGAAGGATGAAGTGACGATGCACGTGGGAAATGGTTCCAAGGTTGATGCAATCGCCGTCGGCACAGTTTCACTTCAGTTACCATCAGGATTAGTTATGAACTTAAATAAGTTTTATTTAGTGCCTGCGTTAAGCATGAACATTATATCTGGATCTTGCTTATGTTGGGGAACGTCGCAAGGGAAACAAAATTTTTCCTACGCGCACGAAGACCTATCATGGTGATGTCCATCTACGACAGGAGATTTCCGATCTACGTACCCTTGTAGATCTCACAGCAGAAGCGTTAAGAAACGCGGTTGATGTAGTGGAACGTCCTCACGTCCCTCGATCCGCCCCGCGAACCGTCCCACGAACCGTCCCGCGATCCGTCCCATGATCCGCTCCGATCTAGTGCCGAACGGACGGCACCTCTGCGTTTAGCACACGTACAACTCGATGATGATCTCGGCCTTCTTGATCCAGCAAGAGAGACGGAGAGGTAGATGAGTTCTCCGGCAGCGTGACGGTGCTCCGAAGGTTGGTGGTGATCTAATCTCAGCAGGGCTCCGCCCGAGCTCCGTAGAAACGCGATCTACAGGAAAAACCGTGGAGGTATGTGGTCGGGCTGTCATGGCAAAGTTGTCTCAAATAAGCCCTAATACCTCAGTATATATAGGAGGGAGGGGATGGACCTTGCCTTGAGGCTCAAGGAGCCCCAAGGGGTCGGCCGAAGTGGGGGGAGGAGGATTCCTCCTCCAATCCTAGTCCAACTAGGATTGGAAGGTGGAGTCCTTCTCTATTTTCCCACTTCCCCCTTTTTTTTATTTTCTCTTTGATTTTATTTCTCTCCTGTGGCACCCCTAAGGCCTATGGGCTTCCCCGGGGTGGGCTGCCCCCCCGGTGAACATCCAGAACCCATTCGTCACTCCCGGTACATTCCCGGTAATGCCAAAAACTTTTCGGTAATCAAATGAGGTCATCCTATATATCAATCTTTGTATCCGGACCATTCCGGAAACCCTCGTGACATCCGTGATCTCATCCGGGACTCCGAACAACATTCGGTAACCAACCATATAACTCAAATATGCATAAAACAACGTCGAACCCTAAGTGTGCAGACCCTGCGGTTTCGAGAACTATGTAGACATGACCCGAGGGACTCCTCGGTCAATATCCAATAGCGGGACCGGGATGCCCATATTGGATCCTACATATTCTACGAAGATCTTATCGTTTGAACCTCAGTGCCAAGGATTCATATAATCCCGTATGTCATTCCCTTTGTCCTTCGGTATGTTACTTGCCCAAGATTCGATCGTGAGTATCCGCATACCTATTTCAATCTCGTTTACCGGCAAGTCTCTTTACTCGTTCCGTAATACAAGATCCCGTGACTTACACTAAGTCACATTGCTTGCAAGGCTTGTGTGTGATGTTGTATTACCGAGTGGGCCCTGAGATACCTCTCCGTCACATGGAGTGACAAATCCCATTCTTGATCCATACTAACTCAATGGGCACCTTTGGAGATATATGTAGAGCATCTTTATAGTCACCCAGTTACGTTGTGACGTTTGATACACACAAGCAAAGTTGTCAGAATCGCGATTCTGAATCGGATCGGAGCTCCATTGCTAGGATCGTGAATCGTAGAATCTTAACTATCAGGATCGTAGAAACTTAGTGAAAAGGATCGAGATGGACCTAGAGGGGGGGGGGGTGAATAGGTACAAATCCAAATTTTAACAATTACTTAGCAATTTTAGGCTAAAGTGCGGAATGTAAGTGTAAGCCTAATAATTGCTATGACAAAGAGTAAGCTATTAGGAGTGAAGCAAGGCAAGCGGTAAGCAATAAGCAAATACAAGTATGTAATAAGGATTAACACAAGTAGAGAGTTAGGGTTAGGAATAACCGAAACTCCGAGAGAGACAAGGATGTATCCCGATGTTCACTTCCTTGGAGGGAAGCTACGTCACCGTTAGAGGGGCGGATGTTACCACGAAGGCACACCAACGCCACGAAGGATCACCCTATTCTCCCTTTGAGATAACTCCACGAAGGCGTTTCTCAACCACTAGTGATAAGCCTTAAGGTGGCTTCCGAACCTTCACAAACTTTCCGGGGGATATCACAATGGTTTGACTCCTCTCCGAAGACTCCTACCGCCTAGGAGTCTCCAACCTCCAAGAGTAACAAGATCACGGGGATTGCTCAAAACTTGCTCAAATCACAAATCACTTTTGTGGGAAGGAGGAGAGGGAGACGATCTTTCTTTTGATTGGAACAACACTCTAAATGACTCACAAATGCTCTTGGGATCTAGGATTTGGTGTAGACAATAGTGAGTGAGAGGAAAGGTGTTCTTGGATGTATCTTAGCTGTGTTGAACGCACTATCTCGAGGTGGGAGAAGAGTATATATAGTGTGGGGTGAAATCCAGCCGTTGGTGGTGCAATAAGTCACACAAGGTCCGGACGTCCGGCACTTGTCGGACGTCCGGGCGTCCGTGAGGGACCGGATGTCTGGAGGGAGTCGGACATCCGAAACCTGTAGGCCTGACAGGAGCTCAACTGAGTTCATCAGTGCCCGGACGTCCGGAAGGGGTCGGACGTCCGAGGCCTGTAGGTGAGCCGGAACCCATTCGTATACATCAGCAGCCGGACGACCGTAAGAGGCCCGGAAGACCGTATTATACAACACAATTTCTTCTGGTGGTGGCTTCCGGATTTCCGACGGGGGTCGGACATCCGGAGCTCGAACGTCCGGAGGAGGCCGGATGTCCGAGATATAGTGCACACAAACTACTGGTGTTGGCCTCCGGATTTCCGGAGCTTGGCCGGATGTCCGACCCTCGGACGTCCGGAGGGAGCTGGATTTCCGAGTTATAGTGTGAACAACCTACTGGTGTCTGGCTGCGGATTTCCGGACCTTGGCCGGATGTCCGGCCCTCGGACGTCCGGAGGGAGCCGGATGTCCGAGGAGATTGGACATATGTTGGATTGTAGAGAGTGGATATTGTGTGATGTTTGATATGATTGTAGAGATGTGGTATGAGCAAGTTTCTCGCACTTCTTAATAGTGTGGGATCCCTATACTCAATATCAGTAAACTTCAAAAGACTATTCTACATCATCTCTTCTTAATCCCGAGTCTTGTCGAAATATAACTCACCAATCTTTTCAAGCAGCCTTTGGCACAGAAATCTTAATCTACTAAAGTACTTGCCGTCCTGAGATACACTCAACAAATAGGATTGGTTTCCTATGTATGTGTTGTCATTAACACCAAAAGACAATTAGGGGCATAGCATGCACTTTCAATTTCCCCCTTTTTGGTAGTTGATGACAACATATACATAGGTCTCAAAAATATTAACCATACATTATAGTCTAGGAGATATTTTAGTACGGAGCTCCCCCTTAGGATATGCATGATAAGAAAATCGAAGCTCCAAATGGATCAACATGGGAGAATAATAGATCATCATAGAAATAAAAGAGCAAGACATAATAGTCTATGATGATATCATAGCAAATCACAACCATTCATAAGTAGCCATACATGAATTGTATCCATTACATTAAATCTCCAAAGACTAAACATGACGAGAATAAAAATTTAACTACGATACATTACTCGCCCTTTGTCACCAAGGACCAAAAAGGGAGCCAGCAATAACACCAACCAAGCTCAGAGCTCATCATCAGCATCAGCATCATCAGCCAAACCACTGCCCCCAGCCCCGTCAAAGAACTCAAACCACTCAGGACCAGAATGGAAGCCAAAATCAATGGAAGGAGCAGCAGGAGGGGCCTCATCATCACTCACAGTAAGATCGCCCGAGGCTCTCAGACGAGCCTTGATTGCATTCTGAGAAGAAACTAAGCGGGAAACCACATCATGGGTTTGACCACACTGAAAAGAGACAGCCTTCATCAAGGCAGAGTGAGCTTTGCCAAGGAATTTGGCAATGCGACCGAGAGACGCGGAGCTAGATGAAGGGGTGGCGGCCCGTGCAGCAGTGCGGCGAGTGGTGGTAGAGGAAGAAGGGGCGCCCTTGGGAGCAAAATCATTCGCCATGTGAGCGGGAATGGTCCACTTGCGATGGATGTGAGTGGTAGCCATAGAGAAATCAGCAACGTGGTTAATAAGTGCCTGAATGAAAGGAGCATGAGGAAAGGCTCGCTTGTACTGAAAGCTAGCAAGCCGAATCTCATGCCATAGGAAATGAGGCACATTGATTTTGGTCTTGGGGTTCTCGAACAAGTGGTACATGATATCGATGCAATAGCCACTGCAAGAACCCTTATCACCCATCTTGGGATAGATGGTGCGGATGACACACTGAAAGATAATGAAGAAGGGTGAGCGCTAGATGGATACTTGGTTAAGGTCCTTCTGGTGCTCATCCTCATCAAGCTCACTTAGTGGTTTGAGGAGGTGTCCACACACTTCAATGTTCTTGGGTGCATGATTAGGATCATCCTTATGTATTTTATGACTGGAATGGGGAAAACCCAGAGCGGCAACAAAAGTAGCATAAGTGGCTTTGAGGCGAACATCAGAGGTCATCCAGGTGACAGTGTTGTCGGTGTCAAAATGACACGTGGCATAGAACTGGTGAATGGCAGCAGCATTATAGTCGCAATGAAAAGCAAACGGGGCGGCAAGCCCCGAAGACTCAATAAGCTCAAAGGCACCCGGATATTTCGCCGGATGCTTGCGAATATGCTCAATATTAATGTAAAGATGATTGGATAAGCCCTTAGGAACTATGACTGTGGAAAAGATGTCTGCCTGGACGTTTGTCCAAAAACGTGAATCCGTAGAATCACTGCCGACTTCGTACGGATTTATGTCGCGACGGAAAGTAAAATAAGAAGCTGCCCCAAGAGTGGTAAAGTTGGTAATAGAACGACCTAACGTCGCAGGGGGCTCTAAGGAGATGCGGCGAGCTTCACCTTCAGGCTGGGTAGGAGGCGGTTGTGGCATGTGGGATGCCCGGCGAGACCCAAGCTTGGACCTTCGAGCGACGGGTTGAGGAAGTTCCTCGGCGACAAACTCCTCCTCGAAGTCGGGGTCAGCATCATCAGACGGTGATGGAGACGGCGACTGTCGGGGCGGAGGACGCCGGGCAGCCCGTTTGTAGGGACGGAGTGACTCATCCGATTCCGACCCCGTGTGCATAGGGGTGCGAGAGGATGAGGCGGCCACGGTCTTCCGAGCGGTGTGCTTGGTCTTGCCCATGGAGCCCTACGCGGATGAAGAATCCCAAATGAGGAACGAACAAGGAAAGACAAGGGATAAATCAAATCCACGCGAGAAAGGACGGAGGAGCAACCTGAGAGGGATCCCTTGAAGGATATGGAAGGAGGAGAAGGGGATCCGCGGAGGAGATCGGTCGATCTCGGGGAGGACGGCGTTGGGGAGGAGCTCCTCGAGCTGCTCCCAGGGCTGGCGGCGGCGGCTGGGGGAAGTGGGGCGCAGGGGATTAGGGTAAAAGGCCCAGCCCCGCGCCCAGCCTTTTATAGGTCCCCGAGGCGACGGACATCCGAGAGGCCTCGGACGTCCGAGAGGTGTCGGACGTCCGGAAGGTTTTCTGGCGCCGGACGTCCGAGAGGCGTCGGACGTCCGGAAGGTTTTCTGGCGCCGGACGTCCGAGAGGCGTCGGACGTCCGGAAGGTTTTCTGGCGCCAGACGTCCGGAGTGAGCCGGACGTCCGAGAGAGGCAGTGCTGGTAATTTTGTTGTGATGATGATGACTTTCATGGTATATATATATATATTTAACAAACTATGAGCACTGGTTTTCTAGAAGCATTACATGCATGAAATGATCTGTGCGTACGTTGTAAGCTTTTAAAAAAAAATTAGAATTATGACGCACTCCCCCTAAATATATGCGCACCTTAAGACACAACCATAATATGAGTGTATGTATGTGTGCAAGATTTCAAGATATGTTGTCAAGCTCCAAGATACCAAGTTCACGCCTAAGTTGATAGAACCTAGCTACGCTAAGTGGCTTGGTGAAGATGTTGGCTAACTGCATGTCGGTACCCACATGGGTAATATCAATGTCACCCTTTTGCACATGGTCTCTCAAGAAATGATACCTAATATCAATATGTTTTGTGCGAGGGTGATCAATGGGGTTTACGGAGATCTTTATGGCACTTTCATTATCACAGAGAAGAGGAACGTGTCGATACATGATACCATAATCCTTCAGTGTTTGTCTCATCCATAGCAATTGTGTAGCACAGCTTGCGGCTGCAATATATTCGGCCTCGGCCGTGGAGAGAGAAACACAATTCTGCTTCTTCGAGGACCAACTTACCAACGAGCGTCCAAGAAACTGACATGCACCGGAAGTGGATTTCCGTCCCACTTTATCACCGGCCCAATCCGCATCAGAATACCCAATAAGATCAAACTTTGCATCCTTAGGGTACCATAAGCCTAACTTTGGGGGTGTGAACAAGGTATCTAAGAATGTGCTTAACCGCCGTGTGATGGCTTTCCATAGGGGAATCTTGAAATCTAGCACATATTGCTACACTTAACATGATGTCCGGTCTAGATGCGCACAGGTAAAGCAGCGAACCAATCATGGAGCGATAAGTAGATGGGTCAAAAGGAATACCGTTTAAGTCTTCATTTAGAACTACATCGGTGGCCATGGGTGTCTTCATTGGTTTAGCATTCTTCATATCAAATTTCTCAAGAATGTCCTTGAGGTACTTAGTTTGAGATAAGAAAATCCCTTCTTGAAATTGTTGTATTTGAAAAGCAAGAAAGAACTTCAAGTCCGTGTTGAGTGACATCTCAAAGGTCTTGGTCATGGAGGCCGCAAATTTCTTGCACAAATGGATGTTAGGAGAACCAAAAATGATGTCATCTACATAGATTTGGCATAAGATCAAATCACCATTTTCCCTCTTAGTAAAAAGAGTGGGATCGATCACCCCCACCACAAAACCATCATCGAGTAGGAACTTCTTAAGATGATCGTACCAAGCACGGGGTGCTTGCTTAAGACCATAAAGTGCCTTGTGAAGTTTATATACATGGTCTTTGTGATGAGGGTCAACAAACCCAGGTGGTTGTGATACATATACTTTTTCTTGTAGAGGACCGTAAAGAAAAGCACTTTTCACATCCATTTGATGCAAGGTAAAACCATTGAAAGCAGCATAGGCCAATAAAATGCGAATGGACTCAAGACGAGCTACAGGGGCAAAAGTTTCACCAAAGTCCAAACCTTCAACTTGGGAGTACCCCTGTGCTACTAACCTTGCCTTGTTGCGTAGAACAGTCCCGTTCTCATCTTCCTTGTTCTTGAAGATCCATTTAGTTCCAATAACATTATGTTCTTCAGTTGGTCGTTCTACCAATGACCATACTTCATTGCGTGTGAAGCTGTTTAGCTCTTCTTGCATAGCAAGTAACCAGTCGTTGTCACATAGTGCATCCTGAACCCTGTGTGGCACGGTACTAGAGACAAACGAAAAGTGAGCACAAAAGTTTGTTAATTGTTTACGAGTCACTCTACCTTCCGGTACGCCTGTGAGGATTTGATCAATATCAACACGACCGGCCACACGTGGCATGATGGAGGTCAAGGTTTCACGAGGTTCAACTTCGTTTCCATCATCAATGTCCTCAACATATGGATCATTTATGTGCGGAGGAAGATATTCCTCTTCGCGTTGCACCTGTTGAGGTTCATCATCAAGCATACCCATACTTTGGTCTACCTCTTGAGGATCAACTTGTTCTTGAGTGTCATCTCCTACTTGATCCTCAACAACTGGTATGATGGGTGTGCTAGCATCTTGTGGAGGTACGGGTAGTGAACTGTCTTGAGGATGCGAGATGTTCTCATAATCTTCATCATCATCATGGGGTCTTTGTTCCATAGGCAAAAGTGCACCTACACCCATGTTTAAGATATCTTGTGGTGAGTCTTCTTCACCTGCATCATTTAGATCAACTTGCTCCCCATGGGAGCGGTTAAATTCATCAAACGTCATGTCACAGGTTTCTATAACACATCTAGTGGATTTGTTGTAGACTCTGTAGGCGTGAGAGTTTGATCCATAGCCAACAAAAATCCCCTCAGTTGTTTTGGATTGAAATTTTCCTAACCGTTCCCGTTTGTTGAGGATGCAGCATTAGCATCCAAACACACGAAATTACTTAACATTTGGCTTGTTCCCAGTTAGGAGATCATACGAAGTTTTTTTCAACATTGATCGGAGGAAGAGCCGGTTTGATGCATGACATGCTGTGTTGACGGCCTCAGCCCAAAAGCTATGTGGTGACTTGTATTCATCTAACATGGACCTTGCCATTTCCACAAGTGTCCGGTTCTTCCTTTCTGCCACACCATTTTGTTGGGGAGTGTAGGGTGCGGAGTACTGATGTTCAATCCCCTCATCACTCAGAAATTCTTCTAGGGTGTAGTTCTTGAACTCAGAGCCATTATCACTTCTTACTGCCTTAATGTCCTTGTCAAACTTCCGCTGGGCTTGTTTGGCAAAATCAATGAAGGTGACCTTTGTCTCATCCTTGAACTTGAGAAAGAACACCCATGTATATCTTGAGTAATCATCAACAATGACTAGGCCATACTTTTTCCCTCCAATACTTGCCCATGAAGGAGGCCCGAATAGATCCACATGAAGGAGCTCTAACGGCCTCGAAGTGGATACACCGTTCTTGGGTGGATGTCTTGATTGATGCTGCTTCCCAGCTATGCATGCACTGCACACACGATCTTTCTTAAAAGATACATTTGTTAGTCCAAGGATGTGATTGCCGTTTAAGAGATTTTGAAGATTTTTCATGCCAACATGGGCGAGCCGGCGATGCCACAGCCATCCCATGTCGGCCTTGGCCATTAGACAAGTTGTATGGAAAGTGCTCTCTTTCGAGAAATCAACCGTGTAAAGGTTGCCATCCAACTCTCCAACAAAAGCCACTTCAAGAGTGTCTCTCTTAAAGACTTTCACATCCGTTAGTCCAAATAGTGTGTCATAACGACGGAAGCCAATTGGCGAACTGAAAGTAAATGATATTGAAGAGATTGAACAAGCATGACATTTGCAATAGACATGTCATTAGTGATTGCCACCTTGCCCAATCCAATTACCTGCCCTTTTGACCCTCCACCAAATACAATGCTCATGTATGGTCGAATGGCTTGCATGAAGTCATAGAGCAAGTTACTATATCCGGCATATGATTGGTGCATCCACTGTCGATCACCCATTTTGCTCCACCGGAGAAAATAGCCTGTAAAGAATTAAGACTTGGTTTGAGGTACCCATTTTGTCATGGGGCCTTTCACATTAGTTACAAGAGTCTTAGGGACCCAAATAGCATAGAATCGAAATGCATTACGGGGACCAACGAATTTAGCATAGACCTCTCCTTCCTTTGATTTGCGTAGTACATAGGATGGCGGCATGAATTCGGTTGTCTTGTTGTGAGTAGATGGACCCCTGGTGGCCGATCCACTCACAACCTTACCTTTCTCCATGTGTCCCTCTGGTACAAATATTTCCTTAAGAGGAGTGGTACACTTCAGAGGAGATGCACTTTTCTTGGCAGTACTTGGGTTGAACCCAAGCCCTTCCTTTGCGACACCTCCATTGTGTCGACTTAAGATCTCATTGAGAGTCTTTTGTCCTTGTGCACATGTCATGAGACCTCTGTCTAGCTGTGCCCTTAATGAACAGTTTTCCTCACGGATAGATGTCAGTTCACTACTAGGGTTAGTAGTGCAGGTATCAATATTGATAATAGGTGAGGAGTAGGCCTTAGCTAGAGTGTCAAGATAAGTGACCTTAAGTGCCTCAAAGCTCTTTGTAAGAACAGTGAGTTTCTCTTCTTTGTCTTTGAGAGACAAGGATAGACGCTCACAATCCTTAGAAAGAGAAGCATGAGAGTTCACAAGTCGGTCTTTATCATTTAGTAATTCTCTGCACACATTTTCAGCCTTTTTCAAGGAGGCAAGATCATTAGCATGTTTATCAAGGTTTTCACCTACTTTTGAACATAATGCATCATTTTGTGCTTCCTCATAAAGGACTTTCTGCTCAAGGAGTTCATTTCTCTCCTTCTCCTCAGTGACGAGGGTTTCGAGTTCCTTGATGGTATTGGTGTGCTTACTCACCATTTCCATAAGTATGCGAAACATAGTGAGCTTCTTTCCTTTGAGAGAGCCCATAAATTTGTTCATTTTAGCAAACATGGGATGATCTAAATCGTTATCCTCATAATGATCTTCCGCATCAAGATACTCATCAGAAGGGGTAGAAGCTAGACTGAAAGAGTTTAGCCATGGGGTTACCTTAACCTTATCATGGGAGCTTTGGTCTTCCCCATCTTCCATGGCAGTCTTTGCCATCAGACACTTGTGAGCGTTGCCCTTGTAGTCCTTCATATAGTTGTAGTGAACAACATCACCACTTTTGTTGACTAGCCTCAAAGTACTCTGTGTATCTTGAGCTACTCCGGCAACTCCACCAACATCTTCTGGATCTGATTCTTCTTGAGCAACCATTGCTCTTCCATCTGTCCTTTTGGACTTGGAGTTCATAGGGTTTGGTAACTTCTTCTTTATGAAGGTCTTTGGAAACCTTGGTTTGTCTTCTCTCTTCTCATAAGGGCAGTCGTTGGAGAAGTGGTTGGTTTCTTCATAGTTATAGCATTTCCTTACCTTCTTCTTTGCAAATCTTCCCTTGAACTTCCCTGCACTGAACTTCTTCACAAAGAGGGCAATGTCTTCAAAAGATGGGCTTTCATCAGAGTCAACATCATCACCATCTTGACAGTCATCATCACCTTCTTCTTCTTCACTTTCTTCTTCGTCATACTCATGCTTGGCTTTCAAAGCAAGGTTGATCTTTGATGTTGAAGTGCCATGCATGGCTAGGTGCTTTGTTGCATTTGCCTTTGACTCTTCAAATAGTTGGAAAGTGGATATGATGTCATCCGGAGTCATTTTTTTGAAGGCATGATGTTGTCTCATGTCCCATACCATTTGATGGTGATATGGAGCAAGAGCGTGAAGTAACTTGTCCACAAGAAATCTCTTGGTCAAATTGAAACCATCTTGCGTCTTGTCACAGTCACATGACTCAATGTATGCGGCGAGAGTCATGAGCCGTTCTAGTAGTTGCTTGGGAGATTCACCCTTTTCCATACAGAAATTCTGTAATTGCCCCTTGACAATTTCATATTGAGCAAGCCGAAGAGTGGAGGTACCGGTCTTGGTCCTTATGATGCTGTCCCACAATTCCTTGGCACTTGTGATGTGAATGTAAGGTCTTCGTTGCTTGTCATTCATCCCCTTTCTTATGCACATGATCGCAGTGTCATTGAGATGCTTGTCATAAGTTTCTCTGGGCGTGAGGCATCTTGGACCAACATGATTGTACCCATGCTCGAGGATGTCCAACATCTCATCATTGGCGTACCTGAGATGATCCTGCATACCAACTCTCCACAAAGCAAAATCGGAATTGTCATCAAGCAAGGGAGGTTTTCCTCCAGGATTGTACTTAGGTTTCTCAATTTGAGACTTAGCATAAAGCCATGGAACACTGGTTTGGTTCCTCTCCGGAGGAGGCTGGCCAAATGAAGTACCGTGCACGTGGGGCCCTGAGGCCCTCGGGGACGTGGTTGTGCCCGTGGTTAGTGCAGCTAGTCTCATTTGAATTATGGACTCAAGAGAAGCATCATGCTCCTCTTTTTGCTTGGCAAGGGCCCGTTCCAGGTCGTCAGAGGTGAAAGACTTGACTTCCGTGGAAGTCTCGTCCCTCTGCACTAGAGCTACTGCAGCTGGATCTACGTCCATCTCGCTCTAGGGCGGTTAAGCCACACAAGTAGAGCACGAGGCTCTGATACCAATTGAAAAGGATCGAGATGGACCTAGAGGGGGTTGAATAGGTACAAATCCAAATTTTAACAATTACTTAGCAATTTTAGGCTAAAGTGCGGAATGTAAGTGTAAGCCTAATAATTGCTATGACAAAGAGTAAGCTATTAGGAGTGAAGCAAGGCAAGCGGTAAGCAATAAGCAAATACAAGTATGTAATAAGGATTAACACAAGTAGAGAGTTAGGGTTAGGAATAACCGAAATTCCGAGAGAGACAAGGATGTATCCCGATGTTCACTTCCTTGGAGGGAAGCTACGTCACCATTAGAGGGGCGGATGTTACCACGAAGGCACACCAACGCCACGAAGGCTCACCCTATTCTTCCTTTGAGATAACTCCACGAAGGCGTTTCTCAACCACTAGTGGTAAGCCTTAAGGTGGCTTCCGAACCTTCACAAACTTTCCGGGGGATATCACAATGGTTTGATTCCTCTCCGAAGACTCCTACCGCCTAGGAGTCTCCAACCTCCAAGACTAACAAGATCACGGGGATTTCTCAAAACTTGCTCAAATCACAAATCACTTTGGTGGGAAGGAGGAGAGGGAGACGATCTTTCTTTTGATTGGAACAACACTCTAAATGACTCACAAATGCTCTTGGGATCTAGGATTTGGTGTAGACAAGAGTGAGTGAGAGGAAAGGTATTCTTGGATGTATCTTAGCTGTGTTGAACACACTATCTCGAGGTGGGAGAAGAGTATATATAGTGTGGGGTGAAATCCAGCCGTTGGTGGTGCAATAAGTCACACAGGGTCCGGACGTCCGGCACTTGTCGGACGTCCGGGCGTCCGTGAGGGACCGGATGTCCGGAGGGAGTGGGACGTCCGAAACCTGTAGGCCTGACATGAGCTCAACTGAGTTCATCAGTGCCCGGACGTCCGGAAGGGGTCGGACGTCCGAGGCCTGTAGGTGAGCCGGAACCCATTCGTATACATCAGCAGCCGAACGACCGTAAGAGGCCCGGAAGACCGTATTATACAACACAATTTCTTCTGGTGGTGGCTTCCGGATTTCCGACGGGGGTCGGACATCCGGAGCTCGGACGTCCGGAGGAGGCCGGATGTCCGAGATATAGTGCACACAAACTACTGGTGTTGGCCTCCGGATTTCTGGAGCTTGGCCGGATGTCCGACCCTCGGACGTCCGGAGGGATCCGGATTTCCGAGTTATAGTGTGAACAACCTACTAGTGTCTGGCTGTGGATTTCCGGACCTTGGCCGGATGCCCGGCCCTTGGACGTCCGGAGGGAACCGGATGTCCGAGGAGATTGGACATATGTTGAATTGTAGAGAGTGGATATTGTGTGATGTTTGATATGATTGTAGAGATGTGGTATGAGCAAGTTTCTCGCAAAGCCTGTGATACCCTATTAATAGTGCGGGATCCCTATACTCAATATCAGTAAACTTCAAAAGACTATTCTACAGCATCTCTTCTTAATCCCGAGTCTTGTCAAAATATAACTCACCAATCTTTTCAGGCAGCCTTTGGCACAGAAATCTGAATCTACTAAAGTACTTGCCGTCCTGAGATACACTCAACAAATAGGATTAGTTTCCTATGTATGTGTTGTCATTAACACCAAAAGACAATTAGGGGCATAGCATGCACTTTCACTTAGATTCTATGAACAAAATCGTAGAATCGGAGGGGCTATTTTGGATCGTATGATTCTAAGACTTGAGTCACAATTCTGAGAACTTTGCACACAAGGCATTCCCTCGGTGCCAGTGAGTTATATGATCTCATGGTCATAGGAATAAATACTTGACACGCAGAAAAAGTAGCAACAAAATGACACGATCAACATGCTACGTCTATTAGTTTGGGACTATTCCATCACATGATTCACCCAATGATGTGATCCAGTTATCAAGCAACAACACCTTGTACATAATCAGAAGACCCTGACTATCCTTGATCAACTGGCTAGCCAACTAGAGGCTTGCTAGGGACAATGTTTTGTCTATGTATCCACACATGTATCTAAGTCTTCATTCAATACAATTATAGCATGGATAATAAGCGATTATCATGAACAAAGAAATATAATAATAACTAATTTATTATTGCCTCTAGGGCATATTTCCAACAGTCTCCCACTTGCACTAGAGTCAAAAATCTAGTTCACATCACCATGTGATTTCAACGAATCCAGCACCCATATAGTTCTGGGGTCTGATCACGTCTTGCTCGTGAGAGAGGTTTTAGTCAACGGTTCTGAAGCTTTCAGATCCGTGTGTTCTTTACAAATCTTTATGTCATCTTTATAGATGCTGCTACTACGTGTTATTCGGAAATACTCCAAATATCTACTCTACTATACGAATCCGTTTCACTACTCATAGTTATTCAGATTAGTGTCAAAGCTTGCATCGACGTAACCCTTTACGACGAACTCTTTAACCACCTCCATAATCGAGAAAAATTCCTTAGTCCATTCAATTACTAAGGATAACTTTGACCGCTGATCAGTGCTTCAGTCCTGGATCACTCTCTGTACCTCTTAACAGACTTGCTGCAAGGCACACATCAGGTGCGGTACTCAACATGGCATACTTTAGAGTCTACGGCTAAGGCATAGAAGACGACCTTCGTCTATTCTCTTTATTCTGCCGTGGTCGGGTTTTGAGACTTACTCAAATTCACACCTTACAACACAGTCAAGAACTCCTACTTTGCTGATCTATTTTGAACTCCTTCAAAAAAATTGTCAAGGCATGCATCTTGTTGAAACTTCTATTAAGCGTTTCGATCTATCTCCATAGATCTTGATGCTCAACATTCAAGTAGCTCAATCCAGGTATTCCTTTGAAAAACTCCTTTCAAACAACCTTTTATGCTTCACAGAAATTCTACATTACTTCTGATCAACAATATGTCAACCACATATACTTATGAGAAATTCTATAGTGCTCCCACACACTTCTTTGGAAATACAAGTTTCTCATAAACCTTGTAAAAACCCAAAATCTTTGATCATCTCATCAAAGTGTATATTCCAACTCCGAGATGCTTGCACGAGTCCATTGAAGGATCGCTGGAGCTTGCATACTTGTTAGTATCTTTAGGATCGACAAAACATTCTGATTGTACCACATATAATCTTTCCTCAAGGAAACCGTCGAGGAAACAATATTTTGACTTCCTATGTGCAATATTTCACAAATAATGCAGCAACTACTAACATAATTCCAACAGACTTTCAGCATCGCTACGAGTGAGAAAGTCACATCATAGTCAACTCTTTGATCTTGTCGATAACATCTTTGCGACAAGTCGAGCTTTTCTTAATAGTGACTTATCACCATCATCGCCTGTCTTCCTTTTAAAGATCCATCTTTACTTAATAGTCTTACTACCATCAAGCAGTTCTTCCAAAGTCTACACTTTGTTTTATACATGGATCCTCTCTCGGATTTCATGGCCTCCAGCCATTTGTCGGAATCTGGGCCCACCATTGCTTCTCCATAACTCGTAGGTTCATTGTTGCTCAACAACATGACCTCGAAGACAGGGTTACCATACCACTCTGTAGTAGTACGCGACCTTTGTCGACCTACGAGGTTTGTAGTAACTTGATCTGATGCTCAATGATCACTATCATCAGCTTCCACTTCAATTGGTGTAGGCGCCACAGGAACAACTTCCTGTGCCCTGCTACACACTAGTTGAAGTGATGATTCAATAACCTCATCAAGTTCTATCACCCTCCCACTCAATTCTTTCGAGAGAAACCTTTCCTCGAGAAAGGACCTGTTTCTAGAAACAAACATTTTGCTTCCAGATCTGAGATAGGAGATGTACCCAACTGTTTTGGATATTCTATGAAGATGCATTTATCCGCTTTGGGTTCGAGCTTATCAGACTGTAACTTTTTCACATAAGTGTCGCAGCCCCAAACTTTCAAGAAACGACAGCTTAGATTTCTCTAAACCTCAGTCTATACTGTGTCATTCAATGGAATTACGTGGTGCCCTATTTAAGTGAATGCGGTTGTCTCTAATGCATAACCCATAAACGATAGTGGTAATTCGATAAGAGACATCATAGTATGCACCATATCATAATAGGGCGTGGCTATGACATTCAGACACATCATCACACTATGGTGTTCCAGGTGGCATGAACTATGAAACAATTTCCACATTGTCTTAACTGCGTACCAAAACTCGTAGCTCAGATATTCATCTCTATGATCACATCGTAGACAGTTTATCCTCTTGTCACGACGATCTTCACTCTAAAACAGCTTTGAACTTTTCAATATTTCAGACTTGTGATTCATCAAGTAAATACTCCTGTATCTTACTCAAATCGTCAGTGAAGTAAGAACATAATGATATCCACTGCGTGCCTTAGCACTCATTGGACTGCATACATCAAAATGTATTACTTCCAATAAGTTACTATCTTGTCTCATCTCAATGAAAACAAGGCCTTGCTCATGTGGTATGATCTGCATGTCTCAAGTGATTCAAAATCAAGTGAGTATAAAGATCCATCAGCATGGAGCCTTTTCATGCAATTTATACTAACATGACTCAAGCGGCAGTGCCACAAGTAAGCGGTACTATCATCGTTACCTTGTATCTTTTGGCACCAATATCATGAACATGTGCAACACTACGGTCGAGATTCAATAAACCATTGAAGGTGATTATTCAAGCAAATAGAGTAACCATTATTCTCTTTAAATGAGTAATCGTTTTGCAATAAACACGATCAAATCATGTTCATGCTTAACGCAAGCACCAAATAACAATTATTTAGGTTTTAACACCAATCCCGATGGTAGAGGGAGCGTGCGATGTTTGATCATATCAACCTTGGAAACACTTCCAACACGTATCGTCACCTCGCTTTTAGCTAGTCTCCGTTTATTCCGTAGCTTTCATTTCGTGTTACTAATCACTTAGAAACCGAACCGGTATCCAATACCCTCGCGCTACTATCAACATCATGTATATCAAATATACTTCTTTCGACTTTGCCAGCCTTCTTATCTACCAAGCATCTAGGGTAGCTCCACCTCAGTGACCGTTCCCCTCATAACAGAAGCACTTAGTCTCGGGTTTGAGTTTAATCCTGGGTCTCTTCATTAATGCAGCAACTGTTTTGCCGTTTCACGAAGTATCCCTTCTAGCCCTTGCCTTTCTTGAAACTTAGTGGTTTTACTAACCATCAACTATTGATGCTCCTTCTTGATTTCTACTTTTTGCAGTATCAAACATCGTGAATCGCTCAAGGATCATTGTATCTATCCTTGATATGTTATAGTTCATCACGAAGCTCTCACAGCTTGGTGGCAGTGACTTTGTAGAACCATCACTATCTCATCTTAAAGATTAACTCCCACTTGATTCAAGCGATTGTCGTACTCAGACAATCTGAGCACACGCTCAACGATTGAGCTTTTCTCCTTTACTTCGTGGACAAAGAATCTTGTCGGAGGTCTCATACCTCTTGACAAGGGCACAAGCATGAAATCACAATTTCAGCTCTTTAGAACATCTCTTATGTTCCGTGACGTTTCAAAACGTCTTCGGCGCCTTGCTTCTAAGCCATTAAGTATTTTGCACTGAACTATCGTGTAGTCATCAGAAACGTGTCTGTCGGATGTTCACAACATCCATAGACGACGCTCGAGGTGCAGCACACCGAGTGGTGCATTAAGGACATAAGCCTTCTGCGCAGCAACAAGGACAATCCTTAGTTTTGCGGACTAAGTCTGCAAAGTTGCTACTATGTACTTTCAACTAAATTTTCTCTAGGAACATATAAAACAGTAGAGCTATAGCGCAAGCTACATCTTAATTCGCAAAGACCATTAGACTATGTTCATGATAATTAGTTCAATTAATCATATTACTTAAGAACTCCCACTCAAAAAGTACATCTCTCTAGTCATTTGAGTGGTACATGATCCAAATCCACTATCTCAAGTCCGATCATCACGTGAGTGGAGAATAGTTACAGTGGTAAGAATCTCTATGCTAATCATATCAACTATATGATTCATGCTCGACCTTTCGGTCTCTTGTGTTCCGAGGCCATGTCTGCACATGCTAGGGTCGTCAAGTTTAACCCGAGTGTTCCGCGTGTGCAACTGTTTTGCACCCGTTGTATGTGAACGTTGAGTCTATCACACCCGATCATCACGTGGTGTCTCGAAACGACGAACTGTCGCAACGGTGCACAGTCGGGGAGAACACAATTTCGTCTTGAAATTTTAGTGAGAGATCACCTCATAATGCTACCGTCGTTCTTAGCAAGATGAGGTGCATAAAGGATTAACATCACATGTAATTCATAAGTGACATGATATGACCATCATCATGTGCTTCTTGATCTCCATCACCAAAGCACCGGCACGATCTTCTTGTCACTGGCGCCACACCATGATCTCCATCAACGTGTCGCCATCGGGGTTGTCGTGCTACTCATGCTATTACTACTAAAGCTACGTCCTAGCAATATAGTAAACGCATCTGCAAGCATAAATGTTAGTTTAAAGACAACCCTATGGCTCCTGCCGGTTGCCGTACCATCGACGTGCAAGTCGATATTAACTATTACAACATGATCATCTCATACATCCAATATATATCACATCACGTCGTTGGCCATATCACATCACAAGCATACCCTGCAAAAACAAGTTAGACGTCCTCTAATTGTTGTTGCATGTTTTACGTGGTTGCCATGGGTATCTAGTAGGATCGCATCTTACTTACGCAAACACCACAACGGAGATGTATGAATTGCTATTTAACCTCTCTCCAAGGACCTCCTCGGTCAAATCCGATTCAACTAAACTTGGAGAAACCGACACTCGCCAGTCATCTTTGAGCAACGGGGTTGCTCGTAGCGATGAAACCAGTCTCTCGTAAGCGTACGAGTAATGTCGGTCCGACCCGCTTCGATCCAATAATACCGCGGAATCAAGAAAAGACTAAGGAGGGCAGCAAATCGCACATCACCACCCACAAAAACTTTTGTGTTCTACTCGAGATAACATCTACGCATGAACCTAGCACTGATTCCACTGTTGGGGAACGTCGCAAGGGAAACAAAAATTTTCCTACGCGCACGAAGACCTATCATGGTGATGTCCATCTACGAGAGGAGATTTCCGATCTACGTACCCTTGTAGATCGCACAGCAGAAGCGTTAAGAAACACGGTTGATGTAGTGGAACATCCTCACGTCCCTCGATCCGCCCCGCGAACCGTCCCACGAACCGTCCCGCGATCCGTCCCACGATCCGCTCCGATCTAGTGCCGAACGGACGGCACCTCCGCGTTTAGCACACGTACAACTCGACGATGATCTCGGCAAGAGAGACGGAGAGGTAGATGAGTTCTCCGGCAGCGTGACGGCGCTCCGGAGATTGGTGGTGATCTAATCTCAGCAGGGCTCCGCCCGAGCTCCGCAGAAACGCGATCTAGAGGAAAAACCGTGGAGGTATGTGGTCGGGCTGCCGTGGCAAAGTTGTCTCAAATCAGCCCTAATACCTCAGTATATATAGGAGGGAGGGAGGGACCTTGACTTGAGGCTCATGGAGCCCCAAGGGGTCGGCCGAAGTGGGGGGAGGAGGATTCCTCCAATCCTAGTCCAACTAGGATTGGAAGGTGGAGTCCTTCTCTATTTTCCCACTCCCCCCCCCCTTTTTCTTTTCTCTTTGATTTTCTTTCACTCCTGTGCAGAGGCCTTCTTGGGCTTGCCCACCAGCCCACTAAGGGCTGGTACGGCACCCCTAAGGCCTATGGGCTTCCCCGGGGTGGGCTGGCCCCCCGGTGAACATCCGAAACCCATTCGTCACTCCCGGTACATTCCCGGGAATGCCGAAAACTTTCCGGTAATCAAATGAGGTCATCCTATATATCAATCTTCGTCTTCGGACCATTCTGGAAAACCTCGTGATGTCCGTGATCTCATCCGGGACTCCGAACAACTTTCGGTAACCAACCATATAACTCAAATACACATAAAACAACGTCGAACCTTAAGTGTGCAGACCCTGCAGGTTCAAGAACTATGTAGACATGACCCGAGGGACTCCTCGGTCAATATCCAATAGCGGGACCTGGATGCCCATATTGGATCCTACATATTCTACGAAGATCTTATCGTTTGAACTTCAGTGCCAAGGATTCATATAATCCCGTATGTCATTCCCTTTGCCCTTCGGTATGTTACTTGCCCGAGATTCGATCATCAGTATCCGCATACCTATTTCAATCTCGTTCACGGGCAAGTCTCTTTACTCATTCTGTAATACAAGATGCCGTGACTTACATTAAGTCATATTGCTTGCAAGGCTTGTGTGTGATGTTGTATTACTGAGTGGGCCCCGGGATACCTCTCCGTCACACGGAGTGACAAATCCTAGTCTTGATCCATACTAACTCAACGGGCACCTTCGGAGATATCTGTAGAGCATCTTTATAGTCACCCAGTTACGTTGTGCATTTGATACACACAAGTCATTCCCTTGGTGCCAGTGAGTTATATGATCTCATGGTCATAGGAATAAATACTTGACACACAGAAAACAGTAGCAACAAAATGACACGATCAACATGCTACGTCTATTAGTTTGGGTCTAGTCCATCACATGATTCACCCAATGATGTGATCCAGTTATCGAGCAACAACACCTTGTACATAATCTGAAGACCCTGACTATCCTTGATCAACTGGCTAGCCAACTAGAGGCTTGCTAGGGACAGTGTTTTGTCTATGTATCCACACATGTATCTAAGTCTTCATTCAATACAATTATAGCATGGATAATAATGATTATCATGAACAAAGAAATATAATAATAACTAATTTATTATTGCCTCTAGGGCATATTTCCAACAGTTTATTGCGAGACGGTTACTCGTTTAAGTCAGAGAATAATGGTTGTTCTATTTCTATGAGTAATATCTTTTATGGTCATGCACCCAATGTGAGAGGATTGTTCATATTGAATCTTGATAGCGATACTACACATATACATAACATTGAGACCATAAAAGTTAGAGTTAACAATGATAGTGCCATGTTTTTATGGCACTGCCGCTTAGGTAATATTGGTCTAAAACGCATGAAGAAACTCCATACTGATGGACTTTTGGAGTCACTTGACTTTGATTCACTTGACACGTGCGAACCATGCCTCATGGGCAAGATGACTAAGACTCCGTTCTCCGGAACAATGGAGCATGCAAGTGACTTGTTGGAAATCATACATACCGATGTGTGCGGTCCGATGAGTGTGGAGGCACACGGCGGATATCGTTATTTTCTCACCTTCACGGACGATTTGAGGAGATATGGTTATGTCTACTTGATGAAGCAGAAGTCTGAAACGTTTGAAAAGTTCAAGCAATTTCAGAGTGAAGTTGAAAATCATCGTAACAAGAAGATCAAGTTCCTACGATCTGATTGTGGGGGTGAATATCTGAGTTTCGAGTTTGGTGCTCACTTAAGACAATGTGAAATTGTTTCACAGTTGACACCGCCTGGAACACCACAGCGTAATGGTGTGTCCGGATGTCATAATCGTACTTTAATAGAGATGGTGTGATCTATGATGTCTCTTACTAATTTGCCGTTATCGTTTTGGGGTTATGCATTAGATACATCTGCATTCACTTTAAATAGGACACCATCAAAATCTGTTGAGACGACACCATACGAACTGTGGTATGGCAAAAGACCAAAGTTGCCATTTCTTGAAGTTTGGGGATGTGATGCTTATGTTAAAAAGCTTCAGCCTGAAAAGCTGGAACCCAAAGCGGAAAAGTGCGTCTTCATAGGTTACCAAAAAGAGACAGTTGGCTATACCTTCTATCTCAAATCCGAGGGCAAAGTGTTTGTTCCTAAAAATGAAGCTTTTCTTGAGAAGGAGTTTCTCTCGAAAGAATTGAGTGGGAGGAAAATAGAACTTGATGAGGTTGTCGAACCTCTAATCCCTCTAGATGGTGGCGCAGGGCAAGGGGAAACCCCTGTTGCTACGGCGCCGGTTGGGGAGCAAGTTGTTGATGATGATCATGAAACTTCGGATCAAGTTGCTATTGGACCTCGCAGGTCGACAAGATCACGTACTGCTCCTGAGTGGTACGGTAATCCTGTCTTAACGATTATGTTGTTAGACAACAATGAACCTGCGAATTATGAAGAAGCAATGGTGGGCCCGGATTCCAACAAATGGCTGGAGGCCATGAAGTCCGAGATAGGATCCATGTACGAGAACAAAGTATGGACTTTGGAAGTACTACCTGAAGGCCGCAAGGCTATTCAGAACAAATGGATCTATAAGAAGAAGACGGACGCATATGATAATGTGACTATTTATAAAGCTCGACTTGTGGCAAAGGGTTTTTCACAAGTTCAAGGAGATGACTACGATGAGACTTTCTCACCAGTAGCGATGATTAAGTCCGTCCGAATCATGTTAGCAATAGCTGCCGTTTACGATTATGAAATCTGGCAGATGGATGTCAAAACGGCGTTCCTTAACGGTTTTCTTAAGGAAGAGTTGTATATGATGCAACCTGAAGGTTTTGTCGATCCAAAGAATGCTAACAAAGTATGCAAGCTCCAACGATCCATTTATGGACTGGTGCAAGCATCTCGGAGTTGGAATAAGCGCTTTGATGAGGTGATCAAAGCATTTGGGTTTATACAAGTGGTTGGAGAATCTTGTATTTACAAGAAAGTGAGTGGGAGCTCTGTGGCGTTTCTAATATTATATGTGGAGGACATATTGCTGATTGGAAACAACGTGGAGCTTTTGGAGAGCATAAAGGATTACTTGAATAAAAGTTCCTCTATGAAGGACCTAGGAGAAGCTGCTTACATTCTAGGCATTAATATCTATAGGGATAGATCGGAACGCTTGATAGGACTTTCACAAAGCACATACCTTGATAAAGTTTTGAAGAAGTTCAACATGGATCAGTCCAAGAAAGGGTTCTTGCCACTATTACAAGGTATAAAATTGAGTAAGACTCAGTGCCCAACAACTGCGGAAGATAGAGAACAAATGAGTTCCGTCCCCTACGCTTCAGCCGTAGGTTCTATCATGTATGCAATGTTGTGCACTAGACCTGACGTTAGCTTGGCCATAAGTATGGCAAGCATGTTTGAGAGTAATCCAAGAGTGGATCATTGGACGACGGTCAAGAATATTCTGAAGTACCTGAAAGTACTAAGGAAATGTTTCTCGTGTATGGAGGTGACAAAGAGCTCGCCGTAAAAGGTTACGTCGATGCAAGTTTTTACACCGATCCTGATGATACTAAGTCACAAACCGGATACGTATTTATTCTTAAGGGGGGTGCGGTAAGCTGGTGCAGTTCCAAGCAGAGCATCATAGCAGATTCTACATGTGAAGCGGAGTATATGGCTGCCTCGAAGGCCGCAAAGGAGGGTGTCTGGATGAAGCAGTTCATGACAGATCTTGGAGTTGTGCCAAGCGCACTAGATCCATTGACTCTGTTATGTGACAACTACACTGGTGCCATTGCCTTAGCAAAGGAACCAAGGTTTCACAAGAAGACCAGACACATCAAATGACGCTTCAACCTCATCCGCGACTATGTCGAAGGAGAGGACGTGAATATTTGCAAAGTGCACACGAATCTGAATGTAGCAGCCCGCTGACTAAACCTCTTCCACGGGCAAAACATCATCAACACCAGAACTGTATGGGTGTTCAATTTATTACAATGTAAATTTCATGGCGATGTGAGGACTAGAATATTGACTCTAGTGCAAGTGGGAGACTGTTGGAAATATGCCCTAGAGGCAATGATAAATAGTTATTATTATATTTCCTGTTTAAAGGTAATCGTTTATTATCCATGCTATAATTGTATTAAATGAAAACATAGATACATGTGTGGATGCATAGACACAATAATGTCCCTAGCAAGCCTCTAGTTGGCTAGCCAGTTGATCAATAATAGTCAAGGTTTTTTGACTATGTGCAAAGTGTTGTTGCTTGATAACTAGATCACATCATTAGGAGAATCATGTGATGGACTAGACCCAAACTATGAACGTAGCATATTGATCGTGTCGTTTTATTGCTATAGTTTTCTGCGTGTCAAGTATTTGTTCCTATGACCATGAGATCATATAACTCACTGGCACCGGAGGAATGCCTTGTGTGCATCAAACGTCACAACGTAACTGGGTGACTATAAAGGTGCTCTACAGGTATTTCTGAAGGTGTCATTTGAGTTAGTATGGATCAAGACTGGGATTTGTCACTCCATGTGACGGAGAGGTATCTCGGGGCCCACTCGGTAATACAACATCACACACAAGCCTTGCAAGCAATGTGACTAAGTGTAAGTTACGGGATCCTGTATTACGAAACGAGTAAAGAGACTTGCCGGTAACGAGATTGAAATAGGTATGCGGATACCGACGATCGAATCTCAGGCAAGTAACATACCGAAGGACAAAGGGAATGACATACGGGATTATATGAATCCTTGACACTGAGGTTCAACCGATAAGATCTTTGGAGAATATGTATGATCCAATATGGGCATCCACGTCCTGCTATTGGATATTGACCGAGGAGTACCTCGGGGCATGTCTACATAGTTCTCGAACCCGCAGGGTCTGCACAGTTAAGGTTCGGCGATGTTTTAGTATAGTTGAGTTATATGTGTGGTTACCGAATGTTGTTCGGAGTCTCAGATGAGATCACAGACGTCACGAGGGTTTCCAAAATGGTCTGGAGACGAAGATTTATATATAGGATGACTTCATTTGGTTACCGGAAAGTTTTCGGGCATTACCGAGAATGTACCGGGAGTGACGAATGGGTTCCGGAAGTTCACCGGGAGGGGGGGGGGCAACCCTCCCGGGGGAAGCCCAAAGGACTTATGGGTGGCGCACCTGCCCTTAGTGGGCTAGTGGGACAGCCCAAGAAGGCCTATGCGCCATAGAGAAAAAATCAAAGAAAAAAAAGAAAGGTGGGAAGGGAGAGAAGGACTCCACTTTTCGATCCTAGTTGGACTAGGATTGGAGTAGGACTCCTCCTCCTCCCTGGACGGCGCACCCTTGAGGGCTTGGCCCTCAAGGAAAGCCTACTCCCCCTCCCTCCTATATATAGTGGTGATTTAGGGCTGATTTGAGACAACATTTGCCACGTGCATCTCACATCTAGACATCATAGTTTTACCTCTAGATCGTATTTCTGTGGAGCTCGGGCGGAGCCCTGTAGGAGTAGATACTTCACCACCACCAGAGCGCCGTCATGCTGCCGGAGAACTCATCTAATTCTCCGTCTTGCTTGCTGGATCAAGAAGGCCGAGATCATCATCGAGCTGTACGTGTGTTGAACGCGGAGGTGCCGTCCGTTCGGCATCGGAGGAGATCGTGGGACGGATCGCGGGACGGTTCGTGGGACGATTCGCGGGGCGGATTGTGGGACGTGAGGACGTTCCACTTCATCAACCACATTTCTTAACGCTTCCTGCTGTGTGATCTACAAGGGTACGTAGATCCAAATCTCCTCTCGTAGATGGACATCAACATGATAGGTCTTCGTGTGCGTAGGATTTTTTTTGTTTCCCATGCAACGTTCCCCAACAGTTAGTTGTGGCTTGCAAAATAAAATAAAATACAAATAATAACAGAGAGGAAACTATAAGTTTTCTGAATATATATGCGAATAGACATGGGGGCCATAGTGTTCTTTAGTGGCATCTCTCATGAAAGCAACATATGGTGGGTAAACGAATTACTGTTGGGCAATTGATAGAGCAACAGATAGCTATCCAGTTTTCACGACAATGATCATGTGTATATAGGCATCACATGCATAAGAAAATAGGCCGAATCCTGCCTACACCTACTATTATTCCACCCATCGACCACTATCCAGCATGCATCTAGAGTATTAAGTAAAACAGAGTAATGGTTGGAGAACAATGCCATCATGTAGACAAAGTAAACTCAACAAATATAAATAAACTCCCATCGGTTTACCCTTAATGGAAGCAACAAAAAGACACAACTTATCCCCTATTGCCACTGGGATATAGAAACTCGCCAGGTTGAACCTAGTACAACGCACCTCTCTCACTGAAGAAATACCAAACTACATTGACAAAGCAATTCAATACATCGGAGAGAATTACAAAGATCTGATGATCATGCAAATAAGAATCATAAAACTCATAGAATACTCAAATATTTTTCATCAATAATATGAACATAAACCCACAATTAATCGAATGCCAATAAACACACCATACAAAATAATTACATCGGATAGATCAAAGCAAAGATGCGATGATGGTTGTATTGAAGATCAAGAAAGAGAGAGATATAGTCATCTAGATACTAACTACGGACCCGTAGGTCTGTTGTGAACTACTCACACATCATCACGAGGGCACCAAGGTTGATGAAGAGGCCCTCCGTAACCGATCCCCCCTCTGGTAGGGTGCCAGAACAAAGCTCCAAATCAGGTCACCGTGGAACAAAGACTTGCAACACCATAAAAAGTATTTGGCAATGATATTTAGGGTTTCTGGAATATTTGTGAATTTATAGGCCAAAGAACGGATCAATAGGGACCACATGGGAGGCACAAGGCATCAGGGCATGACCCCCTCACCACGCTATGTTGCCTTATGGGCCCCATGTCTCCTCCCGAAGCTTCCAGGTCTTCTTTTGGTCCTGACAAAATCATAAAAAGGTTTCGTGGCAATTGGACTCCGTTTGGTACAGAAAACCTGAAAAACAAAAAACACACAGAAAATAGCAACATGCAGTGGACACTGGATTAATAGGTTAGTGCTAAAAAATAATATAAATTGGTGAATTACGACCCAAAAAGTATCCTAGGATGATAATATAATAACATGGAACAATAAAAAATTATAGACACATTGGGGACGTATCACTAGACTTCCAGCCACTACCGCCTTTCTCCTTCGTCTTCTTCATTTTCCTACGAGAGTGAAAGCACATATGCTCCCTTGGTGGTTTTCATAATTCATGACAACATACATTGTCTGTTGGACTAACACTTTTACCTAGTACATTTCACGTATAGTCCACAGAGAGCTTTGGTTATATGATTGTGTGGAGAAGCTCCTTGATGAATGAAGGGATAGGATTGGTTCAAGATTCAAGCAAGAAGACTCTACATTTTATATTTGTGAGAAATCACTTTGAGTCCATAGGAAAGCCAATACTATTAAAAGGGGGTGAGGTATTATGATGAATTAGTTGCTCAAGTTCTTAGAGATAGCCACCAAAATTGGTGCCACCAAAAATTTCCATTCGGCCCTACCGATTTTACACTTGGTAGAACCTATGCCAAACCCTACCATCTCGGTACCACCAACATTCCTATCGGTGCCACCGAGATTCAGTGACCAACTTTCTGTTGAGAAGATTTCAAGAATCGGAATTTCTGAGTTTGAAATTGGTCTCACCGAGATTTGGAAACTGGTCTAGGTCACCGTATCGGTACAACCAAGGTTCATATATCGGTCTCACCGAGAATTCAAAAGTTGCCACATTTAGTGCAACTCTATACCATCGAGATTCTTTTCGGTGTCACCGAGTTGGGAAATAATGTTGTAACAGTTGGATTTTTGGGGATGCTTATATATACCCCTCCACCTACATCTCATTCATAGAGGAAGCACTCAGAACACACTTACACTTGCCAGATCCATTTTCTCAGAGAGAGCTACTTACTCATGTGTTGAGATCAAGAGATTCCAATCCAACCATTTGAAACTTGATCTCTATCCTCCCAAGTTGCTTTCCACAAAAATCAATCTCTCCTACCCATGCCAAATCTGCAAGAGAGTGATTGAGTGTCGACGATACTATATTTTGAAGCACAAGAGCAAGGAGTTCATCATTCTACCACATATATTACCTTTTGGACGGTGGTGCCTCCTAGGTTGGTTAGGTGTAGCTTGGGAGCCTCCTACTTCGTGTTGTGGAGTTCAACCAAGATGTTTGTAAGGTGTTACATCCTGTGTTTTGACTCTCCTAGCTAAACTAACATAGCCCAAAAATTAGGACCAGTTTTTTTTGAATGCTTGTGATGCTTGATGTGATTGTTGTTTGCTCCTTGATTGCTATTGTTTTAAATCACAAGGTTCCTACTATTCTGTAGACTCACCTCCTTGACCCACACACTTGTCCAATGACCATACCATGTGTATAGGACCAGAAACTATTTTTTACCAAAAAACATGTATTTGATTTAAGCTTTCAAAAACCCCTCAGTTGGGATTTGTACTACAAGTCCCAAAATTAGGGAACTTTTTTGCCCTAAATATTTTATTGAATTCCATTATCAAAAAGACTTCCCAAAACCCTAAAATCATTATTTTAAAGGCTATCTCCCTATTTTATTTAAATACCCCTTTCTAAGGCCAGAAATGGTCTTTTACAAAGAAAGATTATTTTCTTGTTTTTAAAATATTTGAGAAAATTTAGATAAACTCAGTGGACAAATATATATATTCCATATATAAGAGTTTCAACACATGGTCATGTTCAAAATATTGGACAAAACCCTTCAAAACCCTATTTGCCTATTTCAAGCTTCTCGAATATTTTCATAGGAAATATTTTCAATAAATTCGAGTAAAATTGTAGAAATTCACACATGATATATGTGATGATCTTGACAAGTTTCATCTCAACACAAGTTGATTTAGCTCTGCTAAATACTCCAAAACCCTATCTGTCTAGATCCAATTTGAGCAACTGCCAAGCGTCTCCAAATACTTTAAAACTTTATGGACATGTTCTAATTCTTCAATAATGCATCTACACCATGTGGTGCATCAAGGAGAATATATCAACTCTCCAAAACCCCCTCAAAACCCTCTCCATTGATTTCTAGAAATGCGAAACTTCACATTGTGAAGTTTCTCTAATTGATCCCAACCTTTTTGGGCATGCTATAATACTCAATATTGCCACCACACCAAGTGGTGCATTTGTGGGAATAAATTGCATGGGTTTATCTTCACAAAGTCATTTTTGCCCATTTCTTGAGTTTTTCAAGTCTCTCTTGGAAACTTTCTCCAACAAATCCTCAATTTGGTGCACAAGCCCATTTTGACCCAACATCTGACCCTGTTAATTTTCATAGCAACTAGGGTCCATTTGCTAGTCCTAACACCAATGAAACACCTTCTGCTCACTTACCAAACTTGCTCCTTTGACCCTCCCCGATGCCACCTCACCTCCAAAATGCCCGTGGAACACGTGCTCTTCCGTGGCAGAGCGCATCCCAGGCACCCAAGCTCTCACCCGTCGCCTCTCCTCTGGACCGCACCCCGAGCCCCTGCCGCCTCCCTCGTCCTGGCACTCCCAGTGCCCTCCTAACCGCCGCAAGACCCTCCCCGTGCTCCCTTTTCGCCTTCCCGGTGGCCGCAATGTCACTGCCACGATCGCTGTCGTTGGCCTCCCCCGCGGCCAAGGCCCCCCTCTCCCCAAGCGCTCCCCAACGAAACTGGAGCCCTAGGCGAACGTGGCTCGCTGCCCTCAGCACGCAGGTGGCCGGAGCGCCGCGGGAGACGGTCTGTGCCGCCGGTGCAGGCTCAACCAGTTTATCCCCGCTCCTGTTCTATTGGGCGGGAGGAGGAAGACGACCCTGCCAGCGGGCCCCACCTGTCGGCCGGCTAGTGAGACTGACACGCGGGCCACACCACTTAAGTGGAGGCGGATCTGGCGCAAACCGCCTTCGCCACCGGGAGACGTACTCCTTATAAGGCCCCTTCGACATCACTACCCCTCTCTCGCGCATCCGTTTAGCTAGACCATTGCACCGTAGCTCTATGTTGCACCCGACGCGAGGCTGAGGCCCGCTTGGGTAACCGTCTTGTACTTTTTAATTATGCGAGTAAACTAGAAAACCCATAATTAATTCATTTTAGCTCCAGATTTGTTGATTCAAATTTCTGTAGATTCCTAAAGTCCTTCTATTTCAATTTCCTAGAGCCTCCAAAACCTTGAAAAGTACCTAGAGCCTTCAAAACCTTGCAAAGTTCCTAGAGCCTCTAAAACCTTGCAAAGTTCCTAGAGCCTCCAAATCAACTCCAAATGGAGTCATTCAAATTTCGAGGGATTTCGAAAGTCATGCTCTAATTTCCTAACCCAGGTGAACATTTTTATCATGCCTTATGTTTGCTGGACTAAATTAATAGCACCTATTTCTACTTATTCCATAATAGAAAATCCATAGGAAATTCATGCCAACTCCAATTCCAATGAAACCACTCCCTGCATGTTTCTAAATTCATGCCCTATTAAATGAGTGCCTCCACTCATTTTTAATAAAATGTTTTCTTCATACTTCTTGTGGGGCCAATGATGCCTTCATTTCCTCTGTTCAAAAATCTCTGGTGATCCAAACCTCCTAGAGCAAGCTTTAGGTATTTTTCTTATGACCACAGATGTCGAAGAAAAATAAAAATCCTATTTATAGAGCACTTTTGTTTTCTGCTTATTGTGTGGCTTACTGTGGTTGTTTCCGACGATAGTTGGCGAAATAGACGGAGTACTCGGAGTTGGACCAAAAGACATCAAAGACCCCGAAGACCTATTTGAGCAAGGCAAGCAACCCTTTGACCATGTGTGAGAAAATATTTTCATACATGCCATGTTTTTTGTTTTATTCTGATGCATGTGATCATGATTGAATCGGTAAACCCGTCGGTATGGTGGTTTTCGACGATTCTCGATAACACTTGCATTGAGCATGAACCTACCACCTTTGAGGGTCATGCAGATAAAAAGTTGCTAGTTGATACATCTCCATCGTATCTACTTTTCCAAACTCTTTTGCCCTTGTTTTGGTCTCTAATTTGCATGATTTGAATGGAACTAACCCGGACTGACGCTGTTTTCAGCAGAATTGCCATGGTGTTGTTTTTGCACAGAAATAAAAGTTCTCGGAATGACCTAGAAATTTACAAGGATTTTTTGTGGAATATATAAAAAATACTGTCGCAAGAATCAACTGGAGGGACAGAGCTAGGAGCTCACAAGCCCACCAGGCCCGCCCCCCGGTCGGGCCTGACAGGCTTGTGAGCCCCTCGTGGCTCCGCCACCTCCAATTCCAGCTCTATATATTCTCCTTCGACCGGAAAAAAATCAAGGAGAAGAGTTCATCGCATTTTATGATACAAAGCCGCCGCCACCACCTGTTCTTCCTCTGGAGGGCAGATCTGGAGTCCGTTTTGGGTTCCGGAGAGGGGGAATCGACGCCTTCATCATCATCGACCATCCTTCATCGCCAATTAAATGATGCTCTTCATCGTTCGTGAGTAATCTCATCGTAGGCTTGCTGGATGGTGATGGGTTGGATGAGATCTATCATGTAATCGAGTTAGTTTTGATGGGGATTGATCCCTAGTATCCACTATGTTCTGAGATTGATGTTGCTACTACTTTGCTATGCTTAATGCTTTTCACTAGGGCCCGAGTGCCATGATTTCAGATCTGAACCTATTATGTTTTCATCAATATAAGTGTGTTCTTGATCCTATATTGCAAGTTGTAGTCACCTACTATGTGTTATGACCCGGCAACCCCGGAGTGACAATAGCCGGAACCACTCCCGGAGATGACCATAGTATGAGGAGTTCATGTATTCACTAAGTGCTAATGCTTTGTTCCGGTTCTCTATTAAAAGGAGAACCTTAATATCCCTTAGTTTCCATTAGGACCCCACTGCCACGGGAGGGATGGACAATAGATGTCATGCAAGTTCTTTTCCATAAGCACGTATGACTAAATACGGAATGCATGCCTACATTACATTGACGAACTGGAGCTAGTTACATATCTCCCCATGTTATAACTGTTGCATGATGAATGTCATCCGGCATAATTATCCATCACCGATCCAATGCCTACGAGTTTTTCCTACTGGTCCTTGCTACGTTACTTTATCACTACTGCTGTCACTGCTGCTACTGTTACCGCTACTGCTGTCACTATTGCTACTGTTACCGTTGCTACCGTTGCTATCACACTACTCTGCTACTGAAACTTTGCTACAGATACTAAGTCTTTCAGGTGTGGTTGAATTGACAACTCAACTGCTAATACTCGAGAATATTCTTTTGCTTCCCCTTGTGTCAAATCAACAAATTTGGGTTAAATACTCTACCCTCGAAAACTGTTGCGATCCCCTATACTTGTGGGTTATCAAGACTATTTTCTAGCGCCGTTGCCAGGGAGGCCTAGCTCTATTCTCTGAGTCACTTGGGATTTACGTCTGTTGATCACTATGAGGAATCCGAGAGATCCAAAAACTAAAGTGTTGCCCTCAACTACGAGGACAGGTAAGGAACTGCCATCTAGCTCTGCACTTGATTCACCTTCAGTTATGAGTAAGTTTGCGACACCACCACCTGCTAGAAATTTTGATGTGTCGCCTGTGCCTGATGATGCTACTTATGTTATCCATGATGCTTTGCTTGATACTGCTTTGCCAGTAGGTGCATTCCTTGATGCACAAATTGCTAGAGTTGCTGCTGAATGTGATGATACTTCTGAAACTGCTGAAATTATTGAAGTAGAACCTGTTGTTTCACCTGTTAGAACTAGCTCTCCTAGATATGAATTGCCCGATATACCTAAGGGTTATGTTATGGAGGGAGAGGTAGCTGAGGACTTTCTTGCTTGTAAGGATAGCTATGATCTTGAGAAATTACTGCGCAAGTGGAAAGAAAAATCTCTGAACGCTAGGATGAAATACGACCCTAAGTTTACTACTTCGCCTATCTTTGTGACCGATAAGGATTGTGAATTCTCTGTCGACCCTGAGTTAATCACTTTGGTCGAATCTGATCCTTTTCATGGTTATGAGTCTGAAACGGTTGTAGCACATCTTACTAAGCTGCATGATATAG
This sequence comes from Hordeum vulgare subsp. vulgare, assembly GCF_904849725.1. Lineage (NCBI taxonomy): Eukaryota > Viridiplantae > Streptophyta > Magnoliopsida > Poales > Poaceae > Hordeum > Hordeum vulgare. Next base: position 83,471,443 of record NC_058520.1, read on the forward strand.
CCACCCTATTCACGAGTGAGGAAAAGATCTGCCACTACTATATCCTTAAGCTGTTTCCTTTCTTGCTAAAGGATGACGCTAAGACTTGGTTCACTTCTCTTGCTCCTGGTTGTGTGCGTAGTCCCCATGATATGATCTACTACTTCTCTGAGAAATATTTTCCTGCCCATAAGAAACAAGCTGCCTTGCAGGATATGTATAATTTTGTGCAAGTTGAAGAAGAGATTCTCCCACAAGCTTGGGGGAGGCTTGTCCAGTTACTGAATGCTTTGCCTGATCACCCTCTTGAGAAGAATGAAATACTTGATATCTTTTATAATGGACTAACGATGCTTCTAGGGACCACCTAGACAGTTGTGCTGGTTGTGTTTTCAGGGAACGAACTGTGGAACAAGCTGAAATTCTATTGAATAATATCTTGAGAAATGATAATGCTTGGGTTATTCCCGAACCACCTCCGAAGCCAACTCCAAAGAAAAGAGGTATTCTATTCCTCAGTCCTGAAGATATGCAAGAAGCCAAGAAATCTATGCAAGAGAAATGCATTAAATCTGAAGATGTCAAGAATGTACCTCCTATCGAAGAAATACATGGTCTTGATAACCCAACACAGGTAGTAGAGGTAAATTCTCTTCGTAGATTCAATGAGAGTGATATTTCTTTTGATAAACCTGCTAGCTTATGCTTAGATGAATTTGATAACTTCGTTGCCAAACAACAAAGTTTCAATGATTATGTTAGCAGACAATTGGAACGGAATGCTTGTATACTTAGTCATTTAAGTGCTTGTGTGGATAGAAATGTCAATGATATTAAGCTTTTGAGTAAACATGCCTCTATGGTCACCACTCAAGTAGAACAAGTACTTAAGGCTCAAAATGACTTGCTCAATGAGTTGAATGACAATTCCGTTAGAGTCGTCACTAGAGGTGGTAGAATGACTCAGGAACCTTTGTATCCTGAGGGCCATCCTAAGAGAATTGAACAAGATTCTCAAGGTGTTAGCACTGATGCACCTAGTCATCCTGGTTATAGGAAGAAAAACAAAGATGATAGGAACTTGCATGCTAGCCAACCTGTTGCTGCTACACCCGAGAATCCAAACAATATCTCTCTTTCTGATGCCGAAACACAATCTGGTGATGAACATGAGCCTAGTGATAATATCGATAGTGGTGTTCATGATGATGCTCAACCTAGTAATGATAAGGATGTGGAGATTGAACCTAGTGTTGATCTTGATAACCCACAACCTAAGAACAAGAGATATGACAAGAACGACTTCATTTCTAGGAAGCATGGTAAAGAAAGAGAACCATGGGTTCAGAAACCCATGCCCTTTCCTCCCAAACCATCCAAGAAAAAGGATGATGAGGATTTTGAGCGCTTTGTTGAAATGATTAGACTTGTCTTTCTGCAAATGCGTTTGACAGATATGCTCAAAATGTCTCCTTATGCTAAGTACATGAAAGATATTGTGACCAACAAAAGGAAGATACCTGAGGTTGAGATTTACACCATGCTTGCCAACTACACCTTCAAGGGTGGAACTCCTAAGAAACTAGGTGATCCCGGAGTGCCCACTATACCTTGTTCCATTAAAGGAAATTATGTTAGAACCGCTTTATGCGATCTTGGAGCTGGTGTTAGTGTTATGCCTCTCTCTCTTTATCGTAGACTTGAATTGGATAAGTTGACACCCACTGAAATCTCCCTGCAAATGGCCGACAAATCAACTGCTTTTCCTATTGGCATTTGCAAGGATGTGCCTGTTGTGGTTGCTAACGTTACTATCTTAACGGACTTTGTTATTCTGGATATTCCCGAGGATGATGCCATGGCGGTCATCCTTGGAAGACCCTTTTTAAACACTGCAGGGGCTGTTATAGATTGCAACAAGGGCAATGTCACTTTCCATGTTAACGGTAATGAGCATACGGTGCACTTTCCGAAGAAACAATATCGAGTACATTGCATCAATGCTATTGAAAAAACTTCATCGATTCTTATTGGGAGCTTTGAATGCCCTATACCTACTATCAAGATGAAGTATGATTTACTTGTTGGGGATATGCACATCCCCATTGAAGTAACCTAGTGATTATACGAAAATTCTCCGGTTCTATGCGATTCTAAAAAAGTTTGTCAAGGAGACTTGATCAACCTCATGACGGATTTCTTTTGATGACCATGAGATGGATGAATCTAGGAGTCACAACCCTCTGTTCCCAACTTTTACTTTCCGTTGCTTAGAAGAAAAATGATAAATTTAGCTTTAGTTTTTCCTGTTTTCTGCTTTCTCCATCCCTTAGATAAGTGTCCACAATACCTCCTCCTCACTAATATTTTCATGCAAAGCTTTATTTTCTATCCTAGGAATGATCCTCCTATGGTAGAGTTCAAGTTATATGATATCCCCCAGCACATGTCACTTCAGGATTTTTGCAATGTTTGCAAATTACCTTATGTTGGGGATATTCATGAACCTCATCAACGGGACTTGGAGGCTTTCATTGATACTATTGCTGTAGGAGAGGAGAGAGGAGTGTCTTGCGCTAGAGTTGCTAGCATACATTTTGTCGTGCTTCGGTATTTCTCATTATTCGTGGGAAAATGTTTGATTGGCCGTGGTAAAGCTGGGGCTCTTAGCTCCCTAGATCTTGCGGTTTTGCGCGAAGCTCTTTATAATGATAGAACTTATAGCTTGGGCGCTATAGTGGCTCAACGGTTGAACACGAACCCTACTAAAGGCGCTGTTTATGGAGGTACCTATGCTACCCGTCTAGCTAAACATTTTGAGATACCTATTAGACTACACGAGGAAGAAGAGATGCTTCTTCCTGAGAGATATCTAGATTATGATAGCATGGTTCGCCATGACTTTCTTGATAGAGATAATAATAAGAGGATGATTTATAACTTGGTGTTTAGACAGGGTACTCATGAGACTATTACTTTGCCTGCTCCTTCTTTGTTCAATCTTCATCTAGGCAGGTACATTATTATGCCCTCGGACATCTACGCATATTGGGGCATAGCGCCACCACAGGCACCCATGCTCGAGCTACCAGTCGAGTACCAGACGCCAGTTTATCAGTTGGAGCCAGAGGAGATCACCCAGCAGTGGCACCCTCAGTCCACTCCGGAGTACCCCGGAGACGGTTACTTCCCTCCGTGGGAGTAGACCAACTTAGGCCAAAAGCCTAAGCTTGGGGGAGTACGTGTTTCTCACCGACTTTATATTCTTGCTCACACTTTCACTTTGTTAGTCGGTGTTCACACCTTGCCATTGTATCATCCATGCTAGTTTATTTCTTTTTCTTGCTTTCTTCTCGTGTGTTTGTTTAGACTGAGAAAAACAAAAACAAAATAGTTGTAAGTTTACTTTTCTGCTTGCTTAGTGATGTTTAAAAAAAAAGAAAACCCAAAAAGATTTCCCTTTCTTCTTTTGCTTCTTGGGAGCTTTCTCGTGTAAATAGTTTTCTTTTTCTTTGGGTCAAGGTAGAAGACCATGGTTAAAATGTTTTGTGGCTCTCACTTGCATATTTGTTTATCCGTCAAAGAGCCATATTACTTTGTCTTCTCCTTTGTGTTTGCTTGCAGATTCCAGCTTAGTCCAATGCACGAACACCCTCATTATGATTCACATCATTTGGTCGTGCAAGTGAAAGGCAATAATGACGGTATATGATGAAGTGACTGAGCCTGGAAAAGCTGGTATGAACTCGACCTATTTTGTTTTTGTAAATATGACTAGCTCATCGTTCCTAATTCACCTTTGTTATGAGAGAAACATGTTTGCAATGACAACTTAGAGATCATAGTTTCTGATGCCATGCTTAATTAGCTAGGAGCTTATAATGGTTTGTCTTGGATGCCAACATGAATTTCAAAATGATTATGATGTAGTATGATAGGATGGTATCCTCCTTTGAATGATTCAAGTGGCTTGACTTGGCACATGTTCAGCATGTAGTTGAAACAAAATCAACATAGCCTCTATGATATTCATGTTCATGGTGATTTATATCCTACTCATGCTTGCACTCAATGTTGTTTAATTTCGTTGCATATTGATGACTGCTATCGCTCTCTAGTTGGTCGCTTCCCAGTATTTTGCTAGCCTTCACCTGCACTAAGAAGGAATACTGTTTGTGCATTCACTTCCATAAACCGAAAGTTTCTCCATATGCGTCCACCATACCTACCTATATGCGGTATCCACCTCCCGTTCCAAGTAAATGTGCATGTGCCACTCTCTAAATCTTCAAGTAATAATCTGTTTTGTATGCTCGAACCGCTCATGTGGTGACAAGGGGCGATCGGTATCTTCCATGCTAGGCGTGTTATCCTCGATACGTGTTTATTCACTATCACTCATGACAAAGGGGCCGGTAATTGGAATGCCCAGTTCCATGCTCAAATCGAAAAGATAATTGCAAACAAAACTTCCCATGGATTGTTGTTGGTATGGAAGGCACCCGAGGATTCGGCTAGTCGGGGAGTGTGATTGATCGGTGGTGGGGGAGTCAAAACTTTACTTTTCTGTTTGGGAACCGCCTATAGTATGTGTAGCATGGAAGATGGTGAAAACTCTTGGTCATTGCGTTGACAATGAAAGCATACCACCCAAAATTATTTATCTTTGTTTTAAAAGCTTGAGCTCTCGCACCTCTGCAAATCAATGCTTCCCTCTCTGAAGGGTCTATCTATTTACGTTTCTGTTGAGTCATCCTCTTCTTATAAAAGGCACCAATTAGAGAGCACCTTTGTCATTTTTATGCTTTGCTATTAATTGATATTGAGTATGACTATGACTGGATCTTCTTTGCCATGAATTACAATGTTCAAATCAGCCCTTGGTCTTTGAAGGTGCTCTGCATTTATGTTTTGCAGTCTCAGAAAGGGCTAGCAAGATACCATCTGTTCATATTGCTTCATGATTGTTTTGATTGAAGTGTTGACGTTTGAAACTTATTATTATTGCTCGCTAGTTGATTATGTCATTGATATGAGTACTTCATGAGACCTAAATGTCATTGCTTATATGGTTAGCTTATGATCTTGCTGAAAGTCTGAATATGAGTTAGACATAATTACAACAACAAGATCAAACAGAGTTCGTAAAAGTTTTTCTTTTGTGTCTTTCAGATTGTCAACTGAATTGCTTGAGGACAAGCAAGGCTTTAACCTTAGGGGAGTTGATACGTCTCCATCGTATCTACTTTTCCAAACTCTTTTGCCCTTGTTTTGGTCTCTAATTTGCATGATTTGAACGGAACTAACCCGGACTGACACTGTTTTCAGGAAAATTGCCATGGTGTTGTTTTTGCGCAGAAATAAAAGTTCTCGGAATGACCTGGAAATTTACGAGGACAAGCAAGGCTTGAGGACAAGCAAGGCTTTAACCTTAGGGGAGTTGATACGTCTCCATCGTATCTACTTTTCCAAACTCTTTTGCCCTTGTTTTGGTCTCTAATTTGCATGATTTGAACGGAACTAACCCGGACTAACACTGTTTTCAGGAAAATTGCCATGGTGTTGTTTTTGCGCAGAAATAAAAGTTCTCGGAATGACCTGGAAATTTACGAGGATTTTTTGTGGAATATATAAAAAATACTGACGCAAGAATCAACTAGAGGGACGTGTTGGGTAACGTAGCATAAATTCAAAATTTTCCTATGCATATTGAGATCTTCCTATGGAGAGACCAGCAACGAGAGAGGGGTAAGAGAATCTTCATACCTTTGAAGATCGCTAAGAGGAAGCGTTGCTAGAACGCGGTTGATGGAGTCGTACTCGCAGCAATTCCGACCTAGTGCCGAATTACGGCACCTCCGCGTTCAACACACGTGCAGCCCGGTGACGTCTCCCGCACCTTGATCCAGCAAGGAGGAGGGAGAGGTTGGGGAAGAACTCTAGCAGCACGACGGCATGGTGTCGATGGAGAGATGAGGTCTCCCGGCAGGGCTTCGCCAAGCACCGTCAGAGAGGAGGAGGAAGAAGGGCAGGGCTGCGCCGAGAGAGAGGCAAAAGTCTGATCTCCAATGGCCAAAAGTGCCCACTATATATAGGGGGAGGGAGGGGCTGCGACCCCTTGAGGGTTTCCCTCTCCTGGGGGGGGGGGGCAGCCCTAGATGGGGGCTGGTGCGGCGGCCAAGGGTGGAAGGAGGGGTGTGGCGCACCCCTGGTGGGCCTTAGGCCCACCTGGCTTAGGGTTTGCCCCCCATTTTCTCTCCCTCACACATTGGGCTGAGTGGGGAGGCGCACCAGCCCACCTAGGGGCTGGTTCCCTTCCCCACTTGGCCCACCTTACCTCCCGGGGTCGTTGCCCCCCTTCGGTGGACCCCCGGGGCCACCTCTGGTGGTCCCGGTATGTTATCGGTGATGCCCGAAACACTTCCGGTATCCGAAACCATCCGTCCTATATATCAATCTTTACCTCCGGACCATTCCGGAGCTCCTCGTGACGTCCAGGATCTCATCTGGGACTCCAAACAACTTTCGGTAACCTCGTATAACAATTCCCTATAACCCTAGCATCATCGATCCTTAAGTGTGTAGACCCTACGGGTTCGGGAGACAGGCAGACATGACCGAGACACCTCTCTGGCAAATAACCATCAGCGGGGTATGGATACCCATGGTGGCTCCCACTTGCTCCACGATGATCTCATCGGATGAACCACGATGTCAAGGATTCAATCAATCCCGTATACAATTCCCTTTGTCTGTCGGTATAGAACTTACCCGAGATTCGATCGTCGGTATACCAATACCTTGTTCAATCTCGTTACCGGTAAGTCTCTTTACTCGTTCCGTAGCACGTCATTGTGTGACTAACTGCTTAGTCACATTGAGCTCATGATGATGTTCTACCGAGTGAGCCCAGAGATACCTCTCCGTCCCATGGAGTGACAAATCCCGATCTCGATTCGTACCAACCCAACAAACACTTTCGGAGGTACCCGTAGTGCACCTTTATAGTCACCCAGTTACGTTGTGACGTTTGATACACGCAAAGCACTCCTACAATATCCGGGAGTTGCACAATCTCACGGTCGAAGGAAAAGATACTTGACATTAGAAAAGCTTTAGCATACGAACAATACGATCTAGTGCTATGCTTAGGATTGGGTCTTGTCCATCACATCATTCTCCTAATGATGTGATCCCGTTATCAATGACATCTAATGCCCATGATCAGGAAACCATGATCATCTATTGACTAACGAGCTAGCCAACTAGAGGCTTGCTAGGGACACTTTGTGATCTATTTATTCACACATGTATTACTGTTTCCTGTTAATACAGTTATAGCATGAACAATAGACGATTATCATGAACAAGGAAATATGATAATAACCATTTTATTATTGCCTCTAGGGCATATTTCCAACAGTCTCCCACTTGCACTAGAGTCAATAATCTAGTTACATTGTGATGTATTTGTCATGCCCAAGATGCGACCCTATGTTCAATTTGGCACGTAGGCCTCGTCAGGGATAGAAGCGCATCTCGTCGTGTCGCAAGAATGGATATCGTTACAAGTACATGTACTGAAAAGAAGAGCTATATATATAGAGTTGGATTACACTCGCCACAAGCTACATCAGAGTCACAACAGTACATTACATAATCATCAAGAGTAAGAGCAGGGTCCGACTACGGACGAAAACAAATGAGAAAATAAGAACGACGTCCATCCTTGCTATCCGAGGCTACCGGCCTGGAACCCATCCTAGATCGATGCAGAAGAAGAAGAAGAAGCAACTCCAAATGAACAATCAACGCGCTCGCGTCAAGTAACCTTTACATGTACCTGCAACTGGTGTTGTAGTAATCTGTGAGCCACAGGGGACTCAGCAATCTCATTTCCAAAGGTATCAAGACTAGCAAAGCTTAATGGGTGAGGTATGGTTAAGTGGTGAGGTTGCAGCAGCGGCTAAGCATATATTTGGTGGCTAACTTACGAGTACAAGAAATAAGAGGGGGAAGATCTACGCATAACGAACGTGAACTACTGATGATCAAATGAATGATCCTGAACACCTACCTACGTCAGACATAACCCCACCGTGTCCTCGATCGGAGAAGGAACTCACGAAACAGACAGTCACGGTTACGCACACAGTTGGCAAGTTTTAATTAAGTTAACTTCAAGTTATCTAGAACCAGTGTTAAACAAAGTTTCCACGTTGCCACATAACCGCGGGCACGGCTTTCCGAAAAGATTTAACCCTGCAGGGGTGCTCCAACTAGTCCATAAAAAATTACCACAAGCCGCATAGAAATCCTCAATCACGAAGCTCGCGATCTCGTCGGATTCCCTAGTGGAAAACCTCAACTCTGAGATTACCCAAAGCATCACCGGAATCCTGATGCACAAGATATCTCGTCAAAGGTAAAACTAATCTAGCAAGGCCGCCCGGCGTGTCGACGATCCCGATAGGAGCCGCGTATCTCGTTCTCAGGACACGACGGATAAGCGAAGTGTACGAGTGACAAACCTCGAGTTTCCTCGCGGTGTCCCCGCACAGTGCTTTGTTTTGGACCAGCACCATCAGCACTGGCCCTACCTGTATTATGTAGAATTACTCCTCGGGTAGCGCTAACTCCCTATGCATTTTGATTTAACAGAATTATTATGTTGGGCAAATGTAGTACCAATGTTGGGCCTTGCCAGACCAGCTTTAATCTAAAACGAATTATCAAGGGGGTCCCCATAACAACCCCGATCGTGTTAGGAGCGCTCAATTATGGAACATAACACCGGTAGCCGAAACTAAGGGGGCAAAGGTGGAACAAAACACCAGGCTAGAAAGGCCGAGCCTTCCACCTTTTACCAAGTATATAGGTGCATTAAAATAAATAACATTTAATAGGGTGATATAACAAGGAACCCATGTTTTCACATGCAAGCAACTGCACCTGCAACTAGCAACGCTAACACAGGGTTAAGCAAGCGGTAACATAGCCAATCCGTGGTTTGCTTGGTTGAACAGGTTGAAGGTTTCATGGCATTGTTGAGAGGTTGATAAAATTAACATGTGGTAGGGAATGTGACATAATCGATAGAAACGGTGATACTAGCATGACAATGATAGTAATGGTATCTGGGGAAATGGTCATCTTGCCTGAGATCCCGCTTGGAAGAAGTATGACTCCATGAAGCAGACGAACCGACGTAGTCGAACGGTCCTCACATCCGACACGCGTGCGGAACTCTATCGAGATGGAGGAAAACCGGAAACAAGCATCAACACACGATATACACCACACGATGCAAGACACACATGATGCATGAACGGTCTAATGCAAGGCATGACAATCACAACAATCAAACACTACACATTAAGTGAAGCTCGATATGCAACGGGTTGCATATCGACGACACTCCACATTTAATTGTTTAGTTCACTCCCGTTAATTTACACGACAATATTTAAAATGTTGTTAACATGTCAAGGGGTGAAACACAAATTAAACTACCTATCTAGGCATTTTAAATTAGACCGGAAACAACATATAACATCTCCGAAATGACCCCACGTGTTAAATCCTAATTCTGTCCAGATTTGTCCTAAACACATTTTAGGTTTGTTAAACGGAAAAACAAAGTGGTTCACGTGATTCTACTCGTCGTTCTGGTCCATTTACATGTATGGCACATCTCCAACGGAGCTACGGACAAATAGATACGACCTAAACCGTTTTCAACACATTGAGACGCAAACCGATGCAAATAGCACACTAAACAGATCTAATTATGCATGAGAGTTGTTTTTTTTGAGAAACTACAGCAAATTCTAAGCAACTTACATGTTGAAAACATTTTAATCCGGTGCACGGATTAGAAACTACGGGCATTTAAAAATATGTTGATTTTTCTAAAAATTGGCAAAATTCGTAGCGTAGGAAAAAAACGACAAGGGAAAAAATATGGAGCACACGTGGGATTCGAACCCAGATCTGTACGAGGCGAACACGCTGGGTTAACCAGCAAGGCGTGATGTGTCCTTGTGCAATGTGCATCCGGTTGCTCACAAATGAAACCATGAGCTGATAATTGACATCGCAAAAACACTGGAAAAAGGATATATTGCGGTCAATGGGATTTGATCACCGGTCTCCTCTCCTGGGAGGAAGCGAGAGGCACTAGCCACTACGCTGCTGTGCCTAAGAGTACTAAAATTGGGCGCGATACTAATATAACAGGAATAAAAGCAGGCGAGGCTTACTTCTACCTTGAGCAGCAAAAACTTGGTGACGCCGCCGGAAGGGAGGCTGCACGATCCAAGGATGCCATGCACCGGCGGGGGTGCGGGATCATGTGGGGATCCCATTCCCGTTCGTGGCGTGGCTCTCCGACGAGGTTGAACATGAGGGCTCGGTATCGAGCTGCTCGGCTCTGTCGTCTGCAACACCGCGACAGAGACGAAGCATGGCATGCAAGCGCGGGCTCGTGCAGTAGCTGCGGCAAGAGAGAGCTGGGTGGCGGAGTTCAATTCCCCGCGGGGCTTGACGGCGACTGCACACGAGGCGGTGTCCATGGGGCTTCTGCTGCTACTGCTCACACGAATAGGCAAAGTTCAGAGAGATACACGGGAGAGAGGAGGCGGAGCAACGGCGCGGGTGCAGCAGCTGCTCACCTAGGGGATGACGACGGCCAGGCTGTCGGGGCGCGGGAAGACGTCCTCCGGTGAGGGGAGGCCAGATCTGAGGCAGAGGGAGCTCAATCTGGCGATCACGATGTTGTTCCCCAAAAGCAGCAGCCTGGCAGAGCTCCTACGGGAAGAGATAGAGAAAAAAGTCAAAGGACAAGGAGGAGAATGGAGGGAGGGAGAAGAGGGGTTGGCGCATGCGAGGGAACTGGCTTGGGCGCTAGTCGCCGGCGGCTGGCGACTCCCATGCCGGGGCTGCTTGTTCTGAGGCACTAGGAGGCGCTAGAGAGGGCTTGGTGCGGCACTGGGCAGCGGGCCACCTCAAAGCAGAGCAAGGAGCTCCGGTGGTGGGAGATTGGCAGAGGCAGGGCTGCGCGGTGGGTCGGCTGATGCGGGTGGCTGGCAAGGGAGTGGATCGTGGAATCTGGGATCGATGGATGGTGGTTGGCTGGCGCAGAAATTGAGGAAGAAGGTGGCGGCGGTGATGGGAGGATTGGGACAAGCTGCCTAAAATTTAGGGTTGACATCTATTTATAACATGTGGGCTTAGGGTAGGGGGTGTTGCATCATTTTCGGACCGTCGGATCTCGATCGGACGGTCCGAAATGGAGGTGTAGGCTAGATGGGTTTGGTGGGGTGTGTAGAGTGGCTAAATGGAGACGAGAGGGAAAATGGGCACCCGGCAACGTATTTTAAAACATCGAAAAACGTTCGACGAATAACCGAAGACGGTGCCGCTACGGTCGATCGTTCGGGTACCAGACGGACTCCGATCATGACGAAATTCGACAGGCGGCCTGGCTATATTAAAATAAGACCGCACGTCAAATCTCAACCTGATCAGGGAAAGTTTTACGCACACTTTTAAAACAGGGTTCCGAACGATGTCGCGGGCGCGTGCGAGTGCGGCCGGGCTCAGAACGGACAACGACGAGAACCGGCAGCTAACAACGGATGGAAGTTTTGAAAACTGGCGGCAACAGAGATGCCGATGCAATGCCGATGATGCGAATGATGCGATGATGATGCGACAAAAGGAAATAGACACACGACAAAAACGGAAATAAGGGGGAATCTTCTGGAACGTCGGCATCGGGCTGTCACAGTATTGAACACCCATAGCATTATGGTGTTGATCATGTTTTGCTCGTGGAAGAGGTTTAGTCAACGGGTCTGCAATATTCAGATCCGTGTGTACTTTACAAATATCTATCACTCCACTCTGGACATGGTCGTGGATGGAGTTGTAGCGGCGTTTGATGTGCTTCGTCTTCCGGTGAAACCTGGGCTCCTTGGCTATGTCAATGGCTCCAGTGTTATCACAGGAGAGTGTCATTGGACCCGATGCGCTTGGAACCGCTCCAAGGTCGGTGATGAGCTCCTTCATCCAAATTCCTTCATGAGCTGCTTCTGAAGCAGCTATGTACTCCGCTTCACATGTAGATGTTGCCACGTCTTCTTGCTTGCTGCTGCACCAGCTCACTGCCCCACCATTCAACACATATACGTATCCGGTCTGTGACTTAGAGTCATCCGAATCTGTGTCGAAGCTAGCGTCGACGTAACCCTTTACGATGAGCTCTTCGTCACCTCCATAAACGAGAAACATTTCCTTAGTCCTTTTCAGGTACTTAAGGATATTCTTGACCGCTGTCTAGTGTTCCATACCGGGATCACTTTGGTACCTCCCTACCAAGCTTATGGCAAGGTTTATATCAGGTGTGGTATACAACATGGCATACATTAGAGAGCCCACGGCTGATGCGTAGGGGACATAACTCATCTTCTCTCTATCTGCTGCCGTGGTCGGCGACTGAGTCTTACTCAATCTCATACCTTGCAAAACTGGCAAGAACCCTTTCTTTGAGTTTTCCATATTGAACTTCTTCAATATCTTGTCAAGGTATGTACTTTGCGAAAGACCTATGAGGCGTCTTGATCTATCTCTATAGATCTTGATGCCTAATATGTATGCAGCTTCTCCAAGGTCCTTCATTGCAAAACTCTTCTTCAAATAGGCCTTTATGCTCTCCAACATCTCTATATTATTCCCCATCAATAATATGTCATCCACATACAGTATGAGGAAAGCTACAGAGCTCCCACTCACTTTCTTGTACAGACAGGCTTCTCCGTAAACCTGTATGAACCCAAACGCTTTAATCACATCATTAAAGCGAACGTTCGAACTCCGAGATGCTTGCACCAGCCCATGGATGGAGCGCTGGAGCTTGCACACTTTGTTAGCACCCTTAGGGTCGACAAAACCTTCTGGTTGCATCATATACAACTCTTCCTTAAGGTTCCCGTTAAGGAACGCTATTTTGACGTCCATTTGCCAAATATCATAATCATAAAAGGCGGCAATTGCTAACATGATTCGGACTGATTTCAGCTTCGCTACGGGAGAGAAAGTCTCTTCGTAGTCAACTCCTTGAATTTTTCAAAAACCCTTTGCGACAAGTCGAGCTTTGTAAACAGTTACATTACCGTTTGCATCAGTCTTCTTCTTGAAGATCCATTTATTTTCTATGGCTCGCCGGTCATCGGGCAAGTCCACCAAAGTCCATACTTTGTTCTCATACATGGATCCTATCTCGTATTTCATAGCCTCAAGCCATTTGTTGGAATCCGGGCCCACCATCGCTTCTTCATAGTTCGAAGGTTCACCGTTATCTAACAACATGATTTCCATCACAGGGTTGCCGTACCACTCTCGTGTGGAGCGTGCCCTTGTGGACCTTCGCGGTTCAGTAGTAACTTGATCCGAAGCTTCATGATCATCATCATTAACTTCCTCTTCAGTCGGTGTAGGTGCCACAGGAACAACTTCCCGCGCTGCGCTACTATCCTGTTCGAGAGGGGGTGTAATTACCTCATCAAGTTCTACCTTCCTCCCACTTACTTCTTTCGAGAGAGACTCTTTCTCTAGAAAGGATCCGTTCTTGGCAACAAAGGTTTTACCTTCGGATCTAAGATAGAAGGTATACCCAATAGTTTCCTTAGGGTATCCTATGAATACACATTTCTCTGCTTTGGGTTCGAGCTTTTCTGGTTGAAGTTTCTTCACATAAGCATCGCAGCCCCAAACTTTAAGAAACGACAACTTAGGTTTCTTGCCAAACCATAGTTCATACGGTGTCGTCTCAACAGATTTAGACGTAGCCCTATTTAAAGTGAATGCTGCAGTTTCTAATGCGTATCCCCAAAATGATAGCGGTAAGTCTGTAAGAGACATCATAGATCGCACCATATCTAATAAAGTGCGATTACGATGTTCAGACACTCCGTTGCGTTGTGGTGTGCCAGGTGGCGTCAGTTGTGAAACGATTCCACACTTCCTTAGGTGTGTGCCAAACTCGTGACTCCAATATTCTCTTCCACGATCAGATCGTAGACACTTAATTTTTCTATCATGTTGATTCTCGACCTCACTCTGAAATTCCTTGAACTTTTCAAATGTCTCAGACTTGTGCTTCATCAAGTAGATATACCCATACCTACTCAAATCATCGGTGAGAGTGAGAACATAACGATAGCCACCGCGTGCTTCAACGTTCATTGGACCACACACATCAGTATGTATTATTTCCAATAAGTCGGTTGCTCTCTCCATTATTCCTGAGAATGGAGTCTTAGTCATCTTCCCATGAGGCACGGTTCGCATGTGTCAAATCATTCAAAGTCAAGAGACTCTTATAGTCCATCAGTATGGAGCTTCTTCATGCGCTTAACGCCGATATGACCAAGGCGGCAGTGCCACAAGAATGTGGGACTATCATTATCAACTTTACATCTTTTGGTACTCACACTATGAATATGTGTAACATCACGATCGAGATTCATTAAGAATAAACCATTCACCGGCGGAGCATGACCATAAAACATATCACTCATATAAATAGAACAACCATTATTCTCTGACTTAAATGAGTAGCCGTCTTGCATTAAGCAAGACCCTGATACAATGTTCATGCTTAAAGCTGGTACTAAATAACAATTATTAAGGTTTAAGACTAATCCCGATGGTAGATGTAGAGGTAGCGTGCCGACGGCGATCACATCGACCTTTGAACCATTCCCGACGAGAATCGTCACCTCGTCCTTGGCCAGTCTCCGCTTATTCCGCAGTTCCTGCTTTGAGTTGCAAATGTGAGCAACAACACCGATATCAAATACCCAGGAGCTACTACAAGCGCTGGTAAGGTACACATCAATAACATGTATATCACATATACCTTTAACGGTGTCGGCCTTCTTGTCCGCTAAGTATTTGGGGCAGTTCCGCTTCCAGTGACCCTTTCCCTTGCAATAGAAGCACTCAGTCTCAGGCTTGGGTCCATTCTTTTTCTTCTTCCCGGGATCTGGCTTACCGCGCTCGGCAATAGCTTTGCCGTCTTTCTTGAAGTTCTTCTTACCCTTGCCCTTCTTGAAACTAGTGGTCTTGTTGACCATCAACACTTGATGCTCTTTCTTGATTTCTACTTCTGCAGACTTGAGCATCAAGTACAACTCGGGAATAGTCTTCTCCATCCCTTGCATGTTGTAATTAAGCACAAAGCCTTTGTAGCTTGGTGGGAGAGACTAGAGGATTCTGTCAATAATAGCATCATCCGGAAGTTCGACTCCAAGTGAAGTCAGACTACCGTGTAACCCAGACATTTTGAGTATGTGCTCAGTGACAGAACTGTTCTCCTCCATCTTACAGCTAAAGAACTTGTTGGAGACTTCATATCTTTCGACACGGACATGAGCTTGAAAAACTAGCTTCAGCTCTTGGAACATCTCATATGCTCCGTGTTGCTCAAAACGCCTTTGGAGCCCCGTTTCTAAACTGTATAACATGCCACACCTAACCAGAGAGTAGTCATCACTCCGCGTTTGCCAGACGTTCAGAATGTCCTGGGCTGCTGTGGGAGCGGGAGGGTCACCTAGCGGCGCATCAAGGACATAAGCCTTTTTAGCTGCTTCAAGGATGAGCTTCAAGTTGCGAACCCAGTCCGCATAGTTGCTACCATCATCTTTCAGCTTGTTTTTCTCTAGGAATGCGTTGAAATTGAGGTTGACGTTGGCCATCTACAATATTTATAAAGATAAACCTTTTAGACTAAGTTCATGACAATTAAGTTCATTTAATCAAATTAAGTATGAACTCCCACTTAAATCGACATCCCTCTAGTCATCTAAGTGATACATGATCATGTTGACTAACCCGTGTCCGATCATCACGTGAGACGGACTAGTCACCATGGTGAGCAACTTCATGCTGATCGTATTCAACCATACGACTCATGTTCGACCTTTCAGTCTCTTGTATTCGAGGTCATGTCTATACATGCTAAGCTCGTCGAGTCAACCTAGGTGTTTCGCGTGTGTAAATCTGGCTTACACCCGTTGTATGCGAACGTTAGAATCTATCACACCCGATCATCACGTGGTGCTTCGAGACAACGAACCTTCGCAACGGTGCACACTTAGGGGAATACGTTCTCGAAATTTTAAGAGGGATCATCTTATTATGCTACCGTCGTTCTAAGCAATAAGATGTAAAACATGATAAACATCACAATTCAATCATATAGTGACATGATATGGCCATTATCATCTTCGCCCTTTCGATCTCCATCTTCAGGCATCGCATGATCATCATCGTCACCGACATGACACCATGATCTCCATCATCGTGTCTCCGTGAAGTCGCCACGCCAACTACTACTATAGCTAACCATTAGCAATGAAGTAAAAGTAGTAAGCACATGGCGTTGCATCTCATACAATAAATTAAGACAACTCCTATCGCTCCTGCTGGTTGTCATACTCATCGACATGCAAGTCGTGAAACCTATTACAATAACATGATCATCTCATACATCATACATGCAACATCACAACTTTGGCCATATCACATCACATGTCAAACCCTGCAAACACAAGTTAGACGTCCTCTAATTGTTGTTGCAAGTTTTACGTGGCTGATTTGGATTTCTAGCAAGAACGCCTTCTTACCTACGTGACAGACACAACGATGATATGCCAAAGCTATTTACCCTTCATAAGGACCCTTTTCATCAAATCCAATCCGACTAGAGTAGGAGAGACAGACACCTGCTAGCCACCTTTATGCACGGTGTGCATGTCTGTCGGTGGAACCAGTCTCACGTAAGCGTACGTGTAAAGTCGGTCCGGGCCGCTTCATCCCACAATATCGCCGGAAAAGAATAAGACTAGTAGCGGCAAGAAAATTGACAAATCATCGCCCACAACTTTTGTGTTCTACTCATGCATAGAATCTACGCATAGAAAACCTGGCTCGGATGCCACTGTTGGGTAACGTAGCATAAATTCAAAATTTTCCTACGCATATTCAGATCTTCCTATGGAGAGACCAGCAACGAGAGAGGGGTAAGAGCATCTTCATACCTTTGAAGATCGCTAAGCGGAAGCGTTGCTAGAACGCGGTTGATGGAGTCGTACTCGCAGCGATTCCGATCTAGTGCCGAACTACGGCACCTCCGCGTTCAACACACGTGCAGCCCGGTGACGTCTGCCGCACCTTGATCCAGCAAGGAGGAGGGAGAGGTTGGGGAAGAACTCCAGCAACACGACAGCGTGGTGTGGATGGAGAGACGAGGTCTCCCGGCAGGGCTTCGCTAAGCACCGTCAGAGAGGTGGAGGAAGAAGGGCAGGGCTGCGCCGAGAGAGAGGCAAAAGTCTGATCTCCAATGGCCAAAAGTGCCCACTATATATAGGGGGAGGGAGGGGCTGCGACCCCTTGAGGGTTTCCGTCTCTTGGGGGGGGGGGGGGGGTGGCAGCCCTAGATGGGGGCTTGTGCGGCGGCCAAGGGGGGAAGGAGGGGTGTGGCGCACCCCTGGTGGGCCTTAGGCCCACCTGGCTTAGGGTTTGCCCCCCTTTTTCTCTCCCTCACGCATTGGGCTGAGTGGGGAGGTGCACCAGCCCACCTAGGGGCTGGTTCCCTTCCCCACTTGGCCCACCTTACCTGCCGGGGTCGTTTCCCCCCTTCGGTGGACCCCCGGGGCCACCTCCGGTGGTCCCGGTGGTCCCGGTACGTTACCGGTGATGCCCGAAACACTTCCGGTATCCGAAACCATCCGTCCTATATATCAATCTTTACCTCCGGACCATTCCGAAACTCCTCGTGATGTCCGAGATCTCATCCGGGACTCCGAACAACTTTCGGTAACCTCGTATAACAATTCCCTATAACCTTAGCATCATCGAACCTTAAGTGTGTAGACCCTACGGGTTCAGGAGACAGGCAGACATGACCGAGACACCTCTCTGGCCAATAACCATCAGCGAAGTCTGGATACCCATGGTGGCTCCCACTTTCTCCACGATGATCTCATCGGATGAACCACGATGTCAAGGATTCAATCAATCCCGTATACGATTCCCTTTGTCTGTCGGTATAGAACTTGCCCGAGATTCGATCGTCGGTATACCAATACCTTGTTCAATCTCGTTACCGGTAAGTCTCTTTACTCGTTCCGTAGCACGTCATCGTGTGACTAACTCCTTAGTCACATTGAGCTCATGATGATGTTCTATCGAGTGGGCCCAGAGATACCTCTCCGTCACACGGAGTGACAAATCCCGATCTCGATTCGTACCAACCCAACAAACACTTTCGGAGATACCCATAGTGCACCTTTATAGTCACCCAGTTACGTTGTGACGTTTGATACACCCAAAGCACTCCTACGGTATCCGGGAGTTTCACAATCTAGTGCTATGCTTAGGATTGGGTCTTGTCCATCACATCATTCTCCTAATGATGTGATCCCGTTATCAATGACATCTAATGCCCATGATCAGGAAACCATGATCATCTATTGACTAACGAGCTAGCCAACTAGAGGCTTGCTAGGGACACTTTGTGATCTATTTATTCACACATGTATTACTGTTTCCTGTTAATACAATTATAGCATGAACAATAGACGATTATCATGAACAAGGAAATATGATAATAACCATTTTATTATTGCCTCTAGGGCATATTTCCAACAGGACGGAGCCTGGAGCTCACAAGCCCACCAGGCCTGCCCCCCTGGCCGGGCCTGGCAGGCTTGTGGCCCCTCGTGGCTCCGCCGCCTCCAATTCCTGCTCTATATATTCTCCTTCGACCGGAAAAAAAAATCAAGGATAAGAGTTCATCGCGTTTTATGATACGGAACCGCCACCACCATTTGTTCTTCCTCTGGAGGGCAGATCTGGAGTCCGTTCTGGGCTCCGGAGAGGCGGAATCAACGCCTTCGTCATCACCAACCATCCTTCATCGCCAATTCCATGATGCTCTTCATCGTTCGTAAGTAATCTCATCGTAGGCTTGCTGGACGGTGATGGGTTGGATGAGATATATCATGCAACCGAGTTAGTTTTGATGGGGTTTGATCCCTGGTATCCACTATGTTCTAAGATTGATGTTGCTACTACTTTGCTATGCTTAATGCTTGTCACTAGGACCCAAGTGCCATGATTTCAGATCTGAACCTATTATGTTTTCATCAATAAATGTGTGTTCTTGATCCTATCTTGCAAGTTGTAGTCACCTACTATGTGTTATGACCCGGCAACCACGGAGTGACAATAGCCGGAACCACTCCCGGAGATGACCATAGTATGAGGATCCCATGTATTCACTATGTGCTAATGCTTTGTTCCGGTTCTCTACTAAAAGGAGATCTTAATATCCCTTAGTTTCCATTAGGAGCCCGCTGCCACGGAAGGGTAGGACAAAAGATGTCATGCAAGTTCTTTTGCATAAGCACGTATGACTAAATACGGAATACATGCCTACATTACATTGACGAACTGGAGCTAGTTACATATCTCCCCATGTTATAACTGTTGCATGATGAATGTCATCCGACATAATTATCCATCACCGATCCAATGCCTACGAGTTTTCCTACTGGTCCTTGCTACGTTACTTTACCGCTATTGCTGTCACTGCTGCTACTGTTACCGCTACTGCTGTCACTATTGCTACTGTTACCATTGCTACTGTTGCTATCACACTACTCTGCTACTGAAACTTTGCTGCAGATACTAAGTCTTTCAGGTGTGGTTGAATTGACAACTCAACTGCTAATACTCGAGAATATTCTTTTGCTTCCCCTTGTGTTGAATCAATAAATTTGGGTTGAATACTCTACCCTCGAAAACTATTGCGATCCCCTATACTTGTGGGTTATCACTAGTCTACTAGTAGTGCTACACATAGGGTGAGCATATGCACGGTAATGGTAACACGGAGGGGACTAGAAAAACTTTTCGAAAACCCCGTCGGGTGCCAGTAATGCCCGAGGGTGAAGGTGTTGAGATGGATAACCACTTGAGAAAGAACTGGTGTACCAAGAAAGGTTTTGTGTGTGTGGTTTCGGAAATGGGATTAGATTTAAGATGTGTCGACCGTCCCAACCTTACATGTGCGACCACGATACCCCTTATGGGACGGCGCTATGTTGATTGCTTTGGTCCATGCTAGAAGAGAGCCCACATTACTAGTGGCGTGGTCACTCTCGTGTCGGGGTCTGTTGGAAATATGCCCTAGAGGCAATAATAAATTAGTTATTATTATATTTCTTTGTTCATGATAATCATTTATTATCCATACTATAATTGTATTTATTGGAAACTCGAATACATGTGTGGATACATAGACAAAACATTGTCCCTAGTAAGCCTCTAGTTGACTAGCACATTAATCAAAGATGGTCAAGGTTTCCTAACCATAGACAAGTGTTGTCACTTGATAACGGGATCACATCATTAGGAGAATCATGTGATGGACAAGACCCAAACTATGAACGTAGCATATTGATCGTGTCATTTTATTGCTATTGTTTTCTGCCTGTCAAGTATTTGTTCCAATGACCATGAGATCATATAACTCAGTGGCACCGGAGGAATACCTTGTGTGCATCAAACGTCACAACGTAACTGGGTGACTATAAAGGTGTTCTGCAGATATGTCCGAAGGTGTCCGTTGAGTTAGTATGGATCAAGACTGGGATTTGTCACTCCGTGTGATAGAGAGGTATCTCGGGGCCCACTCGGTAATACAACATCACACACAAGCCTTGGAAGCAATGTGACTAAGTGTGAGTCACGAGATCTTTTATTACGGAACGAGTAAAGAGACTTGCCGATAATGAGATTGAAATAGGTATGCGGATACCGACGATTGAATCTCGAGCAAGTAACATATCGAAGGACAAAGGGAATGACATATGGGATTATATGAATCCTTGACACTGAGGTTCAACCGATAAGATCTTCGAAGAATATGTAGGATACAATATGGGCATCCAGGTCCCGCTATTGGATATTGACCGAGGAGTGCCTCGGGGCATGTCTACATAGTTCTCGAACCCGCAGGGTAAGCACACTTAAGGTTCGACAATGTTTTAGTAGAGTTGAGTTATATGTGTAGTTGCCTAATATTGTTTGGAGTCCTGGATGAGATCACGGACGTCACGAGGGTTTCCGAAATGGACTGGAGACGAAGATTGATATATAGGATGACCTCATTTGGTTACCGGAAGGTTTTCGGGCATTATCGGGATTGTACCAGGAGTGACGAATGGGTTCCAGAAGTTCACCGGGAGGGGGGCAACCCACCCGGGGGAAGCCCAATGGCCCCAGGGGTGGCACACCAGCCCTTAGTGGGCAGGTGGGACAGCCCAAGAGGGCCTTGTCGCCAAGGAAAGAAAACCAAAGAAAAAGAAAAAAAGAGAGGTGGGAAGGAAGAGAAGGACTCCACTTTCCAATCCTAATTGGAGTAGGATTGGAGTAGGACTCCTCCTCTCCCTTGGCCGACGCACCCTTGAGGGCTTGGCCATCAAGGCAAGCCTCCTCCCCCTCCCTCCAATATATAGTGGTGATTTAGGGCTGATTTGAGACAACTTTCGCCACGTGCAACTCAGATCTAGACACCATAGTTTTACCTCTAGATCGTATTTTTGCGTAGCTCGGGCGGAGCCCTGCAGGAGTAGATCCTTCACCACCACTGGAGCGCCGTCACGCTGCCGAAGAACTCATCTACTTCTCCGTCTTGCTTGCTGGATCAAGAAGGCCGAGATCATCGTCGAGCTGTACTTGTGCTAAACGCGGAGGTGCCGTCCGTTCGGCACTAGATCGGAACGGATCGTGGGACGGATTGCGGGACGGTTCGCGGGGCGGATCAAGGGACGTGAAGACGTTCCACTACATCAACCACGTTCCTTGATGCTTCCTGCTGTGGGATCTACGAGGGTACGTAGATCCAAATCTCCTCTCGTAGATGGACATCACCATGATGGGTCTTCGTGTGCGTAGGAATTTTTTTTGTTTCCCATGCAACGTTCCCCAACAGTGGCATCATGAGCTAGGTTCATGCGTAGATGTTATCTCGAGTAGAACACAAA
Organism: Hordeum vulgare subsp. vulgare; assembly: GCF_904849725.1. Classification (NCBI taxonomy): domain Eukaryota; kingdom Viridiplantae; phylum Streptophyta; class Magnoliopsida; order Poales; family Poaceae; genus Hordeum; species Hordeum vulgare. Next base: position 83,493,540 of record NC_058520.1, read on the forward strand.
GGGTTTTGTGGACGGTGATGTTCGATTTTCTGCCCTCCTTAGTCTTTTCTCGATTCAGCGGTATTGTTGGATTGAAGCGGCCCGGACCGACATTATTCGTACGCTTACGAAAGACTGGTTTCATCGATTGACATGCAACCTCGTTGCATAAAGATGACTAGCGGGTGTCGGTTTCTTCAACTTTAGTTGAATTGGTCTTGACCGGGGCGGTCCTTGGAGAGGTTAAATAGCAATTTGCACATCTCCGTTGTGGTTTTTGCATAAGTAAGATGCGATCATACTAGATACCCATAGCAGCCACGTAAAACATGCAACAACAAATTAGAGGACGTCTAACTTGTTTTTGCAGGGTATGCTTATGATATGATATGGCCAATGACGTGAGGTGATATATTGGATGTATGAGATGATCATGTTGTAATAGTTAATATAGACTTGCACGTCGATGGTATGGGAACTGGCAAGAGCCATAGGGTTGTCTTTAAACTAACGTTTGTGTTTGCAGATGTGTTTACTATATTGCTAGGATGTAGCACGACAACCCCGATGGTGACACGTTGATGGAGATCATGGTGTGGCGCTGGTGACAAGAAGATCGTGCCGATGCTTTGGTGATGGAGATCAAGAAGCACATGATGATGGCCGTATCATGTCACTTATGAATTGCATGTGGTGTTAATACTTTTATGCACCTTATTTTTCTTAGAACGACGGTAGCATTATGAGGTGATCTCTCACTAAAATTTCAAGACGAAATTGTGTTCTCCCCGACTGTGCACCGTAGCGATAGTTCGTCGTTTCGAGACACCACGTGATGATCGGGTGTGATAGACTCAACGTTCACATACAACGGGTGCAAAACAGTTGCACACGCAGAACACTCGGGTTAAGCTTGACGAGCCTAGCATGTGCAGACATGGCCTCGGAACACATGAGACCGAAAGATCGAGCATGAATCGTATAGTTGATATGATTAGTATAGAGATGCTTACCACTGAAACTATTCGCAACTCTCGTGATGATCGGACTTGAGTTAGTGGATTTGGATCGTGTACCACTCAAATGACTAGAGAGATGTACTTTTTGAGTGGGAGTTCTTAAGTAATATGATTAATTGAACTAATTATCATGAACATAGTCTAATGGTCTTTGCGAATTACGATGTAGCTTGCGCTATAGCTCTACTCTTTTTATATGTTCCCAGAGAAAATTTAGTTGAAAGTTGATAGTAGCAACTTTGCAGATTGAGTCCGTAAAACTAAGGATTGTCCTCATTGGTGCGCAGAAGGCTTATGTCCTGAATGCACTACTCGGTATGCTGCACCTCAAGCGTCATCTGTGGATGTTGCGAACATCTGACATACAAGTTTATGATGACTACGTGATAGTTCAGTGCATAATACTTAATAGCTTAGAAGCAAGGCGCCAAAGACATTTTGAAACATCGCGGAACATATGAGATGTTCTGAGAGATGAAATTGATTTTTCATGCTCATGCCCTTGTTAAGAGGTATGAGACCTCCGACAAGATTATTTGTCTACAAATTAAAGGAGAAAATCTCAAATCATTCAGCATGTTCTCAGATTGTCCGAGTACAACAATCGCTTGAATCAAGTGGGAGTTAATCTTCCAGATGAGATAGTGATGGTTCTCCAAAGTCACCGCCACTAAGCTGCTAGAGCTTCGTGATGAACTATAACATATCAAGGATAGATATGATGATCCTTGAGTGATTCGCAATGTTTGACACTACGAAAGTGGAAATCAAGAAGGAGCGGCAATAGTTGATGGTTAGTAAAACCACTAGTTTCAAGAAGGGCAAGGGCTAGAAGGGACACTTCATGAAACGTCAAACCAGTTGCTGCTCTAATGAAGAAACCCAAGATTGAACCCAAACCCGAGACTAGGTGCTTCTGTTATGAGGGGAATGGTCACTGAGGCGGAACTACCCTAGATACTTGGTAGATAAGAAGGCTGGCAAAGTCGACTTTAGTATATTTGATATACATGATATTGATGTGTACTTTACTAGTACTCCTAGTAGCACAAGGGTATTGGATACCGGTTCGGTTGCTAAGTGATTAGTAACACGAAGTAAAAGCTACGGCATAAACGGAGACTAGCTAAAGGCGAGGTGACGATAAGTGTTGGAAGTGTTTCCAAGGTTGATGTGATCAAACATCGCACGCTCCCTCTACCATCGGGATTGGTGTTAAAACTAAATAACTGTTATTTGGTGTTTGCTTTGAGCATGAACATGATTGGATCGTGTTTATTGCAATACGATTATTCATTTAAAGAGAACAATGGTTGTTCTATTTTCTTGAATAATTACCTTCAATGGTTTATTGAATCTCGATCGTAGTGTTACACATGTTCATAATATTGGTGCCAAAAGATACAAAGTAATAATGATAGTACCACTTATTTGTGGCACTGCCACTTGAGTCATAACGGTATAAAATGCATGAAGAAGCTCCTTGCTGATGGATCTTTGCACTCACTCATTTTTGAAACGTTTGAGACATGCAAACCATACATGTTGGTATTAATGCATGAAGAAACTCCATGCACATGGATCGTTTGGACTCGCTTGATTTTGAATCACTTGAGACATGCAAAACATACCACATCGAACAAGAGAGTAACTTGTTGGGAGTGATACATTTTTGATGTGTGCATTCCGATGAGTGCTGAGGCACGCAGTGGATATCGTTATGTTCTTACTTCACTGACGATTTGAGTAGATAGAGGAATATTTACTTGATGAATCATAAGTCTGAAATATTCAAAAGTTCAGAGTGAAGATCATCGTGACAAGAGGATAAACTATCTACGATATGATCATAGAGATGAATATCTGAGTTGCGAGTGTTTGGTACACAGTTAAAACAATGTGGAAATTGTTTCACAATTTATGCCACCTAGAACACCATAGTGTGATGGTGTGTTCGGACGTCATAGCCGCGCCCTATTTGATATGGTGCATACTATAATGTATCTTATCGAATTAGTACTATCATTTATGGGTTATACATTAGAGAGAACCGCATTCACTTAAATAGGGCACCGCATATTTCCGTTGAGATGACACAGTATAGAATATGGTTTGGAGAAACCTAAGTTGTCATTTCTTGAAAGTTTGGGGCTGCGATGCTTTTCTGAAAAAGTTTCAGTCTGAAAGCTCGAACCCAAAGCGGATAAATGCATGTTCATAGGATATCCAAAATAGTTGGATACATCTCCTATCTCAGATCCGGAAGCAAAGTGTTTGTTTCTAGAAACATGTACTTTCTCGAGGAAAGGTTTCTCTCGAAAGAATTGAGTGGGAGGGTGGTGGAACTTGATGAAGTTGGTGAACCGTCACTTCAACCAGTGTGTAGCAGGGCACAAGAAGATGTTCCTGTGGCGCCTACACCAATTGAAGTGGAAACTGATGATGGTGATCATTGAGCTTCGGATCAAGTTACTATAAACCTTGTAGGTTGACAAGGTCGCATACTACTACAGATTGGTACGATAACCTTGTCTTGGAGGTCATGTTGTTGAACAATAATGAACCTACGAGCTATGGAGAAGCGATGGTGGGCCCTGATTCCGACAAATGGCTGGAGACCATGAGATCCGAGAGAGGATCTATGTATGAAAACAAAGTGTAGACTTTGGAAGAACTACTTGATGGTAGTAAGACTATTAAGTAAAGATGGATCTTTAAAAGGAAGACAGACGGTGATGGTGAAAAGTCACTATTAAGAAAAGCTTGACTTGTCGCAAAGATTTTTCCGACGAGATCAAAGAGTTGACTATGATGAGACTTTCTCACTCGTAGCGATGCTAAAAGTCTGTTGCAATTATGTTAGTAGTTGCTGCATCATTTATGAAATATTGCACATAGGATGTCAAAGCATTGTTTCCTCGACGATTTCCTTGAGGAAAGGTTGTATGTGATACAACCAGAAGGTTTTGTCGATCCTAAGGATGCTAACAAATATGCAAGCTCCAACGATCCTTCAATGGACTGGTGCAATCATCTCAGAGTTGGAATATACACTTTGATGAGATGATGAAAGCTTTTGGGTTTATACAAGGTTTATGAGAAACTTGTATTTCCAAAGAAGTGAGTGGGAGCACTATAGAATTTCTGATAAGTATATGTGGTTGGAATATTGTTGATCGGAAGTAATGTAGAATTTTTGTGAAGCATACAAGGTTGTTTGAAAGGAGTTTTTCAAAGGAAGACTTGGATAGAGCTATTTGAACATTGAGCATCAAGATCTATAGAGATAGATCAAAACGCTTAATAGAACTTTCAAACGAAATGCATGCCTTGACAAGTTTTTGAAGGAGTTCAAAATAGATCGGCAAAGAAAGATTTCTTGGCGGTGTTGTAAGGTGTGAATTTGAGTAAGACTCAAAAGACCTACCACGGCATAAGAAAGAGAAAGGACGAAGGTCGTCCCCTATGCCTTAGCCATAGACTCTACAGTATGCTATGTTGTGTACCGCACCTGATGTGTGCCTTGCCACAAGCCTGTTAAGAGGTACAGAGAGTGATCCAGGATTGAATCACTGAACGACGGTCAATGTTATCCTTAGTAGCTAATGGACTAAGGAATTTTTCTCGATTATGGAGGTGGTTAAAGAGTTCATCGTAAAGGGTTACGTTGATGCACGCTTTGACACTAATCCGAATAACTATGAGTAGTAAAACGGATTTGTATTGTAGAGAAGATGTTTGGCATATTTCCAAATAGCACGTAGTAGAAGCATCTATAAGATGACGTAAAGATTTGTAAAGCACACACGGATCTGAAAGATTCAGAACTGTTGACTAAAGCCTCTCTCACGAGCAAGACGTGATCAAATCCCAGAACTATATGGGTGTTGGATTCGTTAAAATCACATGGTGATGTGAACTAGATTATTGACTCTAGTGCAAGTGGGAGACTGTTAGAAATATGCCCTAGAGGCAATAATAAATTAGTTATTATTATATTTTTTTGTTCATGATAATCGTTTATTATCCATGCTATAATTGTATTGATTGGAAACTCAAATGCATGTGTGGATACATAGACAAAACACTGTCCCTAGTAAGCCTCTAGTTGACTAGCTCGTTGAACAAAGATGGTCAAGGTTTCCTAACCATAGACAAGTGTTGTCACTTCATAAAGGGACCACATCATTAGGAGAATCATGTGATGGACAAGACCCAAACTATGAACGTAGCATATTGATCGTGTTGTTTTATTGCTATTGTTTTGTGCGTGTCCAGTATTTGTTCCTATGACCATGAGATCATATAACTCACTGGCACAGGAGGAATACCTTGTGTGCGTCAAACGTCACAACGTAACTGGGTGACTATAAAGGTGTTCTACAGATATCTCTGAAGGTGTCCGTTGAGTTAGTATGGATCAAGACTGGGATTTGTCACTCCGTGTGACGAAGAGGTATCTCGGGGCCCACTCGGTAATACAACATCACACACAAGCCTTGCAAGCAATGTGACTAAGTGTGAGTCACGGGATCTTGTATTACGGAACGAGTAAAGAGACTTGCCGGTAACAAGATTGAAATAGGTATGTGGATACCGGCGATCGAATCTCGGGCAAGTAACATACCGAAGGACAAAGGGAATGACATACGGGATTATATGAATCCTTGACACTGAGGTTCAACCGAGAAGATCTTCGGAGAATATGTAGGATCCAATATGGGCATCCAGGTCCCGCTATTTGATATTGACCGAGGAGTGCCTCGGGGCATGTCTACATAGTTCTCTAACCCGTAGGGTCTGCACAATTAAGGTTCGACGATGTTTTAGTACAGTTGAGTTATATGTGTGGTTGCCGAATTTTGTTCGGAGTCCCGGATGAGATTACAGATGTCACGAGGGTTTCCAGATGGTCCAGAGACGAAGATTGATATATAGGATGACTTCATTTGGTTACCGAAAGGTTTTCGGGCATTACCGGGATTGTACCGGGAGTGAAGAATGGGTTCCGGAAGTTCACCGGGAGGGGGCAGCCCACCAGGTGGAAGCCCAATGGCCCTAGGGGTGGCGCACCAGCCCTTAGTGGGATGGTGGGACAGCCTAAGAGGGCCTTGGCGCCAAGGAAAGAAAACCAAAGAAAAAGAAAAAAAAGAGGTGGGAAGGAAGAGAAGGACTCCACTTTCCAATCACTTCCCTACTCGAGGACGAGCAGGAGTTAAGCTTGGGGATGCTTGATACGTCTCCAACGTATCTATAATTTTTGATGGTTTCATGCTATTATATTATCAACTTGGGATGTCTTATATGCATTTACATGCCATTTTATACCATTTTTGGGACTAACCTATTAACTCAGTGCCTAGTGCCAGTAAAAAAAATCCGTGTTTTTGACCTTTTTCAGAAAAGAATATTAAACGAAGTCCAAACGGAATAAAACCCGCGGGATGATTTTCCATAACAGAAGATACGCAGAGGACTTGAGAACCAAGGCAGGAGGTCTCGTGGGAGGTCACGAGCCCCCTAGGCGCGCCCTATGGGGGCGCCTAGAGGCTCGTGGCCCCCTAGGCGCGCCCTATGGGGGCGCCTAGAGGCTCGTGGCCCCCCCCGTGCCTCCTTTGCACTACCTCTTTCACCTATAAATTCCCAAAAATTCCAAAACCAACAGAGAGAGCCACGAAAATACTTTTCCGTCGCCGCAAGCTTCTGTCTTCGCAAGATCCCATCTGGGGACCGTTCTGGTGCCCTGTTGAAGGGGGATTCGGACACGGAGGGCTTCTTCATGAACACCATTGCCTCCCGGATGATGCGTGAGTAGTTCACCACAGACCTTCGGGTCCATAGCTAGTAGCTAGATGTCTTCTTCTCTCTCTTGGATCTTCATTACAAAGTTCTCCATGATCTTCATGGAGATCTATCCGATGTAACTTTCTTTTGCGGTGTGTTTGTCGAGATCCGATGAATTGTGGATTTATGATCAAATTATCTATAAATATTATTTGAGTCTCCTCTGATTTCTTATATGCATGATTTTGTATCCTTGTAATTCTCTTTGAGTTATGGGTTTTGTTTGGCCAACTTGATATATAATTCTTGCAATGGGAGAAGTGCTTGGTTTTGGGTTCATACCGTGCGGTGTCCTCACCTAGTGATAGAAGGGGTAGCGAGGCACGCATCGTGTTGTTGCCATCAAGGGTTAAAAGATGGGGTTTATATCATATTGCATGAATTTATCCCTCTACATCATGTCATCTTGCTTAAGGCGTTACTCCGTTTGTTATGAACTTAATACACTAGATGCATGCTGGATAGCGGTCGATGTGTGGAGTAATAGTAGTAGATGCAGAAAGTATCGGTCTACTTGTCTCGGACGTGATGCCTATATGTATGATCATTGCCTTAGATATCGTCATGACTTTGCGTGATTCTATCAATTGCTCGACAGTAATTCGTTCACCCACCGTAATACTTGCTATCATGAGAGAAGCCTCTAGTGAACACTATGGCCCCCGGTTGTATTTTACACATCATATATTCAGTTCTACAAAAACACCAAAAATACTTTGATGCACTTTTATTTCTTTTTACCTTTTATCACCTTCAGATCTCTCCTTGCAAATAATCGTGAAGGGACTGACAACCCCTTTATCGCGTTGGGTGCAAGTTTGTTTGCTTTTGCATAGGTTCATTGGTGCCTCATCTTGATACTCCTACTGGATTGATACCTTGGTTGTGAAACTGAGGGAAATACTTATTCCTACTTTGCTGCATCACCCTTTCCTCTTCAAGGGAAAAACCAACGCAAGCTCAAGAAGTAGCAAGAAGAATTTCTAGCGCCGTTGCCGGGGAGCATTCAAGTGAAGCATATCTACCAAGTAACTATCACAAACTCATCTCTTGCATTTACATTATTTGCCTTTTGACTCTCGTTTTCGTCTCCCCCACTTCTAAAAAAACAAAATTTACAAAAATATTTGACTTTTTCGTTCGCCCTTTCTTTTGCTTGCTTTCTATGTGCTTGTCTGCTTGCTAAGTCACCATGTCTGAAAACACCAAATTGTGTGACTTCTCCAATACTAATAACAATGATTTTATTAGTACTCCAATTTCTCCCGCCACTAGTGCGGAATCATATGAAATTAATGCTGCCTTGCTGAATCTTGTTATGAAAGAACAATTTTTGGCCTTCCCAGTGAAGATGCCGCATCCCATCCTAATACCTTTATTGAGTTATGCAATATGCAAAAGAAGAAAGATGTGGATAATGATATGATTAAATTTAAGCTATTTCCATTCTCATTACGAGATCGAGCAAAAACTTGGTTTTCATCTTTACCCAAAAATAGTATTCATTCATGGAACAAGTGTAAAGATGCCTTTATTTCCAAGTATTTTCCACCAGCTAAGATTATCTCTCTCCGTAATGATATCATGAATTTTAAGCAACTAGATCATGAACATGTTGCACAATCTTGGGAGAGAATGAAATTGATGATTAGAAATTGTCCCGCTCATGGCCTGAGTCTTTGGATGATTATAGAAATTTTCTATGCTGGTTTGAATTTTGCTTCTAGAAATATCTTGGATTCCACCTCTGGTGGAACTTTTATGGAAATCACACTAGGTGAAGCCACAAAACTCCTACATAATATCATGACAAATTATTCTCAATGGCACACTGAAAGGTCACCTACTAGTAAAAAAGTGCATGCTATAGAATAAATTAACTCTTTGAGTGCTAAGATGGATGAGTTGATGAAGTTGTTTGCTAGTAAAAGTGCTCCTTTAGATCCAAATGATATGCCTTTATCTTCCTGATTGAGAATTGCAATGAAAGTTTGGATGTTAATTTTGTTGGTAGGAATAATTTTGGTAACAACAATGCTTATAGAGGTAACTTTAATCCTAGGCATTTTCCTAGTGATCCCTCTAATAATTTTGGCAATTCCTACAACAATGCTCATGGAAATTATAATAAATTACCCTCTGATCTTGAGAGTAATATTAAGGAGTTTATTACTTTGCAAAAGATTTTCAATGCTTCCATGGAAGAAAAACTCCTTAAAATTGATGACTTGGCTAGGACTGTTGATAGAATGCCTCTTGATATTGATGCTTTGAAATTGAGATGTGCTCCTCCCAAGATTAATATGGATGGAACTTTGAAAGCTATGCATGTTTCTATGAATGAGAATAAAGAAAGAACCGCCAAAATTCGTGCTAGACATGAATGGCTTAAAAAGGCGTGTTCTCGTGATGAGAATCACGAAGATCTTACAGTGCTTGGTGTGACTCCTATTGAATCCTTGTTTTCTAATGTCAATCCTAATGATTATGGGGCTGGATGTGAATCCACTTTGGTTGAGAAACACCCCAATGATTCGGAGTCTACTTATCTTGATGCTAAAAATACTGAAAGTGGAGTAGAGGATATCAAAACTTTGAGTAGTGATGAAATTACTACTTTGGATTTGAAGGAATTTAATTATGATAGTTGCTCTTTGATTGAATGTATTTCCTTGATTCAATCCATGCTAAACTCTCCACACGCTTATAGCCAAAATAAGGCTTTTACCAATCATATCGTTGATGCTATGATGAAATCTCTTGAAGAGAAACTTGAGTTGGAGATATCTATTCCTAGGAAACTTCATGATGAGTGGGAACCTACTATAAAAATCAAGATTAAAAATTATTAATGCCATGCTTTGTGTGATTTGGATGCTAGTGTTTCCGCATTTCCAAAATCTTTATGTGATGTTCTAGGTTTCAATGAGATTGATGAGTGCTCTCTTAATTTGCATCTTGCGGATTCTACTATGAAGAAACCTATGGGAAGGATCAATGATGTTCTTATTATTGGAAATAGGAACTATGTGCCCGTAGATTTCATTGTGCTTGATATTGATTGCAATCCGACATGTCCCATTATTCTTGGTAGACCTTTCCTTAGGACTATTGGTGTTGTTATTGATATGAAGGAAGGGGATATTAGATTTCAATTTCCATTAAAGAAGGGCATGGAAAACTTTCCTAGAAAGAAAATAAGACTGCCTTATGAATCCATGATGAGAGCTACTTATGGTTTGAGCACTAAAGATGACGATACTTGATTCTATTGCCTTATTTCTAGCTAAGGGCGTTAAACGATAGCGCTTGTTGGGAGGCAACCAAATGAATAAATTTATTTTTTGCTTTTCAGTTTCTGTTTTGTTGAGTACACACCATCATAATTATGTTATGATTGCATTTTTATGTTTTAATTAGTGTTTGTGCCAAGTAGAACCTTTATGATTAGTTTTGGTGATAGTTGTTTAATCATGCTGAAAAAGACAGAAACTTTGTGCTCACGAAACTATTTTTAATTCCCATCCAGGAAGAGATTTTGAGTTGATTCTTTTTTCCGCTGATTGATATGCAAATTTCCCTAATTGTCATAATTTTTCATAATTTTTGGGATAACAGACGTATACGAAATATACAGATTGCTATAGACTGGTCTGTTTTTGACAGATTCTGTTTTTGTTGTGTTGATTACTTATTTTGATGAAACTATGGTTTGTATCGGGGGGTACGAGCCATGGAAAAGTGAGAATACAGTAATATAACATCAATCTAAATGGAAATCAAGTTTACTACAGTACCTAAAAAGTTGGTAGTTTGTTTTCTTATGCTCATGATATCACGAGTTTCTGTTTAAGTTTTGTGTTGTGAAGTTTTCAAGTTTTGGGTGATGTTCTTATGGACAATGGAACAAAGAGTGGAAATAGCTTAAGCTTGGGGATGCCCATGTCATCCCAAGCCAAATTCAAGGACACCAAAAAGCCTAAGCTTGGGGATGCCCCGGGAAGGCTTCCCCTCTTTCGTCTTCAATCCATCGGTAACGTTACTTGGATCTATATTTTTATTCACCACATGATATGTGTTTTTCTTGGAGCGTCGTGTATTATAGGAGTCTTTTCTTTTTGTTTGATCACAATCATCTTTGCTGCACACCTTTTTGAGATGGACATGCACTCATCATGAATTTGCTAGAATACTCAATGAGCTTCACTTATATCTTTTGAGTTGGGCAATTTATCTCCCATGAGCTTCACTTATATCTTTTGAGCTAGATAATTTTGCTCTAGTGCTTCACTTAAATCTTTTCAGACCACGGCGGTGTCATATTTTGTAGAAATAAAAACTCTCGATCTTCACTTATATCATTTTGAGAGTGCTCTCCCTAAGTAACTTGGTAATTGGCTTGTGCTATGAAATTAGTCCTAAATATGATAGGCATCCAAAGAGGATATAATAAAAACTTTCATATTCAAGTGCATTGATTAGTAAGAGAAGTTTGATTCCTCACAATTAGTTCTGAGATATGGATATGGTAATATTAGAGTCATGTTAGTAGGGTGTTGTGAATCTAGAAATACTTGTGTTGAGGTTAGGGATTCCCGTAACATGCACGTATGGTGAACCGCTATGTTAGGATGTCGGAGCATAATTGATTTATTGATTGTCATCCTTTGTGTGACGGCCGGGATCGCGCGATGGTTAACACCTACTAACCCTTCCCCTAGGAGTATGCGTTTATCACTTTGTTTCAATTACTAATAAAACTTTCGCAATAAGTATATGAGTTCTTCATGACTAATGTGAGTCCATGGTATAGATGCACTCTCACCTTCCACCATTGCTAGCCTCTCTAGTGCCGTGCAACTTTCGCCGGTGCACAAACCCACCATATACCTTCCTCAAAACAGCCACCATACCTACCTATTATGGCATTTTCATAGCCATTCCGAGATATATTGCCATGCACTTCCCACCGTTCCATCTCATGACATGTGCCATCATTTTCATTTTTCCATTGCATGATTGTAAATAGCTAGCTAGATGTTTCAACGTCATATGCTAAGCTAGATCGTTACACATCCCGATACGCTGCCGGAGGCATTTCATATAGAGTCATTATTGTTCTAAGTATTGAGTTGTAAGTAAATAAAAGTGTGATGATCATCATTATTAGAGCATTGTCCCATGTGAGGAAATAAAAAAAGGAAAAGAGGCCAAAGATGCCCACCAAAAAAATAAAAAAAGAGGCCAAAGAGCCCAAACAAAAAAATGATGAGAGAAAAAGAGAGAAGGGACAATGCTAATATCTTTTTCCAAACTTGTGCTTCAAAATAGCACCATGTTCTTCATGATAGAGAATCTCTTGTTTTGTCACTTTCATATACTAGTGGGAATTTTCATTATATAACTTGGCTTGTATATTCCAATGATGGGCTTCCTCAAAATTGCCCTAGGTCTTCGTGAGCAAGCAAGTTGGGTGCACACCCACTTGTCTACTTTTTGAGCTTTCATACACTTATAGCTCTTGTGCATCTCTTGCATGGCAATCCCTACTCATTCACATTGATATCTATTGATGGACATATCCATGGCCCATTGATATGCCGAGTCGATGTGACGATCTCCTCCTTTTTGCCTCACAACCTCCACCACACTCTATTCCACCTATAGTGCTATATCCATGGCTCACGCTCATGTATTGCGTGAGTGTTGAAAAGGTTTGATAAATTAAGAGTGCGAAAACAATTACTTGGCCAATACCGGGGTTGTGCATGATTTAAATTCGTTGTGTGGGGATGATGGAGCATAGCCAGACTATATGATTTTGTAGGGATAACTTTCTTTGGCCTTGTTATTTCAAAAGTTCATGATTACTTTGCTAGTATGCTTGAAGTATTATTGTTTTCATGTCAACATTAAACTATTGTTTTGAATCTTATGGATCTGAACATTCATGCCACAATAAAGAAGTTATAGAAAACAAATATGGTAGGTAGCATTCCACATCAAAAATCCGGTCTTTATCACTTCCCTACTCGAGGACGAGCAGGAGTTAAGCTTGGGGATGCTTGATACGTCTCCAACGTATCTATAATTTTTGATTGTTTCATGCTATTATATTATCAACTTGGGATGTCTTATATGCATTTACATGCCATTTTATACCATTTTTGGGACTAACCTATTAACTCAGTGCCTAGTGTCAGTTTCTGTTTTTTCCGTATATTTGACCTTTTTCAGAAAAGAATATTAAACGGAGTCCAAACGGAACAAAACCTGCGGGATGATTTTTTCCATAACAGAAGATACGCAAAGGACTTGAGAACCAAGGAAGGAGGTCTCGTGGGAGGTCACGAGCCCCCTAGGCGCGCCCTAGGGGGGCTCCTAGCAGGCTCGTGGCCCCCCCCCCCCCCCCCGTGCCTCCTTTGCCCTACCTCTTTCGCCTATAAATTCACAAAAATTCAGAAACCAACAGAGAGAGCCACGAAAATACTTTTCCGCCGCCGCAAGCTTTTGTCTCCGCAAGATCCCATCTGGGGATACTTCTGGTTCCCTGTCGGAGGGGGATTCAGATACGGAGGGCTTCTTCATCAACACCATTGCCTCTCCGATGATGCGTGAGTAGTTCACCACAGACCTTCGGGTCCATAGTTAGTAGCTAGATGGCTTCTTCTCTCCCTTGGATCTTCAATACAAAGTTCTCCATGATCTTCATGGAGATCTATCCGATGTAACTTTCTTTTGCGGTGTGTGGTTTTATGATCAGATTATCTATGAATATTATTTGAGTCTCCTCTGATTTCTTATATGCATGATTTCGTATCCTTGTAATTCTCTTTGAGCTATGGGTTTCGTTTGGCCAACTTGATCTATAATTCTAGCAATGGGAGAAGTGCTTGATTTTGGGTTCATACCGTGCGGTTTCCTCACCTAGTGACAGAAGGGGTAGCGAGGCACCCATTTTGTTGTTGCCATCAAGGGTAAAAAGTTGGGGTTTATATCATATTGCATGAATTTATCCCTCTACAACATGTCATCTTGTTTAAGGCGTTACTCCGTTTGTTATGAACTTAATACACTAGATGCATGCTGGATAGCGGTCGATGCGTGGAGTAATAGTAGTAGATGCAGAAAGTATCGGTCTACTTGTCTCAGACGTGATGCCTATATGTATGATCATTGCCTTAGATATCGTCATGACTTTGCGTGATTCTATCAATTGCTCGACAGTAATTCGTTCACCCACCATAATACTTAATATCATGAGAGAAGCCTCTAGTGAACAACATTGTCCCGGGGTCAATTTTACACATCATATATTCAGTTCTACAAAAACACCAAAAATACTTTGCTGCACTTTTATTTCTTTTTACCTTTTATCACCTTCAGATCTCGCCTTGCAAATAATCGTGAAGGGATTGACAACCCCTTTATCGCGTTGGGTGCAAGTTTGTTTGCTTTTGCGCAGGTTCATTGGTGCCTCATCTTGATACTCCTACTGGATTGAAACCTTGGTTCTCAAACTGAGGGAAATACTTATTCGTACTTTGTTGCATCACCCTTTCCTCTTCAAGGGAAAAACCAACGCAAGCTCAAGAAGTAGCAGCCGGCACGCTGCCGAAGAATTCATCTACTTCTCTGTCTTTCTTGCTGGATCAAGAAGGCCGAGATCATCGTCGAGCTGTACGTGTGCTGAACGCGGAGGTGCCGTCCGTTCGGCACTAGATCGGAACGGATCGTGGGAAGGTTCATGGGACGGTTCGCGGGGTGGATCGAGGGACGTGAAGACGTTCCACTATATCAACCGCATTTCTTAACGCTTCCTGCTGTGCGATCTACAAGGGTACGTATATCCAAATCTCCTCTCGTAGATGGACATCACCATGATAGGTCTTTGTGTGCGTAGGAATTTTTTTGTTTCCCATGCAATGTTCCCCAACAGGGTCGTGTAGGACTATTATGCTGTTTTTACAGGTGCCGGGCACACCGTTGGTCCCTGCTTGGATGATATGATCTAAAGCGAGGCTCTTAAGACGTACATCATGTGGGTTGGGTACCAATCGAGTGGACTCTTTGTTTAGTGTCGTCATGGGAAAGGCATTGTTTGGGTGCTTACCTCGGGTATGTTACATACCGTGTCTCGTGGGTGACACAGAAGTTCCCCGAGTCTCGTGGGTACAGCGTGCAACCTCTACAGAGTGTAAAACTATTGAATATCCATGTCCACAGTCAAGGACAATTGGGTGGTGCTGCTTAAACTATGTCCGGTCATTTTTGCATAAACCAAGTGTGTGTGTGTGGGGGGGGGGGGTAAAGTGAGGCAAAGATGGAGACATGGGAAAGATGAAGTTGGAGCTAAGCCAGGTAACTTGGTATGATGGGTGAACATGGGATGTTCAACCCTTAGTTGATACTGATATATGTAACCTGTTCACTAGGTCACCACTAAGCCTTATGATGCATGTCGCATGAGAATTTGATCATGTTATTGCACTAGGGAAAAATCCGCTTTCCGCAAAAATAGCCTACCAGTGTTTGATACGTCTCCGTCGTATCTACTTTTCCGAACTCTTTTGCCCTTGTTTTGGACTCTAATTTGCATGATGTGAATGGAACTAACCCGGACTAACGTAGTTTTTAGCAGAATTGCCATGGTGTTGTTTTTGCGCAGAAATAAAAGTTCTCGGAATGACCTGAAAATTTACAGAGATTTTTTTTTGGAATTTATGAAAAATACTGGCGCAAGAATCAACGGAGGAAGTGGAGCCGTGAGCCCACAAGCCCACCAGGCGCGGGCCACCCTGGCCGCGCCTGGTAGGCTTGTGGAGCCCACGATGCTCCACCGCCTCCAAATCCAGCTCTATTTACTCTGTCTTGCCTGGAAAAAATCAAGGAGAAAAGTTCATCGCGTTTTACGATACGGAGGCGCCACCACCTCCTGTTCTTCATCTGGAGGGCAGATCTGGAGTCCGTTCTGGGCTCCGGAGAGGGGAAATCGTCGCCATCATCATCATCAACCTTCCTTCATCGCCAATTCCATGATGCTCTTCACTGTTCGTGAGTAATCTCATCGTAGGCTTGCTGGACGGTGATGGGTTGGATGAGATCTATCATGTAATCGAGTTAGTTTTGACGGGGATTGATCCCTAGTATCCACTATGTTCTGAGATTGATGTTGCTACTACTTTGCCATGCTTAATGCTTGTCACTAGGGCCCGAGTGCCATGATTTCAGATCTGAACCTATTATGTTCTTGCCAATATCTGTGTGTTCTTGATCCTATCTTGCAAGTTGTAGCCACCTACTATGTGTTATGACCCGGCAACCCCGGAGTGACAATAGCCGGAACCACTCCCGGAAATGACCATAGTATGAGGAGTTCATGTATTCACCAAGTGTTAATGCGTTGGTCCAGTTCTTTATTAAAAGGAGAAAATTAATATCCCGTGGTTTCCATTAGGACCCCGCTGCCACGGGAGGGATGGACAATAGATGTCATGCAAGTTCTTTTCCCTAAGCACGTATGACTACATACGGAATACATGCCTACATTAGATTGACGAACTGGAGCTAGTTACCTATCTCTCCGTGTTATAACTGTTACATGATGAATAGCATCCGACATAATCATCCATCACCAATCCAATGCCTACGAGTCTTTTACTACTGGTCCTTGATATGTGACTTTGCTGCTGCTGCTGTCACTGCTGCTACTGTTACTCTGTTGCTACTACTGGTTACTGTTGCTACTGCTGCTATCACCCTACTTTGCTACTGATACTTTGCTACAGATACTAAATCTTTCAGGTGTGGTTGAATTGACAACTCAAGTGCTAATACTTGAGAATATTCTTTGGATTCCCCTTGAGTCGAATCAATAAATTTGGGTTGAATACTCTACCCTCGAAAACTGTTGTGATCCCCTATACTTGTGGGTTATCAGTGTTATATCATGTTTCATTATTGCCTTGTTCCACATCATGGGTTTTTTGCGAGTACATTCAAAGTACTCATTGGCTTGCCAGTGGTTATTTCATTGACCAGGTAAGAGAGAATAGGAGATGGTGAAGAGTACCTGGTGATGTTCCTGCAAGCTAGGACGCTTCCTAGTCAGAATGCCTGTAGGTTAAGGTTGATGGCATGGGTTCACGCTTTCGACCAATATTTCTGCTACTGGTCAAGTTTGGCGTGTTGGCCTTCAAGGCCCTATCTATGTAAGACTTGACCGCAATGGTCATTATTTGTATCAGACGGTATGTATGGATGTAAGACTCTTGTTATTCAGTTTATGTGTGTTCAGTGAGCATTGATCTCTGGTGTCACTGAGCACATACATTCGGTGATCAGAACTTATAAGTCAGGGTCCCCACAAAGCTGGTAATAGAGCCATCTTGACTGTAAGAAGCCCTTAGTTAGCACATACGTTAGTTAGGCCAAAACTGTTTTTCGGACCCTTCAAAAACACTTACTAAACCTCTATATTTCTCACCTCCGCTAAATCTCCAAAGGAAGCGAAGATTTTGCCTTAGCACTTCCACCCTTGTTCCTTTAACTCTTCCCTTCTGCCTTTCAAAACTTGCAAATGGTAGCTAGCACCCTTATGCCCCGACCACTAGATTACTTAGAATCCTTGTGGGTAACTTGGAAGCAAGCAACCTTTTCAAGCAATCACCCCCGTACTTGGAAGGAAAGGTTGACAATGCTCCGACAAGATGACACCAGCAGAAGCTACCTTCTCGAGGAATGAGGACGTGAAGATGGTTACACCCTCGACTCTGTTCTAGAGTGATGCGACCTTGGCCTGCAATGACGAGGACATAAGATAAGCAAGATCATGATATGCATCGCTAATAGAGAGACCCTGTCATCATCGACGTTGTGTCGACCACCACCGGTTGATGAGGACCTCACCATTTAGTCTGCCTCACCTTAGTGAGCAGGAAAATTGTTCTCTTCATCCCCCGCTCTTGGTGTCTATGTTGTCATCAACATAACTGACAGGTCGGAACTCTATCAGGCCTTAGCAGTGTCATTGCATGAAGGTTGCCCACTTGGAACTCTCCACGCCTTGGAGGGCAAGAAGACATTGGCATGATTATGAGACCTACAGAAGACTGTGTCAACGACAGCCGAGAGGAACCACCTTCATCGGCAGCTCACCAGACGAGAAGTCATCAAGGACACTTTCCAGCTCAACCCGACTCGTTTCGGCAAGAAACAACAACAAAATGCATAGCGACACCATAAGAAGACCAGATGACGGAACAAACTCCTCTCCAAGGCACGAAGCAAGCATGAGTATTGAATCCGCGGACCCATAGGGTAGGATGAGTCGTGAATCCCCTATGCGAAGTCGAGTCCGTGAGATGGTTCTAATGGGACCATATTGTGTGTTGCTTGTTTTACTTGTTTATGCATGGATATACGTCGCACTTTTGCCCTAGGCAACGAGTATGCGACTATATCACCTGCCAAATATTGATATTGTGTTGGCCTTTCGGCACTTGTTTGATTGCACTTGCACTGTACCACCCCCTAAGGCACTCCCCTCTGTGCTTCTATTCCCTCTCTCATCCTTCTCGACAACTGAAGACCAGCGAGAAAAGATGCACCAAGGATCCACCCCGACAGACAACTAACACTGAAGGCTCTGACTATGACGTACTCAACGAGACACAACCCCATAGCATTATGCTTCTCCCTCAAAATTGCGAACCCTCCCTGGACCAGCCTATACCTCACAAGCTTCCCGAGCTCAAACTTCTGGTCACGTGTCTAAAACACGGATTTGCCAAATCACCTGCTGAGCTCCAATAACCCCTTCTTAGCATTGGGTCCATTATGGAACAAGTTATCATAGTGAACAAGTGTCCCTCATTCTTAAGCTAGCACCAGAACCCCGATGCATAGGAAGGATCATTCTGGAATACATGATTTGAGGATAGTGGGTTGATGTGATGATTATAGGTGTCTCAAGGATATAGCTAGACTATCTTAGTGGATCGTAAGACCCTTATGGTGGTAGGTGAACTTGGTGGAGCAAGTTGATATAGTAGGATGGCCTACATATTCCTGGAGTAGGTTTGGATTCAGTAGGACAATTACAACCACGGGCTAAATTTTTTGGTGGTACAATAAAATGACTTTCTCAAGTAGTAGTCATGGTTGACGATGTTACCATAATGACTTGGAGTGACAGGTGGGAGTTGTGAATCGGAGTTAAAGAGGTAATCCTACTAGAGTATCGGCAATGTATGAGGACACATGGTTCAGAGTAAATTGGATTTAGTCCGATGGTCTTGATCATGATACCATGTATTCTAGGTGGGTATACTATGGCATAGTCACGATCATGTAGAACCCCATCGATACTGGATTTGTGCGAGTGATGGGTACAGTGGTGATTGATGGATTGATCAACCACTTGATTGGGTTCGTAGGAAGGGAACAAGACTTTGGGTTGGTACACTACGTGTTTCCTCAACATAAGGATGCAGTACCCTGTTCATTGGATGATCTAGCTGGGCACTTGGATTTGTAGTGCCTTGATTCAAGCTTAGAAACTTGTATGCTTTCCCGAGGATTCTTGCATGGTAATATAGGTGTAACTTAGCTATGGTACTCTTACAAAATTAGGTTAGGTCCTTCCCTTGGGCTCTGGAGTTGACTAGCATGAGTGGTGTGGAGTTGACTTATGTGAGATGGCACCATCGATGGTATAGGGTGATTTTTGTCCACGGATAGAGGCTAGACTGTTGGCATCTAAGGAATGTGCCTAAAGATAAGGTGATGGATGCTCACTCACATCCTAAGTTCCTTAAAACCCCGTGAATTCCCTAGCCATAAAATGGCCAGGGTACGGCCGCAGGTTTTGGCTCTATGTCGCTAGACTATAGCCAATACTCCCCCTCGGCCACCACTAAAACCCCAAGGGCAAGAGATCACCCATGACAAGTACTTGCTCCCCTCACGCGTTTCATAAGCATGATGCTTGAGTGATGGATGGAGAAATATGGTGTTGTCCTCTTGGAGGGCAATCTTATTTATCTGAGGAAAGTGAGAAGCACCCTCCAAGCAGGAGGAGACAAAACTACCTCGGCAAGGTGAAGAACCACCACGATTGAGTGAACACGACAAGGAAGTAGAAGCAGTATGAGTCTACCACCACTCCTTTGCCGGCTATATCAACTATGGCAAGAAGCTACAGAAAGGCTAGAAGATCAAACATGTGAAGGCACACCAGAAACATACATCCAACCGATTCACAACCACACTCACTGCACCACATGCGCTAAGTACAGAACTAAGCACACATTTAGCACTTAACGTGTTACCTAGCTAGAATCCCACAATTTCTCCAAGGTAATGTCGTGGGTATTTTATTTTCACACATTGCTGCCGACACACTAGCACCCACTCACGCACTACGTGGTTGCCTAGTCATCATGGACCCTGCCGTCGTGGAGAGCCACCTCTCGAGCAGCAGCATCATGACGATCGTCGTGGATGATCGCGTAGTACAACATCGAGAGCTTTGGATAGGAGGATCGTAAGCCACCCCGGAAGCTCGTCCTCCATTGAAACCTCGCCTCAAACTCTTGCAAGCAGAAAAGAAGACACGAGAAGAAGCATGAAGTGAGGCTGGGTGTGAGGAAGTGGAGAGGAACACCATGGTTATTTTACAGCTCGAGCTCGGTGTACCGCGGGTGAAGCCACCAGCCCCGCTCGCCGCTCGGCCATCGGTGCTCGCTGGGAATCCACGAGTAGTGCCGACAAGCAATGGCCCGCGAGGTGAGTGCACGCTGAAGACCCACAAGTATAGGGGATCAATCGTAGTCCTTTCAATAAGTAAGAGTGTCGAACCCAACGAGGAGCAGAAGGATCTGACAAGTGGTTTTCAGTAAGGTAAAATCTATAGGCACTGCAATTGTCGGTAACAAGTGATTGTGTGGTGAGATGATTCGTAGCAAGCAACAAGTAACAAAAGTAGCAACGGTGCAGCAAAGTGGCCCAATCCCTTTTGTAGCAAGGGACAAGCCTGTACAAAGTCTTATAGGAGGAAAAACGCTCCCGAGCACACACGGGAATTTCTGTCATGCTAGTTTTATCATGTTCATATGATTCGCGTTCGTTACTTTTATAGTTTGATATGTGGGTGGACCGGCGCTTGGGTACTGCCCTTACTTGGACAAGCATCCCACTTATGATTAACCCCTCTCGCAAGCATCCACAACTACGAAATAAGAATTAAGACAAAGTCTAACCATAGCATTAAACTAGTGGATCCAAATCAGCCCCTTACGAAGCAATGCATAAACTAGGGTTTAGGCTTCTGTCACTCTAGCAACCCATCATCTACTTACTACTTCCCAATGCCTTCCTCTAGGCCCAATAATGGTGAAGTGTTATGTAGTCGACGTTCACATAACACCACTACAGGAAAAACAACATACACCACATCAAATTATCGAACGAATACCAAATTCACATGACTACTATTAGCATGACTTATCCCATGTCCTCAGGAACAAAAGTAACTACTCACAAAGCATAATTATGTTTATGATCAGAGAGGTGTTGAATAGCATTAAGGATCTGAACATATGATCTTCCACCAAGTAAACCAACTAGCATCAACTACAAGGAGTAATTAACACTACTATCAACCTTACAAGTACCAACCAGAGTCGCGAGACGGAGATTAGTTACAAGTGATGAACTAGGGTTTGGATATGAGATGGTGTTGATGAAGATGTTGATGGTGACAAGTCCCCTCCGATGAGAGGAGTGTTGGTGATGACGATGGCGACGATTTCCCCCTCCGGGAGGGAAGTTTCCCTGACAGGATCGTCCTGCCGGAGCTCTAGATTGGTTCTGCTCAAGTTCCGCCTCGTGGCGGCGGCGAATCCACGAAAAAACTCCTCCCTGATTTTTCCTGGACGAAACCCTTCATATAGCAGAAGAGGGGGGCCAGTGGGCTAGTAGGCTTCCCACAAGCCCTCATGGCGCGGCCTAGGGGGTGGCCGCGCCGTACAGGCTTGTGGCCACCTGCTAGCGCTTCTTTGGCCCAGTATTATTTATAAATCCAGAAAAAAATCCTCGTTGATTTTTACGGCGTTTGGAGTTGCGTAGAATAGGTATCTCAACTTTGCTCCATTTTCAGGCCAGAATTCCAGTTGCCGGCATTCTCCCTGTACGTGTAAACCTTGCAAAATAAGAGAGAAAAGGCATAAGTATTGTACCGTGAAGTGAAATAACAGCCCAAGAAGCGAGAAATATGAACATGAAAACATGATGCATAATGGACGTATCAACTCCCCCAAGCTTAGACCTTGCTTGTCCTCAAGCGAAAGCCTAGCTCAATAAATATGTCCACATGTATAGGGAGAGAGGTGTCGACAAAACAAGATACGAACATGCATGCATCATGATCATGATCAGAACAGCAATACCAACATATAATCTCCCATGCTAAAGTGATAATTTCTTCACAAAGTAAAGCATGGATCAAGAACCTTACCGAGAAGTAACAACCGATAGCCTTTAGTCATTGAAGCAATTGCAAGTTATCACAACATCAGAAAGAGTCAAATAAGAGCTTGTAAAGCAAATCCACATACTCAATCATTCTTTCGTTCTCTACAATTGCCACAACTCACGTGGTACTCATGAGATCAAAGTTTCAGCTGGACACAGAGATCTTTCCTAGTGGCTTTATTCAGTTTCCTAAAATCGATCACCATCCTATAGCCAGTAATAATCCTCTGTGGGATCAATTCATCCTTATCATTAGGGACAACGGTAATGCCTCCCTTCTTAGGGACGCAATGCACCGGACTCACCCAATCGCTGTGAGCAACAGGATAAATGATACATGCTTCCAGGAGCTTTAGTATTTCTTTTCTTACTACCTCTTTCATCTTAGGATTTAATTTCCTTTGATGATCATCAACTGGTTTAGAATCAGGATCAGTTTTAATCTTCTGCTGGCATAGGGTAGGACTAATGCCCTTAAGATCATCAAGAGTATATCCAATAGCAGCACGGTGCTTCCTCAGAGTTTTTAGTAAGTTCTTTTCATCATGCTCTGAGAGGCTAGCACTAATAATAACATGATATATCTCTTTTTCATCAAGATAAGCATACTTAAGAGTATCAGGCAACTGTTTAAGCTCCAACACAAGATCACCCTTTGGTGGGGGTGGATCCCCAAGGAGTTCAACATGCACATTATTCTTAAGGATATGATATTGTTCAAAGACAACTCTATCTATCTCATCCCATTCATCCATATGCATATCATTCTCATGCTCAAGCAAGTATTTCTCTAAGGGATTAGTAGGAGGCACGACAATAGAGGCTAAGGCAATACTTTCATCCCTACTAGCCAACTCCTTTTCATGAGGTTGTCTACCAAACTTAGAGAAATTGAACTCATGTGACACACCTTCAAAGCCAACAGTGACAGTTTGCTTCTCACAATCAATATGAGCATTGACAGTATTGAGAGAGGGTCTACCAAAAATGATGGGACAAAAGCTAGCTTGTGCGTTAGCAAGAACGAGGAAATCAGCAGGATATTTCGTTTTACCACACAAGACTTCAACATCCCGAACAATTCCAACAGGGCAGATAGTATGTTTATTGGCAAGCTGAATAGTGACATCAATAGGTTCTATCTCAACAGGTGCAATCTCATCTTTGATTTCATCGTATAAGGATTGAGGTATTGCACTAACACTAGCACCCACATAACAATAACCATGATAACAATGATCTCCTATCTTAACAGAAACCACATGCATGCCAACAACATGCCTATGTTTGTCTCTAACGTGAGGTTTAGCAATTCTAGCAGCATCTTCACAGAAGTGAATATTATGTCCCTCAACATCGTCGGACAGAAGATCTTTGATTATAGAAATGCTAGGTTCAACTCTAATTTTCTCAGGGGGTGTAGGTGTTCTAATATAGCCTCTACGTATCACCGTTGAAGCTTTAGAATGATCCTTTATCCTAAAAGGGAAAGGTGGTTTCTCAATGTAAGCAATGGGAACAACAGGATCATTATAGGCAATGACTTTCTCTTCAACTAGAGTGGGTTTAACTACATTGACTTCTAAAGGAGGATGATATTTAAACCACTTCTCTTTGGGGAGATCAATATGAGCAACAAAGGATTCACACAATGAAGTTACTATCTCAGAGTCAAGTCCATACTTAGCGCTAAAATCACTAAAGGTATTTGTCTCAACAAAGGATTTAACGCAATCAAACGTGAAATTCATACCTGACTGCTTACCTTCTTCAAGCTCCCAATCTTCAGAGTTGTGTTTAATTCTCTCCAATAAATTCCATTTGAAGTCAATATCTCTCTTCATAAAAGAACCGGTACAAGAAGTGTCAAGCATGGTGCAATCATCATGAGAAAGCCGGGCATAGAAGTTCTGAATGAAAATTTCTGTCGAGAGCTCATGATTGGGGCATGAATATAACATTGATTTAAGCCTCCCCAAGCTTGAGCGATGCTTTCTATGTCACGAGGCCAAAAAATGTAAATATAATTCCGATCACGATGTACTAAATGCATAGGATAAAACTTTCGATGAAATTCCAATTTCAACAGATTGTAGTCCCATGATCCAGTGTCATCACATAGCCTATACCACGTCAACGCCTTATCCTTCAAAGATAAAGGAAAGACCTACTTCTTGACCTCATCCTCGGGCAAACCTGCAAGCTTAAATAAACCACAAACTTCATCTACATAGATTAGATGCAAGTCTGGATGTGATGTTCCATCTCCTGTAAAAGGATTAGCCAGCAGTTTCTCAAGCATACCCGAAGGAAATTCAAAGAAAATATTTTCAATAGGTGCAGAAGGTTGAGGAGCAACTCTTTGTGCTTCCGTTCGAGGTGAAGATACCCATAACAAGCCCCTCGAAGGATTAGTATCCATAGTGACAAGTGACAATAAATTTCAGCACACTATATGAATGTTTCCTTACCAAGTTCCAATTACCAAAGGGGTTTCACTCCCCGGCAACGGCGCCAGAAAAGATTCTTGATGACCCACAAGTATAGGGGATCAATCGTAGTCCTTTCTGTAAGTAAGCGTGTCGAACCCAATGAGGAGAAGAAGGATCTGACAAGTGATTTTCAGCAAGATAAAATCTGAAGGCACTGAAATTGTCGGTAACAAGTGATTGTGTGGTGAGATGATTCATAGCAAGAAACAAGTAACAAAAGTAGCAACAGTGCATTAAAGTGGCCCAATCCCTTTTGTAGCAAGGGACAAGCATGTACAAAGTCTTATAGGAGGAAAAGCGCTCCCCAGGACACACGGGAATTTCTGTCATGCTAGTTTTATCATGTTCATATGATTCGCGTTCGTTACTTTGATAGTTTTATATGTGGGTGGACCGGCACTTGGGTACTGCCCTTACTTGGACAAGCATCCCAGTTATGATTAACCCCTCTCGCAAGAATTCACAACTACGAAAGAAGAATTAAGACAAAGTCTAACCATAGCATTAAACTTGTGGATCCAAATTAGCCGCTTACGAAGCAACACATAAACTAGGGTTTAAGATTCTGCCAATCTAGCAACCCATCATCTACGTACTACTTCCCAATGCCTTCCTCTAGGCCCAAATAATGGTGAAGTGTTATGTAGTCGACGTTCACATAACACCACTAGAGGAAAAACAACATACAACACATCAAATTATCGAACGAATACCAAATTCACATGACTACTATTAGCATGACTTATCCCATGTCCTCAGGAACAAAAGTAACTACTCACAAAGCATAATAATATTCATGACCAGAGAGGTAATGAGTAGCATCAAGGATCTGAACATAAACTCTTCCACCAAGTAATCCAACTAGCATCAATTACAAAGAGTAATCAACACTACTAGCAACCTTACAAGTACCAATCGGAGTCGCGAGACGAAGATTGGTTACAAGTGATGAACTAGGGTTTGGAGATGAGATGGTGCTGATGAAGATGTTGATGGTGACGAGTCCCCTCCGATGAGAGTAGTGTTGGTAATGATGATGGCGACGATTTCCCCCTCCGTGAGGGAAGTTTCCCCCGCAGGATCGTCCTGCCGGAGCTCTAGATTGGTTCTGCTCAAGTTCCGCCTCGTGGCGGCGGCGGATCCACGAAAAATCTCCTCCCTGATTTTTTCCTGGACAAAACCCTTCATATAGAAGAAGAGGGGGGCCAGTGGGCCAGCAGGCTGCTCACAAGCCCTCATGGCACGGCCTGGGGGTGGCCGCGCCGTGGAGGCTTGTGGCCACCTGCTGACGCCCCTCTTGCGCTTCTTCGGCCCAGTATTTTTTATAAATCCGGAAACAAATCCTCGTTGATTTTACGGCGTTTGGAGTTGCGTAGAATAGGTATCTCAACTTTGCTCCATTTTCAGGCCAGAATTCCAGTTGCCGGCATTCTCCCTCTTCATGTAAACCTTGCAAAATAAGAGAGAAAAGGCATAAGATTGTACCGTGAAGTGAAATAACAACCCAAGAAGCGATAAATATCAACATGAAAACATGATGCATAATGGACGTACAAACTCCCCCAAGCTTAGACCTCTCTTGTCCTCAAGCGAAAGCCTAGCTCAATAAATATGTCCGCATGTTTAGGGAGAGAGGTGTCGACAAAACAAGATACGAACATGCATGCATCATGATCATGATCAGAACAGCAATACCAACATATAATCTCCCATGCTAAAGTGATAGTTCCTTTGTGGGGACCCCGACTAGCAAGTCGAGTTCGCGGTGCCCAGTGACCCCAAGGATCAATGTTCACTGAACACAGATACTAAATAATAGAGTCTTACATCCAAGTACCGAAATTATTACATCAAACGACCAGAAGGTCGGGGTTCAAGAGCGAGGCCTAAGGCCAAATTAAACAGATACATCGAGTAGCGGAAACTCGTAAGGGCTAAGCGGTGCCCATGCCATCAAGCCTACACCGACAGGCATTCTGACTTGGAAGCGTCCTAGATCGCAGGTTCGTCTCCGACGGCGTACTCGTCGCCAAACTCCGGTCCTTCCATGTCTGGTCAATAATATAACAAGTGGTAAGCCAATGAGTACTTTGAATGTACTCGCAAACAGCCCATGATATGAACGTTTATAGTGAAAAACAACAGTACCATGCATCTTCAGTGGAATGCAATTTGGTGGAATGATCAGGTATATGCAACAAGTTAAAGAATTACTCTTGAAGAACAGGTTACAAATATCAACATATCTGCTAAGGGTTGAACCATCCGGGGTCACCCTATATGCCAAGTCATCGGACTTGTCATAACCTCAATGTATTAATGAGGGCTAAACCATCCGGGTTTACCCTATATGCCAAGTCATCGGACTTGTCATAACCTCAATGTATTAATGAGGTCTAAACCATCCGGGTTTACCCTATATGCCAAGTCATCGGACTTGTCATAACCTCAATGTATTAATGAGGGCTAAACCATCCGGGTTTACCCTATATGCCAAGTCACCGAACTTGGTCATATTTTATCATGATTATAACAACACCTGTTTAAACACCACACACACACACTTTTGGTTTATGCGGAAACGCTGGACGTAGTTTAAGCAGCACCACCCAACTGTCCTTGACCGTGGACACGACTATTCAAATAGTTTACACTCTACAGAGGTAGTACGCTGGACCCACGAGAAACGGGGAACTTCCATGTCATCCACGACTCGCGGTATATCACATATACCCGAGGTAAGTACCCGATCATCATCTTTCCCCTGACGATACTAGACAAAGAGGTCCACTCGATTGGTACCCAGCCCACATGTTGTACGTCTTACGAGCACCGACTCTAGACTGTATCAACCATGCAGGGACCAACGGTGTGCCTGGAACTCATAATAATGGCATAGTCGTCCTACCTGGCACGACCCCATCACGAGAGTGACACCGATCACTCCAGCCACTAGTAATGTGGCTCTTTGCTAGCACCGACTAGAGTAATCAACAAAGCCCCATCCCATAAAGGGGTATCGTGGTCGTACTGCTAAGGTTGGGACGGTCGACACATCATAAATATAATCCCATTTCCGAAACCATACTCACACAAAAACACGAGTGCATCACTTCACCAAAAGTGATCACCAACTCATCATCACCCTCGGGCATTAGTGGTACCCGACGGGGTTTTCATAAACTCTGTATTTAACTCATCATCATGTTCATGATAATATGCTCTATCTTTACTTGTCAACATGGTAATAACATGACCCTCACGGGTAGGGTCAAGCTCAATGCAATGATCTTATAACTTTACTAATCAACATGACAGTAGGATGATCCTCATAGACAGTAGGGTCATCTCATCATGTTTGTGCTCCGAGGAGCCATGTGAATATCATTACTATCATGCAAGTGCTTCGATGAAGCCTTCGGTACCATCACATCAATGATGAACCGGTATTGTGATCTCATGCAACGAAAGTACTTGCTATTCTAGCATGCTTCATTTCATACGATTAAGTCATGGCAAAAGGGCTTCTTGCCTTGGTCAGCTAGGTATCCGGGGTCTTCGAGGTCTTCCGCTCCGGATCCTCCGTCACTCGGTAATTCTACCGTCGAGAAAGGAATAAATAAATAATAGCACTCACTAAAACAGATCACAAAGTGCTTTTAAAAATGTTGCAAAGTTTGAATAAATTCAGTTTATTATTTTGGAAAATGTTTCCTATAGTTTCTATTAGCTAAGCATATTTATTTAAAAGCAAACAGAAGAAAACAAGTGCTTTTTAATATCAATTTATTATACCAAAATAGTTTCTGTTTTTGATAAATGTCAAACACTACAGAATCAAATACTTCACATTTTTAGAAAATTACTGGTGGAAGAATCATATTTTTCTACTGGCTAAATATTTTTATAGAAATCATTTAAGTTACTGGATTAAAATAAAAGGAAAGGCCAGGGGAACAGATCCAGCCGGCCCAGCCAGCACGCCTGGCCACCAGGCATGCGCGGGCCAGGTTCAAACCTGACCTGCGGCCCCCTAGGGTCAGCGTCAGCGGCTGCGCGCGCTGGCTGCCCCAGGACACCGATAGGTGGGCTCCACCTGTCAGGTCCTTCTCCTACCTCCAGCCAGAGAGGTGGAGACGGACGCTGGCGAGGCTGCCGTTGTCCTCAGGCCAATCTAGGAGCGGGAACGGGTCCCTCGTGCCTCCGCCTACCTGCTCGTGATCGGGACGTCACCGAAGGTGGTCTGGGTCACCGGCGACGAGGTGACCGTGGCGGAAGGGTTTCGGGTTGGTGTTGAACTAGTGGCTAGGGGCATGGATTCGCTCGGGAAAGTTGGGGGAAAGTTCCTGGCGTCGAGGGCAGTGTAATGGGAGGTCGGGCAGCGCAGGAGCCGACGTGTAGCCGGAGATCGACCGGAGCTCCGAGGTGGAGGGGCCTCGGTCGATCTCGAGCTCGATTCGATGGCTAGGGGGTGTCTACTGGTTGTGCTGAAGTTGCTTGGAGGGTGCTGGGGTGCCGGGGAGACCTATTTATAGGCCAGCGACGGTGACCCGACTCGGGCGCGCCGGTGACTCACCGTGGCGCGCGTGCGAGCATAGTGAGGTGCTGGCCGCGAAACCACGGGTTCGGGACGTGGTTTAGGACCTCCTGGTGCATCGGTTGCAGAGGGAAAGCGAGTGGGGTCGAGCGCAGCGACCGTGCATGCTCGGCCGCATCGGGCGCGCATGGGCACGCGTCGCCTGAGCTCTTGCGCGAGGGGAGAGGGTCCCTGGGGGTAGCTTTGCACTAGAGGGTTGTCGGGGGAGTGTTTGGACATAACTGGGGAGGTTGGGACCGGCCGGAGCGTCGTCCCCTTGCTGGAGGCTCTCTGGAGCGCGCCCAGAGCGCAGTTTTGGCATGCCACGGCATGCTGGCTTGCTCTGGGGCACTTGGGATGTGTCCTCCATGTCCTGAGTGTTGCTGGGAGTGTGCCTAGCCGTTGTGGTTTAGTGGGAGCTCGAGCTGGTCAAGGGAGCAAGGAACACTAGTGTTGCCAGTACTGCCCTGCGGCTCAAATTGGAGTTCTTGTCACTTGTGCTTGGAGTTGGGGAGGGGCTGATTGACTGGGTGCTCAGGGTGTTCTGGGGCTCTAACCCACCAAGTTTGGGGCCTTGCCATTGGGTAAAACAATGGCTAGGAGGGTTTTTACCTTCCTTTCAGTAGGTGTTCGACAGTGACTTGGGGTGCTTCCACTCCACCACTAGAAATGAAACTTAACAGGTTTGGTCTTGGGGTAAAAACATGTGGTTTCACCAAATTTGAGCTCCATTGAACCAGTTTGGCTTCGTAAACTTGAAAATGCCTCAAAATGACCAGTACTGTCCTTTACAAAGGAAGTGTGGCCAAACAGAGTCTCACAAATCCCATCTTTGGTGTGGAGTCCTCATTTGGGGTGTCAAACACCTCTGCAAAGTTTCAGCTCCATTGGAGAATCTTTGCAATGTAGAGTTGTTCCAACTCTTCTCTGGACACAGAGAGTTTTGGGCTCATTAGGTGCACTTCCCCACCTTGGATCAAGGTGAGATTTTAGGTGAGCACCTAATATGGCTTGGGAGGGCTCCTGTAATTTTATGGGAATTTGCTGAGATAATTTCCTTTGGAAACATCTCAAAAAGCTAAAATAGACAGAAATGATTTTCAGGGTTTTACTCAAATAATATTAATATAAAATAGGGTTGAAAATCTTATATATGGAAAATATATGTACTTCTGAGCTTCCATGAATTTACTCAGAATTTTCTAAGGCAGGAAAGCAATTTTCCTTGTGGGAATATCATTACTGGCCTTAGAAACAGACATAGATATAAAATAGGAAAATAATATTTTAAATCACCAATTAATTTTTTTATTGAATGAAAATAATATTTGGATCAGACCACCAACTTTGGTTGGAAGTGCCACTTGGCTTCATGAGCTAGTAGTGTATCCCAACATGGTGAAGGTGATCTTGATATAAAGGAAAAAGGGTTTTTGAAGAGAGGAAAAATAATAAGTTTTCATGGGTTTGAGTCATCAAACAAGCAAGCATTCACTCATACAAGGGTTCACATTGCACTCACAACATTATTTGAAAAAGTTTTAACAAGCTCTGATTTTTGCAACATAAAATACTTGTGGTGAAAAAAACAGGGTGTGACATCCTTCACAAAGTAAATCATGGATCAAGAACCTTACCGAGAAGTAACAACCGATAGCCTTTAGTCATTGCAGCAATTGCAATTTATCACAACATCAGAAAGAGTCAAATAAGAGCTTGTAAAGCAAATCCACATACTCAATCATTCTTTCGTTCTCTACAATTGCTACAACTCATGTGGTACTCATGAGATCAGTTTCAGCTGGACAGAGAGAAATATAGGGGTTTAGAGTTTTGCCTCCCAACTGCTTACCTCAAGGGTAATGTCAACAATAATAATTCATGAATACTTACCTCCAAATTGACATATGAATATAGATCTTTCCCAAGCATAAGACGTTAGCCAAGACAAAGGCGAAATAGGGAATTGGTGAAGATCGCCATAACTCTTTCAAGGGCAAAAAGTAAAGGTACAAGATAGGCCCTTCATAGAGGGAAGCAGAGTTTGTCATGTGCTTTTGAGGTTTGGATGTGTGTCCTCTTAGTGCGGAGTAACGTCACTTTATATTGCATCCTGTGATAAAGAACTTTATTATGCAGTCTGTCGCTTTTATGTCTTCCTCATCACATGTTCGTACAAAGCTTATTATCCACACACTAATAGATCATACCTATTTGAGAGAAATTTTTATTGCTTGCACCGATGACAACTTACTTGAGGGATCTTATTCAATCCATAGGTAGGTATGGTGGACTCACATGGCAAAACTGGGTTGATGGTTTATGGATGCACAAGTAGTATCTCTACTTAGTGCGGGAGTTTTGGCTAATATGAGGTGGAAGCAATCGTCACATGCTAAGGGATCTCTAATCATATAACATTGTTTGCAACCAAGCAAACACAATTCATTATGTTGTCTTCCTTGTCCAACATCAACTTCTAGGCATGCAATAGTTTAGTGAGTGTTCACAATCATAGATGGTGTCGGAGATGATATATTTATATGTGAACCTCTCCTTCTTTATCACTTCCTATTAATTGCAACCATGACCAAGGTCTACGTTTTCCTACACTCAACAAGTTTCAATCCTCATTCTTTTTATATGTGAAGCCATCACTTCCCATAAGATCATTACATGATCTTTCATGCTTTTGTTCTATTCTCACTCTTTTGATCATGGCAAGAGGCAAAGCCCTTCAACTAAGACACTCTTTATTATATGGCTCATGAGCTCGAATACATCGGGGGTGACACAAAGCAAAACTCAAGACTAAACACTAAGACTTTTAATCTACTAGAGAAAGAGAAAACTGAAAGGGAAAACTAAAATAAAGGTAAAGGCAAAAGATGTGATGGTGATACGATACCTGGGCAAATCCCCCAAGCTTGGCACAAGCCAAGGGGATTGCCCATACCAATGCTCAGTTGTCTTCCTTTGGTGGTGATGGTGGAGTTGTTGCAACATGAGTTTGATCCTCCGTCTTCCAAGGCATAGGTGCTCCATCATGTAAAGATGAACGAGTCTCTAGAATCCTCAAATCTACAGCCAACCATATTGATTTAAATCTATACTCATACTCACAGTTTTGGTTCTGCAGGTCATAGATCTAGGCCTGGAGTTGATCAATCCTGTCATAGAGCCTGGAGAGATGCTTCCCAATGTCATTGGCATCAATCCTGTGCTTGTTGGTGAACTACGTGATCATCATGTGGTTGGGCTCCACCATCCCTTGGAACTTGAAGACTTGTTGCTCCATTGCTTCGAGCCTCGTCTCCACGCTTCTGGTCTTCTTAGGCCCCTCAACATCACGAATGTGCAACATCCCCTCATGCATCTCGATAGAGTGAGGGTGTTGCAGCACTCCCATGAGGTAGGGATTGATTACATTCTTGAAGATGTTGTCCTTCGGAGCTTTTGGGGAAGTCATAATGATCTAGATCTGCAACAGAAACAGGCTCCAAACGAAAAACAGAGGAAATCTGCGTGATGCAGGGGTCAGACCAAATGGAGGTATATATAACGATTTTTTCAGACCAGAAGGAGTACCCCGCACGAAAACGGAGTCCGGGAGGCGCACGAGGTGGCCACAAGCCCTCACGGCGTGGTCAGGGGGTGGGCCCGCGCCGTGCAGGCTTGTCACCTCCTCGCGAACTTTCCGAACTACTTCCAATTTTTGTATTTTTTCAAATATTCCAAAACGGACAAAATTTCCTACTGGAAAAGTTTTGGACTCTGTTTTCTTACCGAATCACATACCTCTTCGTTTTCGGAGTCTGAAACAGGCTGATAAATATCCCTTAGGTATTCCTCCGAAGTTATTATATTGATGATATTGGTTTCAACATTTATGGGAGTACCTCAGATATAATGCTTGATTCTATGCCCATTGACAACTCTCGGACAATTACCTTCTGTGTTGTTGATCTTGATAGCACCGAAACGATATACTTCCGCAACAACATAGGGACCTTCCCATTTAGAGAGAAGCTTGCCTGCAAAGAATCTTAAACGAGAGTTATATAGCAAGACATAATCACCTACATTGAACTCATGTTTTTGTATTCTCTTATCATGCCACCTCTTAACCTTATCTTTGAACAACTTGGCATTCTCATATGCCTGAGTTCTCCATTCATCAAGCAAGCTAATATCAAATAACCTCTTCTCACCGGCAAGTTTAAAATCAAAGTTGAGCTCTTTGATTGCCCAATAAGCTTTATGCTCTAGCTCAAGAGGTAAATGACATGTTTTACCGTACACCATTTTGTATGGAGACATGCCCATCGGATTCTTATAGGCAGTTCTATAATCCCACAGTGCATCATCGAGCTTCTTAGACCAATTCTTTCTAGACCTGTTGACAGTGTTTTGCAGATTCAGTTTAATCTCTCTATTACTTAGCTCTACTTGACCATTAGACTGAGGGTGATAGGGAGACACAATTCTATGGTTGACATCGTACTTAGCAAGCGTTTTACGAAAAGCACCATGAATGAAGTGTGAACCACCGTCGGTCATTAGATATCTAGGGACTCCAATTCTAGGGAAGATAACTTCTTTCAGCATCCTGATAGAGGTGTTGTGATCAGCACTAATAGTGGGGATAGCTTCTACCCACTTAGTGACGTAATCAACAGCAACTAGGATATGAGTATACCCGTTGGATTTTGGAAAAGGTCCCATATAATCAAAGCCCCAGACATCAAATGGTTCAATGACAAGTGAATAGTTCATAGGCATTTCCCGACGTTTACCGATATTACCTATTCCTTCACATTCGTCACAAGACAAGACAAACTTACGGGCATCCTTGAAGAGAGTGGGCCAATACAAACCTGATTGCAATACCTTGTGTGCA
Organism: Hordeum vulgare subsp. vulgare; assembly: GCF_904849725.1. Classification (NCBI taxonomy): domain Eukaryota; kingdom Viridiplantae; phylum Streptophyta; class Magnoliopsida; order Poales; family Poaceae; genus Hordeum; species Hordeum vulgare. Next base: position 83,527,884 of record NC_058520.1, read on the forward strand.
GTTCTATCTCCCGCATGGTGTCCTCCGTAGGTCTCGGAGTGACACTTCTGTAGGGTCTGTCCCTGTTCATGTTCAGGTACACAACGTCTAATAACACCATCTACTCCTTCCTTATAAAGGTGAGGATCATCCCAAAAGTAATGTCTCAAGTCAAAGAAGAATTTCTTCTTTTGCTGGTACGTGAAATTAGGTGGTATATATTTGGCAACGATATAGTTTGCATAATCAGCATACCACGGTGCACTACGTGAAGCATTGATGACATTCAGTTGCTGATCAGGAAAGCTATCATCAATAGGTTGTGGGTCATCAAGAACGTTCTCCAACCTAGACATGTTATCTGCTACTGGGTTATCAACACCCTTTCTGTCGACAACGTGCAAATCAAATTCTTGTAGCAAGAGAACCCATCTGATAAGTCTAGGTTTAGCATTTTTCTTCTCCATGAGGTACTTAATAGCAGCATGATCAGTGTGAATAGTGACTTTGGAATCAACTATGTAAGACTTGAACTTTTCACATGCAAACATGACTACTAAAAACTCCTTCTCCGTAGTAGCATAGTTTCTCTCGGCACTGTCTAGAGTTTTACTAGCGTAGTGAAAAACATTCAACTTCTTATCGACTCTTTGCCCTAGAATAGCACCAACAGCATAATCACTAGCGTCACACATGATCTCAAAAGGTAAGTTCCAATCAGGTGGTTGAACAATAGGTGCAGTTATCAAAGCCCTCTTAAGTATTTCGATGGCTTCCTCACAATCTTCGTCCAAAACAAAATGAATATCCTTTTGTAAGAGATTGGTAAGAGGCCTAGAAATCTTAGAGAAGTCTTTGATGAACCTTCTATAGAAACCAGAATGACCAAGGAAACTTCTTATACCTTTGATATTTGTGGGGTATGGCATTTTCTCGATTGCATCAACCTTAGCCTTATTGACTTCAATAACTCTTTCAGAAATATTATGTCCTAAGACGATGCCTTCATTAACCATAAAGTGACACTTCTCCCAATTCAAGACAAGATTGGTGTCTTTACATCTCTGTAAGACTCGATCAAGGTTGTTGATGCAATCATCAAAGGGAGACCCGTAAACAGAAAAGTCATCCATGAAAACCTCGACAATCTTTTCACAAAAGTCAGAGAATACATCCATCATACATCTTTGAAAGGTGGCAGGTGCATTACATAAGCCAAAAGGCATACATGTGTAAGCAAAGGTACCGAAAGGGCAGGTGAAAGTGGTTTTCTCCTGATCAAATTGTGCAACTGGTATTTGGGAGAAACCAGAATATCCGTCTAGAAAGCAGAAGTGTGTGTGTTTGGACAACCTTTCTAGCATTTGGTCGATAAAAGGCAAAGGGTAATGATCTTTCCTAGTGGCTTTATTCAGCTTCCTAAAATCGATCACCATCGTATAGCCAGTAATAATCCTCTGTGGGATCAATTCATCCTTATCATTAGGGACAACAGTAATGCCTCCCTTCTTAGGGACGCAATGCACCGGACTCACCCAATCGTTGTGAGCAGCATGATAAATGATACATGCTTCCAGGAGCTTTAGTATTTCTTTTCTTACTACCTCTTTCATCTTAGGATTTAATCTCTTTTGATGATCAGTAATTGGTTTAGAATCAGGATCAGTTTTAATCTTGTGCTGGCATAGGGTAGGACTAATGCCCTTAAGATCATCAAGAGTGTATCCAATAGCAGCACAGTGCTTCCTGTGAGTTTTTAGTAACTTCTTTTCTTCATGCTCTGAGAGGCTAGCACTAATAATAACAGGATATATCTCTTTTGCATCAAGATAAGCATACTTAAGAGTATCAGGCAACTGTTTAAGCTCGAACACAAGATCGCCCTTTGGTGGGGGTGGATCCCCAAGCAGTTCAACAAGCAGATTATTCTTAAGGATATGATATTGTTCTAAGACAACTCTATCTATCTCATCCCTTTCATCCATATGCATATCATTCTCATGCTCAAGCAAGTATTGCTCTAAGGGATCAGTAGGAGGTACGACAATAGAGGCTAAGGCAATAGTTTCATCCCTACTAGGCAACTCCTTTTCATGAGGTTGTCTACCAAACTTAGAGAAATTGAACTCATGTGACACACCTTTAAAGCCAACAGTGACAGTTTGCTTCTCACAATCAATATGAGCATTGACAGTATTGAGAAAGGGTCTACCAAAAATGATGGGACAAAAGTTATCTTGTGTGATAGCAAGAACGAGGAAATAAGCAGGATACTTTGTTTTACCACACAATACTTCAACATCCCTAACAAATCCCATAGGGCAGATAGTATCTCTATTGGCAAGCTGAATAGTCACATCAATAGGTTCTATCTCAACAGGAGCAATCTCATCTTTGATTTCATCGTATAAGGATTGAGGTATTGCACTAACACTAGCACCCACGTCACATAAACCATGATAACAATGATCTCCTATCATAACAGAAACCACAGGCATGCCAGCAACATGCCTATGTTTGTCTCTAACGTGAGGTTTAGCAATTCTAGCAGCATCTTCACAGAAGTGAATATTATGTCCCTCAACATCGTCGTACAGAAGATCTTTGATAATAGCAATGCTAGGTTCAACTCTAATTTTCTCAGGGGGTGTAGGTGTTCTAATATAGCCTCTACGTATCACAGTTGAAGCTTTAGAATGATCCTTTATCCTAACAGGGAAAGGTGGTTTCTCAATGTAAGCACTAGGAACAACAAGATCATTATAGGCAATGACTTTCTCTTCAACTGGAGTGGGTTTAAATACATTGACTTCTAAAGGAGGATGATATTTAAACCACTTCTCTTTGGGGAGATCAATATAAGCAACAAAGGATTCACACAATGAAGCTACTATCTCAGAGTCAAGTCCACACTTAGCGCTAAAATCACTAAAGGTATTTGTCTCAACAAAGGATTTAACGCAATAAAACGTGAAATTCATACCTGACTCCTTACCTTCTTCAAGCTCCCAATCTTCAGAGTTACGTTTAATTCTCTCCAATAAATTCAATTTGAAGTCAATATCTCTCTTCATAAAACAACCGGTACAAGAAGTGTCAGGCATGGTGCGATCATCATGAGAAAGCCGAGCATAGAAGTTCTGAATGATATTTTCTGAGAGCTCGTCATTGGGGCATGAATATAACATTGATTTAAGCCTCCCCCAAGCTTGAGCGATGCGTTCTCTGTCACGAGGCCAAAAATTGTAAATATAATTCTGATCACGATGTACTAAATGCATAGGATAAAACTTTTGATGAAATTCCAATTTCAACCGATTGTAGTCCCATGATCCAGTGTCATCACATAGCCTATACCATGTCAACGCCTTATCCTTCAAATATAAAGGAAAGACCTTCTTATTGACCTCATCCTCGGGCAAACCTGCAAGCTTAAATAAACCAAAAACTTCATCTACATAGATTAGATGCAAGTCTCGATGTGATGTTCCATCTCCTGTAAAAGGATTAGCCAGCAGTTTCTCAAGAATACCTGAAGGAAATTCAAAGCAAATATTTTCAGTAGGTGCAGAAGGTTGAGGAGAAACTCTTTGTGCTTCCGTTCGAGGTGAAGATACCCAGAACAAGCCCCTCAAAGGATTAGTATCCATAGTGACAAGTGACAATAAATTTCAGCACACTATATGAATGTTTCCTAACCAAGTTCCAGTTACCAAAGGCGCTTCACTCCCCGGCAACGGCACCAAAAAAGAGTCTTGATGACCCACAAGTAAAGGGGATCAATCGTAGTCCTTTCGATAAGTAAGAGTGTCGAACCCAACGAGGAGCAGAAGGATCTGACAAGTGGTTTTCAGCAAGGTAAAATCTGCATGCACTGAAATTGTCGGTAACAAGTGATTGTGTGGTGAGATGATTCGTAGCAAGCAACAAGTAACAAAAGTAGCAACGGTGCAGCAAAGTGGCCCAATCCCTTTTGTAGCAAGGGACAAGCCTGTACAAAGTCTTATAGGAGGAAAAACGCTCCCGAGCACACACGGGAATTTCTGTCATGCTAGTTTTATCATGTTCATATGATTCGCGTTCGTTAGTTTTATAGTTTGATATGTGGGTGGACCGGCGCTTGGGTAATGCCCTTACTTGGACAAGCATCCCACTTATGATTAACCCCTCTTGCAAGCATCCGCAACTAGGAAAGAAGAATTAAGGCAAAGTCTAACCATAGCATTAAACTAGTGGATCCAAATCAGCCCCTTACGAAGCAACACATAAACTAGGATTTAAGCTTATGTCACTCTAGCAACCCATCATCTACTTACTACTTCCCAATGCCTTCCTCTAGGCCCAAATAATGGTGAAGTGTTATGTAGTCGACGTTCACGTAACACCACTAGAGGAAAAACAACATACAACACGTCAAATTATCGAACGAATACCAAATTCACATGACTACTATTAGCATGACTTATCCCATGTCCTCAGGAACAAAAGTAACTACTCACAAAGCATAATCATATTCATGACCAGAGAGGTAATGATTAGCATCAAGGATTTCAACATAAACTCTTCCACCAAGTAATCCAACTAGCATCAACTAAAAAGAGTAATCAACACTACTAGCAACCTTACAAGTACCAATCGGAGTCGCGAGACGGAGATTGGTTACAAGTGATGAACTAGGGTTTGGAGATGAGATAGTGCTGACGAAGATGTTGATGGTGACGAGTCCCCTCCGATGAGAGGAGTGTTGGTGATGACGATGGCGATGACTTCCTCCTCCGGGAGGGAAGTTTCCGCGGCAGGATCGTCCTGCCGGAGCTCTAGATTGGTTCTGCTCAAGTTCCGCCTGGTGGCGGCGGCGAATCCACGAAAAAGCTCCTCCCTCATTTTTTTCTGGATGAAACCCTTCATATAGCAGAATAGGGGGGCCGGTGGGCTAGCAGGCTCCCCACAAGCCCTCATGGCGCGGCCTGGGTGGCGCGCCGTGCAGGCTTGTGGCCACTTGCTGGCGCCCCTCTGGCGCTTCTTCGGCCCAGTATTTTTTATAAATCTAGAAGAAAATCCTCATTGATTTTAACGGTGTTTGGAGTTGCGCATAATAGGTAAACCTTGCATTTTCAACTTTGCTCCATTTTCAGGCCAGAATTCTAGTTGCCGGCATTCTCCCTCTTCATGTAAACCTTGCAAAATAAGAGAGAAAATGCATAATTATTGTACCATGAAGTGAAATAACAGCCCAAGAAGCGATAAATATCAACATGAAAACATGATGCATAATGGACGTATCACACGCTGCGTCGGCAGCTAGCACACTGCGCACCACCGCAGTGCGCCCCCAGGTGCCCTACGCACTAGGTACTGCAAGTGGGGAAAGCGCTGGAGCATTCTTGGAGGAGTAGGAGTGGGGTATAGGAGGAGGAAGAAGAGACTAGCAGTGGGCCTTGGGGCCACCTGTCAGTCAGAGTGTTGGTGCACAAAAGATTGGGGTCTCGAGTGCCCTAGACTTGCGCGCTGACACTGGCAGCCCCTCCACAGCGACAAGGTGCGTCGTTGAGGCTTAGGGCAGAAGCAAGACTCAGAAAGCACCAAGTGCAGATTGCAAGCCCCGGGAAACACTCGCTTGTTGGGAAGGATGAAGACACCCCGGCAGGAGTTCCCTGCCGAGGAGATAGACGATGCCACGGCGAGACCCTCCCGTCGAGGAACAAGAAGAGCCCCGGCAAGGTAACCCTGCCGGGAAGAAAGAGAAAGGCCCGAGGAGAGGCGCGGGCCCAAGGCGCCCTCGCGACCTGCGAACGCCTCCACCGACGAGCACACCACCGACGATGCATGCGCCACGCGTCCGCCCGCACGCCAGCGCAACGCCCCGGAGTTGCCACGTGTGGATACGTGTCCAACCCCTCCTGACGAGGTTAGGGAAGTCTGCCGAAGCATTTATTGCACCTCTGACAAGGTAGTAACACTGTAACTATCGGTTGGCACTGTTTCACTCGTGAACCACCGTTCACCCACTAATCCACTGTGCTGACCCCTTTGCCTATAAAAGGAGGCCCGAGGCTTAGCAGTAGTGGCTTTTTGGCAAATTGAAAGGCTGTAAAAAGCGACAGATCTACACTAACCCAAAACGAATAATTAAACGCATGCAGGAGTAGGGCTTTCCGCACCACGCAGCCCAAACCTGGGTAAAAAGATCTTGCCGGGCCCTGACTATTGGTTCTGCTCTTTCCGCGACCCCTCTCCCCGCCAAACCAGCAAAAAGGGGACTGTTGAGGCCCCCATAGGTGTCGATCCTTCACCGACATCTTTGGCACGCCAGGTAGGGGGATCGTCGGAAGCAGGCCAGCGTCAACGCCACCCCGATCCGACGAGCCGCTCGTCATCTCCACGTATCCCAGTTTGATGTTGCATCTTCCCTAAGTGGGAGGAAGCAATGGCTGCTCTGCCCACGCAAGAGCTCATAGCACCTCCATAGGTGCTATGCGAGCGCGAGTGGAAGAAGCGAAAGCCCCGAGCTCCGCATCGCCCGGCCGACACATCTCCTTGGAACGCCGTGGTGCTGTCGAGGGTGTGACAGGGGCTTCGGCCAGGCCTCCGACGCTTACTCCGACCGACGCACCTCTCGGGAGCGCTGCATGATCGTCGAGGACGCATCCCAGGCCCCGAATGGCAGCTTAACGCGCCCTCCGGCTCGCATTTCTCCTTGGAGCACTGTGACACCACAAAGATGCGCTTGGGGGCTCCGTCAACAAAACTCTTGCAAAAGAGATAAGATAGCGTTACGCCCCAGCGTGCCTCTTTCGTCCAGAGTGGCCAAAGGCCACCGGCGAAAACCTCGTCGGCAAGAAGGCCGCTGGTGGCAACGTCAGCTTGTCGGGGGTATGGATACTCCTCCTCGGCAGCACCTTCAGACGCTACGGCTAGGAATGCCGCGACGCGCGAGATAAGTATAGAATCAAACTCCTTACCAGACTCTTGGTAGATTAGTTGTATCATTTTGAAGTATCGACTTTTGTATGAGAACCCCGTGTGCAGATGGACCTTGCTAGGATCAGTGCACTCTGACTTTGTTTCGAGCCTGTTCAACGACTTGAGCGGCCATAGAGCGCCCTTATCTCATTTCGAACTCGCTCAATGTTTCGGACGGCTACATAGCACCTTATTTTGCCTCGAGCCTCGCTCGACAATTTAAATGGTTGCGCTGAGTGCGTTAAGGAGTCTTGCCGGTGATACCCTCCTTTGGTGAGTTTTCTCAGGATCCGATCTCTAAGGGCTCGCGGCAGGATAAGTCAAGCCGGCAAGCTTCCGGAAAGTGAAAGAAAATAATCATACAAAATGAGAGTCAAAAAAAGGATGCAACTATTCATTCATTTGTCTGGATACATTTGATACCACTTACAAAGCATTGTTGTCCTAACCTAAAGACTATGTCTTTTGACGAGGAATGACTTATGCGAAGGAAGTGAAGTTCAATAAGACAAAAAAAGCGACAGGGCATGCTGCGCAACCCAGGCTGGTTCGTGCAGCCTTCTGGCCTGGGGGTGGCCCCTCTCCGGTAGATTCTTTCGCCAGTATTTTTCATTAATTTCAGAAATATTCTCCATAAATTTTCAGGTCAATCCGAGAACTTTTATTTCCGCACAAAAATAACACCAAGGCAATTGTACTGAAAACAGTGTCAGTCCGGGTTAGTTCCATTCAAATCATGCAAATTAGAGTCCAAAACAAGGGCAAAAGAGTTTGGCAAAGTAGATACATTGGAGACGGATCAGAGGCCTCGTTTCGAGATCAATCACCACATCATAGTGGCATATCTCCTTTCCATTTAAATAGTACCCTATGTAGTCGTGCAAAGAAATGCAAAGAAAATTGTAGGGTACTGCCCACCAGGTTTTAAGCGTTATTATGTGTGTCAAGTGGCCATTCTTCCCTATGAATTTGCACTTGTATGTTTCCATCCCTGCACTTATTGGAATCGCCTTCTGGCGCGCGTATTCTTGCCGCGAGCACTTTTAGGAATGGGTCATGAGCAGCTAGTCAACGACGCGCTTGCCTGTCGGACTAACTTGTCGTCCTTGTCGTAGCTGATCTGGTTGTTGAGCAGACTCGAAACAACAAGGAGCGTAGACAAATCCGACAAGGGTTCCTCGCATGCAGGTTTTGTTCATACAAGTGGGATTGTTTCAAAGGAACAAAACAACTCTTAATGAAGAAAAATACTTTAAACTTAGCTTTCCCTCCCTTGTGCTCCCTGTCGCAAGGTGATTGTCTGTGAACGTGTCCATAGGTGCTCATACCGTTACCCCCCGTGAGACTGTTACGTGAGGTGCCCTTCTTCCTTTCGAGAAAAGAACGAAGAGAAAATGGAGGATGCTAGGAACCTTGTTGGTTCAAAGGAATCCTGGACCCAAGTCAAAAGTAACCACAACTTTCCATATACAATTAATAAAAATAAATATGTACTTTGACAAGGAGTTGCAGTACACTTAGCTTTATTGACTAGACACAGGGTCCTCGCCTGGCTTTATACAAAGGATTACAAGCCTTGTCGAGCTAACTTGTAACAAAGGGGTCGCCGAGAGCCCGGCAACTGCACCTCATGGGTAGAACTTGTGAAGATGCTTGATATTCCACGAGTTCAGCACCGGAGTGCCATCTTCGGTCTCCACGCGACTGCACCGGGAGTGGTGACTTGTACTAACCGGTAAAGGCCTTCCCACTTTGGGGTCAACTTGTTTGTTCCCTTCAAAGACTAGATCCGTCGAAGGATAACGTCACCATCCTCAATGCCCCTCGTGCGCACCCTACGACTGTGATAGCGGCACAGGGCTTACTAGTACCGAGCGACACTTAGCGCAGCCTGGAGACGATATTCCTCGAGGAGCATGGCATCATCATGCGGTAGTTGCTCTTGCTGTTCTTCATCAAAAGCTTGTACTCGAGGTGACCCGTATGTGAGTTCTGTGGGGAGTACCGCTTCTGCACCATAGAACAGGGAGAAGGGTGTCTCGTTGGTGGCTCGATTTGGAGTTGTTTTGATTGACCAAAGAACCGCCTACAGTTCATCAATCTAGTGCCTCCTGTGCTTGTGCAGATTGTCGAAAGTCCTTGTCTTGAGGCCCCACAACGCTTCAACATTTTCCCTTTCTAATTGGTCGTTGCTCCTATGTTGTGCAACCAATGCAAAGTAGATCTTGGTGCCAATGTCCTGGCAATATTGCATGAATGTGTTGCTGGTGAATTGTGTGTCGTTCTTAGTGATGATTCTGTTGGGTACTCCAGAATAATAAACAACCCCTCTTATGAACTTGATTGTTGCTTGTGCCGCCACCTTCCTCACTGGCTCCACTTCAGTCCATGTAGTAAACTTGTTGATTACCACGAACAAGAATTCAAAGCCCCCGATAGCATCGGGGAGGGGCCGACTATATCAAGCCACAGACCACAAATGGCTAGGAGAGTGGGATGGTTTGGAGGTCTTGAGCTGGCTTATGTATATTTTTGGCGTGGAACTGGCACGCTTCACACGTAGTCACCTCCACCAAGGTGTGTTGAATGGTTATTGCCCACAACTTCCTTCATGTATTTCCACCAGCAACTGTTGTCCTTCTTCACGAGGAATTCACATCAATTTCATCCCATTTGGTGTCCTCTTGTACAAAGTGTTGTCCATGAACTGGTACATGCTAGACTGTCGGGCTACTCTTTTAACTTCTTCCTGTTCTTCGAGAAGTTCACCTGTCTAAAGGTAGTGGACTATTTGTTGCGCCCATGCAAAAGCTTGGGGCTCAACTACAAGGACTAAAGGCATCTCTTCCGTCGTGGGAACGTTCGCCTCGACGGCAAGGACCATTGGGTCCGCCGGAGTCTTCACCTCACTGGAAGACGTATCATCGTTCCCAGCAACCCTCTTGGATGCGGCTGGTGGATCTGCCGGAAGATAGTCGCTGGAACTGATCTTTATTTTCTTAGCTTGTCGATATGATGGTGTACCTGATGGTTGAGTTAGTCGGAGCACAAAAGTTTCTGGCTCCACATGCAACTTCTGAGCAGCTTGCTTTGACAGACCATTAGCAATATTGTTTTCTGCCCATGGGATGTGTTCCATCTGTAGACCGTAAAAGCACTCCTCCAACTTCCTCACTTCATATACGCAAGCTTCCATCAGAGGACTTTGATAATGCATGTTGAATTCACGCACAACCAGCTGTGAATCCCCCCGGACTATCAGCTTCCTCATACAAAGTTCAGCTGCTATCCGGAGTCCAACAAGAAGTCCTTCATATTTCGTCATGTTGTTCGTCGATACCTCCCAGGGAAAGTGGATCTGGACCACGTACTTGAGGTTCTGTCTAGTGGGTTCGATGAGGAGTACCCCTACACCGGCGCCTTGCAGCAAGAAAGTCCCGTCAAAGTACATGATCCAGTCCTGAGGTGCTTCCCTACCGGGGAGGATTATTTCTAAAATCATTTGGTCCTGCGTTGGAGTCCATTCAGCAATGAATTCCGCGAAGGCCCTGCTTTGTATGGTTGATGTGCTTTCAATGCTCAGGTCAAAGCTAGCTAACGCCAACACGCACTCACAACTTCTGCTAGTTGCCTCTCGATTCCTCAAGATGCGTTGCAAGGGAAACCAAGTGACGATGGTGATGTGGTGTGCTTGGAAGTAATGGTGCAATTTCCGAGAATTCATGAGAAGGCCGAAAAGCATCTTTTGCACCCCCAGAATACCTTGACCTAGCCCCTTGCAGGAGAGGGATGAAAAAGTAAACTGGTCGCTGCACCATCTTCTTCTTTTGCACGATCTACTAATCTGCTTCTCGTGTTGTGTTTATCTTGTTGGCTCTTTGGCTTACCGGAGTAGAATCTGGCTTGTCGTTTGCCGGCTCAGGGGTTGCTGCCTCCTCTTCCTCATCTTCTCTTTCCGGCACCAGCGCGACGCTGACCACTTGGTTAGTTGCCTCCAGGTACAACAGTAATGACTCTTGAGGTCTTGGCCTGACTAGTATTGGAGATGAGGACCCATACTTCTTCAAATCTTGTAGCACAACCATTTCTTCGGGGTCCATTTCATCGGGCATGCCTTTTTCAAGATTTTGAAAAACGGCAGGGTGTGCTCTGCAGACTTGGAAATCAACCCGCTAAGAGCAGCGATGCAGCCCACCAAGCGGCGTACGTCCTTGATGCGCTTCGGTGCCTCTATCTGCTCAGTTGCCACAATCTTGGCGGGGTTGGCTTCTATGTCGCGTTGTGACATAAAGAACCTGAGGAGCTTGCCGGATGGGACTCCGAACACGCATTTCTCGAGGTTGATCTTCAGGTTTATATTGTGCAAGTTTGCAAAGGTTTCTTCTAAGTCTTGGATCAGCGTGACCTTGCCCTTGGTCTTGATGACTATGTCATCCATGTATGCCTCCACATTTCTGTGTAATTGCATCCCAAAACCAATCTGGATGGCCCTCCCAAATGTTGAATCAACGCTCTTCAACCCAAAAGGCATACTCTTGAAGCAGTATGTGCCACATGGGGTCGTGAACGTGGGTTTTTTCCTCTTCTTCCTCGACCATGGAGATTTGGTGGTAGCCAGGGTAGGCATCAAGGAACGACAACATGTCACATTAAGGAGTTGAGTCCACTATTTGGTTGATGCGCAGCAAGGGAAAAGGGTCCTTTGGGCAAGCCTTGTTGACATCCATGAATTCGATGCAAATTCTCCATTTCCCATTAGACTTACGCACCACAACCGGATTCGCTAGCCATGTGGGGTGGAGCACAGCTCTGATCAGGCTTGGTGCTTCTAGTTTCTTGATTTCCTCGGCAATAAATTCCTGCCGCTCCACAGCTTGCTTTCAGACCTTCTTCTTGACGGGGCATGCCTAAGGACAAATGGCAAGGTGTTGCTCGATCACCTCCCTAGGAACACCGGGGATGTCAGATGGGTGTCAGGAAAACACATCGACATTCGCGCGTAGGAAGGCAACGAGCACGATTTCCTATTTGCTATCGAGGGTGGCACTTTGATAAGTCCATTTTGCAACATGCTTTTATATCATTATTTATTGCAATATGGGCTGTTATTACACATTATGGTACAATACTTATGCCTTTTCTCTCTTATTTTACAAGATTTACATGAAGAGGGAGAATGCGAGCAGTTGGAATTCTGGACTCGAAAAGGAGCAAATCTGAGAGACCTATTCTACACAGCTCCAAAAGTCCTGAAAATTTACGGAGAACAGTTTTGGAATTTATAAAAATTATTGGGCGAAATAAATACCGGAGGAGACCCACCAGGTGGCTACAAGCCCAGGGGGCGCGGCCTACCCCCCTGGCCGCGCCCTGCAGGCTTGTGGCCCCCCTGGCAGGCCTCCGGCGCCCATCTTCTCCCATATGAAGGGTTTTGACCTGGAAAAAATCATATCAGACCTTTCGGGAGCGACGCTGCCATCTCGGGACGAAACTTCAAAAAAACCAATCTAGAGCTCCAACAAAGCGATTCCACCGGGGAAACTTCCCTCCCGGAGGGGGAAATCGAAGCCATCGTCATCACCAACGATCCTCTCTTCGAGAGGGGGTTAATCTCTATCAACATCTTCCTCAGCACCATCTCCTCTCCAAACCCTAGTTCATCTCTTGTATCCGATCTTTGTCTCAAAACCTCAGATTGGTACCTGTGGGTTGCTAGTAGTGTTGATTACTCCTTGTAGTTGATGCTAGTTGGTTTATTTGGTGGAAGATCATATGTTTAGATCCTTAATGGTTATTAATACTCCTCTGATCATGAATATGAATATGCTTTGTGAGTAGTTACGTTTGTTCCTGAGGACATGGGATAAGTCTTGTTATAAGTAATCATGTGACACTACAAGAAATATGTCAACTAACGACCTTTTGTCAGTGACGCTGGAAGGAATGGTCATAAATCTATGATCATTTGACATCATTTGGTCGTAAGCTGTCTGGAGGGGTCCTAGCCCTAAAAACCAACGACCATTTTCATCAGAAAGGTCATCACTTGCTTACTGGAAAAGGTCATAAAGCGGACAGCACCTGGCACTGCCTTATTTTTAGGTGATAATGACCAATATGAATGGTCGTTACTAAATAGTTCGAATGCACTAGGCTGGTTAAGCAGCCACCTCAACAGCCTCGCTTACTTGTCACTGAGGTAGGACCCATTTGACAGGCAGGTGAGGGGCCGGCGACCGAGCGGGGAGATGCGCGAGCCTCGCTTAATTCCCGAAAAAAACATGCGCGAGCGGGGACTCGAACCCACGACCGAGCGCTTCCGCTAAGTGTTTGCTACCGCTGGGCTAGAGAGGGACTGTTGCTCAGGTATCGGTATTTGGGGGTATATTATATTAAATCACAGGTCTCTCGTATCATTGACAAGTGGGACCAACGGGGACGGCCAACACTTGGCCAATTTCCGACAGGGGCCAACACTTAGCCAATTTCTGACAAGGGACGAGCAAATCGAGATCTCGGGGGCGGCGGCGACCGACGGGGACGGGGCGGCGGCGATCGACGGGGATGGGGGGGGGGTGGTGACCGACGGGGATGGGGGCGGCGACCGACGGGGGCGGTGACCAGCGGTGGTGGTGCTGACGCCACGACCACCTCACCCATCGGCAGTTGTTGCTGTTGCTATTGCTAACTACATTAGAGAGATGTTGTTGTTGCTATCTACATCAGAGAGCTGAATTGAGATGTTGCGTGCTGTTGTTGTTTTCAGAACTGTTGTTTCCTGAAGTTTTCATATAGCTGTTGTTTTCTGACAAAAAATAATGCGCGAGCGGGGGCTCGAACCCACGACCTCGCGCTCATTTCACTGGGTATCTACCACTCGGCTAGGAACAGGCTGTTGGTTTTCTACTCTATGCCCACTCTTTTCAATACATCAAACCAGTCGACCCACTCTTTATGATCAGTGAAGCAAAATAGAAGCAGCTACCGTGATCGTTGCAGCACATAAACTCATAATACACATTCCAACATCAAAAGTAGAACATTCCAATAGTTCACAACAACCTGCCATAACATTCCAACAGTTCACAACAACCTGCCATTTGCGCAAAAGTAAAACAGTTCACAACAACATCGATAAACCGCGTAGGATCATGGAGGGTGACTAAATGGGACCTAGAGCCATCAAGAGGGCTGCATGCTCTGCTCTGGTCTTGATGTCTGCAGCACTCGTCGATAAACCGCGTGCATGCGACATAAGGTGTTCATAAATCCCATCCTTGGGCTTTGGCTTTGTGTTGCAGTATGGGCATCTGAACATTCCCCTCTTGAAGTACGTCGCCTTCCCCTTCTGCCTGATCTTCCGGGCTTCCTTCTCAATGAAGGACTCTTTGTTGCCGTCCTCCACGTCATCTCCAGAGTTATACTGCACACACAAATTAATTGCAGGAACACATTATGCATTCATATAGGCATTATGGAGCCAGTACACACACTTCTGATTCAGAATGATGCAATGAACAAACATCAGATAATTCCCATTTACCAAATTTTAATGAACAAACAAAGAAAAAAGTCATGTACAGTAATCTAATTAAACAAACAACCGTAAAACACTCTCTACATCAATTTCATTAAAAAGCCCACCAACATGCATTCATATAGTGCTTACGCTCAACTAAAATAGTTGGGATTACCTCATACGGGTCGTCGTCGTCGTCGTAGTCAGAGTCATACAGGATCTAGAACCCAGTCTTGGCGAGCTTCCTCTTCATGCCTGCAGCTTCCTTTTCCTACAATATAAGTAATTCAATTAGTACAAACTATGTAACACAGTATTCAAAAGGTCAAGCATTCAACAATGTGCTTCTAATTACATTCATAGTGCTGCTACATCAGCCGCCCTATTCTCTGCACTAGGTCTGTCCTTTGTGCATTTCACTTATACAATCTTTCGATCCTTCATACAAAGATTTAAATGTCCTTTCAAAAAATCAAACTCTGGTTTGAAACTTGGATATCCAGCATAGACATGAAAGAAAAACCCGTCAGACCTGGTTTGCCCCCGTCTTTATTTGATAAACCATTTAATGTAGTTATTGAAGCGCGGAAAGACATCATTGGGTGCTATACTGTGAATTATATCTTCACATGAAGTGCCTTGGGTGTGCGAAATCTGCCATTGCTGTCAAAAGAAAGTAACAAAGATACCTGGTAAAAAAAATAAGAGAGTGTGTATAATTTGCTTCTTAAAGCATGCCAGGAGAATATTGTGTTGGTCCAGAACACTCTGATTGCAATCAGTTACGGGAGTTATTTGTACTCTGTAACTATATGTTATGTATACACTTCTTTTGTCAGGACATGTGTTGGATGTCACAATGAAATTGGCCATGGACGTTTTCTTAGTTGCATGGGAGCTGTTTGGCATCCAGAGTGCTTTTGCTGCCATGCTTGTAATCAGCCAATATATGACTATGAGGTAGCTCTTTGTTGTTTTGTGTACTAATTAAGCAGTTGCATTGGTATTGACTTTACCAACAAAAACATGCAGTTCTCCATGTCAGGAAACCATCCATACCATAAAACTTGTTACAAGGAGCGCTTTCATCCAAAATGTGATGTCTGCAAGCAATTTGTAAGTATCACTTCATTATCTTTTCTTATCTGTTTGCATAAGACGATTCTCTGTGTTTTGCATTTTATATAGCAGAACATTGCACAACTGGGCTGCTCAGCCCCTGCCATGCCCCGGTGAGGGGATAACCACAACAAATCTATCAACATATCCGGCACATAATAAAATCTAAGCACATGCAGCAATCAAGATCCCAATTCAAAACCTAACTCTTATTAAATCCTTACTAATAATCCCAATAAAATACAAGAGAGGGGGCAGACCTAGGCAAAATTTAGGAATGGGTGTTCGTATATATCAAGCACATGACCTAGGTGAAATCTTTACTAATAAGAGAAAGATTCCGTTGATTCAAGCCAACAAAATGCAAAAGTTCGCCAACACATGCAAAAGCAGAGTGTGTTCTGCTCTCTGAATATATGCTAAATCTCCCACTTATCAAGATAACTATGAAAGCAGGGGAACGGGAAGCATTACCACATCCACATGCACAAATCAAGATTGAAATTAAAGAAATCCAAGTCTCAATAAATCTATGTAGCATTCAAGCACGAATCAACTATAAAAAAACTAGAAAACCTCATCTAAAAACCCACCTCATCGTCGTGAGTCCGCGCAGCACCGCTCGAGGTCGTGTCCTCCTGCTTCGGCACCTCCTTCTCAAGATCCGCAGTGGCGACAACTGTTGCAGTGGTGTCCTCCTGCTTCGGCACCTCCTTCTCAAGTTCCGTAGCGGCGATAGCGGTTGCGGTCGTGTCCTCCTGCTTCGGCACCTCAAGATCTGCAACGGCGAGGGCGCGACGAGCGCCCTCCATTGGGTGTGGGAGATGAGGCGACGAGGGAGACAGTGCGACGGGAGAGAGCGAGAAGACGAAGTGGGAGGAGTGGGAGATGAGGCGATGAGGAAGACGATGCGCCCGGAGGCAGTTCCCTCTTTATACGATGTGACAGTTCCTGCAACGTCCCGTCTGCCACATGCCATCTGGTACATCTTACAAAAAAACAAATGGCATAGACACCTTCAAAAAAACCAAATGGCCGCTCGAACCTGGTCGGCAAGAACCGGTTCGGTCGGTCTTTGTGTCTCGCTCGAACCTGGTCGACCGAGCCAGTCTACTCCTTCCCGCATCAGCTCTTCTTCTCTGCTCGCGCTCTGCCCCCCTCGTCGCCGAAGCTCGTCGGCCGCACCACCTCTGCCGCGCCATAGTTTACGAGGATGAGAGTAGCAACGACCTATCGAGCCTGGACATCATCTATTCCTCGGACGGCATGATGTATCGGGTAATTTGTAGAGCTAG
This sequence comes from Hordeum vulgare subsp. vulgare, assembly GCF_904849725.1. Classification (NCBI taxonomy): domain Eukaryota; kingdom Viridiplantae; phylum Streptophyta; class Magnoliopsida; order Poales; family Poaceae; genus Hordeum; species Hordeum vulgare. The sequence goes on from NC_058520.1 coordinate 83,544,759, forward strand.
GGTTAGGTTTAGGGTTTCGGTTTCTTCACATTGGGGATTTATCTTTGTTTCTTGGTTCTTCTTTAGATCCCTGCTAGCATCGATGACGAAGACTACATGGGCATCGAGAATTCTGCCCTGGATGTTTGCTTGGAGCATGGGCTGCCGCCTGAGCGTCGCGTAGCATTCGAAGGATTTGAGACAGGGAGAAGATTTTTAGTGTGTGCTCAGTCGGTTAGTTCTATCTTCTTTAGTGTTAGACATGCATGAAGTTGCTTCCGTTTTTCTATCTGGTTGTTCCCTGCAATTTTGTTTGTTTAGCTCAAAATATTCCGACTGTCATTGTTTGTTTAGCTCAAAAGATTCAGACTATCATTGTTTGCTTAGCTGAAAAGATTCAGACTGTCAGTGTTTACTACGTCACTCTCATTGTTTGTTTAGATAAAATATTCAGACTGTCATTGTTTGTTTAGCTCAAAAGATTCAGTCTGTCAGTGTTTACTACATCACTGTCATTGTTTGTTTAGCTCAAATATTCAGACTGTCATTGTTTATTACAGCACTGTCATTGCTAGTTTAGCTAAAAGATTCTGGCTTGTTACAACACTGTCATTGCTTGTTTATTACAGCACTGTCATTGCATGTTTATTACAGAATTCTGGCTTGTTATTTTCTGGTTATTTTGTATTGCTGAAGTACTGGTTATTTTGTATTGCAGCCACCTCAAAACTATGGTTTTGTTGGTTGGGTAGACCAAGAGTGGCCTCCCGCAATGCAAAATGCATTGTTAAAACTGCGGGAAATGTTGGAAGACACCAAGAGTGCTAGGAGGGATGATAATTTGGAGAATTCACAGAAAATTCACCACCTCACAGAGGAGAAAAGAAATCTTGATGCAAACTATGACAAACTAGTAGAAGATGTGAATCAACTGCTCAACCTTGCAGAAGTTCAAGGCGGGGTCATTAGGACCCAGAAGGCAAATCATTTGAAGGAGAAGGACAAACTTAATGATGAAATTATGGTGCTCAACCTTCACATTGATGGTCTGAAGAAATGAATTGAGAATCTGATTAAACGCAGGGATGAGCGGAAGATCCAGATTGTTGATTAGTTGAAGGCATTAGAGAAGAACCAAGAGAAGTTGAAGATGATCAGGGACATTTTGGATGCATGAGCTGATCAGATGAACATGAAGTCCACTATGCTATGGTTGATGTGTTGTTGTGTTGCTGTGTTGCTCTTTTGTACCAATGTTATAATGCAAGATGATCAGAATCTCTATATTATGTATGATTAAGTGACTCCACTATGCTATGTTTATAACTGTAGTATGCTATTGTTGGTGTGTTGTTCTTTTGTAGCAATGTTGTAATGCAAGATGAGAAGAATCTCTTAATTATGTATGATTAAGTGACTTTATCTTTGTTCAACCCAAGTATGTTGATAGATTGGTTGATCTTACTTGTTGTATCTTATTTGTTCATAAATTGGTTTAAGTGACTTCTTATTTGTTGCAAATGTCTTTAAGTGCCCATGAAAATTATGTGAAATCTGCTAGCTAAAGAGAACTAGACTGGTATATGTTATTTGTTGTATTATGTGAAATCTGCTAGCTAAAGAGAGCTCTTAATTTGTCGACTATGTGTTTAAGTGTCCATGACAATGAAGTGTCCTAACCTGTTGCTATAAACAGATCATGACCATCAATCACACATAAAAAGACATCATAGAACCAGCAACCAGCAAATTCACTTAATACATATCACACACCAGTTACTACCAGCAAATACAACCAGCAAATACACATCATAGAGGTAGTGAAAGGCCTATTAACACTGCCACTAATTTTTGATCTTCTCGCATAGTTTGTTGAAATGGTCTCATATTTCTCATAATGGTGCATGTTGGAATGACAAACAATGTTGATTAAGTAAGTTTTCATCTTCCTTGTATGAAAAATTCATTTTTCATTTTTGAAGTGCCGAAATGAGTTTTTTTATGAAGGACCTACCATATATTTGTTTCAAAATTGGTCCAAATCATTTTACTAACATACTAGGCCATATTTAATGTACAATTGACAAAATGGTTGGGTATCAAAAGCTTTTATCCATCTCTCGTGAAAAAGACAAATCTATGTCGAATCACTTAAAAGCGGGTCAAATTTAAACTGCGGCTACCTTATAGTTTGCTCTTTATTTTTTCCAAAAATCATTTCTAGGTACACAAGTATCTAGTTAATCATAGAAACACCAAAAGGTTTCCAAGATTCAACCACTAGGTAGGAACGGTCATGCCTGCCGTTTCGGCCGCATTTTGAAACGGGCATGAAAATTTCAACAAAAATCAAAAAAATGGGAAACCTTTGCATTATGTCATCATATGTGATAAAGTTACCATGTAAAATAATAAAATTGTAATACGACAATTATTTTTAGAAAGTGTTCACACAAATGAGCTATCATGTGTGAAGATTCATGGCTTTCAAGCCACATGATCTATCTCATGGCCATATTCATGGCATAGTTTGTTGAAATGGTCTCATATTTTGCATAATGGTGCATGTTGGAATGACAAACAATGTTGATTAAGGAAGTTTTCATCTTCCTTGTATGAAAAATTCAATTTTCATTTTTCAAGTGCCCCGAAATGAGTTTTTTTGTGAAGGACCTACCATATATTTGTTTCAAAATTGGTCCAAATCATTTTTCTAACATACTAGGCCATATTTAATGTACAATTGACAAAATGGTTGGGTGTCAAAAGCTTTTATCCATATCTCGTGAAAAAGACAAATCTATGTTGAATCAGCTGGAAGCGGGTCAAATTTGAACTGCGGCTGCCTTATAGTTTGCTCTTTGTTTTTTCCAAAAATCATTTCTAGGTACACAAGTATCTATTCAATCATAGAAACACCAAAAGGTTTCCAAGATTCAATGACTAGGTAGGAACAGTCATGTCTGCCATTTCGGCCGCATTTTGAAACGGGCATGACAAATTCAAAACAAATCAAAAAAATGGGAAACCTTTGCATTATGTCATCATATGTGATAAAGTTACTATGTAAAATAAGAAACTTGTAATACGACAACTATTTTTAAAAAGTGTTCACACAAATGAGCTATCATGTGTGAAGATTCATGGCTTTCAAGCCACATGATCAATCTCATGGCCATATTCATGGCATAGTTTGTTGAAATGATCTCATATTTTGCATAATGGTGCATGCATTGTTCAAGAAATCGGTAACTGGTAGCTGCTCGGTCGGCTTGGGAGTAGCGATTAATCGGTGAATCGGTCTATTAACTGGATTAATCGGTCGACCATTAATCGCTAGATTAAACAGAAACTTGCCAACTTATATTTAAAAAATTTATGTATCATACCATAATTCCACGCACCTAGCTATGTAATATACCAAAATATTCTATTGTAGGCATATAAAAAATAGATAAGAGGTAAAATTAATAATCGTTATACATCTAAATATATAAAATCTCAAAATTCAGAATAAGCAATTAAACATTTAAACTTATCCATATACTTGCTAACATACATCACATAATATACTACAGATAACAACCAAAACCAACAGTTCCATCCATCCATCTACAAAATTGTAATTCATAATCTACTAATATATGAATGTTGGATTCTCCAGTAAGGTATGGGGGGAAGATGGTAGTCCCTTGCCTGCAGGTGACGCCATTGAGGAAGAGATGGGGGAGCATCCCATGGGAGAGGATGGGGATTGTCCAAGGGGGGTGGGTCGAGGCAAGCGACATGAATGGCGGCGCAACTAGATTTTCTAGGTGTAGTGTTGATAGTGGCACTCGAGAGAACACGACTAGCCACCAGCCAGGTTAGGAGGGGATGAAAGGAGCATGAGGAAGCGCTAGGAGGGCCAAACCCTAGGTATTTAGTAGAAAGAGGGTGTGGGAGGCATTATGTGCCAAAATTTTGGGTTTCGTTTGCCCACCAGTTAATAGGCCAGTAGTGATTAATTGGTCTGACAACTAATTAATCAGTATGATAACTCATTAATCATTCTAACTAGCCAATTAATCGGCATGGCAAGTTAACACGATGAATCGGCGTTATTCGATTCGGTCACCCTAAGAGTAGCGATTAACTCGCAAGTTAATTGGTTAATCGGACGAATTCTTGAATAGTGGGTGCATGTTGGAATGACAAACAATGTTGATTAAGGAAGTTTTCATCTTCCTTGTATGAAAAATTCATTTTTCATTTTTCAAGTGCCCGAAATGTGTTTTTTTGTGAAGGACCTACCATATATTTGTTTCAAAATTGGTCCAAATAAATTTTTTAACATACTAGGCCATATTTAATGTACAATTGACAAAATGGTTGGGTGTCAAAAGCGTTTATCCATCTCTCGTGAAAAACACAAATCTATGTCGAATCAGCTGGAAGCGGGTCAAATTTAAACTGCGGCTGCCTTATAGTTTGCTCTTTATTTTTTCCAAAAATCATTTCTAGGTACACAAGTATCTATTTAATCATAGAAACACCAAAACGTTTCCAAGATTCAACCACTAGGTAGTAATGGTCATGCCTGCCGTTTCAACCGCATTTTGAAACGGGCATTAAAAATCAAATCAAAAAAATGTGAAACCTTTGCATTATGTGATCATATGTGATAAAGTTACCATGTAAAATAATAAAATTGTAATACGACAATTATTTTTAAAAAGTGTTCACACAAATGAGCTATCATGTGTGAAGATTCATGGCTTTCAAGCCACATGATCTATCTCATGGCCATATTCATGGCATAGTTTGTTGAAATGGTCTCATATTTTGCATAATGGTGCATTTTGGAATGACAAACAATGTTCATTAAGGAAGTTTTCATCTTCCTTCTATGAAAAATTCATTTTTCATTTTTCAAGTGCCCAAAATGAGTTTTTTTGTGAATCACCTACCACATATTTGTTTCAAAATTGGTCCAAATCATTTTTTAACATACTACGCCATATTTAATGTACAATTGACAAAATGGTTGGGTGTCAAAAGCTTTTATCCATCTCTCATTAAAAAGACAAATCTTTGTCGAATCAGCTCGAAGCGGGTCAAATTTGAACTGCGTGCGCCTTATAGTTTGCTCTTTATTTTTTCCAAAAATCATTTCTAGGTACACAAGTATCTATTTAATCATAGAAACACCAAAAGGTTTCCAAGATTCAACCACTCGGTAATAATGGTCATGCCTGCCGTTTCAACCGCATTTTGAAACGGGCATGAAAAATTAAAAAAAAAATCAAAAAATGGGAAAAAATTGTATTATGTCATCATATGTGATAAAGTTACCATGTAAAATAATAAACTTGTAATACCACAATTATTTTTAAAAGTGTTCACACAAATGAGCTATCATGTGTGAAGATTCATGGCTTTCAAGCCACATGATCAATCTCATGGCCATATTCATGGCATAGTTTGTTGAAATGGTCTCATATTTTGCATAATGGTGCATGTTGGAATGACAAACAATGTTGATTAAGGAAGTTTTCATCTTCCTTGTATGAAAAAATCATTTTTCATTTCTCAAGTGCCCGAAATGAGTTTTTTCGTGAAGGACCTACCATCTATTTGTTTCAAAATTGGTACAAATCATTTTTCTAACATACTAGGCCATATTTAATGTACAATTGACGAAATGGTTGGGTGTCAAAAGCTTTTATCCATCTCTAGTGAAAAAGACAAATCTATGTCGAATCAGTTGGAAGCGGGTCAAATTTGAACTACGGCTGCCTTATACTTTGCTCTTTATTTTTTCCAAAAATCATTTCTAGGTACACAAGTATCTATTTAATCATAGAAATACCAAAAGGTTTCCAAGATTCAACCACTGGGTAGTAATGGTCATGCCTGCCGTTTCAAACGCATTTTGAAACGGGCATGAAAAATTAAAAAAAAATCAAAAAAATGGGAAACCTTTGCATTCTGTCATCATATGTGATAAAGTTACCATGTAAAATAATAAACTTGTAATACGACAATTATTTTTAAAAAGTGTTCACACAAATGAGTTATCATGTGTGAAGATTCATGGCTTTTAAGCCACATGATCAATCTCATGGCCATATTCATGGCATTGTTTGTTGAAATGGTCTCACATTTTGCATAATGGTGCATGTTGGAATGACAAACAATGTTGATTAGGGAAGTTTTCGTCTTCCTTGTATGAAAAATTCATTTTTCATTTTTTAAGTGCCCGAATTGATTTTTTTGTGAAGGACCTACCATATATTTGTTTCAAAATTGGTCCAAATCATTTTTCTAACATACTAGGCCATCTTTAATGTACAATTGACAAAATGGTTGGGTGTCAAAAGCTTTTATCCATCTCTCGTGAAAAAGACAAATCTATGTCGAATCAGTTGGAAGCGGGTCAAATTTGAACTGCGGCTGCCTTATACTTTGCTCTTTATTTTTTCCAAAAAGCATTTCTAGGTACACAACTATCTATTTAATCATAGAAATACCAAAAGGTATCCAAGATTCAACCACTCGGTAGTAATGGTCATGCCTGCCGTTTCAACCGCATTTTGAAACGGGCATGAAAAATTAAAAAAAAATCAAAAAAATGGGAAAAAATTGTATTATGTCATCATATGTGATAAAGTTACCATGTAAAATAATGAACTTGTAATACCACAATTATTTTTAAAAGTGTTCACACAAATGAGCTATCATGTGTGAAGATTCATGGCTTTCAAGCCACATGATCAATCTCATGGCCATATTCATGGCATAGTTTGTTGAAACGGTCTCATATTTTGCATAATGGTGCATGTTGGAATGACAAACAATGTTGATTAAGGAAGTTTTCATCTTCCTTGTATGAAAAATTCATTTTTCATTTTTCAAGTGCCCGAAATGAGTTTTTTTGTGAAGGACGTACCATATATTTGTTTCAAAATTGGTCCAAATCATTTTTCTAACATACTATGCCATATTTAATGTACAATTTACGAAATGGTTGGGTGTCAAAAGCTTTTATCCATCTCTCGTGAAAAAGACAAATCTATGTCGAATAAGTTGGAAGCGGGTCAAATTTGAACTGCTGCTGCCTTATAGTTTGCTCTTTATTTTTTCCAAAAATCATTTCTAGGTACACAAGTATCTATTTAATCATAGAAACTCCAAAAGGTTTCCAGGATTCAACCACTAGGTAGGAACGGTCGTGCGTGCCGTTTCGACCGCATTTTGAAACGGAAATGAAAAATTCAAAAAAATCAAAAAATGGGAAACCTTTGCATTATGTCTTCATATGTGATAAAGTTACCATGTAAAATAATAAACTTGTAATACGACAATTATTTTTACAAAGTGTTCACACAAATGAGCTATCATGTGTGAAGATTCATGGCTTTCAAGCCACATGATCAATCTCATGGCCATATTCATGGCATAGTTTGTTGAAATGGTCTCATATTTTGCATAATGGTGAATGTTGGAATGACAAAAAATGTTTATTAAGGAAGTTTTCGTCTTCCTTGTTTGAAAAATTCATTTTTCATTTTTTAAGTGCCCGAAATGAGTTTTTTTGTGAAGGACCTACCATATATTTGTTTCAAAATTGGTCCAAATCATTTTCTAACATACTATGACATATTTAATGTACAATTGACGAAATGGTTGGGTGTCAAAAGCTTTTATCCATCTCTCGTGAAAAAGACAAATCTATGTCGAATCAGTTGGAAGCGGGTCAAATTTGAAGTGCGGTTGCCTTATACTTTGCTCTTTATTTTTTCCAAAAATTATTTCTAGGTACACAAGTATCTATTTAATTATAGAAACACAAAAAGGTTTCCAAGATTCAACCAGTAGGTAGGAACGGTCATGCCTGCCGTTTCGATCGCATTTTGAAACGGGCATGAAAGATAAAATCAAAAATCAAAAAAATGGGAAACCTTCGTGTCACATTGTCACATGTGACCTACCAACTAGAAAAGATATATAAATTTGAGTGCCGATGTCTTCTTGAACTATTTGGTATGATTTTAACCATTATTTCTACAATGTTTATAAAAAAGAAAAAGAAAAAGTCTGCCTCCAAACCCCAAAAAACTAGTGAAAATTTTCCCTCCCACCCCACGAAATTTTCCCTCTCACCCCACCAAAATTTCCCTCCACTCCCTCTCCAACTATCACGCGGGACCCACCACTCGCTCTCCCACTCCCCTCTCCATTCCACTCCCCACTACCCACGCGGGATCGATACCACTCCCAACTCCGCCGCCCCTCCCATGCTCTGCGCCACCCCTCTGCCCCTCTCCCATCTCCCCGACGACGACTGCATCAACGACGACTACATCAACAACGTCGACGGCTACTTCTACATCGACGACGTCGACGGCTACATCTACATCGACGACGACGGCTACATCTACATCGACGTCGACGGCTACGACTACATCGACGACGACAGCGGGTACATCTACATAATCAACAGTCGACGATGATAGGTACCTCTCCCCTCGACCCATCTCCCGTTGATAGATCCCCTCATGTGTTCTTCTAGTAGATCTTCTAGGGTTCGATAGATCTCCCTCATGTGTTCTTCTAGGGTTCATGGGGCTGGATCAATTGGGATGGTTCGGTACATTCATGGGGTTAGGGTTAGGGTTCATGGGGTAAATATGTCCGCTAACGTGGTTCTGTAGATTCATGGGGTTAGGGTTGTAGTTGTCATGGGGCTGGATCAATGGGGCTGGATCACGGGGTCCTGCATTTGTGATGGGTAAAAAATGGGGGTACATCCCCCACCTCGTCGATCTAGGGTTAGGATTCAGTCAATCTAGGAGCTCCTGGAGGTTCTTGTTCATGTTCATGGGATTTATTCCTAGTGGTTCGTTCTATCCCCCTGTGGTATTCTGCTTCATGGGGTTAGGGTTCATGTTCATGTTGCTTGACTACTATGGCTTGCTTGCTTGCTAGCATACATGGTTAATTAGAGTTTCCATCAGCAATACTTGCTTGTATCAGTAGCACTTGGAGAAGAAGCTACTAGGGTTGGTATCAACAATACTTGCTTGCTTGCTCCTCTTCATTTTTCTTCCTTGCTTGCTTGTTTCTATCAGTAGCACTATGCTTGTTTCTATCAGTAGCACTTCTTTTGCTTGCTTGCTTGTATTAGTAGCACTTATGCACTTTGCTTGCTTGATTGCTTGTATTAGTAGCACTTATGCACTTCGCTTGCTTGTTTGCACCTTATCCCCCTCTGGTACATGGATAAAATTGCAATTTAAAACATAAAATTAATTGTTGTAAATAGTTAATGCATTGCTTCACATATATAGTTTTCTTCAACTATCAGTTTAGTACATTACTACCTCGTATTTCACATGTTTTAATACTGATGCATTGCTACACTTGTATGTGCATGCTAGTCCAAGTGCTTCAATTTAGTTGCTTGCTTCAACTGTCAGTTTAGTACCGATGCATTAACTGTATGTGCATTGCTACACGTGTATGTGCATGCTGGTCCAAGTGTTTTACATGTATTAGTAATAATGCATTAACTACATCACTATATTGTTGATCGAACAAGTTTACTTCACATGTATTACATGTATGTGCATGCTCATCTAAATTATTTCCTTTATTGATATAAGTGTATCATTTTACTTTATCCCTGTTGTATCTGATTGTTGTTTATTCTATTTTGCAAGCACCACCTCAAGATATCCATGTCACGGATGACAAGGTCAAACCCAAGGCCAACCAGTGGTATGCAAGTTGCTCCTTGTGGTTATACTGTCAGATTTATAAAATGTGTCTTAATATGCTAAGTGAAATGTAATATGCTAAGTAAAATATCTTGGATGCTGGTGATGTAAAATACTGTCAGATTTTATTATGCAAATGTATTGCTGTAATCTGAATTAGCTGGCTTAGTTGTGTCTGTGTGCTGTTACTCTTCCTTAGGTGAATAAGTAGGATTAAATGATAATAAAATATCATAACATATGTTTGGTTGTCTGTCCATGCATTCCAACAATTAACCTAATAATTATGTTTACTTTGCCTTGCAAAGATGAGCATCCTCTCACCGAGTACGAGAAGGTTAGGGCTAGAAATATGATGAGGAACAATCGGATATTCCAGTCCCTTGGCATTGATGCAATAGCGTCAATGATTAGGAAAACAAATGATGTACAAGAAGGTACAACTAATGAGGTTCAAGAAGGTAGTGGAGTTATCAATGATGACCCAGAGTACAATCCTAAGGAGGATGAAGTTGTAGTGCACAAGACTGTTAAGGTGCAAACTCTGTCTTGCTTGGAGGGTTCGGGTTCTTGTATGCTCTGTGTTTCCTTGTGCTCACATATTTATCTTGTGATCTAATTTTTTTCTGTGCTATTTATACAAGGCACTGAAGGAATCTAGAATGAAGAGGCCTGGTGTTAAGAAGACATCCAGCAAGAAGGGGAAGAGCTCAGAAGCATGTGCTGCAATGCCTCCAAGAAGGGTGATGGCTCCACCTCCAGGACAAACAAAGAGGATCCTGGAACCTGATGAACCTGATAGAGTCACAAGGCACAAAGCAACTATGGCGGCTGCGATGGACCATCAGGAAAGTCCGCTCGGCATGGACTTTGAGAGCTCGGTGGAAATGTGTGATGAGTTTTTGTGAAGCTGTGCACCTGTGAAGTTGTCAATTATTTAACTGATTGGTCATTCTGGTGATGAAACAATGTCTTGCTCTATTTGAACCTGTGAACCTCATGAAGTATTTTGTGAAGTTGTGCACTTGTGAAGTTGTCAATTATTTAAGTTTTGTTTGGACCATTTTGTTTGGGCACTAAAGTTAGTTTGGACAGCAGAAAGGCCGAGGCCCAAACAAGAAATAGACTAAGAAGGCTTAGGCCTAAAAAAAGAGTAGGCCAAGGCCCAAATTAGAATTTGTCTAAAAAGGCTTGGGCCAAAAAAAAGAGTAGGCCAAGGCCCAAACAAGAACTGGACTAAAGATAGTAGGCCAAGGCCCAAAAGAACAGTGGACTAATAAAAAACCTGCTGAGTAAAAGATTCTATCCCAGAAAATAAAATGCCAAATTATTGGGCCCGGCCCATGTAGACGACCGGAATGGACCGGGCTGAATATTATTTACGACCTTTTCATTTGGTCATAATTCTTCCACGTTAGCCTGCCACGGTGGATCTGACGTGGTGCGGGCAGATTGCTAGTGACCAAATCATTTGGTCGTTAAACCTACAACCTTCTGTTTGGTCATAAAATCCTACGACCAATCCAGAAAAAAGGTCGTTATAGTTCATTAAAGACCCTCAACTTTAGACCTTCTGTTTTTGGTCATAAAAAGGTCACAAATGGAAATCAATGACCATTCACTGACCAATATTGAAGGTCGTTAGTTGACATATTTCTTGTAGTGTGAATTTGGTATTCGTTCGAAATTTTGATAAGTTATATGTTGTCTCTCCTCTAGTGGTGTCATGTGAACGTTGACTACATGACACTTCATCATTATTTGGGTCTAGAGGAAGGCATTGGGAAGCAATAAGTAGATGATGGGTTGCTAGAGTGACAGAAGCTTAAACCCTAGTTTATGCGTTGCTTCGTAAGGGGCTGATTTGGATCCATATGTTCAATGCTATGGTTAGATTTATCTTAATTCCTATTTCATAGTTGCGGATGCTTGTGAGAGAGGTTAATCATAAGTGGGAGGTTTGTCCAAGTAAGGGCAGCACCCAAGCATTGGTCCACCCACATATCAAATTATCAAAGTAACAAATGTGAATCATATGAGCATGATGAAAACTAGCTTGACATAATTTCCCATGTGTCCTTGGGAGCGCTTTTCCTTATATAATAACTTGTCCACGCTTGTCCTTTGCTGCGAAAAGGATTGGGCCACCTTGCTGCACCTTAGTTACTACTTTTACTTGTCACTCGTTACAAATTACCCCATCACAAAACTATCTATTACCGATAATTTCAGTGCTTGTACAGAATACCTTAGTGAAAACCGCTTATCATTTCCTTCTGCTCCTCGTTGGGTTCGACACTCTTACATATGAAAGGACTACGATAGATCCCCTACACTTGTGGGTCATCCCACTTATGGTGAAAGTGCCGCCCTCGTTATCCTCACGTGCAGCCACGTGCTTCGTCTAAGGGGTGATCGCCTTGCTTTTCTTGCTCTTGGTGGCAAATGTCTCTGGTAAGTCCTCGACGGGCGTGCGACGCACTGGGATCCGCTTCTCGGATTCCTCGCAAGAGTCCTTGCCTGATTTCTTGTTCTTCTTTCCCCGGGGAGCTTTGTGATGGGGAACATCGCATGCAAAACAAAAAAATTTGTACACTCACCGAGGTCAATCTATGGAGACTAACATCTACGAGAGGGGGAATGCATCTACATACCCTTGTAGGTCGCTAATAGAAAGCGTATATAACACGGTTGATGTAGTCGAACGTCTTCGTGATCCAAATCACAATCCTTCCCGCGATCCCATCACGATCCGTCCTGATCTAGTGCCGAACGGATGGCACTTCCGCATCCAGCACACGTACAACTCGATGATTTTCTCCACCTCCTTGACCCAACAAGCGAGGGTGGAGAGGTAGATGAGTTCTCTGATAGCACAACATCATGGTGGTGGCACTGGTGGAGCTGGTCCGGCAGGGCTTCGCCAAGCAATACTGAAACTGATCTAGTGGATAAAACTGATCTATAGGGAGAGGGAGAGGTTGCGCCGTGGCTTGTATTATGGCTGCCCTCTCTCCTCTCCACTATATATAGACGTAAGGGAGGAGGGGTGGCGCCCTAGAGTTTCCCCTAGGGCTGGCTTCCAAGAGGTGTCCACCTCCTACAAGGGAGGTGGGGCGCACCCTTAGGGAGGACTCCCTCTCCTCTAGGACTCCTCCCAGCTACCACCATTGGGGCGCATGGGCCCTTGAGGTCAGCTTCCCACCCCACTAGGGGCTGGTGCACCACCTCCTCAGCCCATGTGGCCCTCTGAAAAAAGTGGGCCCCTCCCGGTGGACCCTTGGAACCCTTTCGGCACTCCATTGTATTGCTGGGAATGCCCGAAACCTTTCCGGAACCAGAATACCTCTTTCCTATATATAGATCTTTTTCTCCAGACCATTCCGGAGCTCCTCGTGACGTCCGGGATCTCACCAGGGACTCTGAACAACCTTCGGTCACCATCATTCATAACTCAACAATACCAAATCGTCACCGAACCTTAAGTGTGCAGACCCTGCGGGTTCGAGAGCTATGCAGACATGACCTGAGACACTCTAAAGTAAATAACCAATAGAGGGACCTGGATGCCCATATTGGCTCCTACATATTCTATGAAGATCTTTATCGGTCTAACCATGATGTCAAGGATTCAATCAATCCCATATTCTCTTCCAAGTGTCCTTCGGTATGTTACTTACCCGAGATTCGATCATCGGTATCTTTATACCTAGTTCAATCTCATTACTGGAAAGTCTCTTTACTCGTTCCGTAATACAAGATCCTGTGACTAACTTCTTAGTCACATTGCCTACAAGCTCATTGTGATGTTGTATTACCGAGTGGGCCCTAGAGATACCTCTCTGTCATACGGAGTGACAAATCTGAGTCTCTGTTCACGCCAACCCAACAAACACCTTCGGAGATACCTGTAGAGCACCTTTATAGTCACCCAATTACGTTGTGACATTTGATACACACAAGGAGTTTCCCCGGTGCCCAGGAGTTGCATGATCTCATGGTCATAGAAATAGATACTTGACATGCAGAAAACACTAGCAATAAACTGACACGATCATATACTACTTTCATAGTTTGGGTCTTATCCATCACATCATTCTCCTAATGATGTGATCCCTTTATCAAATGATAACTCATGTCTATGGTCGGGAAACCTTGACCATCTTTGATCAACGAGCTAGTCCTTAGAGGCTCACTAGGGATAGTGTGTTGTCTATGTATCCACACATGTATTTGAGATTCCAATCAATACAATTCTAGCATGGATAATAAATGATTATCATGAACAAAGAAATTATTGCCTCTAGGGAATTTTTCCAACAGTCTTCCACTTGCACTAGAGTCAATAATCTAGTTCACATCAGTATGTGATTCGCACCCAATAAGTTCTGGGGTTTATCATGTTTTGCTTGTGAGAGAGGTTTTAGTCAATGGGTGTGAACCTTTTAGATCCATGTGTGCTTTACAAATATCTATGTCATCCTGTAGATGCTGGTACCACGCTTCATTTGGAACTAGTCCAAACGATTGCTCCACTATACGAATCCAGTTTACTACTTTAGAGTCATCTGAATTGGTGTTAAAGCTTGCATCGATGTAGCCCTTTATGACAAACTTTTTTATCACCTGCATAGTCGAGAAACATTTCCTTAGTCCTCAAGTCACTAAGGATAATTATGACCGCTGTCTAGTGATCCATTCATGGATCACTCTTGTACCCCTTGACAGACTCATGGCAAGACACACATCAGGTGCGGTACACTGCAAGGCATACCATAGAGCCTACAACTAAGGCATAGGGGACGACCTTCATCCATTCTATTTCTTTTGCCATGGTCGAGCTTTGAGTCTTACTCAAATTCACACCTTACAACACAGGCAAGAACTCCTTCTTTGACTGATCCATTTTGAACTCCCTCAAAATCTTGTCAAGGTATGTATTCATTGAAAGTTACATCAAGCGTCTTGATCTATCTCTATACATCTTGATGCTCAATATTCAAGTAGCTTAATCCAGGTCTTCCTTTGAAAAACACCTTTCAAACAACCCTATACGCTTTCGAGAAATTCTACATTATTTCCAATCAATAATATGTAAACTACATTTGCTTATCAGAAATTATATAGTGCTCCCACTTACTTTCTTGTAAATACAAGTTTCTCATAAACTTTGTATAAACCCAAAAGCTTTGATCATCTCATCAAAGCATATATTCCAACTCTGAGATGCTTGCACCAGTCCATAGAAGGATCGATGGAGCTTGCACACTTGTTAGCTTCCTTAGGATCGACAAAAACTTCTGGTTGTATCACATACAACCTTTTCTCAAGGAAACCGTCAAAGAAACAATGTTTTGACATCCATCTGCCATATTTCATAATCGAAAAATGCAGCAACTGCTAACATAATTCCAACAGACTTTAGCATCGCTATAGGTGGGAAAGTCTCATCATAGTCAATTACTTAAACTTGTGGAAAACCACTTTGCGACAAATCGAGCTTACTAAATGGTGACACTTACAATCATTGTCTGTCTTCATTTTAAAGATCCATTTGTACTTAATAGCCTTACGACCATCAAGTAGTTCTTCCAAAGTTTACACTTTGTTTTCATACATGGATCCTATCTCGGATTTCATGGCCTTCAGCCATTTGTCAGAATATGGGCCCACCATCGCTTCTCCATAGCTTGTAGGTTCATTATTGTCTAACAACATGGCCTCCAAGACAGGATTACCGTACCACTCTAGAGCAGTACGTATCTTTGTCGACCTATGAGGTTTGGTAGTAACATGATACAAAGCTTCATGATCACCATCATCAGCTTCCACTTCAACTTGTGTAGGCGCCACAAGAAGAACTTCCTGCGCCCTTCTACTCTTTGGTTGAAGTGACGGTTCGAAAACCTCATCAAGTTCCACCATCCTCCCACTCAATTCTTTAGAGAGAAACTCTTTCTCGAGAAATGACCCGTTTTCAGCAACAAACACTTTGCTTTCGGATCTGAGATAGGAGGTATGCCCAACTGTTTTAGGTATCCTATGAAAATGCATTTATCTGCTTCGGGTTCGAGCTTATCAGACAGAAGCCTATAAACATCGCAGCCCCAAACTTTAAGAAACGACAGCTTAGGTTTCTCTAAACCATAGTTCATACGGTGTCATCTCAATGGAATTATATGGCACCCTATTTAAAGTGAATGTGGTTGTCTCTAATGCATAAGCCCAAAACAATAGTGGTAATTCGATAAGAGACATCATATAATGCACCATATCCAATGGGGCATGGCTACGGTGTTCGGACACACCATCACACTATGGTGTTCCAGGTGGCATGAGTTGTGAAACATTTTTTACAATGTCTTAAATGTATACCAAACTCGTGACTCGGATATATCACATTTACGATCATATTATAGATATTTCATCCTCTTATCACGATGATCTTCAGCTTCACTCCAAAATTTCTTGAACCTTTCAATATTTCAGACTCGTGATTCATCAAGTAAATACATCAGTATCTACTCAAATCATCTGTGAAGTAAGAACATAACGATATCCATTGCGTGCTTCAACACCCATTGGACTGCATACATCAAAATGTATTGTTTCCAATAAGTTGCTTTCTCGTTCCATCTCACTGGAAAACGAGGCTTCAGTCATCTTGCCCATGTGGCATGGTTTGCATGTCTCAAGTGATTTGAAATCAAGTGAGTCCAAAAGATCCATTTGCAACGAGTTTCTTCATGTGCTTACACCAATAGGCATGGTTGGCATGTCTCAAACGGTTCAAAACCGAGTGAGTCCAAAGATCCATTAGTATGGAGTCTCTTCATGCGTTTACACCAATATGACTTAAGCGGCAGTGCCAGAAGTAAGTGGTACTATTATTACTATGTTGTATCTTTTGGCATCAATATTATGAAAATGTATATTGCTACGGTCGAGATTCAATGAACCATTCAAATTAGGTGCATGACCATTGAAGGTATTATTCATGTATATAGAATAACCATTATTATCTAACTTAAATGAATAACCACATTGCAATAAACACGATCCTATCATGTTCATGCTCAATGCAAACACCAAACAACATTTGTGTAGGTTTAACACTAATCCCGAAGGTAGAGGGAGCATGCGCTGGTGACCACATCAACCTTGGAAGCACTTCCAACACACATCGTCACCTCACCTTTAGCTAGTCTCCGTTTATTCCATAGCTTTTACTTCTAGTTACAAACATTTAGCAACTGAACCGGTATCTAATACCATGTGCTACTAGGAGTACTAGTATACACATCAATACCACGTATATATAATATACTTCTTATCTACCAAGTATCCAGGGCAGTCCCGCCTCAGTGATCATTCTCCTCATCATAGAAGCACTTAGTCTCGGGTTTGAGTTTAACCTTGGGTTTCTTCATTGCAGTGAAAACTGACTTGTCATTCTCGAAGTTTCCCTTCATTCCCTTTGCCCTTCTTGAAACTAGTGGTTTTTACTAACCATCAAGACTTGATGCTCCTTCTTAATTTCTACTTTCATGGTGTCAAACATCATGAATAGCTCAGGGATCATCATCCCCATTCCTGATATGCTATAGTTCATCACGAAGCTCAGTAGCTTGGTGGCAGTGAGTTTGGAGAACTATGTCAATCCCTATCTCATCTAGAAGATCAACTCCCACTCGATTCAAGCGATTGTAGTACCCAGACAGTGTGAGCACATGCTCAACGATTGATATTTTCTTCCTTACTTTGCAGGCAAAGAATCATGTACGAGGTCTCATACCTCTCAACATGGGCACGAGCCTGAAATCCTAATTTCAGTTCTTGGAACATCTCATATGTTCCGTGACGTTCAAAATGTCTTGGGTGCCTCCATTCTAAATCGTAAAGCATGACGCACTAAACTATCATGTAGTCATCAAAACATGTTTTTCAGATGTTCGCAACATCCACAGCCGACGCTTAGGAGGAGGGTAGCACACCGAGTAGTGCATTAAGGACATAAGCCTTCTGCATAGCAATGAGGAAAATCCTTGGTTTACGGACTCAGTCCGCAAAAATTGCTACTATCATCTTTCAATTTATTTTTCTCTAGGAATGTATCAAAAATAGGGGGAGCTACAACGCAAGCTATTGATCTAAAACATAATTTGCAAAGACATTTTGACTATGTTCATGATAAAGAGTTCAATTAATCATATTACTTAAGAATTCTCACTCAACTCAACATCCCTCAGGTTGTTCGAGTGTGACACGATCCAAATCCACCAGCCCATGTCCGATCATCACGTGAGATGAGGTCGTTTCAATGGTGAACATCTCCATGTTGATCATATCTACTATATGACTCATGTTTTACCTTTCGGTCTCCTGTGTTCCGAGGCCATGTCTTTACATGCTAGGCTCATCAAGTTTAACCCGAGTGTTCGCGTGTGCAAAACTGTCTTGCACCCATTGTATGTGAATATAGAGTCTATCACACCCGATCATCACGTGGTGTCTCGAAACGATGAACTTTCGCAACGGTGCACACTCGGGGAGAACACAATTTTATCTTGAAATTTTAGTGAGGGGGTCACCTTATAATTCTACCGTGTCCCAAGAAAAACAAGGTGCAAAAGGATTAACATCACATGCAAATCATAAGTGACATGATATGGCCATGAACTTGTGCTTTTTTATCTCCATTTTCAAAGCACTGACATGATCTTCATCATCACCGGCACAACACCATGATCTCCATCGTCATGATCTACATCATCGTGTTGCCATCAAGGTCGTCGCGCCAACCATGCTTGTACTACTATTGCTACCATTTAGCGAGAAAGTAAAACATTACATAGCGCTTAATGATTGACACGCACATCATACAATAATTAAAGATAACCCTATGGCTCTTGCCTGCTGTTCTAGCATCGACATGCATGTTGATATTAACTATTACAACATGATCATCTCATACATCAAATATATATCATCATGACTTTGGCCATATCACATCACAACATACCCTGCAAAAAAATGTTAAACCTCCTCTAATTTGTTGTTGCATGTTTTACGTGGCTGCTATGGGTACCTAGCAAGAACGCTTCTTACCTAGGCAAAACCACAACGGTGATACGCAAGTTGCTATTTAACATTCTACAAGGATCGCGTCTGTCGAATCCGATTCAACTAAAGTGGGAGAGATAGACACCCGCCAGCCATATTTATGCAACAAGTTGCATGTCAGTCGATGGAACCGGTCTCTCGTACGTGGACGAGTAAAGTTGGTTCGAGCCACTTCATCCTAGAATACCGTTGAATCAAGAAAAGACTAAGGAGGGAAGCAATCTGAATATCAGCACCCACAAACTCCTTTGTGTTCTACTCATGATGTCATCTACACATAGACATAGCTCATGATGCCACTGATGGGGAACGTAGCATGGGAAACAAAAATTTCCTACGCTCACCAAGATCAATCTATGGAGACTAACATCTACGAGAGGGGGAGTGCATCTACATACCCCTATAGATCGCTAAGTTGAAGTGTATATAATGCGATTGATTTAGTCGAACGTCTTTGTGATCCAAATCACAATCCGTCTCGCGATCCCATCGCGATCCGTCCCGCGATCCCATCACAATCGGTCCCGATCTAGTGCCTAATGGATGACACCTCCGCTTTCAGCACACGTACAACTCGATGATGCTCTCCACCTCCTTGATCCAGCAAGAGAGGGTGGAGAGGTAGATGAGTTCTCCGACAGCATGACGACATGGCGGCGGTGGTGGTAGAGCTGTTCTGGCAGGGCTTCACCAAGCAATAGCGAAACCGATCAAGTCGAGAAAACTGATCTATAGGGAGAGGGAGAGGCTGCGCCGTGGCTTGTGTTGCGGCTTCCCTCTCTCCTCTCTACTATATATAGGAGGAAGAGAGGAGGGGTGGCGCCCTAGGGTTTCCACTAGGGCCGGCAGCCAAAAGGTGTCCACCTCCTACAATAAGGTGGGGTGCACCCTTAGTGTTAGAGCATATATCTCCATATGTAGTTTGGTAATTGATGATAATTCCTACAGACTAATGGTTTCCTTAAGTTATATTTATAGGATTTGTCCATAGGCACTTCTTAAAGTCCATCTGTTGGGTTCAAGGAGTTTATATGATGACTAAGATGGTATTCAAGGTATTATCCAAAGAATGGTCATAGAGACACAAGGTTTATCAAGATCTCAGACAAAGAGTAAATCAAGATGACCAACACACAAAGCATACAAGATGTACCGAGAGGGATCAAGTGATCCCATGGTATGGTAAGCATTGTCCATTACGTGTTTGTGTATTAACCCATGGTCTTCGTGAGAGTTCTATGTGGGGGTTAGGTGTGTTTCCATGGGTTTGCGTCAAAAGGAAGATCTCATACATCCCATGAAGGATGACGTCAAGTGGTGATCGTCATCAAGATTGCGGTGTGCAAGTTCAAGTGGATCAGCACAAATATATCATGCTTGAATCTTGCTGTCCATTGTGGTGGCAATGGACTTGTGAAGTTATGCTGAAGACTGGCTCACCCATAGTGAGTATGGGGGAGCAATCAACTAGTCTTCGTCAAGCCAATGCAATCAAGAAAGGTGGTCCATCTTGAGGAAGCCAAGTTCATCATCATCTAGCTCAAGAGGACGAGGTGCAAGGTATAGGTTTGCCCTTGATAGGTTTTCTGTTTAGGATAGATTGACGTACTGTCAAGGGGGGGCTCTCAAGTGAGTAGCTCGATCGTATCGTTCGTTGAGAGCTCAAACCATTTCCATCCTTGCATCATACTTCTTGGTACTTATTTGGTGTTTCTCTTTGTGAGTTTTAGAGCTTATGGTCATCTTCATGACAAGCTCGTGTTCATCGAAAAAGAAGTCCATATGCATCTACTATGATGTTTTCGATGTTGGAGTTTTTGCCGGTTCTACATTCATAGAGGACTCACATCTCTATATCATTTGCACTTTCAAAACTGCATGGTCTTCTCTTCCTGAATCCAACAAGCTTGGGTTTGCTCGATTCGGAGCTCGTATGCGAAAGTTATGGCTGTTTCAGTGTCCAGCGGTAGTACCGCTGGCCCTAGCGGTAGTACCGCTAGAGCTGGCGGTAGTACCGCTGGCCCAGCGTAGTATCGCCCCTGGTCAGCGGTAGTACCGCTCCAGGACTTTAGTACCGTCATCTTTGCGGTTGTACTACGTCGGACTTTTTGCGAAGACTTTCTCGGCGGTGGTTGGTGATGACCCACAAGTATAGGGGATCAATCGTAGTCCTTTCGATAAGTAAGAGTGTCGAACCCAACGAGGAGCAGAAGGATCTCACAAGTGGTTTTCAGCAAGGTAAAATCTGCAGGCACTGAAATTATCGGTAACAAGTGATTGTGTGGTGAGATGATTCATAGCAAGCAACAAGTAACAAAAGTAGGAACGGTGCAGCAAAGTGGACCAATCCCTTTTGTAGAAAGGGACAAGCCTGGGCAAAGTCTTATAGGAGGAAAAACGCTCCCGAGGACACACAGGAATTTCTGTCATGCTAGTTTTATCATGTTCATATGATTTGCGTTTGTTACTTTGATAGTTTGATATGTGGGTGGACCGGCGCTTGGGTACTGCCCTTACTTGGACAAGCATCCCACTTATGATTAAACCCTCTCGCAAGCATCCGCAACTACGAAAGAAGAATTAAGAGAAAGTCTAACCATAGCATTAAACTAGTGGATCCAAATTAGCCCCTTACGAAGCAACGCATAAACTAGGGTTTAAGCTTCTGTCACTCTAGCAACCCATCATCTACTTACTACTTCCCAATGCCTTCCTCTAGGCCCAAATAATGGTGAAGTGTTATGTAGTCGACGTTCACATAACACCACTAGAGGAAAAACAACATACAACACATCAAATTATCGAGCGAATACCAAATTCACATGACTACTATTAGCATGACTTATCCCATGTCCTCAGGAACAAAAGTAACTACTCACAAAGCATAATCATATTCATGACCAGAGAGGTAATGAGGAGCATCAAGGATCTGAACATAAACTCTTCCACCAAGTAATCCAACTAGCATCAACTACAAAGAGTAACCAACAATACTAGCAACCTTACAAGTACCAATCGGAGTCGCGAGACGGAGATTGGTTACAAGTGATGAACTAGAGTTTGGAGATGAGATGGTGCTGATGAAGATGTTGATGGTGATGAGTCCCCTCCGATGAGAGGAGTGTTGGAGATAACGATGGCGACGATTTCCCCCTCTGGGAGAGAAGTTTCCCCTACAGGATCGTCCTGCCGGAGCTCTAGATTGGTTCTGCTCAAGTTCTGCCTCGTGGCGGCGGGAATCCACGAAAAAGCTCCTCCCTGATTTTTTCCTGGACAAAACCCTTCATATAGCAGAAGAGGAGGGCCAGTGGGCCAGCAGGCTGCCCACAAGCCCTCATGGCGCGGCCTGGGGGTGGCCGCGCCGTGCAGGCTTGTGGCCACCTGCTGGCGCCCCTCCGGCGCTTCTTCGGCCCAGTATTTTTTATAAATCCAGAAAAAATCGTCGTTGATTTTTACGGCGTTTGGAGTTGCGTAGAATAGGTATCTCAACTTTGCTCCATTTTCAGGCCAGAATTCCATTTACCGGCATTCTCCCTCTTCATGTAAACCTTGCAAAATAAGAGAGAAAAGGCATAAGTATTGTACCGTGAAGTGCAATAACAGCCCAAGAAGCGATGAATATCAACATGAAAACATGATGCATAATGGATGTATCAACTCCCCCAAGCTTAGACCTCGCTTGTCCTCAAGCAAAATCCTAGCTCAATAAATATGTCCACGTGTTTAGGGAGAGAGGTGTCAACAAAACAAGATACAAACATGCATGCATCATGATCATGATCAGAACAGCAATACCAACATATAATCTCTCATGCTAAAGTGATAATTCCTTCACAAAGTAAAGCATGGATCAAGAACCTTACCGAGAAGTAACAACCGATAGCCTTTAGTCATTGAAGAAATTGCAATTTATCACAACATCAGAAAGAGTCAAATAAGAGCTTGTAAAGAAAATGCACATACTCAATCATTCTTTCTCTACAATTGCTACAACTCACGTGGTACTCATGAGATCAAAGTTTCAGCTGGACACAGAGAAAGATAGGGGCTTACAGTTTTTCCTCCCAACTGCTTACCTCAAGGGTAATGTCAACAATAATAATTCATGAATACTTACCTCCAAGTTGACATATGAATATAGATCTTTCCCAAGCATGTGACGTTAGCCAAGACAAAGGCGAAATAGGGAATTGGTGAAGATCACCATGACTCTTTCAAGGGAAAAAAGTAAAGGTACAAGGTAGGCCCTTCGCGGAGGGAAGCAGAGGTTGTCATGCGCTTTTAAGGTTTGGATGCGTGTCCTCTTAGTGCGGAGGAACGTCACTTTATATTGCCTCCTGTGATAAAGAAATTTATTTTGCAGTCTGTCGCTTTTATGTCTTCCTCATCGCAGGTTCGTACAAAGCTTATTTTCCACACACTAATAGGTCA
Organism: Hordeum vulgare subsp. vulgare; assembly: GCF_904849725.1. NCBI lineage: Eukaryota > Viridiplantae > Streptophyta > Magnoliopsida > Poales > Poaceae > Hordeum > Hordeum vulgare. The sequence goes on from NC_058520.1 coordinate 83,568,053, forward strand.
TACATATTAGAGAGAAATTTTTATTGCTTGCACCGATGAAAACTTACTTGAGGGATCTTATTCAATCCATAGGTAGGTATGGTGGACTCACATGGCAAAACTGGGTTGATGGTTTATGGATGCACAAGTAGTATCTCTACTCAGTGCGGGAGTTTGGGCTAATATGAGATGGAAGCAATCGTCACATGCTAAGAGATCTCTAATCATATAATATGAGATGGAACCAAGCAAACACAATTCATTATGTTGTCTTCCTTGTCCAACATCTACTTCTGGGCATGTAATAGTTTAGTGAGTGTTCACAATCATAGATGGTGTCAGAGATGATATATTTATATGTGAACCTCTCCTTCTTTATCACTTCCTACTAATTGCAACCATGACCAAGGTCTACGTTTGCCTACCCTCAACAAGTTTCAATCCTCATTCTTTTTATATGTGAAGCCATCACTTCCCATAAGATCATTACATGATCTTTCATGCTTTTGTTCTATTCTCACTCTTTTGGTCATGGCAAGAGGCAAAGCCCTTCAACTAAGACACTCTTTATTATATGGCTCACGAGCTCGAATACATCGGGTGTGACACAAAGCAAAACTCAAGACTAAAACATTAAGACTTTTAATCTACTGGAGAAAGAGAAAACTGAAAAGCAAAACTAAAACAAAGGTAAAGGCAAAAGATGTGATGGTGATACGATACCGGGGCAGCTCCCCCAAGCTTGGCACAAGCCAAGGGGATTGCCCATACCAATGCTCAGTTGTCTTCCTTTGGTGGTGAAGGTGGTGGAGTTGTTGCAATCTTTGACTCCAAGAGGGCCATTAATATTTGATTTATACCTTGGAGATCTGCGATATGTTTTTCCAGCAAAACAACTTCACGAGTGAGACAAGTATTGCGAGCACGAGTTGTTTCACAAAACCTCAAGAGTTCAATCAAAGATGGAGACACTAGGTGGAGGTAGGGTTGGAGGAAATCCACTTCTTGAACTTCTTCCTTGTTGAACACAGATTGCATTCGTCCCATGCCTGATCCTTCTCCTTAGCTTTGCCCTTGGTTTCTTTAGGTAGGCTTTCCTTAGCCTCCATGACCTGCATCCTTTTCAGATCAGCATGAACTTCTCCACAGATTTGACGGAGATTGTTCTCCCCCACAGATTCCTGGGACAACATCTTGCTCTAAATCTGCGGCAGAAAACAGGCTCAAAATGAAAAACAGAGGAAATCTGCGTGATGCAGGGGTCAGACCAAACGGGAGTATATATAATGATTTTTTCTGACCAGAAGGAGTACCCCGCACGAAAACGGAGTTCGGGAGGCGCACGAGGTGGCCACAAGCCCTCACGGCGCGGCCAGGAGGTGGGCCCGCACCGTGCAGGCTTGTCGCCTCCTCGCGCACTTTCCGGACTACTTCCAATTTTTGTATTTTTTCAAATATTCCAAAACAGAGAAAATTTCCTACTGGAAAATTTTTGGACACTGTTTTCTTACCGAATCACATACCTCTTCGTTTTCGGAGTCTGAAACAGGCTAATAAATATCCCTTAGGTATTCTTCCGGAGTTATGGTATTGATAATATTGCTTTCAACATTTATGGGAGTACCTGACATATAATGCTTGATTCTCTGCCCATTTACAACTCTCGGACAATTACCTTCCGTGTTGTTGATCTTGATAGCATCGGAACGATATACTTCCTCCACAACATAGGGAACTTCCCATTTAGAGAGAAGCTTGCGTGCAAAGAATCTTAAACGAGAGTTATATAGCAAGACATAATCACCTACATTGAACTCACACTTTTGTATTCTCTTATCATGCCGCCTCTTAACCTTCTCTTTGAACAACTTGGCATTCTCATCTACCTGAGTTCTCCATTCATCAAGCGAGCTAATATCAAATAACCTCTTCTCACCAGCAAGTTTGAAATCAAAGTTGAGCTCTTTGATTGCCCAATAAGCTTTATGCTCTAGCTCAAGAGGTAAATGACATGCTTTACCGTACACCGTTTTGTATGGAGACATGCCCATGGGATTCTTATAGGCAGTTCTATAAGCCCACGGTGCATCATCGAGCTTCTTAGACCAATTCTTTCTAGACCTGTTGACAGTCTTTTGCAGAATCAGTTTAATCTCTCTATTACTTAGCTCTACTTGACCACTGGACTAAGGGTGATAGGGAGACGCAATTCTAGGGTTGACATCGTACTTAGCAAGCATTTTACGGAAAGCGCCATGAATGAAGTGTGAACCACCGTCGGTCATTAGATGTCTAGGGACTCCAAATCTAGGGAAGATAACTTCTTTCAGCATCCTGATAAAGGTGTTGTGATCAGCACTACTAGTGGGGATAGCTTCTACCCACTTAGTGACGTAATCAACAGCAACTAGGATATGAGTATACCCGTTGGATTTTGGAAAAGGTCCCATATAATCAAAGCCCCAGACATCAAATGGTTCTATGACAAGTGAATAGTTCATAGGTATTTCCTGACGTTTACCAATATTACCTATTCTTTGACATTCGTCACAAGACAAGACAAACTTACGCGCATCCTTGAAGAGAGTGGGCCAATAGAAACCTGATTGCAATACCTTGTGTGCAGTTCTATCTCCCGCATGGTGTCCTCTGTAGGTCTCGGAGTGACACTTCTGTAGGATCTGCCCCTGTTCATGTTCAGGTACACAATGTCTAATAACACCATCTACTCCTTCCTTATAAAGGTGAGGGTCATCCGAAAAGAAATGTCTCAAGTCAAAGAAGAATTTCTTCTTTTGCTCATACGTGAAACTAGGTGGTATATATTTGGCAACGATATAGTTTGCATAATCAACCTACCATGGTGCACTACGTGAAACATTGATGACATTCAATTGCTCATCAGGAAAGCTATCATCAATAGTTTGTGGGTCATCAAGAACGTTCTCCAACCTAGACAAGTTATCTTCTACTGGGTTAGCAGCACCCTTTCTGTCGACAACGTGCAAATCAAATTCTTGTAGCAAGAGAACCCATCTGATAAGTCTAGGTTTAGCGTCTTTCTTCTCCATGAGGTACTTAATAGCAGCATGATCAGTGTGAATAGTGACTTTGGAATCAACTATGTAAGACCTGAACTTTTCACATGCAAACAAGACTGCTAAAAACTCCTTGTCTGTAGTAGCATAGTTTCTCTGGGCACTCTCTAGAGTTTTACTAGCGTAGTGAATAACATTCAATTTCTTATCGAGTCTTTGCCCTAGAATAGCACCAACAACATAATCACTAGCATCACACATAATCTCAAAAGGTAAGTTCCAATCAGGTGGTTGAACAATAGGTGCAGTTATCAAAGCCCTCTTAAGTATTTCGAAGGCTTCCTCACAATCATCGTCAAAAACAAAAGGAATATCCTTTTGTAAGAGATTGGTAAGAGGCCTAGAAATCTTAGAGAAGTCTTTGATGAACCTTCTATAGAAACCAGCATGACCAAGGAAACTTCTTATACCTTTGATATCTGTGGGGTATGGCATTTTCTCGATTGCATCAACCTTAGCCTTATCGACTTCAATACCTCTTTCAGAAATTTTATGTCCTAACATGATGCCTTCATTAACTATAAAGTGGCACTTCTCCCAATTCAAGACAAGATTGGTGTCTTTACATCTCTGTAAGACTCGATCAAGGTTGTTGAGGACATCATCAAAGGAAGACCCGTAAACAGAAAAGTCATCCATGAAAACCTCGACAATCTTTTCACAGAAGTCACAGAATATAGCCATCATACATCTTTGAAAGGTGGCAGGTGCATTACATAAGCCAAAAGGCATACGTTTGTAAGCAAAGCTACCGAAAGGGCAGGTGAAAGTGGTTTTCTCCTGATTAGATTGTGCAACTGGTATTTGGGAGAAACCAGAATATCCGTCTAGAAAGCAGAAGTGTGTGTGTTTGGACAGCCTTTCTAGCATTTGGTCCATAAAAGGCAAAGGGTAATGATCTTTCCTAGTGGCTTTATTCAGTTTCCTAAAATCGATCACCATCCTATAGCCAGTAATAATCCTCTGTGGGATCAATTCATCCTTATCATTAGGGACAACGGTAATGCCTCCCTTCTTAGGGACGCAATGCACCGGACTCACCCAATCGCTGTGAGCAACAGGATAAATGATACCTGCTTCCAGGAGCTTTAGTATTTCTTTTCTTACTACCTCTTTCATCTTAGGATTTAATCTCCTTTGATGATCAGCAACTGGTTTAGAATCAGGATCAGTTTTAATCTTGTGCTGGCATAGGGTAGGACTAATGCCCTTAAGATCATCAAGAGTATATCCAATAGTGGCACGGTGCTTCCTCGGAGTTTTTAGTAACTTCTTTTCTTCATGCTCTGAGAGGCTAGCACTAATAATAATAGGATATATCTCTTTTTCATCAAGATAAGCATACTTAAGAGTATCAGGCAACTGTTTAAGCTCGAACACAGGATCACCCTTTGATGGGGGTGGATCCCCAAGCAGTTCAACAGGCAAATTATTCTTAAGGATAGGATATTGTTCTAAGACAACTCTATCTATCTCATCCCTTTCATCCATATGCATATCATTCTCATGCTCAAGCAAGTATTGCTCTAAGGGATCAGTAGGAGGCACGGCAATAGAGGCTAAGGCAATAGTTTCATCCCTACTAGGCAACTCCTTTTCATGAGGTTGTCTACCAAACTTAGAGAAATTGAACTCATGTGACACACCTTAAAAGCCAATAGTGACAGTTTGCTTCTCACAATCAATATGAGCATTGACAGTATTGAGAAAGGGTCTACAAAAAATGATGGGACAAAAGCTATCTTGTGCGGTAGCAAGAACGAGGAAATCAACAGGATACTTCGTTTTAACACACAAGACTTCAACATCCCTAACAATTCCCACAGGGCAGATAGTATCTCTATTGGCAAGCTGAATAGTGACATCAATAGGTTCTATCTCAACAGGTGCAATCTCATCTTTGATTTCATCGTATAAGGATTGAGGTATTGCACTAACACTAGCACCCACGTCACATAAACCATGATAACAATGATCTCCTATCTTAACAAAAACCAAAGGCATGCCTACAACAGGCCTATGTTTGTCTCTAACGTGAGGTTTAGCAATTCTAGCAGCATCTTGAGAGAAGTGAATATTATGTCCCTCAACATCGTCGGACAGAAGATCTTTGATAATAGCAATGCTAGGTTCAACTCTAATTTCCTCAGGGGGTGTAGGTGTTCTAATATAGCCTCTATGTATCACAGTTGAAGCTTTAGAATGATCCTTTATCCTAACAGGCAAAGGTGGTTTCTCAATGTAAGCACTGGGAACAACAGGATCATTATAGGCAATGACTTTCTCTTCAACTGGAGTGGGTTTAACTACATTGACTTCTAAAGTAGGATGATATTTAAACCACTTCTCTTTGGGGAGATCAATATGAGAAGCAAAACATTCACACAATGAAGCTACTATCTCAGAGTCAAGTCTATACTTAGCGCTAAAATCACTAAAGGTATTTGTCTCAAGAAAGGATTTAACGCAATCAAACGTGAAATTCATACCTGACTCCTTATCTTCTTCAAGCTCCCAATCTTCAGAGTTGTGTTTAATTCTCTCCAATAAATTCCATTTCAAGTCAATATCTCTCTTCATAAAAGAACCGGTACAAGAAGTGTCGAGCATGGTGCGATCATCATGAGAAAGCCGAGCATAGAAGTTTTGGATGATAATTTCTCTCGAGAGCTCGTGATTGGGGCATGAATATAACATTTATTGAAGCCTCTCCCAAGCTTGAGTGATGCTTTCTCTGTCACGAGGCCAAAAATTGTAAATATAATTCCGATCACGTTGCACTAAATGCATAGGATAAAACTTTTGATGAAATTCCAATTTCAACCGATAGTAGTCCCATGATCCAGTGTCATCACATAGCCTATACCATGTCAACGCCTTATCCTTCAAAGATAAAGGAAAGAAATTCTTCTTGACCTCATCCTCGGGCAAACCTGCAAACTTAAATAAACCACAAACTTCATTTACATAGATTAGATGCGAGTCTCGATGTGATGTTCCATCTCCTGTAGAAGGATTAGCCAGCAGTTTCTCAAGCATACCCGAAGGAAATTCAAAGCAAATATTTTTAGTAGGTGCAGAAGGTTGAGGAGCAACTATTTGTGCTTCCGTTCGAGGTGAACATACCCCGAACAAGCCCCTCAAAGGATTAGTATCCATAGTGACAAGTGACAATAAATTTCAGCACACTATATGAATGTTTCCTTACCAAGTTCCACTTACCAAAGGCGCTTCACTCCCCGGCAACGGTGCCAGAAAAGAGTCCTGATGACCCACAAGTATAGGGGATCAATCTAGTCATTTCGATAAGTAAGAGTGTCGAACCCAACGAGGAGCAGAAGGATCTCACAAGTGGTTTTCAGCAAGGTAAAATCTGCAGGCACTGAAATTGTCGGTAACAAGTGATTGTGTGTGAGATGATTCGTAGCAAGCAACAAGTAAAAAAATTAGCAACGGTGCAGCAAAGTGGCACAATCCCTTTTGTAGCAAGGTACAAGCATGGACAAAGTCTAATAGGAGGAAAAACGCTCCCGAGGACACACGGGAATTTCTGTCATGCTAGTTTTATCATGTTCATATGATTTGCGTTCGTTACTTTGATAGTTTGATATGTGGGTGGACCGGCGCTTGGGTACGGCCCTTACTTGGACAAGCATCCCACTTATGATTAACCCCTCTCGCAACCATCCGCAACTACGAAAGAAGAATTAAGACAAAGTCTAACCATAGCATTCAACTAGTGGATCCAAATCAGCCCCTTACGAAGCAACGCATAAACTAGGGTTTAAGTTTCTGTCACTCTAGCAACCCATCATCTACTTACTAATTTCCAATGCCTTCCTCTAGGCCCAAATAATGGTGAAGTGTTATGTAGTCGACGTTCACATAACACCACTAGAGGAAAAACAACATACAACACATCAATTTATCGAACGAATACCAAATTCACATGACTACTATTAGCATGACTTATCCCATGTCCTGAGGAACAAAAGTAACTAATCACAAAGCATAATCATATTCATGACCAGAGAGGTAATGAGTAGCATCAAGGATCTGAAAATAAACCCTTCCACCTAGTAATCCCACTAGCATCAACTACAAAGAGTAACCAACACTACTAGCAACTTAAAAGTACCAATCGGAGTTGCGAGATGGAGATTGGTTACAAGTGATGAACTAGGGTTTGGAGATGAGATGGTGCTGATGAAGATGTTGATGGTGACGAGTCCCCTCCGATGAGAGGAGTGTTGGTGATGACGATGGCGATGATTTCCCCCTCCGGGAGGGAAGTTTCCCCGGCAGGATCGTCCTGCCGGAGCTCTAGATTGGTTCTGCTCAAGTTCCGCCTCGTGGCAGCGGCGAATCCATGAAAAAGCTCCTCCCTGACTTTTTACCGGACGAAATCCTTCATATAGCAGAAGAGGAGGGCCAGTGGGCCAGCAGGCTTCCCAAAAGCCCTCATGGCGCGGCCTGGGGGTGGTCGCGCCGTGCAGGCTTGTATGGCGCCCCTCTGGCGCTTCTTCGGCCCAGTATTTTTTATAAATCCGGAAAAAATCCTCCTTGATTTTTACGGCGTTTGGAGTTGCGCAGAATAGGTATCTCAACTTTGCTCCATTTTCACGCCAGAATTCCAGTTGCCGGCATTCTCCCTCTTCATGTAAACCTTGCAAAATAAGAGAGAAAAGGCATAAGTATTGTACCGTGAAGTGAAATAACAGCCCAAGAAGCAATAAATATCAACATGAAAACATGATGCATAATGGACGTATCAGTTGGCCCGGTAGTATATTTGCGCTACCATGGGCTCTGCGGTAGTACCGCTGCAGCGAGCAATAGTACCGCTGGGCTCCGGCTGTAAGTGGTGGTAACGGTGATTCCTTCCCCACTATATTAAGGTGGTATTCTTCCCCCTTGGTCTAATCTATCCGTTGAGCTCATGGTCTACCCCCATTATTGACCTTCTTAGATCTTGCTAACTCTCAATCCCTCCAATGATTCTTGCTCTTTCTTGAGGGAAAAGAGAGAGGAGATCTAGATCCACATCTCCACCAATCACTTTCTCGTGTATGTGAGGGGAACCCCTTGGATCTGGATCTTGGAGTTCTTTGTGAGCTCCTTGTTCTTCCTCTCATATTTCTCCATAGCTTTTGTTGTTGTGGAGGGATTTCAGTGTGAGGGACTTGACCACTTCATGTGTTCTTGCCATTGCATTAGTAGCATCGGTTTGAGTTCTCCACGGTGATACAAGGAATTGAGAAGTTGAGAAGCTTATTACCTTTTGGTACTTTGTACCCTAGATATTGTTCTTCGTGGATGCTTTGGCGTCCTAGATGCTTGGTGGTGTCTCGGAGCTCAATCATTGTGGTGTAAAGCTCCGGCCAAGCGTCGGGGTCTCCAATTAGGTTGTGGACATTGCCCCGAGCAATTTATACGGGTACCGGTGACCGCCCCAAGGTTTGCCATTTGTACGGGTTCGGTGACCGGCCTCAAGGGTCCCTTAGTGGAATCACATCATCTTGCATTGTGCGAGGGCGTGAGGAGATTACGGTGGCCTTAGTGGCATCTTGGGGAGCACTGTGCATCCACACCGCTCCAACAGAGATTAGCATCCACAAGGGTGTGAACTTCGGGATACATCATCGTCTCCGTGTGCCTCAGTTATCTCTTACCCGAACCCTTTACTTATGCACTTTACTTTGTGATAGCCATATTGTTTCTTGTCATATATCTTGCTATCACTTACTTGTTTATCTTGCTTAGAATAAGTTGTTGGTGCACATAGGTGAGCCTAGTTATTTTAGGTTTTGTGCTTGACATATTAAACGTTAGTTTTGTTCCGCATTTGTTCAAGCCTAAACCGTAATTATTTTAAAGCGCCTATTCACCCCCCCCCCCTCTAGGCGACATCCACGTCCTTTCACTTAGGGAGGAGTTCCTCTCCTCTAGGACTCCTCCCACCTACCACCATTGGGAAGCATGGGCCCCTGAGGTCGGCTGCCCAGCCCACCAGGGGCTGGTGTGCCACCTCCTCAGCCCATGTTGTCCCCCGGGAAGGGTGGTTCCTTCCTGGTGGACCCCCGGAACCCTTTGGTACTCCGGTGTATCACTTGGAACGCCTGAAACCTTTTCGGAACTCGAATACCTCTTTCCTATATATCAATCTTTGTCTCCGGGCCATTTCGGAGCTCCTCGTGATCTCCAGGAGTCCGAACAACCTTCGGTCACCATCATTCATAACTCAACTATACCAAATCATCACCGAACCTTAAGTGTGCAGACCCTGCGGGTTCGAGAACTATGCAGACATGACTTGAGACACTCTCCGTTCCATAACCAATAGCGGGACCTCAATGCCCATATTGGCTCCTACATATTCTACGAAGATCTTTATCGGTCGAACCACGATGTCAAGGATTCAATCAATCCCGTATATTGTTCCCTATGTCCATCGATATGTTACTTGCCTGAGATTCGATCATCGTTATCTTTATACCTAGTTCAATCTCATTACCCGCAAGTCTCTTTACTCATTCTGTAATACAAGATCCCGTGACTAACTCCTTAGTCACATTGCTTGTAAGCTCATTGTGATGTTGTATTATCGAGTGGGCCCTAGAGATATCTCTCCGTCATACGGACTAACATATCCTAGTCCCGATTCACGCCAACCCAACAGACACCTTTGGAGATACCTGTATAGCACCTTTATAGTCACACAGTTACATTGTGACGTTTGATACACACAAGGCATTCCTCCGGTGCTCGGGAGTTGCATGATCTCATGGTCATAGGAACAAATACTTGACATGCACAAAACAGTAGCAATAAATTGACACGATCATATGCTGCATTCATAGTTTGGGTCTTGTCCATCACATCATTCTCCTAATGATGTGATCCCATTATCAAATGCCAACTCATGTCTATGGTCAGGAAACCTTGACCATATTCAATCAACGAGCTAGTCCTTAGAGGCTCACTAGGGATAGTGTGTTGTCTATGTATCCACACATGTATTTGAGTTTCCAATCAATACAATTCTAGCATGGATAATAAATGATTATCATGAACAAGGAAGTATAATAACAACTAATTTATTATTTCCTCTAGGGCATATTTCCAACACTTTGCCGACAATAGCAAGTGCCTAGTCGGCACATTCTGCCACTGCCTCCCGAAAGAGCTTGTAGACACAGAGAATTGCATCTTTATTGTTGGCGTGGATGGTGATGACGCTCATCGGCCCTGGCATCTTCAGCGTGTTGTAGGCGTGGTGAGACACCGCCATGAACTTTGCCAGTGCTGGTCTGCCCCGGATTCCATTATATGGAAGGGACATATTGACAACGTCAAAAACTACTCTCTTGGTCCTGAAGTTGAGATCGCTGCCAAACGTCACCCGTAGAGTGATCTTTCCCTTGGGCAGGGATCTTCCTGGGTTGAAACCTAGGAAGGACCCTCTCGACTTGATATCCGAGTTAGAATCTGCAACCGCTTGATTATGTCAGGTGAATCAAGTTCGAGCCGGCCCCACCGTCGACCAACATCTTCGTGACTTTGAGGTTGAGAATTGTTGGTGATACCAACAATAGCAGACACCCGACGACAGTGATGCAGCCAGGGTGATCCTCGGTGTCTAAGAGATGGGAGTGTTCGACCAGTTGGGGGGCTTTCATGCCTCTGCCGCTGGTTCTGCCTCATTGACCTCACGTACCCATTGCTTGAGTTGTCGATGCGAGGAGTGCAAAGATGCACCTCCATCAACACACATGGCGTCTATTGCCTTCTGAAACTCCTTGCTTTCTAATCCTTCTTCATCTTTGTCCACATATCCATCCTCGTCGTCGGACTTCTTTTCGTGGCCCCTAGAAGGCTTACCTTTTTGCTTCTTGGCCTTGCCACGGTGATCAGCATGGACACCACGGTTCTTCTTGTCTAAACCACCTGCACCGTTCTGGACCTTCTCCTTGTCGCGCCTTTCGTATTCTTGCTTCTGCTTTTTAGCGAGCTGGTCTACTTGGTGGCACTCAGCGATGTCGCGGCCCTTGGTGAGGTGGATCTTGCAGTATGGCATGTCGGTCTTCTCCTGTGCAGCGGCTTTGTTGTCTCCAGAGCATGCATCGGATTCCTTGCCGGACCCCTCGGACTTAGCCTTCTTGCCGCCACTGGACTTGCCGGAACCTTCCACAGCCATGACTGCTTTGCCCTTGCACTTTCGATTCTGTTTTGACCTTCTCCCTTGGAGGCAGATGTGTCTTCTTCGTCGAAATTGACCTCCGCGCCATCGTCCTCCCCCGGGAGTTTTCTTCCTTCTTCGGCGTGTGCAAATTTGTCAGCCACAACATAGAGCTCGACGACATCTCACACCTTGTTGATGCTCATATCTTCGCGCATCCGTCGGTTGCATACGTTTGTGTGGAACGAGGCAATCATCGTGGTTGGATGGATGTCAGGGATGTTTTCTTGCACATGGCTGAATCCCTCAATATACTTGCGAAGGGATTCGCCATCCCTTTGGGGAAGTACATGCAGGTCGGTGTGCTGCATTGGAAGTTTGTGACCCCCATGGTATGCACCAATGAACCGATTGCACAAGTCCGGCCAAGAGGAAATGGATCTCTCTCGCAAGTTCATCAACCAACTTCTCACATTCGGATTGAGCGCCAGCAGGAAGTACTTGGCGAACACCTTCTCATTTCGTCCGCGACAGCCTGCACGACGATCGTGTAGATGTCAAGTAACTCCAATGGGCTGATCATGTCGTCGATTGTCTGGTAGTTCAGGTTTGAAGGGATGTCTGGAGAGCCAGCGGACTTTACATATCTCATGGTTGAATGTGGGGAAACCTACCTCATAAGGCAGGCTGTCGGGCACCCCACGCGCAGGCTCGTCGACAGCTAGATCTGCCCGCTCGATTGATTAGCAACGCGTCTCACGCTGCCGCTTGATGGTGGTGCATGCATCCTCCTTGCATATGTCCTTCAAAACCTGTCGTTAGTCACGCTTCTGCCGCGGGTCCATCGAGGCATAGGACACCTCGTCATGTGTACCAGATCGATGGGATGGTTGCTACTGCTGCGGGAGGCGACTACACCATGGGTGCTCTGCCAGGCTTGCTTCCAGCAGCGGGCCTTGTTTGAGCCGCATGACGCGCTTGTGAGGGACCCGCTACCTCCGGCTTGTTGTGGTTCGTGAAGCTCAGTAGGCTCTCGATGGCCAACCTCCAGTCTTATATCTTCTCCGGCGTGGGTGTGAAGTTCAGTAAACGTTGTGCCCGCGCCAGGGTTTCCTCTATGGTCCTGGGCACGGAACAACACGAGCCACGTGTGTCGCTTCTACTCCCCACTGCGCCAGGAGGAACGCTCCCCTATCCTACCATACTTTGCATTCCCTCTTCAGCAGGTTGACACTCGACATGGCCATGTGCGCCCTAAGAATGGTGCGCAGAGGTCTTGTCTGCACGTCACTCGGGGTCGTCGCTTTGCAAGCACTGGTCGCGATTATATTGTTAAGGGCGCGGTGGAGGCCCTGTTGCCACCATCGTTGCCATAGTTACTGCCGCTCCAGTGTTGTCCCCGGTCGCTGCAAGCGCGCCTTCGCGTGGTGTTGTGGCTCGCGGAACTTCGCGTGGTGTTGTGGTTGCGCTCACCAGCACGGTGGGCGTGACGATCGCCCCGGTCAAACTCGCTCGTAACCACCTGCAATGGCAGCTTAGACGAAGATGGGACAGTCGTAGACATGCCCTTGGCCTTCTTGGGATCCATGAGCGTTGGTGAAGATGCTGATGAAGTCATGTAGAATTTGATGAAGGTTCACGCAGTCGATTCCCCCCTAACTGGCGCGCTAGAGATGTCGGGGTGTGAATGACGATCTATGGGATCAAAGTGGTCCCCTGTGATTCAGGCGGGGTCACACATGCACATAAAGCATCATCAAACACATACGCACTCGGAGGTTTTTAGACAGGTTCGGGCCGCTCGAAAGCGTAAAACCCTACGTCTCGTGTTTTGGGATTATGTGTGCATGTCCAAGTACAAGAGTGCAGCAACCCGACAAGGATGTACGAGCATCGCAACTATGCGTGCAAATAGACCAAGAGTCGACCTTTCTAAAGGTAGCTATGGACCTCCATTTATAGTGCAAGGGGCTACCACAGTGGCTAAAATGGTCTTTTCCTAGGGTGAATCATGGCCGCTATAGCTGCCAAAACTGCTGACAAGAGCTACAGTTGTACATACCTAACCCCGATAGATTAGGACAAACACATTAAATTTACCGTGAGGTGTCACACCGGTGACGTCTCCCGGCAAGGATTGCCCCTCCTTCTGTGTCATTCCCCAACTACCTTTTATTCTCTTGCCACGCTGCGGGAGGGCGTCATTAAAGTTGTTGCATGCCCCTGCTATTGCCAGGGGCCTCTACAAGCTCTCACCTAACCACCTACCCGCTTGACAACTCGCTGATGTTGACAATCACCCTAATGAGGTGGAGCGATAGAGATGTGGAGGAGTCCTACAGGACGGGATGGTTGTCGGGTCTTCTCCCCCCAGGCAATGTGGCTTGCGAAGGGCTTGGTTTTGTTGCTTGTGGTTGAGCTGTATTCCGGCAAAGTGCTGCTAGACAAGGAGACCGTTGTGGTGTGTGCATAAGTCAAGATACCAAGGAACCCGTTCTCTAATACACCGACACCTGGTAACAAGTTTTTCAGTGAACAACACAACATAAAAAGGAAAACCAAGTAGAAAAAGGAAACCAATAAAAAACAATAAATGACAAGCGAGCTAGGGACGCCAGCAAGCGAGCAAGGCGCCCTAGCCAGGGCCATGCTGCAAACCTTAGTTGGCGCTGAGGGCGCTAATTAGGAGATCTCAGCCAAGGAACCATAAGTGATGCTTCTTTTAGGGAAGCCACATCCACACATTCCGCCCCACCATCTTGTTTTTTTGAATAAAAGGGGTTCCCCCCTGCTCCATTTTATTGAAGCAACGAAGCGGATAAAGTTTCATGCAGCCCAAATAACCAGCATAATATCTCAGCTTGGAAACTACCAGAGAACTAAAAAGCAAAACACTTGAACGCAGGAAATCCAGCTACAGCAGCTAGCACCAAATATTACAGACACAACGAACTCATAGTTCCAGTACTAGGGGCTACAACCAAGCTATGCGCAACAATTCTCCCTTGAATTTTTCCATCTTAGCGACGAATTAGCGAAGGAGCTCCTCCTATGTGGCGTTGCAAAGCACAGCCCAATGTCAAAGAAAAGTTCGCAGTTTCACAAGGATGCAGGTTAGACTTCTCCATGAACGACCCTGGAAACAAAAATCATTCCTCAATCTCCATAAGCTCCGCAAGGAAGCCGCAACAATCATATTTGGCACAGGTATTTTCTTGTTTAGTTGCCACAAGGCACAAACGTCTTTCAAACAGGAAATATCATAATCTGGAAAAGAAACAGAGAACAGTTTCCACACACATCTAGCCACCACACAATCAAAGAATATATGTTGCACCAATTCCATTTCATTACAAAACACACAAGTAGGATCATTAACAATCCTACGCTTAGCTAAGTTGTCCCTCGTCAGCATGTTGTTATACACACACAGCCACAGAAACACATGGATCTTTTGAGGGCAAAGAATTCTCCACACATTTTCCCCAATGGTAGAAACCACACCCCCAAAATTTATAGCATGATAGAAAGATTTAACTGAATATATACCATTTTTTCTAACATCCAGATGGGGGTATCTGGAGCCTCTGTTAAATGGACAGCTTGCACAGTCTCCAGCAACTGGTTCCATCTAATTAACCCACTGTAATCAACACATCCCCTAAAAGAGAGTTTGAGATTAACCCCATCCCATACTTGCGAAATGGTGCAATCAGGTTGGTTACAAATGGAAAACAAATCCCAAAACTGCACTTTGAGGGAAGAATCCCCAGACCATATGTCATGCCAAAATTTGTTATTCTCCCCATTGCCAACAATCCACTTATAGAAATTCTTTGAGGCATTTAATGCCCAAGTGACACTCTTCCAAAAGGAGGAGCCATTTTCAGCTTTAGCCCAAAAGATATTGGGGGCAACAGTGTTATACTTGAAAGAAATAACTTTCTTCCAGTCTTTAGGTTGTGGATCAGAAAACCTTCGCCCCCAGGAGGCTAGGACGGCCATATTAAATTCTTTTAAGTTGGGTATCCCCATGCCCCAAAAAACATTCTTCCTGGTAATCAGGCCCCAATTAGCCAAATGATACTTGTGTTGGTCACCTACATTCCCCTAGAAGAAATGGGCCATTTGGGAATTAATAGCATCTATCGCCCATTTAGGGAACCTAATCACCGCCATCAAGTAGGCAGGTATACTAACTATACAAGAACAAAGTAGTATTAATTTGCCTCTCTAAGATAGATGTTGACCCAACCAACCAGAAATAGAACTAATAATCCTATCAATGATAGGTTGCAGATCCTCTCTATGCAATTTATCAAAATGAAGGGGAACCCCCAAGTAATTGATGTGAAACGAACCAATCTTGCAACTAAATATCTGGGCAAAAGATTTAGCAACTTCTTCTTCAATATTAATGGTAAGAAGGTCACTCTTATGAAAATTAATCTTCATCCCAGAAAGGTTTTCAAAACAGGACATAAACCATTTAAAATTTATGGCTTTGTCTTTGGAGTTAGCCAAAAAAAGGAGAGTGTCATCAGCATACTGTAGACCGACAATCCCTCCATTAACCACATGAGGCAGAAGCCCCGAAATCAAATCCTGTTGAGCAGCTTTAAACAGCATTTTGGAAAACACATCAGCAACTAAGTTGAAAAGAAGAGGAGATAGAGGATCCCCTTGTTTGAGACCTTTACCACCCACAAAATATGGGCCAGTTTCATCATTAATACGGACACTGAAAGTACTTTTAAGAATAACACTTTTGATCCAGGAAATCCACTTGATCCCAAAACCCCTAGATTTGAGCATATCAAAAAGAAATTCCCAGTTTTCCCTATCATAGGCTTTCTCATAATCTAGTTTGAGCACAAGCCCTTGAGTTTTGGATCTCTTAATCTCATGGATAACTTCATGGGCCAAAACCACACTCTCCAAAATAAATCTTCCTTTAATAAAGGCAGTTTGGTTTGAGGAGATCAGTCTATCCCCAATAGGGGATAATCTGGTAGTCATGGCCTTAGTCAACATCTTAACTGCACAATTCCCCGGACTAATAGGTCTGAACTTCTTCATTTCTTTTGCATCAACCTCTTTGGGAATTAAAACAATTATGGCAAAGTTCAGTTTATAAATATCCAGTTTTCCCATTTCAAAATCCCTAACCATTGCCATAAAATCATTTTTAATCAGATACCAAAAAACTTGATAAAACAGGAAGGAAAGGCCATCAGGACCTGGTGCACCATGTGCGTAGGAATTGAAAATGGCATTTTTAATTTCTTCTTCAGAAAAATCTTTTCAGAGCATATCGTTTTCCTCCTGAGTAACTAATTCATCATCCTTCCAAAAGGAAGGACCCAGACTAATATTGTGTCTTTCTTCAAAACCAAAAATATTTTTATAGAAGGACGTGGCAATCCCCAACATCTCTTTAGTAGAATGCACAGGGCCATTGTCTCCCACAAGCTCAAAGAGGTGATTCTTCCTACGATGATGATTAGCTAAGGCATGGAAATATCTGTTGTTCTTATCCCCATCTAAGATCTTCCTATCCCTGGAACGCTGCCACAAGGCAGTCTCTTCTTTCTTCCAAATATCATCCAATTCATTTTTAATAGCCTCCATACGGATCCTATCAGTCTCATTTAAGCGGTTAGTTTCAGAGAACACATCCAGGATATCAAATTCTTGAAGAAGATTTTTTCTTTTTCTTAAGGGCAGCCTCAATATTGATGCTCCAGCCCTTAATCTTTTTCTGAAGAATCCTGGTTTTACACAACCAATTCTCAACAGCCACATTACAGTATGTAGTGTTAGTCCAAGTCTTATACACTAAATCTTTAAAATTAGGTTGGTCTAACCACCACTTCTCAAAACGAAAAGGTTTGGGGGAGGTAACCCTCCTAGCTTTCGTATCCAATAAAAGAGGGGATGGTCACTTCCAACCCGAGGAAGTGCAGATAATACACACAAGGGAAATCGAGCATCCCACAAAGTGGATACAAGGACCCGATCAATCATAGCAAAAATAGGATCAATTTGGTTGTTACTCCACATAAAACTCCTATTAGCTATCTTGATCTCCATGAGGCCCCATTTGTTAATACAATCATTGAACAAGTATGAAGACTGGTTGTTAACCAGCCCATTGTTTTTGTCCATGTTAGATCTAATAAGGTTAAAATCCCCACCAAACAGCACGGGGTAGGAAATTTGGGACATGATATCATGTATTTCAGCAATGAACTCAATTTTTTTATCGTTGTAGGCAGTACCGTAGACAGCAATCAATTGCCAAACAAAACCATCATCTTTATTTTTAACAGTAATAATCATGCAGAACTTCTTATTAATAACACCTACTATCTCAAAAACATTATTCCTAAGGCCCACAAGGATGCCACCAGCAGTATTAACAGCAGGGACAGTGTGCCAGTAAAAGTCCCCCCACTAGCAATGGTTTTCAACATGTGGTTCTCAATAATCTCTTTTTTGGTTTCAAAGAAACCCACAAAATCAATTCTACGTCTACTAATAAAGTCTCCTAGGCACTGTAATTTGCCATGCTGCCCTAGACCTCTAGTGTTCCAAAAGGCACCAATCATGAGATCTTAAACAGATGGGATAAGCCACAAGGCTTGCCTTTAGTAAGAAGAGTTGGACTATCTAAAACTAAAACAACATCGCCCGCTGTTTTAGCATTAGGGCTAGTATCCTTAGGAGAGCTTTGAAATTGGTTTTCCACATCTAGATTGTCCGGGAGAACAATCTCCGGCTTAAGATCAGCAAATTGAAGACATCTTTTCTTCTCATCATCTATCATGTTGTTAATAATAAAGTCTAGTTCATTATCATTACTACCTAGACAGACATCCACTTTCTTAGCATAAGCAGCAAGGACATTCTTATCAAGACAAGAGAAGGAGTTACCTTTGAATGTCTTGGGAATCTCCAGATTTTTCTTCTTTTGATACTCCTTAGCTTTAACCATAATACTGATGTCCCCATGTCCTCTTGTAGTAGGCCTGATGGATAGAACTAGACCCCATTTAGAAGATTCCTCCTGAAATTTCCCTTTCTTTTCTGATTCAGTTTGTTCCAAGGTATCAAGAAGAGATCTCTTAGTGGAGCTGAAGATTTTAATCATCTCATCAGGAAGGCATTGCATCTTTGGAGGTTTGTCCATACATTCCTCATCAAATTCAGCCATATCAAAAAATTTCAACTGTTTAGAAGAGTAGTCCATATGGGAAGACATAGAAATTACACCAGGATGAGTGGACATCCTCATAGGAGAGACCACCATGTCATCCACAATGTCACCTGGGTTGTTAGCCATAAGATCACTTGATTTGATTTCTTTCAGAAAGTTTTCATGGTCTCCATCTGACATAAATTGGGGGTGGAACTCAGCTGTAGAAACAGCTCCTATCTGTTTGTTACTAGTAGAATAAACTGGTTTGTAACTCTGACCATAAATTGCATGCTCACCATCTAACATAGGCTGGGGGTGGGAAACCACTGCAGAAACAACACTTTTTTGCTTGTTATTAGTAGTTGAACCTGAGGTATTATTCTTAGTAAAGTTGGCCATATCTAGTTCATCTATTGGATCAGCTTCATCCTCCACACTATCCTTGTCAGTTAGGTCATTACCTCCCAGATCTTATTCCTCATCCTTATCATTGTCTAATCCATCATCATCAGGATCATCTCCATCACCCCCTTCATCTCCAATTTGATTAAATCCCTCCACCATGAAGAAAAGTAAATAGAGCTTCTTCTTCATTTCTACTAACCTCTCAAAAGGAATCTTGGCTGGATCTCTACAAGCAACTTTCACACGGATTGTTTCATAAAAGCTCTTAAAAATACCATTCCAATCCACATCCACAAGGATGCCAAAGCAAGAGGTAATTTGAGCAAAGACTTTCCACGAACACCATTTAGGTGGAATGCCCTCTATCTGCACCCAAGCTTCAACCAATTCCCCATAAGGATTTAGCATACCTTGCCATTCAACCACCTTTACAGAAACCCCATCAATAGGCAGATCAAAAGGTGGGAACTCAATCCGGTCCTCTACATTTTTCCAAGGGAGAAACCTTAGGAGATTTTTTTTTGTCTTCAAGATCCCTCATCTACCATGGCCATTCCTTGTTTCTGCAGACGATACCATTTTGTTGCATCAATAACTCAGAGGCAGAAACCTTACCTCTCACAACATGGATCAGAGCAAAAAATTTGTAGTTCATCCAACTAGATTCTACCGCCACAGGGACATCCATATGATAAAAACCTAAACCAGCTGCAACACTTCCAAAGTATGTGGTTGTAGGATGTTGACGAGCCCAAGCAGCACAGTTATTGACATTATGTCCACCCGCACAAATAAAGCATTTCTTGGGCTCAACACAATTGCCAATATAGTGACCCGGCCAACTGCAATTAAAGCAAGTCATCTCCTTATACCTGGGATCTAATGCTTGGACAGGAGGGGCTGGGATCACAGGGACCGAAGGAGCAGGCTGGGCAGGGTTACCCCCACCTGCTTGGTTCTTCTCGCCCCCCCCCCCCTTGTTCAAGATAGGGTTAGCAGCCACATGGGGGAGGAGGTTGTTGAGGTAGTGGTTGACCTTTCTGCTCAGGAGCAGCCTTCTTGCTGGGTTGGCAACGAGGAAGTCGCTGTTGTTGTTGACGACGTGGATCAATGTTCCCCTTAACCACCTCAGCAAAGGAGAGAGATCCAGGGCCAACTCCTTCCACCGAGATCTTGAATAGAGTTGGGACAGGATCAAATCTGCCTAGTCTCTTAACAAGGAAACAGTCATCCTTAGAGAACACTCTGGATCTAAAAAGATCCTTCCTGATCCATAAGGATTTTGGGAAGGGAGGGTCAGGGTTCACTGGGGGTGGCTGGGAGGAAGGAGAGGAACGACGAGATATAGGGGAAGGAATAACCCACAGTTGCCCAAAGTATTCCTCCACTGTTTCATCCCAGCTGTGTCCCACAAGGGAAGACATATTCTTAGACTACGATTTCCTCCCAACCACACATCCACTTATGAGGGGAGGGGGAACTGGTTTGGGTCCACTGGTAGGGATTTTTGGTGGGTGGCTGCGTCTGTCCTCAGAGGACCCCACCGTCAGCGCCCCATTTTTAATTGGACCCGAAGTTCCATCTCCAAGCTCTGAACCAGATATGGGCTGATCTGCTTCGACTATAGGTCCATCAGACATAAGAGCACCAATAGGAGTACAAACTCCTAATGCAGAATCCCTGGCGTTTAAGACAGAAAAATTACCTCACACAATTACCACATCAGGAACAGTATTTCCTGATGGGTTGGCACTATTTTGTGACATCTGGATGTGCCCACTGATACGTCTCCAACGTATCTATAATTTTTTATGGTTTCATGCTATTATCTTGTCAAACTTTGGATGTTATGCATGCCTTTTATATATTTTTTGGGACTAACTTATTAACTCAGTGTCAAGTGCCAGTTCCTGTTTTTTTCCATGTTTTTGACCCCTTTTAGAGTAGATTTTGAAATGGAGTCCAAACGGAAGAAAATCCCCGAAAAGATTTTTTCTGGAACGGAAGAAGATCGAGAAGCTTGAGAGCCAAGGCAGGGGAGCCACAAGGGCCCCACAAGCCCCCACCCCATGGCCAGGGGGAGGCCGCGGCCCACAGGCTTGTGGGCCCCCTGGGCGCCCTCTGCCCTAGGGGTTGCGCCTATAAATTCCCTAAACATCCCAAAAAAATGAGGAGATCATCAAAATTACTTTTCCTCCGCCGCAAGCTTCTGTCTCCGCAAGATCCCATCTGGGGCACGTTCTGGTGCCCTGTCGGAGGGGAGATTCGGATACGGAGGGCTTCTTCATCAACACCATGACCTCTCCGATGATGCGTGAGTAGTTCACCATAGACCTACGGGTCCATAGCTAGTAACTAGATGGCTTCTTCTCTCTCTTGGATCTTCAATACAAAGTTCTCCATGATCTTCATGGAGATCTATCCAAATCTTCTTTTGCGGTGTGTTTGTCGAGATCCGATGAATTGTGGATTTATGATCAGATTATCTATGAATCTTATTTGAGTTTCTTCTGATCTCTCTTATGCATGATTTCATATCCTTGTAATTCTCTTCGAGTTGTGGGTTTTGTCTAGCCAACTAGATCTATGATTCTTGCAATGGGAGAAGTGCTTGGTTTTGGGTTCATACCGTGCAGTGACCTCACCCAGTGATAGAAGGGGTAGCGATGCACGCATCATGTTGTTGCCATCAAGGGTAAAAATATGGGGTTTTCATCATTGGTTTGAGATTATCCCTCTACATCATGTCATCTTGCTTAAGGCGTTACTCTGTTTGTGACGAACTCAGTACACTAGATGTGTGCCGGATAGCGGTCGATGTGTGGAGTAATAGTAGTAGATGCAGAAAGTATCGGTCTACTTGTCTCAGACGTGATGCCTATATGTATGATAATTGCCTTAGATATCGTCATGACTTTACGCGGTTCAATCAATTGCTCGACAGTAATTTGTTCACCCACCATGATATTTTCTATTTTGGGAGAAGCCTCTAGTGAACACTATGGCCCCCAGGGTCTACTCCACACCATATTTTCAGCCTTACACTTTTTACTTCGTTGCACTTTCCGCCTTCAGATCTCACTTTGCAAACAATCTTGAAGGGATTGACAACCCCTTTGAAGCGTTGGGTGCAAGCTTGTTTGTGTTTGCGCAGGTACTCTGGACTTGACGAGACCCTCCTTCTGGATCGATACCTTTGTTCTCAAACTGAGGGAAATACTTACTGCTCCTGTGCTGCATCACCCTTTCCTCTTCAAGGGAAAACCAACGCAAGCCCAGTCTCCGTCAACGTGTCAATTTCTGGCGCTGTTGTTTGAGAAGTAGCAGAAGGATTTCTGGCGCCGTTGTCGGGGAGGAAGATCTTGTCAAGGACTCATCCAAGTAGGTGTCGCAAACTCATCTCTTGCATTTACTTTGTTTGCCAGTTGCCTCTCGTTTTCCTCGCCCCCACTTCACCAATTTTCCTTTTTTGTTTGCCTTCTTCGTTCGCCCTTCTTCTCGCTTGCTCTTTGCCGCTTGCTTGCCTGCTAAAACCCGAATAGCCCCACCAAGGGATTTTGATGCTCACTTTGCGAAGTTGGAAGAGATTGAAACAAGTGTTAAAGGCTTCATGCCTACACAGTTTGAATATAATAGTTACTTCCGTAGAGAGCTGAAGGAGCAAAATTCTTCTCTGGCTTTTATGAATAGAGATGTTGATGATATGGCCAAAGAATTCCTTGCGCTAAATTCTCAGTTTGCTCGTCTTGAAAAGTTAGTAGGCTAATTTCTGATAAGCAAGCTACTTTAGTCAATAAAATGGTTGCTAAACCCAAAACTCGTGATGAGAATCACGAAGATCTTAAAGTGCTTGGTGTGACTCCCATTGAATCTTTGTTTTCTTGTGTCAAACCTAATAATTATGGGGCTGGATATGAATCCACTTTGGTTGAAAAGTACCCGAATGATTCAGAGTCCATCTATCTTGATGCTAAAAGCATTGAAAGTGGAGTAGAAGATGTTAAAACTTTGAGTAGTAATGAAATTACTACTGTGGATTTCAAGGAATTCAATTATGATAGTTGCTCCTTGATTGAATGCATTCCTTTGATGCAATCCATGTTAAACTCTCCACACGCTTATAGCCAAAACAAAGCCTTTACCGATCATATCGTCGAATCTATGATAAAATCTCTTGAAGAGAAACTTGAATTGGAAGTCTCTATCCCTAGAAAGCTTCATGATGAGTGGGAACCTACCATCAAAATCAAAGTCAAAAACTATGAATGCAATGCTTTGTGTGATTTGGGTGCTAGTGTTTCTGCGATTCCAAAGTCTTTATGTGATGTTCTGGGTTTTAATGAGATTGAAGAGTGTTCTCTTAATTTGCATCTTGTTGATTCTACTATCAAGAAACCCATGGGAAGGATCAATAATGTTCTTATTATTGCAAATAGGAACTATGTACCCGTGGATTTCATTGTGCTTGACATTGATTGCAATCCTACATGCCCTATTATTCTTGGTAGACCTTTCCTAAGGACTATCGGTGCTATCACCGATATGAAGGAAGGGAATATTAGATTTCAATTTCCTTTAAGGAAGGGCATGGAACACTTTCCTAGAAGAAAAAAATAAGATTGCCTTATGAATCCATGATGAGGGCCGCTTATGGTTTGAGCACCAAAGACGACGATACGTGATTCTATCGCTTTTATGCCTAGCTAAGGGTGTTAAACAATAGCGCTTGTTGGGAGGCAACCCAATGAATTTATCTTTTTCTTTCTGTTTTGTTGCGTCCACACTTTAATAATTCTGTTGTGATTGTGTTTTTTGTGTTTCTTTTTGTGTTTGAGCCAACCAAAACCTTTATGACTAGTCTCGGTAATGGTTGTTTGATCCGGCTAGAAAAAGACAGAAACTTTTCGCTCATGATATGATTTTTCATTTTTATTCAGAAAGAGATTTTGAGTTGATTCTTTTTTGTTGCTGGTAGATATGCTTTTTTCCCAGGCCGTCGTAATTTTTCAGATTTTTTGAGGTACCAGAAGTATACGAAGTATACAGATTGCTACAGATTGGTCTTTTTTGACAGATTCTGTTTTTGTTGAGTTGGTTGCTTGTTTTGATGAAACTATGGTTAGTATCGGGGGTACTAGCAATGGAAAAGTGAGAATACAGTAGCCCAACATCAATATAGATAGAATTCAAGATTGCTACAGTACCAAAAGAAGTGGTAGTTTGTTTTCTTGTGCTAATGTTATCACGAGTTTCTGTTTAAGTTTTGTGTTGTGAAGTTTTCAAGTTTTGGGTGATGTTTTCATGGACGATGAGATAAGGAGCGGAAAGAGCTCAAGCTTGGGGACGCCCAAGGCATCCCAAGCCAAATTCAAGGACAACAAAAATCCTAAGCTTGGGGATGCCCCGGGAAGGCATCCCCTCTTTCGTCTTCAATCCATCGGTAACATTACTTAGAGCTATATTTTTATTCACCACATGATATGTGTTTTGCTTGGAGCGTCTTGTATGTTAGGAGTCTTTTCCTTTTTTTGTGTCGCAATCATCCTTGCTTCACACCTATTTGATAGAGAGAGACATGCACTCATCGTGATTTTGCTAGAATGCTCATAGTGCTTCACTTATATCTTTTGAGCTAGATACTTTAGCTCTATGTGCTTCACTTATATCTTTAGAGCATGGCGGTGCGTGATTTGGTAGTTGGCTTATGCTATGAAAGTAGTCCCAAAGGTGATAGATACCCAAAGAGGATGCAAAAACCTCCATCTTCATGTGCATTGAATAGAAAGAGAAGTCTTGATTCCTCTCAATTAGTTTTGAGACGTGGATTCGTTTATATTAAGAGTTATGTTAGTAGGGTGTTGTGAATCTAGAAATACTTGTGTTGAAGTTAGTGATTCCCGTAGCATGCACGTATGGTGAACCGCTATGTTAGGAAGTCTGAGCATAATTGATCTATTGATTGTCATCCTTTGTGTTGAGGTCGGGATCGCGCGATGGTTAACACCTACCAACCCTTCCCCTCAGAGTATGTGTTTAGCACTTTGTTTTGATTACTAATAAAACTTTCGCAACAAGTATGTGAGTTCTTCATGACTAATGTGAGTCCATGGTATAGATGCACTTTCACCTCCCACCATTGCTAGCCTCTCTAGTGCCGGGAAATTCTCGCCGGTGCACAAACCCACCAAATTCCTTCCTCAAAACATCCACCATACCTACCTACTATGGCATTTTCATAACCATTCCGAGATATATTGCCATGCAACTCCCATCGTTCCGTCTCATGACTTGTGTCGTCACTCTCATATTTCCATTGCATGATCATAAGATAGCTAGCGAGATGTTTCAATGTCATACGCCTTGCTAGATCGTTGCACATCCTGGTACACTGTCGGAGGCATTTCCTATGGAGTCATCATCATCATTTTGAGCTGTGAGTAAATAAAAGTGTGATGATCATCATTATTAGAGCATTGTCCCATGTGAGGGTAAAAAAAAGAAGAAGAGGCCAAAGAGCCCAAGAATAAAAAAAGAGAAAAAAGAGGCCTAAGAGCCCAAATAAAAAAAAAGAAAAAGAGAGAAGGGACAATGCTACTATCTTTTTCCACACTTGTGCTTCATGATAGCACCATCTTATTCATGATTGAGAGCTTCTTGCTTTGTCACTACCATATGCTAGTGGGAACCTTCGTTATATAACTTTGCTTGTATATTCCAATGATGGGTGATAGGGTTATAGTCCTAGGGTAGGGCCATAGGCCTTCCCTATAGGTCCTACCCAAGGACTACCCTTCATAAGGGATGAGTCCCTTAGTCAGTTCCGACTGAATTAAGGACATCCCATCATCCAGTCGGTAGCGAATCCTCCACCATCCAGTCGGGGATTAACATTCGGAGTGTATCAAGCTAACCGACTGGATTCCACTCTGCACATCGTAACCCCCCTGAAGGGAAACAGTCGTACGTTTCCACGCACCTTTATTAGCATTTAAGACATACGTTACCTGTAACGCGGGCCTTAATTCGCCACTACTCCACCCCTGCACACCGAACCGTTGTGGAGGGCAGCGCACTCTATATAAGCCGCCCTCCCCCACTGGTGGAGGGGTTAGCAATTCACTGTAATCCATATTCCACTCGACAACAAGCTCCCAAAGCACTGAGACGTAGGGCTATTACCTCCACCGTAGAGGGGCCTGAACTCATACAATCTCACCGTAGCTAAGGCTCTACCCATCCTTTCGTACCCTACACATCTACTGTCAGACTTATACCCACGACAGTTGGCGCCCACCATGGGGCCGGCGTCTAAGCGACTTCCGGCGAGTTTGCGACTACATCTTTGCATCATGTCATCCGGCGGAGATTCGAGCATGGGTCACGAGGTCCTCTTCGGCGTTCTCTCCTTCTTCATCGATGATTCGGCATGGCTTCGGGACGCCCCTCTCGATGTCGAGGCGCTTCCCCGTCGCGGGGCTACGCACTTCCGTGCCGGCGCCCGCGGTATTCTTCTTCTCCAGCAGTCGACTCCGGTGTCGACATACATCGCCGTCACGCGCCGTAACAAGCGGTCCCGCCGTCCGCGGCTCCAGCGTTGGGTGCAACACGCCCGAGCGCGTCAGAACGCGTCTTCACAAGTGGCGGTCTTAGAGTCGGTTGTGGTTGCCCCGCCGTCTGAGCGCTCGGACTCGGTTCCGACTGAGTTTCCTACCGAGTGCGTGGGTCGCGGGCCAGCAGCAGAAGTACACATGGCCAACTCCCATGAAAGTCCCCGCCATACTAGCCAGAACCGAAGCGAGATCGGCGAAACATCCGGCGCTCGCCGTCCACCTCGCCGTTCTACCAGTCGGCACACTCAGCGGAGCAACGTGGAGCTGTTCCGCACACCCATCCTCAACTTGGCTGCCGCCGCCAAGATAGCCGATTCCCTTCAGCCGACTGATTCAGAGGCTGGCAGGGGGATCGAGCAAATCCGCGCCCTATTGCACACGACGCAGCAACAAAATTCGGCCGTCTCCCTGTCGCACAACAGGATCCACAATAATTCTGTTCATGCGAACACGCATCGGTCAGTTCACAGCCCTGGTTCTCATCAGCGGCACAGGGGAGGCAGCCGTTCCTTAAATCCCGAAGATCGTCGCCGTTCACGCACCCCTCCGCAGGGTGGGCCCTACGGGTCCCGACATCATGATGATCGGCGTTCAGTCGGTGACACTTACGACCCAAGGACCGACGCGGAAGGGCATATCGCCCAACGGAGGGTCGACAGGGGCCGAACCTACCGCGATGGTCGCGATATTGACCGTCCGAGTGGAAGCAAGACCATCGTTTTTGGTCCCGAGTGTTTCAGTCGAGCAATCCGTTCGGCTGACATCCCTCCCAACTTCCGATTGGCGACGGGGATCAGCAAGTTTACAGGAGAGTCCAAGCCAGAAACGTGGTTGGATGACTACCGAGTGGCAGTCCAGATCGGAGGAGGAGACGACCACGTCGCCATGAAGAACCTCCCTCTGATGCTCGACGGCTCGGCGCGAGCGTGGCTGAACCAATTGGCCCCCTCAAGCATCTACAGCTGGGCAGATCTGGCCTGAGTGTTCATCAGGACCTTCGAAGGGACGTGCAAACGCCCTGCTGGCCTCCTGGAGCTCCAACACTGCGTCCAGAAGCAGAATGAACCCCTACGCGATTTTATTCAGCGTTGGACGACCCTCTACCACACGGTGGAGAACGTCACAGAGCACCAAGCAGTCTGCGCCTTCAAGGCAGGCGTGCGGTACAGAGATCTGTACCTGAAGTTTGGTCGAACAGGCGATATCTCCATGAGCAAGATGATGGAGATAGCGGCACGCTATGCAAACGGCGAAGAAGAAGACCGCATCCGCAGCGGCAAACACAAAACAGTCGCCGACCGAGATGGGAATAACACTCGGAAATAGAAGCAGAAAGCTCCGTCCACTCCGCAGGCAGAAGTCGCAGCTGTTACCAATGCCAAGTTCAAGGGCAAGGGGAAGGCTCAGTTCACCCCCAAGAAGAAGCATTTCAACAACCCCATCCTGGACCAGCCATGTCCGATTCACACGAAGATGGATGAAGAGGGCAACGCCATATATCCGAAGCATACCACTCGCTAATGTCGCCTCCTGATCCATGGGTTCGGCGAAGGGCAACCGAGTGAAAAGGGCAATGAGAAATATGAGGAGGACAAGGAGGATCCGTTCCCCTAAGTCCATGCAACACTGATGATTTTTGCTGATGTTGAGAGCAAGAGTCGACTGAAGCTGGTGAACAGGGAGGTGAACATGGCCACGCCTACCAACCCCACGTTCCTCAAATGGTCTCAGACTGCAATCACCTTTGATCAGTCGAATCATCCAACACACGTGCCCACCCCAGGGAGGCAAGCTCTGGTTGTCGACCCGGTGGTGGAAGGAGTCCGACTGCGCAAAGTCCTCATGGACAGCGGCAGTGGTTTGAACATCATGTACGCTGACACCCTCAAAGGGATGGGCATTCTGATGTCCAAACTCAGCGAGAGCAGCATGCAGTTCCACAGAGTCGTCCCTGGACGAAAGGCCAAGTCACTCGGCCAGATCGCGTTGGACGTCGTTTTCGGCTCCGACAAGAACTTCCGCAAGGAAAAACTGACGCTCGAGGTGGTGGACTTCCAGAGCGCTTACCACGCAATTCTGGGCCGCCCGGCGTATGCGCGTTTCATGGCCCGTCCATGTTACATATACCGGAAGCTGAAGATGCCAGGCCCGAAAGGTGTGATCACCATCACAGGCAATCGACAGCGGGCCGAGGAGTGTCTGCAGCAGGGATCAAGAATCGTCGATCATCAGATGGCCGTCCTCGAGCTTGACGAGTACAAGAAAACAGTCGACCCCGCTGACTTGATGCGTTCGAAGAAGCCAGCTTCGGAGTCCGCATTCCAGTCGGCGGGAGAGACAAAGAAGGTCAGCATCCACCCGACGGACGACGCCGCTGCCCCGACGAACATCTCCACCACCCTCGATCCTAAATAGGAAGCCGAGCTCATCCAATTCCTCCGTGAGAACTGGGACATCTTCGCATGGAAGCCTTCTGACATGCCAGGTGTTCCCAGGGAGTTGGCTGAGCACCGACTGCACGTGGATCCCGCCGCTCGGCCCGTCCGCGAGCGCGTGCGCCGGTCCGCCGCGCACAAGAGGAAGGCAATCGGGGAAGAGGTGTCCAAGCTTTTGGCAGGCAACTTCATTCGCGAGGTTCACCACTCCGAGTGGCTCGCCAATGTTGTCATGGTGCCCAAGAAGGACAAGTCGCTCCGAATGTGCATCGACTTCAAGCATCTCAATAAGTTCTGCCCGAAAGACCATTTTCCGCTCCCCCGCATCGATCAAATTGTTGATTCGACTGCGGGTTGCGAGCGTTTGTCATTTCTTGATGCCTACTCGAGCTATCATCAGATCCGTCTATATGGCCCCGATGAATTAAAAACAACCTTCATCACCCCGTTCGGGTGCTTCTGCTACATCACTATGCCATTTGGCTTGAAGAATGCAGGAGCAACCTTTATGCGCATGATCCAAAAATGCCTTCTCGACCAGATCGGTCGGAATGTGGAGGCGTATATGGATGATATCGTAGTCAAGTCATGCAAAGGTTCCGACCTGCTGACTGACTTGGCAGAAACATTCGCCAACCTTCGTAGGTACGATATCAAGCTCAACCCGGCCAAGTGTTCATTCGGTGTTCCCAGCGGAAAGTTACTCGGTTTCTTCGTTTCCGAACGAGGGATCGATGTTAACCCCGAAAAGATCGGGACCATCGTCCGAATGGAGCGGCCGATCAGAATACACGATGTCCAAAGGCTCACAGGTTGCCCAGCGGCTTTGAGCAGGTTTATCAGTCGACTCGGTGAGAAGGCACTTCCTCTGTACCGACTCATGAAAAAATTAGATACCTTCAAGTGGACAGACAAAGCCCAAGTCGCATTCGACGACCTCAAAGTCCTACATTCCACCCAGCCGGTTCTTACTGCTCCGCTCAATAAAGAGCCCCTTCTTCTGTACATCGTGGCTACAAATCAAGTCGTTAGCACTGTTCTCATAGTCGAACGAGAAGAAGAAGGCAAATCATACAAAGTTCAGCGGCCAGTGTATTACATCTCTGAAGTCCTGACTGTTGGGGAACGTCGCATGGGAAACAAAATTTTCCTACGCGCACGAAGACCTATCATGGTGATGTCCATCTACGAGAGGGGATGAGCGATCTACGTACCCTTGTAGATCGTACAGCAGAAGCGATTAGAGATCGCGGTTGATGTAGTGGAACGTCCTCACGTCCCTTGATCCGCCCCGCGAACAATCCCGCGATCAGTCCCACGATCTAGTACCGAACGGACGGCACCTCCGCGTTCAGCACACGTACAGCTCGACGATGATCTCGGCCTTCTTGATCCAGCAAGAGAGACGGAGAGGTAGAAGAGTTCTCCGGCAGCGTGACGGCGCTCCGGAGGTTGGTGATGATCTTGTCTCAGCAGGGCTCCGCCCGAGCTCCGCGGAAACACGATCTAGAGGAAAAACTATGGAGGTATGTGGTCGGGCAGCCGTGAGAAAGTCGTCTCAAATCTGCCCTAAAAGCCCCATATATATAGGAGGAGGGAGGGGGACCTTGCCTTGGGGTCCAAGGGAACCCCAAGGGGTCGGCCGAGCCAGGGGGGAGGACTCTCCCCCCCCCCCCCAAACCGAGTCCTACTTGGTTTGGTGGGAGGGAGTCCTTCCCCCTTCCCACTTCTCCTCCTTTTTTTTCTTTTCCTTTGATTTTTTCTTCCTTGGCGCATAGGATTTGGTGGGCTGTCCCACCAGCCCACTAAGGGCTGGTGTGACCCCCCCAAATGCCTATGGGCTTCCCCGGAGTGGGTTGCCCCCCTCCGGTGAACTCCCGGAACCCATTCGTCATTCCCGGTACATTCCCGGTAACTCCGAAAACCTTCCGGTAATCAAATGAGGTCATCCTATATATCAATCTTCGTTTCCGGACCATTCCGGAAACCCTCGTGACGTCCGTGATCTCATCGGGGACTCCGAACAACATTCCGTAACCAACCATATAACTCAGATACGCATAAAACAACGTCGAACCTTAAGTGTGCAGACCCTGCGGGTTCGAGAACTATGTAGACATGACCCGAGAGACTCCTCGGTCAATATCCAATAGCGGGACCTGGATGCCCATATTGGATCCTACATATTCTACGAAGATCTTATCGTTTGAACCTCAGTGCCAAGGATTCGTATAATCCCGTATGTCATTCCCTTTGTCCTTCGGTATGTTACTTGCCCGAGATTCGATCGTCAGTATCCGCATACCTATTTCAATCTCGTTTACCGGCAAGTCTCTTTACTCGTTCCGTAATACAAGATCCCGCAACTTACACTAAGTTACATTGCTTGCAAGGCTTATGTGTGATGTTGTATTACCGAGTGGGCCCCGAGATACCTCTCCGTCACACGGAGTGACAAATCCCAGTCTTGATCCATACTAACTCAACTAACACCTTCGGAGATACCTGTAGAGCATCTTTATAGTCACCCAGTTACGTTGCGACGTTTGATACACACAAAGCATTCCTCCGGTGTCAGTGAGTTATATGATCTCATGGTCATAGGAATAAATACTTGACACGCAAAAAACAGTAGCAACAAAATGACACGATCAACATGCTACGTCTATTAGTTTGGGTCTAGTCCATCACGTGATTCTCCCAATGACGTGATCCAGTTATCAAGCAACAACACCTTGTTCATAATCAGAAGACACTGACCATCATCGATCAACTGGCCAGCCAACTAGAGGCATGCTAGAGACGGTGTTTTGTCTATGTATCCACACATGTAAATGAGTCTTCATTCAATACAATTATAGCATGGATAATAAACTATTATCTTGATACAGGAATTATAATAATAACTATACATTTATTATTGCCTCTAGGGCATAATTCCAACACTGACTCCTTCCAAGCAAAGGTATCCCCACTATCAAAAACTTATCTACGGGATTTACATGACTGCGAAGAAGGTGGCTCACTACTTCCAAGACCACTCGGTGTCCGTCATTTCTGATGCTCCGTTGTCGGAAATCCTCCACAATCGGGACGCATCAGGCTAAGTGGCGAAGTGGGCAATGGAGATGTTGTACTGCGACATCAAGTTTGAGGCCAAGAAAGATATAAAGTCTCAAGCTCTGGCTGACTTTATAGTAGAATGGGTAGAACAACAGCAACCGACCCACATCTACTCGACTCATTGGACAATGTTCTTCGATGGGTCCAAGATGTTGAATGGCTCCGGCACTGGCGTTGTGATCATATCGCCAAAGGGCGACAAACTCAAGTATGTGCTGCAGATACACTTTGATTCCTCCAACAACGAGGCAGAGTATGAAGCTCTCCTCTACGGATTGCGCATGGCCATCTCACTCGACGTCCGTCGCCTGATGGTCTACGGCGATTCGGATTTGGTGGTCAATCAAGTGATGAAGGAGTGGGATGTCAGGAACCCCACCATGACCACGTACTGCAATGCGGTGAGGAAGCTCGAGAAAAAGTTTAAAGGTTTGGAGCTCCATCACATTCCACGACTGAAAAACCAAGCAGCTGATGAGTTGGCAAAACTCGGATCCACTCGGAGACCAGTCCCGAGTGACGTCTGCCTCGAGCACCTCCACCTTCCCTCAGTTAAAGAAGATCCCTTCACAGAGGAACCGGTACAACCAAAGAGCTCGACGGACCCGACCGAAGTCGAAGTACCTGCTGTGGTTGATTTGATCATGGAGATTCTTGCTGTCATCCCCGAGTGGATTGTGCCATTCATTGCATACATCCTGAGGCAAGAATTACCGGAAGATGAAGTCCAAGCCAGACAGATCGTCCGCAGGTCAAAGTCGTTCACCGTCATTGATGGCCAGTTGTACAAGGAAAGCATTTCAGGCGTCCTTCAACGATGCATCTCCCTTGAGGAGGGACAGTTGATCCTGGAAGAAATTCACTCGGGAACCTGTGGTCACCATGCCTCTTCAAGAGCAATTGTCGCCAAAGCATTCAGAGCTGGCTTCTTCTGGCTGCAGGCGAACGAAATGGCTAAAGATATGGTCGACCGATGTGAAGGCTGTCAGTTCTACTCCAACAAGTCTCACAAGCCAACATCTGCGTTGAAGACAATCCCTCTTGTTTGGCCATTTGCAGTATGGGGATTAGATACAGTCGGTCCATTCAGGACAGGCCAAGGGGGATACACACATCTGTTGGTGGCAGTCGACAAGTTCACAAAGTGGATCGAAGCCAAGCCCATCAAGAAGCTCGACGCTCTAACGGCTATCAAGTTTGTCAGGGACATCATCTCCAGATTCGGAGTACCTCACAGCATAATCACTGACAACGGAACAAACCTTGACTCAGACAGATTCAAAGGTTTTTGTACAGGCCAGGGTATCCGAGTGGATTTTGCATCTGTGGCGCATCCCCAAACAAACGGGCAAGCAGAGCGGGCGAATGGACTTATTCTGCAAGGTTTGAAGCCTCGACTCCTGCGAGAGGTGGGACATGCTGCTGGTGCATGGGTCACCGAGCTACCTTCGGTGCTTTGGGGTCTCCGCACAACCCCAAGTAAATCTACGAGGCGATCCCCGTTCTTCCTCGTTTACGGAGCAGAGGCAGTCCTTCCGAGTGATTTTCTTCACAACGCTCCACGAGTTGAACTCTTCTCCGAAGCTGAAGCAGAACAAGCAAGGCAAGACGGAGTGGATCTTCTAGAGGAGGAGCGCGAGATGGCACTGACTGGCTCAACAATTTATCAACAAGATCTGTGGCGCTTCCACGCGCAACACGTCAGGAGTCGTACATTTCAAGCTGGCGACCTGGTGCTCCGAGTGGATCAGCAGAGACCTCATAAGTTGGCTCCCGCTTGGGAAGGACCCTTCATCATCTCCAAGGTGATGAACAACGATGCATACCGACTCTACAACATCGACAGGGAAACGGACGAGCCGCGAGCATGGAACGGAGATCTCCTGAAGCGCTTCTACACGTGACCGTCGACTGAAGCAATGTAAAGAACAAGTATTGGTGAAATAATACAAAGCAGATCGAGTTTTTTTTTGCAGATTCAAAATTCTTCCGCGGTCGCAGACTCCGGTCTCAAAAAAAAAACTAAGCTGCGATCCAGAATCGCCTAAGTACTAACTTTCTCCGAGTGTGCACTTAACGTCACACTCGGGGACTTAGTTGCGATCCAGAATCGCCTAAGTACTACCTTTCTTCGAGTGTGCACTTAACGTCACACTCGGGGACTTAGCTGCGATCCAGAATCGCCTAAGTACTAACTTTCTCCGAGTGTGCACTTAACATCACACTCGGGGACTTAGCTGCGATCCAGAATCACCTAAGTACTACCTTTCTCCGAGTGTGCACTTAACGTCACACTCGGGGACTTAGCTGCGATCCAGAATCGCCTAAGTACTAACTTTCTCCGAGTGTGCACTTAACATCACACTCGGGGACTTAGTTGCGATCGAGAATCGCCTAAGTACTACCTTTCTCCGAGTGTGCACTTAACGTCGCACTCGGGGACTTAGCTGCGATCCAGAATTGCCTAAGTACTAAATTTCTCCGAGTGTGCACTTAACGTCGCACTCGGGGACTTAGCTGCGATCCAGAATCGCCTAAGTACTAACTTTCTCCGAGTGTGCACTTAACGTCGCACTCGAAGACTTAGCTGCGATCCAGAATCGCCTAAGTATTGACTTTCTCCGAGTGTGCACTTAACGTCGCACTCAGAGACTTAGCCGCGATCACAAATCGCCTAAGTACGCAGATGCCTCCGACTGTATACTACGGATACACTCGGGGACTCAACAAAACCTCATTGAGGCTCATGTGGATGTCAAAACCACTGACAATTACATGAGTAGCAGAACCTCATTGAGGCTCATGTGGATGTCAAAACAACTGACAACTACATGAGTAACAACTCGCTCCGAGTATGGCTTCACAGTCGCACTCGGATACTTAGCTGCGATCCAGAATCGCCTAAGTATTAACTTTCTCCGAGTGTGCACTTAACGTCGCATTCGAAGACTTAGCCTCGATCGCGAATCGCCTAAGTACGCAAATGCCTCCGACTGTATCCTACGGATACACTCGGGGACTCAACAGAACCTCATTGAGGCTCATGTGGATGTCAAAACCACTGACAATTACGTGAGTAGCAGAACCTCATTGAGGCTCATGTGGATGTCAAAACCACTGACAATTACATGAGTAGCAGAACCTCATTGAGGCTCATGTGGATGTCAAAACAACTGACAACTACAGGAGTAACAACTCGCTCCGAGTATGGCTTCACAGTCGCACTCGAAGACTTAGCCGCGATAACGAATCGCCTACTCAGATGCCTTCGACTATATCCTATAGATACACTCGGGGACTCAACCGAACCTCATTGAGGCTCATGTGGATGTCAAGACCACTGACAACTACATGAGTAACAACTCACCCCGAGTACGACCTGATAGTCGCACTCGACAACTTAGCTGCGATCCCGAATCGCCTAAGTACTCTATGACCTTCGAGTGTATCCTACAGATCCACTCGCAGATCCTACAGATCCACTCGGAGATTCTACAGACCCTCAGTGAGGCTCATGCAGATGTCAAGACAACTGACATACTCCGCATGTTTGCCTTTGGATTCACCAAGAAACGCCAAACAAAAACACGAGCCAAAATTGTTTCAACAACTCTTTGGCAAAAGAAGAGCAAAAGATTCGATTCAAATTCAAAGTTCACCTAAAGATAGTTGGCTCGGTGTGGATCAAGCTTACCCACACCGAACCAAGAATGTGACGGCCAACAGCAGTGGCCAAAGTTTCTTACAAACCAACACTCGGCATACCGAGGATAAAGTTTTCTCAAACGACGTCAGGACTGGCGCCGGGACTGGCAGGCTCTACGAATGTGTCCAGGTCGATCCCGTGGGCGATGCGAGTGGCGCTCTCAAGGAAGGTCTCCATGAATTCTTCGAATCGAAGCTTTTTCGTGTTGGCGACCTGCAACGCCTTCAGCTTCTCTTCGCGAGCCTCCTTGCAGTGCACTCGAACCAAAGAGAGAGCGACGTCTGCACCACAGCGAGCCGTAGACTTCTTCCACGCCTGCACTCGGTTCGGAACCTCCTCCAGACGCGTCATCAAGCCTTCCATCTCATGCCGAGACTCGTCTTTAGGCCAAAGTTCCTTGTCAATTCGGCCGACGACTTCTCTCAGTCGACCGATGAAAGGCCCAACTTTGCCCAGGCAAATGTGCGCTCGGAGCAGATCTCGATTGGCGTCCTCGCCGAGTGGAATGTTCTCAAGAATCGACCGCTCAACGTCAGCTGCTTCAGCCTCTGCGTCCATGCAAAAATCTGCAAAGACAGGACGAGCAAACAATAAGCGCCGAATGAAATGCAAATTCCGCAAGCACTCGGAAAAACAGAACTTACCACCCAGAAGCGCTATCATCTTCCGGGCCCAGTCACTGACATATTTTTCCTGTGCTATACACCGCCTGTTCAGCACTTTCATTTGTCCCATCAGCTCGGTCCTTTGCGTCTTCATTCTCTCCATTTCAGCAGTTAATGCCTTGTTTGCCTCACGGGCCTGCTCCAAGGACTTTTCTCGTTCCGCCAGCACATCCTTCATACCAACCATTGCAACCATCGCTGCATCAAGTTCACCAGCGAACTACACCTTTTCCGCCCTCAGAGCCTCGAACGTCGTTCCCATCTCGCAAGTTTTCTGCAAGTCAGCGCCAAGGGAAGATCAGACAAAGTCAACAAGGACAACAGTATACATTCTAAGTTCTTCAGACCCCAGCCGACGCAAGCAGTCGACAGCGGTCTCGGGGACTACACCCAGTGGGTTCACTAAGAGTGACCCCACTGGCATGAAGCTCAAACAGGTCCGCCCTATTTGAGATACATGACAACAAACAACCCTATGAGGTTACTACTACCCGGCCTGAGTAACATTACTCTCGGGGACTCATCCAGTAGGTGCACTCGGAGTGCCCCCACTGCTAGCATTCGAACAGATCAATTTTTGATCTTAACAAGTTAAAGAACATATGCATAAAGACAACTGCCGGTGCAAGCACTCGGCAGAAGTCTCGGGGACTACACCCACTGGGTTCACTAAGAGTGAACCCATCGTAAAACAATCATACAATATCCGACTGTGTTGATCAAACACCCACTGGGTTGCAGGAGGAAAGTAAATACTTACTAGCCCACTTACTCGGATATCGTCCCGCAGTTCCAAGCTTCGCTTGTACACAGACGCGATGGAGTCGTACGCTTTCTTGGCCTCTCCCGCCATCAGCTCCGCATGCACCATGACTCCCTTGGCTGCTCCCACCTGATCTTCCGGGAGGCGCTGGACGCTGTACTCGACAGTCGACGGTCCTGGCATCGTCGGAGGCTCCTTGGACATCCCAAGGCCCGCTCCAGTCGGTTCAGCAGCAACCAACACCGTCTCAATCGACGGCATCGCCTCAGTCGGCGGCACGTCCGCGGCGAGAGCAGTAACCGGCGGAACATCCTCAAGGACAGGCACCGCAGCTTGCTCAGACCTCCCCTGGTCACCCTCATCCACGTAAATCGCCCCTGAGAGAAACCCGACCGAACGGCGTGAGATCGTAGGAAAAAAGACAAGACCGAAGATAGAATTCGTGATGCAATAACGTAAACTCTCGGAATCGCTACGACGCACCTGGCTGGGATGTGACAACATTGTCCATGTCCATGGGATCGTCCCCCTGGCGTGCCGGAGAGGTGGCAGAGGTAGCAACACTGTCGAGTGAAATTCATTCGACCAATAAGCAGGAATTCAATCGAATATCGGAAGAAGTTAGAAGAATAATGCACTTACGTCGAGGTGACGGGAACGGTGACCCTCATCCGCGGCAAAGCCTTCCGAGGTTTAGATCCACTCGGTTTGGCCACCTTAGAGGGCTGACCCGTAGGCTCAGCAGCAGCGTCCCTGGTCTTTTTGATGCTCCGAGCACTCGGAACCACGGGAGCAGTTGGCGGCGCGCTCGGAACTGCAGGAGCGGTTGGCGGGACACTCGAGGATGCTAGAGGAGCCGAGGGAGCCGCGGGTTCGTGTCGGCGTTTGGTTCGAAGCTCTGGCGGCGGGGGAGGCGAGTTCTGCTCTTCGTCTTCCTCCTCCTCTTCCCCAGACTCCTCCTCCGTCTCCCCACTATCGGAGACGTACTCGACGCTCTCCACGCTGCCCTCCTCCTCCTCCTCGGCCGGATTCCCGTTCGAGACGGGAGAGAACCAGTTGGTCCACTTCTGCATAAGATACAGCCGACGACATCAGACGTCAGACGGTGATTCAAGAAAGCAATAAATCTAAGACAGTTATGTGCACTCGACAAGTTGTACTCACCTCGTTCGGAGGAGGGTTGTCCACGCGGAAAGCCTTCACTCGCGGGGACCCTCTAGGGTTTTCGCAGGCGCCCGTGATGTTGAGCACCCACGACGCCACCGTCTCCCCGGTCACGCACTCGACGTTGGTTTGAGTGGAGTCTTCGGGCCCCGTGTAGTGCCACATGGCGTGGTCTCGGGCCTGTAGTGGCTGGATGCGCCGGCCGAGGAAAACCTCCAGCAAATCTATGCTGGTGACTCCCTTTCTGACGACATCTAAGAGTGCGTCGACCAGAGGCTGGATATGGATCCTCTCCGCCTTCGTGAGCACGAGCTGTTTAGGAGGAGCTGGTCGATCTAAACTAAAAGGAGGCAGCCCTGTTGTGGCATTCGGGCAAGCAACGTCCTAGCAGTAGAACCATGTCGACTGCCAGTTCCTAACCGATTCACTCAGCTGAAGAGCGGGATAACTACTTTTGCTCTTCTTTTGGAAGCCTAAGCCTCCGCAGAGCTGGAGAAGGTGAGTTTTATCATCCGACTGATTAAGTCGTTTGATGGTTTGGGATCTAGCAGAGAAGATATGTTTGAAAAGCCCCCAATGAGGGGGACAGCCGATGAAGCACTTGCATAAGACTATGAAAGCATAGAGATGAGCTATGGCATTCGGGGGAAAGTGGTGGAGCTGCGCCCCGAAGTGGTTCATTATGCCTTTGAAGAAGGGATGTGGGGCAGGGAGAAACCTCGATGCACGTGGCTGAGCAGCAGGACGCGCTCCCCCTCCCGGGGCGCTGGTTCGGTCTCGTCCTCCGCCGGCAACCTCCACGACTTGTGCGCGATCATCCCATGCTCCACCAACTCCAGTAGGTTCTCCTCCATCACCGTGGAGGGGAGGAAGTCCCCCTGGATCCATCCCGCCGGTAGCGTTCGCTGCCTCCGCTGAGCAGGAGCCGCTGCCTTCCCTTTCTTCTTCCGTGCCTCCAGCTTGCTAGTCTGCCCCTTGGTCATGGCGGAAGCTGCGGATTCGCGAGGGAGAAGGAGGAGGAAGGAGCTTGAGGTGCGCAGAGGATGGCGAGGGAAGGGGAGCAAAGGCAAGGTATCCGGCGAGTGTAACGAAGAAACCCTCACCGCCGAGGTTTAAATAAGGTTCTGACTGGGTCGCTGGCAAGTGGCCCCGAAATCTTATCCCCCGACCGGTCGCGGCGACATCAGTGGAGAAGTTGAAGGTGCGGGGATCGAGGCGTCAGGTACTACTCGAGCGCGATGTCGTCACCCCCGCTGAGCGCGCGGTAACCGAAATTTGAGGATCCCGGAAAATCCACCACTGTCAGTTGACTGGTCACGTCAGAAGATACCGCGGGAGCACTCGGTTCCCGACAGTTCGTTTCACGAATACTTCCACTTGGATCGTTGATCAAAGGAGATAAAATGTATCAAGGCAAGCAATGCCAAAGTCGCATCCGTACCAGTCAGATCCATACTTCAAGCATCGCTTCCTCGTTCCAACCCCAATCCATTCAGGGACTAATGATGGGGTTATAGTCCTAGGGTAGGGTCATAGGCCTGCCCTATAGGTCCTACCCAAGGACTACCCTTCATAAGGGATGAGTCCCTTAGTCAGTTCCGACTGAATTAAGGACATCCCATCATCCAGTCGGTAGCGAATCCTCCACCATCCAGTGGGAGATTAACATTCGGAGTGTATCAAGCTAACCGACTGGATTCCACTCTGCGCATCGTAACCCCCCTGGAGGGAAACGGTCG
This sequence comes from Hordeum vulgare subsp. vulgare, assembly GCF_904849725.1. Taxonomy (NCBI): domain Eukaryota; kingdom Viridiplantae; phylum Streptophyta; class Magnoliopsida; order Poales; family Poaceae; genus Hordeum; species Hordeum vulgare. Next base: position 83,608,120 of record NC_058520.1, read on the forward strand.
TACGTTTCCGCGCACCTTTATTAGCATTTAAGACATACGTTACCTGTAACGCGGGCATTAATTCGCCACTACTCCACCCCTGCACACCGAACCGTTGTGGAGGGCAGCGCACTCTATATAAGCCGCCCTCCCCCACTGGTGCAGGGGTTAGCAATTCCCTGTAATCCATATTCCACTCGACAACAAGCTCCCAGAGCACTGAGACGTAGGGCTATTACCTCCACCGTAGAGGGGCCTGAACTCATACAATCTCGCCGTAGCTAAGGCTCTGCCCATCCTTTCGTACCCTACACATCTACTGTCAGACTTATACCCACGACAATGGGCTTCCTCAAAATTTCCCTAGGTCTTCATGAGCAAGCAAGTTGGATGCACACCCACTAGTTCTACTTTTGAGCTTTCACATACTTATAGCTCTAGTGCATCTCTTGTATGGCAATCCCTACTCATTCACATTGATATCTATTAATGGGCATCTCCATAACCCTTTGATATGCCGAGTCAATGTGACCATCTCCTCCTTTTTGTCTCACAACCACCACCACACTCTATTCCACCTATAGTGCTATATCCATGGCTCGCGCTCATGTATTGTGTGGTAGTTATAAAAAGTTTGAGAAAGTAAGAGTGCGAAAACAATTACTTGGCCAATACTGGGGTTGTGCATGATTTACATTAGTTGTGTGAGGATGATGGAGCATAGCCAGACTATATGATTTTGTAGGGATAACTTTCATTGGCCTTGTTATTTCGAAAGTTCATGATTACCTTGCTAGTTTGCTTGAAGTATTATTGGTTTCATGTCAATAGCAAACTATTGTTTTGAATCTTACGGATCTGAACATTCATGTCCCGTGAAAGAAGTTGCAAAGGACAACTATGCTAGGTAGCATTCCACATCAAAAATTCATTCTTTATCACTTCCCTACTCGAGGACGAGCAGGAGTTAAGCTTGGGGATGCTTGATACGTCTCCAACGTATCTATAATTTTTGATGGTTTCATGCTATTATCTTGACAAACTTTGGATGTTATGCATGCCTTTTATATATTTTTGGGACTAACTTATTAACTCAGTGCCAAGTGCCAGTTCCTGTTTTTTCCATGTTTTTGACCCCTTTTAGAGTAGATTTTGAAACAGAGTCCAAACGGAAGAAAATCCCCGAAAAGTTTTTTTCCGGAACGGAAGAAGATCGGGAAGCTTGAGAACCAAGGCAGGCGAGCCTCAGGGGCCCCACAAGCCCCCACCCCGCGGCCAGGGGGAGGTTGCGGCCCACAGGCTTGTGGGCCCCCTGGGCGCCCTCTGCCCTAGGGGTTGCGCCTACAAATTCCCTAAAAATCCCAAAAAAATGAGGAGACCATCGAAATTACTTTTTCGGCGCCGCAAGCTACTGTCTCCGCAAGATCCCATCTGGGGCACGTTCTGGTGCCCTACCGCAGGGGAGATTCGGATACGAAGGGCTTCTTCATCAACACCATGACCTCTCCGATGATGCGTGAGTAGTTCACCGTAGACCTACGGGTCCATAGCTAGTAACTAGATGGCTTCTTCTCTCTCTTGGATCTTGAATACAAAGTTCTCCACGATCTTCATGGAGATCTATCCGATGTAACCTTCTTTTGCGGTGTGTTTGTCGAGATCCGATGAATTGTGGATTTATGATCAGATTATCTATGAATCTTATTTGAGTTTCTTCTGATCTCTCTTATGCATGATTTCATATCCTTGTAATTCTCTTCGAGTTGTGGGTTTTGTCTGGCCAACTAGATCTATGCTTCTTGCAATGGGAGAAGTGCTTGGTTTTGGGTTCACACCGTGGGGTGACCTCACCCAGTGACAGAAGGGGTAGCGAGGCACGCATCATGTTGTTGCCATCAAGGGTAAAAACATGGGGTTTTCATCATTGGTTTGAGATTATCCCTCTACATCATGTCATCTTGCTTAAGGCGTTACTCTATTCGTCATGAACTCAATACACTACATGCATGCTGGATAGCGGTCGATGTGTGGAGTAATAGTAGTAGATGCAGAAAGTATCGGTCTACTTGTCTCGGACGTGATGCCTATATGTATGATCATTGCCTTAGATATCATCATGACTTTGCGCGGTTCTATCAATTGCTTGACAGTAATTTGTTCGCCCACCGTGATATTTTCTATTTTGAGAGAAGCCTCTAGTGAACACAATGGCCCCCAGGGTCTACTCCACACCATATTTTCAGCCTTACACTTTTTACTTCGTTGCACTTTCCGCCTTTAGATCTCATTTTGCAAACAATCTTGAAGGGATTGACAACCCCTTTGAAGCGTTGGGTGCAAGCTTGTTTGTGTTTGCGCAGGTACTCTGGACTTGACGAGACCCTCCTTCTGGATCAATACCTTGGTTCTCAAACTGAGGGAAATACTTACTGCTCATGTGCTGCATCATCCTTTCCTCTTCAAAGGAAAAACCAACGCAAGCCCAGTCTCCGTTAACGTGTCAATTTCTGGCGTTGTTGTTTGAGAAGTAGCACCCACCCACCAGGTGTTTCATGGGCAGCACCCCATGCTGTTTCGAAGTAGAAACTCCATCTACCCAACCTAAACAGGTGACATTGTCTGAACTTAGTTGATCAGGAACATCCATATTGTAATCCGTTTGCTAGGGTGCAATTTTTTGGTTTAAGAATTTGTAATCCTTATCACTGCAGGATTCTACCAACCCAGCTACAATCACAGGATTAGAAACTCCAATTCTATGTCCTCTGTCAACATGTTCAGAGTCATTGTGTGACATGTCTACAGTGTCAGGAGTAGAAACTCCATTCTTAGGTTTATCTAACAAATCCCGTGTATTCGACACAAATTGAACATCGCTAGTGTCTCGGGATGGATTCCTACTACTGGCCTCGGCTAATTTTGGCAAAAGTTCAGGCAACACCTCACGAACATCAGCAACTAAATCTCCATTAAGATTGAACTGCTGATTATTCGATTTAACAAAAACAACGTCCCTGTCCCTATCCCTAATCAAATTAGGAAACCGAGAGCCATGTACAGAACCAGAGAAAGGAGCACGCACTTGAATACGTGGATGAATCTCCCCTCGATCTCTCGGCCATGGCGGCGGTTCGAAGAGACGAAGCAGCTCCTTCCCCGCCTTATGTCCTCGCCGCGAAGTGGTCCGCCGCGAAGCACGCCCGCCGGGAGCCCGAAGGATCAACTGGCGTGAGGAGGGTTGACCCCCGGCGGCAGCGCCTCGCGAGGAATCTGGGACAGCTCCAGCACCGGCGGTGGGTTGATGTTGAGGAGGAACGGAACCGCCGTCTTGAATCGGCTCCACTTCATCGCCACTCCTGGATCCGTAGCCTCTGCCTCCCGCATCGCCCAATACACGAGCTCGTAGTCCATGCCTCCGTCGTCGCTGCAGAAGCGTGCTCGTTCCGCAAAAGTCGCCATGCGGATTATCTCCACCATAATCCCCGGCCAGCTTGTCCGGTCCGGGAACTTCCCTCGAACCACCCGAAGCATCTCCGCGCGGGCCTTCGACGAACGAAGCTCTGCTGTTGGCAGTAGCATCACCGGAGTTGGAACCACGAGGGCCCGCGGTGGCGACACCATCCCCGCACGGAGTCGCCGCACTCGGATCCGTCTCCTCTCGCGTGCCATCGAGTTGTTGAGGAAGAGGAGAGGCCGAGGAAGGAGAAGAGCACCCGAGGCAGTCGCGGCCGCTGGCGGACGGGAATGGACCCCACCATCTTGTTTGTCCCGTGCAGTAATCGATTACTACCTGAGAGTCTGATTCTTCTTTCACTCTAGAAAACCCAAGAGAATTTGCAAATTCCAGACCATCTCGCATTGTCAATGCTTCAGATGTTACTACTTACTATATCACCTGCATGAGGAATGTATCTGCTTTGAGCTGCCACGAAGTTGAAGTTCCCACTATTATCTCTTAGTACAGCTGTTGTCGCTTCAGCTCCCTCATCAACAAAGAAAGCATCGTCAACTTTTAATTTCACGGACCATAAATGATGCTAAATTCAGCTAATTGTTGCAGACCGTCTTTATTCGACTGTATTCCGATATCTTGCAGACCGTCTTTAAGCGACTGCCTGATGTTAAGCCGAAGCCCGTCGAAGCTGATCTCCGATCCCTGAGTTGATCAGAATGCTCACACACGTTTCCCGTACGGAGAGTATGGCGCGACATGCACGAACGGCCGTTCGTCGCCCCAGATGGCGCGGCGTCACTGTACCCATGCATATGATGATATGAACCGTCAAATAATACAGCAAAATAGAATCTTGGTTGCCTTTAGCTCCTGGCACGCATAAGAATCTGAGCTTATCCTCCACCACCACACTCGTGGACGTGACCTGCCGCGGCCGGAGAAGGCGCCGGAAGGAGAATATATCATATCGGTGCAGGTGTGCAGATTCGGCGGCCGGCCGGTCGACTCGCGTACATGCGATCGGTCGACACACGTCCAAAGGGGCCGCGGAACAAGCGGCTATAAAAGGGGACGCAGGCCTCGACATACTGAGCACATCATCGAGCGACACCAAACAACTTCACTTGCTCGATCGGCCAAAGCAAGCAAGCGACCATGGGCGGCGGCCACGACATGCACGGCGGCCACAACGGCGGCGTGAAGGGCTTCGTGTCCAGCCTTGTCGGCGGCGGCAAAGGCCACGGGCAGCACGGGTACGGCGGCCAGGGGTACGGCTGCGACCAAGGCTACGGCGGCCACGGGCAGCAGCACGGGTACGGCGGCGGCCATGTGCAGCAGCACGGGTACGGCGGCCATGGGCAGCAGCAGGGGTACGGCGGCCACGGGCAGCACGGGTACCCTCCGCCCGCCGCCGGGGCTTGCCCCCCGTACGGCGGCTACGGCGGCGGCTACCCCGCGCAGCCCGCGCCACACCACGGTACGTGACTATACCAAAGTTCGAGCTGGGAGCAGTACGTGTGATACATACTGTTTTTGAACGCACTAGCAAAAGGGTCCAAGCGTTGTAACGGGAGAAAGAAAATACCACACGGCATACGCTCTTAATTTATAAAAAAGTCTATAATTTGAGAATTTATAGTTACGATACAAATAAAGATGGTCTTATCCTACAAAAATGCAGTTCAAAATTTCACAGGTTATTTTAACACGGCTTGCATGTAGATTTAATACGTACAAAGAATCAGTCAAGTGACATTCAGTTTCATCTCTAATCCTGATTTTGTTGACGTGTTCATCCCCAACCCGGATGAGTGCCGGTATGAAAGAAAGACGAATAATGACTTATTTATTAAGATTGCACCCTATATAATATTTTTATTAAACGTTTAACAGATATATCGTATTTAAATTCTACATATTTTTCTAATCAAATTCTATGTATAATATGTTAAATTTGAAGTTGCGGTTTAAAAAATATAAGTATTTTAAAAAATATTTAATATATACTACGAGTTTAATGTCATAAACAGTAAGGACTTTTTTATAAAATCACCTCAATGGGTTTTTCGACGGAAGCGATAACCTCTTTATTATTAGGTAAAGATACATACTTTTGCTCGCAGGTGGCCACATGGGGTCGTACCACACCGGGCACGGCGGCGGGCACGGCTACTCCGGCGGGAAGCACATGGGCGGCGGCAAGCACGGGCACGGTGGCAGGAAGTGGAAGTGAAGTGGCCGGCGGATAGCCGCCGGTCGGTCGCGCGCCCGCGCGCTCACGAACGCACGCATCGGCATACTGCCGCGTGCCCTCTGGTTAAGTGGCCATGCTCTGTACGTATACGTACGTAAATAAAGGGCTACGTACCGGTTGCGCCGCGGGCGTGTGGTGCCTACGTTATCTTATAGCTTGAGCTGGTGGTCACTTCTCTGTTGTGGTGCCGTGAGCGGGGTGTATGCCAGACGACCTATTACAAAATAAATAAGAAAGTCTACAGCTCGTACAGTATGTACGCAGCAATATTCTATCCCAAATGCTTATAATAGTGCAGCTGCACTATTTCACAAACGAACACACTCTTGTTTTGACATCTGATACCGTATATATTACCACGACATGTGTACTAGCGACGGTAGTACAGAAGTTACATCTAGCGACGGTAGTACACAAGTTACATCGTAAGGATTGGTTGAGTGCATGTGATAATTATTGGAAATATGTCCTAGAGGCACTGATAAATAGTTATTATTATATTTTATGTTTAAAAATAATTATTTATTATTCATGCTATAATTATATTTAATGAAAATATAGATACATGTGTGGATACATAGACAAAACAATATTTCTAGCAAGCCTCTAGTTGGCTAACTAGTTGATCAATGATAGTAGTCAAGGTTTCGTGGATATATGCAAGTGTTGTCACTTGATAACTCGATCACATCATTAGGAAAATCATGTGATGGACTAGACCCAAACTATGAACGTAGCATATTTATTGTGTTGTTTTATTGCTATTGTTTTCTGCGTGTCAAGTATTTGTTCCTATGACCATGAGATCATACAACTCACTGGCACCGAAGGAATACTTTGTGTGGATCAAACGTCACAACGTAATTGGATGACTACAAAGGTGTTCTACAGGTATTTCCAAAGGTGTCCGGTGAGTTAGTATGGATCAAGACTAGGATTTGTCACTCCGTATGACGGAGAAGTATCTCGGGGCCGACTCGGTAATACAACATCACACACAAGCCTTGCAAGCAATGTGACTAAGTGTAAGTCACGGGATCTTGTATTACGGAACGAGTAAAGAGACTTGCCGGTAACGAGATTGACATAGGTATGCGGATACCGACGATCAAATCTCGGGCAAGTAACATACCAAAGGACAAAGGAAATGATATACGGGATTATATGAATCCTTGACACCGAGGTTCAACCGATAAGATCTTCAGAGAATATGCAGGATCCAATATGGGCATCCAGGTCCCGTTATTGGATATTGACCGATGAGTGCCTCGAGGCATGTCAACATAGTTCTCGAACCCGCAGGGTTTGCACACTTAAGGTTCGATGATATTTTAGTATAGTTGAGTTATATGTGTGGTTACCGAATGTTGTTCGGAGTCCCGGATGAGATCACGGACATCACGAGGGTTTCTAGAATGGTCCACAAACGAAGATTGATATATAGGATGGTTTCATTTGGTCACCGGAAAGTTTCGGGCAATTCCGACAGTGTACCGGGAGTGATGAATGGGTTTCGGGAGTTCACTGGGAGGGGCCCACCCACCCGGGAGTAAGCCCAAGGCACTAGGGTGGCGCCACAAGTCCCTAGTGGGCTGGTGGAGTCAGCCCAAGGGGCCCATGGCGCCACATAAAGAAATACCAAAAGAAAATAAAAAGGAAAAAGGAAAAAGGGGAGGTGGGAAGGAAGGGGAGGACTCCTCCTTCCCCAAACCGAATTGGAGGAGGAGTCCTCCTCCTCCTAGCGCCGACGCACCCCTTGAGGGCTTGGCCCTCAAGGCAAGCCCTTCCCCCTCCCTCCTATATATAGTGGTGTTTTAGGGCTGATTTGTGACAACTTTTGCCACGTGCAACTCAACCCTAGACCACATAGTTCTACCTCTAGATCGGATTTCTGCGGAGCTCGGGCGGAGACTTGCAGGAGTAGATCATCACCACCACCAGAGCGCCGTCACGCTGCCGGAGAACTCATCTACTTCTCCGTCTTGCTTGCTGGATCAAGAAGGCTGAGATCATCGTGGAGCTGTACGTGTGCTGAACGCGGAGGTGTCGTCCGTTCGGCACTAGATCGAAGCAGATCGTGGGACGGATCACGGGACGGTTCGTGGGACGGTTCGAGGGACGTGAAGGCGTTCCACTACATCAACCGCGTTTCTTAACGCTTCGTGCGGTGCGATCTACAAGGGTATGTAGATCCAAATCTCCTCTCGTAGATGGACATCACCATGATAGGTCTTCCTGTGCGTAGGAATTTTTTTGTTTCCCATGCAACATTCCCCAACAGTGGCATCATGATCCAGGTTCATGCGTAGATGTTATCTCGAGTAGAACACAAAAGGTTTTGGGGACGGTGATGGTCGATTTGTTGCCCTCCTTAGTCTTTTCTCGATTCGGTAGTATTGTTGGATTGAAGCGGCCTGGACCGACATTACTCGTATGCTTACGAGAGATTGATTTCATCGACTAGCATGCAACCTCGTTGCATAAAGATGACTGGCGGGTGTCGATTTCTTCAACTTTAGTTGAATTGGTTTTGGCCGAGGCGGTCCTTGGAAAGGTTAAATAGCAATTTGCACATCTCCGTTGTGGTTTCTGCGTAAGTAAGAAGGCGGCCAAAGAAAAATCACGTATATTCGATATGCATGTTATTGATGTGTACTTAACCAACTCTCGTAGTAGTGCTTGGGTATTCGATACCGGTTCTGTTGCTCATATTTGCAACTCGAAACAGAAACTGCGGAATAAGCGAAGGCTAGCAAAGGATGAAGTGATGATGCGTGTGGGAAATGGTTCCAAGGTTGATGCAATCACCGTCGGCACAATTTCACTTCAGTTACCATCAAGATTAGTTATGAACTTAAATAATTGTTATTTAGTGCCTGCGTTAAGTATGAACATTATATCTGGATCTTGTTTATTGCGAGACGGTTACTCGTTTAAGTCAGAGAATAATGGTTGTTCCATTTCTATGAGTAATATATTTTATGGTCATGCACCAAATGTGAGAGGATTGTTCATATTGAATCTTGATAGCGATGATACACCTATACATAACATTAAGACCAAAAGAGTTAGAGTTAACAATGATAGCGCCATGTTTTTATGGCACTGCCGCTTAGGTCATGTTGGTGTAAAGCGCATGAAGAAACACCATACCGATGGACTTTTGGAGTCACTTGACTTTGATTCACTTGACACATGTGAACCATGCCTCATGGGCAAGATGACTAAGACTCCGTTCTCCGGAACAATGGAGCATGCAAGTGACTTGTTGGAAATCATACATACCGATGTGTGCGGTCCGATGAGTGTGGAGGCACGCGGTGGATATCGTTATTTTCTCACCTTCACTGACGATTTAAGTAGATATGGTTATGTCTACTTGATGAAGCACAAGTCTAAAACGTTTGAGAGGTTCAAGCAATTTCAGAGTGAAGTTGAAAATCATCGTAACAAGAAGATCAAGTTCCTGCGGTCTGATCGTGGGGGTGAATATCTGAATTTCGAATTTGGTGCTCACTTAAGACAATGTGGAATTGTTTCACAGTTGACACCGCCTGGAACACCACAGCGTAATGGTGTGTCCGAACGTCGTAATCGTACTTTATTAGAGATTCTGTGATCTACGATGTCTCTTACCGATTTGTCGTTATCATTTTGGGGTTATGCATTAGAGACAACTGCATTCACTTTAAATAGGGCACCATCAAAATCCGTTGAGACGACACCATAAGAACTGTAGTATGGCAAAAGACCAAAGTTGTCGTTTCTTAAAGTTTGGGGATGTGATGCTTATGTCAAAAAGCTTCGGCCTGAAAAGCTGGAACCCAAAGCGAAAAAGGTTGTCTTAATAGGTTACCCAAAAGAGACAGTAGGGTATACCTTCTATCTCAAATCCGAGGGCAAAGTGTTTGTTGCTAAAAACGGAGCTTTTCTCTAGAAGGAGTTTCTCTCGAAAGAATTGAGTGGAAGGAAGATAGAACTTGATGAGGTTGTCGAACCTCTAATCCCTCTAGATGGTGGCCCGGGGCAAGGGGAAACCCCTGTCGTTGCGACGCCGGTTGAGGATGAAGTTAACGATGATTATCATGAAACTTCGGATCAAGTTCCTCTCGGACCTCGCAGGTCGACAAGATCATGTACTGCTCCGGAGTGGTACGGTAATCCTGTCTTATCAATTATGTTATTAGACAACAATGAACGTGCGAATTATGAAGAAGCAATAGTGGGCCCGGATTCCAACAGATGGCTGGAGGCCATGAAGTCCGAGATAGGATCCATGTACGAGAACAAAGTGTGGACTTTGGAAGTACTACCTGAAGGCCGCAAGGCTATTCAGAACAAATGGATCTTTAAGAAGAAGACAGACGCGGACGGTAATGTGACCGTTTATAAAGCTCGACTTGTGGCAAAGGGTTTTTCACAAGTTCAAGGAGTTGACTATGATGAGACGTTCTCACCGGTAGAGATGCTTAAGTCCGTCCGAATCATGTTAGCAATAGGTGCATTTTTCGATTATGAAATCTGGCAGATGGATGTCAAAATGGTGTTCCTTAACGGTTTTCTTAAGGAAGAGTTGTATATGATGCAACCCGAAGGTTTTTTCGATCCAAAGAATGCTAACAAAGTGTGCAAGTTCCAGTGATCCATTTATGGACTGGTGCAAGCATCTCGGAGTTGAAATAAACACTTTGATGAGGTGATCAAAGCATTTGGGTTTATACAAGTGGTTGGAGAATCTTGTATTTACAAGAAAGTGAGTGGGAGCTCTGTGGCGTTTCGAATATTATATGTGGATGACATATTGCTGATTGGAAACAACATGGAGCTTTTGGAGAGCATAAAGGATTACTTGAATAAAAGTTTCTCTATGAAGGACCTAGGAGAAGATACTTACATTCTAGGCATTAAGATCTATAGGGATAGATCGAGACGCCTGATAGGACTTTCACAAAGCACATACCTTGATAAAGTTTTGAAGAAGTTCAAAATGGATCAGTCCAAGAAAGGGTTCTTGCCAGTATTACAAGGTATAAAATTGAGTAAGACTCAGTGCCCAGCAACTGCGGAAGATAGAGAACAAATGAGTTTCGGCCCCTACGCTTCAGCCGTAGGTTCTATCATGTATGCAATGTTGTGCAATAGACCAGATGTCAGCTTGGCCATAAGTATGGCAGGAAGGTTTTAGAGTAATCTAGGAGTGGATCACTGGACGCTGGTCAAGAATATTCTGAAGTACCTAAAAAGGACTAAGGAAATGTTTCTCGTTTATGGAGGTGACAAAGAGCTCATCGTAAAAGGTTACATCGACGCAAGTTTTGACACCGATCAGGATGACTCTAAGTCACAAACCGGATACGTATTTATTCTTAATGGGGGTGCGGTAAGCTGGTGCAGTTCCAAGCAAAGCGTCGTAGCAGATTCTACATGTGAAGCGGAGTACATGGCTGCCTCAGAGGCAACAAAGGAGGGTGTCTGGATGAAGCATTTCATGACAGATCTTGGAGTTGTTCCGAGCGCACTAAATACAATAACTCTGTTATGTGACAACACTGGTGTCATTGCATTAGCAAAGGAACCAAGGTTTCACAAGAAGACCAGACACATCAAATGACGCTTCAACCTCATCTGCGACTACGTCGAAGGAGAGGACGTGAATATTTGCAAAGTGCACACTGATCTGAATGTAGCAGACCCGTTGACTAAACCTCTTCCACGGGAAAAACATGATCAACACCAGAACTGTATGGGTGTTCTATTTATTACAATGTAAATCGCATGGCTATGTGAGGACTAGATTATTGACTCTAGTGCAAGTGGGAGATTGTTGGAAATATGCCCTAGAGGCAATGATAAATAGTTATTATTATATTTCCTATTTAAAGATAATCGTTTATTATCCATGCTATAATTGTATTGAATGAAAACATAGATACATGTGTGGATACATAGACAAAACAATGTCCCTAACAAGCCTCTAGTTAGCTAGCCAGTTGATCAATCATAGTCAAGGTTTTCTGGCTATATGCAAGTGTTGTCCCTTGATAACTGGATCACATCATTAGAGAATCATGTGATGGACTAGACCCAAACTATGAATGTAGCATATTGATCGTGTCGTTTTATTGCTATTGTTTTCTGCATGTCAACTATTTGTTCCTATAACCATGAGATCATATAACTCACTGGCACCGGAGGAATACTTTGTGTGCATCAAATGTCACAACGTAACTGGGTGACTATAAAGGTGTTCTACATGTATTTACGAAGGTGTCCGTTGAGTTAGTATGGATCAAGACTGGGATTTATCACTCCGTATGACGGAGAGGTATCTCGGGGCCCACTTGGTAATACAACATCACACACAAGCCTTGCAAGCAATGTGACTAAGTGTAAATCATGGGATCTTGTATTACGGAATGAGTAAAGAGACTTGCCGGTAACGATATTGAAATAGGTATGCGGATACCGACGATCGAATCTCGGACAAGTAACATACCGAAGGACAAAGGGAATGACATACGGGATCATATGAATCCTTGACACTGAGGTTCAACCAATAAGATCTTTGGGGAATATGTAGGATCCAATATGGGCATCCAGGTCCCACTATTGGAAATTGACCAAGGAGTGCCTCGGGGCATGTCTACATAGTTCTCGAACCCGCAGGGTCTGCACACTTAAGGTTCGATGATGTTTTAGTATAGTTGAGTTATATGTGTGGTTACCGAATGTTGTTCGGAGTCCCATATGAGATCACGGACGTCACGAGGGTTTCCGGAATGGTCCGAAAACGAAGATTGATATAGGATGGTTTCATTTGGTCACGGAAAGTTTTGGGCAATTCCGACAGTACCGGGAGTGACGAATAGGTTACGGGAGTTCACCGGGAGGGGCCCACCCACCCGAGAGTGAGCCCAAGGCACTAGGGTGGCGCCACAAGTACCTAGTGGGCTGGTGGAGTCAACCCAAGGGTCCCATGGCGCCACATAAAGAAATACCAAATAAAAATAAAAGGAAAAAGGAAAAAGGGGAGGTGGGAAGGAAGGGGAGGACTCCTCCTTCCCCAAACCGAATTGGAGGAGGAGGAGTCCTCCTCCTAGCGCCGGCGCACCCCTTGAGGGCTTGGCCCTCAAGGCAAGCCCCTCCCCCTCCCTCCTATATATAGTGGTGTTTTAGGGTTGATTTGTGACAACTTTTGCCACATGCAACTCAACCCTATACCACATAGTTCTACCTCTAGATCGGATTTCTGCGGAGCTCGGGCGGAGCCGTGCAGGAGTAGATCATCACCACCACCGTAGCATCGTCACGCTACCGAGAACTCATCTACTTCTCCGTCTTGCTTGCTCGATCAAGAAGGCTGAGATCATCGTCGAGCTGTACGTCTGCTGAACGCGGAGATGCCGTCTGTTCGGCACTAGATCGGAACGGATGGTGGGACGTATCGCGGGACGGTTCATGGGACGGTTCGAGGGACATGAAGACGTTCCACTACATCAACCGCGTTTCTTAATGCTTCCTGCTATGCCATCTACAAGGGTATGTAGATCCAAATCTCCTCTCGTAGATGGACATCACCATGATAGGTCTTCGTGTGCGCAGGAAATTTTTTGTTTCCCATGCAACGTTCCCCAACAATAATGTCATCTTAATTAATTTTTCTCAATTTTTAAAAAGGCAGATCTTTTTAATTAATCGTTAGAATGAAAATTCGTTTTTACTATTAGATTTTTTATGACGAACTCTTCAAAACTAGATCCCATATAGATATGCTTCGATGTTTTTTGAAGCAATTATGGCTCTAGATGAGGCAATCTAGTGCTAAACAAAAACAACTTTCTTGCACCATGTTTACTAGTCAATTTACCTATCAAATATATTGCAGACAACACAGAAATCATGTCAGACAAATTTTCATCGTATATAGGCAATTGAACATCATCCATAGGCAATTTTAGAATTACGTGGAGACACTACTAGCAGAACCCCCCTTCAGCAACACATCGATGTGTTGTCGTTCATCCATATAAGCGTTGCTAAGGTCTACACCAACGGATTCATATACGTTGCCGTTGGTGGCGTTGCAAGGGTATACAACAACGAATACAGATCCGTTGGTAATGTGGTAAATAATGTGTTGCAAATGCTACAATGGATTCATGCAACGCTTCTATGCGTTGGTGCTTGCAAAATGGAATAATCTCCATGCGTCATTATTTTCGGCAGGTATACATAATCATTTATAATATTTTTGTTCGTTTCACTGAGGCTTGCAAAATAGAATAACCTCACGTATATATAACTATTTATAACAGTAGGTTCTTCGATTGGCAATACAAGGTACAACTTAAGTAAAATTCAATAGAATAGTAATGAAAGTGATATATTGATTCAATGGAACAATCTCTTACATTACAATGCAAATATTGTCAAGTAGGAGTACATCATTTTCTTAGAAAATAAAATAAATATTAAATATAAATTTCTAAACATCCATAGAACTGTCTTGTCTCCCCTCAAGTACCAAGAATCACCATACATTCTCCAAGGTCCAAGTAATCATCTAATATTAAAATTCTCAACCTACAAAGAAAAGCACAATATTATTTAGGCATAAATTCGAAATGAAATTTGAAAATATACACTATTCCTAAAAGGATCGACATAAAAATTACCAAGTGTGCAAGAAATGATTGCTTGGGGAAAGACATAAGCTTATGTATGTCTCGCAAATAACTTAGTAGGAATACATGTAAAAAGTAACTATGTTTGACCAAACGGATGTGCCTGTTCAGTGTGAACAACCAGCAACATGTATTCACTACTAACAATTATCCAAAGATTATAAACAATGAGATGCATTGAGCAACCAACTAAATGACGAGTAGATAAGAAATAATATCGACTATAAAAAATTGGATATTTCTGTTTTCCTAAAGTCTCAGCATTAAATGGTTTTGTGTCACAATTACACTCACGTATGCTCATGATTGGTATGATTAAATAGGGGAAAAGAACTCACCAACAACTCAAAAATCATTAACTAATCTACATACAAAACTTACTAGTTACTTGAGAACTACAATGTCACATTATAATTTTCCAATTCAAGTATAAGATTCTTAGAACCATTAGAAGAAACAACATGAAAAAGAAACATGTCATTCGATTTCATTTTCTCTAGGAAAACGTATTGGATTTTTGTATCTAGAGAAGACACGATCCAAGGTGTTTACAAGGAAATAAAAATAATTTAGTGTGAGACTATTTAATTCTTTAAGACCAACCTAGCAAGCTGAATACATATGTAAGAAAATGCCTGAGGGGTGGCCTATGTAATGGTTGAACAATATAAATAAAAGCAAACTGAAGTAATGGATGAACAATTTCATATCAGTACTTACCCAATTTGAAAAAACACTACGCATGTGCCTTTGCTGCCAACGTGGCATATCATATAACGAATAGAATTTGTTCTTTGGTCATAACTCAACTCCCTAATCATGTATCATTTGTCATGTCATTGAATATCAGAATATCAATACCAATTTGAATAAAAAAATACAGGCAAAAAAAGGATAAGAACAGAAAAAAATAGACATATATTGGCACACTTAACTAACAAAGACTCGTTGGACCAGTTAGGTAGCGTAAAAATTTAAGGATATCGAATAAATAAGAATGCTACATCATGAGGAGAACATAAGGAAATGAAATCCTTTGTGGCCTAAAATATTGGAGGGTTTATCAAGTAAGCGAATGGGTTGACCCACTTTCTGCGATTATGTCGTAATCTGCACATTTCCATCTGCCCCTGAAGCTGCATGCCATTAAAGCAAGTTAATCCCTCACACAATCAGCCAATGCAAGGTAAATGTTTTAACACATTCTTATCTATTTGCACATCTATTCTCAACAGTTTGAAACCTGACATGTAGGACAATTTCATACCAACATCACGGTTAAAGCAAATGTTTAGACTTCAGAGACTGACAAACTGTTAGCTGACATCTTGCAGGCACAAAAATTGCAAGGGAAAAATCACATGATGAGATACAGGTGGAACAAATAATACTAACACTTGTAAGGATGAAGGACCATGTGATCAATAAGGAGCTAGTGGGTTCCATGATTATTATTGTACGCATTGTACATAGTGAGTAATTTTTGGAATGAAAAACATAAAAGAGAAGCTGATCAAGAGAAAGATTAGAGAACAGATAACAAATGGTTGGTTCAATTTACCAGAATTTTAAAACATACACATATTCTATATTTTTTATTTGGAAAATAAATATTATCTTCTATCTACTATATAGATACTAAGGAGCGGCAAAATTAGCAGCGGCAACAATAGCAATGAGCGGCAGCAGCAATGGCAACCAGCGGTAGTAGCAAACAATTAGCGTCAGAAGCAGCAGCAACAACAATCATCTTGTATCTACAGTATATCTCTACTGCTAAAGGGGATGTGCCGTCGTGATGATTCGATCTCCAGCGATGGTTCGACCTCCCCGTTCGGTCGTTGTTTCCGCTCGACCTTCCGCGCGACGATAAGAAACCCCACATCCCACGACCGAGCGCAGAGAGAAAAAAACCGCGCGCTCTCCACCCCTCCACGACCTACCTCCCCACGTCACATCCCGCGGCTGCCGCTGCTCTGCTCTCCCCCGACTCCCAAATGGCCGCTGCCGCCTCCTTCCTCGCCGCGCCCTCCCCGCTCGCCTGCCCGCCGTGCCTGCGCCCGCGCCATTCCCTCCGCCACCTCGCGCGCGTCCCGGCCGCCAGGCCGCCGGTCGGCATACTCACGCCCCCCGCCTCGCCGAGCCCGCGGAGGCCGCTCCGAGACCTGGCGCTGCGCGACCTGGTGGCGGGCCCCGTCGCCGAGGCCGCGCGGGGCCCCTGGTCATTGCGCTCGCCTCTGTCGCGCTGATCCTCGGGGACGCCGGGCGCGCGTCCGCGTTCGTCGTCACCACGCTATCGCTAGAAAAAGCCGACCTCTGACCAAAGCCGCCATCACGCAACTTCCTGGATGGCTCCTCCTTGGCTCCAAGAACGGCGCCCCCGCTTATCGGTTCCTCCTCCTGCCCACCGCGTTGCCGAATCTGATGCTGATGGAAGTTGAAGACAACAACGGTCTCCTTGTACAGGTACAACTTGGTTTGGACTAGCTTTGCTTGTAGCGCTAACTATTTGTTTTGAAGTTCCTGGTCACATGTGATCTGATCTGCTCAGTGAATGCAGATATGAGAGAAAGTGCACGTGATTGGGGCCAACTCAGAGGGAAGAGGCATATTTGTTTGATGAAAAAAGAGAGGCATATTTATCCGGGTTGAAGATTCACGCTTCCTCCGATTCACGCTTCCTCCTTACCTAGGTTTCTCTACTATTAAAGGGGGATGGGCCGTTGTGATGGTTCGACCTCCAGCGATGGTTCGACCTTCCCCGTTCGGTCGTTGTTTCCGCTCGACCTTCCGTGCGACGATAAGAAACCCCACATCCCACGACCAAGCGCAGAGAGAAAAAAACCGCGTGTTCTCCACCCCTCCACGACCTACCTCCCCACGTCACATCCCATGGCTGCCGCTGCTCTGCTCTCCCCTGACTCCCAAATGTCCGCCGCCGCCTCCTTCCTCGCCGTGCCCTTCCCGCTCACCCGCCCGCCCTGCCCGCGCCCGCGCCATTCCCTCCACCACCTCGCGCGCGTCGCGGCCGCCATCCTCGCCCCCCCCCTCCCCGCCTCGCCGAGCCCGCGGAGGACGCTCCTGGCCGGCCCCCTCGCGCCCCCCGCCTCGCCGAGCCCGCGGAGGCCGCTCCGGGACCTGGCGCTGCGCGACCTGGCGGCGGGCCCCGTCGCCGAGGCCGCGCGGCGGGCGCTGGCGGCCGCCGCGGGGCCCCTGGTCGTCGCGCTCGCCTCCGCCGTGCTGATCCTCGGGGACGTCGGGCGCGCGTCCGCGTTCGTCGTCCCCACGCTAGCGCTAGAAAAAGCCGACCTCTGACCAAAGCCGCCATCACGCAACTTCCTGGATGGCTCCTCCTTGGCTGCAAGAACGGCGCCCGCGCTTATCGGTTCCTCCTCCTGCCAACCGCGGTGCCGAATCTGATGCCGATGGAAGTTGAAGACAACAACGGTCTCCTTGTACCGGTACAACTCGGTTTGGACTAGCTTTGCTTGTCGCGCTAACTATTTGTTTTGAAGTTCCTGGTCACATGTGATCTGATCTGCTCAGTGAATGGAGATATGAGAGAAAGTGCACGTGATTGGGGCCAACTGAGAGGGAAGAGGCATATTTGTTCGATGAAAAAGAGAGGCATATTTATCCGGGCTGAAGATTCACGCATCCTCTGATTCACGCTTCCTCCTTACCCAGGTTTATCTACTATTAAAGGGGGATGTTCCGTCGTGATGGTTCGACCTCCCCCGTTCGGTCGTTGTTTCCGCTCGACCTTCCGCGCGACGATAAGAAACCCCATATCCCACGACCGAGCGTAGAGAAAAAAAACCGTGCATTCTTCACCCCTCCACGACCTACCTTCCCACGTCACATCCCGCGGCTGCCGCTGCTCTGCTCTCCCCCGACTCCCAGATGGTCGCCGCCGCCTCCTTCCTCGCCGTGCCCTCCCCGCTCGCCCGCCCGCCGTGCCCGCGCCCGCGCCATTCCCTCTGCCACCTAGCGTGCGTCGCGGCCGCCAGGCCGCAGGCCGGCATCCTCGCGCCTCCCGCCTCGCCGAGCCCGCGGAGGCCGCTCCCGGCCGGCCCCCTCGCGCCCCCCGCCTCGCCGAGCCCGCGGAGGCCGCTCCGGGACCTGGCGCTGCGCAACCTGGCAGCGGGCCCCGTCGCCGAGGCCGCGCGGCGGGCGCTGGCGGCCGCCGCGGGGCCCCGGGTCGTCGCGCTCGCCTCCGTCGCGCTGATCCTCGGGGACGCCGGGCGTGCGTCCGCGTTCGTCGTCGCCACGCTATCGCTAGAAAAAGCCGACCTGTGACCAAAGCCGCCATCACGCAACTTCCTGGATGGCTCCTCCTTGGCTCCAAGAACGGCGCCCTCGCTTATCGGTTCCTCCTCCTGCCCATCGCGTTGCCGAATTTGATGCTGATGGAAGTTGAAGACAACAACGGTCTCCTTGTACAGGTACAACTCGGTTTGGACTAGCTTTGCTTGTCGCGCTAACTATTTGTTTTGAAGTTCCTGGTCACATGTGATCTAATCTGCTCAGTGAATGCAGATATGAGAGAAAGCGCACGTGATTGGGGCCAACTGAGAGGGAAGCGGCATATTTGTTCAATGAAAAAAGAGAGGCATATTTATTCGGGCTGAAGATTCACGCTTCCTCCGATTCACGCTTCCTCCGATTCACGCTTCCTCCTTACCCAGGTTTCTCTACTATTAAAGGGGGATGTGCCGTCGTGATGGTTCGACCTCCAGCGATGGTTCGACCTCCCCTGTTCGGTCGTTGTTTCCGCTCGACCTTCCGCGCGACGATATGAAGCCCCACATCCCACGACCGAGCGCAGAGAGAAAAAAACCTCGCGTTCTCCACCCCTCCAAGACCTACCTCCCCACATCACATCCCGCGGTTGCCACTGCTCTGCTCTCCCCCGACTTCCAAATGGCCGCCGCCGCCTCCTTCCTCGCTGCGCCCTCCCTGCTCGCCCGCCCGCCGTGCCCGCGCCCGTGCCATTCCCTCCGCCACCTCGCGCGCGTCGCGGACGCCAGACCGCTGGCCGGCATCCTCGCGCCCCCCGCCTCGCCGAGCCCGCGGAGGCCGCTCCGGGACCTGGCGCTGCGCGACCTGGCGGCGGGCCCCATCGCCGAGGCCGCGCGGCGGCGCTGTTGGAAATATGCCCTAGAGGCAATAATAAATTAGTTATTATTATATTTCTTTGTTCATGATAATCGTTTATTATCCATGCTATAATTGTATTAATTGGAAACACAATACTTGTGTGGATACATAGACAAAACACTGTCCCTAGTAAGCCTCTAGTTGACTAGCTCGTTGATCAAAGATGGTCAAGGTTTCCTGGCCATAGGCAAGTGTTGTCACTTGATAACGGGATCACATCATTAGGAGAATCATGTGATGGACTAGACCCAAACTAATAGACGTAGCATGTTGATCGTGTCATTTTGTTGCTACTGTTTTCTGCGTGTCAAGTATTTGTTCCTATGACCATGAGATCATATAACTCACGGACACCGGAGGAATGCTTTGTGTGTATCAAACGTCGCAACGTAACTGGGTGACTATAAAGATGCTCTACAGGTATCTCCAGAGGTGTTCGTTGAGTTAGTATGGATCGAGACTGGGATTTGTCACTCCGTATGACGGAGAGGTATCTCGGGGCCCACTCGGTAATACAACATCACACACAAGCCTTGCAATCAATGTGACTTAGTGTAAGTTACGAGATCTTGTATTACGGAACGAGTAAAGAGACTTGCCGGTAAACGAGATTGAAATAGGTATACGGATACTGACGATCGAATCTCGGGCAAGTAACATACCGAAGGACAAAGGGAATGACATACGGGATTATATGAATCCTTGGCACTGAGGTTCAAACGATAAGATCTTCGTAGAATATGTAGGATCCAATATGGGCATCCAGGTCCCGCTATTGGATATTGACCGAGGAGTCTCTCAGGTCATGTCTACATAGTTCTCGAACCCGCAGGGTCTCCACACTTAAGGTTCGACGTTGTTTTATGCGTATTTGAGTTATATGGTTGGTTACCGAATGTTGTTCCGAGTCCCGGATGAGATCACGGACGTCACGAGGGTTTCCGGAATGGTTTGGAAACGAAGATTGATATATAGGATGACCTCATTTGGTTACCGGAAGGTTTTCGTGCATTACCGGAAAAGTTTCGGGCTCATCGATAGTGTACCGGGAGTGCCGGGAGGGGTGCCGGGGACCATCGGGAGGGGTGTCACGCCCCAAGGGGTCTCATGGGCTATGGGAAGAGATAAACCAGCCCCTAGTGGGCTGGAATAAGTTCCCACTAAGGCCCATAAGGTTTGAGAAGGAAAAACACAAGGTGGAAAGAGTTTCCAAGTGGGAAGGTGGAATCCTACTCCAAGTAGGATTGGAGTAGGACTCCTCCACCTCCAATTTCGGCCAAACCTTTAGGTTTTGAGGCTGCCTCCTCCCCTCCCTCCAACCTATATATACGGAGGTTTTAGGGCTGATTTGAGACGACTTTTCCACGGCAGCCCGACCACATACCTCCACGGTTTTTCCTCTAGATCGCGTTTCTGCGGAGCTCGGGCGGAGCCCTGCTGAGACAAGGTCATCACCAACCTCCGGAGCGCTGTCACGCTGCCGGAGAACTCTTCTACCTCTCCGTATCTCTTGCTGGATCAAGATGTCGAGATCATCGTCGAGCTGTACGTGTGCTGAACGCGGAGGTGCCGTCCGTTCGGTACTAGATCGTGGGACTGATCGCGGGATTGTTCGCGGGGCGGATCGAGGGACGTGAGGACGTTCCACTACATCAACCGCATTCACTAACGCTTCTGCTGTACGATCTACAAGGGTACGTAGATCACTCATCCCCTCTCGTAGATGGACATGACCATGATAGGTCTTCGTGCGCGTAGGAAAATTTTTGTTTCCCATGCGACGTTCCCCAACAGTGGCATCATGAGCTAGGTTCATGCGTAGATGTCTTCTCGAGTAGAACACAAAAGTTTCTGTGGGCGGTGATGTGCGTTTTGCTGCCCTCCTTAGTCTTTTCTTGATTCCGCGGTATTGTTGGATTGAAGCGGCTTGGACCGACATTACTCGTACGCTTACGAGAGACTGGTTTCATCGCTACGAGTAACCCCGTTGCTCAAAGATGACTGGCAAGTGTCGGTTTCTCCGACTTTAGTTGAATCGGATTTGACCGAGGAGGTCCTTGGATGAGGTTAAATAGCAACTCATATATCTCCGTTGTGGTGTTTGCGTAAGTAAGATGCGATCCTACTAGATACCCGTGGTCACCACGTAAAACATGCAACAACAAAATTAGAGGACGTCTAACTTGTTTTTGCAGGGTATGCTTGTGATGTGATATGGCTAACGATGCGATGTGATATATTGGATGTATGAGATAATAATGTTGTAATAGATAATATCGACTTGCACGTCGATGGTACGGCAACCGGCAGGAGCTATAGGTTGTCTTTATACTAAAGTTTGTGCTTGCAGATGCGTTTACTATTTTGCTAGGATGTAGCTTTAGTAGTAATAGCATGAGTAGCACGACAACCCCGATGGCGACACGTTGATGGAGATCATGATGATGGAGATCATGGTGTGACGCCGGTGACAAGAAGATCGTGTCGGTGCTTTGGTGATGGAGATCAAGAAGCACGTGATGATGGCCATATCATGTCACTTATAAATTGCATGTGATGTTAATCCTTTTATGCACCTTATTTTGCTTAGAACGACGGTAGCATTATGAGGTGATCTCTCACTAAAATTTCAAGACGAAATTGTCTTCTCCCTGACTGTGCACCGTTGCTACAGTTCGTCGTTTCGAGACACCACGTGATGATCGGGTGTGATAGACTCAACGTTCACATACAACGGGTGCAAAACAGTTGCGCACGCGGAACACTCGGGTTAAGCTTGACGAGCCTAGCATGTGCAGACATGGCCTCGGAACACATGAGACCGAAAGGTCGAGCATGAATCGTATAGTTGATATGATTAGCATAGAGATGCTTACCACTGAAACTATTCTCGACTCACGTGATGATCGGACTTGAGATAGTGGATTTGGATCATGTACCACTCAAATGACTAGAGAGATGTACTTTTTGAGTGGGAGTTCTTAAGTAATATGATTAATTGAACTAATTGTCATGAACATAGTCTAATGGTCTTTGCGAATTACGATGTAGCTTGCGCTATAGCTCTACTGTTTTATATGTTCCTAGAGAAAATTTTGTTGAAACTTGATAGTACCAAACTTTGCAGACTGAGTCTGTAAAACCGAGGATTGTCCTCGTTGCTGCACAGAAGGCTTATGTCCTTAATGCACCACTCGGTGTGCTGCACCTCGAGCGTCGTCTGTGGATGCTGTGAACATCCGACATACACGTTTCTGATGACTACACGATAGTTCAGTACAAAAATACTTAATGGCTTAGAAGCAAGGCGCCGAAAACGTTGTAAAACGTCACGGAACATAAGTGATGTTCTAAAGAGATGAAATTGTGATTTCATGCTTGTGCCCTTGTTAAGAGGTACGAGACCTCTGAAAAGATTCTTTGTCCACAAAGCACAGGAGAAAAGGCTCAATCGTTGAGCATGTGCTCAGATTGTCTGAGTACGACAATTGCTTGAATCAAGTGGGAGTTAATCTTCCAGATGAGATAGTGATAGTTCTCCAAAGTCACTGCCACCAAGCTGTGAGAGCTTCGTGATGAACTATAACATATCAAGGATACATACAATGATCCTTGAGCGATTCGCGATGTTTAACACTGCGAAAGTAGAAATCAAGAAGGAGCATCAATAGTTGATGGTTTGTAAAACCACTAAGTTTCAAGAAAGGCAAGGGCTAGAAGGGATACTTCGTGAAACGGCAAAACAGTTGTTGCACTAATGAAGAGACCCAAGATTAAACCCTAACCCGAGACTAAGTGCTTCTGTAATGAGGGGAACAATCACTGAGGCGGAGCAACTCAAGATACTTGGTAGATAAGAAGGCTGGCAAAAGTCGAAAGAAGTGTATTTGATATACATGATGTTGATGTGTACTTTACTAGTACTCCTAGTAGCACGAGGGTATTGGATACCGGTTCGGTTGCTAAGTGATTAGTGACGCGAAATGAAAGCTACGGCATAAACGGAGACTAGCTAAAGGCGAGGTGACGATACGTGTTGGAAGTGTTTCCAAGATTGATATGATCAAACGTCGCACGCTCCCTCTACCATCGGGATTGGTGTTAAACCTAAATAATTGTTATTTGGTGCTTGCATTAAGCATGAACATGATTGGATCGTGTTTATTGCAATACGATTATTCATTTAAAGAGAATAATGGTTACTCTATTTTCTTGAATAATCACCTTCAATGGTTTATTGAATCTCGATCGTAGTGTTACACATGTTCATGATATTGGTGCCAAAAGATGCGAGTTGATGATGATAGTACCACTTACTTGTGGCACTGTCGCTTGAGTCATGTTAGTATAAATTGCATGAAGAGGCTCCATGCTGATGGATCTTTGTACTCACCTGATTTCGAATCACTAGTGACATGCGAATCATACCACATGAGCAAGGCCTTGTTTTCATTGAGATGAAATAAGATAGTAACTTGTTGGAAGTGATACATTTTGATGTATGCAGTCCAATGGGTGCTGAGGCACGCAGTGGATATCATTATGTTCTTACTTCACTGACGATTTGAGTAGATACAGGAGTATTTACTTAATGAATCACAAGTCTAAAATGTTGAAAAGTTCAATTCCGTTTTAGAGTGAAGTTCGTCGTAACAAGAGGATAAACTGTCTACGATATGATCATAGAAATGAATATCTGAGTTACGAGTTTTTGGTACACAGTTAAGACAATGTGGAAATTGTTTCACAGTTCATGCCACCTGGAACATCATAGTGTGATGATGTGTCAGAACGTCATAGCCACGCACTATTTAGTACGGTGCATGCTGTGATGTCTCTTATCGAATTACCACTATCGTTTATGGGTTATGCATTAGAGACAACCGCATTCACTTTAAATAGGGCACCGCGTATTTCCGTTGAGATGACACAGTATAGACTGAGGTTTAGAGAAATCTAAACTGTCGTTTCTTGAAAGTTTGGGGCTTCGACACTTATGTGAAAAAGTTTCAGTCCGATAAGCTTGAACCCAAAGCGGATAAATGCATCTTCATAGGATATCCAAAACAGTTGGGTACATCTCCTATCTCAGATCCGAAAGCAAAGTGTTTGTTTCTAGAAACGGATCCTTTCTCGAGGAAAGGTTTCTCTCGAAAGAATTGAGTGGGAGGGTAGTAGAACTTGATGAGGTTATTGAACCATCACTTCAACCAATGTGTAGCAGGGCGCAGGAAGTTGTTCCTGTGGCGCCTACACCAATTGAAGTGGAAGCTGATGATGGTGATCATTGAGCTTCGAATCAAGTTACTACAAACGTCGTAGGTCGACAAGGTCGCGTACTGCTGTAGAGTAGTACGGTAACCCTGTCTTGGAGGTCATATTGTTGAGCAACAGTGAACCTACGAGTTATGGAGAAAGCGATGGTGGGCCCAGATTCCGACAAATGGCTGGAAGCCATGAAATCCGAGAGAGGATCCATGGATGAAAACAAAGTGTAGACTTTGGAAGAATTACTTGATGGTCATAGGACTATTGAGTAAAGATGGATCTTTAAAGGAAAACAGACGATGATGGTGATAAGTCACTATTAAGAAAAGCTCGACTTGTCGCAAAGATGTTTTCGACAAGATCAAACAGTTGACTATGATGAGACTTTCTCACTCGTAGCGATGCTAAAAGTCTGTTAGAATTGTGTTAGTAGTTGCTGCATTATTTATGAAATATTGCATGTAGGATGTCAAAACATTGTTTCCTCGACAGTTTCCTTGAGCAAACATTGTATGAGATACAACCATGAGGTTTTGTCGATCCTAAAGATACTAGCAAGTATGCAAGCTCCAGCGATCCTTGAATGGACTGGTGCAAGCATCTCGGAGTTGGAATATACACTTTGATGAGATGATCAAAGATTTTGGGTTTGTACAAAGTTTGTGAGAAACTTGTATTTCCAAAGAAGTGAGTGGGAGCACTATAGAATTTCTGATAAGAATATGTGATTGACATATTGTGGATCAGAAGTAATGTAGAATTTCTGTAAAGCATACACGGTTGTTTGAAAGGAGTTTTTCAAAGGAATACCTGGATTGCGCTACTTGAACATTGAGCATCAAAGATCTATGGAGATAGATCAAAGGCACTTAATGGAAGTTTCAACAAGATGCATGCCTTGACAAGTTTTTGAAGGAGTTCAAAATGGATCAGCAAAGAAGGAGTTCTTGGTTGCGTTGTGAGGTGTGAATTTGAGTAAGACTCAAAACCCGACCCCGGCAGAATAAAGAGAATAGAAGAAGGTCGTCTTCTATGCCTTAGCCGTAGAATCTAAAGTATGCCATGCTGTGTGCCGCACCTGATGTGTGCCTTGACTCAAAGTATGTTGAGAGGTACAGAGAGTGATCCATGATTGAATCACTAGCAGCGGTCAAAATTTATCCTTAGTAACTAATGGACTAAGGAATTTTTCTCGATTATGGAGGTGGTTAAAGAGTTCGTCGTAAAGGGTTACGTTGATGCAAGCTTTGACACTAATCCGAATAACTATGAGTAGTGAAACGGATTCGTATAGTAGAGTAGATATTTGGAGCATTTCCGAATAGCACGTAGTAGCAGCATCTATAAGATGACATAAAGATTTGTAAAGAACACACGGATCTGAAAGTTTCAGAACCGTTGACTAAAACCTCTCTCACGAGCAAGACGTGATCAGACCCCATAACTATATGGGTGTTGGATTCGTTGGAATCACATGGTGATGTGAACTAGATTATTGACTCTAGTGCAAGTGGGAGACTGTTGGAAATATGCCCTAGAGGCAATAATAAATTAGTTATTATTATATTTCTTTGTTCATGATAATCGTTTATTATCCATGCTATAATTGTATTGATTGGAAACACAATACTTGTGTGGATACATAGACAAAACACTGTCCCTAGTAAGCCTCTAGTTGACTAGCTCGTTGATCAAAGATGGTCAAGGTTTCCTGGCCATAGGCAAGTGTTGTCACTTGATAACGGGATCACATCATTAGGAGAATCATGTGATGGACTAGACCCAAACTAATAGACGTAGCATGTTGATCGTGTCATTTTGTTGCTACTGTTTTCTACGTGTCAAGTATTTGTTCCTATGACCATGAGATCATATAACTCACGGACACCGGAGGAATGCTTTGTGTGTATCAAACGTCGCAACGTAACTGGGTGACTATAAAGATGCTCTACAGGTATCTCCGGAGGTGTTCGTTGAGTTAGTATGGATCGAGACTGGGATTTGTCACTCCGTATGACGGGGAGGTATCTCGGGGCCCACTCGGTAATACAACATCACACACAAGCCTTGCAAGAAATGTGACTTAGTGTAAGTTACGAGATCTTGTATTACGGAACGAGTAAAGAGACCTGCCGGTAAACGAGATTGAAATAGGTATACGGATACTGACGATCGAATCTCGGGCAACTAACATACCGAAGGACAAAGGGAATGACATACGGGATTATATGAATCCTTGGCACTGAGGTTCAAACGATAAGATCTTCGTAGAATATGTAGGATCCAATATGGGCATCCAGGTCCCGCTATTGGATATTGACCGAGGAGTCTCTCGGGTCATGTCTACATAGTTCTCGAACCCGCAGGGTCTCCACACTTAAGGTTCGACGTTGTTTTATGCGTATTTGAGTTATATGGTTGGTTACCGAATGTTGTTCGGAGTCCCGGATGAGATCACGGACGTCACGAGGGTTTCCGGAATGGTTTGGAAACGAAGATTGATATATAGGATGACCTCATTTGGTTACCGGAAGGTTTTCGTGCATTACCGGAAAAGTTTCGGGCTCATCGATAGTGTACCGGGAGTGCCGGGAGGGGTGCCGGGGACCATCGGGAGGGGTGTCACGCCCCAAGGGGTCTCATGGGCTTTGGGAAGAGATAAACCAGCCCCTAGTGGGCTGGAATAAGTTCCCACTAAGGCCCATAAGGTTTGAGAAGGAAAAAACACAAGGTGGAAAGAGTTTCCAAGTGGGAAGGTGGAATCCTACTCCAAGTAGGATTGGAGTAGGACTCCTCCACCTCCAATTTCGGCCAAACCTTTAGGTTTTGAGGCTGCCTCCTCCCCTCCCTCCCACCTATATATACGGAGGTTTTAGGGCTGATTTGAGACGACTTTTCCACGGCAGCCCGACCACATACCTCCACGGTTTTTCCTCTAGATCGCGTTTCTGCGGAGCTCGGGCGGAGCCCTGCTGAGACAAGGTCATCACCAACCTCCGGAGCGCCGTCACGCTGCCGGAGAACTCTTCTACCTCTCCGTCTCTCTTGCTGGATCAAGAAGGCCGAGATCATCGTCGAGCTGTACGTGTGCTGAACGCGGAGGTGCCGTCCGTTCGGTACTAGATCGTGGGACTGATCGCGGGATTGTTCGCGGGGCGGATCGAGGGACGTGAGGACGTTCCACTACATCAACTGCGTTCACTAACGCTTCTGTTGTACGATCTACAAGGGTACGTAGATCACTCATCCCCTCTCGTAGATGGACATCACCATGATAGGTCTTCGTGCGCGTAGGAAAAATTTTGTTTCCCATGCGACGTTCCCCAACAGGCGCTGGCGGCCGCCGCGGGGCCCCTGGTCGTCGCGCTCGCCTCCGCCGTGCTGATCCTCGGGGACGTCGGGCGCGCGTCCGCGTTCATCGTCGCCACGCTAGCGCTAGAAAAAGGCGACCTCTGACCAAAGCCGCCATCACGCAACTTCCTGGATGGCTCCTCCTTGGCTCCAAGAACGGCGCCCGCACTTATCGGTTCCTCGTCTTGCCAACCGCGGTGCCGAATCTGATGCCGATGGAAGTTGAAGACAACAACGGTCTCCTTGTACCGGTACAACTCGGTTTGGACTAGCTTTTCTTGTCGCGCTAACTATTTGTTTTGAAGTTCCTGGTCACATGTGATCTGATCTGCTCAGTGAATGGAGATATGAGAGAAAGTGCACGTGATTGGGGCTAACTGAGAGGGAAGAGTCATATTTGTTCGATGAAAAAAGAGAGGCATATTTATCCGGGCTGAAGATTCACGCTTCCTCCGATTCACGCTTCCTCCTTACCCAGGTTTGGAACATGATGGGGGAAAAGGTGTTCCTTAATCAGTCTGTAAATTAACTTAATACCGAGGATGGTAATGTTTCCTACATCGTTTTAATATAAACTGGCGAACTGGATTTTCTCTTCGAAATAATTCTGTCAAATGTTGACATTCACCGATCAGATTAATATAAACTAAAAATGTATATAGTTTTGCATGATAGACTATTTTAGATTCTCTTTCAGTAATGCTAACACATTTCTGTACTATGCCATGCTAGGAGACCGTGTATTTCACTCTAGAAGAGATTATTGACTAGCGAGTTCACCTGACGGCTACATCTCTCTGATCCGAAGTGTAGTGCCTCCCTTGTTGCCGTTGCCTTGACGCCGCCTCCTCGACGACTACATCTGCCACACTCACGAACGCCGGCCGCTGCAGTTCACCGTCTGCTTTTCCCACAGACGCTGACGATGGGAAGGATGATCGGGAGGAGGAGGAGGAGGTGGGTTAGGAGACGAGGTCAAGCGCGGACGGTCGGAAGGAGGAGGACGAGGTGCGTGAGGAGGCGAGGTCAACCACAAGAGTCGCATCATTTAAGGAACGTGATGCAGGTCAAGAGCCACTAACATCGGCGTGGGATGTAGCCTCTAGGTAAGCACTCCTTCCTCTCACCTCTCTCGTCTCCCTCTCTCACATCGACCTTCCTTTGTCTCCTCTCTTCTCTGTCTGTGTCGTGGCAAGCATGATGCTTAGGCGAATGTTGGAAGTGTGGTCGTACTTTATAAGTAGCAGTTAGGGATGCACACATGCAATGGTGGGTAGGGGCTCCAATGTTCAGGTAGAGGAGAAGACGGAAGATGAAGCCACTGGCCGCATTAGGCATGTATAGTTGATCCATGGTCATGCATATTTGTGTCGGAATGGTTCAGCTTGAGGCAATTTGATAGAGTCAGTTTTGAGGGTTCTTGCCTTGTCGAGGTCTTTTGTTTGAGACGGCTGATTTGGGTTGTTCTGTCTTACAGGTCTTTGTTTTTTCTAATTTCAGTGAGGAGTTAGATCAACAATAAGACATGCTCGTGCTATAAGCTTTATTCCTATGTTTGGACCGGAGCTTCTGTAGACCAGAGTTGACAACTGATCAACAAAGTCAAGGCAAGAAATTAAAACAAAAGGTACGTGGTATAGTTTCTGCAAGTATTGTGTAAATAACGAAGTTACAAAATATTAAAGATCATATGTAGTAACTTACAGTTTTTCTTCCCAATTTTTATCTTGTGGTAATTTATATTCTTTAAAACTTCATCACATGTTTCCCTTTGTTAGCCCTAACATTGTGATAGCTTCTTTACCCCAATTTTTTTATTTTCCAAAAGAGTGACAAGCTAGATCCACTTGCTAGAGTGACACATAAGTTCACTTGGTAGATAACTCTCACATGTATTATTTCCTGGGGTATCAAACCATGTAAATAGTCAACTAATTCAGTCAAATTTTATGATTATTTCAGATATGCTTGATAATTACCACTACCTATGTCCTGCCATATGTTGGTCTATTTATTTCTATAACTTGATTAAGTTCTTATGTACGTGTTTTAATATTTTAAAATCGTGCACAAAAGACCAGTCAACGTGGTATCAAACTTAGAGGTTGCTAATAGTCCTAACATATTCCTTTCAATTTTACCTTCTCCATTTTTTTAATCTGAATGTGTGTCTCCAAAAAATAAATATGTTTGTTTTAATTATTAAACAATATTTGAAACTGGTATAATGACACTTTTGATGTTGTTTCTAGATATGTTCTCTAGCCGTTTTGTTTGTGACTCTGTGAACGCATATATTCCTCTTGTATCCATCTTTGATGGATTCCTATATCACGATGCTTTTAGTTTTCACTATCTATCCTCGGTTTTTGGAGCATGGTTTAACTTAATTTATTTCTTCACGGGATGGAGGTAGCCTATTGAATTTACCTACATCTTGATATGATATCAAGTATACATGAGATTCGTCAGTTTTCATGTGTGGAATTACTTTGTCTACTCTGTGAGTTCCCTTCTCATTGTACCTTTATCTTTCAACTTAGCATGCAATACATCTCTCCTTCTATTTCATTTTCACAAGAGTTCACTATATAGTTTAGCCTATTATAGAACGTTTTTACTTTATGCATTGGTGTGTGCAGATGAGATAAGGCTTACTTCCTAGGCATGTAAATGGCATGGTCATTTAAGGTTGTAAGAAAAGATTTTAAAGTTGTGCTTCCAACACTAGAAATATACCTTGTTTCCATGGGTGAGTAGACTAAGAACAATATATGTGTTTTCTAAAAGCTACGATGGTGGTAGTAGCCACACAAACAAACCGAATGGACAGTAAACACATTCTTCTCTCTATACTTTTTTTCCTATAGGTGGCTCGTGATGGCACACAACAGTGGAGGGGAGGAGATGCCAAAGGAGGATGTTGAAAAGCGAGTCAAAGACAAAACAAAGGACAGAGAATCCTTCTTCATTTGATGCTCATCAAGCACTAACACGCTTATTTTTCTGTGGCAACTATCAGAGATATGGTGGATCCTATGGGTGTGTTGTAGCCACGTCACCTAGAATATGGATGGAGCGCCCAGTGTAGTAGGCTACAAGCATGAATCAGGTAATTGTCATATCATTATACTATATATTTCAGTATATTGATGCATTAAAGCGTTACTAAATCTTTGCCAAACAATATCGGAAAAAAACTTGGAAGTTTGTTAAATAAGATCTACACATAGTGATAATAGGATGCGGATATTCAGAACATGATGAAAAACTGCTACAGAGAGATGTGGATTGAAGCGGCGAAGACGAGAGCATGGGACAATATGTTGATATGCAGACGAAAATAGCAAGGCATTATTTAAGCCGGCACGACCATGCACTTCTCTACTATTAAAGGGGATCTGCCGTCGTGATGGTTCAACCTCGTGTGATCCGCCTCCTGACGCTAGCACTTCCACCGCTAGCAGTTCCACCGATTTTTTTCATCCCTCCATAAACCAAACGATTAAATACAGAAAAACCGATTCATAGAGAAAACCCTCTACATGACCACGCACCCACGTCCTCAACTACAAACCACTAATCCCATCCCTCCCCTCGTCTCCCCGTCGCACGCGACCTCAAAGGGAATGCGGCGGTGTTAGAGTTTGTGCCGCCGCCCCGTCCGCTCCCCCTCCGTTGCCGGCCACAGGCAATATCACGCCGCCACCTGATTTCTTATCTCCCTCGCCCCCAGCCCCCTACTCACACACCCTCCACGCCTCCTCCACGACCCCTCGGCGATGGCGGGCGACGGCGGCCGGAGGCCACATCTGCTGAGGCCCTTGTTGGAGCTTCGGAACGAGGAGCCTGTCCAGGCAAATACTTCGAAGGCTTTGAGAGAGAGCTCGCGGCCTCTCTTCATGCACATCTCGATCAGTTCTGATGGCCGAAGAAGCTTGCTTGTATGTTTGCCATGTGCATATTCTGGATCATGCTGAACAATCTCTTCCTGTAAAGAAAAGGTAAAAATTATTTCGTCAGCTACTCACTCTGACTTCCCTTAGAAATGATAAGCCATCCACCTAGATGTCATCAAGCAAGTTATCCTAAATACGGAATGCTTCAAGACATGAGGGGCAGAGAGGTAGATCCATGATCCACCTCTCGGTGGATTTTGGGTTACTAGCCCTACCAACAACAGAATTGCATGTAAAGGCAAGACAATGGAAGAACAGGGCCGGTTAACACTAACGTCCGTAGGAAGATAATTAATTAAAATACAGAAGTACAACATCATCTTTTCTTTTCAAGACAATTCACCTGAAGTTTCAGAATCCGGATATCAGCATCTATGTGTGCAACCTTCACTTCATAATCAACATCCTTACCTACATGTTAAGAACTGCAACATGTCAGGGGTCCATTTACCACAAAAAACAAAACACATCATCAATGAAACAAGAATTAATACAAAAGAATGATGCAAAATTATGTTCATTAACAAAAATACTCTCCTAGAAAATAAGGCATTTCCTGTGCTGCAGAAAGTCCAGCATAATCATGAATTAATCTTTTACCATACATAATAAAATGTTAAGTGGAACGCCACATAAGACTATGCAACAGCTACAAGTCCTAAGCATGTGAAAATTTCGTGATGGAGAGAATCATAGAATTCGTCGCATTTACTTGGAACTTGATAGACTACTATTGTCCATCTTAAAAACGATACTGGAAGCCAGTTTTACATAAACCTGTATAATATGTGGTTGCATCAAACATGACATAGCTCGAGGTATAGAAGGAAAGTATACCAGAACTAATAGTTAACCTGCTGTTGCAGCAATTTTAGAGAGATAGAGGAGACGTCTTCTTTCAACAAAGGACATCGACTTTCTGGTGCTTGTTAGGTCAACATCTTCTCCCGGACTTGAAAGCAGAGCACGGGTATGAAGAGTCTCTGAAGCAGTTGAGAACTGATTTAAACATATCTCGTGAAGCCACAAAAGATCGCTGCAGTCTTTCAGAAAATTAGCTAGCTCTTCCTGGAATTATTCTCCCAGCCTTAACAACTTAGCGTGGTGTCGGTTGTTGATTAGTTCTTTAAAAACGTAGAAAGTGAATCCCCCATGATGTCCTACACTATCATGCTGCAACACAAGATCAACATAAGAACCGTGTTGCATAACACTATTTTGGTTGAAAGTGAATAATTATATGCTAGGTCACTGAAAAAATATACAACAAGGCATATTCCAAGAAAAATTGGGGATATGATCATGGGATTTTACCATAAGATTGCGGAGGAGAACCGTATCACTGATATCATAACAAATCTGCCACAAAGTTTGGTACCCTTCATGTCGTTTAGCTGTTGCCAAAATAGGAGAAGTGACCTCTCTAAATATAGATTCTTTCAGATCAGGATTGTCATTGCCTTCTCTTGACTCCTGGTAGATATGGGCATGTATTAGCTAATAACATATTAAAATCAAGTAAAACCATAGAGCCAACATTGACAATGTTTATAAAATGGTACTCCCTCCGTGCAGAATTACTTGTCGCTCAAATGGATGTATCTAGAGGTATTTTAGTGCTAGATACATCCATTTGAGCGACACGTAATTTCAGATGGAGGGAGTACATGTTAAGTATGAACGCATTATGTCAAGAAACTGTCAACAGCAGATGGGCAATCCAGAAAAATGTTGAGTTAATTTAATTTAGTTGTGCAAACAGATCTTTTCCATGGTTCTTTTTTATTTGGAATGTCATTCTAGCTGAAACTGCCCTTTGTTACTTGATGTCAAGCTATCAGCCACTATGTTAAAGTATAGAAACTTACATTCATGTCAGATGACCAAAACATACACGTGCTATGATCAGAGATTATAACCGCAAGAATGATGGTATTGGCACTCATTTGCACGTTTACGGATTCACATAGGGGGTGATATTGATATGCTTTGTCAAAAGAACTCCTAGGTACCAAAGTTGGATCCCTTATGATAAATTGATACAATATGCAAATGTTGAGCCTCCTGTATTGTGAGATTCTCATAAAATTGCTATACAGGGTGGCTCAGTGCTATACCGTCGATTGGTGAGTCGTCGCCTACGGTGCGTTGAGGCCCAATGTTGAGGTCGTCGTGAACTCTTGAGGGTGCACGAATCACATGCAAATGAGTGATTCAATCTGCTGTTGCCAACCACATGGTATGTCAAAATCCATGCATATTATGACAAGCCCCTAAGCATCTATCATAAATCTACTTAAAGGGTAGTCGAGGGGACCTGTTTTGAATGAGGTTATATGTAATAAAGTTTTTTAATTCACATGTTGAAAGACTTTTTGAATTATCTCATACTAGCGCATTGCATGTTCTATGTGTTTAAACCAGGGATGAAAAGCACTTTGTCCATTTGACTGAACTTTAAAACCGCTTTGTTTAAACCAGTGTAAGATGCACCGCGATGATGACATGGACGGTATATGGAGCAGGGCGTCACGGAGGTCACCTGGCAGGAAGTGCCTTATTTGCTTTGAGCTGCTCGATAGCGACGGAACAAAGTAGTTGGGGACCCATGATGCCCATGATTCATGCCTCCATGGTGTTTTTCGAGCTGTCGCAAGCTGAGTGAGATATGTTGTAGATAAGTTAAGTAGAATTGTGATATTTCCGTGAAAGCTTCATCTTATTCTCTATTTGTGGTTTTTGGAAATGGCAATAACTTGATCTTTAAATTATGCAGTTACCTATCTAAAAACCTTAATTATGATCTAGCTTGCGAGCTCTGATGCAACGTAAAAAAGATTGACATTTAAACAAAGTAACAGTACTATTTTATTCAAATAGTTTTTATCCTGATTGTAGGATTTGTCCCTGATCCTTGTTTCATCATTTCTACATGTTTTGTTCTGTCTCAAAGTTGACATTTTTACAAGTTATCTATTCTATATTGATGCTTTTATTTTTCAGATGTATTGTCAAGTGATACTCATATCTTTGCCTCTATGCAATGAAAGGAATGGAAATATATATGATTGATTCTGAATTTGATACGACCTCTTGTAAACTTTTTTGTTGATCTGCTTCATCTGGTCGCTCGGACAAAAGTGACAATGGTGGCGAAAGCAACATCTTTCCCACCTTGGAGCTCCAAATCTGGTGCCTTGGCATAAAAATATTCGGAACATCAGGATTAGATTTTGAATGGCATGCATTGGATGTGAGAGGAAGAGATGTATCCCATTCACTATTGACGAGGAGGGTTGGTGGTGTGGCAGCTTAGGATGCTCTACACACTAATGTAGTTGCCCCAGTTTCTTATACATTTTTGTTTTCACTCAGGGCACATTATAATTTAATTATAACATTGATTTCATGTATCATGTAAATTGTACGATCAAATTATGAATCTTGATGTTTGCTTCATTTTTAGCACTTTTTGTTGTTGTTTTGCTTGCAGGTTTTAAATGATTTAGTACAACAAAGATCTTAATTTATATTATTTTTTGTATTTTTGTCGTGAATACGTCATTTAGGTTGGGATGGGATTGGGAAGGAGTGGGTGCTTGGTTGTTGCGGAAAGGGTAAACGAGGAGAATGACATCGATATTTAGCGCGAGTAAATTGGATGTGTGACATGTTTTTTGTGGGAGCTATCATTAATGTCTAGCATATTCATATTTTGTTTCGTGGCAACACACGAGCATTTAACCAGTAGTAGGTACTAAGGCGAAGCAAAATCAGCAACAGAGGCCATAGCAATCAGTGTCACCTAGGGATGTACTTTCCGTAGTACGCACGCACCACACGGACACATGCACACGAGCTAAGCACGGACGCATGCAGTTGCACACACGGCCACCAGAGCAAGTCCA
Organism: Hordeum vulgare subsp. vulgare; assembly: GCF_904849725.1. Lineage (NCBI taxonomy): Eukaryota > Viridiplantae > Streptophyta > Magnoliopsida > Poales > Poaceae > Hordeum > Hordeum vulgare. Next base: position 83,644,137 of record NC_058520.1, read on the forward strand.
CACCCGGCGCCAGAGCCGCAAGAACCACACACACACGCGGGATCCAATTAGCAGTTGAAGAACACGAACGGAGCTCCACTTCATTCTCCTCTGACCTCGGGCTTGTCTCCACTGCCATCCACCACCGAGAGACAGGAGCAGAACCCTACACCGGTTTTAGATCCATGCCCGAGCCGGCAGCAGCGACCTGGGATAGTGCCCTCCAAACAGAGGCAAGCGAGTTACACCGGTGATCTATGTCGACTAGGGTTACTGTAGGGACACGTGCAGTGGCCCGGAGACCCAGAGGACGTGGACACGATGGAATATAGGAGGACAACACTGCAGGAGCCTGGCCTATGAGCGACATCGCGGGACATCACCGGATAAGGCAGAATTGAAGATGACGGAGGCCGTCGGGTGAGAGAGAGGGGAATCAGGGGAGAGATATGGCGGACGAGATATAGATGGAGATGTGTGTACGGGGAGGTTTGATATTTTTTAGGGACACGGAGGTTAGCTCTATGTGTGGAAGGGTTAAGTACGAGGAGGTTAGCTCTAAGTGCGGGAGGTGGGAGGTGGTATAAACAACGGTTCCCATAATATCGTTGGTACAAATGTGTTGGTATAAGGGTTTTTTGTTGTAGTGAGACAACTTCATCACTAAATGAAGCAACTCCTATTATGAAGGTATATGCATATGTGATCCTATTGTTGCTTATCCATGTTTTTTAAAGCGGATTTCTCCTGGCTACCTACCATGATTATGAAGTTGCATATAGCATCATGGTAGGCAGCTAAGCATCATGGGTAGGCAACCTCATCATGTTTGTAGGCATATTCACCGTTTTTGTAGGGCAACTTAGGAAAACGATAATAAGTAACTTCACAATATTGTAGGCAACTAATTTGCGAAGCTAGACAACCCAGCAACAATGGTAGGCAACTTATTATCAATGACAGACAATTGGGCATCAATGGTATGTAATTACATAGTATTTGTAGGCAACTGAGCATCAATCATAGACAATTGACCATCTACAATAAACAACTGAGCAATCACAATAAGCAAGTTGAGGTAATGTTAGGAAAATTCGCAGGTACACACAGTGCAGTGAACTTGATTGTATATAGCACTAAAGGAGCCTCATGTTTCGTGTTGATTTTTTTGCTTTTATACAAAACCAACCTAATAGACACTCGTACTAGGCCAAAAAGAATAAGTTGGTTCTCTATATGACGAAGTTCCTCCTCTGCCCCCAAAGTTGCTCAAAAAAAATATATCGATGAAACCTATCCATATGTGATCTTGTTTTGAAGAATTTGTCATGAGAAACATAACAGTGAAAACGGATCTGAATTCCGGTACTCGAATCAAAAGTTATGACATTCTCAATTTTTAAACCAGCAAATAAATGCACGTGGGACAAAGAACTTGGTTGATTCTATGTTAGTGTATGTAGGCATGAGAAGGTGATGGGAGGGCAATAAAGCATGGCAATTCCCGAGCTTCAGTGAGGCCTTTTTTTTTACCAAAATACTATTTTCACACACTGAAAAAATCTGATTTTTTTATATACACATATATGTATTCGTAATACACGCGTATAAATTTTCACTAACTTTATGCTCTTATGTAGCGTATACAAAAAAGACAAATACATAGATTAAAATGGACCTTAACTTTGTTGTGTTTGGACCAGATATTTATCTCTTTTGTGTAGCACTCAAACAACCGAATTACCTGATGAAACTTTCTACACACTTGGCTATTATATATATGTATTTGTATAAAAAAGTTGGTATATATATTTTTTTTTCCTATATATATATATATATATATATATATATATATATATATATATATATATATATATATATATATATATATATATATATATATATATTTGCTATACCGGGCTCATTGGAAGCCGGTCTCTGCAACGCCACTCTCATGGGAGGGGGTCCAGGTAGCTTCCTATTCGGATGCTATCCCTGAAACCAGGTGACCTCTTTTCTGAAAATGTTTATGCTCGAGCGTGCGTTCCCTAGCCATGTTTATTTTCTATTACACGGGTCATGTGTCGTGTGGTGTGTATGATCCGAGTGTACCACGCTTGTACGCTAAAATACCATACAGATGAAGGGGGTGGTGCGAAACTTCTTTAACTTGGTGGCCCGGCAAGTTAATTCAGCCCAGCACAATAAACCCCATACAAAACCCAAGCCCAATCTGCTTCAGATCTTCCGGTCACCTCCACAGAGCACAACTTCCACGTGAGAAAGTTTCAAAAAAGAAAGAAAAAGAAAACTTGCACGTGAGAATCATGCGCATGTCCGGTCTTGTCCTAGCCAACACGGCGGCACATCCTACTCTGACAGCTCGAGACAGAGAAAGTTCAGGCAAGGATCCGTGCCAAACGCCAAGACCAAATTATAAAGAGAAATCCCGTGTATTTCCTATTCTCAGTAAAAGACATTTCTAAGCTGCGCACATCACACGCTACTGTGCTAGTGCTACAACAAACCAGTGGGCACTCAACGGTGTCCACACACACACACACACACACACAAATTCAGTACTACGACTAGACAGTCTGAACTCTGAACGCTTGTGTGTGACACCTGAGTAGGTCTACGTACCCTACGAACAAGCCTCAGTCTTGTAACTAGAATCTTTGCAAACAAACATTATTTGACTATATATCTGTATGTGATATCTCCGGCCGACCAATATCTGTTCTATTCCAACCTCCCAAATCTAGTCTTCCGTCCTCTTGCAATTTCTTTCTGCTCTAGTTTTCCTTTCAGGTTGCACCAACACTCTATAAGTGGCCAGGCAAGCCTCGCCCCGGGTCATACCTCGACAGCAGCCGCCTCTGGCGAAACAACAGAGAACAATCACCAACAGATGGAGGTCAATTGCCATTACAAATCGTAACTGAATAATTACTTTCGGCAGTGCAATTTTCAGAGAACGGGGGGAGGGTTCGGAGAAGGGACACTCACGATGGGCTCAAACTGAGGCGCTGCCAGGTTGGTCTCGAGGTTCCTTAGCACCAGCAGGATCTGCACGGCGTGACAGAGCTCTCTCTTGGTTAGCACCAGGGAAGGGGAGACTGAATTTTAGGAACGATCACACTGAAGAAAGCCACTGAAAGTGAGGTACTGAAGGGCTTACCGTCTTCACAGTGATGCCATCCATGTCCTTGAGCTTCTGCAGGTGGGCTTCGATGCGACACGGCGTGGCCGGGTCGAATATGTCGCCGATGAACCGGTATACCTGCGCGAAATGCATGTCCCCTGCAAGAACGGCGCCAGGAAACAGAAAGAGGATTCAGCTTGCAGTTGGTTCAGAAAGTATAAACTTGGCCATCCTGAAGCAAAGAAGGCTTGCTTACCAGGGGACAAGGGAAGTGGAATCGTCTCGTCCTCTGCATCGGCGATCGCCGACGCTTCGCCTGTGCTGCCCGTGCCGGTCCAGTCCATGCTTGTGTCGTCGAAGCTCGGCGGCCCCATGAATGAGCTGCCACCTATGTAAATTTGGAAGCGAAGTTACAATCATGATGTTTTGGTTCCAACTTTGTGTGTGTGCGCGCGCGCGCGCGCTTTAGAAATGGAAAAAATTCAGAAGACAGGAACAGTTACCTGGGTGTGTTGCTGCAGCTTGTTCAGTGTGGCTCCCTGCGCCCCCATGGCTCACCCAGGCAGAACTGCCAGAACTGCCTGCCCAGTCCAAGTTCTGCATGTCTGAACAACACAAGGAGAACACCACCGCCATGTTAGATCATCAATTAAGAAGCACAGTGACCAGAAGTTCGGAGCACTGATCCAGAAAATGGAGAACGGGAGACAGAGCCACTTGCCATTGGGCGCAGGAAGAGCTCCCGGTCCCGGATAGCTCCAGCCGATGGTGCCCTGAACAGCTCCGGGTGGACAATGCTGCGGCTGCCCGTGCAGCACCGCCGTCCCGTCGGCCGGCGAGATCTGCTGCTGCGACATGGCGTGCCTGCGGCTCGGGTGCTGCGGCGGCGGCAGCCCGGCGGCGAGGCCCAGCCTCTGGACCTTGAGGAAGTATTTCTGAGCGTGGCTGCGTATCTGCAGTGCACAATGTTACATTTCAAATCACAATCGAGTCGTCAGAGCGGAAGTAGTTTGCAGGATGGACACTGAGCTTGCGGTTACCTGCACCGCGGTCTTGGTGCGGACGTGCTCCTCGATCTTCTTCCAGTCACGGCCGAACCTGCAAAACCCGAACAAAATGGCCGGCAGATTCAGCGAACATTCAGAGCTTCGGTCTCGCTGGCTTTGATGTTGTTGAGAGACGCAGAGCAGAGGAAAGTTGGAAGCCCGGTGGATCATATCAATGGGCGTGTGCCGTGTGGTGCACTGACCTGAGGAGGGCGTCGAGGAAGCGCTCGTGCTCCTCGGGGCTCCACCTCTCCCGGGGCCTGGTGATGGTGTAGGGCTTCCTCGCCTTCTTCCCCGGCGACGACGACGTCCCCTCGCCCTCGCCGCCTCCTCCCCTCTCCGCCATGATCGACCAAGAGCCAGCCAGCAAGCAAGCAAGCAAGCTAGGTCTGTCTTCCCTTGCGCTAGCTAGCCGCTCGTCGCTCTCGATGCCCAAGCTAGCGCGACATCCGCGTACGTATATATACACGCACGCGGCCCCGCGTGAACCCATCTGTCCTCTGGGCTTCTTACACGGACCGGCGGCCGCCGCATGAGGCGGCAAGGGAATTAGGCCGGCGAGGCGAGGCGAGGGATCAGCGCGTACAGTTGGCGCTTGCATGGATGCGGCGAGGCTGGCTGCCGGTGCTAGGCCGAGGCAGCCGCTCCGGGTTGGTGCAAACCGGACCGCGACGTGTGCTTCCTCGGCGGTGTGGGGTTGTGTGGCAGGGAGGAACAGGAACGTGCGCGCGCCGGTGGTGGCGCGTACGGGGAGACGCTTATCTCTCTCGGGTTCTTTCCGTTTCGGGGTGGCGGGTCGGCACACGGCAGGCTTTCGCCGCGCACCGCGCTCGGGGGACAGGCACGACACGGTTCGGCACAAAGTCCACGAGACGAGAGAACTGATCCGGCGACGTGGCCTCTTCCTCTCCTTCCGTCCTCCCTCGCCATCGGCCAGGCCTCAAGGAGCTGAGCGAGCGTAGCTTAGGCCCTGTTTGTTTCATAAGTCCTAGAACTTTTTTAAGTCCCAACTTATAAGTCATAAGTCCATATCTGTTTGTTTACAGGGACTTACAAGTCCCGAGTACCTACCTGTTTGTTTACAGGGACTTATAAGTCCATGTTGCGGCGGCCGGACCAGACGAACCGAGGGAGACGAGGCGGCGGCCGGGCGGCGACGGGGCGGGGCGGTGACGGGGCGAGCGGCCGGCGGGGTAGCGACGGGGCGGGCGGCGACTGGGCGGCGACGGGGCGGGCAGGCGGCGGCGATTGGGGCGGTGCGAGCGTTAATCGGGGCAGGGCGGCGGCCACTGCATCGAGAGACTACCGCGGGCCTAACCAGAATAAGTCCCAATAAGCTCCTATTAGAGAGTCTTATTTGATAAGTCCCAAATAACCATAATAAGTCTCAATAAGTCCCTTATGTTTGGTTTAGGTGGGACTTATAGGGACTTTTTTAAGTCCCAAAACCAATAAGTCCCTGGAAACAAACACCTTATATTTTCCTTGTGTATATGATCATTTTTCTATTGCACTGTGTTAAAAAAAAAGCGTGTTTGCGTTGCCTCGTGTCTGAATTTACCGTGGTCAGTCGAGCACGCGCTTATTCACTGCGGTGTCACGCCAAGATCGAGTCGGCAAATGCCTCGCGTCATTTCGACCGGTGTAGCCAAGCTCGGTCTTTTCAGCGCGTGCTTCCTTCGGACTGGGGTAAATGTTTAGGTACGAGGGGTCCCATCGTTCTCCGGATAAAGCTAGCTACCCGCCAGAAAGGGGTTTGTTTTTGGCAGCAAGCCGAGACCGAGAGGTGATACAACTGATGAACTGGTACACGCGTACGTACTTGTGCTGTGTTTACGTGCCATGTCCTGATCAGACGATCACCAAGGATGGAACAGCACGTCTTACACGTTGTCGACCGAGTTTGGCCGGCAAACCCAATAGCTCATGTGTTCGTCGTGACGGCCGGCCATGCGGCGAGCCGGAGTTTAGGGCACGTTTCTGTTGAGCAAGTAAGTACGTTCGGGTAAGGAATGGTTTGGACGAGGTTTGATATCGCATCGCGCACATGTTTCTGGTGCTATATAGTCTTGTAGACCAAATCGTTTTTTTTTTGTCGCGATAATCTTGTAGACCAAATGATAGGATGGTGTGCATGCAAGAACGGAGGAGTGTTAAGTCATGCATGCAAAAAAGGAGGAGTGTTATGTTTTTTTTTAATTTGAAAGATCTACTATAAATAATCACAACTTAATTTCAATTCTGAAATTGCTTGGCACATATACCGTCTGGTTACATGAGTTTAAGTGTTCTTTCTAATACGCAAAACTTGCATATCATTCTGTTGGACATGAGTTTAAGTTAATAGTGATCAACTTATCATTGCGTGAAATGTTTTTTACTCCCTTTTTCCCACTGAAATGTCAACATAATCTAGTAATTAGAGTTCTGCATTACAAAGCACACCTGAAGAAAAATAAAATATATCTAGGTCCTTAGGGAGCCATCGTCTTCTGCCTTGAGATGAGATGATGGCACGTCACCACAACTCCACTGCCGGAGCTGGCCTGCCTTTTGTTGCATGTGATAGGGAAATCATCCAGACTATGGCTAAGCTGAACCAGCGTCCCGGAGGAAAAACCGACACAACAACGATGAAGGATCCACCCAAGGACATTATACAAACCATTTGGTGAACCAGTCGGCTGGAAAGATGAAATTGTGTTGAGGGCGAGGACATTATACCAACCATTTGGTGTGTCTTAACCACCCAATGACAAGCTATAGTGGCTTACTTTAAAGCAACCTATTGCAATACGATTAATATCCCAGTCGGTTGAAAACTAAAGGTTTCTCCTTCCAAAGACTGAGTTTGTTACTTTAGAGTGTGTTTCTACTATACATAAACCCCATTGCATGTGCGCAATTCTATGGTCGGTTGCTCTAGTTTGCACATATCGACTCCACAAACCGACTAAAGCTAGGTTTTGTACTAGTATATCTTTTTGTATGCACTAAAAAATGTAATCACCAAAACAATACTTCCGCCAAAGAAGGAGTACACCAATCATACGGAATAGTCTAACCGAAAAATGATTAGAGCAGTACATTTTGTAGAAATATCTTGGTCAAATATTATAGCTTCAAGACACAGGACAATGCAAGAAAGGGAAAATGAGTCCGAAAAGACCTCTGTGACGTAAAATGTATAGGGGAAGGGGAAGGAAAAAAACATTTATAGGAGGAACCGGAACCAGCTCCCTCGATTATCGGCATCCTGGTCCTAGGTTCCTTCTCCCTATACCACATCCCATATGTACCTTTTTATCTCTATAAAACATAAGAAAAATGAATATAATATATTTTAATTTGATAGAATGAGGTTTTGAGATGACATACAAGGGTCATTCTAGAGATGAACGAAATTTAGGGGATAAATCTGTATTGTATATGTGGAGTTACATAGGGAAGAATGCAAGGGCTCACCACATCTTGCTCTTTGATCAGTACACTACTACAAGAGAGAAGTACACCTAAGACAGGATGTGACGTATGTGAGCTCGAGCTCACATGATCTTGGGTGAACAGTAAGAATCCAAAAAATAGTAATAAAAATTCAAGATAACCTGAACTTTTTGACAAGAAACATTGTTCTTTTTCTACATGCTTGAAAATGTTCATGATGAAATCAAATTTGTAGAGTTCTGCGAAAAAAACAATGCTCAAAAAAGAGTGTTTTGGAAGCTTTCTGGAGCATCAATTTTGTTAGTTTTGTCCACACCTACACAAATGTGATTCGTTCGCGAAAATTTGCATGTGTCTAGAAAAAACCTCAATGTTTATTGCCAAAAGAAAAACAGAATTGTTTGAATGTTTATTCGGATCTTACTGTTCGTCCGAGATCATGTGAGCTCAAACTCACAATAGCCTTTTGACCTAAGATTCTGCATATAAGAGTTGCCTAAAGTCAAAGTATCTTTAATTTAACTAAACTTATAGAAATAAGTAGCAACATTGACAATACCAAATCAATAGCGTTAGATTCATTATGGAATGTAGTTATATATTATATAGATTTTCTACTATAAATGCTGATATTTTTAATATAAATTTCTTTAAACTATGTAAATTTTGACTTGACACAAATCTTATACGCGAAGTAAAAAAGGTACAAGAATTTTTTGTAGCAACCTCAATCATGTCCCAGTCCCCATTTTGGAGGTCTTTGTCAAAGAAAATCAGTCCATCCCCTTTCCCTACCCACGTCCCCTATTGGGGGATCCCCCTCACACCCTATTCCCCCAAATCTCAGAATTACTATTACTATTATTTTACTTAGAAATGGGCATAATAATTTTTTTATATTTTTTAACACATAATGATTTTTTTATATTAGTTGAACATAAAAAGTTTTATGCAGAATACAGTATATTTTAGAAGGGCCGGCTTAGGTTTTTCTATAGACAAGCCCAGCTTATGTTTGATGTGTTTAGATCAGGTTTTATGATGCCCAGCCCAATCCACGATGCCTGGCCCGGGCCGATCAAATATCAGGTCTAGTCGGCACGACATTTCAGGTTCTCTATCCGTTGTTGCTTTTCGCGGGTAGGTTTCCAAGCGAAGAAATGAACGGTTTTCTCGCAAAGTAGAGCGTCCGGAGAAGATTGGGGAATCCTGGAAAGGCAGCAGCAACCGACCGCCGATTGTCTCGTAGCCATCTCGAAAGCTCCCGTCAGAGAAGAGGACACGCGGTGCCGCTTTCTTCTCCAGAGCCACCCACCAGCTTCCACTCCTCGCCATGGTCACAGAAGCAAAAGCGCGCACTTGCGGCCCACGTCTCTCCGGCCGTCCCCATATAACGACGGCGCTGCCCGGCACGCAGCAGATACGAAACACATGACCACAAGCATAGCCCAGGAAGGCAGGCACGTAGTAGATCCCGTAGCAGACGTCCCGAATTAAGCTCCGATGGACGAGGGCAAATATCAGCAAGGATGGCTCTCCGTCGGCCTGCCGCCGGCGCCGGTGCTCGCCGTCACCGGCATCGTGACCTTCTTCCTCTACCTGTCGTGGCAGATGGATGAGTACGAGGAGCAGCTGCGGCATCGCACCCAGGCGGGCTTCTGGGTGCTCCTGGTGCTGGGAGTCCTCGCCCTGGTCTTCCTCGCGCAGCACGCGCTGTTCGACGGAGAGGGCAGGGTTGTGGCGGTGCCGGCGGCGTGGCGAGGCCAGCCCGATGGCGGCTCCGGCACGTCGCCGTGGGGCGTCGCGGCCCTTGTGGCTCTGCTGCTGGTGCTGGTGTCTCACAGGTCCGACTTTCAGATATTCAAGCCCCCGGGGTTTAGATGAGCATGTAAATTTTTATTTTCAAGGAAAGTCATGTTATGTATCCCGACGCACATAGCTATGGTATACTATTATACAGTATTAAACAAAATAGAAGATATTCTCTTACACATCTGCATGATTAGGCCGGATAGCATAAATAGAAAAAGAGTTAAATTTCAAATATGATCGGTATGTTTGTAATTGGAGAAAGTTGTGACTAAAGTTGTACCCAATGGAAGAATGTTTACAGTCTGGGTGAAAGCGAAGGACGAACCAGAGGAGACGAGACAAGCCACAAACGGGATTTATGATTGGGGATGTAGATAAACATGCAGATTCTTCATGATCTGAATCTTGAGAGGTTTCTGACTGATGTTAGGACTATCGGAAAATTTATTTTGTGTGACAAGTAATTCCAAACGAAAAGAGTATGTAATATTAGAGCGGGTATCTTGTTGAAGTTGGCACACATTCACGCCTGCCGAGGCCAAGCCCCCATGGTGAAAAGTGAAAATGAAAACTGAAGAGGCCAGCGACGCAGTAAGACGGTGAATTCTCGTGATGGCTTTTCCTGCAAGCCACGCTACTTTACCTTTCCTTTCTGGGATTTTTTCACTGTTTTAAATTTTTTTTCTAAACATGAGCACAAAATGAACGAGATTCGAAAGTATTTCACGATCTGATCCTTTTAAAAACGTCACAAGCCGTGGCGTTGCTGCCCCACTATGCAACGCCTGTCTACCATGGCGTTGCTGCTCTATAGTGGCGTTTTTTCTTTTTTGCAACGCCAGTCTAAAGTGGCGTTGCGGATCCACTGTGAAACGCCAAAAGTGCTGGCGTTGCTGCCCAACATTGACATGCCTGTTTACCGTGGCGTTTTTTCTTTCTTGCAACGCCAGTCTAATGTGGCGTTGCAGGCCCATTGTGAAACGCCAACACGCGTTGCAGACCCACTATGGAACGCAACGACGACATCCAGCAGCCCACGGCATGCTGCCAGCAACATGTGTACTGCTGAAACGCCATGGACCATGGTGTTTCACGCGTGGCCTGCAACGCCACATTAGACTGGCGTTTGAGTGGGTCTGCAACGCCACATTAGACTGGCGTTTGAGTGGGTCTGCAACGCAACATTAGACTGACGTTTCTATGTGCGTCTGCAACGCTACGGGCTCTGGCGTTTCAAAAAAGGTCAGATAGTGAAATGGTTTTAATCAGAGTTCATTCCGTGCAATAATTTAGATTTTTTCACTGTTTTAACCTTTTTTCTAAACATGAGCACAAAATGAACCAGATTCGAAAGCATTTCACGATCTGACCCTTTTAGAAACGCCACAAGCCGTGGCGTTGCTATCCCACTATGCAACGCCTGTCTACCATGGTTTTTTCTTTTCTGCAACGCCAGTCTAAAGTGGCGTTGCGGACCCACTGTGAAACGCCAACAGTGCTGGCGTTGCTACCCAACAGTGACACGCCTGTCTACCGTGGCGTTTTTTCTTTCTTGCAAAGCAAGTCTAATGTGGCGTTGCAGGCCCATTGTGAAACGCCAACAGTGCTGGCGTTGCAGACCCACTATGAAACGCAGCGACGACATCCAGCCAGCCCACGACATGCTGCCAGCAACATGTGTACTGCTGAAACGCCATGGACCATGGCGTTTCACGCGTGGCCTGCAACGTCACATTAGACTGGTGTTTGAGTGGGTCTGCAACGCCACATTAGACTGACGTTTGAGTGGGTCTGCAACGCCACATTAGACTGGTGTTTCTATGTGCGTCTGCAACGCCACGGGCTCTGGCGTTTCAAAAAAGATCAGATCGTGAAATGGTTTCTATCAAAGTTCATTCCATGCAATACTTTCATCTCATGGGTTAAAATCGTGAAAAAATCCCAATACTTTTATCCCATAGATCAAAGTCGTGAAAAAAATCCTCCTTTCTGCGTCCATGCGCCGTACAACTCCGCGTGTGCCCTACGCTAATCACCCAACACCGGATTTTGTTTCTGTTTATCTCTCCATATACGAAAATGGTGATTCTAAAATCCATACGCAAAAGGTAACAAGTTAAATTTGTACTGTACAAGGGTATGACCAGAGGTAAGTAAATCCTTATCGACCATGCTTAAAGTAAAAAAAAATGCATGATCGATCATTTCCATATAGCATGCAAATTAGCCAACAACCATTACACTGGAGGTGAGCAAATGAACCAAGAACTATTGCAGTGCATAAGATAGAAGTGAAAATATAACGAACTTATGTATTCTATAATCCCTATTATTGGATAAATAAAACACATTCTACTAGAATCGTAGCATGATATGCATATACGCCTACCAGAGATGTTCTAAGCAGGATTTGCTGCAATAAGTCCAAGACATATTGCTACATGGTCCACATACTCTTAAGTAATGATACAACCTATTAACCCGATGTGGAAACATGCGTATCTGCAAGAACACATAAGGTGATGACACAAGTTACCTCTATCTAGCAAATGAGGCACTCACGCGGTGAACAATTAGTTATTAATTATCCTTAAGAGACCTATCACACTAAACTCCTCAAAAAACAAGGGACCTATCGGATTCTCTCTTGGAGATGGTCGACATTCATGCCGACGACATTGGTAACCACTAGATCGTCCATGTCCACGATGTTGCCCACGACAATGAGACAAATGTGTCTATGCGTGTCGGGGCTCTCGGACCGAGGGTCCCCAGGCCTGCCTGCAGTCTAGGGCATGTTGCGCTTTGCGGGCCTTGGGGTGTTCCCTATCGAGGCCCGGGGATTCGGCCCTCGTGAGGAGCCATGATACGTTGGCGTATCTACTTTCCAAAACTCTTTTGACTTTGTTTTGGACTCTAATTTACATAATTTGAATGGAACTAACCCGGACTAACATTGTTTTCAGCAGAATTATCATGGTGTTGTTTTTGCGCAGAAATAAAAGTTCTCGGAATGACCTGGAAATTTACGAGGATTTTTTGTGAAATATATAAAAAATACTGGCGCAAGAATCAACCGGAGGCGTGGAGCGAGGAGCCCACAAGCACAGGAGACGCGGCCCCCCTGGCCGCGCCTAGCAGGCTTGTGGGGCCCTCGGGGCTCCGCCGCCTCCAACTCCAGCTCTATTTACTCCCTTTCATTCGAAAAAAAAATCAAAGAAGAAGAGTTCATCGCGTTTTACGATATGAAGGCGCCACCACCACCTGTTCTTCCTCTGGAGGACAGATCTGGAGTCCGTTCTGGGCTTCGGAGAGGGGAGATCGTCACCGTCGTCATCACCAACCTTCCTTCATCACCAACTCCATGATGCTCTTCACCGTTCGTGAGTAATCTCATCGTAGGCTTGCTGGACGGTGATGGGTTGGATGAGATCTATCATGTAACCGAGTTAGTTTTGATGGGGATTGATCCCTAGTATCCACTATTTCTGAGATTGATGTTGCTACTACTTTGTCATGCTTAATGCTTGTCACTAGGGCCCGAGTGCCATGATTTCAGATCTGAACCTATTATGTTCTCGTCAATATATGTGTGTTCCCGATCCTATCTTGCAAGTTGTAGTCACCTACTATGTGTTATGACCCAGCAACCCCGGAGTGACAATAGCCGGAACCACTCCCGGAGATGACCATAGTATGAGGAGTTCATGTATTCACTATGTGCTAATGCTTTGTTCCGGTTCTCTATTAAAAAGAGAACCTTAATATCCCGTAGTTTCCATTAGGACCCCGTTGCCACGGGAGGGATGGACAATAGATGTCATGCAAGTTCTTTTCATAAGCACATATGACTATATACGGAATGCATGCCTACATTACATTGACGAACTGGAGCTAGTTACATATCTCCCCATGTTATAACTTTTGCATGATGAATGTCATCCGGCATAATTATCCATCACCGATCCAATGCCTACGAGTTTTTCCTACTGGTCCTTGCTACGTTACTTTGCTGCTACTGCTGTCACTGCTGCTATTGTTACCGCTACTGCTGTCACTGCTGCTACTGTTACCGTTGCTACTGTTGCTATCACACTACTTTGCTACTGATACTTTGCTGCATATACTAAGTCTTTCAGGTGTGGTTGAATTGACAACTCAACTGCTAATACTCGAGAATATTCTTTGGCTTCCCCTTGTGTCGAATCAACAAATTTGGGTTGAATACTCTACCCTCGAAAACTGTTGCGATCCCCAATACTTGTGGGTTATCAGGCCGCTCGCGGGGTCTCTCCCCAGAAGGTTTCCTGCAAGGCTCGTGAGAGGGGGGGTGCCTCCTGACGCTCCTCCTCCCGAGGAGCAGACTTACCAAGGGTGGCCTACCGAGGTCGCGCGGTCCAACCTCCCCACATGGATGACATGAGCCACACTTCATGACGTCAAGGTCGGTGCGAGCAGGAACGAATAGAGAGGATTTCCCCTTTGGTGTTAAGGGAGTGGGGCCATCTGGCGGGCTCCCAAACCAATCCCGAAAGGTTTCCTGATCGGTGCAAGAGGACTAAGGCTGGGGGCTCGGTAGGACGGACGTCACCCCCGAGCCCACGAGCGCGTCATGGGGAAGGACTTTTGTAGGCGAAGACCACCCTTGCCAGGGCAGGCCACTGTCATGTCCCCATTCAGAATGGCCGTTGTGGCGACCCTTCGCGCCGAGTGTGTTTTCGGGGGAAGAGGACAAGGCCAGTATAAAAGAGGAGCCCGGCCTCTATAGCGGGGGCGGAACCCTCACCATCTCCACTAGGGAAAGAACCCATCTTTGCACTCGTCTTTCACCTCAAGCAATCCAGATACGCAGGAGTAGGATTTTACACCACAAAGTGGCCTGAACCTGGGTAAACTACCGTGTGTTCTTGTTAGCTTTCCTTAGGTCGAACCGCTGGAGAGTTGCTGTAAAGTTGAGAGGTCGAACAGGGTTGGAGATCGAGCGCACCCCAGAGTTCAAACCTCTTTTGGGTCTGCGGAGCCCCGATACCGACATTTGGCGCGCCGCGTAGGGGTGCGCAACCACTCTTCCGCTCCAACTTCGCTCCACGCTTCACTGACCCCATCCGATGCTCGCCGTGTGTGCACTGAGTGCAGGGCTGCGCGGGTCGTGGTGACTGGTCCTGCAAGCCCTGGCATCTGCCTGATGGGGTACGTCGCATGGGAAACAAAAAAATTCCTATGCACAGACACGATCTATCCATGGTAATGACCATCTATGAGAGGAGAGATTGTATCTACATACCCCTGTAGATCGCTAAGCGGAAGCGTATATAATGCGGTTGATGTAGTCGAAACATCTCCGTGATCCAAATCGCAGTTCGTCCCGCGATCTCATCACGATCCGTCCCGGGATCCCATCACGATCCGTCCCGATCTAGTGCCGAACGGATGACACCTCTGCGTTCAGCACACTAATGGCTCGATGACGATCTCTGCCTTCTTGAACCAGCAAGAGGGGGCAGAGAGGTAGCTGAGTTCTCCGACAGCCTAACGGCATGGCGGCGATGGTGGTGGAGCTGATCCGGCGAGGCTTCACCTTGCACTACCGAACCTAATCTAGAGGAAGAACGAACTAGAGGGAGGGAGAGGGGGCTGCGCCTTGGATTGGGGTGCCGCTGCCCTCTCTCCCCTCCATTATATATAGGAGGCAGGGGGACGGGGTGGTGCCCTAGGTTTCCCCTAGGGTTGGCCGGCCGCGCCTAAGAGGAGGAGAAGTCCTCCTCCAAGTGGGTTTGGTGGAGGCGCTAGGAGGACTCCTCCTCCTAGTCAAACTCTTCCCTTTCTCCACTATTTCGGTTGCATAGGCCCATGAGGCTGGGCCCCCAGCCCACTAGGGGCTGGTGCGCCACTTCTTAGGCCTATGTGACCTCCCTGGGGTGGTTAGTGTTGGAAATATGCCCTAGAGGCAATAATAAAATAGTTATTACTTTATTTCCTTGTTCAAGATAATCGTTTATTATCCATGCTAGAATTGTATTGAATGGAAACTCAGATACATGTGTGGATACATAGACACCACACTGTCCCTAGTAAGCCTCTAGTTGACTAGCTCGTTGATCAAAGATGGTTAAGGTTTCCTAGCCATAAACAAGTGTTGTCACTTGATAACGGGATCACATCATTAGGAGAATGATGTGATGGACAAGACCCAAACTATGAACGTAGCATGTGATCGTGTCATTTTATTGCTACTATTTTTCTGCATGTCAAGTATATGTTCCTATAACCATGAGATCATGTAACTCACTGACACCGGAATAATACATTGTGTGTATCAAACGTCACAACATAACTGGGTGACTATAAAGGTGCTCTACAGGTATCTCTGAAGGTGTTTGTTGAGTTAGCATGGATCAAGACTGTGATTTGTCACTCCGTACGTCGAAGAGGTATCTCGGGGCCCACTCGGTAATAAAACATCACAACAAGCCTTACAAGCAATGCGACTAAAGTGTAAGCCACAAGATTTTATATTACGGAATGAGTAAAGAGACTTGCCGGTAACTAGATTCAAATAGGTATGGAGATACCGATGACCGAATCCTTGACATAGAGGTTCAACCGATTAATATCTTCGTATAATATGTAGGATCCAATATGGACATCCAGGTCCCACTATTGGATGTTGACCGGAGAGTGTATCGGTCATGTCTAGATAGTTCTCGAACCTGCAGGGTCTGCACACTTAAGGTTCGGTGATGTTTCAGCATAGTTGAATTACGGAGTACCATCTGTACTGCAATGATGTCTTCTTCATTGTGTAGATAAAGATCTTGTTGTTTTTTGTTGCTAGTTTCTTTATCCTAACAATCTTTGTGAGTTTCTTGACTTGACTGATATTCATGGAAAACTCATTTCCCCATATGCAAAAAGGATCGAACAGTGGGTCAAAACTTCTGACAGCAGGAACTACATGTGCAAGACCAAATTGTTAAAAACCTAAATATTAGAATGGTTCCGACAATTGCACAATAATGTGTTACTCCCTCCGTACACAAATATAAGTATTTTTAGGGATTGCACTACAAACTACATACAGATGTATATAGACTTACTTTAGAGTGTAGATTCACTCATTTTACTGCGTATGTAGTTTGTAGTAAAATCTCTAGAAAGACTCATATTTAGGAACGGAGGGAGTATTAGACAAAGGACCATCCATGTGCAAACCTCGATTGTAAACCTCAATGCTTCCCATTGTTTCCTTGCAACACATATAAGGTAGTTATTGATCAGGTTTAGTGAGGGTTGGCATGCTATAAGTAAAATATGTTGATGAAAAATACACACATTGCAGATTCAACAGATTATTTCGAGCCACATGGAAAATCAATTTATCCAAACCAAACAGGATTAAGATCTAGGAAACATAGCAACTGTATATATTTCTCATGTATTTTGTACAACCAAATTTGATTTATTTCTCACATGGAAGACATTACAAAATTGCACCAAATAATTGAACGTCACATTGCAGAATTGAACCAAACAGTTAACTCAACATGGCAACAAATTAACCAAATAGTTAATAAGTGAGAACCACATTGCACGACATATATAACATATATACTAGAGGATTAGATTGCATGGTAAAAGTACATAGGACAATTCACTAGGATTTGTTAAGGAAAGGCAGGAGCAACACATGCAACGGGTAAAGCGAACATGCTTAACCGACATAGCTAGCTAAGTGAACATAGGTCCTTATAGTGAGCTAATAAGATAAGCCACTCCCCATCGTCGGAGATATCAATGATGATTGCCTCCTTGGACATGGAAGAGGGCGAGGCCTCCACATCGCGGGTGCCCTCCTCGTAGTGGTGAGTTGCCTGAGCCACTCCGCGCACCAACCTGCTGGCTCTCGAGTTAAGGTAAGCACGGGCATGCTGAGAAAACACCACGTAGTCTTCATCGAAGGCACCAATTGTGGCCTCGATAAACGCCATGATCTGTCGGTTTAAGCAGCCAACCGCGTCGTTGCGTCGGCGAGCGAGGCATCAACGGTGGGTCATACGTCCTTCTTGTATCATGTTGGTTACTGTTATTTATAGTGTTTTTGTATAATATACCACTTTTGGGGGTAGTTCTATAGCCTTTTCTCCCATAATATGCAAGGTTTACACCAACAGGGCGAATGCCAACAAATGCAATTCTTGACCTGAAAAAGCTACGTCAGAGATACCTATTATGCACATCTTCAAATAGGCATAAACTTGATGAGGATTTTTTGTGGAATATATAAGAAATATTGGAGGAAAGAAGTACCAAATGGGGGCTGCCAGGTGCTCACTAGGCACCAGGGCGCGCCAGCCCCCTAGCACGGCCTGGTGGCTAGTGGGACACTCAGCCCACCTTTGGCGACCATCTTCTAGTATAGACTCTCTTTTGACCTGAAAAAAAGAGAGAGGACTTTCAGGACGAAGCGCCACCATCTCGAGGCGGAACCTGGGCAGGAGCACTCTTGCCCTTTGGCAAAGCAATTCCGCCGGAGGGACTTCCCTCCCGTAGGGGGAAATCAAGGCCATCGTCATCACCAACAACCCTCTCATCTTGGGGAGACCAATCTTCATCAAATTCTCCATCTCCTCTCAAAACCCTACTTCATCTCTTGTGGCCAGTCTTGTACCCGAACCTTCGATTGGTACCTGGGGTGTGACTAGTATCGTTGATTACATCTTGTAGTTGATGCTTTATGGTTTATTTGGTGGAATATCATATGTTTAGATCCAAAATGCTATTTAATACCTCTCTGATCATGAGCATTTTTATCACTTGTGATTAGTTACTTTTGTTCTTGAATCCACGTGATAAGTCATGTTGCAAGTAGTCATGTGAAGTTGATATTCGTTTGATATTTTGATGGTATGAATGTTGTGATTCCCTTAGTGGTGTTATGTGAACCTCGACCACATGAAACTTCACCATCTTTAGGCCTAAGATAATGTGGAGTAGTAATTAGATGGTGGGTTGCGAGAGTGCCACAAACTTAAACCCGAGTTTATGCCCTATTTCGTAAGGGGCTGATTTGGATCCCTATGTTTAATGTTATGGTTAGAATTTCTTCTTAATGCTTTTCTCGTAGTTGCAGATGCTTGCGGGAGGGTTAATCATAAGTGGGAGGCTTGTTCAAGTAAGAACAACACCCAAGCACCGGTCCACACACATATCAAATTATCAAAGTACCGAACGCGAATTAACCCGACGAAAGTGACTAGATGAAATTGACGTGTGCCCTCAAGAATGCTTTGCCAATTATCAGAAACTGTTCTGGCCTGTCCTTTTCCACAAAAGGATTGGGCTACCTTTCTGCACATATTGTTACTATTGCTACTCTTTGGTTGTTACAATTATCTTGCTATCAAACAACTTGTTACCCCTATTTAAGTGCTTTCAGAAATTACCTTGTTGAAAACCGCTTCTCATTTTCTTTTGCTCCTTGTTGGGTTCGACACTCTTACGTATCGAAAGGACTACGATTGATCCCCTATACTTGTGGGTCATCAAGAATCTTTTATGGTGCTGTTTTCATGGAGTGAAGCGCCTTTCGTAAGCGGAATTTGGTAAGGAAAAATTTATATTACATGCTGAAATTTATTCTCACTTGTCACTATGGAAAGTAATCCATTGAGGGGTTTGTTCGGGGTTTCTTCAACTCGACCGGAAACACAAAGAGTTGTCCCTCAACCTCCTAAACCTACAGATTTTTTTATTATGAAATTCCTTCAGGTATGATAGAGAAATTGCTAGCTAATCGTTATGGACTAGATGGAACAAAACATCCCGATGTGCACCTAATCTATGTGGATGAAGTTTGTGGATTATTTAAGCTTGCAGGTTTATTTGCAAATGAAGTCAAGAAGAAGGTTTTCCCTTTATCTTTGCGGGGGGGGGGGGGATGGAAGCATTGACATGGTATATGCTATTTGATGATACATGATCTTGGAACTAGAATCGATTGCAAGTAGAGTTTCACCAAAAAAATTATCCTATGCATCTTGTTCATCATGATCGGAATTTTATCTATAATTTTTGGCATCGTGAAGGAGAAAGTATCGCTCTAGCTTGGGGAGGCTGAATTCAATGTTATATTCATGTCCCAATCTTGAGCTCCCAAGGGAAATTATTACTTAAAAATTTTATGGTCGGCTTTCTCGTAATGATCAAACCATCATCGATACTTCTTGTTCTGGTTCTTTTATGAAGAAGACAATTGAATTCAGGTGGGATCTTTTGGAAAGAATTAAACGAAACTATGAAGATTGGGAACTCGACGAAGGTAACAAGTCAGGTATAAGACTTTAGTTTGCTTGTGCTAAATATTTTATGAATACTGATGCTTTCAATGATTTTTGCACTAAATATGGACTCGACTTTGAGATAGTAGCATCATTTTGTGAAACATTTGCTGCTCATGTTGATCTCCCGAAATAGAAATGGTTTAAATATCATCCACCTATTAAAGAAAAAGTTGAAGAACCAATTAAAGTTGAGGATGAAACTATCATTTACAATGTTGACCTAGTTGTGCATACAACTTATATTGAGAAACCACATTTCCCTCTTAGGATAAAGGAACATGCTAAAGCTTCAACCGTGGTTAACAAAAGTTATGTTAGAACAACCAACCCTCTGAACAAATCAAGGTGGAACCTAGTATTTCTATGGTTAAGGATCTCTTGGTCGATAATATTGATGGTCATGTTATTTATTTTTGTGGTGAAGCTGCTAGAATTGCCAAACCTGATACTAAAGATAGGAATAGATCCATTGTTGACATGCGTGTTGTCTCACTCAAAATAGGAGATCATTGTTATCATGGTTTATGTGATATGGGTGCTAGTGTTAGTGTTATTCCTTTTACCATATATCAAGAAATTATGCATGAGACAACACCCTCTAAAATAGAAGACATAGATGTTACTATTAAACCTGCTAACACAGACACCATCACACCACTTGGGATTGTTAGAGATGTTGAAGTCTTGTGTGAAAAAGTAAAATACCCTACTCATTTCTAGTACTTGGCTCACCACAAGATGATTTTTGTCCCATAATATTTGGTAGCCTCACACAAGAATAACTCTAGGATTAATATCTTGTTAATGACCCAGTTTAATGATTGCATTGCAACCACAGGTATTCGAGAATTGAAGCGGGTAGGTGTTGTCTCACCTATATAAAGAAAAAATCTATTCCTGTCATGAGTGTCGCGTCGGACGTTGGTGTCCACGGACTCGAAGAGACAATTATGCATGTTAGCGCTTCAGACTGACTCTATGGTTTCTATAGACTAAGTGCCCTTTCTGCTTTCATCGGGGGGAACGTCCCTCACCCGATGCCTATATTCCACTTTGAGACATTTTGGTTGCATTGGTAGGGCTTTGGTGCGCTCAAGAACAAGTAGTTTGAGGCTCTCAAATCTCCTCGTTGATCGATCTCGGTGCTAGATACTAGGCATCAATGTACCAAGCTATCCACACAATTCATGAGGGGATGGGTTGTCCATTTGGGGGATGATATATGTGTCAAAAAGGTAAAACTCCTAGTAGGCATCGAGACTATAAACTCTAGGGAGTACACCATAGCACTCAATCTGGAGTAATTTCTGGAGCGATATGCTGTGAAGACAACCCCATAACATTGTTCCAGAATGAGAAAATTTATTGGTGTCTTCGGGTCCTGTTAACCTTGACACTTAGAGTCGCTTCCAACACGACATACTTTCAGGTAATTGCTAATGGTCATTGTAGACGTTCCTCGATTGTGGTGCTTTGGAATGGCCCCAAGATTCTTTAGGACAAGGATGAGATCCGTAAACATGACTATGGATTTTGCAAGGATCCAAAAAGTGGAGGAATACTCTCGAAACCACTTCATTTGAGTGAGACACAGGAGAGTGGAATTTCGTATGTAGGGGTGAAACTCATAGATCTACGAAGGAACTCCAAAAGCAAAGACAGCTCTCTTGGTTCCTACCGACGCTAGGGTGTGAAAGCATGGGGAGCAAACATGAGCGGAAACTGGTTCGCCCATGCGGCGCAGCTGACAACCACGCAATGCCCACACATACGATGATGCCTACGTGACACATAAAAGTCATCAAACGTTGTCATGGTTCGTGTAAAACAGAATCAACGTGAATCGATGCGTGTGGATGAAGTGTAAGCATACCATACGTGTGGACGTTATCATTTAAAAAAAGTAGATATAAGGGGTTGTTTGATTATCGCCCACACTACCTCCGCCAAGACTTGGGGTGCTAATTATTTTTAGCGAGGGAATTGGTCGCCCTAGTTTTGCCACGCAAGGGAGGAGGAAATGAATCCAGGATCGAAATATTGATGTATATCCAAAATTCTTTTCAAGAATAGGCAAGTTGTGTGACTTTAGCATTTAAAAAGGAGGGAACTGAGTACAAAGAGTATATCTAAAATTATTTTCACGAATAAATAAGCTGCGTGCCTTTAGCATTTTAAAAAGAGGGAATAGAGTACAAAGAATATACAAATGTGATCACGGACCACCTACCACAAGTCCATCCAACACCTCTCGATCTTGGACAACTGGAATTTTTTTCTTTGTTGAGTGTTAGGCTCTTTGTCGAGTGCATTAAGTCAGTCGGGCACTGAACAATAGTTTATTTGCCGATTTCCTACAAAATAGTACTCGAAAAAATTGAAACTAGGCAACTAGATACTTTGCATTAGTAAATCTGTCGGTAGAACAATGAAAATCGGCAAAACGTGTTTTGTTGAGTGCTACACTTCGCAAAAGTGGGTCTTTGCCGAATGTCAGACTCAGCAAAAGGGGGTCCCCACTATGCTGCATGGTTTTGGATGTAGAGGTCCAATAGTCAAAGTTGTTCATTTTGATGAGATGGATATTTTTTATGTTGTAAACTTTTTCATTTGAGGCCATATTAGTTACACATTTTGCCATGTAAAAATATGGCCTCAAATGGCCAACCTGATGACCATATTCATTTCATAGGCAGGGCCGGCCCTGGGCCAGGGCAGCAGGGGCGAGGGCCTGGGGCCCAACCAAACTAGGGGCCCCGACCCAACACATAAATCCAGCAACAAATTTCTGCAGGCCCAATATTGATGCCAATATAAACGACCTGAGAGACCCATATAAGAGGCACGCGTGGCTACTTTTGCTGCGGATTCCTCGTCACTGATCGTACATGCACCTAAGAACTTGTTTGCACGGTGTCGTGAAGATTTTTTTATCGCCTCTTCAATTTCTTCACAATCCAATCTAGCAACTCATACATACATGTGTGATCAAGGCTCCAGGATGATTCATTAGACCTCATGTTTGCCGGAAGACGGAGGAAATAAGTGTGGAGTTAATACGTCATATCGCTGGAGTGGTTTTCCTCAATCTCAATGTTTTTACCTCAGTCTCAACCTGGTGAACTGCAATTAATTTTTATTCTTGTCGAAACAACACTTACAGCCTTGCAGGAGATAGTTGGTCAACCGGTCATGCAGTTTGAATTTGAATATATAGTTGGACATTGTTGCTGCTAATTTACTCCAATATTTACGTGTTGGTGGTCGCTCCTTTTTTTGTGTGCAAGCATGTTGCCACAAAAACATTGTCTAGTTCTGAAAAAGAGAGAGTAAATGAGCAGAACAGTTAACTGCCATTAATCTTTATACTATTATTGATGGCTTTTGCATTAAAAATGCATGAAAAATCATTGTGATATATTTACTATAAAACATAGATGATTTTTTTTGTCAAATATTATTTAATTTTTAGGGGATCAAATTTACTATGAAAAATTATTGCTGTTTATGATGGCTTTACAATCAAAAATAAACTAGCACCACTGGGCCCAGTTATGGATTACGCCCTAGGGCCTCTGAAACTTCAAGGCCGGCCCTGTTCATAGGTTATGATAATGTGGTGAACTAGGGCATATAGGTGCGTCTAGCCATTACAAACAATGTTGCCAAACACAGTTTCCAACTTTTTTGTTAAACGAAATCATTTTCTATTTTCTAAGTATAAAAAATTGTATTTTTCGTGAAGCAAGTACAAAAACTAGGGTGCAAAACGGCACCACTCCAATTTACACATGAAGTATACCATATTTGATGGAAAATCCCCAAGTTTTATAGATTTTTAGATCTATAGCTACTTCGCACACTTAAATGACTTTACGTTGATTTCTCGAAAGTAACTCAAATTTGAAGTGCAACTGTGCGATAGGTATGTCCTAAAAAATAGAAAAAAACATTTTTAGGTACACAAATAGTCATTATATGGGATAACCACTTATAATTTGGAAATATGGAACTCCTTTCTACGAATAGCCCCGCCGTCCATTCTGATCATATTTTGAGAGAAAAAATGAAGGAATATAAGTTCAAAAATGCAATCCTTTGGCATGGAGTCTTTTATGTGTAGTAGTTGTGAGGAAAAATAGCAAACTTTCAATATGAAAATTTTAAATAAAAAATCTTCACAAAACGAGAAATCGTGTATGAACATTCTTGACTTTCAAGTCAAATGACCAAGATGATGGCCATATTCATTGCATAGTTTGTATGAACATGCATGTTGAATTCTACAGTGGTATGAAAATTCGAAATCGCTGTACATATGGTATGCTTTAAACAATGTTCTTAGGAGCATGTTGAGGGAAAGGGCACTAGGTGTGCTGTAACGCCCAAGATGCGGTCTTATTCTTATTTTGGCGCAAGGGTCTCGACAGGGATAGAAACACATCTCGTCGTTTCGCAAGAGTGGATATCTTTACAAGTACATGTACTGATAAGATGAGTATAAGGAGTTGTCTTACACTCACCAGAAGCTACATCAGAGTCACATTAATACAACAACATAATCAATCATCATGAAGAAGAGCAGGGTCCGACTACAGACGAAAAAAAACGATAAAAGAACGACGTCCATTCTTGCTATCCCAGGATGTCGGCCTGGAACCCATAGAACAATCAACACGCTCATGTCAAAGTATTGCTTTACCTGTACCTGCAACTGGTGTTGTAGTAATCTATGAGCCACGGGGACTCAACAATCTCATTTCCAAAGGTATCAAGACTAGCAAAGCTTAATGGGTAAGGTATGGCTAAGTGGTGAGGCTGCAACAAGCGACTAAGCATTTATTTGGTGGCTAACTTACGAGTACAAGAATAATATAGGGGGTGATCTATGCATAGTGGACGTGAACTACTGATGATCAAAAGAATGATCCTGAACACCTACTTACGTCAGACATAACTGTTGGGGAACATTGCATGGGAAACAAAAAATTTCCTACGCACACGAAGACCTATCATGGTGATGTTCATCTATGAGAGGGAGATCGAATCCAGATACCCTTGTAGATCGCCAAGAGGGAAGCGTTAAGAAACGCGGTTGATGTAGTGGAATAGCTTCGCGATTCAAATCATCGTCGTGTTGGGTAACGTAGCATAAATTCAAAATTTTCCTATGCCATATTCAGATCTTCCTATGAAGAGACCAACAACGAGAGAGGGGAGAGTGCATCTTCATACCTTTGAAGATCGCTAAGTGGAAGCGTTGCTAGAACGAGTTTGCTGGAGTCGTACTCGCGGCGATTCAGATCGCGGTGTGATTCCGATCTAGTGCCGAATCACGGCACCTCCGTGTTCAATACACGTGCAGCCTGGTGACGTCTCCTGCACCTTGATCCAGCAAGGACGAGGGAGAGGTTGGGGAAGATCTCCGGCAGCACGACGGCGTGGTGTCGATGGAGAGACGAGGTCTCCCGGCAGGGCTTCGCCAAGCACCGTGGGAGAGGAGGAAGAAGAAGAGACAGGGCTGCACCGAGAGAGATGGAAAATACCATGTTCTCAAAGGCCAAAAACCCCTGCTATATATAGGGGGAAGGGAGGGTGGCGCCCCCTTTAGGGTTTCCCACCCTAGGGGGGGGGGGGGCAGCCCTAGATGGGACAAGGGGTGGCGGCCAGGAGGGGGAGAGGGGGTGGCGCACCCCTGGCGGGCCTTAGGCCCACCGGACTTAGGGTTCCCCCCTTTCCCTCTCTAGGCGCCTTGGGCTGTGTGTGGGGGCGCACCAGCCCACTCAGGGGCTGGTTCCCTCTCACACTTGGCCCATGTAGCCTCCTGGGGCTGGTGGGCCCTCCAGGTGGGCCTCCGGAACCCTTCCGGTGGTCCTAGCACTTTGCAGGTGGTGCCCGAAACATTTCTGGCGTCCAAACCCATCCATCCTATATATCAATCTTTACCTCCCGACCATTCCGAAGCTCCTCGTGACGTCTGGGATCTCATCCGGGACTCCGAACAACCTTCGGTAACCTCGTATAGCAATTCCCTATAACCCTAGCATCATCGAACCTTAAGTGTGTAGACCCTACGGGTTCGGGAGGCATGCAGACATGACTAAGACACTCTCCGGCCAATAAACATCAGCGGGATCTGGATACCTATGGTGTCTCCCACATGTTCCACGATGATGTCATCGGATGAACCACGATGTCAAGGATTCAATCAATCCCGTATACAATTCCCTTTGTCTGTCGGTATAGAACTTGCCAGAGATTCGATCGTCGGTATACCCATACCTTGTTCAATCTCGTTACCGATAAGTCTCTTTACTCGTTCCGTAGCACATTATCTTGTGACTAACTCCTTAGTCACATTGAGCTCATGATGATGTTCTACCGAGTGGGCCCAGAGATACCTCTCCGTTAGACGGAGTGACAAATCCCGATCTCGATACGTACCAACCCAACACACACTTTCGGAGATATCCGTATTGCACCTTTATAGTCACCCAGTTACGTTGCGACGTTTGATACACCCAAACACTCCTACTGTATCCGGGAGTTGCACAATCTCACGGCCGAAGGAAAAGACACTTGACAATAGAAAAGCTTTAGCATACGAACAACACGATCTAGTGATATGCTTAGGATTGGGTCTTGTCCATTACATCATTCTTTCAATGATGTGATCCCGTTATCAATGACATCTAATGTCCATGACCAGAACGTGCCCCAGATGGGATCTTGCGGAGACAGAAGCTTGCGGCGGCGGAAAAGTACTTTCGATGATCTCCTGATTTTTTCTGGAATTTATGGGAATATATAGGTGAAAGACCTAGGGCAAAGGGCGTCTAGGGGGGCCACTAGCCTGGATGGCGCAACTGTTGGAATTATGCCCTAGAGGCAATAATAAATATAGTTATTATTATAATTCCTGTATCAAGATAATCGTTTATTATCCATGCTATAATTGTATTGAATGAAGACTCGTTTACATGTGTGGATACATAGACAAAACAACGTCCCTAGCAAGCCTCTAGTTGGCTAGCCAGTTGATCAAAGATAGTCAGTGTCTTCTGATTATGAACAAAGTGTTGTTGCTTGATAACTGGATCACGTCATTAGGAGAATCACGTGATGGAATAGACCCAAACTAATAAACGTAGCATGTTGATCGTGTCATTTTGTTGCTACTGTTTTCTGCGTGTCAAGTATTTATTCCTATGACCATGAGATCATATAACTCACTGACACCGGAGGAATGCTTTGTGTGTATCAAACGTGGCAACGTAACTGGGTGACTATAAAGATGCTCTACAGGTATCTCCGAAGGTGTTAGTTGAGTTAGTATGGATCAAGACTGGGATTTGTCACTCCGTGTGACGGAGAGGTATCTCGGGGCCCACTCGGTAATACAACATCACACACAAGCCTTGCAAGCAATGTGACTTAGTGTAAGTTGCGGGATCTTGTATTACGGAACGAGTAAAGAGACTTGCAAGTAAACGAGATTGAAATAGGTATGCGAATACTGACGATTGAATCTCGGGCAAGTAACATACCGAAGGATAAAGGGAATGACATATGGGATTATATGAATCCTTGGCACTGAGGTTCAAACGATAAGATCTTCGTAGAATATGTAGGATCCAATATGGGCATCCAGGTCCCGCTATTGGATATTGACCGAGGAGTCTCTCGGGTCATGTCTACATAGTTCTCGAACCCGCAGGGTCTGCACATTTAAGGTTCGACGTTGTTTTATGCGTATTTGAGTTATATGGTTGGTTACCGAATGTTGTTCGGAGTCCCGGATGAGACCACAGACGTCACGAGGATTTCCGGAATGGTCCGGAAACGAAGATTGATATATAGGATGACCTCATTTGATTACCGGAAGGTTTTCGGAGTTACCGGGAATGTATCGGGAATGACGAATGGGTTCCGGGAGTTCACCGGGGGGGGGGGGGCAACCCACCCCGGGGAAGCCCATAGGCCTTGAGGGTGGCACACCAGCCCTTAGTGGGCTGGTGGGACAGCCCAAAAGGGCCCTATGCGCCTAGGAAAGAAAATCAAAGAGAAAAAAAAGAGGAGGTGGGAAGGGAAGGAAGGACTCCCACCCACCAAACCAAGTCCAACTCGGTTTGGGGGGGGGAGCCTTCCCCCTTGGACTCGGCCGACCCCCTTGGGGCTCCTTGAGCCCCAAGGCAAGGTCCCCTCCCTCCCACCTATATATACGGAGGTTTTAGGGCTGATTTGAGACGACTTTTCCACGGCAGCCCGACCACATACCTCCACGGTTTTTCCTCTAGATCGCGTTTCTACGGAGCTCGGGCGGAGCCCTGCTGAGACAAGGTCATCACCAACCTCCGGAGCGCCGTCACGCTGCCGGAGAACCCTTCTACCTCTCCGTCTCTCTTGCTGGATCAAGAAGGCCGAGATCATCGTCGAGCTGTACGTGTGCTGAACGCGGAGGTGCCGTCCGTTCGGTACTAGATCGTGGGACTGATCGCGGGATTGTTCGCGGGGCGGATCGAGGGACGTGAGGACGTTCCACTACATCAACCGCGTTCACTAACGCTTCTGTTGTACGATCTACAAGGGTACGTAGATCACTCATCCCCTCTCGTAGATGGACATCACCATGGTAGGTCTTCGTGCGCGTAGGAAATTTTTTGTTTCCCTTGCGACGTTCCCCAACAGCAGCCTCCCCCTGGCCGCGGGGTGGGGGCTTTTGGGGCCCCTGAGGCTCCCCTGCCTTGGCTCCCAAGCTTCTCGATCTTCTTCCGTTCCAGAAAAAATCTTTTCAGGGATTTTTTCCGTTTGGACTCCGTTTCAAAATCTCCTCTGAAAGGGGTAAAAAACATGGAAAAAACAGGAACTCGCACTTGGCACTGAGTTAATAAGTTAGTCCCAAAAAATATATAAAAGGCATGCAAAACATCCAAAGTTTGACAAGATAATAGCATGAAACCATAAAAAATTATAGATACATTGGAGGTGTATCAGTGAACAAATTACTGTCGAGCAATTCATAGAACCGCGCAAAGTCATGATGATATCTAAGGCAATGATCATACATATAGGCATCACGTCCGAGACAAGTAGACTAATACTTTCTGCATCTACTACTATTACTCCACACATCGACCACTATCCAGCATGCATCTAGTGTATTAAGTTCATGATGAACAAAGTAACGCCTTAAGAAAGATGACATGATGTAGAGGGATAAACTCAAACCAATGATGAAAACCCCATCTTTTTACCCTTGATGGCAACAACACGATGTGTGCCTCGCTACCCCTTCTGTCACTGGGTGAGGTCACCGCACGGTATGAAACCAAAACCAAGCACTTCTCCCATTGCAAGAATCATAGATCAAGTTGGCCACACAAAACCCACAACTCGAAGAGAATTACAAGGATATGAAATCATGCATATAAGAGATCAGAAGGAACTCAAATAAGATTCATACATAATGTGATCATAAATCCACAATTCATCGGATCTCGACAAACACACCGCAAAAGAAGATTACATCGGATAGATCTCCATGAAGATCATGGACAACTTTGTATTGAAGATCCAAGAGAGAGAAGAAGCCATCTAGCTACTAGCTATGGACCCGGATGTCTATGGTCAACTACACACGCATCATCGAAGAGGTCATGGTGTTGATTAAGAAGCCCTCCGTATCCGAATCCCGCCTCCGGCAGGGCACCAGAACGTGCCCTAGATGGGATCTTGCGGAGACAGAAGCTTGCGGCGGCGGAAAAGTATTTTCGTGGATCTCTTGATTTTTTGGCATTTTAGGGAATTTATAGGCGAAGGAGCTAGGGCAGGGGAGGCCCAGGGAGCCCACAAGCCTGGGAGGCGCGGGCCCCCCTGGCTGCGCCATGGGGGTTTGTGGCCTCCCGCGGGACTCCCTGCCTTGGTTTCCAAGCATTCTGCGTATCTTCTGTTCCGGAAAAAATCTTTTCGGAAGTTTTATTCCGTTTGGACTCCGTTTAAAATCCTCCTCTGAAAAGGGTCAAAAAGAAGGAAAAAACAGGAACTGGCACTTGGCACTGAGTTAATAAGTTAGTCCTAAAAAGATATAAAAGGCATACAAAACATCCAAAGTTTGACAAGATAATAGCATGAAACCATGAAAAATTATAGATACGTTGGACACGTATCAGTAGACCCTACGGGTTCAGGAGACACTCTCCGGCCAATAACCATCAGCGGGATCTGGATACCCATGGTGGCTCCCACATGTTCCACGATGATCTCATCGGATGAACCACGATGTCAAGGATTCAATCAATCCCGTATACAATTCCCTTTGTCTGTCGGTATAGAACTTGCCTGAGATTCGATCGTCGGTATACCCATACCTTGTTCAATCTCGTTACCGGTAAGTCTCTTTACTCGTTCCGTAGCACGTCATCCTCTGACTAACTCCTTAGTCACATTGAGCTCATGATGATGTTCTACCAAGTGGGCCTAGAGATACCTCTCTGTCACACGGAGTGACAAATCCCGATCTCGATTCGTACCAACCCAACAGACACTTTTGGAGATACTCGTAGTGCACCTTTATAGTCACCCAGTTACATTGTGACATTTGATACACCCAAAGCACTCCTACGGTATCCGGGAGTTGCACAATCTCACGGTCGAAGGAAAATACACTTGACATTAGAAAAGCTTTAGCATACGAACAACACGATCTAGTGCTATGCTTAGGATTGGGTCTTGTCCATCACATAATTCTCCCAATGATGTGATCCCATTATCAATGACATCTAATCTCCATGATCAGGAAACCATGATCATCTATTGATCAACGAACTGGCCAACTAGAGGCTTGTTATGGACACATTGTGATCTATTTATTCACACATGTATTACTATTTCCTGTTAATACAATTATAGCATGAACAATAGACGATTATCATGAACTAGGAAATACGATAATAACCATTTTATTATTGCCTCTAGGGCATATTTCCAACAAGTCGTCCCACGACCCGTTCTGATCTAGCGCCGAACGGACGGCACCTCCGCGTTCAGCACATGTATAGCTCGATGATGATCTCCTCCTTCTTGATCCAGCAAGAGAGACGGGGAAGTATATGAGTTATCCGGTAGCGTGACGGCACGCCGGTGATGCTAATGATCTATTCCTGCAGGGCTCCGCCCGAGCTCCGCAGAAAACCGCTCTAGAGGAAGAACTACGAAGTAGAGGTTTAGGGTTGCACGTGGCAAAGTTGTGTCTCAAAAACCCTAAAATCTCTAGTATATATAGGAGGGGCTAGCCTTGGGGCTCAAGGGAGCCCCTAGGGTGTCGGCCGAAGCGGGAGAGGAGGGACTCCAAGTCCAATTCGGTTTGGGGAAGGAGGAGTCCCTTCCTTCCTTCCCACCTCCCTCTTTTTTCTCTCCTTGATTTTTTCCCTTAGCCAAAATAGTCCACTTGGGCTGGCCTCACCAACCCACCAAGGGCTGGTGCGCCACCCATGGGCTATTAGGTTCTCTCCCAGGTGGATGGGCCCCTCCCGGTAAAAACCCGGAACCCATTCGTCACTCCCGGTACACTGCCGGCAATGCCATAAATCTTTCCGGAGGCCAAATGAAACAATCCTATATATCAATCTTCGTTTCTGGACCATTCCGGAAACCCTCGTGATATCATCCAAGACTCCGAACAAACCTTCGGTCACCAACACCTATAACTCAACTATACCGAAACGTCACGGAACCTTAAGTGTGCAGACCCTGCGGGTTCGAGAAGTATGCACACGTGACCTGAGACACTCCCTGGTCAATATCCAACAGCGGGACCTGGAGGTCCATATTGGATCCTACATATTCTACGAAGATCTTATCGGTTGAACCTCTATGCCAAGGATTCATATAATCCCGTATATCATTCCCTTTGTCCTTCGATATGTTACTTGCCCGAGATTTGATCGTCGGTATCCCTATACCTACTTCAATCTCGTTACCGACAAGTCTCTTTACTCGTTCCGTAATACAAGATCCCGTGGCTAACACTTTAGTCACATTGCTTGCAAGGCTTATATGTGATGTTGTATTACCGAGTGGGCCCCAAGATACCTCTCCGTCACACGGAGTGAAAAATCCCAGTCTTGATCCATGCTAACTTAACGGACACCTTCGGAGATACCTGTAGAGCACCTTTATAGTCACCCGGTGATACGTCTGAAATGTATCTATAATTTTTGATGGTTTCATGCTGTTATCTTGTCAACTTTGGATGTTTTATGTACCTTTTATTTATTTTTTGGGACTAACTTATTAATTCAGTGCCAAGTGCCAGTTCCTGTTTTTTCTGTGTTTTTGACTCTTTTCAGATCTGATTTTGGAACGGAGTCCAAACGGAATAAAATCCCCGAAATAATTTTTTCCAGAACGGAAGAAGATCAGGGGACTTGAGGGCCAAGGTAGGAGAGCCACAAAGGGCCCACAAGCCCTGTAGCCGCCACCAGGGGGCGACGGCTACCAGGCTTGTGGCCTCCCTGGAGCCCCCCCGCCCTAGCTCTTTCGCCTATATATTCCCTAAAATCCAGAAAAAAATGGGCATCCACGAAAGCACTTTTCCGTCGCCGCAAGCTTCCGTTTCCGCGAGATCTCATCTGGAGACCCTTCCCGGTGCCCTGCTGGAAGGGACTTTGGAGTTGGATGGCTTCTACATCAACATCATCGCCTCTCTAATGACTCATGAGTAGTTCAGTTCAGACCTACGAGTCCGTAGTTAGTAGCTAGATGGCTTCTTCTCTCTCTCTCTTGGATCTTCAATACAAAGTTCTCCATGATCTTCATGGAGATCTATCCGATGTAATCCTCTTTGGCGGTGTGTTTGTCGAGATCCGATGAATTGTGGATTTTTTATCAGACTATCTATGATATATATTTGAGTCTTTGCTGATTTCTTATATGCATGATTTGATATCCTTGTAAGTCTCTCCGAGTCTTGGGTTTTGTTTGGCCAACTAGATCTATGATTCTTGCAATGGGAGAAGTGCTTGGTTTTGGGTTCATACCGTGTGGTGACCTTTCCCAGTGACAGAAGGGGCAGCAAGGCACGCATCGTGTTGTTGCCATCAAGGGTAACAAGATGGGCTTTTATCGTAGATATGAGATTGTCCATCTACATCATGTCATCTTGCTTAAGGCGTTACTCTGTTCTTTTGGACTTAATACACTAGATGCATGCTGGACAGCGGTCGACGTGTGGTGTAATAGTAGTAGATGCAGAAAGTATCGGTCTACTTGTTTTGGACGTGATGCCTATAGATATAATCATTGCCTGAGATAACGTCACGACTTTGCACGGTTCTATCAATTGCTCGACAGTAATTCGTTCACCCACCGTCTACTTGCTTTCATGAGAGAAGCCACTAGTGAACAGTACGATCCCCGGGTCTATTCACAATTATCGTTTCCACTTTCGCTTTTACTTTGCTTTGTTTCTTTTTGCTTTCTGTTCTCACTTTGCGAACAATCTATAAGGGATTGACAACCCCTTCATAGCGTTGGGTGCAAGCTCTTTGTGTTTATGCAGGTACTTGCGACAATCCTTCACTGGATCAATACCTTGGTTCTCAAAACTGAGGGAAATACTTACCACCGTTGTGCTACATCACCCTTTCCGCTTCGAGGGAACACCAACGCAAGGCTCCAAGGCCACGGGGGAATCCTTTGCATATTTGCCAAGGAAGTTCCTATAGGTGTAGCCATAGCAGAAGGATTCCTGGTGCCGTTGCTCAGGAGTATCAAGACAAGAATAGTCTCCCGTCAATACGCTTGTTTCTGGCGCCGTTGGAAGGACTTTTGTTGCAGTAGAAGAAGTATTTCTGTCGCCGTTGCCGGGGAAGGAGAAATCTATCCAAGTAGGTGTCACAAACTCATCTCTTGCATTTACCTTTTTTGCCAGTTGCCTCTCGTTTTCCTCTCCCCCACTTCACATTTGCCGTTTTCATTTGCCTTTCTCCTTTGCCGTTTTCATTTGCCTTTCTCCTTTGCCGTTTCCTTTTGCCTTTTTACCATTTTCCTTTGCCGGTTTTATTTCTTGCTTGTGTTCTTGTTGGTTTGTTGAAGTCATCATGGCTGAAAACACCAAACTTTGCGACTTCTCGAGTACCACTAATAATGATTTTATTAGTACTCCGATTGCTCCCGCCACTAGTGCGGAATCGTATGAAATCAACGCAGCTTTGCTGAATCTTGTTATGAAAGAGGAATTCTCTGGCCTTCCTAGTGAAGATGCCGCATCCCATCTCAATACCTTCATTGAGCTTTGCGATATGCAAAAGAAAAGAGATGTGGATAATCACGTGATTAAGTTGAAACTTTTTCCTTTCTCGTTGCGAGATCGCACAAAAACTTGATTATCTTCTTTGCTTAAAAATAGTATCGACTCTTGGGATAAGTGCAAAGATGCTTACATATCCAAGTATTTTCCACCGGCTAAGATTATCTCCCTACGTAACGATATCATGAATTTCAAGCAACTTGATCATGAACATGTTGCACAATCTTGGGAGAGGATGATGTTAATGATTAGAAATTGTCCCACTCATGGCTTGAGTTTGTGGATGATTATACAAATCTTTTACGCTGGCTTGAATTTTGCTTCTCGCAATATCTTGGACTCCACCTCAGGTGGAACGTTCATGGAAATCATGTTAGGAGACGCTACAAAACTCCTATACAATATCATGACCAACTACTCTTAGTGGCACACTGAAAGGTCACCTGCTAGCAAAAAGGTACACGCTATAGAAGAAATTAACTCGCTTAGTGCTAAGATGGACGAGTTAATGAATTTGGTTGCTAGTAGAAATGCTCCTTTAGATCCTAATGACATGCCACTATCTTCCTTGATTGAGAGTAGCAATGCTTGTTTGGACGTTAATTTTGTTGGTAGGAACAATTTTGGCAACAACAATGCTTTTAGAGGAAACTATGTTCCTAGGCCTTTTCCTAATAACTCCTCTAACAATTATGGCAATTCCTACAACAACACTTATGGAAATCACAACAAATTACCCTCTGATTTAGAGAGTAATATCAAAGAGTTCATCAACTCTCAAAAGATTTTCAATGCATCCATTGAGGAAAAACTACTCAAAATAGACGATTTGGCTAAGAGCGTTGATAGGATGTCTTGTGGTATTGATTCTTTGAAAGTTAGATGTGCTCCTCTGAAGGTCAACTTGGATGAAACTTTAAAAGTTATGCGTGTCTCCATGAATGAGAGCAAAGAAAGAACCGCCCAAATTCGCCTAGGCATGAATGGTTTAAAAGGGTCCGTTCTAGTGATGCAAATCACGAAGATCTTAAAGTGCATGGTGTGACTCCTCTTGAATCTTTGTTTTCGCGTGTCAAACTTATGGATGAAGGGGCTGGATATGAATCCACTTTGGTTGAAAAACGCCCCAATGATTCGGAGCCCACCTATCTTAATGATAAAGGTGTGGAGAGTGGAGTAGAAGAAATAAAAATTTTGGGTAGTAATGAAACTCCCACTTTGGATTTCAAGGATTTCAATTATGATAGTTGCTCCTTGTTTGAATGCATTTCCTTGATGCAATCCATTTCAAACTCTCCACATGCTTATAGCCAAAGTAAAGCCTCTACCGCGCATATCGTAGATGCTATGATGAAATCTCTTGAAGAGAAGCTCGAACTAGAAGTCTCTATACCTAGAAAACTTCATGATGAGTGGGAACCTACTATCAAAATCAAGATCAAAAACTATGAGTGCAATGCTTTGTGTGATTTGGGTGCTAGTGTTTCCGCAATTCCAAAGTCTTTATGTGATATTCTTGGTTTTCATGAGATTGAAGAGTGTTCTCTTAATTTGCATCTTGCGGATTCTACTGTCAAGAAACCCATGGGGAGGATCGATGATGTTCTTATTGTTGCAAATAAGAACTATGTACCCATGGATTTCATTGTACTTGACATAGATTGCAATCCTTCATGTCCCATTATTCTTGGTAGACCTTTCCTAAGGACTATTGGTGCTATCATCGATATGAAGGAAGGGAATATTAGATTTCAATTTCCTCTAAAGAAGGGCATGGAGCACTTTACTAGAAAGAAAATAAGATTGCCTTATGAATCTATGATGAGGGCTACTTATGGTTTGAGCACCAAAGATGACTATACGTGATTCCATCACCTTTTGCCTAGCTAAGGGCGTTAAACAATAACGCTTGTTGGGAGGCAACCCAACGAATCTATCCTTTTTCTTTCTGTTTTGTGTTTTCCACACTTTCATGATTCTGTTATGATTGTGTTTTTTGTTTTTATTTTTGCGTTTGTGCCAAGCAAAACCGTTATTATTAGTCTTGGGGATGATCGTTTGGTCATGCTGGAAAAGACAAAAAGTTTCTGCTCACGAAAATAATTTTCAATTTTTTTTCTGTAAGAGCTTTTGAGTTGATTATTTTTGCTGTGGATTGCTACGCAAATTCTTCAGACTGTCGTAGTTGTTCAGAATTTTTGAAGAACGAAAAGTATACGAATTATACAGATTGCTATAGACTAGTCTGCTGTCAACATATTCTGTTTTTGTTGAGTTGGTTGCTTATTTTGATAAAACTATGGATAGTATCGGGGGGTATTAGCCATGGAAGATTGAAAATACAGTAACCCAACATCAACATGAGTAGAATTTAAGTTTGCTATAGTACCTAAGGAAGTGGTGGTTTGCTTTCTTATACTAATGTTATCACGAGTTTCTGTTTAAGTTACGTGTTGTGAAGTTTTCAAGTTTTGGGTGAAGTTCTTATGGACAAAAAGATAAAGAGTGGCAAGAGCTCAAGCTTGGGGATGTCCAAGTCACCCCAAGATGATTCAAGGATGCCGTAAAAGCCTAAGCTTGGGGATGCCCCGGGAAGACATCCCCTCTTTCGTCTTCAATCCATCGGTAACGTTACTTGGGGCTATATTTTTATTCACCACATATTATGTGTTTTGCTTGGAGTGTCTTGTATCGTAGGAGTCTTTTATTTTTGTTGTGTCACAATCATCCTTGCTGCACACCTAGAGAGAGAGACATGCACTCACCATGATTTTGTCGAGCTTCACTTATATCATTTGGTAGACAATTCAGCTCACATGTGCTTCACTTATATCTTTTAGAGCACGGCGGTGCGTGGCTTGGTAGTTGATCTATGCTATGAAAGAAGTCTCAAAAGGGGTAGTTATCCAAAGGGATATGAAAACTTCCATCTCCATGTTCATTGAATAGTTAGAGAAGTTTGATTCATCTCAATCAGTTTTGAGTTGTGGTTGTGGTAATATTGAAGTTATGCTAGTAAGGTGTTGTGGATCTAGAAATACTTGTGTTGAAGTTTGTGATTCCCGTAGCATGCACGTATGGTGAACCGCTATGTGATGAAGTCTGAGCATGATTAGTCTATTGATTGTGATCCTTTGTGTGGCGGTCGGGATCGCGCGATGGTTTATACCTACCAACCCTTCCCCTAGGAGTATGCGTTGAATGCTTTGTTTCGATTACTACTAAAACTTTTGCAACAAGTATATGAGTTCTTCATGACTAATGTTGAGTCCATGGTTTAGATGCACTTTCACCTTCCACCATCACTATCTTCTTAGTGCCGTGCAACTTTCGTCGGTGCACAAAACCCACCATTAGCCTCCCTCAAAACAGACACCATACCTACCTACTATGGCCTTTTCAAAGTCATTCCAAGATATATTGCCATGCAACTACCACCATGACATGTGCCACCACTTCTACATTGCCATTGCATGATCGTAAGATAGCTAGCATGATGTTTCCATTGATGTCCATGCCATGCTAGATCATTGTCACGGTACACTACCGAAGGCATTCCATATAGAGTCATCATTGTTCTAAGTTTTGAGTTGTAAGTGTGATGATCATCATTGATGGAGCATTGTCCCATGTGAGGAAATAAAAGAGGCCAGCGAAGCCCATATACAAAAAGAGGCCAAAGATGCCCACCCAAAAAAAGAGAGGCCAAAGAGCCCACCAAAAAAATGAGAGAAAAAGAGAGAAAGGACAATGCTACTATCCTTCCAGAGTTGTGCTTATTAAGCACCATGATCTTCATGATTGAGAGTCTCTCGTTTTGCCACCACCATATACCTAGTGGGAAATTTTCATTATATAACTTGGCTTGTATATTCCAATGATAGGCTTCCTCAAATTTGCCTTCGGTCTTCGTGAGCAAGCAAGTTGGATGCACACCCACTAGTTTTCTTTAAGAGCTTTCACATACTCTTAGCTCTAGTGCATCATTTGTATGGCAATCCCTACTCACTTACACTGATATCTATTGATGAGCATCTCCACAGCTCATTGATATGCCTAGTTAATGTGACCATCTTCTCCTTGTTTGTCTTGCAACCTCCACCACACTCCACACCACTTATAGTGCTAAAACCATGGCTCACGCTCATGTATTGCGTGAGAGTTGAAAAAGTTAGAGAAAGTAAAGGTGTGAAAACAATTACTTGGCCAATACCGGAGTTGTGCATGATTTAAATTCGTTGTGCAAGGATGATAGAGCATAGCCAGACTATATGATTTTGTAGGGATAACTTTCTTTTGGCCTTGTTATTTTGAAAGTTCATGATTACCTTGCTAGTTTGCTTGAAGTATTATTGTCTCCACATCAATAGCAAACTATTGTTTTGAATCTAATGGATCTGAACATTCACGTCACATAAGAGGAGTTACAAAGGACATCTATGCTAGGTAGCATGAAAGCATCAAAAAATCATTCTTTAGCACTTCCCTACTCGAGGACGAGTAGGAGTTAAGCTTGGAGATGCTTGATACGTCTCAAATGTATCTATAATTTTTTATGGTTTCATGCTGTTATCTTGTCAACTTTGGATGTTTTATGTACCTTTTATATCTTTTTTGGGACTAACTTCTTAATTCAGTGCCAAGTGCCAGTTCCTGTTATTTCTGTGTTTTTGACTCTTTTCAGATCTGATTTTGGCACGGAGTCCAAACAGAATAAAATCCCCGAAATAAATTTTTCCAGAACGGAAGAAGATCAGGGGACTTGAGGGCCAAGGCACGAGAGCCACAGGGGGCCCACAAGCCCTGTAGCCGCCACCAGGGGGGCGGCGGCTACCAGGCTTGTGGCCTCCTTGGAGCCGCCCTGCCCTAGCTCTTTCGCCTATATATTCTCTAAAATGCAGAAAAAATATGGGCATCCACGAAAACACTTTTCCGCCGCCGCAAACTTCCGTTTCCGCGAGATCTCATGTGGAGACCCTTCCCGGTGCCCTGCCGGAGGGGACTTTGGAGTTGGAGGGTGATCTGCAATCTCTGGCATTAGCTAGACGAATGCTTATTACAACAAACCTTCTCCTGCAACGGCACCAGAAGAATGCTGATAGCACTCCCCAGTAATGAAACTAGAAGAATGTTGTTGACGGCCCACCAGAGCGTGGGTTCGCAGCAGTTTTCGAGGGTAGAGTATTTGACCCAAATTTGTTGATCACCTAAAGGAGGTGAGAGAATACTCTCGAGTATTAGCAGCTGAATTTGTGAGATTCAACCACACCTGAAAGATTAGTATCTGCAAGTACAGTAGTAACAGCAAAGTAATATGATAACAACGGTGTCAGAAACGATGTGTTGACGGCAGACTATTCCTAACGATTGTGTCAATGGCGCCTTTGTTGCCGCGTTGACGGAAGTTGTCACTTCCCATCAACGACCAGCGAATCAACAATGTAGCAGGTAGTAGAAGTGTAACGAGCAATAGCAGTGGCAAGGAACAGCAGTAGTGACAACAGTAGCAAGTAGCAACAGTAGCAAGAGACAGTAGTAGCAACAGTAGCAGCAGAGCAAGACAAGTAACAGCAGTAGCAACGGTAGTAGCAGCAGCAGAGCAAGACAAGTAACAGCAGTAGCAACAGTAGTAGCAGCAGCAGTAGGACAAACTCGTAGGCAATGGGTTGGTGATTTGTTTGGATGATATTCATCATGCAACAGCTATAACACGGAGAGATATGTGGCCAGCTCCCGTTCGTCAATGTGATGTAGGCATGCATTCCGTGTGTCCTCATATGTGCTTAGGGAAAAGAACTTGCATGACATCTATTGTCCATCCCTCCCTTGGCAGCGGGGTCCAAAAGGAAACTACGGGATATTAAGGTTCTCCTTTTAATAAAGAACCGGACCAACGCATTAGTACTTGGTGAACACATGAACTCCTCAAACTATGGTCATCACCGGGAGTGGTTTCGGTTATTGTCACTCCGGGGTTGCCGGATCATAACACATAGTAGGTAACTACAACTTGCAAGATCGCATCTAAAACAAACATATATTGGTGACAACATAATAATTTCAGATCTGAAATCATGGCACTCGGGCCCTAGTGACAAGCATTAAGCATGGCAAAGTAGTAGCAACATCAATCTCAGAACATAGTGGATACTAGGGATCAATCCCCATCAAAACTAACTCGATTACATGATAGATCTCATCCTACTCATCACCATCGAGCGAGCCTACGAATAGATTACTCATGAACGACGAATAGCTTCATGGAATTGGAGAGGGAAGAAGGTTGATGATGACGATGGCGACGATTTCCCCTCTTCGGATCCCAAGACGGACTCCGGATCTGCCATCCAGATGAAGAACAGGAGGTGGCGGCGCCTCCGTATGGAAAACGCGACGAAAACTTCTGTTTTTTATTTTTTCTGGGACGAAAGGCAACTTATAGAGCTGGAGTTGGGGGCGGAAGGTGCCTGTGGGCCCCACAAGCCTGCCCACCGCCACCAGGGGGTGGTGGCGGAGCAGGGGCTTGTGGCCCACTGGCCCACCCCCTGAGGTGGAACTTGGCGCAGATATTTTTTATATTTTTCAAAACCGCTCCCCGTAACTTTTCAGGACGTTTGGAGAATTTTGATTTCTGCACAAAAATAACACCAAGGCAATTCTGCTGAAAACAACGCCAGTCCAGGTTAGGTCCGTTCAAGTCATGCAAATTAGAGTCCAAAACAAGGGCAAAAAGTTTGGAAAAGTAGATACGATGGAGACGTATCAACTCCCCCAAGCTTAAAACCTTGCTTGTCCTCAAGCAACTCAGTTGACAAACTGAGAGAGAAAGAAAAACTTTGACAAACTCTGTTTGATCTTGTTGTTGCAACTATGTCTAACTCATAACCAGAATTTCAGCAAGATCACAAGTTAACCAAATGACACAAAGGTCTCATGGTAAACTAATATCAATGGCATAATCAGCTAACGAGCAAATAATAATGAGTTTCAAATACCAACACTTCAATCAAAACAAGCATGAAGCAATATGAATAGGTGGTATCTCACTAGATCTTCCTGAGACCGCAAAACATAAATGCAGAGCACTTCCAAAGATCAAGGGCTGACTAAACATTGTAATTCATAGCAACGAAGATCCAGTCATAGTCATACTCAATATCAATCAAAAGCAAAGCATAAAAATGACAGAAGTGCTCTCTAATTGGTGCTTATAAAAGAGGAGGATGACTCGACAGGAAAACAAATAGACACGCCCTTCGCAGAGGGAAGCATTGATTTGTAGAGGTGCCAGAGCTCAAGCTTTGAAAACAGAGATAATAATTTTGGGTGGCATGCTTTCATTGTCAATGCAATGACCAAGAGTTCTCAATATCTTCCATGCTACTCAAGCTATAGGCGGTTCCCAAACAGAAAAGTAAAGTTTTAACTCCCCCACCACCAATCAATCACACTCCACGGCTAGCCGAATCCTCGGGTACCGTCCATACTAACATCAATCCGGGGGGGATCTTGTTTTACAGTTATGTTTTCGTTTTAAGCGTGGAACTGGGCATCCCAAATACCGGCTCCTTTCTCATGAATGACTGTGAATAAACACACGTCGAGGATAACACTCCTAGCATGGAAGATACCAATAGCCCTCTGTCACCACATGATGAGTTCGGTCATGCAAAACAAATTATCTCTTGAAGGTTTAGAGAATGGCACATGCAAATTTACTTGGAACGGCAGGTAGATACCACAAATAGGTAGGTATGGTGGACTCTCATGGAAAAACTTTTGGTTTTATGGAAGAGGATGCACAAGCAGTATTCCCGCTTAGTACAAGTGAAGGCTAGCAAAAGACTCGGAAGCGACCAACTAGAGAGCGACAACAGTCATCAAGATGTAATGAGTTTGACTAACATTGAATGCAAGCATGAACATGATATAAATCACCATGAACACGAACATCATAGAGGCTATGTTGATTTTGTTTCAACTACATGCATGAACATGCGCCAAGTCAAGCCACTTGAAACATTCAAAGGAGAATACCATCCTATCATACTACATCATAGTCATCTCAAAATCTATGTTGGCATTCAAGACAAACCATTATAAGCTCTCAGCTAAATAAGCATGGCATCAGAAACTATGATCTCTAAGTTGTCATTGCAAACATTGTTCTCTCACAACAAAGCTAAATCTAGGTCGACAAGCTAGTCATATTTACACAAACAAAATAGATAGAGTTCATACGAGCTTTTCAGTCTCAGTCACTTCATCATATATCATCATTGTTGCCTTTCACTTGCACGATCGAACGATGTGAACAATAATAAGCGTTCTCGTGCATTGGACTAAGCTGAATCTCCAGGAAAACACAAAGGAGAAGACAAAATAATATGGCTCTTTGAAAGCTAAACAGGTAAGCATGTAAGAACCAATAAACATTGTAACCAATATCTTTTACCTTGACACAAAGAAAAAGAAAACTATTTACACGGGAAAGCTCCCAACAAGCAAACGAAGAAAGAAAAATCTTTTTGGGTTTTCTCAAAAGGACACAAAACAAGAAAACAAGAAAATGAAAATAAACTAGCATGGATAATACAGTGGCAAAGTGTAAACACCGGCTAACAAAGTGAAAGCATAAGCATGAATGTAAAGTCGGTGAGAACACGTACTCCCCCAAGCTTAGGCTTTTGGCCTAGCTTGGTCTACTCCCAAGGTGGGAAATAACCAGCTCCAGGATACTCCGGAGCAGACTATGGATGCCACTGCTGTGTGAGCTCCTTTGGCTCCCACTGATAAACTGGCGTCTGGTACTCGACTGGCGGCTCGGGCACGGGCGCCTGTGGTTGGGCCAAGCCCCAATATGCGTAGATGTCCGCGGGCATAATAGTGTACCTGTCTGCATGAA
The DNA here is from genome assembly GCF_904849725.1 of Hordeum vulgare subsp. vulgare. NCBI lineage: Eukaryota > Viridiplantae > Streptophyta > Magnoliopsida > Poales > Poaceae > Hordeum > Hordeum vulgare. The sequence goes on from NC_058520.1 coordinate 83,687,116, forward strand.
GATCGAACAAAGGAGCAGGCAAAGTAATAGTCTCTCGAGTACCCTGACTAAACACCACGTTGTAAATCATCCGTCTACTAGCATCTCTATCCAGAAAATCATGGCGAACCATGCTGTCATAATCCAGATATCTCTCAGGGAGAAGCATCTCTCCTTCCTCTCCCAGTCTAATGGGTATCTCAAAGTGTCTGGCAAGACGGGTAGCATAGATACCTCCATAGACAATACCTTTAGAATGGTTCAGGTTCAACCGTTGAGCTACTATACCGCCCAAGCTATAAGTCTTATCATTATAAAGGCCTTCACGCAGAACCGCAAGGTCTGGAGAACTAACTAATCCAGCCTCCCCACGGCCAATCAAACATTTTCCCACAAATAGTGAGAAGTACCGAAGCAGAGGAAAATGTTGCTAGCAATTCTAGCGCGAGACACTCCTCTCTCTTCTCCAACAGCAATAGAACCAATGAAATCCTCCAAGTCCCGTGGACGAGGGTCACGGATATCCTCGACATAAGGTAATTTGCATACATTGCAAAAATCCTGCAGCGTCATGCACTAGGGGACATCGTATATCATGAACTCAACCGTGGGAGGATTCTTCCTCGGATAAAAGTTGAAGCTTTGAACGAAAATATTGGTGAGGAGGAGATATTGTGGGCACTTATCTAAAACGAACGTAGTAAGACCTGCGTTCTCCACCAAGTAATAAAAGTCTTCATAAAGTCTGGCGGCGCGCAAAAATTCATCACTTGGCCACTCGCACGCTCGAACATCTGTGACTCGAGGGACTGCGTACTTGGGGTGATTCTTCTCATCCTCCTTGGTGTTATGGCTTGAAGAGCCTCTCAAGAACCTCCTCATCTTTTCCTTTTTCTAGCCCTGAAAAATTCTGAAATTTTAGAGACTTCGAAAGAAAAGTGAATAAGGATTAACCCAACTTGTAGCAACTACTCCTACTATTGCCTAGAGACCGTAACACGTGTTAAAACTACTTGGGACCAGCTAAAATCAACTTTTCTAGTTCAAGAACAGGGTCACCAAGGTAGCAAGAATATGCGAAGGATAAAGCAGTAGAGCAAAAACTAATTGGACCAACGGAGGAGTCACTTACCAAGGAGTAATTTCCCCAAAACGGTTCGTAGAATGGTGCTTTGAGCAAGGAGATCGAAAATCACAGCCAAATGAGCAAGAACACGGGTTTGAGCTGTGAAACAATTTTTTCTGGAGGTGGAAGAAGAGGCTGGGAGCTGGAATGAGTGGAGGGGGTGCCCATGGCCCCCACAAGCTTGCACCCGGCCACTAGGGGGGTAGGTAGCGGTGGGCACAACTATCTAGGTGGTCTCTAGAGGCATCGGTAAGTCCGTTATAGAAGATATCAAGTATCTCGTTCTTCTTAAGAGGGTGATGAGGCAAAGCATTTTGTAGCTGGACGAGCCTCCGCCAAGCTTATGGAAGACTCTCTTCTTGGAGTTCAGCAAAGTTGTATATTTCCTGCAAGGCAACTTGCTTCTTATGGGCAGGGAAATATTCCTCACAGAAGTAATAGACCATCTCCTGGGGACTACGCACACATCCAGGAGCAAGAGAGGTGAACCAGGTTTTAGCGTCATCCTTTAGAGAGAAAGGAAACAACTTAAGGATATAGTAGTGGCGGATCTTCTCCTCATTAGTGAAAAGGTTGGCTATTTCGGATAGTTTGGCAAGATGGGCTATGACCGTCTTAGACTCATAACCGTGAAAAGGATGAGATTCGACTAGAGAGATTATCTCAGGGTCGACAGAGAATTCATAATCCTTATCGGTGATAAAGATAGGTGAAGTGGCAAACTTCAGGTCATTTTTCATCATAGCTTCCCGAGGTTTTTCCTTCCACTTGAGAAGTAATTTCTCAGCGTCATAGGCATCCTTACATGCAAGAAAATCTTCAGCTATCTCTCCCTCCATAACATAACCCTCAGGTATATCAGGCAATTCATATCTAGGAGAGCTAGATCTAGCAGGAGCAAAAGCAGGTTCTATCTCAATAGTATCGGTAGTTTCAGGAGCATCACGAGCATTGGCAGTAACGCTAGCAATATGAGCATAAAGGAACACTCCTAGTGGAACATCAGGCAAATGAGTATCTCTAGCAGTATCAAGCATAGCATCATCAGGCAAAATAGCATTTCTAGCATCATCAGGCAAAGCAGTATCAAGCATAGCATCTCTAGAAGTATTAGGCATAGTATCATCGGGCATAGCATCTCTAGCAGTATCATGCATAGTATCATCAAGCATAGCATCATCAGGCATAGTATCAAGCATAGCATCTCAAGCAGTAGTATCACAAGCATCATCAAGCACAGGCGACATATCAAGATTTCTAGGAGGAGGTGATGTTGCAAACTTACTCATAACTGAAGGTGAATCAAGTGCAGAGCTAGATGGAAATTCCTTACCTCCCCTCGTAGTTGAGGGCAAGACTTTGGTCTTCGGATCCTTCAAATTCTTCATAGTGATCAGCAGATATAAATCCCAAGTGACTCAGAGAATATAGCAATACCTCCCCGGCAACGGTGGCAGAAAAATGCTGATCTGCAATCTCTGGCGTTAGCTAGACGAATGCTTATGACAACAAACCTTCTCCTGCAACGGCACCAGAAGAATGCTGATAGCACTCCCCAGTAATGAGACTAGAAGAATGTTGTTGACGGCCCACCAACGTGTGGGTTCACATCAGTTTTCGAGGGTAGAGTATTCGACCCAAATTTGTTGATCGCCTAAAGGAGGTGAGAGAATACTCTCGAGTATTAGCAGCTGAATTTGTCAGATTCAACCACACCTGAAAGATTAGTATCTGCAAGCACAGTAGTAACAACAAAGTAATATGATAACAACGGTGTCAGAAACAATCTGTTGACGGTAGACTATTCCTAACGATTGTATCAATGGCGCCTCCGTTGCCGTGTTGACGGAAGTTGTCAGTTCCCGTCAACGACCAGCGAACCAACAGTGTAGCAGGTAGTCACAGCAGTGTAACGAGCAATAGCAGTGGCAAGGAACAGTAGTAGTGACAGCAGTAGCAAGTAGGAATAGTAGTAAGCGACAGTAGTAGCAACAGTAGTAGCAGAGCAAGACAGGTAACAACAGTAGCAACAGTAGTAGCAGCAGCAGAGCAAGACAAGTAACAACAGTAGCAACAGTAGTAGCAGCAGCAGTAGGACAAACTCGTAGGCAATGGGTCGGTGATTTGTTTGGATGATATTCATCATGCAACAGCTATAACATGGAGAGATATGTGGCTAGCTCCCGTTCGTCAATGTGATGTAAGCATGCATTCCATGTGTCGTCATACGTGCTTAGGGAAAAGAACTTGCATGACATCTATTGTCCATCCCTCCCATGGCAGCGGGGTCCAAAAGGAAACTACGGGATATTAAGGTTCTCCTTTTAATAAAGAACCGGACCAATGCATTAGCACTTGGTGAACACATGAACTCCTCAAACTATGGTCATCACTGGGAGTGGTTCCGGTTATTGTCACTCCGGGGTTGCCGGATCATAACACATAGTAGGTAACTACAACTTGCAAGATTGGATCTAAAACACACATATATTGGTGACAACATAATAATTTCAGATCTGAAATCATGGCACTCGGGCCCTAGTGACAAGCATTAAGCATGTCAAAGTAGTTGCAACATCAATCTCAGAACATAGTGGTTACTAGGGATCAATCCCCATCAAAACTAACTCGATTACATGATAGATCTCATCCTACTCATCACCGCCCAGCGAGCCTACGAATAGATTACTCACAAACGACGAAGAGCTTCATGGAATTGGAGAGGGAAGAAGGTTGATGATGACGACGGCGACGATTTGCCCTCTCCGGAGCCCAAGACGGACTCCAGATCTGCCATCCAGATGAAGAACAGGAGGTGGCGGCGCCTCCGTATCGAAAACGCGATGAAAACTTCTCTTTTTTATTTTTTCTGGGACGAAAGGCAACTTATAGAGCTGGAGTTGGGGGCGGAAGGTGCCTATGGGCCCCACAAGCCTGCCCACCGCCACCAGGGGGGTGGTGGCGGAGTAGGGGTTTGTGGCCCACTGGCCCACCCCCTTAGGTGGAACTTGGCATAGATATTTTTGATATTTTCCAAAACTGCTCCCCGTAAATTTTCAGGTATTTTGGAGAACTTTGATTTCTGCACAAAAATAACACCAAGGCAATTCTGCTGAAAACAACGTCAGTCCAGGTTAGTTCCATTCAAATCATGCAAATTAGAGTCCAAAACAAGGGCAAAAGAGTTTGGAAAAGTAGATACGATGGAGACCTATCAGAGGGCTTCTACATCAACATCATCGCCTCTCCAATGACTCATGACTAGTTCACTTCAGACCTACGGGTCCGTAGTTAGTAGCTAGATGGCTTCTTCTCTCTCTTGGATCTTCAATACAAAGTTCTCCATGATCTTCATGGAGATCTATCCGATGTAATCCTCTTTGGCGGTGTGTTTGTCGAGATCCGATGAATTGTGGATTTGTGATCAGATTATCTATGATATATATTTGAGTCTTTGCTGATTTCTTATATGCATGATTTGATATCCTTGTAAGTCTGTTCGAGTCTTGGGTTTTGTTTGGCCAACTAGATCTATGATTCTTGCAATGGGAGAAGTGCTTGGTTTTGGGTTCATACCGTGTGGTGACCTTTCCCAGTGACAGAAGGGGCAGCAAGGCACGCATCGTGTTGTTGCCCTCAAGGGTAACAAGATGGGCTTTTATCGTAGATATGAGATTGTCCATCTACATCATGTCATCTTGCTTAAGGCGTTACTCTGTTCTTTTGGACTTAATACACTAGATGCATGCTGGACAGCGGTCGATGTGTGGAGTAATAGTAGTAGATGAAGAAAGTATCGGTCTAGTTGTTTTGGACGTGATGCCTATAGATATAATCATTGCCTTAGATAACGTCACAACTTTGCGCGGTTCTATCAATTGCTCGACAGTAATTCGTTCACCCACCGTCTACTTGCTTTCATGAGAGAAGCCACTAGTGAACACTATGGCCCCCGGGTCTATTCACAACTATCGTTTCCACTTTTGATTTTACCTTGCTTTGTTTCTTTTTGCTTTCAGTTCTCACTTTGCAAACAATCTATAAGGGATTGGCAACCCCTTCATAGCGTTGTGTGCAAGCTCTTTGTGTTTGTGTAGGTACTTGCGACAATCCTTCACTGGATCGATACCTGGGTTCTCAAAACTAAGGGAAATACTTACCGCCGCTGTGCTACATCACCCTTTTCGCTTCGAGGGAACACCAACGCAAGGCTCCAAGGCCACGGGGGAATCCTTTGCATATTTTCCAAGGAAGTCCCTAAAGGCTTAGCCGTAGCAGAAGGATTCCTCGTGCCGTTGCTGAGGAGTATCAAGACAAGAATAGTCTCCCGTCAACACACTTGTTTCTGGCGCTGTTGGAAGGTCTTTTGTTGCAGTAGCAACCAGTAACATTGCAACGTTTGATACACACAAGGTATTCCTCCAGTATTAGTGACTTACATGATCTCATGGTCATAGGAATGAGTACTTGACACGCAGAAAACAATAGCAACAAAATGACACGATCACATGATACGTTTATAGTCTAGGTCTTGTCGAGCACATCATTCTCCTAATGAAGTGATCCAGTCATCAAGTGACAACACTTGCATATGGTCAGAAAACCTTAACCATCCTTGATCAACTGGCTAGTCAACTAGAGGCTTACTAGGGACTTTGTTTTGTCTATGTATCCACACATGCATTTATGTTTTCATTCAATACAATTATAGCATGGATAATAAACGATTATCTTGAAACAGGAAATACAATAATAACTATTTTATCATTGCCTCTGCAGTTCTGGTGTTGATCATGCTTCGCTCGTGGAAGAGGTTTAGTCAGCGGATCTGCAACATTCAGATCCGTGTGGACTTTGCAATTATTTATGTCCTCTCCTTCGACATAGTCGCGGATGAGGTTGAAGCATCATTTGATGTGTCTGGTATGCTTGTGAAACCTTGGTTCCTTGGCTAGAGCAATGGCACCAGTGTTGTCACAGAACATAGTTATTGGATTTAGTGCGCTCGGCACAACTCCAAGATCCATCATGAACTGCTTCATCCAAACACCCGCCTTAGCCGCCTCCGAGACAGCCATGTACCCCGCTTCACATGTAGAATCTGCTACGATGCTTTGCTTGGAACTGCAGCAGCTTACCACACCCACATTAAGAATAAATATGTATCCGGTTTGAGACTTATAGTTATCCGGATGAGTGTCAAAGCTTGGATCCACATAACCCTTTACGACGAGCTCTTTGTCACCTCCATAAACAAGAAAAATTTCCTTAGTCCTTTTCAGGTACTTCAGAATATTCTTGACTGCCGCCAAGTGTTCCACTCCTGGATCACTTTGAAACCTGCCTGCCATACTTTTCTCTATCTTCTGCAGTTACTGGACAATGAGTCTTACTCAACTTTATACCTTATAATACTAGCAAGAACCCCATCTTGGATTGCTCCCTTTTGAACTTCTTCAAAACTTTATCATGGTATGTGCTTTGTGAAATTCTTATTAGGCGCCTCGATCTATCTCTATAGATCTTAGTGCCTAATATGTAAGGAGCTTCTCCTATGTATTTCATTGAAAAACATTTGTTAAAGTAATCCTTCACGCTCTCTAAAAACTCCACATTATTTCCAATCAGCAATATGTCATCCACATATAATATTAGAAATGCTACAGAGATCCCACTCACTTTCTTGTATATACAAGATTCTCCAACAACTTGTATAAACACAAATGCCTTGGTCACCTCATCAAAGCGCTTATTCCGACTCCGAGATGCTTGCACCAGTCGATAAATGGATCGCTGGAGCTTGCATACTTTGTTAGCATTCTTTGGATCGACAAAACCTTCGGGTTGCATCATATACAACTCTTCCTTAAGAAAACCATTAAGGAACGCTGTTTTGACATCCATCTGCCAGATTTCATAATCGAAAAATTTATCTATTGCTAACATGATTCAGACGGACTTAAGCATCGCTACCGGTGAGAATGTCTCATCATAGTCAACTCCTTGAACTTGTGAAAAAACCTTTGCCACAAGTCGAGCTTTATAAACGGTCACATTACCGTCTGCGTCCGTCTTCCTCTTAAAGATCCATTTGTTCTGAATAGCCTTACGACCTTCAGGTAATAGTTCCAAAGTCCATACTTTGTTTTCATACATAGATCCTATCTTGGACTTCATGGCCTCTAACCATTTGTTGGAATCCGGGCCCACCATTGCTTCTTCATAATTCATAGGCTCATTGTTGTCTAACAACATGATAGATAAGACAGGATTCCCGTACCACTTAGGAGTAGTACGTGATCTTTTCGACCTGCGAGGTCCGATAGTAACTTGAACTGAAGCCTCATGATCATCATCATTAGCTTCCTCCTCAACCGGTGTTGCCTCGACAGAGATTTCCCTCTGCCCTGTGCCACCATCTAGAGGGAGCAGATGTTCTAAAACCTCATCAAGTTCTATCTTCATCCCACTCAATTCTTTTGAGAGAAACTCCGTCTCAAGAAAAGCTCTGTTCTTAGCAACAAACACTTTGCCCTCGAATCTGAGATAGAAGGTGTACCCAACTATCTCTTTTGGATAACCTATGAAGACACACTTTTCCGCTTTGGGTTCCAGCTTTTCAGGCTAAAGCTTTTTGACATAAGCATAGCCTCCCCAAACATTAAGAAATGAGAATTTTGGCCTCTTGCCATGACATAGCTCATATGGTGTCGTATCAAAGGATTTTGATGCTGCCCTATTTAAAGTGAATGCACCTGTCTCTAATGCATAACCCCAAAATGATAATGGCAAATCGGTAAGAGACATCATAGATTGCACCATATCTAACAAAGTACGAGTACGACGTTCGGACACACCATTACGCTGTGGTGTTCCAGGCGGTGTCAACTGCGAAACGATTCCACATTCTCTTAAGTGAGCACCAAACTCGAAACTTAGATATTCGCCCCCTCGATTAGATCATAGGAACTTGATATTCTTGTTACGATGATTTTCAACTTCACTCTGAAATTTCTTGAACTTTTCAAACATTTGAGACTTGTGCTTCATCAAGTAGATATATCCATACCTACTCAAATTATCAGTGAAGGTGAGAAAATAACGATATCCGCCGCGTGCCTCCACACTCATTGGACCGCACGCATCAGTATGTATGATCTCCAACAAGTCACTTGCACGCTCCATTGTTTCGGAGAACGGAGTATTAGTCATCTTGCCCATGAGGCATGGTTCGCACGTGTCAAGTGATTCGAAATCAAGTGACTCCAAAAGCACATCAGCATGGAGTTTCTTCATGTGCTTTACACCAATATGACCTAAGCGGCAGTGCCACAAAAAGGTGGCGCTATCATTATTAACTCTACATCTTTTGGTCTCAATGTTATGTATATGTGTGTCATCACAATCAAGATTCAGCATGAATAAACCCCTCACATTGGGTGCATGGTCATAAAAGATATTACTCATAAAAATAGAACAACCATTATTCTGTGACTTAAATGAGTAACCGTCTCACAATAAACAAGATCCAGATATAACGTTCATGCTTAACGCGAGCACTAAATAACAATTATTTAAGTTCATAACTAATCTGATGGTAATTGAAGTGAGACTGTGTCGACGGCGATTGCATCAACCTTGGAACCATTTCCCATGCGCATCGTCACTTCATCCTTCACCAGCCTTCGTTTATTCCGCAGTTCCTGCTTCGAGTTGCAAATACGAGCAACAGAACCGGTATCAAATACCCAGGCACTACTACGAGAGTTGGTTAGGTACACATCAATAACATGTATACCACATATACCTGGTTTGGCGTTGGCCGCCTTCTTCTCAGCCAAATACTTGGGGCAGTTGCGCTTCCAGTGTCCCATCCCCTTGCAGTAATAGCACTCGGTTTATGGCTTAGGTCCAGCCTTGGGTTTCTTCACCAGAGTTGTAATAGCTTTGACGCTCTTCTTGGAGTTACCCTTCTTGCCTTTGCCGCTTTTCTTGAAACCAGTGGTCTTATTCACCATCAACACTTGATGTTCTTTCTGGAGTTCTGACTCTGCGACTTTCAGCATCGCGAATAACTCGCCGGTGACTTATTCATCCCTTGCATGTTATAGTTCAACACAAATCTCTTGTAGCTAGGTGGCAATGATTGAAGAATTCTGTCAGTGATAGCCTCTTGCGGGAGTTAAATCCCCAGCTTAGCTAGACGGTTTGAGTACCAAGACATTTTGAGCACATGTTCAGTGGCAGACGAATTCTCCTCCATTCTGCAAGCATGGAATTTATCGAGGTCTCATACGTCTCGATCCGGGCATTCTTCTGAAAGATAAACTTCAACTCCTGGAACATCTCATATGCTCCATGACGTTCAAAGCGTCGTTGAAGTCCCGGTTCTAAGCCATACAATACTGCACATTGAACTACTGAGTAGTCCTCCTTACGTGCTTGTCAAGCGTTCAAAACATCTTGATCAGACGTAGCGGGTGGTTCATCTCCTAGTGCTGCACCAAGGACATAATTCTTTTTCCCAGCTTGTAGGATGAGCCTTAGATTACAAGCCCAGTCTAGAAAGTTGTTACCATCATCTTTTAGCTTGGCGTTCTCTTAGAACGTACTAAAATTCAGGGTTGCTACTGCGTGAGCCATTGATCTACAACATACAATATTGCAAAGAGGACTTAGACTATGTTCAAGACAATTAGAGTTTAGCTAATCAAATTACTAATAAACTCCCACTCAAATAGACATCCCTCTAGTTACTTGAGTGTGGCATGATCCAAATTCACTAACTCAAGTCCGATCATCACGTGAGTTGAGTGTAGTTTTAGTGGTAAACATCTCAATGTTAATCATATCAACTATAAGATTCATGCTTGACCTTTCGGTCTCTTGTGTTCCAAGGCCATGTCTGCACATGCTAGGCTCATCAAGTTTAATCCGAGTGTTCCGCGTGTGCAACAGTTTTGCACCCGTTGTATGTGAACGTTGAGTCTATCACACCCGATCATCACGTGGTGTCTCGAAACGACAAACTGTAGCAACGATGCACAGTCGGGGAGACCACAATTTTATCTTGAAATTTAGTGAGGGATCACCTTATAATGCTACCGTCGTTCTAAGCAAGATAAGGTGCATAAAAGGATTAACATCACATGCAATTCATAAGTGACATGATATGGCCATGATCTTGTGCTTCTTGATCTCCATCACCAAAGCACCGGCATGATCTTTATCGTCACTGGCGCCACACCATGATCTCCATCATCGTGCCGCCATCGAGGTTGTCGTGCTATCTTTGCTATTGGTACTAAAGCTACGACCTAGCAATATAGTAAACACATCTGCAAACACAAACGTTAGTTTAAAGACAACCCTATATGGCTCCTGTCGGTTGCCGTAGCATCGACGTGCAAGTCGATATTTAACTATTACAACATGATCATCTCATACATCCAACATATCACATCATGTCTTTGGCCATATCACATCACATGCATACCCTGCAAAAACAAGTTAGACGTCCTCTTATTTGTCGTTGCATGTTTTACGTGGCTGCTATGGGTATCTAGTATGATCGCATCTTACTTACGCAAAACCACAACGAAGATGTGCAAATTTCTATTTAACCTCTCTCCAAGGACCGCCTCGGTCAAATCTAATTCAACTAAAGTTGAGGAAACAGACACCCTCCAGTCATCTTTATGCAACAAGTTGCATGTTAGTCGATGAAACCGGTCTCTCGTAAGCTTACGAGTAATGTTGGTCCGGGCCGCTTCAATCCAACAATACCGCCAAATCGAGAAAAGACTAAGGAGGGAAGCAAATCGAACATCAACACCCACAAAACTTTTGTGTTCTACTCGAGATTACATCTACGCATGAACCTAGCTCACGATGCCACTGTTGGGGAACGTTGCACGGGAAATAAAAAAATTCCTACGCACACGAAGACCTATCATGGTGATGTTCATCTATGAGAGGGAGATCGGATCCACATACCCTTGTAGATCGCTAAGAGGGAAGCGTTAAGAAACGCGGTTGATGTAGTGCAACGGCTTTGTAATTCAAATCATTGTCGTCCCACAATCTGTTCCGATCTAGCACCGAACGGACAGAACCTCCACGTTCTGCACACGTACAGCTCGATGACGATCTTCGCCTTCTTGATCCAGCAAGGGAGACGACGAAGTAGATGAGTTCTCCGACAGCGTGACGGCGCACCGGTGATGGTGATGATCTATTCCTGCACGGCTCCGCCCGAGCTCCGCAGGAAACTGATGTAGAGGAAGAACTACAAAGTAGAGGTTTAGGGTTGCACGTGGCAAAGTTGTGTCTCAAAAACCTAAAACCTCTAGTATATATAGGAGGAGGGGAGGTGCTAGCCTTGGGGCTCAAGGGAGCCCCTAGGGCATCGGCCGAAGTGGGAGAGGAGGGACTCCAACTCCAATTCGGTGTGGCGAAGGAGGAGTCCCTTCCTTCCTTCCCACCTCCCTCTTTTTTTCTCCTTGATTTTTTCCCTTAGCTGAAATAGTCCACCTCCCTCACCAGCCCACCAAGGGCTGGTGCACCAGCCATGGGCTATTAGGTTCTCCCCGGTGGGTGGGCCCCTCCCGGTAAAAACCCGGAACCCATTCGTCACTCCCGATACACTGCCAGCAATGCCCGAAATCTTTCCAGAGGCCAAATGAAACAATCCTATATATCAATCTTTGTTTCTGGACCATTCCAGAAACCCTCCTGACGTCCATGATCTCATCCACGACTCCGAACAAACCTTCGGTCACCTACACCTATAACTCAACTGTACTGAAACGTCACGCAACCTTACATGTGCAGACCCTGCGGGTTCGAGAACTATGCATACGTGACCTGAGACACTCCCTGGTCAATGTCCAACAGCGGGACCTAGAGGTCCATATTGGATCCTACATATTCTATGAAGATCTTATCGGTTTAACCTCTGTGCCAAGGATTCATATAACCCCGTATATCATTCCCTTTGTCCTTCGGTATGTTACTTGCCCTTGATTTGATCGTTGGTATCCCTATACCTATTTCAATCTCGTTACCGGCAAGTCTCTTTACTCGTTTCGTAATACAAGATCCCATGACTAACACTTTAGTATTGCTTGCAAGGCTTATATGTGATGTTGTATTACCCAGTGGGCCCCGAGATACCTCTCTGTCACACGGAGTGAAAAATCCCAGTCTTGATCCATGCTAACTCAATGGACACCTTCGGACATACCTGTAGAGCACCTTTATAGTCACCCAGTAACGTTGCGACGTTTGATACACACAAGGTATTCCTCCGGTGTCAGTGAGTTACATGATCCCATGGTCATAGGAATGAATAATTGACACAGAGAAAACAATAGCAACAAAATGACACGATCACATGCTACGTTTATAGTTTGGGTCTTGTCCATCACATCTGTCTCCTAATGATGTGATCCAGTCATCAAGTGACAACACTTGCATATGGTCAGAACACCTTAACCATCCTTGATCAACTGGCTAGTCAACTAGAGGCTTACTAGGGACTTTGTTTTGTCTATATATCCACACATGCACTTATGTTTTCATTCAATACAATTATAGCATGGATAATAAACGATTATCTTGAAACAGGAAATATAATAATAACCATTTTATCATTGCCTCTAGGGCATATTTCCAACAATAACCCCACCGTGTCGTCGATCGGAGAAGGAGCTCACGAAAGAGACAGTCACGGTTACGCACTCAGTTGGCAAGTTAATTAAGTTAACTTCAAGTTATCTAGAACCGGGTGTTTAACAAAGTATACACGTTGCCACATAACCGTGGGCACGACTTTCCGATAGATTTAAACTTGCAGGGGTGCTCCAACTAGTGCATCACAAACTACCACACGCTGCGACGGAATGACCTCGGTCAGGGAAACCCGTGATCTCCTCGGATTCCTATTAAAGTGTGACATCCTCAGCTTTTGCTACAGTGTTGTATGTAATTAAGCTACAGTGATCCCACGCTAATGATGCCACATCATCGTGATTTCTATCGTCAATCTTGTGTTAGTTCGAAACTAAGTCAAATTCCAAATTTAAAATTATGTCAAACGAGGGAAGTTTCAAATGCAAAAATAAAAATGTCGGGAGAGTTATAGAAATTCCCTAATAAATTATAAAAGTGAATCGGGAATTTTTGAAAGTATTAAAAACCCTATATAATTAAAAACAGAAACTATTGGAAAAATAAAATAAATAACAAAAGGCCGGCCCAACCGGGCCAAATGGCCCAACTCCCCCCCACAGCCCAACTCGCCACGGGGTATAATACCCCGTGGGAACCGTAGCCCCAATCGAGCCCCTCCCGTTCCCTCCTGCCACCGCCACAAGGAACGAGGGGACCGAACCCCCCTCGTTCACCAACTCCCGTCGCCTCCCATCCCCGAGATCCCGTCGCTACAGCCCCTGCCTCCCCTCGTCAATCCCTGGAGCCCGCTCAAACCCCAGCCCCCAGATCGCTGATACGTCCATTTTGCATCATGCTTTTATATTGATATTTATCGCATTATGGGCTGTTATTACACATTATGGTACAATACTTATGCCTTTTCTCTCTTATTTTATAAAGATTACATGAAGAGGGAGAATGCCGGCAGCTAGAATTCTGGGCTGGAAAAGGAGCAAGTTTGAGATACACTACTGAAATTCAGAAATTTGCCATCTGCCATGGCAGACGGCAAAGGGGGGAACCACGGACGGCAAAGGCTTTGCCGTCGGTCAGCAGACGGCAAAAAAAATCCGGTGAAGAGGTCCTTTGTCGTCTGCTTTTTTAAAGCGAACGGCAAAGAATCTTTGCCATGAGGGGGTAGACGGCAAATTAAATGGGACGACAGATACACCAACGGTCCCGTTAAGTGTTAACGGCACGCCTCCTCTCTTTGCCGTCTGCCATCCCCCCTTTTCCATGAGGGGGCAGACGTCAAAGGGGGGAACCAAGCCCCCCTCTCTCCCCTCTTTGCCGTGTGCCATTCCCCCCTTTGCCATGTGGGGGCAGACGGCAAAGGGGGGAACCAAGCCCCCCTCTCTCCCCTCTTTGCCGTCTTCCATTCCCCCCTTTGCCACAAGGGGGCAGACGGCAAAGGGGGGAACCAAGCCCCCCTCTCTCCCCTCTTTGCCGTCTACCATGCCCCCTTTGCCATGTGGGGGCAGACGGCAAAGGGGGGAACCAGCCCCTTTTTATTTTATTTCTTATTATATCCAGCATTTTTCACAATAATCAGGATATATATATATATATATATATATATATATATATATATATATATATATATTTGACATGAATAAATTTGTTTCCGTACTCATAACCATATTAAAATAACTTTCATCCATAGTACATACATATTATGCAAGTTCCATCCGTACCAAACCATATATTACACCAGTTTCATCCACATGCATACATAGTTTCATATATATCCATATACTACAATAGTTTCAATACAAGCTTCCGTGAAGCCATGGTACAAGAAACGATCTTCAAGCATTCCATCAATATAATCCAAGCTTCCCGTGAAGTGAATGTAATCTGCAAAATGAAAAATAAGAAAGTTACAAGAATAATACTAGATGAAGAAGTATATATAGGTTATTTCGGAGAGAAATTAGCTAAGTCAGTAGAAGAAGAAGAACAACATATGATGTTTATGAGGTAATCAACAACAACAACAAAAATGTGAATATGAAAGAGGAGAAGAAAGAGGAGGAGGAGGAGGAGAAGAAGAAATCTAGAAGAAGGAGAAGAAGAAGGATAAGGAGGAGGAGGAGGAGAAGGAGGACAATAAGGAGAAGGTCTATCCTCCTTCTCCTTCTTCTCCTCCTCCTCTCCTCCTCCTTCTTCTCCTCCGCCTCCTTCTCCTTCTCATCTTCTTCTCTTCTTCTTCTTCTTCCTTCTTTTCATTTTTCCTATTTCTTCTCCTCTTCTCCTCTTCTTGGAACTAAATTATCTAATTATTTCTTTTTGGAGCTAAATGGGCTAATTATGTCATTTTAGAGGAAAACAAGCTAAGTACATAATATTCATGAGCTAACCAAGGTTCTTATGCCATTTTGAGCTTATTATGTAATTTTGGAGTTAAATGGGCTAATTATGTGATTGTTGGGGAAAAAGGTAAGGAGAATATGAAAGAGGAGAAGAAAGAGTAGGAGGAGAAGAAGAAAAAGAAATCAAGAAGAAGGAGAAGAAGGAGAAGGAGGAGGAGGAGGAGAAGGAGGAGAAGAAGGAGAAGGTCTTCTCCTTCTCCTTCTCCTCCTCCTCCTTCTTCCTCTCCTCCTCCTTATCCTTCTCTTCTTCTTCTTCTTCTTCCTTCTTTTCATTTTTCCTATTTCTTCTCCTCTTCTCCTCTTCTTGGAGCTAAATTATCTAATTATGTCTTTTTGTAGATAACTGGGCTAATTATGTCATTTTGGAGCTAAATGGGCTAATTATGTCATTGTTGGGGAAAAAAAGGTAAGGAGAATATGAAAGAGGAGAACAAAGAGGAGGAGGAGAACAAAAAGAAATCAAGAAGGAGGAGAAGAAGGAGAAGGAGGAGGAGAAGGAGGAGAAGGAGAAGAAGATGGAAAAGGTCTTCTCCTCCTTCTCCTTCTTATCCTCCTCTGCTCCTCCTCCTTCTCCTCCTCCTCCTTCTCCTTCTCTCCTTCTTCTCTTCTTATTCTTCTTCCTTCTTTTCATTTTTCCTATTTCTTCTCCTCTTCTCCTATTCTTACAGCTAAATTTTCTAATTATGTCTTTTTGGAGCTAAACGGGCTAATTATGTCATTTTGGAGCTAAATGGGCAAATTCTGTCATTGTTGGGGAAAAAAGGTAAGGAAAATATTAAAGAGGAGAAGAAAGAGGGGGAGAAGAAGAAGAAGAATAAGAAATCAAGAAGAAGGAGAAGAAGAAGGATAAGGAGAAGGATGAGAAGAAGGAAAAGGTCTTCTCCTTCTTCTCCTTCTTCTCCTCCTCCTCCTTCTCCTTCTCTTCTTCTTCTCTTCTTCTTATTCTTCTTCCTTCTTTTCATTTTTCCTATTTCTTCTCCTCTTCTCCTATTCTTGGAGCTAAATTTTCTAATTATGTATTTTTGGAGCTAAATGGACTAATTATGTCATTTTGGAGCTAAATTGGTCATTTTGAGATTATTATTTTGGAATATATAAAAAATACAGGGCGGAAGAAATACTAGAGGGGAGCCGCTAGGAGGTCACGAGCCTGCCACGCGCGCCCCACCCTCTGGGCGCGCCTGGGTGGCTCGTGGTCCCCCTGTTACCTCTCCGACTCCCATCTTCTGCTATAAGGAGGGTTTCGTCCCAGAAAAATCAAGAGAGAGCTTTCGGGAAGAAACGCCGCCGCCACGAGGTGGAACTTGATGCCAACCAATCTAGAGCTCCGGCAGGGCCGTCCTACCGAGGAAACTTCCCTCCCGGAGGGGGAAATCACCGCCATCGTCATCACCAACACTTCTCTCATCGGAGGGAAATCATCTCCATCAACATCTTCATCAGCACCATCTCATCTCCAAACCCTAGTTCATCTCTTGTATCCAATCTCCGTCTCGCTACTCCGATTGGTACTTGTAAGGTTGCTAGTAGTGTTAATTACTCCTTGTATTTGATGCTAGTTGGTTTACTCGGTGGAAGATCATATGTTCAGATCCTTAATGCTATTCAACACCTCTCTGATCATGAACATAATTATGCTTTGTGAGTAGGTACGTTTGTTCCTGAGGACATGGGATAAGTCTTGCTATAAGTAGTCATGTGAATTTGGTATTCGTTCGATATTTTGATGCACCGTATGTTGTCTTTCCTCTAGTGGTGTTATGTGAACGTCGACTACATGACACTTCACCATTATTTCGGCATATAGGAAGGCATTGGCAAGTAATAAGTAGATGATGGATTGCTAGAGTGATAGAAGCTTAAACCCTAGTTTATGCGTTCCTTCGCAAGGGGCTGATTTGGATCCCCCAGTTTAATGTTATGGTTAGACTTTGTCTTAATTCTTCTTTCGTAGTTGCGGATGCTTGCGAGAGGGGTTAATCATAAGTGGGATGTTTGTCCAAGTAAGGTCAGAACCCAAGCACCGGTCCACCCACATATCAAACTATCAAAGTAGCGAACGCGGATCATATGAACATGATGAAAACTAGCTTGGCAGAAATTCCCATGTGTCCTCGGGAGTGCTTTACCTTATATAAGAGTTCATCCAGGCTTGTCCCTTTATACAAAAAGGATTTGGCCATCTTTCTGCACCTTTGTTACTATTTTTACTTGCAGAGAATTTCAGTGCTTGCAGAGAATACCGCAACTATCTGTTACCCCGCAACTATATGTTACCGATAATTTCAGTGCTTGCAGAGAATACCTTGTTGAAAACCACTTGTCATTTCCTTCTGCTCCTCGTTGGGTTCGACACTCTTACTTATCGAAAGGACTACGATAGATCCCCTACACTTGTGGGTCATCAAGACTCTTTTCTGGCGCCGATGCCGGGGAGTGAAGCGCCTTTGGTGAGTGGAATTTGGTAAGGAAACATTTATATAGTGTGCTGAAATTTATTGTCACTTGTCACTATGGAAACTAATCCTTGGAGGGGCTTGTTCGAGGTATGTTCACCTCGTCTGGAAGCACAAATAGTTGCTCCTCAACCTACTGCACCTACTAACAATATTTATTATGAAATTCCTTCGGGTATTCTAGAGAAACTGTTGGCTAATCCTTTTACGGGAGACGGAACATCACATCCCGATTTGCATCTAATCTATGCAGATGAAGTTTGTGGTTTATTTAAGCTTGCAGGTTTGCCCGAGGATGAGGTCAAGAAGAAGGTCTTTCCCTTATCTCCGAGGGATAAAGCATTGACATGGTATAGGCTATGTGATGATACTGGATCATGGAACTACAACCGATTGAAATTGGAATTTCATCAAAAGTTTTATCCTATGCATTTGGTACATCGTGGTCGGTTATTATATCTATAATTTTTGGCCTCGTGATAGAGAAAGTATCGCTCAAGGTTTGGGGAGGCTTAAGTCAATGTTATATTCATGTCCCAACCATGAGCTCTCGAGAGAAATTATTATTCACAACTTCTATGCTCGACTTTCTCATGATAATCGCACCATGCTTGACACTTCTTGTACTGGTTCCTTTATGAAGAGAGATATTGACTTCAAATGGGATTTTGATGAAGGTAAGGAGTCAGGTATGAATCTTAAGTTCGATTGCGTTAAATCCTTCGCTGAAACAAATACTTTTCGTGATTTTAGCGCTAAACATGAACTTGACTCTGAGATAGTAGCATCATTATGTGAATCAATTGCTGCTCATATTAATCTCCCTAAGGAGAAGTGGTTTGAATATCATCCTGCCATAGAAGTCAATGTAGTAAAACCCAATCCAGTTGAAGATAAAGTTATTGCTTATAATGATTCTTTTATTCCTAGTGCTTACATTGAGAAACCACCTTTCCCTGTTAGAATAAAGGATCATGCTAAAGCTTCAACTGTGATACGTAAGGGCTACATTAGAACACCTACACTCCCTGAGAAAATTAAAGTTCAACCTAGCATTGCTATTATTAAAGATCTCTTGGCCGATAATGTTGGTGGGCATGTTATTCAATTCTGTGAAGATGCTGCTAGAATTGCTAAACCTCATGCTAGAGACAAACATAAACCTGTTGTTGGCATGCATGTTGTTTCTGTTAAGATAGGAGATCATTGTTATCATGGTTTATGTGACACGGGTGCTAGTGTTAGTGCAGTAGCTCAATCTTTATATAATATAATTAAATATGAGATTGCACCTATCGAGATGGAATTTATTGATGTTACTATTAAACTTGCTAATAGAGATACTATCTGCCCTGTGGGAATTTTTAGAGATGCTGAAGTCTTGTGTGATAAAACTAAGTATCCTACTGATTTTCTCGTTCTTGCTACCACACAAGATAACTTTTGTCCCATCATATTTGGTAGACCTTTCCTCAATACTGTTAATGCTCAGATTGATTGTGAGAAACAAAATGTTACTGTTGGCTTTGAAGGTGTGTCACATGAATTTAATTTTTCTAAGTTTGGTAGACAACCTCATGAAAATGAATTGTCTAGTAAGGATGAAATTATTGCTCTTGCTTCTATTGCTATGCCTCCTCCCGACCCTTTGGAGCAATACCTGCTTGAACATGAAAATGATATGCATATGGATGAAAGGAATGAGATAGATAGAGTTATCTTTGAACAACGTCCTATCCTTAAGAATAATTTGCCTGTTGAATTACTTGGAGATCCACCTCCACCAAAGGGTGATCCTGTGTTTGAGATTAAATAATTACCTGATACTCTGAAGTATGCTTATCTTGATGAAAAAGAGATATATCCTGTTATTATTAGTGCTAACCTTTTAGAGCATGAAGAAAAGAAATTATAGAAAACTCTGAGGAAGCATCGTGCTGCTATTGGATATACTCTTGATGATCTTAAGGACATTAGTCCCACTCTATGCCGGCATAAAATTAAAAATGATCCTGATTCCAAACCAGTGCCGATCATCAACGAAGATTAAATCCTAAGATGAAAGAGGTGGTAAGAAAAGAAATACTAAAGCTCCTCGAAGCAGGTATTATCTATCTTGTTGCTCATAGTGATTGTGTAAGTCCGGTGCATTGTGTCCCTAAGAAGGGAGGTATTACCGTTGTCCCTAATGATAAAGATGAATTGAACCCACAAAGAATTGTTACTGGCTATAGGATGGTAATTGATTTTAGGAAATTAAATAAAGCTACTAAGAAAGATCATTACCCTTTACCTTTTATTCATCAAATGCTAGAAATATTGTCTAAACATACACACTTTTGCTTTCTAGATGGTTATTCTGGTTTCTCCCAAATACCTGTTGCACAATCTGATTAGGAGAAAACCACTTTTACTTGCCCTTTCGGTACCTTTGCTTATAGATGTATGCCTTTTGGTTTATGTAATGCACCTACTATCTTTCAAAGATGTATGATGGCTATATTCTGTGACTTTTGTGAAAAGATTGTTGAGGTTTTTATGGATGATTTCTCCATTTACGGATCTTGTTTTGATGATTGCTTGAGCAAACTTGGTCGAGTTTTGGAGAGATGTAAAGATACTAACCTTGTCTTGAATTGGGAGAAATGCCACTTTATGGTTAATGAAGGCACCATTTTAGGACATAAAATTTTTGAAAGAGGTATTGAAGTCGATAAGGCTAAAGTTGATGCGATCGAGAAAATGCCATGCCCTATAGACATTAAAGGTATAAAAAGTTTCATTGGTCATGCTGGTTTCTATAGAAGGTTCATTAAAGACTTCTCTAAGATTTCTAGGCCTCTCACCAATATCTTGCAAAAAGATATTCCATTTGTTTTTTATGATGATCGTGAAGAAGCATTTGAAATACTTAAGAAGGCCTTGATAACTGCACCTATTGTTCAACCACCTGATTGGAACCTACCTTTTGAAATTATGTGTGATGCTAGTGATTATGTTGTTGGTGCCGTTATAGGACAAAGAGTTGATAATAAATTAAATGTTATTCATTATGCTAGTAAAACTCTAGACAGTGCCCAAAGAAACTATGCTACTACTGAAAAGGAATTTTTAGCAGTTGTGTTTGCATGTGATAAGTTCAGATCTTATATTGTTGATTCCAAAGTTATTATTCACACTGATCATGCTGCTATTAAATATTTCATGGAAAAGAAAGATGCTAAACCTAGACTTATTAGATGGGTTCTCTTGCTACAAGAATTTGATTTGCATATTGTTGATAGGAAGGGTGCTGAGATCCCCGTAGCAGATAACTTGTCTAGGTTATAGAATTTTCTTGATGACCCACAACCTATTGATGATAGCTTTCCTGATGAACAATTAAATGTCATCAATGCTTCACGCAGTACACCATGGTATGCTGATTATCCTAATTATATTGTTACTAAATATATACCACCTAGTTTCACATACCAACAAAATAAAAAGTTCTTTTGTGATTTGAGACATTACTTTTGGGATGATCCTCACCTTTATAAAGAAGGAGGAGATGGTTTTATTAGACGTTGTGTACCTGAGCATGAACAGGGACAGATCCTATAGAAGTGTCACTCTGAGGCTTACGGAGGACACCATGCGGGAGATAGAACTGCACACAAGGTATTGCAATCCGGTTTTTATTGGCCTACTTTCTTCAAGGATGCTCGTAAGTTTGTCTTGTCTTGTGATGAATGTCAAAGAATAGGTAATATCAGTAAACGTCAGGAAATGCCTATGAAATATTCACTTGTTATTGAACCATTTGATCTTTGGGGTTTTGATTATATGGGACCTTTTCCTAAGTCCAACGGGTATACTCATATTCTAGTTGCTGTTGATTACGTTACTAAGTGGGTAGAAGCTATCCCAACTAGTAGTGCTGATCATAACACCTCTATTAAGATGCTTAAATAAGTTATTTTTCCTAGATTTGGAGTCCCTAGATATATAATGACTGATGGTGGTTCACATTTTATTCATGGTGCTTTCCATAAAATGCTTGCTAAGTATGATGTCAACCATAGAATTGCATCTCCTTATCATCCTCAGTCTAGTGGTCAAGTAGAGTTAAGTAATAGAGGAATTAAATTAATTTTGCAAAAGACTGTTAATAGGTCTAAAAGAATTGGTCTAAGAAACTTGATGATGCACTGTGGGCTTATACAACTGCTTATAAGAATCCCATGGGCATGTCTCCGTATAAAATGGTTTATGGTAAAGCATGTCATTTACCTCTTGAGCTAGAGCATAAGGCCTATTGGGCAATCAAAGAGCTCAACTTCGATTTCAAACTTGCTGGTGAGAAGAGGTTATTTGATATTAGCTCACTTGATGAATGGAGAACTCAGTCATATGAAAATGCCAAGTTGTTTAAAGAAAAAGTTAAGAGGTGGCATCACAAAAGGATACAAAAACGTGAGTTCAATGTAGGTGATTATGTCTTGCTATACAATTCTCGTTTAAGATTATTTGTAGGCAAGCTTCTCTCTAAATGGGAAGGTCCTTACATTGTTGAGGAACTATATCATTCCGGTGCCATAAAAATAAACAACATGGAAGGTAATTTTCAGAGAGTTGTAAATGGGCAAAAATCAAGCATTATATCTCAGGTACTCCCATAAATGTTGAAAGCAATATTATTAATACCATAACTCCAAAGGAGTACATAAGGGATATTTACCAGCTTGTTTCAGACTCCAAAAACGAAGAGGTATGTGATACGGTCAGTAAACCGACTCCAAAACTTTTCCAATAGCAATTTTTCTCCGTTTTGGAATGTTTAGAAAAATAGAAATTTTAAAGTAGTCTGGAAAGCGCACGAGGAGGTGAAAAGCCTGCCAGGCGCGCCCCATACCCCCTGGGCACGCCTAGGGGGCTCGTGAGCACCTCGTGTTTCTCCCGGACTCCGTTTTCTTGTGGAATACTGCTTATGGTCGGAAAAATTCATTATATAATCACCCGAAAGGTCTGACCCTCGTATCACGCAAATATCCTTTGTTTTCGTTTCGAGCTGTGATAGGTCTCCAACGTATCTATAATTTTTGATGGTTTCATGCTATTATCTTCTCAAACTTTGGATGTTTCGTATGACTTTTTTATCTTTTTGGGGACTAACTTATTAACTTAGTGCCAAGTGTCAGTTCCTGTTTTTTCTGTGTTTTGACCCTTTTCAGAGGAGGATTTTGAACGGAGTCCAAACGGAATAAAACTTCCAAAAAGATTTTTTCCGAAACAGAAGACGATCGGGAGACTTGAGAACCAAGGAAAAGGGTCACCAGGGACCCCACAATCCCTCATGGCGCGGCCAGGGGGGCCTGCGCCTCCCAGGCTTGTGGGCTCCCTGGGCCTCCCCTGTCCTAGCTCTTTCGCCTATATATTCCCTAAAATCCCAGAAAAAATCAGGAGATCATCGAAAGTACTTTTCCACCGCCGCAAGCTTCTGTCTCCACAAGATCCCATCTGGGGCACATTCTGGTGCCCAGCCGGAGGGGGGATTCGGATACGGACGGCTTCTTCATCAACACCATGACCTCTCCAATGATGCCTGAGTAGTTTTCCCTAGAAGTACGGGTCCATAGCTAGTAGCTAGATGGCTTCTTCTCTCTCTTGGATCTTCAATACAAAGTTCTCCATGATCTTCATGGAGATCTATCCGATGTAATCTTCTTTTGCGGTGTGTTTGTCGAGATCCGATGAATTGTGGATTTATGATCAGATTATCTATGAATCTTATTTGAGTTTCTTCTGATCTCTTATATGCATGATTTCATATCCTTGTAATTCTCTTTGAGTTGTGGGTTTTGTTTGGCCAACTTGATCTATGATTCTTGCAATGGGAGAAGTGCTTGGTTTTGGGTTCATATCGTGTGGTGACCTCACCCAGTGACAGAAGGGGTAGCGAGGCACGCATAGTGTTGTTGCCATCAAGGGGAAAAAGATGGGGTTTTCATCATTGGTTTGAGTTTATCCCTCTACATCATGTCATCTTGCTTAAGGCGTTACTCTGTTCGTCATGAACTCAATACACTAGATGCATGCTGGATAGCGGTCGATGTGTGGAGTAATAGTAGTAGATACACAAAGTATCGGTCTACTTGCCTCGGACTTGATGCATATATGTATGATCGTTGCCTTAGATACCGTCATGACTTTGCGCGGTTCTATCAATTGCTTGACAGTAATTTGTTCCCCCACCGTAATATTTTCTATTTTGAGAGAAGCCTCTATCTAGTGAACACTATGGCCCCCGGGTCTACTTCACAACATATTTTCAGCCTTACTCTTTTATTTCGTTGCACTTTCCACCTTCAGATCTCACTTTGCAATCAATCTTGAAGGGATTGACAACCCCTTTATAGCGTTGGGTGCAAACTCTTTTGTGTTTGTGCAGGTACTTTGGACTTGATGCGATTCTCCAACTCGATTGATACCTTGGTTCTTAAACTGAGGGAAATACTTACTGCTCCTGTGCTGCATCGCCCTTTCCTCTTCAAGGGAAAAATCAATGCAAGCTCAAGAGACGACAGAAGGTTTCTGTCGACGTAGCAAGCTGTTGTGCAAACAGATCCAGATCACTATGGCGTCCCCAAAAGTTCTGAAGGACAAGTTCTTCGAGAAGGTCATCAATCCCTACCCCGCGGAGGTGCTGCAACACCCTCAATCTATCGAGATACATGAGGGGGTGTTGCACATCCGTGATGTTGAGGGGCCCAAGAGGACCGGTGTCACATCCCTGGAACCCTAACCAAGGTTTAGCATTGTGCTCATATCTTCTTTGCATTGCATCCAAGAGATTTGCAACAAGAACAAGCAAGTGGTGAAGGAAACACCCAAAACCCTAGCCACTTCTCAAATTCAAAGGAATTATAAACTTGTTCAAATCAATGAACTAAAAATGGCCTCAAGAAAAGTTCAACTTTTCTGATAAATCATGGAAGCAAATAAGCAATGAAGAAAACCATTTTCATAACACTTTTGGCATTTTAAATAAATGCAAAAAGCTACTGGTTTCATGTTTAAAATTTGAATTCAAAAACTTTAAGTTCTCAAAAATGTTGAAAACTCCAGGAATGGTTGGATATATTCCAACAAGTATTCTGGTGTGTTCAAAATAGGTTTTACAAACTATTTTGGAGCTGAAATAAATAGCAAATCAAATAGTTAGCAAAACAGAAACAAAACAGAAAAAAGGAGGAAAGAATTACCTGTCGCTCACCTCAGCCCAGGCCCAGTTGCGCTGTCGTCTTCCTCTTCGCCAGTAGGAGCGGGAGGTGGCCGCCGCGACGCCGCGCGCCTCCACGCAGCTCTCTGCCTGCCTGGCCGCCGCTTCGCGCTAGCGAGCACGGGGATAACCTCCCCGAGCACGTATCTATCCATTCCCGTGCTCCTTCTCCCCCTCTCCTCTCGGTTCTTTCGATCCCCACTGCCGCCATTGACAGGAGCTCGAGCTTGAGCTGCCCGTGCCCCTAGCCACAGGATCTTCCTCCCGAGTGTGCCATTAGCTCCGCCTCGACAAGATGGTCCTCCCTGTAGAAGCCGAAGACTCCCCGAGTCGTGCAACGCCCACTGCACCGTCGTCTTCAACCTTCAGACGCAGGCGAGCTCTGCTCGATTCATCGCCCTTAGCGCTTCCCCGAGCCGTCTAAGCCCTCCTCTGCACTCCTCGTGAGCTTGTGCAGCTTTCCCCTAAGTTTTCCCCGTCGATCCTCTCCTCTAGGCCTAGTTCCACCGGAGCCCGACGAGGACCGCCGCTGCAGCTCGTCGCTGGTAGCCCTCCGGTGAAGGGTTGGTCAGTTTGAGGCCACCAGCAGCCTCAGGACGTCACGTAGATGCTTTAGGAGCCTAGCCCCATGCAATTTGACCCTGTGTTCGATGACTTCGTCGATGGCCGAACTTGGTCGCCGCCGAGCTCGTCGCCGGCGTCGATTCCGGCCACCCCAGCCCTTGGGGTTTGTCCCATCGTGCGCGCCATCGAGTGGCCGTTCTCCCCGTGGTCTCCTCCGTGCGTTTGGTCGTCGGAGGCGAGTTTCCGATGCCCTTCGCCGTACTGGTGGTCGCCGGAGGCTCCCTGCCGGCGAGGACGACCTCGCCGCCGGTGGATCTCAGCTGGCCTGAGCCACTGACGTGTGGGGCCAGCTTCTGGATAATCTGGAATAATAAAAATAAAATTAAATAAACTAATAAGTCACTGACATGTGGGTCCAGTGAGGTTAATTAGCTAATTAAGATTAAAACTAATCTAAAACTGACCAGAGTCACTGACCAGTGGGTCCCACTGGTCAGGTTTGACTTTCAACGGCCAGTTGGACCTGCTGATGTCATGCTGATGCAGTAAAGAGTTTTCTGATTTAAAAGAATTCCAGAAATGTTAAAAGATATGATCATAGAAATTAATCTGTAACTCCAATGAAAATAATTTATATATGAAAAAGTATCAGAAAAATCCAAGGAATCTGAATATGTCATTTTAAAACATGTTTGAAAATGTTACTGAAACCAAACATATAGATTAATGAATAAGTTAACCTTCATAAATACTTTGGAGATGGAATTTGAAAACTATTTAAATTTCACTACAAATGATATGATCAAACACTATCCAAATTACAAACCAGCAACCTAACATGTCATTCCATGCATGTTAAAAGCAAGTTGATCTGAGCATCAGGTCGAATCAATTAAAATGGTATTCGAGAATACCTCGTTTGTAGTGATATTTGAATTTGATTCAAATCAACTTCAAACCTACTAAATGTTAACTATAATAATATACCACCTTGCATTCTCATGCCATGCTCATGCATCATCTTGTTGCATATGTTTGTTATTGATTGTTGTCATTCCTTTCGGTAGGCTCCGCTCCTCTGGATTCCACCGAATATCCGACTGACGGATATTGTCCCTCCTCTGAGCAACAAGGCAAGCAACCATTTTGATCATCCCGATAAATCCCATGTTCTCGCTCCTGCACTTACTTATTGCATTAGGATGAAATGCTTCAAATGCTTTTGCCACGTTAGTTGGACCCACTTCCTTTGCATGACCTATACGTGTCACGGTAAATAGCTGAACCTTGCAACCTAGCATACCTGGTAGTTGCTTGAGCCATGATGTGCCTTATCCTGCTATGCATGCTATGCTTAGAGTTGTGTATGGTCTGTCATCTGGGAGATGAACAAAATTGTGAGAATGTGTTCGTTAAGCAAAGGTCGTGTGTTGAACCTGATTTGGTAAAGGTACCGGTGAAAGGCTATGTAGGAGTGCATGGCGGGTTGTTTCATTGGAACCGTCCTTAGGAACTGAGTTCCGTGTATGTAATCCAAGACTAGATACTACCACACGTTGGGATACTTAATTGACCCTCTCGACTTATTAATCGCTTAGTACTCGGTCCAGGAGTTGCAAGTAGTTTCTGGTGTTTATAGTCATGCTGGAGGCCGTGCATAGCGCTGACCTGAGAGGTGGGCTGTGATGCGGTAGGCAGTGGCACGGTGTACCAAGTGGCACCCGGATGGTGGGCTTGGGAACCCTGCGCACATCGTTTGAGGCCGTGACGGAAACCTCGGCCGGACTTCCGTACGGGTTACTCTCGGATAGGCGATAAACCTGGACTAGGTACTAGTGTGGTTAACGGTCGTGGCCGACTCCCTCCCTGGGCTTCCGCTTGAAGGTTGCCGAGGTGCATGACGTGCACATGGCGATAAGTGGCGAGTGCGTGTGTGACAAAGTACACCCCTACAGGGTTATGATCTATTCGAATAGCCGCGTCCGCGGATATGGACTACTTGGAGACATATGTTGTTCATAGATAACTTCAATGGTACTCATAAAATTGTCAAGATAAGCGTGAGTGTCGTGGACGGCATTTCCGTATGGAGACGGAATGATTCCACGATGGAGTATTGTTGTGGTGTTAGTGGACTCGTGTGCGAGAAATCAAGTTGTTGAAAAATTGTTTTAAAATGTAACTTGT
Source organism: Hordeum vulgare subsp. vulgare (assembly GCF_904849725.1). Lineage (NCBI taxonomy): Eukaryota > Viridiplantae > Streptophyta > Magnoliopsida > Poales > Poaceae > Hordeum > Hordeum vulgare. Next base: position 83,714,776 of record NC_058520.1, read on the forward strand.
CTAGCCACGAGCCAAATGCTGGCTTTCCGCATGAAACCCCACAATACCTTATTGATACATTGCATGAGTAGTTAGTTATCCTAAAGTCTTGCTGAGTACCTCCGTACTCATGTTTGCTTAATAATTGTTGCAGAGGTTGCTAATGACCCTAATGGAGGGTTCTTCCTAGACATCGACGACGACGAGTAGCTGGTGTCCCAGCTACGATCTGGCCCTAGGTTGGGTCTGTAGTATAGTCAGGCCATGTGCCTTCTAGTTTCAGCTGTGTGTACTCAGACAGTTTTAAACACTTCCGCTGGCTTGTAACTGAATGACTGCTATGATGGGTCGTGAGACCCTTACTGTGTAATATTATGTGTGTGGCTCTTCCGAGCCTCTTAAATAAAGCTTGTATGTTTATGGTTATGTTGTGATGCCATCGATGTATCTATACTTATCGGTATGCCATGCGTACGTGTGCCATACTTGATATGTATGGGGTTCGATTACCTAGCCGTGAACTTTAGTAGCACTCCTTACAGGGAAATGCCCCTTTGTGATCCAACGAGCCATGGTAGTTCGCTACTGCCCCGGACACATTGGTTGACCGACGTGTGTCCTTCTTAGCTGCTGTGTCTGTCCCCTTTGGGGAAATGTCACGCGATGTAATGGAGTCCTTGTAGCTTGCTACGACTCGTCTACATTCGCTGGTGACCGACACCTGCTTTGCTGGGTCATGTATGCCTGTCCTTGTGCGGAAAAGCCACTTTGGTTTATGACTAGACATGTCGATCCGGTCATTGTCATTGGAATGCTAGCGACACAATTGCATACATGAGTCAAAAGGCGCAAACGGTCCCGGCTAAGGTAAGGCTGCAGCCGTGGGGTTAACCGTGCGTGAGACCGCAAAGGGATGCGATGTGTTACAGGCTGGATTCCTATGGCTTAGGATCGGGGTCCCGACAGCGTTGGTATCAGAGCCTGACTGACTGTAGGACTACTAAGCCAAACTGGTCGAAGTTGAGTCTAGAATTGCTTTAGTTATATATAAGGGAATTGTTTGTGGAAGGGAACATAAGATTCTTGTTCTCTTCTCAAGTTATTCTATTCTGGTCATCCTCGTCTTTTCTGCGGGAATTAAGGACTAGGTTACTCATCTTCTTCTAGGCTCGTGTTTCTGATCAGTAGATTATAAGATTACGGGTCGAGAGTTATATTGGGTTTCTCTCATTCCTAGAAAAAGGAAGTAAGTTTGATGATCAGAGATTTGAACTTGATAGTTGAGTGGTTACGCTATTTCATTTGGGTTGTCTCAAAACTTGTTTTTGAGCATTTACAGCCGTTATGCTGCCCAATTTTGCATTCAGAGCTCTAATGCTTTTGCATTACTCTCTATTTTCAGATGCCTGGCTGTCCTTCTTGTCAGGTGGTATGTCTGACCAGGTGCATTGATGTGCCGGGTCATACGGCCATGCTGGTCAGGGTGATGTCGGTATGCGGTTACCGCTGGTACCCCGAGTACACAATGGAGGAACAGTACCGAGACTTCAACCAGAGCCAATATATCTGCACTGTTAGGGTATTTCCATACTACCCTGGAGCTGAGGAGCCAATCCATTGGTCCTATGGGTTGGGAGTCACTGTTGACATGGCAGTACAAGATGATGCCTATTCAATGCTGACCATTATGTGGGCGAGACATGCACTGCTGCAGAATTCAGAGTTCTCCTATGTTCCTGCCTCTCAGCCTGGTGAAGAGGGATACCTCAGCGGAGTCTATTTTGATTCTTCTATGGAGGATCCACTACTGCAGTCCACTGCTGAGATGCTAGAGAACAGAGACAGGGATGCTCGTGCTCTCCGCATGGAACTTTATGCTACCCGTGCCCATCTATGGACGGCTTTGACGCGGCTGGCACCGGTAGTCCACACAGGGTACGGAGATATGGAGATGCTGAACCCTGTTAGGACCCATCTTCCGGCCCACGTTGACTGGCCAGCTATAGGAGGAGTCACCCCTCTTCGGGGACCCCTACTACCACCAGTCAGGGGACCAAGGCCACATCCGTGTCCTTATGGATCCCAGGGATCTCAGGCCAGAGTGTTTCCTGATCCGCAGGTTGAGCTTCCAGGCCATGGAGGTAATCTCTATGAGATGTTCTATGCGGATGCCCGAGCTGTGAGCGGAAGGATAGTATGGTAGTAGTCGTACGTTCACAGTCCTGCGTGACTTGTGAAGTATGCTTGTGATGTGAAATGAATCCCGGAGGCCTAGATAAATAATGTATAGGAAGTTTGTAAGCCTCTGATGAGTAGTTTCATAATTTCAGTAGTTTGCTCTTCAGTTAAGGTTGTACTGAACTATGTAAGGGTGTGTATGAACCATGGTGTATATATAGCAGTTTCTTGTTACCATGTTGTTCGGATATTCATTTCCGCATTCCGTCTGTTCAGTACATTCTTAATCCATAGCTAGTATTGATATGATATTGGTCTAAGCTGTGAGTTTGTTTGCCAGGATGGTGTTCACGAGGTTGAACCGTGCCCCTGTTCAAGAACAAGGCGAGGGTAGTCAAGCGTCGCAGGAAGACCTGCTTCACCCGCCCTCTCTGGCGGAAGTTATGCTTGAGGCAGAGAGGAACAAAAGGGAGACCAACCGACTGTTAGACCGTATTGAGCAGAATACGGCTCGTCAGCCTAGGAATGCTGCAGTGTCCCTCAACGACTTTATGAAGCTGAATCCTCCAAAGTTTAATCACTTCGTCGATCCCCTCGATGCTGATGACTGGTTGTGCAGCATCTCACGCAAGATTCGCTCTGCGAATGTTTCTGAGGCTGACAAGGTGACCTTTGCGGCGTATTTCCTGCAAGGACCCGCCAATCTGTGGTGGGAGAACTTTGAAGCGGTGCGTCCTGCTGAACCAGCAGCCACATGGGCAGACTTCAGTGCAGCCTTTCGTCTGCACCATATTCCAGAGGGCCTGATGGACACAAAGAGAGAGGAGTTCTGTGCTTTCACCCAAGGCAAGTTGACCGTGGATGCCTATAGCCGCGAGTTCGGTAGCCTCGCCCGCTATGCAACAGAGGAGGTGTCTACTGACGCCAAAAAGCAAGCAAGATTCCGCAAAGGTCTGAGCCCTAAGCTTCATCATGATCTGCGCCTCCACGAGTGCGCAAGCTTTAAAGCCCTGGTCAACAAGGCGATCAGTGCCGAGACTGGTCATACCGACTTTGAACCCACAAGGAAGCACTCCCGTGACTTTGGCTCGTCATCTGGTTCCACGTTTCCAAAACGCAGGTTGTGGGTTCCGAACAGTTCTCTACCACCAAGATACACTCCGAGGCCATCCTACGTGGCGCCTCAGATGAATCAGACCAACCCTCCAGCAAAAACTTATGGTGGTCCAACTAGCAATGCTGCACCACGTGCCAACCAAGTGATATGCTACAAGTGTGGAGAACCAGGGAACTATTCCCATGAGTGTCCTCAAAATGTGGGTGCCAAGCAACCCGGAAAGTCCGTCGGGCAAGGCAAGTCGGGCAAAGCTTACTATGTGAAGCCAACTCCTGCACGTGGCCGTGTGAACTATGTCTCAGCAGAAGAAGCTGCATAGGATCCCGACGTCATACTGGGCATACTTCTTGTTAATCATTCCTTCATTTCAGAAAGTTATGCATAGTTGCATAACATGTCTTTTTGTGATATGCCAATCCCATTGGTTGTCCAAACTCCTGGTAGTAAATGGCAAACCTCTAGGATAACCTATGCCAATGAAATTCTAGTAGACAGGCTAGTTTTTCTAGTCTCATTGATAGCCTTGAAATCTTCGGATATTAATATCATCTTGGGTATGGACTGGATGTCAGCTCACTATGCCAAGATTGATACTCATTCAAGAAATGTTCAACTTACCCATCCCTCGGGTGAGATAGTCAATGTCTCTACTCGAGTTGCCAAATGCCAACTCTTTTCCCTAAATGCCAACCCTCTTTCGGAACTTGAAGACATTCTGGTAGTCCGTGACTTCCCGGATGTTTCTCCAGAGGAACTGCCAGGAATTCCACCTAACAGAGATGTAGATTCGTGATAGATCTTGTTCCGGGAACTGTTCCAATAGCCAGAAGGCCATATAAGATGGCACCCCTGGAGCTAGCCGAACTTAAGAAGCAACTAGATGAGGCCTTGTATAAAGGTTTCATTCGTCCTAGCTCTTCTCCTTGGGCTTTCCCCGTCCTATTCGTCAAGAAGAAAGACGGAACGGATCGGATGGTTGTAGATTACCGACCAGTTAATCTGGTCACCATAAAGAACAAGTATCCGCTCCCCAGGATAACCGATCTGTACGATCAGGTCGCTGGATCCTCAGTCTTCTCCAAAATGGATTTGAGGTTGGGATACCATCAAATCAAGATCAAGAACGGGGACATTCCAAAAACGGCCTTTGTTACTCGTTATGGCCAATACGAGTACATCGTCATATCCTTCGGTTTAACCAATGCCCCAGCCACCTTCTCTCGTATGATGAATTCAATCTTCATGGAGTATTTGGATAAATTCGTCGTGGTATACCTCCATGATATTCTCATCTACTCGAAGAACGAACAAGAACATGCCGAGCATCTAAGGCTGGTATTGATGAAACTTCGAGATCATCGCCTTTATGCCAAGTTTACATAATGTGAATTTTGGTTACCAGAAGTGACCTATCTAGGTCACGTAATCTCTGGTAAGGGTATTGCTGTCAATCCCGAGAGAGTTCAAGCCGTCCTTGATTGGACTCAACCTGAATCGGTTAAGCAAGTTAGGAGTTTTCTTGGTCTAGCGAGCTATTGTCGCCGCTTTGTCGAGAATTTCTCCAAGGTTGCAAAGCCTCTAACTGAACTCCTCAAGAAGGATAAAAAGTTCAAGTGGACACCACAGTGTGAGCATAGGTTTCAGGAACTGAAAAGACGCCTGACCTCCGCACCTATGCTGCTACAACCAGATTTTTCTAAGGACTTTGTTATCTATTGCGACGCCTCGCGACAAGGATTAGGTTGCATTCTCATGCAAGATCGTCATGTGATCGCATACGCATCTCGACAGTTGCCTCCACATGAGGATAATTATCCCACACATGACCTTGAGCTTGCAGCTGTGGTCCATGCACTAAAAACCTGGCGACATTACCTTCTGGGTAATCATTGCAAAATATTCACTGATCACCAAAGTCTGAAATATATCTTCACCCAGCCGGATTTGAATCTCAGGCAAAGACGGTGGGTTGAGTTGATCTCGGATTACGACTTAGGGATAACTTACACCCCGGGGAAGGCCAATGTTATGGCTGATGCACTAAGTCGTAAATCTTATTGTAACAATTTGATGCTACAACAAGGTCAACCACATCTCTATGAGGAATTTCGGAAGTTGAATCTTCATATTGTTCCTCAAGGATTCCTTTCTACCCTGGTGGCGAAGCCTACTCTTAGGGATCAAATCATAGCCGTGCAGGCTTATGATAAGGGTATATCCCGGATCAAGGAGAATATTGCTAGCGGTAACACTGGGGATTTCTCCATCAATGAGAAAGGTGTTGTGTTATTTCCGAACCGTTTAGTGGTTACTAAGAGCAAACGTCTGCGGCAATTGATCCTTAAGGAGGCCCATGATTCTCCTCTCACCATTCATCTCGGTAGTACTAAGATGTATCAGGAACTACGCCAGAGGTTCTGGTGGACTAGGATGAAGAGAGAAATTGCTGAGTTCGTTGCTAACTGCAACGTTTGTCGTCGAGTTAAGGCAGAACATCAAAGGCCTGCTGGCACCCTTCAACCTTTAGCTATTCCTGAATGGAAATGGGATAAAGTTAGTATGGATTTCATTACCGGATTTCCCAAGACCAAGAAAGGAAATAATGCTATCTTTGTGGTCATTGACCGACTCTCCAAAGTAGCTCATTTTCTTCCCGTTCGTGAGAGTATAACAGCTAGCCAGCTAGCGGAGTTATATATCTCCCGAATAGTGTCTCTTCATGGTGTTCCCCTAGAAATTAACTCGGACTGTGGGAGTATCTTTACTTCTCGCTTCTGGGAAATTTTTCAGAATGCCATGGGGACTCACTTATCTTTTAGCACTGCTTTCCATCCCCAATCAAGCGGTCAAGTAGAAGGAGTGAATCAAATCCTAGAAGATATGCTCCGAGCTTGTGTTATATCATTCGGTATGAATTGGGAGAGGTGTCTTCCATTCGCCGAATTCGCTTATAACTAAAGTTATCAATCAAGCTTGGGCAAAGCTCCTTTTGAAGTTCTCTATGGACGAAGATGTCGAACACCTCTTAATTGGTCAGAAACCGGGGAGAGGCAACTCTTTGGCCCGGATATGATCCAGGATGCAGAAGAGCAGGTTCGCATTATTCGTGAAAAGTTGAAAACAGCCCAGTCTCATCAAAAGAGCCAATATGATCGTCATCATAAGGCTGTGACCTTTGAAGTTGACGAGAAGCCTTACCTTCAGGTTACAGCTTTGAAGGGTACCCATCGATTCGGTATCAAGGGCAAGTTGGCTCCTCGTTACATTGGTCCTTTTCGCATTCTTGCCAAACGAGGAGAAGTTGCCTACCAGTTGGAACTTCCTCTGCATCTTTCCAAGGTTCATGATGTCTTCCATGTCTCGCAACTCAGACGTTGCTTTTCGGATCCTATCCGTGAAGTGGACCACGAAACGCTTGATATCCAAGATAACCTTTCCTATCGAGAATACCCTGTTCGTATTCTCGACCAAGCTGAGCGCACTACTCGAAGTCGAAGCCTCAAGTTTCTTAAAGTTCAATGGTCAAATCATTCTGAAAAGGAGGCAACTTGGGAAAGAGAGGATCGTCTCCGACTTGAGTATCCTGCGTTATTCCCGACGACTTCAAAATCTCGGGACGAGATTCTTTTGAGTGGGGGTGAGTTGTCACATCCCCGGAACCCTAACCAAGGTTTAGCATTGTGCTCATATCTTCTTTGCATTGCATCCAAGAGATTTGCAGCAAGAACAAGCAAGTGGTGAAGGAAACACTCAAAACCCTAGCCACTTCTCAAATTCAAAGGAATTATAAACTTGTTCAAATCAATGAACTCAAAATGGCCTCAAGAAAAGTTCAACTTTTCTGATAAATCATGGAAGTAAATAAGCAATGAAGAAAACCATTTTCATAACACTTTTGGCATTTTACATAAATGCAAAAAGCTACTGGTTTCATGTTTAAAATTTGAATTCAAAAACTTTAAGTTCTCAGAAATGTTGAAAACTCCAGGATGGTTGGATATATTCCAACAAATATTCTGGTGTGTTCAAAATAGTTTTTACAAACTATTTTGGAGCTGAAATAAATAGAAAATCAAATAGTTAGCAAAACAGAAACAAAATAGAAAAAAGGAGGAAAGAATTACGTGTCGCTCACCTCAGCCCAGGCCCAGTCGCGCCGTCGTCTTCCTCCTCGCCAGTAGGAGCAGGAGGTGGCCGCTGCGACACCGCGCGCCTCCACGTAGCTCTCTGCCTGCCTAGCCGCCGCTTCGCGCTGGCGAGCACGGGGATAACCTCCCCGAGCATGTATCTATCCATTCCCGTGCTCCTTCTCCCCCATCTTCTCTCGGTTCTTTCGATCCCCACTGCCGCCATTGACAGGAGCTCGAGCTCGAGCTGCCCGTGCCCCTAGGCACAGGATCTTCCTCCCGAGTGTGCCATTAGCTCCGCCTCGACGAGCTGGTCCTCCCTGCAGAAGCCGAAGCCTCCCCGAGCTCTGCAACGCCCACGGCACCGTCGTCTTGAACCTTCGGCCGCCGGCGAGCTCTGCTCGATTCGTCGCCCTCAGCGCTTCCCCGAGCCGTCTAAGCCCTCCTCTGCACTCCTCCTGAGCTTGCACAGCTTTCCCCTAAGTTTTCCCCGTCGATCCCCTCCTCTAGGCCTAGTTCCACCGGAGCCCGACGAGGACCGCCGCTGCAGCTCGTCGCCGGTAGCCCTCCGGTGAAGGGTTGGTCAGTTTGAGGCCACCAGCAGCCTCAGGACGTCACGTAGATGCTTTAGGAGCCTAGCCCCATGCAATTTGACCCTGTGTTCGATGACTTCGTCGATGGCCGAACTTGGTCGCCGCCGAGCTCGTCGCCGGCGTCGATTCCGGCCACCCCAGCCCCTGGGGTTTGTCCCATCGTGCGCGCCATCGAGTGGCCGTTCTCCCCGTGGTCTCCTCCGTGCGTTTGGTCGTCGGAGGCGAGTTTCCGATGCCCTTCGCCGTACTGGTGGTCGCCGGAGGCTCCCTGCCGGCGAGGACGACCTCGCCGCCGGTGGATCTCAGCTGGCCTGAGCCACTGACGTGTGGGGCCAGCTTCTGGATAATCTGGACTAATAAAAATAAAATTAAATAAACTAATAAGTCACTGACATGTGGGTCCAGTGAGGTTAATTAGCTAATTAAGATTAAAACTAATCTAAAACTGACCAGAGTCACTGACCAGTGGGTCCCACTGGTCAGGTTTGACTTTCAACGACCAGTTGGACCTGCTGATGTCATGCTGATGCAGTAAAGAGTTTTCTAGTTTAAAAGAATTCCAGAAAAATGCCAAAACTTCTAAAAATCATAGAAATTAATCTGTAACTCCAATGAAAATAATTTATATAGGAAAAAGTATCAGAAAAATCCAAGGAATCTGAATGTGTCATTTTCAAACATGTTTGAAAATGTTACTGAACCCAAACATATAGATTAATGAATAAGTTAACTTTCATAAATACTTTGGAGATGGAATTTGGAAAATATTTAAATTTCTCTACAAATGATATGATCAAACACTGTCCAAATTACAAACCAGCAACCTAACATGTCATTCCATGCATGTTAAAAGCATGTTGATCTGAGCATCAGGTCGAATCAACTAAAATGGTATTCGAGAATACCTCGTTTGAAGTGATATTTGAATTTGATTCAAATCAACTTCAAACCTACCAAATGTTAACTATAATAATATACCACCTTGCATCCTCATACCATGCTCATGCATCATCTTGTTGCATATGTTTGTTATTGATTGTTGTCATTCCTTTCGGTAGGCTCCGCTCTTCTGGATTCCATCGAATATCCGACTAACGGATATTGTCCCTCCTCTGAGCAACAAGGCAAGCAACCATTTTGATCATCCCGATAAATCCCATGTTCTTGCTCCTGCACTTACTTATTGCATTAGGATCAAATGCTTCAAATGCTTTTGCCACGTTAGTTGAACCCACTTCCTTTGCATGACCTATCTGTGTCACAGTAAATAGCTGAACCTTGCAACCTAGCATACCTGGTAGTTGCTTGAGCCATGATGTGCCTTATCCTGCTATGCATGCTATGCTTAGAGTTGTGTATGGTCTGTCATGTGGGAGATGAACAAAATTGTGAGAATGTGTTCGGTAAGCAAAGGTCGTGTGTTGAACCTAATTTGGTAAAGGTACCGGTGAAAGGCTGTGTAGGAGTACATGGCGGGTTGTTTCATTGGAACCGTCCTTAGGAACTGAGTTCCGTGTATGTAATCCAATACTAGATACTACCACACGTTGGGATACTTAATTGACCCTCTCGACTTATTAATCGCTTAGTACTTGGTCCAGGAGTTGCAAGTACTTTCTGGTGTTTATAGTCATGCTGGAGGCCGTGCATAGCGCTGACCTGAGAGGTGGGATGTGATGCGGTAGGCAGTGGCACGGTGTACCAAGTGGCACCCGGATGGTGGCCTTGGGAACCCTGCGCACATCGTTTGAGGCCGTGGCGGAAACCTCGGCCGGACTTCCGTACGGGTTACTCTCAGATAGGCGATAAACCTGGACTAGGTACTAGTGTGGTTAACGGTCGTGGCCGACTTCCTCGCTGGGCTTCCGCTTGAAGGTTGCCGAGGTGCATGACGTGCACATGGCGATAAGTGGCGAGAGCATGTGTGACGAAGTACACCCCTGCAGGGTTATGATCTATTCGAATGGCCGCGTCCGCGGATATGGACTACTTGGAGACATATGTTGTTCATAGATAACTTCAATGGCTACTCATAAAATTGTCAAGATAAGCGTGAGTGTCATGGACGACATTTCCGTATGGAGACGGAATGATTCCACGATCGAGTGTTGTTGTGGTGTTAGTGGACTCGTGTGCGAGAAATCAAGTTGTTAAAAAATTGTTATAAAATTTAAGTTGTCTAGCCACGAGTCAAATGCTGGCTTTCCGCATGAAACCCCACAATACCTTATTGATACATTGCATGAGTAGTTAGTTATCCTAAAGTCTTGCTGAGTACCTCCATACTCATGTTTGCTTAATAATTGTTGCAGAGGTTGCTAATGACCCTAATGGAGGGTTCTTCCTAGACATCGACGATGACGAGTAGCTGGTGTCCCAGCTACGATCTGGCCCTAGGTTGGGTCTGTAGTATAGTCAGGCCATGTGCCCTCTAGTTTCACCTGTCTGTACTCAGACTGTTTTAAACACTTCCGCTGGCTTGTAACTGAATGACTGCTATGATGGGTCGTGAGACCCTTACTGTGTAATATTATGTGTGTGGCTCTTCCGAGCCTCTTAAATAAAGCTTGTATGTTTATGGTTTGTTGTGATGCCATCGATGTATCTATACATATATGTATGCCATGCGTACGTGTGCAGTACTTGATATGTATGGGGTTCGATTACCTAGCCGTGAACTTTAGTAGCACTCCTTACAGGGAAATGCTCCTTTGTGATCCAACGAGCCATGGTAGTTCGCTACTGCTCCGGACACATTGGTTGACCAGCGTGTGTCCTTCTTAGCTGCTGTGTCTGTCCCCTTTGGGGAAATGTCACGAGATGTAATGGAGTCCTTGTAGCTTGCTACGACTCGTCTACATTCGCTGGTGACCGACACCTGCTTTGCTAGGTCATGTATGTCTGTCCTTGTGCGGAACTGCCACTTTGGTTTATGACTAGACATGTCGATCCGGGTTCTTTGTCATTGGAATGCTAGCGACACAATTGCATACGTGAGTCAAAAGGCGCAAACGGTCCCGGCTAAGGTAAGGCTGCAGCTGTGGGGTTAACCGTGCGTGAGACCGCAAAGGGATGCGATGTGTTACACGCTGGATTCATATGGCTTAGGATCGGGGTCCCGACAACCGGAAGCGTAGAGGCGAGGCTCGAAGCAATGGAGCAGCAAGTCTTCAAGTTCAAAGGGATGGTGGCACGCAGACTCAACGCCAACCACATGATGATCACAGAGTTCACCAACAAGCATAAGATCGATGCCAAGGACATCGGGGAGGACCTCTTCAAGCTCTATGACAGAATCGATCATATCCGAGCCCAGATCTACGACCTGCAAAACTAAAACTGTGAGTATGAGTATAGATTTAAAGGAATGCGGTTGGCTGCAGATTTGAGAATTCCGGAGACTCGATCATCTTGCCATGATGGAGAACCTATGCCTTGGAAGACGGAGAATCAACCCCAGACTCCAACAACTCCACCACCATCACCTCTGAAGGAAGACAATTAAACACATGGGTATCGGCACTCCCCTTGGCTTGTGCCAAGGGCCTTGCTTCATGCCATGATCTAAAGAAAATAATAATAAAAGAACAAAAGCATAAAAGATCATGTGATGATCTTATGGGAAGTGATGGCTTCACATTTAAAAAGAATGTGGATTGGAACTTGTTGTGGGTGGACAAACGTAGACCTTGGTCATCGTTGCAATTAATAGGAAGTAATAAAGAAAGAGAGGTTCACATATAAATATATCATCTTTGACACCGGCTATGATTGTGAACACTCATTAAACTATTACATGCTAAGAAGTAGATGTTGGATAAGGAAGACAACCTAATGAATTATGTTTCCTTGGTTCCGAACAATGTTATATGACTAGAGATCCCTTAGCATGTGACGCTTGCTTCCACCTCATATCAGCCAAAACTTCCGCACTAAGTAGAGATACTACTTGTGCATCCATTAACCCTCAACCCAGTTTTGCCATGAGAGTCCACCATACCTACCTATGGATTGAATAAGATCCCTCAAGTAAGTTGTCATCTGTGCAAGCAATAAAAAATTTGCTCCCTAAATATGTATGATCTATTAGTGTGTGGAAAATAAGCTTTGTACGAACCTGTGATGAGGAAGACATAAAAGCGACAGACTGCATAATAAAGTTCTTTATCACAGGAGGCAATGTAAAGTGACGTTCCTTCACACTAAGAGATCACACATCCAAACCTCAAAAGCACATGACAACCTCTTCTTCCCACTGCGAAGGGCCTATCTTGTACCTTTACTTTTTATCTTTAAAAGAGTCATGGTGATCGACACCAATTCCTTATTTCGCCATTATCTTGGCTAGCGTCATGTGCTAGGGAAAGATCTATATTCATATATCAACTTGGAAGTAAGTAATCATGAATTATTATTGTTGACATTACCCTTGAGGTAAATAGTTGGGAGGCGAAACTATAAGCCCCTATCTTTCTCTGTGTACAACTGAATCTTTGATCTCATGAGTACCGCGTGTGTCCAACTAAAAGACGATTGAGTATGTGGATTTGTTTTACAAGCTCATATTTGGCTCTTTGCGATGTTATGATAAATTGCAACTGCCTCAATGACTAAAGACTATTAGTTGTTAATTGTCAATAAGATTCTTGATCCACACTTTACATTGTGAAGGAATTGTCACGTTTGCTAAGAGATTATATGACGATATTGTTGTTCTAAATATGATCATGATGCATGCATGTCCGTATTTTATTTTATCGACACCTCTATCTCTAAACATGTGGGCATATTTATTGATCTTGGCTTCCTCTTGAGGACAAGCGAGGTCTAAGATAGGGGGAGTTGATACGTCCATTTTGCATCATGCTTTTATATTGATAGTTATCGCATTATGGGCAGCTATTACACATTATGGTACAATACTTATGCCTTTTCTCTCTTATTTTATAAGGTTTACATGAAGAGGGAGAATTCCGGCAACTGGAATTATGGGCTGGAAAATGAGCAAGTTTGAGATACCTATTCTGCGCAACTCCAAAAGCCGTGAAAATCAGCGAGGAATTATTTTGGAATATATAAAAAATACTGGGTGGAAGAAATACTAGAGGGGAGCCGCCAGGAGGTCACGAGCCTGTCAGGCGCGCCCCACCCCCTGGGCGCGCCTGGGTGGCTCGTGGGCCCCCTGTTACCCCTCCGCTTCCCATCTTCTGCTATAAGGAGGGTTTCGTCCTAGAAAAAATCAAGAGAGAGCTTTCGGGAAGAAACGCCGCCGCCACGAGGCGGAACTTGAGCACAACCAATCTAGAGCTCTGATAGGGCCGTCCTGCCGGGGAAACTTCCCTCCCGGAGGGGGAAATCATCGCCATCGTCATCACCAACACTGCTCTCATCAGAGGGGACTCATCTCCATCAACATCTTCATCAGCACCATCTCATCTCCAAACCCTAGTTCATCTCTTGTACCCAATCTCCGTCTCGCTACTCCGGTTGGTAATTGTAAGGTTGATAGTAGTGTGAATTACTCCTTGTAGTTGATGCTAGTTGGTTTACTCGGTGGAAGATCATATGTTCAGATCCTTAATGCTATTCAACACCTCTCTGATCATGAACATAATTATCCTGTGTGAGTAGTTACGTTTGTTCCTGAGGACATGGGATAAGTCTTGCTATAAGTAGTCATGTGAATTTGGTATTCGTTCGATATTTGATGCGTTGTATGTTGTGTTTCCTCTAGTGGTGTTATGTGAATGTCGACTACATGACACTTCACCATTATTTGGGCCTAGAGGAAGGCATTGGGAAGTAATAAGTAGATGATGGGTTGCTAGAGTGACAAAAGCTTAATCCCTAGTTTATGCGTTCCTTCGCAAGGGGCTGATTTGGATCCCCTAGTTTAATGCTATGGTTAGACTTTTTCTTAATTCTTCTGTCGTAGTTGCGGGTGCTTCCGAGAGGCGTTAATCATAAGTGGGATGTTTGTCCAAGTAAGGACAACACCCAAGCACCGGTCCACCCACATATCAAACTATCAAAGTAGCGAACGCGAATCATATGAACATGATGAAAACTAGCTTGACAGAAATTCCCATGTGTCCTCGGGAGCGCTTTACCTTATATAAGAGTTCGTCCAGACTTGTCCCTTGCTACAAAAGGGATTGGGCCATCTTGCTGCACCTTTGTTACTATTGTTACTTGTTACCCGTTATGAATTATCTTATCCCGCAACTATCTGCTACCGATAATTTCAGTGCTTGCAGAGACTACCTTGCTGAAAACCACTTGTCATTTCCTTCTGCTCGTCGTTGGGTTCGACACTCTTACTTATCGAAAGGACTACGATAGATCCCCTACACTTGTGGGTCATCAATCGCCGTGCCTCTCCGTGGCTTCGCCCCACCGCACCGTCGGTCTCCCTTCATCACTTCGCGTTAGGAGCTCCCCACCGCTCTCCGCCCCGGATCCCATCACCTTCGGGCCTTCCTGTCCCACCTCGTCCTCCGCCGTCCGCTAGCACTCTCCCTCATGCGCCGCCGCCTCTCCTCCCGTTTCCCCCGCCCCCTACCCTCACCCCCACCTACCGCGCGACCCCCACCAACCCACCTCGTCGCCCGCACCCCCCTGGCGACCGACTCCCTCCCGTCGCTCCTCTCCTCCACTCCCGAGATCCCTTCCCATCACCCCGTGCCACCTCTCACCGCCGATTTCCCCCAGCGGCCGCGCCGCCTCGCCCCTCGGCGCCTCCTACTCCCTCCCCTGCTCTCACCCCCGTCGCCCTTGATACGTCTCCGTCGTATCTACTTTTCCAAACTCTTTTGCCCTTGTTATGGACTCTAATTTGCATGATTTGAATGGAACTAACACGGACTAATGCTGTTTTTAGCAGAATTGCCATGTTGTTGTTTTTGCGCAGAAATAAAAGTTCTAGGAATGACCTAGAAATTTACGGGGATTTTTTCTGGAATATATAAAAAATACCGGCGCAAGAATCGACCGAGGACGTGAAGCGTGGAGCCCACAAGCCCACCAGGCGCGGGCCCCCCTGGCCGCGCCTGGCTGGCTTGTGGAGCCGACGGAGCTCCACTGCCTCCAATTCCAGCTGTATTTAGTCCCATTCGTCCAGAAAAAAATCAAGGAGAAGAGTTCAACGCGTTTTACGACACGAAGGCGCCGCCACCTCCTGTTCTTCCTCTGGAGGGCAAATCTGGAGTCCTTGTGAGCTCCGAAGAGGGGACATCGTCGCCATCTTCATCACCAACCTTCCTTCATCGCCAATTCCATGATCCTTGCTACTGCAACAAAAGACCTTCCAACGGCGCCAGAAACATGCGTGTTGACGGGAGACTATTCTTGTCTTGATACTCCTCAGCAACGGCACCAGGAATCCTTCTGCTACGGCTACGCCTTTAGGGACTTCCTTGGCAAATATGCAAATGATTCCCCCGTGTCCTTGGAGCCTTGCGTTGGTTTCCCGTGAAAGCGGAAAGGGTGATGTAGCACAGCGGCGGTAAATATTTCCCTCAGTTTTGAGAACCAAGGTATCGATCCAATGAAGGATTGTTGTAAGTACCTGCACAAACACAAAGAGCTTGCACCCAACGCTATGAAGGGGTTGTCAATCCCTTAAAGATTGTTTGCAAAGTGAGAACTGAAAGCAAAAAGAAACAAAGCAAAGTAAAAGCAAAAGTGGAAACGAAAGTTGTGAATAGACCCGGGGGCCGTAGTGTTCACTAGTGGCTTCTCTCATGAAAGCAAGTAGACGGTGGGTGAACGAATTACTGTCGAGCAATTGATAGAACCGCGCAAAGTCGTGACGTTATCTAAGGCAATGTTTATATCTATAGGCATCACGTCCAAAACAAGTAGACCGATACTTTCTGCATCTACTACTATTACTCCAAACGTCGACCGCTGTCCATCATGCATCTAGTGTATTAAGTCCAAAAGAACAGAGTAGCGCCTTAAGCAAGATGACATGATGTAGATGGACAATCTCATATCTACGATAAAAGTCCATCTTGTTACCCTTGATGGCAACAACACGATGCGTGCCTTGCTGCCCCTTCTGTCACTGGGAAAGGTCACCACACGGTATGAACCCAAAACCAAGCACTTCTCCCATTGCAAGAATCATAGATCTAGTTGGCCAAACAAAACCCAAGACTCGGAGAGACTTACAAGGATATCAAATCATGTATATAAGAAATCAGCAAAGACTCAAATATGTATCATAGATAATCTGATCACAAATCCACAATTCATCAGATCTCGACAAACACGCCGCCAAAGAGGATTACATCGGATAGATCTCCATGAAGATCATGGAGAACTTTGTATTGAAGATCCAAGAGAGAGAGAAGAAGCCATCTAGCTACTAACTACGGACCCGTAGGTCTGAGATGAACTACTCACAAGTCATTGGAGAGGCGATGATGTTGATGTAGAAGCCCTCCAACTCCAAAGTCCCCTCCGGTAGGGCACCGGGAAGGGTCTCCAGATGAGATCTCGCGGAAACGAAAGCTTGTGGCGGCGGAAAAGTGTTTTCGTGGATGCCCTGATTTTTTTCTGGATTTTAGGAAATATATAGGCGAAAGAGCTAGGGAAGGGGGCTCCAGGGAGGCCACAAGCCTGGTAGCCCCCCCTGGTGACGGCTACAGGGCTTGTGGCCCCCCTGTGGCTCTCCTGCCTTTGACCTCAAGCCCCCTGATCTTCTTCCGTTCTGGAAAATATTATTTCGGGGATTTTATTCCGTTTGAACTGCGTTCCAAAATCAGATCTGAAAAGAGTCAAAAACATCCAAAAAACAGGAACTGGCACTTGGCACTGAATTAATAAGTTAGTCCCAAAAAAGATATAAAAGGTACATAAAACATCCAAAGTTGACAAGATAACAACATGAAACCATCAAAAATTATAGATACGTTTGAGACGTATCAAGAATCCCCAAGCTTAACTCCTGCTCATCCTCGAGTAGGGAAGTGATAAAGAATGAATTTTTGATGCTTTCATGCTACCTAGCATAGATGTCCTTTGTAACTCCTCTTATGTGACGTGAATGTTCAGATCCATTAGATTCAAAACAATAGTTTGCTATTGATGTGGAGACAATAATACTTCAAGCAAACTAGCAAGGTAATCATGCACACCGAATTTAAATCATGCACAACCCCGGTATTGGCCAAAAGAAAGTTATCCCTACAAAATCTTATAGTCTAGCTATGCTCTATCATCCTTGCACAACGAATTTAAATCATGCACAACCCCGGTATTGGCCAAGTAATTGTTTTCACACCTTTACTTTCCCAAACTTTTTCAACTCTCACTCAATACATGAGCGTGAGCCATTGTTTTAGCACTATAAGTGGTGTGGAGTGTGGTGGAGGTTGCAAGACAAACAAGGAGAAGATGGTCACATTAACTAGGCATATCAATGAGCTATGGAGATGTTCATCAATAGATATCAATGTGAATGAGTAGGGATTGCCATACAAATGATGCACTAGTGCTAAGAGTAAGTGAAAGCTCTTAAAGAAAACTAGTGGGTGTGCATCCAACTTGCTTGCTCACAAAGACCTAAGGAAAATTTGAGGAAGCCTATCATTGGAATATACAAGCCAAGTTATATAATGAAAATTTCCCACTAGCTATATGGTGGTGACAAAACGAGAGACTCTCAATCATGAAGATCATGGTGCTTAATAAGCACAAGTGTGGAAGGATAGTAGCATTGTCCCTTCTCTCTTTTTCTCTCATTTTTTTGGTGGGCTCTTTGGCCTCTTTATTTTTATTATTATTATTTATTATTTTGGTGAGCATCTTTGGCCTCTTTTTGTATATGGGCTTCGCTGGCCTCTTTTATTTCCTCACATGGGACAATGCTCCACCAATTATGATCATCACACTTACAACTCAAAACTTAGAACAATGATGACTCTATATGAAATGCCTTCGGTAGTGTACCGTGACAATGATCTAGCATGGCATGGACATCAATGGAAACATCATGCTAGCGATCTTACGATCATGCAATGCCAATGTAGAAGTGGTGGCACATGTCATGGTGGTAGTTGCATGGCAATATATCTCGGAATGACTTTGAAAAAGCCATAGTAGGTAGGTATGGTGGCTGTTTTGAGGGAGGCTAATGGTGGGTTTTGTGCACCAGCGAAAGTTGCACGGCAGTAAGAAGATAGTTATGGTGGAAGGTGAAAGTGGATCTAAACCTTGGACTCAACATTAGTCATGAACAACTCATATACTTGTTGCAAAAGTTTTAGTAGTAATCGAAATAAAGCATTCAACACATACTCCTAGGGGAAGGGTTGGTAGGTATAAACCATCTCGCGATCCTGACCGCCACACAAAGGATGACAATCAATAGACTAATCATGCTCAGACTTCATCACATAGCGGTTCAACATACGTGCATGCTATGGGAATCACTAACTTCAACACAAGTATTTCTAGATCCACAACACCTTACTAGCATAACTTCAATATTACCACAACCACAACTCAAAACTGATTGAGATGAATCAAACTTCTCTAACTATTCAATGCACATGGAGATGGAAGTTTTCATATCCCTTTGGATAACTACCCCTTTTGAGACTTATTTCATAGCATAGATCAACTACCAAGACATGCACCGCCCGTGCTCTAAAATATATAAGTGAAGCACAAAGAGCAAAATCAACTAGCTCAAAAGATATAAGTGAAGCACATGTGAGCTGAATTGTCTACCAAAGGATATAAGTGAAGCTCGACAAAATCACGGTGAGTGCATGTCTCTCTCTCTAGGTGTGCAGAAAGGATGATTGTGACACAACAAAAAATAAAAGACTCCTACGATACAAGACGCTCCAAGCAAAACACATAACATGTGGTGAATACAAATATAGCCCCAAGTAACGTTACCGATGGATTGAAGACGAAAGAGGGGATGCCTTCCCGGGGCATCCCCAAGATTAGGCTTTTACGGCATCCTTGAATCATCTTGGCGTGTCTTGGGCATCCCCAAGCTTGAGCTCTTGCAACTCTTTATCTTTTTGTCCATCAGAACTTCACGCAAAACTTGAAAACTTCACAACACGAAACTTAAACAGAAACTCGTGATAACATTAGTATAAGAAAGCAAACCACCACTTCCATAGGTACTGTAGAAAACTTAACTTCTACTTATGTTGATGTTGGGTTACTGTATTTTCAATTTTCCATGGCTAATACCCCCCGATACTATCCATAGTTTCATCAAAATAAGCAACCAACTCAACAAAAACAGAATCTGTTGACAGCAGACCAGTCTGTAGCAATCTGTCGACTTCGTATACTTAGGGTACTTCACAAATTCTGAAAAACTATGACACTCTGAAGAATTTTCGTATAAATCAGCAGCAAAAAGAATCAACTCAAAATATCTTACAGAAAAAAAATGAAAATTCATTTCGTGAGCAGAAAGTTTCTGTCTTTTCCAGCATGACCAAATGATCATCTCCAAGACTAATCATAACGGTTTTGCTTGGCACAAACGCAAAAAGAAACACAAAAAACACAATCATAAAAGAATTAATAAAGTGTGGAAAACACAAAAAAGAAATAAAAAGGATAGATTCGTTGGGTAGCCTCCCAACAAGCGCTATTTTTTAACGTCCTTAGCTAGGCAAAAGGTGATGAAATCACGTATAGTCATCTCTGGTGCTCAAACCATAAGTAGCCCTCATCATAGATTCATAAGGCAATCTTATTTTCTTTCTAGGAAAGTGCTGCATGCCCTTCTTTAGAGGAAATTGAAATCTAATATTCCCTTCCTTTATATCGATGATAGCACCAATAGTCCTTAGGAAAGGTCTACCAAGAATAATGGGACATGAAGGATTGCAATCTATGTCAAGTACAATGAAATCCACAAGCACATAGTTCTTATTTGCAACAATAAGAACATCATCGATCCTTCCCATGGGTTTCTTGACAGTAGAATCCGCAAGATGCAAATTAAGAGAACACTCTTCAATCTCATGAAAACCAAGAATATCACATAAAGACTTTGGAATCACGGAAACACTAGCACCCAAATCACACAAATCATTGCATTCATAGTTTTTGATATTGATTTTGATAGTAGGTTCCCACTCATCATGAAGTTTTCTAGGTATAGAGACTTCTAGTTCGAGCTTCTCTTCAAGAGATTTCATGATAGCATCTACGATATGCGCGGTAAAGGCTTTGCTTTGGCAATAAGCATGTGGAGAGTTTGCAATGGATTGCATCAAGGAAATGCATTCAAACAAGGAGCAACTATCATAATTGAATTCCTTGAAATCCAAAGTGGGAGTTTCATTACTACCCAAAATTTTGATTTCTTCTACTCCACTCTCCACACCTTTATCATCAAGATAGGTGGACTCCGAGTCATTGGGGTGTTTTTCAACCAAAGTGGATTCATATCCAGCCCCTTCATCAACAGGTTTGACAGGCGAAAACAAAGATTCAAGAGGATTCACACCAAGCACTTTAAGATCTTCGTGATTTACATCACTAGAACTCACCCTTTTAAACCATTCATGCCTAGCGCGAATTTGGGTGGTTCTTTCTTTGCTCTCATTCATGGAGACACACATAGCTTTTAAAGTTTCATCCAAGTTGACCTTGGGAAGAGCACATCTAACTTTCAAAGCATCAATATCACAAGACATCCTATCAACGATCTTAGCCAAATCGTCTATTTTGAGTAGTTTTTTCTCAATGGACGCATTGAAAATCTTTTGAGAGTTGATGAACTCTTTGATATTACTCTCTAAATCAGAGGGTAATTTGTTGTGATTTCCATAAGTGTTGTTGTAGGAATTGCCATAATTGTTAGAGGAGTTACTAGGAAAAGGCCTAGGAACATAGTTTCCTCTGAAAGCATTGTTGTTGCCAAAATTGTTCCTACCAACAAAATTAATGTCCAAACTGGCGTTGCTACTCTCAATCAAGGAATATAGTGGCATGTCATTAGGATCTAAAGGAGCATTTCTACTAGCAACCAAATTCATCAACTCGTCCATCTTAGCACTAAGCGAGTTAATTTCTTCTATAGCGTGTACCTTTTTGCTAGCAGGTGACCTTTCAGTGTGCCACTCAGAGTAGTTGGTCATGATATTGTCTAGGATTTTTGTAGCGTCTCCTAACGTGATTTCCATGAACGTTCCACCTGAGGCGGAGTCCAAGATACTGCGAGAAGTAAAATTCAAGCCAGCGTAAAAGATTTGTATAATCATCCACAAACTCAAGCCATGAGCGGGACAATTTCTAATCATTAACTTCATCCTCTCCCATGATTGTGCAACGTGTTCATGATCAAGCTGCTTGAAATTCATCATATCGTTACGTAGGGAGATAATCTTAGCCGGCGGAAAATACTTGGATATGTAAGCATCTTTGCACTTATCCCAAGAATCGATTCTATTTTTAGGCAAAGAAGAAAACCAAGTTTTTGCGCGATCTCGCAACGAGAAAGGATCATGTCATTATCCACATCTCTTTTCTTTTGCATATCGCAAAGCTCAATGAAGGTATTGAGATGGGATGCAACATCTTCACTAGGAAGGCCAAAGAATTGCTCTTTCATAACAAGATTCAGCAAAGCTGCGTTGATTTCATACGAATCCGCACTAGTGGCGGGAGCAATCGGAGTACTAATAAAATCATTATTATTGGTACTCGAGAAGTCACAAATTTTGGTGTTTTCAGCCATGATGACTTCAACAAAGCAACAAGAACACAAGCAAGCAAGAAAACCGGCAAAGGAAAACGACAAAAAGGCAAAAGGAAACGGCAAAGGAGAAAGGCAAATGAAAACGGCAAATGTGAAGTGGGGGAGAGGAAAAGGAGAGGCAAATGGCAAAAAAAAGTAAATGCAAGAGATGAGTTTGTGACACCTACTTGGATAGATTTCTCCTTCCTCGGCAACGGCGCCAGAAATACTTCTGCTACTGCAACAAAAGACCTTCCAACGGCGCCAGAAACAAGCGTGTTGACGGGAGACTATTCTTGTCTTGATACTCCTCAGCAACGGCACCAAGAATCCTTCTGCTACGGCTGCGCCTTAAGGGACTTCCTTGGCAAATATGCAAAGGATTCCCCCGTGGCCTTGGAGCCTTGCGTTGGTGTTCCCTCGAAGTGGAAAGGGTGATGTAGCACGGCGGCGGTAAGTATTTCCCTCAGTTTTGAGAACCAAGGTATCGATCCAGTGAAGGATTGTCGAAAGTACCTCCACAAACACAAAGAGCTTGCACCCAACGGTATGACGGGGTTGTCAATCCCTTATAGATTGTTTGAAAAGTGAGAACTGAAAGCAAAAAGAAACAAAGCAAAGTAAAAGCAGAAGTGGAAACGATAGTTGTGAATAGACCCAGGGGCCGTAGTGTTCACTAGTGGCTTCTCTCATGAAAGCAAGTAGACGGTGGGTGAACGAATTACTGTCAAGCAATTGATAGAACCGCGCAAAGTCGTGACGTTATCTAAGGCAATGATTATATGTATAGGCATCACGTGCAAAACAAGTAGACCGATACTTTGTGCATCTACTACTATTACTCCACACGTCGACCGCTATCCAACATGCATCTAGTGTATTAAGTCCAAAAGAACAGAGTAACGCCTTAAGCAAGATGACATGATGTAGATGGACAATCTCATATCTACGATAAAAGCCCATCTTGTTACCCTTGATGGCAACAACACGATGCGTGCCTTGCTTCCCCTTCTGTCACTGGGAAAGGTAACCACATGGTATGAACCCAAAATCAAGCACTTCTCCCATTGCAAGAATCATAGATCTAGTTGGCCAAACAAAACCCAAGACTCAGAGAGACTTACAAGGATATCAAATCATGCATATAAGAAATAAACAAAGACTCAAATATATATCATAGATAATCTGATCACAAATCCACAATTCATCGGATCTCGGCAAACACACCGCCAAAGAGGATTACATCGGATAGATCTCCATGAAGATCATAGAGAACTTTGTATTGAAGATCCAAGAGAGAGAAAAAACCATCTAGCTACTAACTACGGACCCGTAGGTCTGAAGTGAACTACTCACGAGTCATTGGAGAGGCGATGATGTTGATGTAGAAGCCCTCCAACTCCAAAGTCCCCACCGGCAGGGCACCGGGAAGGGTCTCCATATGAGATCTCGCGGAAACGGAAGCTTGCGGCGGCGGAAAAGTGTTTTCGTGGATGCCCTGATTTTTTCTAGATTTTAGGGAATATATAGGCGAAAGAGCTAGGGAAGGGGGGCTCCAGGGAGGCCACAAGCCCGGTAGCCGCCGCCGCCTCTGGTGGCGGCTACAAGGCTTGTGGGCCCCCTGTCGCTCTCCTGCTTTGGCCCTCAAGTCCCCTGATCTTCTTCCGTTCTGGAAAAAATTATTTCAGGGATTTTATTCCGTTTGGACTCCGTTCCAAAATCAGATCTGAAAAGAGTCAAAAACACAGAAAAAACAGGAACTGCCACTTGGCACTGAATTAATAAGTTAGTCCCAAAAAAGATATAAAAGGTACATAAAACATCCAACAATTATAGATACGTTTGAGACGTATCAATGCTCTTCACCGTTTGCGAGTAATCTCATCATAGGCTTGCTGGACGGTGATGGGTTGGATGAGATCTATCATGTAATTGAGTTAGTTTTGACAGGGATTGGTCCTTAGTATCCACTATGTTCTGAGATTGATGTTGCTACTACTTTGCCATGCTTAATGCTTGTCACTAGGACCCGAGTGCCATGATTTCAGATTTGAACCTATTATGTTGTCGTCAATATATGTGTGTTCTAGATCCTATCTTGCAAGTTGTAGTCACCTACTATGTGTTATGACCCGGCAACCCCGGAGTGACAATAGCCGGAACCACTCCCGGAGATGACCATAGTATGAGGAGTTCATGTATTCACTAAGTGTTAATGCGTTGGTCCGGTTCTTTATTAAAAGGAGAACCTTAATATCCCGTAGTTTCCGCTAGGACCCCGCTGCCACGGGAGGGATGGCCAATAGATGTCATGCAAGTTCTTTTCCCTAAGCACGTATGACTACATACGGAATGCATGCCTACATTACATTGACGAACTGGAGCTAGTTACATATCTCTCCGTGTTATAACTGTTGCATGATGAATAACATCCGGCAAAATCATCCATCACCGATCCAATGCCTATGAGTTTTTCCTACTGGTCCTTGCTACGTTACTGTGCTGCTACTGCTGTCACTGCTGCTACTATTACTCTGTCGCTACTGCTGTCACTACTGCTACTGTTACTCTATCACTACTGCTGTTACTGGTTACCGTTGCTACTGTTGCTATCATACTACTCTACTACTGATACTTTTCTGTAGATACTAAGTCTTTCAGGTGTGGTTGAATTGACAACTCAACTGCTAATACTTGAGAATATTCGTTGGCTTCCCCATGTGTCGAATCAACAAATTTGGGTTAAATACTCTACCCTCGAAAACTGTTGCGATCCCCTATACTTGTGGGTTATCAAGACCTTTTTCTGGCGCCATTGCCGGGGAAGCATAGCTATATTCTCTGAGTCACTTGGGATTTACGTCTTCTGATTACTATGAGGAATCCGAGAGATCCAAAAACTAAAGTCTTGCCCTCAACTACGAGGACAGTTAAGGAACTGCCATCTAGCTCTGCACTTGATTCACCTTCAGTTATGAGTAAGTTTGCGATGCCACCACATGCTAGAAATTTTGATGTGTCGCCTGTGCTTGATGATGCTACTTCTGCTGTCCATGATGCTTGTGATGATGCTATGCTGGATACTACTTTGCCACTAGGTGCATTCCTTGATGAACAAATTGCTAGAGTTGCTGCTAGATGTGATGATACTTCTGAAACAACTGAGATTATTGAAGTAGAACCTGCTATTTCGCATGTTGGAACTAGCTCTCCTCGATATGAATTGCCTGATATGCCTGAGGGTTATGTTATGGAGGGAGAGATAGCTAAGGACTTTCTTGCTTGTAAGGATAGCTATGATGTTGAGAAATTACTGCGCAAGTGGAAAGAAAAATCTTTGAATGCTAGGATGAAATACGACCCGAAGTTTGCTACTTCGCCTATCTTTGTGACCGATAAGGATTATGAATTCTCTGTCGACCCTGAGTTAATCACTCTGGTCGAATCTGGTCCTTTTCACGGTTATGAGTCTGAAACAGTTGTAGCCCATCTTACCAAACTGCACGATATAGCCACCCTATTCACGAGTGAGGAAAAGATCCGCCACTACTATATCCTTAAGCTGTTTCCTTTCTCGCTACAAGATGATGCTAAGACTTGGTTCACTTCTCTTGCTCCTGGTTGTGTGTGTAGCCCCCAGGATATGATCTACTACTTCTCTGAGAAATATTTCCCTGCCCATAAGAAGCAAGCTGCTTTGCAGGAAATATACAACTTTGCGCAAGTTGAAGAAGAGAGTCTCCCACAAGCTTGGGGGAGGCTCGTCCTACTACTAAATGCTTTGCCCGATCACCCTCTTGAGAAGAATGAAATACTTGATATCTTCTATAATGGACTAACCGATGCTTCTAGAGACCACCTAGATAGTTGTGGTGGTTGTGTTTTTAGGGAACGAACTGTAGAACAAGCTGAGATCCTATTGAATAATATCTTGTGCAATGAGAATGCTTGGACTATTCCCGAACCACCTCCAAAGCCAACTCCGAAGAAAAGAGGTATTCTATTCGTCAGTCCTGAAGATATGCAAGAAGCTCAGAAATCTATGAAAGAGAAAGGCATTAAATCTGAAGATGTCAAAATCTACCACCTATCGAAGAGATCCATGGTCTTGATAACCCGATACAGGTAATAGAAGTAAATTCTCTTCGTAGGTTTAATGAGAGTGATATTCCTTTTGATAAACCTGCTATCTTATGCCTGGATGAATTTGATAACTTTGTTGCCAAACAACAGAGTTTCAATGATTATGTTAGCAGACAATTGGAACAGAATGCTCGTATGCTTAGTCATTTAAGTGCTTGTGTGGACAAAAACGTCAATGATCTTAAGCTCTTGAGTAAACATGCCTCTATGGTTACTACTCACGTAGAACGAGTACTTAAGGATCAAAATGACTTTCTTAATGAGTTGAATGAAAATTCTGTCAGAGTCGTCACTAGAGGCGGTAGAATGACCCAGGAATCTTTGTATCCTGAGGGTCATCCTAAGAGAATTGAACAAGATTCTCAAGGAGTTAGCCCTGAAGCACCTAATCATCCTAGGAAGAAGAAGAAAGATGATAGGAACCTGCACGCTAGCAACCCTGTTGCTATTACACCCGAGAATCCAAACGATGTCTCTGTTTCTGATGCTGAAACACAATCTGGTGATGAACATGAGCCTAATGATAATATCGATAGTTATGTTCATGATGATGCTCAACCTAGCAATGATAAGGATATGGAGATTGAACCTGCTTATCTTGATAACCCACAACCTAAGAATAAGAGATACGATAAGAATGACTTCATTGCTAGGAATCATCGTAAAGAAATGGAACCATGGGTTCAGAAACCCAAGCCCTTTCCTCCCAAACCATCCAAGATAAAAGATGATTAGGATTTTGAGCGATTTGTTGAAATAATTAGACCTATCTTTCTGCAAATGTGTTTGACACATATGCTCAAAATGTCTCCGTATGCTAAGTACATGAAGGATATTGTTACTAATAAGAGGAGGATACCTGAGGTTGAGATTTCCACCATGCTTGCCAATTACACCTTCAAGGGTGGAACTCCTAAGAAACTAGGTGATCCTGGAGTGCCCACTATACGATGCTCCTTTAAAGGAAACTACGTTAGAACTGCTTTATGCGACCTTGGAGACGGTGTTAGTGTCATGCCTCTCTCTCTTTATCGTAGGCTTGAACTGGATAAGTTGACACCCACTAAAATCTCTCTACAAATGGCCGACAAATCAACTGCTTTCCCTATCGGCATTTGGGAGGATGTGCCTGTTGTGGTTGCTAACGTTCCTATCTTAACAGACTTTGTTAATCTAGATATTCCTGAGGATGATGCCATGGCGGTCATCCTTGGAAGACCCTTTTTAAACACTGCAGGGGCTGTTATTGATTACAACAAAGGCAATGTCACTTTCCATGTCAATGGTAATGAGCATACGGTGCACTTTCCGAAGAAACAATATCGAGCAAATTGCATCAATGCTATCGAAAAAACTTCATCGATTCTTATTGGGAGCTTTGAATGACCTATACCTACTGTTAAGATGAAGTATGATTTACTTGTTGGGGATATGCACATCCCCATTGAGGTAACCTAGTGACTATTCGAAAATTGTCCGTTCTTTTTTGTGCGATTTGAAAAAGTTTGTCAAGGAGACTTGATCAACCTCATTGATGGATTTCTTTCGATGACCATGAGATAGATGAATCGAGGAGTCACAAACCTCTGTTCCAAGCTTTCACCATCGGTTGCTTAGAAGAAAAAATGATAGATTTAGTTTAATTTTCCCTCTTTTCTGTTTTTGCGTCCTGTAGAAAAGTACCCCAAAAATAAAAGTTCTCCGAATGTCCTGAAAATCAAGTATGATTTTTCTGGAATTTTTGAAAAAATATGAGATGGAGAGATAGTCAGGGGGCTGCACCAGTGGACCACAAGGCCTAGAGGCACGGGCACCCCCCTAGCGGTGCCTACCAGGCTTGTGGGGACCATGTGTCCTCCCTCCACTTATTCTAGCTCCCATATGCTTCTCCTACCTCCAAAAAAAAACAGTTTCGCAGCTCAAACTCGTGTTCTTGCTCTTCTTGCCGCAATTTTCGATCTCCTTGTGCAAAGCCCCATTCACCAAACTGTTTTGGGGAAATTGCTCCTTGGTATGTGACTCCTCCATTGGTCCAATTTGTTTTTGCTCTAGTGCCTTACTCGTTGCGTATTTTTGCTGCCTTGGTGACCCTGTTCTTGAGCTTTGCATGCTAATTTTATCTGGTCCCAAGTAGTTTTGATGCGTGATATGGCATCTAGGCACTTGTAGGAGTAGTTGCCATGAGTTTAGTTGAGCCTTGTTCACTTTTCCTTTGAGTCACTGAAAATTTCAGAAAAGGATGATATTCAAGAGAAACTATCATGGTGGTTCCTCAAGCAAGAAGGGTCCCCGTCTCGCGATTCGGGAGCCCGATGCTTACCAACAGAGGAACGCACAGGTACAACCATGTGAATGGCTTTCTGATCAATTTATGATTGAGGCACGTTTCAAAGATGAGTTTGATACACTTGTTCACAACATCAGACTCGAAGAATTCATCTCCGATAAATGTGAACAGTATGTTACTCTCAGTGCCTCTTTTGTTCGTAGATTCAAATTTTCAGCTGGTCGTGATACATCTGTACTGTTTGATCTCTATGACAAATCATATGCCATGGATTTAGAGGATTTCAATAGAATTTGCAAGATACCTATTTGGGGTAGTCTCAATGATCCTCCTAAATCTTCGGTTAGAGATTTTTTCTCTAGTATAACTGTCGGAGAAACTAGAGATATTACACAGGCTACCATGGGGAGCATTCATTTTCCTACCTTGCATTACTTTGCCCTATTCATAGGTAGATGCATTAATGGCAAGATCGAGCATTGTCACCTCTGTGCACCCGACCTTAGTATTCTTAAGAGCGCAATAACGGGTAACAGAAGTTTCAACATGGGAGCTATAATAGCAAGGAGGCTGAATAATAATTCTAATGAAGGGGATTTCTTTGGTGGGATCTATGCCACTCGCATAGCAAATTTTCTTGGAGTACCCATCCACGAAGGAAATCCCCCGCTCCACACAGATTTCCTTGATCGCGCCGCTATGACATGCTATCAGTTCCTTGAGAGGGATAATGAATCCCTCCTATACCAGTTAATATTTAACCGACAGCGTGTTTTCCATATCACCCTTCTTGCTCCTGCCTTCTTTGACTTTCACGTAAGACAAATATATTACATAACCAGAGGAGAGGCAAAGGAGTATGAGAGGGAGGCAAAGGCTGCTCGACTCCATCAGGCAGATATTCAGGCAGTGGCTGTCGCGCTCCGGTACAACCCCCATTATGATTTCGGATATCGCCTGGACCAGCCATGGGAGTAGACCAACTTAGGCCAAAAGCCTAAGCTTGGGGGAGTACGTGTTTCTCACCGACTTTATATTCATGCTCACACTTTCACTTTGTTAGTCGGTGTTCACACTTTGCCACTGTATCATCCATGCTAGTTTATTTCTTTTTCTCTCTTTCTTCTCGTGTGTTTGTCTAGTTTGAGAAAACCCAAAAAGATTTTTCGTTCTTCTTTTGCTTGTTGGGAGCTTTCCCGTGTAAATAGCCTTCTTTTTCTTTGGGTCAAGGTAGAAGACCATGGTTACAATGTTTAGTGGCTCTCGCATGCATATATGTTTATCTGTCAAAGAGACATATTACTTTGTCTTCTCCTTTGTGTTTGCTTGCAGATTCCAGCTTAGTCCAATGCACGAGCACTCTTATTATTGTTCACACCATTCGGTCGTGCAAGTGAAAGGCAATAATGACGATATATGATGAAGTGACTGAGCCTGGAAAAGATGGTATGAACTCGATCTATTTTGTTTTTGTAAATACGACTAGCTCTTCGTTCCTCATTCAACTTTGTTGTGAGAGAAACATGTTTGCAATGCCAACTTAGAGATCATAGTTTCTGATGCCATGCTTAATTAGCTAGCAGCTTATAATGGTTTGTCTTTGATGCCAACATGAATTTTGAGATGACTATGATGTAGTATGATAGGATGGTATCCTCCTTTGAATGATTCAAGTGGCTTGACTTGGCGCATGTTTACGCATGTAGTTGAAACAAAATCAACATAGCCTCTATGATATTCATGTTCATGGTGATTTATGTCCTACTCATGCTTGCACTCAATGTTGGTTAATCTCAATGCATTTTGATGACTGTTGTCGCTCTCTAGTTGGTCGCTTCCCAGACTTTTGCTAGCCTTCACTTGTACTAAGCGGGAATACTGCTTGTGCATCCACTTCCATAAACCCAAAGTTGTTCCATATAATTCCACCATACCTACCTATATGCGGTATCTATGTGTCGTTCCAAGTACATTTGCATGTGCCACTCTCTAAACCTTCAAGAAATAATTTGTTTTGCATGCCCGAACCGCTCATGTGGTGACAGGGGGCTATCAGTATCTTCCATTCTAGGCGTGTTATCCTCGATATGTGTTTATTCACTATCATTAACGAGAAAGGGGCGGTAATTGGAATGCCCAGTTCCATGCTCAAATTGAAAAGATAATTGCAAACAAAACTCCCCCTGGATTGATGTTGGTATGCACGGCACCCAAGTATTCGGCTAGTCGTGGAGTGTGATTGATCGGTGGGGGGGAGTCAAAACTTTACTTTTCTGTTTGGGAACCGCCTATAGCATGTGTAGCGTGGAAGATGGTGAAAACTCTTAGTCATTGCGTTGACAATGAAAGCATGCCACCCAAAATTATTATCTCTGTCTTCAAAGCTTGAGCTCTCGCACCTCTGCAAATCAATGCTTCCCTCTGTGAAGGGCCTATCTATTTATGTTTCTGTTGAGTCATCCTCTTCTTTTAATAGCACCAATTAGAGAGCACCTTGTCATTTTTATGCTTTGCTTTTGACTGATATTGAGTATGACTGTGACTGGATCTTCTTTGCCATGAATTACAATGTTCAGTTAGCCCTTGGTCTTTGAAGGTGCTCTGCATTTATGTTTTGTGGTCTCAGAAAGAGCTAGCGAGATACCATCTGTTCACACTGCTTCATGATTGTTTTGATTGAAGTGTTGACGTTTGAAACTTGTCATTATTGCTTGCTAGTTGATTATGCCATCGATATGATTTTACCATGAGACCTAGATGTCATTTGCTTATGTGGTTAGCTTGTGATCTTGCTGAAATTCTGGATATGAGTTAGACATAGTTGCAATAACAACATCAAACAGAGTTCGTAAAAGTTTTTCTTTTGTCTCTTTTAGTTTGTCAACTGAATTGCTTGAGGACAAGCAAGATTTTAAGCTTGGGGAGTTGATACGTCTCCGTCGTATCTACTTTTCCAAACTCTTTTGCCCTTGTTTTGGACTCTAATTTGCATGATTTGAATGGAACTAACCTGGACTAACGCTGTTTTCAGCAGAATTGCCATGGTGTTGTTTTTGCGCAGAAATAGAAGTTCTCAGAATGACCTGGAAATTTACGGGTTTTTTAGTGAATATATAAAAAATACTGGCGCAAGAATCAACCGAGGAAGTGGAGCATGGAGCCCACAAGCCCACCACGCCCCCCCCCCCCGAGCCGCGCTTGGCAGGCTTTTGGAGCCAACGGAGCTCCACCCCCTCCAATTCCAGCTCTATTTAGTCCCTTTCGTCCGGAAAAAAAATCAAGGAGAAGAGTTCATCGCGTTTTACGATACGGAGGCGCCGCCACCTCCTGTTCTTCCTCTGGAGGGCAGATCTAGAGTCCGCTCTGGGCTCCGGAGAGGGGATATAGTCGCCATCGTCATCACCAACCTTCCTTCATCGCCAATTCCATGATGCTCATCACCGTTCGTGAGTAATCTCATCGTAGGCTTGCTGGACATTGATGGGTTGGATGAGATCTATCATGTAATCGAGTTAGTTTTGACGGGGATTGATCCCTAGTATCCACTATGTTCTGAGATTGATGTTGCTACTACTTTGCCATGCTTAATGCTTGTCACTTGGGCCCGAGTGTCATGATTTCAGATCTGAACCTATTATGTTGTCATCAATATATGTATGTTCTAGATCCTATCTTGCAAGTTGTAGTCACCTACTATGTGTTATGACCCGGCAACCCCGGAGTGACAATAGCCGGAACCACTCCCGGAGAAGACCGTAGTATGAGAAGTTCGTGTATTCACTAAGTGTTAATGCGTTGGTCCGATTCTTTATTAAAAGGAGAACCTTAATATCCCATAGTTTCCATTAGGACCCCGCTGCCATGGGAGGGATGGACAATAGATGTCATGCAAGTTTTTTCCCTGAGCACGTATGACTACATACGGAATGCATGCCAACATTACATTGACGAACTGGAGCTAGTTACATATCTCTCCGTGTTATAACTGTTGCATGATGAATAACGTCCGGCATAATCATCCATCACCGATCCAATGCCTACGAGTTTTCCTACTAGTCCTTGCTATGTTAATGTGTCGCTACTGCTGTCACTGCTGCTACTGTTACTCTGTCGCTACTGGTGTCACTGCTGCTACTGTTACTCTTTCACTACTGCTGTTACTGGTTACCGTTGCTACTGTTGCTATCATAGTACTCTGCTACTGATACTTTTCTGCAGATACTAAGTGTTTTAGGTGTGGTTGAATTGACAACTCAACTGCTAATACTTGAGAATATTCGTTGGCTTCCCCTTGTGTCGAATCAACAAATTTGGGTTGAATACTCTACCCTCGAAAACTGTTGCGATCCCCTATACTTGTGGGTTATCAAGACCCCTCCACGTCGGTCCCTCCCTCCCGCTCGATCCAGGAGGGATCGAGAAGGGAGGCCTCCTCCTTGGGCCGACCCCGCCGGCCTCAACCGAGACGCCATCACCGTCGCTCGCGCCCCGTGGCGCCACCTCCCATCCACGCCGGCCCTCCTCCCGCCGCTGGCCGCCTCGGCCGAGGCCCTCCCACAACACTGACGCCCGTGCGCCTCCTCCTTGCCGGATCCGCCGGCCTCCTCCTCCTCAACCTCCTCCCCGCCGGTCTACCTCTACACCGAGCCTCTGCTTCCCCGTCAACGGTGGTGAGGCACCATGGCTCCAGCCACCCCTTCCTTCCTTTCCTCGCCCCGGTTCCGTTCCGGCAGTTATCGTCTCGTTCCGGCGCCGTTAGGCTCCTGTAGGTGGAGGTGGAGGTTGCCTCCTCTCCCTCTGTGTTCAGAGAGATGTGAGCACAGAGTTAGCACAGAGATGTGAGCAGAGAGTTAGCAAAGAGATGATTGATAGAGAAAAGAAAATAAAAGTGGATGCATTAGATGCACGTATGTATTATGTATGTATGTACGTATGTATGTATCTGTTGGGGAACTTCGCAAGGGAAACAAAAAATTTCCTACGCGCACGAAGACCTATCATGGTGATGTCCATCTACGAGAGAGGATGAGTGATCTACATACCCTCATAGACCGTACATCAGAAGCGTTAGAGAACGCGGTTGATGTAGTGGAACGTCCTCACGTCCATCGATCCGCCCCGCGAACAATCCCGCGATCAGTCCCACGATCTAGTACCGAACGGACGGCACCTCCGCGTTCAGCACACGTACAGCTCGACGATGATCTCGGCCTTCTTGATCCAGCAAGAGAGACGGAGAGGTAGAAGAGTTCTCCGGCAGCGTGACGGCGCTCCGGAGGTTGGTGATGACCTTGTCTCGGCAGGGCTCCGCCCGAGCTCCGCACAAACGCGATCTAGAGGAAAAACCGTGGAGGTATGTGGTCGGGCTGCCGTGGGAAAGTCGTCTCAAATCAGCCCTAAAACCTCCATATATATAGGTGGGAGGGAGGGGACCTTGCCTTGGGGCTCAAGGAGCCCCAAGGGGGTCGGCCGAGTCCAAGGGGGGAGGACTCCCCCCCCAAACCGAGTTGGACTTGGTTTGGTGGGAGGGAGTCCCCCTTCCTTCCCACCTCCTCCTTTTTTCTCTTGATTTTCTCTTCTTGGCGCATAGAGCCCTTTTGGGCTGCCCCACCAGCCCACTAAGGGATGGTGTGCCACCCTCAAGGCCTATGGGCTTCCCCGGGGTGGGTTGCCCCCCCCCCCGGTGAACTCCCGGAACCCATTCGTCATTCCCGGTACATTCCCGGTAACTCCGAAAACCGTCCGGTAATCAAATGAGGTCATCCTATACATCAATCTTCGTTTCCGGACCATTCCGGAAACCGTCGTGACGTCCGTGATCTCATCTGGGACTCCGAACAACATTCGGTAACCAACCATATAACTCAAATACGCATAAAACAACGTCGAACCTTAAGTGTGCAGACCCTGCGGGTTCGAGAACTATGTAGACATGACCCGAGAGACTCCTCGGTCAATCTCCAACAGCGGGACCTGGATGCCCATATTGGATCCTACATATTCTACGAAGATCTTATCGTTTGAACCTCAGTGCCAAGGATTCATATAATCCCGTATGTCATTCCCTTTGTCCTTCGGTATGTTACTTGCCCGAGATTCGATCGTCAGTATCCACATACCTATTTCAATCTCGTTTACCGGCAAGTCTCTTTACTCGTTCCGTAATACAAGATCCCGCAACTTACACTAAGTTACATTGCTTGCAAGGCTTGTGTGTGATGTTGTATTACCGAGTGGGCCACGAGATACCTCTCCGTCACACGGAGTGACAAATCCCAGTCTTGATCCATACTAACTCAACTAACACCTTCGGAGACACCTGTAGAGCATCTTTATAGTCACCCAGTTACGTTGCGACGTTTGATACACACAAAGCATTCCTCTGGTGTCAGTGAGTTATATGATCTCATGGTCATAGGAATAAATACTTGACATGCAGAAAACAGTAGCAACAAAATGACACGATCAACATGCTACGTCTATTAGTTTGAGTCTAGTCCATCACGTGATTCTCCTAATGACGTGATCCAGTTATTAAGCAACAACACCTTGTTCATAATCAGAAGACACTGACTATCATTGATCAACTGGCTAGCCAACTAGAGGCTTGCTAGGGACGGTGTTTTGTCTATGTATCCACACATGTAAATGAGTCTTCATTCAATACAATTATAGCATGGATAATAAACTATTATCTTGATACAGGAATTATAATAATAACTATATTTATTATTGCCTCTAAGGAATAATTCCAACAGTCTCCCACTTGCACTAGAGTCAATAATCCAGCCCTCACATCACCATGTGAATTACATTGTAATAAATCTAACACCCATACAGTTCTGGTGTTGATCATGTTTTGGCCGTGGAAGAGGTTTAGTCAGCGGGTCTGCTACATTCAGATCCGTGTGCACTTTGCATATATTCACGTCCTCTCCCTCGACGTAGTCGCGGATGAGGTTGAAGCGTCGTTTGATGTGTCTGGTCTTCTTGTGAAACCGTGGTTCCTTTGCTAAGGCAATGGCACCAGTGTTGTCACAGAACAAGGTTATTGGATTCAGTGCGCTTGGCACCACTCCAAGATCCGTCATGAACTGCTTCATCCAGACACCCTCCTTAGCTGCCTTCGAGGCAGCCATGTACTCCGCTTCACATGTAGAATCTGCTACGACGCTTTGCTTGGAACTGCACCAGCTTACTGCACCCCCATTAATTAATATTTAACCTAATTAATGAACTGTGTCTACGACACATGGGACCGACTGGTCAGTTGACCACACAAGTGCTGATGTGAGCATGACATCCTGCTGATGTCATAAAAGCAATTAATTGAATTAATTAAATCTGATTTTAATTCCTAAATATTGAATAAAACTTTAAAAAATAAATATTAAATAAACCGTAAGTAACATCAAAATATTTTCAACATGAAATTAGATCAGCATAGTGAGACGAACCAGGAAACGCGGTCCATTTGTGTGTCACGCGTCCCTAGCATAGCAAACATGGAACTTTTCCATCGCTTTTCATTTGTCCGGTAGTAGCGAGAGACCCGGGAAATATCATCTGATATTCTCCCGACCCGTCTATGACAGATGTTACTGTGTTAGCTCATGCCTAGTCTGCATATTGCCATGTCATGCTTAGTGTTGCACCTATTGCTATTATTTATTGTTTCTCCCCCCTCTTCTTACGGGTAGACCCCGAGGCTGACGCTGCTACCGGGTACATCTATGACCCTACCAACCATCCTTTTGCCGTAGAGCAGCAAGGCAAGCAAACCCCCCTTGACCATTCCTATATCGCTTATGTCTTTCTTCCTACTGCTTGCATTAGAATTTTGCTACTGTTGTAGTTAGCTCCTATATCTGATGCATAGCCTAATTTTGATGAACTGCTACTTTCAGTCCTGCACCTTTAAACTGTTTACTATAGGCGGAGCAGTCATCCTCTCTGACCCCTTAGTTCAGTTGCCCCGCTTAATTGTCGAGTCTCGATCCCTGATAGATGAGCCAGACCCAACACAACACTTACACCCCCTTAGTTGTGCGACACTACAGTGATAATATCGGGCACCGAGGGTGACACCTCACGAAGTACTCCAGATGATATCTCTGTAGTACAGCTAGTCGGCCGTGGTTATCGCGGGTGATTCCTCTTTCACCATTCCCGACGATGCCTCTGTCGTGCAACCCCTCATGTGTGGGACCCTCGAGGGTGATTCCTCTAGGTCCACCTTGACGGATACATCGTTCGGAATCCAACGAGGGCGATACCTCGGATTCCCCCTGATGTTTCTACCACACCGTTACTTAACCATGTTACTGGGTTCTTTGATGACTAGATGTTAGGTGGGTGGATTCCCGCGTGGATGTGTTGATGAGCTTAATGAAAATGATAATGGATTTGGGTATTTGATCTGGGTTGGTCAGAAGGCCTTATTACGCACTAACCGTCTGCATGGGAAGAATTATGGGTACTCGACGTCGTGGTATCAGCCGAACTTCTTCAGACGTCAGCGATGTAGTGGTGCGCGTCCGAGTGGTCCCGAGATGCATCGCTCTTGTATTAAAGGGTGCTAGGACTGACATCGGACGCCCATGACCCGTTTGTGCTTAGGAGTTAGACCGATGGGCTCGCCTCTGTGCTGAGCTTAGGTGGGGCTGCGACATGTCGATATTCCGTGGCCGGGCATGACCCAAAAAAGTATGTCCGTCCAGAGTGTTATCGAGTGTGACGGGTAATATGTTGTGCACCCGTGCAGGAAAGAAATTATCTATTCGGATAGCCGTGTCCACGGTTACAGGACGACTTGGAGTTGTACCCTGATCTACAGAACTACAATAGTTACTTAACAGGATTTGTTGCCGTGGGATTGCTTACTCGCAGGGAGTGGAGGGAAGATCTCTCGGCGTGACCTCATATTAATATTGCTCCAACAATATGACTATAAATTTTGTGTTATCTTGTTCTACTCTCGTCTATTGCTGCAAGACCCTGAAGATGTTAGTCTTCGATAGGACTAGGCCTTCTCTCTATTCTTGCATTGCTGCAGTTAGTCCACATATAAACCCCTCCTTTGATACTGATGCATACTTAGCATAGTTCTGATATAAGTCTTGCGAGTACTTTGGATGAGTACTCACCGTTGCTTTGCTCCCCCTTTGCCCCCTTGATCCGTTGTTGCAACCAGATGATGGAGCCCAGGAGATGGAGTATCCCACCGACGACAACTGCTACCCCGACGGTACCTGCTACTACGTGGAGGCTGCTGAAGACTAGGAGTAGTTAGGAGGTTCCTAGGCAGGAGGCCTCACCTCGTTCGATCGTTGTATATTTTGTTCTAGCCTTCTCTAAGGCACCCCATGTTTTATGTGTGTCGTCAGATATTGTTACTTCTGCTGACTCGTGTGTTTATCGAGCTTCCGTATTCTAGTCCTCGAGGCCCCTGGCTTGTAATATGAAGCTTGTATTGTTTTATTTGTGTCTAGAGTTGTGTTGTAATATCTTCCCGTGAGTCCTTGAGTTTGATCGTACGCATTTGCATGTATGATTGGCGTACGATTAAATCGAGGGCGTCACAAGTTGGTATGAGAGCCGACTGCCTGTAGGTAGCCCCCTTTCCAACTCCTTGGCCGAAGTTGAGTCTAGTGTTTGAAAAACTTTACTAACACTAATGGTGTGGCTTACGGGCCCACATCTTAATTGGGTGGTATTAGTATCTTTTTCTCCTTTCCCATACTCTGGGCTCTACACACTCTTCTCTTTCGGGTTTAAGATTTTCCTAACTCTAACATTAGGTTCTCATAAATACTTCCTCCCGGAGAGCCTCGTATTACAAACGATGGATTTATCCGTCAGAATAACTGCAGTTACTCTTCGATGTTCTCTTGAGAACTTGTGCTCATTGCTTCTGCA
This sequence comes from Hordeum vulgare subsp. vulgare, assembly GCF_904849725.1. Classification (NCBI taxonomy): domain Eukaryota; kingdom Viridiplantae; phylum Streptophyta; class Magnoliopsida; order Poales; family Poaceae; genus Hordeum; species Hordeum vulgare. The sequence continues at coordinate 83,752,850 of NC_058520.1, forward strand.
ATTTTCCCTTGCTCCGTCAACCACTATGGATGAGCACATACAAATGTCGTCCATACTTTCTTTTCCAATTGCTATTGTTTTACGAGAGGCAACAAATTATTTTATCGGGGATTCGTCCGTCATCAGTTGTCATGGGTTTCGAAAGTTCTTCGAATTGCTATTTGATCTTTCGGAATTCCCAGTAGCCTATTGCTCTTGACATTTCTCACCTGCTTGCATTATGGTTAAATCCATATGTCTAGCCGCATTCTTTAAAAATCCTTTGTGATTTTTCTGTGATCTTATTGATTCTACCTTTGTGTGAATGCACACAATCATCTGTTGATACTCATAAATTATCTTTCTAGCTCAGACGTCCTTCCAGACAAAACTGGTTCTCGGCAAATCAACCTTAGTTGGTTGCCCATCTAAGTCCTTTCAACTTGCTTGTATTTGATCGGAGCATCTGATTCTGATACACAACCCGGAAATCATAAATGTCTTTGGTATTTAAGTATCAATATTTTTCAGATGTTCTATAATCCGATGACTTGCATTTTACCCCCCCCCCCTCTGATTGAGTACCGATACTCACATCAGACCTTTTGTGGACTGTCAGACTCATTCTGGGTTATTATCCGCCGGCATCCTTTGCTTTCGAAAATTCTTGTGATTTCTTCCCCTGACACATGGTGCCATTGGTAAATTGTGTCTTCTCCCTCTGATAAATTGTACCCTACGCTTTTGTCGGCCATGCCCTGCAAGCATGTGTTAATTACTCTTGGAGTGTATGGTATATATTCCTAAGATGACCCGACGGGTTGAACCAATGCCTTCCTAAATCAATATGACTCGAAAAGTTTTCATGAGTCTTACTCTTGTAGTGATTTGCCGAATATCCTTTCAAAGCTACAACCTGACCAAAGGCGAGAAGTAAATGGCAGGTGATTCATTGATGAAGTGGGAGTCGACCTTGAACTTTGTATTCATGCCCATGGAAACGACATTGATCCTACCATAGAAACTTCTCGTATCAATAATCATTCATTCTGTCGTTTAATCTGGTATCTGTGATCTTGCCCTTTGCAATCGTGGTTCCGAACATGATGTCCTACCTTGATTTCATTCTCAGACGGGTTAAACTACTTATCTTCTTCAGATCAATACATCGGTCCAAGCCTTAATGTTGATCTACCTCCGAGTATTATTCCATGTACCTCGAGGATATCACGTAGCTATATAACTTCTTGTGAGCTCCTCCTCAACTATAATAATTCCATTAATTCCAGTTTCCTCGTGTTTTGAGTTATCGAACACTCAAGGATACTGATAGCTGAATCGAGTACACATGGCGATCCAACAACTCTTAGTAATATTCTTTGATTATGAGTTTGTACTCGGTCATGTCATTCCAAGCTGTTAAGCTACATCATCATCATCATGTTGGAGCTTGACCCTGCTATCTATGCCCTCCTTGTCTGGAACACATTCCCAACTGTGCGTTAAGCTCACATCGAGCTTTTCACATCATATTGGTTGCTTTGAAAGGCAATTTTGATTCCAAACTAGCAATCTTAACTGTGTTTCTGACAACCTTTAGCTTCACCATTCCCTTGCTTGATGTCGTCGCTAAGCGATTACACCTTCATGAAACTTCTCGACAAAAGTGTCGTGATCATCATCAACACTCTGAGCTCTTGCAGGGTATCAATCGAATACATGTTGAGGAATACCATCCTTGCCCCTTGATGATTTGTGAAATCATCGTCAACCTTATTGCCTTCCCTCCAACACAAACTTGATCGTGTTTTGTGTTGTCCTTTGAGTTCCTTGCTAATTCAGATTATGTTATCTTCTACCTTGGAGTATTACTATCTGGTATGTCAAGAATGTCGTGAAAACTACACACGTCTTAAGAATTCCTGATATAGTAATACTTCTCGCCATCACCATTCATTTCTTGGTCCCGTGTTGTTTTCAAACCGGAATACCAACAAGTGAACCTTGATGTGTGATTCTAATGCTTTTGGCAACCCTATTGCCTTGAGGTTAACAACTAATTGTTTAATTCTTGAGGTGTTGGTTGTTGACTCACTAGTTTTAGCATTGGTCGTGCTACTCAATTTGTATTTCCGAGTGCACCCTTTCACCAATGTTTAATTGTTGTTTTTCCCTCGAGCATACAACATTATACCATTTGATTTGACAAATGCTATCTCCTTGATATTATAATTTTGGAAATTCATCCCTCTTGGAATCTTGTGGGATTGTTGTTGAGCCCATCAGCCACACCCTCAACTTCTCCATGTTCCGCGGTGAAGCTCTTGAAAACATTATCTTTGTGCCTAGCTCACCAAGAATATGTTTGATAGCAGCAATGTTTTCCCAAAGTTCATGTACATTCTTACCGCCGTGAATACCAGGAAGTTTTTTTCCACTTCCTCTCTGGCCATCCCAAATCATTCATTCATGTGCGAAGTGTTATATGTTTTGAAGATTTTTTATCTTCACTTCATATATTTTCTCTTAGCATCCCAAGCCACTGACTGATTTGATCAAGGAAAATAAGTTTCTTCATAAGAGCTAATCGAGTCTTACTCAAGGACCTCAATATCCCCGATGATGGTTTCCAAATGAGAACTCAGTTGCATTTTGACGTAAGAATTCTGTGTGGGCACGAATGTCTTGACATTGTGTTTATATGTCTTACAATCGAACTCATGGTTCAAGGATTGCTTGTGTAGCTCATATCATGAGAATCTTGGATCTTCATCTTTCTTCTCACGCATCTTGAGTCTGAGGTGTCCCGACCCCAATCAGATCTAATTCTCGGGAAGATATGATAGTTGCAACATTTCCCAATAATTATAACTTTGGTCTTTAGATAAACTGGTACGGTGCTGTCTTTCTAACACACCGGGCCGAAGGACCTATTGTTATAAATTCTTCCATACGTAAGGTTAGCCATTCTACCATGCGGAAAATATATGACTTATTTCATAAGTTGTTCCTCATGAATCCTCTTTGGGTACCCATTGGTCTGACCTTTATCTGATGACCATGTCGATGCTACCCCGAAGCATGGATGTGGTACTTCAAATTTCAACAGGAACATTGGAAGCGCAATGCTAAATTATTCCTCGTCAAGTACCCAAACCACGTGGTATGGGTAAACATCTTGATTTTTCTTGCCTCTTTATCAAAATGGTTATGTACTTGATGACCTATCATGTATACCATACTCTATGTTTTCCTCGGGAATGGTATACTTTAATACTTGTGTGTGTGAACACATTTTCCTTCCCATTGGTCTGTTTGACCTTTCTTCTGGCATAACTTATCTAAGCAGTGTTAATTCCCTACTTAGGTAAAATTCTCGGTATACAATTCTGTCAGTAAGACCCTGTTACTATTGTGGATAACATTACGGTAGTCGCCGGTGGACGCGAACCTTGCCTATTGGTCCGCCTCGTTTCAGTGAGCAGGAAAAATGGTTCTATTCGTCCCCCGCCCTTGGTACCGACGTTGTTGCCAACATAACTGACAGGCTATCCTCTCGCATGTCTTGCTACCAAGACCGTATAAGATGTCACCGCTATGTGTCACATCCCTAACCCTTAAGCAAGGTAGCATTGTGCTCATGTCTTCTTTGCATTTGCATCTAAGAAGTTTCAATAAAAGCAACAAAGTGGCAAAGAAAAAACTCAAAACCCTAGCCACCATTTCAATTAAAGTAAATTTCAAACTAGTTCAAAATCAATGAACCCAAAATGGCCTCAAGAAATGTTCAAACTTTCTGATAAATCATGAAAGTAAATGAGCATTGGAGAAAACTATTTTCTTGACATTTTAAGCTTTTTGTTTAAATGAAAAAGGCTACTGGTTTCAAATTTTAAATTTGAAATCACAAACTATAAATTTCCAAAAATGTTGAAAAGCTTGGAAATGGTTGGGGATATTATAACAAATATTTCAGAAGGTCTAGAATAGTTTTTACTTTTTGTTTTGGAGCTGAATTAATTAGCAAAACAATAATTAGTAAAACAGAAAAACAAAAAACAAAAAAAAATGGAAAAACCTTACGTGTCGCCTAAGCCTGGCCCGGCCCATCTCCCTCGCGCGTCCCCTTCCTCGCGCCAGTAGGCAGCAGGAGGTGGCCGCCGCCCCCTCCGGCGCGGCCACGCACCTGCGTGCCTGCCTGGCCACCGCCTCGCGCTGGCGACGACGGGGATAAGCTCCCCAGAGCCTCCCCTATCCATTCCCCGCCTCGGTTCTCTTCCTCCTCCCGGATCTCCTCCTCCTCCTTGCTGCCGCCATTAGAGCCGAGCTCGAGCTCGAGCTGCCCGTGCCCCTGGCCATAGGTTTCCCTCCCCGAGCACGCCATTAGCTCCGCCTCGTCGCCCTGGTCATCTCCGCAGAAGCCGAAGCTTCCTCGAGCCCCGCAACGCCCGCAACGCCGTCGTCTTCCACCTCCGGCCGCCGGACCTCTCCCGTCGATTCGCTCCCTCCGGCGCATCCCCGAGCCCCTCTTCAGCACCATCGGAACCGCCGTGAGCTCGTCGTCGTTTCCCCTCTCGCCCCACGCTCTCCCATGCATCGTAGCCTAGTTCCCCACCAAGGCCGAGAGCTCCTCGCCGCCGGCCATGTCGTAGCCGTCGCTATGGTGACAGATCCACGCGCTCGAGCTAAGGATCGAGCTCCTAGAGCCTCCAGGAGCGTGTCGAGCCCTCCAGCTGCCCTCCCCGTGCCCTAGAACCGCCCCTCTTAGAAGGCCGAGCTTCGGCCGCCGCTCCGGCTCGTCGCCGACGCCTCTTCCGGCGACCCTAGCCTCCCCAGATGGTCCTGCCAGATCGGCCACTTCGCGAGCATGCTGTAGCTGCAAACCGCGTGCGTTTTGGTGCTGCGTAGCGCCGTCTAGGTCGCCTCCGGCGAGCCCTCCGCCGCGGGCCTGGTCGCCAGCGACCACGCTCCGGTGGGGGTCGACGTGGCAAGCTAACCCAGCAGCTTAGTGACTAATCACTCGCTGACAAGTGGGCCCAAGGCCAAGTCAAACCCAGTTAGGGCTGGTCAGCGCGGGATTAGTCCCAGAGAGGCTGACCAGTGGGGCCCCCCCTGTCAGGATTGACCTGAACAGGTCGGCTGACCTGCTGACGTCAGCCTGATGCAATAAATAAAATTTCCAGTATAAAACTAATTCAGGAAATTGCTAAAAATTGTAAAAATCATAGAAATTAATTTGTAACTCCAATGAAAATAATTTATATATGAAAAAGTATCAGAAAAATTCAAGGATTCTGATTATGCTATTTTCAACCAAGTTTGAAAAAGTTACAGAACCCTAAATTGTGGAATAAGGAATAATTCAATTCTTATAATCACTTTTTAAATGGAATTTGCAAAAGTATTCAAATTTCATTATTCTTGCAATGATCACACACTGCCCTAATTACAAATCAGAACCCAACATGACATTTCATGCATGCTAACATCAAGTTGATCTAAGCATCAGGTCAAATCAATTAAACGGTAACCGTGAATACCCTGTTTGAATTGATATTCGAATGTGGTTCAAATCAACCTTAAACCAAACACATGTTGAAAACAATAACTTATCACTTTGCATTCTCATGCCATGCTCGTGCATCATTTTGATTGCATATGATTGTTATTGACTGTTACCATTCATTTCGGTAGGCTCCGCACCCCCGGATTCCACCGAATATCCGTCTGACGGATATCGTTCCTCCTCTGAGCAACAAGGCAAGCAACCCCTTTGATCATCCCGATAATTCCCATGTTCCTGCTCCTGCACTTATTATTGCATTAGGATCAAATGCTTCGACTGCTTTTGCCACGATAGTTGAACCCACTTCCTTTGCATGACTTAACCTTGTCACAGTAAGTAGCCGAACCTTGCAACCTAGCATACCTGGTACTTGCTTGAGCTATGATGTGCCTCATCCTGCTACGCATGCTATGCTTAGAGTTGTGTATGGTATGTCATCTGGGAGATGAACAGAAATGTGGAATGTGTTCGGTGAGCAAAGGTTGTGTGTTGAACTTGATTTGGTAAAGGTACCGGTGAAAGGCTGTGTAGGAGTACATGGCGGGTTGTTTCGTTGGAACCGTCCTTAGGAACTGAGTTCCGTGTATGTATTCCAAGACTAGATACTACCACATGTTGGGCCCTGAAATATGACCCCGCTCGGCCTATTAGTCGCGTAGTACTCGGTCCAGGAGTTGCAAGTAGTTTCTGGTGTTTATAGTAATGCTGGAGGCCGTGCATGGTGCTGACCTGAGAGGTGGACCGTGATGCGGTAGGCTGTGGCACGGCGTACCAAGTGGCACCCGGATGGTGGGCTTGGGAACCCTGCGCACATCGTTTGAGGCCGTGGCGGAAACCTCGGCCGGACTTCCGTACGGGTTACTCTCAGATAGGCGATAAACCTGGACTAGGTACTAGTGTGGCTAACGGTCGTGGCCGACTCCCTCGCTGGGCTTCCGCTTGAAGGTTGCTGAGGTGCATGACGTGCACATGGCGATAAGAGGCGAGAGCGTGTGTGACGAGGTACACCCCTGCAGGGTTATGATCTATTCGGATAGCCGCGTCCGCGGATATGGACTACTTGGAGACATATGTTGTTCATAGATAACTTCAATGGCTACTCATAGAATTGCCAAGATAAGCGTGAGTGTCGTGGACGGCATTTCCGTACGGAGACGGAATGATTCCACGATAGTGTATTGTTATGGTGTTAGTGGACTCGTGTGCGAGAAATCAAGTTGTCAAAATTATTTAAAAATGTAAGTGTCTAGCCACGAGTCATATGCTGGCTTTCCGCATGAAACCCCACAATACCTTTTGATACCTGGCATGAGTAGTTAGTCATCCTAAAGTCTTGCTGAGTACCTTCCTACTCATGGTTGCTTAATAAATGTTGCAGAGGTTGCTAATGACCCTAATGGAGGGTTCTTCGTAGACATCGACGACGACGAGTAGCTGGTGTCCCAGCTACGATCTGGCCCTACGTCGGCTCTGTAGTATAGTCAGGCCATGTGCCTTCTAGTTGCCCTGTCTGTACCCAGACAGTTTATAACTCTTCCGCTGGCTTGTATTTGTATGACTGCTATTATGGGTCGTGAGATCCTTAATGTGTAATATTATGTGTGTGGCTCTTCCGAGCCTCTTGAATAAAGGTTGTATGTTTATGGTTATGTTATGATGCCATCGATGTATCTATACATATCGGTATACCATGCGTACGTGTGTCGTACTTGATATGTATGGGGTTCGAATACCTAGCCGTGAACTTTAGTAGCACTCCTTACAAGGAAATGCCCCGTTGTGATCCAACGAGCCTTGGTAGTTCGCTACTGCTCCGGACACATTGGTTGACCGGCATGTGTCCTTCTTAGCTGTTGTGTCTGTCCCCTTTGGGGAAATGTCACGCGACGTAATGTAGTCCTTGTAGCTTGCTACGACTCGTCTACGTTCGCTGATGACCGACACCTGCTTTGTTGGGTCATGTATGTCTGTCCTTGTGCGGTACTGCCACTTTGGTTTATGACTAGACATGTCGATCCGGGTTCTTTGACATTGGATTGCTAGCGACGCTATCACATACGTGAGTCAAAAGACGCAAACGGTCCCGGCTAAGGTAAGGCTGCAGCCGTGGAGTTAACCGTGCGTGAGACCACAAAGGGATGCGATGTGTTACAGGCTGGATTCCTATGGCTTAGGATCGGGGTCCCGACAACGTTGGTATCAGAGCCTGACTGACTGTAGGATTACTAAGCCAAATTGGTCGAAGTTGATTCTAGAATTGCTTTAGATATATATAAGGGAATTGTTTGTGGAAGGGAACGTAAGACTCTTGTTCTGTTCTCAAGTTATTCTATTCTGGTCATCCTCGTCTTTTCCGCGGGAATTAAGGACTAGGTTACTCATCTTCTCCTAGGCTCGTGTTTCTGATCGGTAGATTATAGGACTACGGGTCGAGAGATATTGGGTTTCTTTTATTCCTAGGAAGCAGGAAGTAAGTTTGATGATCAGAGGGTTGAACTTGACAGTTGAGTGGTTATGCTATTCCATTTTTGGGTTGTCTCAAAATTTGTTTTGAGCATTTACAGCCGTTGTACTGCCCAATTTTGCATTCAGAGCTCTAATGCTTTTGCATTACTCTCTATTTACAGATGCCTGGCCGTCCTTCTCGTCAGGTGGTACGTCTGACCAGGTGCATTGATGTGCCTGGTCATATGGCCATGCTGGTCAGGGTGATGTCGGTGTGCGGTTACCGCTGGTACCCCGAGTACACAGTAGAGGAACAGTACCGAGACTTCAACCAGAGCCAGTACATCTGCACTGTTAGGGTATTTCCAGACTACCCTGGAGCTGAGGAGCCAATCCATTGGTCTTATGGGTTGGGGGTCACTGTTGACATGGCAGTACAGGAAGCTGCCTATTCAATGCTGACCATTATGAGAGCAAGACATGCACTGCTGCAGAATTCAGAGTTCTGCTATGTTCCGGCCTCTCAGCCTGGTGAAGAGGGATACGTCAGTGGAGTCTATTTTGATTCTTCTATGGAGGATCCACTACTGCAGTCCACTATTGAGATGCTAGAGAACAGAGACAGGGATGCTCGAGCTCTCCGTATGGAGCTTTATGCTACCCGTGCCCGTCTGTGGACGGCTTTGACGCAGCTCGCACCGGTGGTCCAGACAGGTTATGGAGAGATGGAGATGCTGAACCCTGTTAGGACCCATCTTCCAGCCCACGTTGACTGGCTAGCTATAGGAGGAGTCACACCTCTTCGGGGACCCCTCTTACCACCAGTCAGGGGACCAAGGCCACATCCGTGTCCTTATGGATCCCAGGGATCTCAGGCTAGAGTGTTTCCTGATCCGCAGGTTGAGCTTCCAGGTCATGGAGGTAATCTCTATGAGATGTTCTATGCGGATGCCTGAGCAGTGAGCGGAAGGATCGTATGGTAGTAGCCGTACGCTCACAGTCCTGCGTGATTTGTGAAGTATGCGTGTAATGTGAAATGAATTCCGGAGGCCTAGATAAATAATGTATAGGAAGCTTGTAAGCCTCTGATGAGTAGTTTCATAATTTCAGTAGTTGCTCTTCGAGTAAGTTGTACTGAACTATGTAAGGGTGTGTATGAACCATGGTGTATATATAGCAGTTGCTTGTTACCATGCTGTTCGGATATTCATTTCCGCATTCCGTGTGTTCAGTACATTCTTAATCCATAGCTAGTATTGATATGATATTGGTCTAAGCTATGAGTTTGTTTGTCAGGATGGTGTTCACCAGGTTGAACCGTGCCCCTGCTCATGAGCAAGGTGAAGGTAGTCAAGCGTCGCAGGAAGACCTGCCTCACCCGCCTTCTCTGGTAGAAGTGATGCTTGAGGCAGAAAGAAATAAAAGGGAGAGCAATCGACTGCTAGAGCGTATTGAGCAGAATACGGCTCGACAGCCTAGGAATGCCGCAGTGTCCCTCAATGACTTTGTGAAATTGAATCCTCCAAAGTTTCATCATTCCGTCGATCCCCTCGACGCTGATGACTGGCTGTGCAGCATCTCATGCAAGATTCGCTCTGCGAATGTGTCTGAGGCCGACAAGGTGACCTTCGCGGCGTATTTCCTGGAAGGACCCGCCAATCTATGGTGGGAGAATTTTGAAGCTATGCGTCCCGCTGAACCAGTGGCCACGTGGGCAGACTTCAGTGCAGCTTTTCGTCTGCACCATATTCCAGAGGGTCTGATGGACAGAAAGAGAGAGGAGTTCTGTGCCTTCACTCAGGGCAAGTTGTCTGTGGATGCCTACAGCCGCGAGTTCGGTAACCTCGCCCGCTATGCAACAGAGGAGGTGTCTACTGACGCCAAGAAGCAGGCAAGGTTTCGTAAGGGTCTGAGCCCTGAGCTCCATCGTGACCTGCGCCTCCATGAGTGTGCAAGTTTTCAAGCCCTGGTCAACAAAGCGATCAGTGCGGAGACTGGTCATTCCGACTTCGAAGCCACAAGGAAGCACTCCCGTGACTTTGGCTCGTCTTCTGGTTCCGCGTTTCCAAAACGCAGGCTGTGGGTTCCAAACAGTTCTCTGCCGCCAAGATACACTCCGAGGCCATCCTACGTGGCACCTCAGACGAATCAGGCCAACCCTCCAGCAAAAGCTTATGGTGGTCCAGCTAGCAATGCTGCACCACGTGCCAACCAGGTGATATGCTACAAGTGTGGAGAACCAGGGCACTATTCCCGTGAGTGTCCTCAGAATGTGGGTGCTAAGCAACCCGGAAAGTCCGTCGGGCAGGCCAAGTCGGGCAAAGCGTTCTATGTGAAGCCAACTCCTACACGTGGCCGTGTGAACTATGTGTCAGCAGAAGAAGCTGCAGAGGATCCCGACGTCATGCTGGGTACGCTTCTTGTTAATCATCACCCAGCGTCCGTTCTCTTTGACATTGGGTCTTCTCATTCCTTCATTTCAGAAAGTTATGCGCAGTTGCATAACATGTCATTTTGTGATATGCCAATCCCATTGGTTGTCCAAACCCCTGGTAGTAAATGGCAAACCTCTAGGATAACCTATGACAATGAAATTCTAGTAGACAGGCTAGTTTTTCTAGCCTCATTGATAGCATTGAAATCTTCGGATATTAATATCATCTTGGGCATGGACTGGATGTGAGGTCACTATGCCAAGATTAATACTCATTCTAGAAATGTCCAGCTTACCCATCCCTCGGGTGAGATAGTAAATGTCTCTACTCGAGTTGCCAAATGCCAACTCTATTCCCTAAATGCCCACCCACTTCCAGAACTTGAAGACATTCCGGTAGTCCGTAACTTCCCGGATGTTTTCCCAGAGGAACTGCCAGGAATTCCACCTGACAGAGATGTAGAGTTTGTAATAGATCTCGTTCCGGGAACTGTCCCAATAGCCAGAAGACCATATAAGATGGCACCCTTGGAGCTAGCCGAACTTAAGGAGCAATTAGATGAGGCCTTGAACAAAGGTTTCATTCGTCCTAGCTCTTCCCCTTGGGCTTGTCCCGTCCTCTTCGTCAAGAAGAAAGACGGAACGGATCGGATGGTTGTAGATTACTGACCAGTTAATTTGGTCACCATTAAGAACAAGTATCCGCTCCCCAGGATCAACGATCTGTACGATCAGCTCGCTGGATCCTCAGTCTTCTCCAAAATGGATTTGAGGTTGGGATACCATCAAATCAAGATTAAGAACGGGGACATTCCAAAAACGGCTTTTGTTACTCGTTATGGCCAATAGGAGTACACCGTTATGTCCTTCGGTTTAACCAATGCCCCAGCCACTTTCTCTCGGCTGATGAACTCAATCTTCATGGAGTATTTGGATAAATTTGTCGTGGTATACCTCGATGATATTCTCATCTACTCGAAGAATGAACAAGAACATGCCGAGCATCTAAGGCTGGTATTGATGAAACTTAGAGAGCATCGCTTTTATGCCAAATTTTCAAAATGTGAATTCTGGTTACCAGAAGTGACCTATCTAGGACACGTAATCTCTGGTAAGGGTATTGTTGTCAATCCCGAGAGAGTTCAAGCTGTCCTTCATTGGACTCAACCTGAATCGGTTAAGCAAGTTAGGAGTTTTCTTGGTCTAGCGAGCTATTGTCGCCGCTTCGTCGAGAATTTCTCCAAGGTTGCAAAGCCTCTAACTGAACTCCTCAAGAAGGATAAAAAGTTTGAGTGGACACCACAGTGTGAGCATAGTTTTCAGGAACTGAAAAGACGTCTGACTTCCGCACCTGTGTTGCTACCACCAGATTTTTCTAAGGACTTTGTTATCTATTGCGACGCCTCGCGACAAGGATTAGGTTGCATTCTCATGCAAGATCGTCATGTGATCGCATACGCATCTCGACAGTTGCGTCCACATGAGGATAATTATCCCACACATGACCTCGAGCTTGCAGCTGTGGTCCATGCACTAAAAACCTGGCGACATTACCTTTTGGGTAACCGTTGCGAAATATTCACTGATCACCAAAGTCTGAAATATATCTTCACCCATCCGAATTTGAATCTCAGGCAAAGACGGTGGGTTGAGTTGATCTCGGATTACGACTTAGGAATAACTTACACCCCGGGGAAGGCCAATGTCATGGCCGATGCGCTAAGTCGTAAATCTTATTGTAACAAGTTGATGCTACAACAAGGTCAACCACATCTCTATGAGGACTTTCGGAAGTTGAATCTTCATATTGTTCCTCAAGGATTCCTTTCTACCCTAGTGGCGAAGCCTACTCTTAAGGATCAAATTATAGCTGGCCAAAAGCGTGACAAGGGTATATCACGGATCAAGGAGAATATTTTTAGCGGAAACGCTAAAGAATTCTCCATGAGCGATCAAGGTGTTGTGTTCTTCCAGAATCGTTTAGTGGTTCCTAAGAACCCACATCTAAGGCAGTTAATCCTTAAGGAGGCTCATGATTCTCCTCTCACCATTCATCTCGGTAGTACTAAGATGTATCAGGACCTACGCCAGAGGTTCTGGTGGACTAGGATGAAGAGAGAAATTGCTGAGTTCGTTGCTAACTGCGACGTTTGTCGTCGAGTTAAGGCAGAACATCAAAGTCCTGCTCGCACCCTTCAACCTTTAGCTATTCCTGAATGGAAATGGGATAAAGTTAGCATGGATTTTATTACCGGATTTCCCAAGACCAAGAAAGGGAATAATACTATTTTTGTGGTCATTGACCGTCTTTCCAAAGTGGCTCATTTTCTTCCTGTTCGTGAGAGTATAACAGCTAGCCAGCTAGCAGAGTTATATATCTCTCGAATAGTGTCTCTTCATGGTGTTCCCCTGGAAATTAACTCGGACCGGGGAAGTATCTTTACTTCTCGCTTCTGGGAAAGTTTTCAGAATGCCATGGGGACTCACTTATCTTTTAGAACTGCTTTCCACCCTCAATCAAGTGGTCAAGTAGAAAGAGTGAATCAAATTCTAGAAGATATGCTCCGAGCTTGTGTTATATCATTTGGTATGAACTGGGAGAAGTGTCTTCCATTCGCCGAATTCGCTTATAACAATAGTTATCAATCAAGCTTGGGCAAAGCCCCTTTTGAAGTTCTCTATGGACGAAGATGTCGAACCCCTCTTAATTGGACAGACACCGGAGAGAGGCAACTCTTTGGCCCGGATATGATCCAGGATACAGAAGAGCAGGTTCGCATTATTCATGAAAAGTTGAAAACAGCCCAGTCTCGTCAAAAGGGCCAATATGATCGTCATCATAAGGCTGTGACCTTTGAAGTTGACGAGAAGGCTTACCTTCGGGTTACACCTTTGAAGGGTACCCATCGATTTGGTATCAAGGGCAAATTGGCTCCTCGTTACATTGGTCCTTTTCGCATTCTTGCCAAACGAGGAGAAGTTGCCTACCAGTTGGAACTTCCTCCACATCTTTCCAAGGTTCATGATGTTTTCCACGTCTCGCAACTCAGGCGTTGCTTCTCGGATCCTATCCGTGGAGTGGACCACGAAACGCTTGATCTCCAAGATAACCTTTCATACCGAGAATACCCCGTGCGTATTCTTGATCAAGCTGAGCGTACCACTCGACGTCGAAACCTCAAGTTTCTTAAAGTTCAATGGTCAAATCATTCTGAAAAGGAGGCAACTTGGGAAAGAGAGGATCGTCTCCGACTTGAATATCCGGCGTTATTCCCGACGACTTCTAAATCTCGGGACGAGATTCTTTTGAGTGGGGGTGAGTTGTCACATCCCTAACCCTTAAGCAAGGTAGCATTGTGCTCATGTCTTCTTTGCATTTGCATCTACCTTACGTGTCGCCTAAGCCTGGCACGGCCCATCTCCCTCGCGCGTCCCCTTCCTCGCGCCAGTAGGCAGCAGGAGGTGGCCGCCGCCCCCTCCGGCGCGGCCACGCACCTGCGTGCCTGCCTGGCCGCCACCTCGCGCTGGCGACGACGGGGATAAGCTCCCCAGAGCCTCCCCTATCCATTCCCCGCCTCGGTTCTCTTCCTCCTCCCGGATCTCCTCCTCCTCCTTGCTGCCGCCATTAGAGCCGAGCTCGAGCTCGAGCTGCCCGTGCCCCTGGCCATAGGTTTCCCTCCCCGAGCACGCCATTAGCTCCACCTCGTCGCCCTGGTCATCTCCGCAGAAGCCGAAGCTTCCTCGAGCCCCGCAACGCCCGCAACGCCGTCGTCTTCCACCTCCGGCCGCCGGACCTCTCCCGTCGATTCGCTCCCTCCGGTGCATCCCCGAGCCTCTCTTCAGCACCATCGGAACCGCCGTGAGCTCGTCGTCGTTTCCCCTCTCGCCCCATGCTCTCCCGTGCATCGTAGCCTAGTTCCCCACCAAGACCGAGAGCTCCTCGCCGCCGGCCATGTCGTAGCCGTCGCTATGGTGACAGATCCACGCGCTCGAGCTAAGGATCGAGCTCCTGGAGCCTCCAGGAGCGTGTCGAGCCCTCCAGCTGCCCTCCCCGTGCCCTAGAACCGCCCCTCTTAGAAGGCTGAGCTTCGGCCACCGCTCCGGCTCGTCGCCGACACCTCTTCCGGCGACCCTAGCCTCCCCAGATGGTCCTGCCAGATCGGCCACTTCGCGAGCATGCTGTAGCTGCAAACCGCGTGCGTTTTGGTGCTGCGCAGCGCCGTCTAGGTCGCCTCCGGCGAGCCCTCCGCCGCGGGCCTGGTCGCCGGCGACCACCCTCCGGTGGGGGTCGACATGGCAAGCTAACCCAGCAGCTTAGTGACTAATCACTCGCTGACAAGTGGGCCCAAGGCCAAGTCAAACCCCAGTTAGGGCTGGTCAGCGCGGGATTAGTCCCAGAGAGGCTGACCAGTGGGGCCCCCCTGTCAGGTTTGACCTGAACAGGTCGGCTGACCTGCTGACGTCAGCCTGATGCAATAAATAGAATTTCCAGTATAAAACTAATTCAGGAAATTGCTAAAAATTGTAAAAATCATAGAAATTAATTTATAACTCCAATGAAAATAATTTATATATGAAAAAGTATCAGAAAAATTCAAGGATTCTGATTATGCTATTTTCAACCAAGTTTGAAAAAGTTACAGAACCCTACATTGTGGAATAAGGAATAATTCAATTCTTATAATCACTTTTTAAATGGAATTTGCAGAAGTATTCAAATTTCATTGTTCTTGCAATGATCACACACTGCCCTAATTACAAATCAGAACCCAACATGACATTTCATGCATGCTAACATCAAGTTGATCTGAGCATCAGGTCAAATCAATTAAACGGTAACCGTGAATACCCTGTTTGAATTGATATTCGAATGTGGTTCAAATCAACCTTAAACCAAACACATGTTGAAAACAATAACTTATCACTTTGCATTATCATGCCATGCTCGTGCATCATTTTGATTGCATATGATTGTTATTGAATGTTACCATTCATTTCGGTAGGCTCCGCACCCCCGGATTCCACCGAATATCCGTCTGACGGATATCGTTCCTCCTCTGAGCAACAAGGCAAGCAACCCCTTTGATCATCCCGATAATTCCCATGTTCCTGCTCCTGCACTTATTATTGCATTAGGATCAAATTCTTCGACTGCTTTTGCCACGATAGTTGAACCCACTTCCTTTGCATGACTTAACCTTGTCACAGTAAGTAGCCGAACCTTGCAACCTAGCATACCTGGTACTTGCTTGAGCTATGATGTGCCTCATCCTGCTATGCATGCTATGCTTAGAGTTGTGTATGGTATGTCATCTGGGAGATGAACAGAAATGTGGAATGTGTTCGGTGAGCAAAGGTTGTGTGTTGAACTTGATTTGGTAAAGGTACCGGTGAAAGGCTGTGTAGGAGTACATGGCGGGTTGTTTCGTTGGAACCGTCCTTAGGAACTGAGTTCCGTGTATGTATTCCAAGACTAGATACTACCACATGCTGGGCCCTGAAATATGACCCGCTCGGCCTATTAGTCGCGTAGTACTCGGTCCAGGAGTTGCAAGTAGTTTCTGGTGTTTATAGTAATGTTGGAGGCCGTGCATGGTGCTGACCTGAGAGGTGGACCGTGATGCGGTAGGCAGTGGCACGGCGTACCAAGTGGCACCCGGATGGTGGGCTTGGGAACCCTGCGCACATCGTTTGAGGCCGTGGCGGAAACCTCGGCCGGACTTCCGTACGGGTTACTCTCAGATAGGCGATAAACCTGGACTAGGTACTAGTGTGGCTAACGGTCGTGGCCGACTCCCTCGCTGGGCTTCCGCTTGAAGGTTGCTGAGGTGCATGACGTGCACATGGCGATAAGAGGCGAGAGCGTGTGTGACGAGGTACACCCCTGCAGGGTTATGATCTATTCGGATAGCCGCGTCCGCGGATATGGACTACTTGGAGACATATGTTGTTCATAGATAACTTCAATGGCTACTCATATAATTGCCAAGATAAGCGTGAGTGTCGTGGACGGCATTTCCGTACGGAGACGGAATGATTCCACGATAGCGTATTGTTGTGGTGTTAGTGGACTCGTGTGCGAGAAATCAAGTTGTCAAAATTATTTAAAAATGTAAGTGTCTAGCCACGAGTCATATGCTGGCTTTCCGCATGAAACCCCACAATACCTTTTGATACCTTGCATGAGTAGTTAGTCATCCTAAAGTCTTGCTGAGTACCTTCCTACTCATGTTTGCTTAATAAATGTTGCAGAGGTTGCTAATGACCCTAATGGAGGGTTCTTCGTAGACATCGACGACGACGAGTAGCTGGTGTCCCAGCTACGATCTGGCTCTACGTCGGCTCTGTAGTATAGTCAGGCCATGTGCCTTCTAGTTGCCCTGTCTGTACCCAGACAGTTTATAACTCTTCCGCTGGCTTGTATTTGTATGACTGTTATTATGGGTCGTGAGATCCTTAATGTGTAATATTATGTGTGTGGCTCTTCCGAGCCTCTTGAATAAAGGTTGTATGTTTATGGTTATGTTGTGATGCCATCGATGTATCTATACATATCGGTATACCATGCGTACGTGTGTCGTACTTGATATGTATGGGGTTTGAATACCTAGCCGTGAACTTTAGTAGCACTCCTTACAAGGAAATGCCCCGTTGTGATCCAACGAGCCTTGGTAGTTCGCTACTGCTCCGGACACATTGGTTGACCGGCATGTGTCCTTCTTAGCTGCTGTGTCTGTCCCCTTTGGGGAAATGTCACGCGACGTAATGGAGTCCTTGTAGCTTGCTACGACTCGTCTACGTTCGCTGATGACCGACACCTGCTTTGTTGGGTCATGTATGCCTGTCCTTGTGCGGTACTGCCACTTTGGTTTATGACTAGACATGTCGATCTGGGTTCTTTGACATTGGATAGCTAGCGACGCTATCACATACGTGAGTCAAAAGACGCAAACGGTCCCGGCTAAGGTAAGGTTGCAGCCGTGGAGTTAACCGTGCGTGAGACCACAAAGGGATGCGATGTGTTACAGGCTGGATTCCTATGGCTTAGGATCGCGGTCCCGACACTATGCCTATTCTTGGCCCACATAGTGGACCCATAACCCAAAGTTCCACAGGATTGAAACCTGACTCTCCTTTACATCCTTGACTTCTATGTATCCCTTACACCTAGCTTCGTATGAAATTCCCGAGCCACCGTCCAATGGAACAATCATTCTTCGGTCCGGATATTATCCAGCATGGTGGAGATCTAGTCTGCATTATTCATGAGAATATGAAGGCTGCTCGGTCTCGTTAGAAGAGTCAGTATGACCATCATCATCAAGATATGGTCTATCAACCTCGCGAAAAGGCTTATATTCGTGTCACACCAATGAGAGGTGCACATCGTTTCGGGATCAAGGGCAAGTTAGCTCCTCGCTATATTGGTCCTTTCACTGTTCTCGAAAGGCGAGGAAAAGTGGCTTATCAATTGGAACTGTCGGCGAATCTTTCTCACGTTCACGATGTCTTCCATGTGTCTCAGCTCCGCCGCTGCTTCAAGGATCCTATTCGTGCAGTGGATCATGATATGCTTCAGCTGCAACAAGACCTCTCTTATAAAGAGCATCTGGTCCGCATTCTCGACCAGGCTGAACGTCAGACTCGTCGCAAAGTCACCAAGTTCCTTAAAGTGCAGTGGTTAAATCATTCTGAAGATTAAGCCACTTGGGAACGCGAGGATCATCTTCGTGATGAATACCCCGAGCTCTTTCCTTCTACCTCTGAATTCCCGGGACGAGAATTCTTGTTAGTAGGGGAGAGTTGTGACATCCTCGGTTTTTGCTACAGTAATGTATGTAATTAAGCTACAGCGATCCCACGCTAATGATGCCATGTCATCGTGATTTCTATCGTCAATCTTGTGTTAGTTCGAAACCGAGTCAAATTCCAAATTTAAAATTATGTCAAACGAGGAAAGTTTCGAATGCAAAAATAAAAATGTCACGAGAGTTATAGAAATTCCTTCATAAATTATAAAAGTGAATCGGACATTTTTGAAAGTATTAAAACCCCTATATAATTAAAAACAGAAACTATTGGAAAAAAATAACCAAAAAAAGAAAAAAAAACAAACCAAAAGGCTGGCCCAACTCCCCCCACAGCCCAACTCGCCAGGGGGTATAATACCCCCTAGGAACCCTAGCCCCAATCGAGCCCCTCCCGTTCCCTCCTACCGCCGCCGCCAGGAACGAGGGGACCGACCCCCCTCGCTCACCAACTCCCGTCGCCTCCCATCCCCCAGATCCCGTCGCTACAGCCCCTGCCTCCCCTCGTCAATCCCTGGAGCCCGCTCGAACCCCAGCCCCCCAGATCGCTCTGCCTCTCCCTGGCTTCGCCCCACCGCACGGTCAGTCTCCCCTCATCACTTCATGTCAGGAGCTCCCCACCGCTCTCTCCCATGGATCCCATCACCCCCGGGCCTCCCTCTCCCACCTCGTCCTCCGCCACCGGCCGACACTCTCCCTCACGTGCCGCTGATACGTCTCCAATGTATCTATATTTTTTTATGGTTCCATCCTAGTATCTTGTCAAACTTAGGATGTTTTGTATGCCTTTTATATCTTTTTTGGGACTAACTTATTAACCGAGTGCCAAGTGCCAGTTCCTGTTTTTCCGTGTTTTTGACCCTTTTCAGAGGAGAATATTAAACGGGGTCCAAACGGAATAAAACTTCTGAAAAGATTTTTTTCCGGAACAAAAGATACGCACGGGGCGTGAGAACCAAGGCAGAGGCCACCAGGGGAGGCCACAAGCCCCCTAGGCGCGGCCAGGGGGACCCGCGCCTAGCAGGCTTGTGGGCCCCCTGTGGCTCGTCTTCCCTACTTCTTCCGCCCATAAATCCCCGAAAAATCTAAAACCATGAGAGAGATCCACGAAAATACTTTTCCGCCGCCGCAAGCTTCTGTCTCCGCAAGATCCCATCCGGGGCACGTTCTGGTGCCCTGGCAGAGGGGGGATTCGGATACGGAGGGCTTCTTCATCAACAACATTGCCTCTCCGATCATGCGTGAGTAGTTCACCGTAGACCTTCGGGTCCATAGCTAGTAGCTAGATGGCTTCTTCTCTCTCTTGGATCTTCAATACAAAGTTCTCAATGATCTTCATGGAGATCGATCCGATGTAATCTTCTTTTGCGGTGTGTTTGTTGAGATCCGATGAATTGTGGATTTATGATCATATTATCTATGAATCTTATTTGAGTTTCTTCTGATCTCTTATATGCCTGATTTCATATCCTTGTAATTCTCTTCGAGTTGTGGGTTTTGATTGGCCAACTTGATCTATGATTGTTGCAATGGGAGAAGTGCTTGGTTTTGGGTTCATACCGTGCGGTGACCTCACCCATTGACAGAAGGGGTAGCGAGGCACGCATCGTGTTGTTGCCATCAAGGGTAAAAAGATGGGGTTTATATCTATTGCATGAATTTATCCCTCTACATCATGTCATCTTGCTTAAGGCGTTACTCTGTTCGTCATGAACTCAATAGACTAGATGCATGCTGGATAGCGGTTGATGTGTATGATCATGTATGACACTAGATGCATGAAAATATGATAGCGGTCGATGTGAGTAATAGTAGTAGATGCAGACACTATCATTCTACTTGTCTCGGACGTGATGCCTATGTGTATGATCATTGCCTTAGATATCGTCATGACTTTGCACGGTTCTATCAATTGCTCGACAGTAATTCACTCACCCACCGTAATATTTTCTATTTTGAGAGAAGCCTCTAGTGAACACTATGGCCCCCGGTTCTACTTCACATCATATTTTCAGCCTTACACTTTTACTTTGTTGCACTTTCCGCATTCAGATCTCACTTTGCAATCAATCTTGAAGGGATTGACAACCCCTTTATAGCGTTGGGTGCAAGCTCGTTTGTGTTTGTGCAGGTACTCTGGACACTTGGCTTGATTCTCCTACTGGATTGATACCTTGGTTCTCAAACTGGGGGAAATACTTACTGCTACTGTGCTGCATCACCCTTTCCTCTTCAAGGGAAAAACCAATGCAAGCTCAAGAGGTAGAAGTCGCCGCCTCTTCTCCCGTTCACCGCGCCCCCTGCCCTCACCCCCACCTACCGCGCGATCCCCACCAACCCACCTCGTCGCTCGCTCCCCCTGGCGACCGACTCCCTCCCGTCGCTCCTCTCCTCCACTCCCCAGATCCTATCCCCTCCACCCCACGCCACCTCTCACCACCGCTCTCCCCCAGCGGCCACGCCGCCTCGCCCCTCAGCGCCTCCTACTCCCTCCCCTGCTCTCACCCCCATCGCCCCTTCACGCCGGTCCCTCCCTCCCGCTCGATACAGCAGGGATCGAACAGGGAGGCCTCCTCCTCGGGCCGACCCCGCCGGCCTCAACCGAGTTGTCGTCACCATCGCCCGCGCCCCGTGGCGCCACCTCCCGTCCGCGCCGGCCCTCCTCCCGTCGTCGGTCGCCTCGACCGAGCCCCTCCTCCAACACCGACGCCCGTGCGCCTCCTTCTCGCCGGATCCGCCTGCCTCCTCCTCCTCAACCTCCTCCCCGCCGGTGTACCTCTACACCGATCCTCTGCTTCCTCGTCAACGGTGGTGAGGCACCGCGGCTCCGGCCGCCCCTTCCTTCCTTTCCCCGCCCTGATTCCGTTTCGGCAGTTATCGTCTCGTTCCGGCGCCGTTAGGCTCCTATAGGAGGAGGTGGAGGTTGCCTCCTCTCTCTCTCTTTTGAGAGAGATGTGAGCAGAGAGTTAGGAGAGAGATGTGAGCAGAGAGTTAGCAAAGAGATGATTGATGGAGAAAAGAAAATAAAAGTGGATGTATTATACGCACGTATGTATTATGTATGTATGTACGTATGTATGTATCATGTATGTATGTGTGTATGTATTGTGTATGCATGCATGTATGTAGAAGAAAGAAAATACATTATGTTTATGTATGAATGTAAATATGTGTTTGTGTAAGTTGTGGTGTGGCCAATGCCACTTACCGGTGGGGCCAACCCCCCCACTCCCACTGATAGGGAGGCCCCACACAACCCCTGCTAAAATAATAATAATAAAATATATATATATATATGTGTGTTTTTTTATTAATAAGATAAATAATTAGATATATTATTTAATTAATTAGTTAATTAAGTAAATAGATTAATTAGGTAATATGTTGATTAGGATAATTAAATTATCCTATTAGAGTATGACACGTGGGTCCCCCACTAAATTAATATGATTAATTAATATTTAACCTAATTAATGAACTGTACATGGGACCCACAGGTCAGTTGACCAGTCAACTGTTGATGTCGGCATGACATCATTCTCATGTCATAAAAGCAATTAATTGAATTAATTAAATCTGTTTTTTATTCCTAAATATTGAATAAAACTTTAAAAATTAAATATTAAATAAACCGTAAGTCAGATCAAAATATTTTGAACATGAAAGTTGATCAGCGGAATGAGACAAACCCGGATACGTGGTCCATTCGTGTGTCACGCGTCCCTAGCATAGCAAACATGGAACTTTTCCATCATTTTTCATCTGTCCGGTAGTAGCGAGGGACCCAGGAAATATCATGTGATATTCTCCCGAACCGTCATTGACGGATGATAGTACGTTAGCTCATGCCTAGTCTTTTGCTACTGTTGTAGTTAGCTCCTATATCTGATGCATAGCCTAATTTTGATGAACTGCTACTTTCAGTCCTGCACCTTTAAACTGTCTAGTATAGGTGGAGCATTCATCCCCTCTTACCCCTTAGTTTAGCGGCCCCGCTTAATTGTCGAGTCTCGATCCCTGATTAACGAGCCAGACCGGACACGTCACTTACACCCCCTTAGTTGTGCGACGCTACAGAGATAATATCGGGTACCGAGGGTGACACCTCGCGAAGTACTTCTGATGATATGTTTGTAGTACAGCTAGTCGGTTGTGGTTATGGAGGGTGATTTCTCTTTCACCATTCCCGACGATGCCTCTTTTGTGCAACCCCTCTAGTGTGGGACCCTCGATGGTGATTCCTCTAGGTCCACCTTGACGGATACATCATTCGGAATCCAACGAGGGTGATACCTCGGATTCCCCCTGATGTTTCTACCACACCGTTACTTGACCATGTTACTGGGTTCTTTGATGAATAGATGTTAGGTGGGTGGATTCCCGCGTGGATGTGTTGATGAGCTTAATGAAAATGATAATGGATTTGTGTATTTGATCTGGGTTGTTTGGAAGGCCTTATTACGCACTAACCGTCTGCGTGGGAAGAATTATGGGTACTCGACGTCGCGATATCAGCCGAAGCTCTTCAGACATCAGCGATGTAGCGGCGCGCGCCCGAGTGGTCCCGAGATGCATTGCTCTTGTATTAAGGGGTGCTAGGACTGACATCGGCCGCCCACGCATCATACAGGAGCACGGAGGGCAAGTGGGCCCACGACCCCTTTGTGCTTAGGAGTTAGACCGGCGGGCTGGCCTCTCTGCTGAGGTTAGGTGGGGCTGCAACGTGCCGATATTCTGAGGCCGGGCATGACCCAGAAAAGTATGTCCGGCCAGAGTGTTATAGAGCATGACGGGGAATATGTTGTGCACCCCCTGCAGGGAAGAACTTATCTATTCAGATAGCCGTGTCCACGGTTACAGGACGACTTGGAGTTGTGACCTGATCTTATACAACTACAATTGTTACTTAACTGGATTTGTTGCCCTAGGATTGCTTCCTCACAGGGAGTTGAGAGAGGATCTGTGGGTATGACATCATATTAATATTGCTGCAACAATATGACTATAATTTTTGTGTTATCTTGTTCTACTCTCGTCTATTGCTGCAAGACCGTGAAGATGCTAGTCTTCAATAGGACTAGGCCTTCTCTCTATTCTTGCATCGTTGTAGTCAGTCCACATATAAGGCCCTCCTTTGCTACTGATGCATACTTAGCATAGTTCTGATATAAGTCTTGCGAGTACTTTGGATGAGTACTCACCGTAGCTTTGCTCCCCCTTTGCCCCCTTGATCCGTTGTTGCGACCAGATGATGGTGCCTAGGAGATGGAGTATCCCGCCGACGATGACTGCTACCCCGACGGTGCCTGCTACTGCGTGGAGGCTGCTGAAGACCAGGAGTAGTTAGGAGGTTCCCAGATAGGAGGCCTCGCCTCGTTCGATCGTTGTATATTTTGTGCTAGCCTTCTCTAAGGCTCCCCATGTTTTATGCCTGTACTCAAATATTGTTGCTTCCGCTGACTCGTCTATGTATCGAGCTTCCGTATTCTAGTCCTCGATGCCCCTGGCTTGTAATATGAAGCTTGTATTGTTTTATTTGTGTCTAGAGTTGTGTTGTGATATCTTCCCGTGAGTCCTTGAGTTTGATCATACGCATTTGTGTGTATGATTAGCGTACGATTAAATCGAGGGCGTCACATGAAAAACCTCAACCTTGAGATAACACTAAGCATCCTCGGAATCCCTCGCACCAGACGTCCAAGATGAGTAAAACAAGTCTAGCAAGGCCGCCCGGCGTGTCGACGATCCCGATAGGAGCCGCGTATCTCGTTCTCAGGACACGACGGATTGTCCGAACTTCCGCTAGGCCAATCACAGAGTTTCCCCTCGTAGCCACCGGCGGTTGACAGGTTGGACCCACCCTCATGCGAAGCACTCGCCCGAGGGTTTGATTAATTATCAACGGGGTGATCAAACCCTATGCATATTTTAGTTTGTTATTAAGCAAATAGTACCAATGTTGGGCCTTGCCAGATGCTACTTCTCAAACAACAGCGCCAGAAATTGACACGTTGATGGAGACTTGGCTTGCATTGGTTTTTCCCTTGAAGAGGAAAGGGTGATGCAGCACAGGAGCAGTAAGTATTTCCCTCAGTTTGAGAACCAAGGTATCAATCCAGTAGGAGAATCTTGTCCAGTCCAGAGTACTTGCGCAAACACAAAAGAGGTTGCACCCAACGCTATAAAGGGGTTGTCAATCGCTTCAAGATTGATTGCAAAGTGATATCTGAAGGTGGAAAGTGCAACGAAGTAAAAGTGTAAGGCTGAAAATATGGTGTGAAGTAGACCCGGGGGCCATAGTGTTCACTAGAGGCTTCTCTCAAAATAGCAAATATTATGGTGGGTGAACAAATTACTGTCGAGCAATTTATAGAACCGCGCAAAGTCATGACGATATCTAAGGCAATGATCATACATATAGGCATAACGTCCGAGACAAGTAGACTGATACTTTCTGCATCTACTACCATTACTCCACACATCGACCGCTATCCAGCATGCATCTAGTGTATTGAGTTCATGACGAACAGAGTAACGCCTTAAGCAAGATGACATGATGTAGAGGGATAAACTCAAACCAATGATGAAAACCCCATCTTTTTACCCTTGATGGCAACAACACGATGCGTGCCTTGCTACCCCTTCTGTCACTGGGTGAGGTCACCGCACGGTATGAACCCAAAACCAAGCACTTCTCCCATTGCAAGAATCATAGATCAAGTTGGACAAACAAAGCCCAAAATTCGAAGGGAATTACAAGGATATGAATCTTGCGTAAGAGAGATCAGAAGAAACTCAAGTAAGATTCATAGATAATCTGATCAGAAATCCACAATTCGTTGGATCTCGACAAACACACCGCAAAAGAAGATTACATCGGATAGATCTCCATGAAGATCATGGAGAACTTTGTATTGAAGATTCAAGAGAAAGAGAAGAAGCCATCTAGCTACTAGCTATGGACCCGTAGGTCTATGGTGAACTACTCACGCATCATCGGAGAGGTCATGGTGTTGATGAAGAAGCCCTCCGTATCCGAATCCCCCTCCGGCAGGGCATCAGAACGTGCCCCAGATGGGATCTTGCGGAGACAGAAGCTTGCGGCGGCAGAAAAGTACTTTCGATGATCTCCAGATTTTTTATGGAATTTATGGGAATATATAGACGAAAGACCTAGGGCAGGGGAGGCCCAGGGATCCCACAAGCCTGGGAGGCGGCCCCCTTGACCGCGACTAGGGGGCTTGTGGGGTCCCTGGAGGCCCCCTGCCTTGGTTCTCAACCTTCCCGATCTTCTTCTATTTCAGAAACAATCTTTTTGGAAGATTCGTTATGTTTGGACTCCGTTTAAAACCCTCCTCTGAAAAGGGTCAAAAACACGGGAAAAACAGGAGCTGGCACTTGGCACTGAGTTAATAAGTTAGTCCCAAAAAAGATACAAAACGCATACGAAACATCCAAAGTTTGACAAGATAATAGCATGGAACCATCAAAAAATATAGATACGTTGGAGACGTATCACCAGACGAACTTTTTCCCAAAACGAAAGTCAAGGGGGTCCCCATAACAACCCCAAGCATGTTAGGAGCGCTAATTTATGGAACATAACACCGGTAGTCGAAACTAAGGCGACAAAGGTGGAAGAAAACACCAGGCTAGAAGGCCAAGCCTTCCACCTTTTACCAAGTATATAGGTGCATTAAAATAATTAGCAAGGAATATGGTGATATAACAAGGAACCCATGTTTTCACATGGAAGCAACTGCACCTGCAACTAGCAACGCTATCCAATGGTTAAGCAAGCGGTAACATACCCAATCAGTGCTTTGCTTGGTTGTACAAAGGTTGAAGGTTTACATGGCAATGTTGGGAGGCTGATATTTAACAGGTGGTAGGCAGCGAGACATAACGATAGATACGAAACAACTAGCATGGCAATGATAGTAATGGCATCTAGGGAAATGATCATCTTGCCTGAGATCCCGCTTGGAAGAAGAACGACTCCGTAAAGCAGACGAACCAACGTAGTCGAACGGATCCTCACATTCTGACACGCTTGCCAAGCTCTATCGAGACGAAGCAAACCGGAAACAAGCATCAACACACGATATTCACCACACACATGCATGATATGATGCACAGCCTAAAATGATGCATGTCGAGTTTGAATTATGCAAGGCATGGCATGGCAATTCACAACAATCCAACACTACACGTTAAGTGAAGCTCAGTATGCCACGAGTTGCATATTGACGAAACTCCATGTTTAATTATTTAGTTCACTCCCGTCTATTTCCACGACAATATTAAATGTTGTAGAACATGGCAAGGGGTGAAGCACAAATAAACTACCTATCTAAGCATTTTAAATGAGGCCGGAAACGACATATAGCATCTCCGAAGTGACCCCATACGTTAACTTTGTAATCTGTTCAGATTTGTCCTAACCGCATTTTATGTTTATTAAACGGGAAAACAAAGTGGTTCACGTGACTCTACTAGTCGTTCTAGTCCATTTACATATATGGCGCATCTCCAACGGAGTACGGTTACTTAACTACAAACTAAAGTGTTTTAACACGTTGTCACGCAAACCAATGCAAACAACACTGTAAACAGCTTTGAATATGCATGAGAGATGGAAAATAATGTTCTATGCAAAAAATCTACACATTTTACATATATAATTTGTCACGATCCGACGCGCGGTTTTCAAACTACAGGCGTTTGAAAAATAATGCATTTTTGTGAAAATGAATTAAGTTGCACAACCTAAAAAAATAAAAATAAAATAATAAACAGGTCGAATCCGTTCATGGGCCTAACACGGCATGGACCTGGGATGACTATCCTATGCGCAAGCGAGGAATAGCAGCGGGGCGCTCACCTTGCGGCCTCTTGGGTCGGCTGGACCGCCCGTGGCGAGCCGGGGCCCACGCACACTACAACAAAAGTGATAATTTCTGACGCTCATTCCGTGACGATTCAATGAAAAAACATCACAATTTGTGAAATTAAAATGATTCCCTGACGTTTTTTCACTGAATCGTCACAGAATGTGCGTCGCAGATTATCACATTTGTTGTAGTGGCGGTTGGAGGCCGAGACTAGCGATTGGCGTTGGGTGTCCAGTGGCGCGGGATGCGGCCCACATGCCCATGCGACTAGTCAACATGGCCGTCGAGCGGGATCTGGATCCCCTTGATCCAGATCTGGAGGAGCTTACGCGGTAGCGACATACGGCGGCGCTCGGCGGCGGCCGGGGATAAGGGCTTCGGC
Source organism: Hordeum vulgare subsp. vulgare (assembly GCF_904849725.1). Classification (NCBI taxonomy): domain Eukaryota; kingdom Viridiplantae; phylum Streptophyta; class Magnoliopsida; order Poales; family Poaceae; genus Hordeum; species Hordeum vulgare. Next base: position 83,780,358 of record NC_058520.1, read on the forward strand.
GTTGGGGCGAGGCGAGCTTGGCCATGAGGGAGGCCGAGGGCAGCCAGATCCTTCGGGGACCGGGGCCAGCGACGGAGTCCCACGGCGGATGGGCAGCCCGGGGACGACGGCTAAACTCCACGAGGCTCGGGCAGGGAGACCGGTTGGGCTGACCAACGGCGGCTCAGGCAGGTCTGGCTAGTTGGTGGCGAAGCAGCATGGTGGCGGGGCGCAGGTGAGGTGGCGGCGCGGAGTGCAGCAGCTCGGGAGCAGAGGAGCTGCTGGCTGCGGCTGGCTTCGGGCCTGGAAGGGCCGGAACTGGGCTTCGCGAGCCTCGGCGGCCGCTGGAGGTGGGAGAGAAGAGAGAGAGGAGGTGGTAGGCCGGTGGTTAGGGCAGTTCCAGCACAGAAAATGAGGGGATTAGGGTTTGGGTCTGAATTAGGCGGGGATGGCTAACTATTTATAGACACGGGGGCTAGGGTTAGCTGTTTGCACCATTTTCGGCCCGCCGCATCTCGATCGGACGGTTCGAACTGGAGGGATAGGCTAGGTGGGTTTTGTAGAGGGGGCTAGGCAAAGAACAGAGGGAAAACGGGTACCCGGCGACAGAGTTTTAAAACTCCAAAAATGTCCGGCGATTAACCAATGGCGGTGCCGCTACGGTCGACCGTTCTCGTATCAAATGGACTCCAATTGCGACGAAATTTGGCAGGCGGCCTACCTATACTAAAATAAGACTGCACGTTAAGTTTCAACCCAATTAGTGAATATTTTATAAGCACTTCTAAAAAATATTTTAACGGTGCCGCAGACGCATGCGTGTGTGGTTGGTCTCGAAACGGTCAACGGCAAGAACGAAGAGAACCCGGCAACTAATAACGGATGCAATTTTTAAAAACTGAAGGCAAAGAAGTGCCGATGTAATGCAGATGATGCGAATGATGCGATGATGAATGAGACAGACAATCTAATCATACGGCGGAAATGGACTAAAAGGGGAATCTTCTGGAGCGTCGGTCTCGGGTTGTCACATGTGCATAGGAGGCAGGTAGGTGAATGTAGTCACATCCATGGAGTACCTAAATTCCAATTCTATTTAGATCTGGTTTGAGGCTAAGGATTTCTTATAAAATTTATATGGTATTAAATTTATCCAAAGGATGAAATTATCATTACGTCAAACTGTAAAATGAAAAGTTTTTTTAGTTTAATCAGCTTGGTGGAAAACTGAGAACTCGGGATTGGGATGAATTAAGACGATCATACAAGTTTATATTTAAGTTCACATTTCTTTGATAATTCAAATTTCAAGATTCCGTGATAGGACAATCTGTCCACGCTGACATTTGAACTCTCTCCAATTTGAATTCTAAAGTGTCGTGGAACTTTAAAATGGCATGTATATGGTATGATTTAGACAGTTTATTGCACAATATGCAGCGGGAAAAGGCACCGAGTGTGTATAGGAGGCGAGTTGGTGAAATCTAGTTAAATGCATGGTGAATTTGAGTTGTAGTTCATTTTGGATCTGGGGTGGAGGGACAGAACTTTGAGGATCGTCATTTGATGGATAGGAGATACTTCGACAATTTCAATAATTTTTTAGGACGTATATAGTATGAATTTCTCTCGAGAGAATGGAATTCCTTCAAATTGGAATTTAAATGGTTTTCAAATTTGAATTAATAAAATTGAGAATTTGGGGCGTAGATGAACTAAGATGATTATACGAGTTTGCATAATTTTCTGACAATCAAAATTTGAAGATTCCATGTTAGTAAAAGTGTTCACACTCACATTTGAACACTATCCAGTTTAAATCTACGGTGACATGACACGTCCAAATTGACATGTACAGGGTACTAATGAGCTTATGTTGTATTGTAGCATAATATGGTCAGCGAAGATGTGAATTAGAGCTATAATTTCATAACCAACTTGAATTGGTTATGAAGAAGATACAAATTTCTGTATGGATTTGACACTAGTGGGAAACGGGCCTTTGGCCTGGACCCTTTAGTCCCGGCCTGCCTCTGGGCCGGGACTAAAGGCCCGGCCACGTCACCCCAAATCGCATTGCCTCCCACGAGGCTTTGGTCCCGGCCCGTAAGGAGCCTTTAGTCCCGGTTTGTGTCCCAAACCGGGACTAAAGGGCTACGCGGTGTGCAGCCCGCATGTGCGCCACCTTTAGTCCCGGTTTGTGTCTCAAACCGGGACTAAAGTCCTCTGCCTATATATAGCACAGCCCCCCTCTCCCCTCTTCCTTGCATTTTTCTTGGATGGAAGAGTGTGGGTGTGTGCTAGCTCTCCATTTTTTTGATGCACTAGAAGTGTTTGTTGAAATGTGTGTTAGAGCGATGCCGCTTCAGTTCACCGAACACAACTACGATATGAGATGCCTGAGCCACGCTTAAACCTCTTCCTCTTTATTTCTACTTATTCTAAAAGGTTAGCAACTATATTTCCTCATTTAGACCGTGCGGTACTAATTTTTAGGATCGTGATTGTATTTGATATACTGTCGTATAACGCAGATGAGCCATCCATGGATGTACGGTGATCGACGCACAACCGCTTACAGAGAAGGCATGCATTCTTTTCGAGATGCAGCCAATGCGAACAAGCATGGTGGTGGCTTTATGTTCTGTCCATGTGTTGAATGTCGAAATGAGAAGGATTACACTTCCTCAAGAGTCATTCAGAGCCACCTGCTTCAGTCCGGTTTTATGTCGGGCTATAATGTTTGGACCAAGCACGGAGAAAGAGGGGTTATGATGGAAGATGACGATGAAGAAGAAGAGAACGATGATGACAACTACCGATCTATGTTCCCTGAGTATGCTAATACCGCAATGGAAGACAATGAAGAAGAAGATCAGGATGAAGAACGGGAACCAGATGAGCCCGCTGATGATCTTGGCCGGGTCATTTCTGATGCACGGCGAGGTTGCGACACAGAAAAGGAGAGGTTGCAGTTCGAGCAGATGTTACAGGACCACAACAAATTGTTGTACCCAACTTGTGAAGATGTCCAGAAGAAGTTGGGTAGCACAATGGAATTGCTAAAGTGGAAGGCAGAGACCGGTGTGAGTGACTCGTCATTCGAAAACTTGCTGGTACTGATGAAGAAGATGCTTCCAAGAAAGAAGGAATTGCCCGCCAGCACGTACAAAGCAAAGAAGCTTGTCTGCCCTCTAGGATTAGACGTGCAGAAGATACATGCATACCCTAATGACTGCATCCTCTACCGTGGTGAGAAGTACGAGAATATGGATAAATGCCCGGTATGCACTGCATTGCGGTATAAGATCAGAAAAGATGACCCTGGTGATATTGAGGGCGAGCCACCCAGGAAGAGGGTTCCTGCAAAGGTGATGTGGTATGCTCCTATAATACCACGGTTGAAACGTCTGTTCAGAAATAAAGATCATGCGAAGTTGTTGCGATGGCACATGGAAGATCGTATGAAAGACGATAAGTTGAGGCACACCGATGATGGTCGGCAGTGGAGAAAAATCGAGAGAGAGTTTCCGAGATTTGAAGCTGACGCAAGGAACTTATGGTTAGGTCTGAGTACAGATGGCATGAATCCTTTTGGGGAGCAGAGTTGCAGTCACAGCACCTGGCCCGTTAGTCTATGTATCTACAACCTTCCTCCTTGGTTGTGCATGAAGCGGAAGTCCATTATGATGCCAGTGCTTATCCAAGGTCCAAAGCAACCCGGCAACGATATTGATGTGTACCTAAGGCCATTAGTTGATGAACTTTTACAGCTGTGGGCCGAACGAGGTGTACGTGTGTGGGACGAGCACAAACAAGAGGAATTTGACCTTCGAGCGTTGCATTTCGTAACCATCAATGATTGGCCTGCTGTTAGTAACATTTCAGGACAGTCAAACAAGGGATACAATGCATCCAGGCACTGTTTGGATCAGACAGAAAGTATATATCTGGACAAATGTAGGAAGAATGTGTACCCGTACAATCGTCGTTTTCTTCCGCCCAAGCATCCCTTAAAGAAAAAAGGCAAGCATTTCAATGGCAAGGCAGAACCCCGGGGGAAGCCTGTCATCCGTACTGGTGCTGAAGTATTTGATATGGTCAAAGATTTAAAAGTAATCTTTGGAAAGGGTCCTGGCAGCCAACCTGTTCCTAACGGCCCTGATAAGCGCGTACCCATGTGAAAGAAGAAATCTATATTTTGGGAGCTACCCTACTAGGAGGTCCATGAGGTCCGCTCGGCAATCGACGTGATGCACCTGACGAAGAATCTCTGCATGAATATTCTAGGCTTCCTGGGCTTGTATGGGAAGTCAAAAGATACACCGGAAGCACGGGAGGACCAGGAACGTCATAAAGGAAGAGATGGCATGCATCTAGTGCAGTTTCAAGGGCGTGCCAGCTACGCTCTTACTAAGGAAGAGAAGGAAATCTTCTTTGAAGTCCTTTTCAGTATCAAGGTCCCGACTGGCTTCTCGTCGAATATAAAGGGAATCGTAAATATGAAAGACAAAAAATTCCAAAACCTAAAGTCTCATGAGTGCCACGTGCTTATGACGCAATTGCTTCCGGTTGCATTGAGGGGAATTCTACCGGAAAATGGTCGCCTGGCAATTGTGAAGGTATGTGCATTCCTCAATGCAATTTCTCAGAAGGTAATCAATCGAGAAAGTCTATCAGGGTTACAGATTGATGTGGTCCAATGTCTGGTCAGCTTTGAGTTGTTGTTCCCGCAATCGTTCTTCAATATAATGACACACCTCCTAGTTCACCTAGTCGAAGAGATTAGAATTCTCGGTCCTGTGTTTCTACACAATATGTTCCCCTTCGAGAGGTTCATGGGAGTCTTAAAGAAATATGTTCGTAACCGTGCTAGGCCAGAAGGAAGCATATCCAAGGGCTATGGAACAGAGGAGGTCATTGAGTTTTGTGTGGACTTTCTTCCTGACCTTAAGCCGATTGGTGTTCCTGAATCTCGGTATGAGGGTAGGCTGACAGGAAAAGGCACACTAGGAAGGAAAGCAAAAGTATGTATGGACGGGCATTCTTTCTCTCAAGCACACTACACAGTTCTACACAATTCCACCGTGGTGGCTCCGTATATCGTGAGACACAAGAATATTCTACGCTCCCAAACCCAGGGAAGGCTGACTCTTGGATTAAAGGGGAACACGAGAAGTCTTTCGGGAGTTGGTTGCAGACACATCTCATGAATGACGACACCGTTGGAGATCACCTGTACTGTTTGGCCAGGCCACCATCTTCGACTATATGTACTTTCCAAGGGTATGAGATAAATGGGAATACATTTTACACGGTTGCCCAAGATAAAAAGAGCATCAACCAAAATAGTGGTGTCCGCTTTGATGCAACAGACGAGAATGGGCACTGTTTGGAAACATATTACGGGTACATAGAGGAGATATGGGAACTTGACTATGGACCTACTTTTAAGATCCCTTTGTTTCGGTGCAAATGGGTGAAGCTGACAGGAGGCGGGGTAGTTGTAGACCAAAAGTACGGCATGACAACAGTGGATCTCAGCAATCTTGCGTAGATGGACGAACCATTTGTCCTAGCCAATGATGTCGCTCAGGTTTTCTACGTGAAGGACATGTCTACAAAAACGAGAAAAAGAAATCAGGAAAAGAAGATATCGTCCGATGAGCCAAAACGCCACATAGTTCTTTCAGGGAAAAGAAACATCGTGTGAGTAGATGACAAAGACAGACATGCCAGAAAATTATAATAAGTTTCATGAAATTCCGCCCTTCAAAGTGAAAACTGACCCAAGCATCCTACTGAATGATGAATATTCTCCATGGCTACGACCCAGAAGAAAACAGAAATAATAGATAGGAATATTGGTGCAATAATGTAATAATGTATTAAACCTTTTATGTAATGCATGTAATGTACTAACTTTCAAACACTTTTCATTTTCATAGTTTTGTCAAATTCTCAAATATGCAAAAAGAATTTTAATAAACCTTTGTAAGAGATGAGTTCTCGTTCGAAACGCTGATACTTCGAGAGAGATTGTCCATTTTGTACACGAAGTGCATCCAGTTTTTATCGTAGCCCTCTCAACTTTTTAACACATGCTATGTGGGTGAAATGATGATAGCATGCCAACTTTCAACATTTTCAGAGTTCATTTGTAGTGCTTTTCAATTTCAGGGTCAACTAGCTCAAAAAAAAGTAAATGCACGAAGAATACCAAATGAAGTTACAAATTGTTGAAATTTTGTGATGTGCCTTAGAATGGTGCATTTTGAACACACAAAAAGTATGGAGTTCAAATAAGTTCAAAAAAATAAAATCCCTTTGTAAGAGATGAGTTCTCGTTCGAAACCCTCATACTTCGAGAGAGATTGTCCGTTTTGTACACGAGGTGCATCCAGTTTTTGTCGTAGCCCTCTCAACTTTTTAACACATGCTATGTGGGTGAAATGATGATAGCATGCCAACTTTCAGCATTTTCAGAGTTCATTTGTAGTGCTTTTCAATTTCAGGGTCAACTAGCTCAAAAAAAATAAGTAAATGCACGAAGAATACCAAATGAAGTCAGAAATTGTTGAAAATTTGTGATGTGTCTTTGAATGGTGCATTTTGAACACGCAAAAAGTATGGAGTTCAAATAAGTTCAAAAAATGAAATCCCTTTGTAAGAGATGAGTTCTCATTCGAAACCCTGATACTCCGGGAGAGATTATCTGTTTTGTACACGAAGTGCATCTAGTTTTTGTCGTAGCCCTCTCAACTTTTTAACACATGCTATGTGGGTGAGATGATGATAGCATGCCAACTTTCAACATTTTTAGAGTTCATTTGTAGTGTTTTTCAATTTCAGGGTCAACTAGCTCAAAAAAATAAGTAAATGCACGAAGAATACCAAATGAAGTCAGAAATTGTTGAAATTTTGTGATGTGCCATTGAATGGTGCATTTTGAACACACAAAAAGTATGGAGTTCAAATAAGTTCAAAAAAATGAAATCCCTTTGTAAGAGATGAGTTGTCGTTTGAAACCTTGATACTTCGAGAGAGATTGTCCGTTTTGTACACGAAGTGCATCCAGTTTTTGTCGTAGCCCTCTCAACTTTTTAACACATGCTATGCGGGTGAAATGATGATAGCATGCCAACTTTCAACATTTTCAGAGTTCATTTGTAGTGCTTTTCAATTTCAGGGTCAACTAGCTCAAATAAAAATAAGTAAATGCACGAAGAATACCAAATGAAGTCAGAAATTGTTGAAATTTTGTGATGTGCCTTCGAATGGTGCATTTTGAACACACAAAAAGTATGGAGTTCAAATAAGTTCAAAAAAATGAAATCCCTTTGTAAGAGATGAGTTCTCGTTCGAAACCCTGATACTTCGAGAGAGATTGTCCGTTTTGTACACGAAGTGCATCCAGTTTTTGTCGTAGCCCTCTCAACTTTTTAACACATGCTATGTGGGTGAAATGATGATAGCATGCCAACTTTCAGCATATTCAGAGTTCATTTGTAGTGCTTTTCAATTTCAGGGTCAACTAGCTCAAAAAAAATAAGTAAATGCACGAAGAATACCAAATGAAGTGAGAAATTGTTGAAATTTTGTGATGTGCCTTTGAATGGTGCATTTTGAACACACAAAAAGTATGTAGTTCAAATAAGTTCAAAAAAATGAAATCCCTTTGTAAGAGATGAGTTCTCGTTCGAAACCCTGATACTTCGAGAGAGATTGTCCGTTTTGTACACGAAGTGCATCCAGTTTTTGTCGTAGCCCTCTCAAATTTTTAACACATGCTATGTGGGTGAAATGACAATAGCATGCCAACTTTCAACATTTTCAGAGTTCATTTGTAGTGCTTTTCAATTTCAGGGTGAACTAGCTCAAATAAAAATAAGTAAATGCACGAAGAATACCAAATGAAGTCAGAAATTGTTGAAATTTTGTGATGTGTCTTTGAATGGTGCATTTTGAACACGCAAAAAGTATGGAGTTCAAATAAGTTAAAAAATGAAATCCCTTTGTAAGAGATGAGTTCTCGTTCGAAACCCTCATACTTCGAGAGAGATTGTCCGTTTTGTACACGAAGTGCATCCAGTTTTTGTCGTAGCCCTCTCAACTTTTTAACACATGCTATGTGGGTGAAATGATGATAGCATGCCAACTTAAAACATTTTCAGTGTTCATTTGTAGTGCTTTTCAATTTCAGGGTCAACTAGCTCAAATAAAAATAAGTAAATGCACGAAGAATACCAAATGAAGTCAGAAATTGTTGAAATTTTGTGATGTGCCTTCGAATGGTGCATTTTGAACACGCAAAAAGTATGGAGTTCAAATAAATTCAAAAAAATGAAATCCCTTTGTAAGAGATGAGTTCTCGTTCGAAACCCTGATAATTCGAGAGAGATTGTCCGTTTTGTACACGAAGTGCATCCAGTTTTTGTCGTGGCCCTCTCAACTTTTTAACACATGCTATGTGGGTGAAATGATGATAGCATGCGAACTTTCAACATTTTCAGAGTCCATTTGTAGTGCTTTTCAATTTCAGGGTCAACTAGCTCAAATAAAAATAAGTAAATGCACGAAGAATACCAAATGAAGTCAGAAATTGTTGAAATTTTGTGATGTGCCTTTGAATGGTGCATTTTGAACACACAAAAAGTATGGAGTTCAAATAAGTTCAAAAAATGAAATCCCTTTGTAAGAGATAAGTTCTCGTTCGAAACCCTGATACTTCGAGAGAGATGCTCTGTTTTGTACACGAAGTGCATCCAGTTTTTGTCGTAGCCCTCTCAACTTTTTAACACATGCTATGTGGGTGCAATGATGATAGCACGCCAACTTTCAACATTTTCAGAGTTCATTTGTAGTGCTTTTCAATTTCAGGGTCAACTAGCTCAAAAAAAAGTCAATGCACGAAGAATACCAAATGAAGTCAGAAATTGTTGAAATTTTGTGATGTGCCTTCGAATGGTGCATTTTGAACACACAAAAAGTATGGAGTTCAAATAAGTTCAAAAAAATGAAATCCCTTTGTAAGAGATGAGTTGTCGTTTGAAACCTTGATACTTCGAGAGAGATTGTCCGTTTTGTACACGAAGTGCATCCAGTTTTTGTCGTAGCCCTCAAAACTTTTTAACACATGCTATGCGGGTGAAATGATGATAGCATGCCAACTTTCAACATTTTCAGAGTTCATTTGTAGTGCTTTTCAATTTCAGGGTCAACTAGCTCAAATAAAAATAAGTAAATGCACGAAGAATACCAAATGAAGTCAGAAATTGTTGAAATTTTGTGATGTGCCTTCGAATGGTGCATTTTGAACACACAAAAAGTATGGAGTTCAAATAAGTTCAAAAAAAATGAAATCCCTTTGTAAGAGATGAGTTGTCGTTCGAAACCCTGATACTTCGAGAGAGATTGTCCGTTTTGTACACGAAGTGCATCCAGTTTTTGTCGTAGCCCTCTCAACTTTTTAACACATGCTATGTGGGTGAAATGATGATAGCATGCCAACTTTCAGCATTTTCAGAGTTCATTTGTAGTGCTTTTCAATTTCAGGGTCAACTAGCTCAAAAAAAAATAAGTAAATGCACGAAGAATACCAAATGAAGTGAGAAATTGTTGAAATTTTGTGATGTGCCTTTGAATGGTGCATTTTGAACACACAAAAAGTATGTAGTTCAAATAAGTTCAAAAAAATGAAATCCCTTTGTAAGAGATGAGTTCTCGTTCGAAACCCTGATACTTCGAGAGAGATTGTCCGTTTTGTACACGAAGTGCATCCAGTTTTTGTCGTAGCCCTCTCAAATTTTTAACACATGCTATGTGGGTGAAATGTAAATAGCATGCCAACTTTCAACATTTTCAGAGTTCATTTGTAGTGCTTTTCAATTTCAGGGTCAACTAGCTCAAATAAATATAAGTAAATGCACGAAGAATACCAAATGAAGTCAGAAATTGTTGAAATTTTGTGATGTGTCTTTGAATGGTGCATTTTGAACACGCAAAAAGTATGGAGTTCAAATAAGTTCAAAAAATGAAATCCCTTTGTAAGAGATGAGTTCTCGTTCGAAACCCTCATACTTCGAGAGAGATTGTCCGTTTTGTACACGAAGTGCATCCAGTTTTTGTCGTAGCCCTCTCAACTTTTTAACACACGCTATGTGGGTGAAATGATGATAGCATGCCAACTTAAAACATTTTCAGAGTTCATTTGTAGTGCTTTTCAATTTCAGGGTCAACTAGCTGAAATAAAAATAAGTAAATGCACGAAGAATACCAAATGAAGTCAGAAATTGTTGAAATTTATTATGTGCCTTCGAATGGTGCATTTTGAACACGCAAAAAGTATGGAGTTCAAATAAGTTCAAAAAAATGAAATCCCTTTGTAAGAGATGAGTTGTCGTTCGAAACCTTGATACTTCGAGAGAGATTGTCCGTTTTGTACACGAAGTGCATCCAGTTTTTGTCGTGGCCCTCTCAACTTTTTAACACATGCTATGTGGGTGAAATGATGATAGCATGCGAACTTTCAACATTTTCAGAGTTCATTTGTAGTGCTTTTCAATTTCAGGGTCAACTAGCTCAAATAAAAATAAGTAAATGCACGAAGAATACCAAATGAAGTCAGAAATTGTTGAAATTTTGTGATGTGCCTTTGAATGGTGCATTTTGAACACACAAAAAGTATGGAGTTCAAATAAGTTCAAAAAATGAAATCCCTTTGTAAGAGATGAGTTCTCGTTCGAAACCCTCATACTTCGAGAGAGATTGTCTGTTTTGTACACGAAGTGCATCCAGTTTTTGTCGTAGCCCTCTCAACTTTTTAACACATGCTATCTGGGTGAAATGATGATAGCACGCCAACTTTCAACATTTTCAGAGTTCATTTGTAGTGCTTTTCAATTTCAGGGTCAACTAGCTCAAAAAAAAAGTCAATGCACGAAGAATACCAAATGAAGTCAGAAATTGTTGAAATTTTGTGATGTGCCTACAAATGGTGCATTTTGAACACACAAAAAGTATGGAGTTCAAATAAGTTCAAAAAAATGAAATCCCTTTGTAAGAGATGAGTTCTCGTTCGAAACCCTGATACTTCAAGAGAGATTGTCCGTTTTGTACACGAAGTGCATCCAGTTTTTGTCGTAGCCCTCTCAACTTTTTAACACATGCTATGTGGGTGAAATGATGATAGCATGCCAACTTTAAACATTTTCTGAGTTCATTTGTAGTGCTTTTCAATTTCAGGGTCAACTAGCTCAAAAAAATAAGTAAATGCACGAAGAATACCAAATGAAGTCAGAAATTGTTGAAATTTTGTGATGTGTCTTTGAATGGTGCATTTTGAACACGCAAAAAGTATGGAGTTCAAATAAGTTCAAAAAATGAAATCTCTTTGTAAGAGATGAGTTCTCGTTCGAAACCGTGATACTTCGAGAGAGATTGTCTGTTTTGTACACGAAGTGCATCCAGTTTTTGTCGTAGCCCTCTCAACTTTTTAACACATGCTATGTGGGTGAAATGATGATAGCATGCCAACTTTCAACATTTTCAGAGTTCATTTGTAGTGCTTTTCAATTTCAGGGTCAACTAGCTCAAAAAAATAAGTAAATACACGAAGAATACCAAATGAAGTCAGACATTGTTGAAATTTTGTGATGTGCCTTTGAATGGTGCATTTTGAACACACAAAAAGTATGGAGTTCAAATAAGTTCAAAAAAATGAAATCCCTTTGTAAGAGATGAGTTGTCGTTCGAAACCCTGATACTTCGAGAGAGATTGTCCGTTTTGTACGCGAAGTGCATCCAGTTTTTGTCGTAGCCCTCTCAAATTTTTAACACATGCTATGTGGGTGAAATGATGATAGCATGCCAACTTTCAACATTTTCACAGTTCATTTGTAGTGCTTTTCAATTTCAGGGTCAACTAGCTCAAAAAAAAGTAAATACACGAAGAATACAAAATGAAGTCACAAATTGTTGAAATTTTGTGATGTGCCTTTGAATGGTGCATTTTGAACACAAAAAAAAGTATGGAGTTCAAATAAGTTCAAAAAATGAAATCCCTTTGTAAGTGATGAGTTCTCGTTCGAAACCCTCATACTTCGAGAGAGATTGTCCGTTTTGTACACGAAGTGCATCCAGTTTTTGTCGTAGCCCTCTCAACTTTTTAACACACGCTATGTGGGTGAAATGATGATAGCATGCCAACTTAAAACATTTTCAGAGTTCATTTGTAGTGCTTTTCAATTTCAGGGTCAACTAGCTGAAATAAAAATAAATAAATGCACGAAGAATACCAAATGAAGTCAGAAATTGTTGAAATTTTGTGATGTGCCTTCGAATGGTGCATTTTGAACACGCAAAAAGTATGGAGTTCAAATAAGTTCAAAAAAATGAAATCCCTTTGTAAGAGATGAGTTGTCGTTCGAAACCTTGATACTTCGAGAGAGATTGTCCGTTTTGTACACGAAGTGCATCCAGTTTTTGTCGTGGCCCTCTCAAATTTTTAACACATGCTATGTGGGTGAAATGATGATAGCATGCGAACTTTCAACATTTTCAGAGTTCATTTGTAGTGCTTTTCAATTTCAGGGTCAACTAGCTCAAATAAAAATAAGTAAATGCACGAAGAATACCAAATGAAGTCAGAAATTGTTGAAATTTTGTGATGTGCCTTCGAATGGTGCATTTTGAACACGCAAAAAGTATGGAGTTCAAATAAGTTCAAAAAAATGAAATCCCTTTGTAAGAGATGAGTTCTCGTTCGGAACCGTGATACTTCGAGAGAGATTGTCCGTTTTGTACACGAAGTGCATCCAGTTTTTGTCGTGGCCCTCTCAACTTTTTAACACATGCTATGTGGGTGAAATGATGATAGCATGCGAACTTTCAACATTTTCAGAGTTCATTTGTAGTGCTTTTCAATTTCAGGGTCAACTAGCTCAAATAAAAATAAGTAAATGCACGAAGAATACCAAATGAAGTCAGAAATTGTTGAAATTTTGTGATGTGCCTTTGAATGGTGCATTTTGAACACACAAAAAGTATGGAGTTCAAATAAGTTCAAAAAATGAAATCCCTTTGTAAGAGATGAGTTCTCGTTCGAAACCCTGATACTTCGAGAGAGATTGTCTGTTTTGTACACGAAGTGCATCCAGTTTTTGTCGTAGCCCTCTCAACTTTTTAACACATGCTATCTGGGTGAAATGATGATAGCACGCCAACTTTCAACATTTTCAGAGTTCATTTGTAGTGCTTTTCAATTTCAGGGTCAACTAGCTCAAAAAAAAAGTCAATGCACGAAGAATACCAAATGAAGTCAGAAATTGTTGAAATTTTGTGATGTGCCTACAAATGGTGCATTTTGAACACACAAAAAGTATGGAGTTCAAATAAGTTCAAAAAAATGAAATCCCTTTGTAAGAGATGAGTTCTCGTTCGAAACCCTGATACTTCAAGAGAGATTGTCCGTTTTGTACACGAAGTGCATCCAGTTTTTGTCGTAGCCCTCTCAACTTTTTAACACATGCTATGTGGGTGAAATGATGATAGCATGCCAACTTTAAACATTTTCAGAGTTCATTTGTAGTGCTTTTCAATTTCAGGGTCAACTAGCTCAAAAAAATAAGTAAATGCACGAAGAATACCAAATGAAGTCAGAAATTGTTGAAATTTTGTGATGTGTCTTTGAATGGTGCATTTTGAACACGCAAAAAGTATGGAGTTCAAATAAGTTCAAAAAATGAAATCTCTTTGTAAGAGATGAGTTCTCGTTCGAAACCGTGATACTTCGAGAGAGATTGTCCGTTTTGTACACGAAGTGCATCCAGTTTTTGTCGTAGCCCTCTCAACTTTTTAACACATGCTATGTGGGTGAAATGATGATAGCATGCCAACTTTCAACATTTTCAGAGTTCATTTGTAGTGCTTTTCAATTTCAGGGTCAACTAGCTCAAAAAAATAAGTAAATACACGAAGAATACCAAATGAAGTCAGACATTGTTGAAATTTTGTGATGTGCCTTTGAATGGTGCATTTTGAACACACAAAAAGTATGGAGTTCAAATAAGTTCAAAAAAATGAAATCCCTTTGTAAGAGATGAGTTGTCGTTCGAAACCCTGATACTTCGAGAGAGATTGTCCGTTTTGTACGCGAAGTGCATCCAGTTTTTGTCGTAGCCCTCTCAAATTTTTAACACATGCTATGTGGGTGAAATGATGATAGCATGCCAACTTTCAACATTTTCACAGTTCATTTGTAGTGCTTTTCAATTTCAGGGTCAACTAGCTCAAAAAAAAGTAAATACACGAAGAATACAAAATGAAGTCACAAATTGTTGAAATTTTGTGATGTGCCTTTGAATGGTGCATTTTGAACACAAAAAAAAGTATGGAGTTCAAATAAGTTCAAAAAATGAAATCCCTTTGTAAGTGATGAGTTCTCGTTCGAAACCCTCATACTTCGAGAGAGATTGTCCGTTTTGTACACGAAGTGCATCCAGTTTTTGTCGTAGCCCTCTCAACTTTTTAACACACGCTATGTGGGTGAAATGATGATAGCATGCCAACTTAAAACATTTTCAGAGTTCATTTGTAGTGCTTTTCAATTTCAGGGTCAACTAGCTGAAATAAAAATAAGTAAATGCACGAAGAATACCAAATGAAGTCAGAAATTGTTGAAATTTTGTGATGTGCCTTCGAATGGTGCATTTTGAACACGCAAAAAGTATGGAGTTCAAATAAGTTCAAAAAAATGAAATCCCTTTGTAAGAGATGAGTTGTCGTTCGAAACCTTGATACTTCGAGAGAGATTGTCCGTTTTGTACACGAAGTGCATCCAGTTTTTGTCGTGGCCCTCTCAAATTTTTAACACATGCTATGTGGGTGAAATGATGATAGCATGCGAACTTTCAACATTTTCAGAGTTCATTTGTAGTGCTTTTCAATTTCAGGGTCAACTAGCTCAAATAAAAATAAGTAAATGCACAAAGAATACCAAATGAAGTCAGAAATTGTTGAAATTTTGTGATGTGCCTTTGAATGGTGCATTTTGAACACACAAAAAGTATGGAGTTCAAATAAGTTCAAAAAATGAAATCCCTTTGTAAGAGATGAGTTGTCGTTCGAAACCCTGATACTTCGAGAGAGATTGTCCGTTTTGTACACGAAGTGCATCCAGTTTTTGTCGTAGCCCTCTCAACTTTTTAACACATGCTATGTGGGTGAAATGATGATAGCATGCCAACTTTCAGCATTTTCAGAGTTCATTTGTAGTGCTTTTCAATTTCAGGGTCAACTAGCTCAAAAAAAATAAGTAAATGCACGAAGAATACCAAATGAAGTGAGAAATTGTTGAAATTTTGTGATGTGCCTTTGAATGGTGCATTTTGAACACACAAAAAGTATGTAGTTCAAATAAGTTCAAAAAAATGAAATCCCTTTGTAAGAGATGAGTTCTCGTTCGAAACCCTGATACTTCGAGAGAGATTGTCCGTTTTGTACACGAAGTGCATCCAGTTTTTGTCGTAGCCCTCTCAAATTTTTAACACATGCTATGTGGGTGAAATGACAATAGCATGCCAACTTTCAACATTTTCAGAGTTCATTTGTAGTGCTTTTCAATTTCAGGGTCAACTAGCTCAAATAAATATAAGTAAATGCACGAAGAATACCAAATGAAGTCAGAAATTGTTGAAATTTTGTGATGTGTCTTTGAATGGTGCATTTTGAACACGCAAAAAGTATGGAGTTCAAATAAGTTCAAAAAATGAAATCCCTTTGTAAGAGATGAGTTCTCGTTCGAAACCCTCATACTTCGAGAGAGATTGTCCGTTTTGTACACGAAGTGCATCCAGTTTTTGTCGTAGCCCTCTCAACTTTTTAACACACGCTATGTGGGTGAAATGATGATAGCATGCCAACTTAAAACATTTTCAGAGTTCATTTGTAGTGCTTTTCAATTTCAGGGTCAACTAGCTGAAATAAAAATAAGTAAATGCACGAAGAATACCAAATGAAGTCAGAAATTGTTGAAATTTTGTGATGTGCCTTCGAATGGTGCATTTTGAACACGCAAAAAGTATGGAGTTCAAATAAGTTCAAAAAAATGAAATCCCTTTGTAAGAGATGAGTTCTCGTTCGAAACCCTGATACTTCGAGAGAGATTGTCTGTTTTGTACACGAAGTGCATCCAGTTTTTGTCGTAGCCCTCTCAACTTTTTAACACATGCTATCTGGGTGAAATGATGATAGCACGCCAACTTTCAATATTTTCAGAGTTCATTTGTAGTGCTTTTCAATTTCAGGGTCAACTAGCTCAAAAAAAAAGTCAATGCACGAAGAATACCAAATGAAGTCAGAAATTGTTGAAATTTTGTGATGTGCCTACGAATGGTGCATTTTGAACACACAAAAAGTATGGAGTTCAAATAAGTTCAGAAAAATGAAATCCCTTTGTAAGAGATGAGTTCTCGTTCGAAACCCTGATACTTCGAGAGAGATTGTCCGTTTTGTACACGAAGTGCATCCAGTTTTTGTCGTAGCCCTCTCAACTTTTTAACACATGCTATGTGGGTGAAATGATGATAGCATGCCAACTTTAAACATTTTCAGAGTTCATTTGTAGTGCTTTTCAATTTCAGGGTCAACTAGCTCAAAAAAATAAGTAAATGCACGAAGAATACCAAATGAAGTCAGAAATTGTTGAAATTTTGTGATGTGTCTTTGAATGGTGCATTTTGAACACGCAAAAAGTATGGAGTTCAAATAAGTTCAAAAAATGAAATCTCTTTGTAAGAGATGAGTTCTCGTTCGAAACCGTGATACTTCGAGAGAGATTGTCCGTTTTGTACACGAAGTGCATCCAGTTTTTGTCGTAGCCCTCTCAACTTTTTAACACATGCTATGTGGGTGAAATGATGATAGCATGCCAACTTTCAACATTTTCAGAGTTCATTTGTAGTGCTTTTCAATTTCAGGGTCAACTAGCTCAAAAAAATAAGTAAATACACGAAGAATACCAAATGAAGTCAGACATTGTTGAAATTTTGTGATGTGCCTTTGAATGGTGCATTTTGAACACACAAAAAGTATGGAGTTCAAATAAGTTCAAAAAAATGAAATCCCTTTGTAAGAGATGAGTTGTCGTTCGAAACCCTGATACTTCGAGAGAGATTGTCCGTTTTGTACGCGAAGTGCATCCAGTTTTTGTCGTAGCCCTCTCAAATTTTTAACACATGCTATGTGGGTGAAATGATGATAGCATGCCAACTTTCAACATTTTCACATTTCATTTGTAGTGCTTTTCAATTTCAGGGTCAACTAGCTCAAAAAAAAGTAAATACACGAAGAATACAAAATGAAGTCACAAATTGTTGAAATTTTGTGATGTGCCTTTGAATGGTGCATTTTGAACACAAAAAAAAGTATGGAGTTCAAATAAGTTCAAAAAAATGAAATCCCTTTGTAAGTGATGAGTTCTCGTTCGAAACCCTCATACTTCGAGAGAGATTGTCCGTTTTGTACACGAAGTGCATCCAGTTTTTGTCGTAGCCCTCTCAACTTTTTAACACACGCTATGTGGGTGAAATGATGATAGCATGCCAACTTAAAACATTTTCAGAGTTCATTTGTACTGCTTTTCAATTTCAGGGTCAACTAGCTGAAATAAAAATAAGTAAATGCACGAAGAATACCAAATGAAGTCAGAAATTGTTGAAATTTTGTGATGTGCCTTCGAATGGTGCATTTTGAACACGCAAAAAGTATGGAGTTCAAATAAGTTCAAAAAAATGAAATCCCTTTGTAAGAGATGAGTTGTCGTTCGAAACCTTGATACTTCGAGAGAGATTGTCCGTTTTGTACACGAAGTGCATCCAGTTTTTGTCATGGCCCTCTCAAATTTTTAACACATGCTATGTGGGTGAAATGATGATAGCATGCGAACTTTCAACATTTTCAGAGTTCATTTGTAGTGCTTTTCAATTTCAGGGTCAACTAGCTCAAATAAAAATAAGTAAATGCACGAAGAATACCAAATGAAGTCAGAAATTGTTGAAATTTTGTGATGTGCCTTTGAATGGTGCATTTTGAACACACAAAAAGTATGGAGTTCAAATAAGTTCAAAAAATGAAATCCCTTTGTAAGAGATGAGTTGTCGTTCGAAACCCTGATACTTCGAGAGAGATTGTCCGTTTTGTACACGAAGTGCATCCAGTTTTTGTCGTAGCCCTCTCAACTTTTTAACACATGCTATGTGGGTGAAATGATGATAGCATGCCAACTTTCAGCATTTTCAGAGTTCATTTGTAGTGCTTTTCAATTTCAGGGTCAACTAGCTCAAAAAAATAAGTAAATGCACGAAGAATACCAAATTAAGTGAGAAATTGTTGAAATTTTGTGATGTGCCTTTGAATGGTGCATTTTGAACACACAAAAAGTATGTAGTTCAAATAAGTTCAAAAAAATGAAATCCCTTTGTAAGAGATGAGTTCTCGTTCGAAACCCTGATACTTCGAGAGAGATTGTCCGTTTTGTACACGAAGTGCATCCAGTTTTTGTCGTAGCCCTCTCAACTTTTTAACACATGCTATGCGGGTGAAATGATGATAGCATGCCAACTTTCAACATTTTCAGAGTTCATTTGTAGTGCTTTTCAATTTCAGGGTCAACTAGCTCAAATAAATATAAGTAAATGCACGAAGAATACCAAATGAAGTCAGAAATTGTTGAAATTTTGTGATGTGTCTTTGAATGGTGCATTTTGAACACGCAAAAAGTATGGAGTTCAAATAAGTTCAAAAAATGAAATCCCTTTGTAAGAGATGAGTTCTCGTTCGAAACCCTCATACTTCGAGAGAGATTGTCCGTTTTGTACACGAAGTGCATCCAGTTTTTGTCGTAGCCCTCTCAACTTTTTAACACACGCTATGTGGGTGAAATGATGATAGCATGCCAACTTAAAACATTTTCAGAGTTCATTTGTAGTGCTTTTCAATTTCAGGGTCAACTAGCTGAAATAAAAATAAGTAAATGCACGAAGAATACCAAATGAAGTCAGAAATTGTTGAAATTTTGTGATGTGTCTTTGAATGGTGCATTCTGAACACGCAAAAAGTATGGAGTTCAAATAAGTTCAAAAAAATGAAATCCCTTTGTAAGAGATGAGTTGTCGTTCGAAACCTTGATACTTCGAGAGAGATTGTCCGTTTTGTACACGAAGTGCATCCAGTTTTTGTCGTGGCCCTCTCAACTTTTTAACACATGCTATGTGGGTGAAATGATGATAGCATGCGAACTTTCAACATTTTCAGAGTTCATTTGTAGTGCTTTTCAATTTCAGGGTCAACTAGCTCAAATAAAAATAAGTAAATGCACGAAGAATACCAAATGAAGTCAGAAATTGTTGAAATTTTGTGATGTGCCTTTGAATGGTGCATTTTGAACACACAAAAAGTATGGAGTTCAAATAAGTTCAAAAAATGAAATCCCTTTGTAAGAGATGAGTTGTCGTTCGAAACCCTGATACTTCGAGAGAGATTGTCCGTTTTGTACGCGAAGTGCATCCAGTTTTTGTCGTAGCCCTCTCAAATTTTTAACACATGCTATGTGGGTGAAATGATGATAGCATGCCAACTTTCAACATTTTCAGAGTTCATTTGTAGTGCTTTTCAATTTCAGGGTCAACTAGCTCAAAAAAAAGTAAATGCACGAAGAATACAAAATGAAGTCACAAATTGTTGAAATTTTGTGATGTGCCTTTGAATGGTGCATTTTGAACACAAAAAAAGTATGGAGTTCAAATAAGTTCAAAAAAATGAAATCCCTTTGTAAGTGATGAGTTCTCGTTCCAAACCCTCATACTTCGAGAGAGATTGTCCGTTTTGTACACGAAGTGCATCCAGTTTTTGTCGTAGCCCTCTCAACTTTTTAACACATGCTATGCGGGTGAAATGATGATAGCATGCCAACTTTCAACATTTTCAGAGTTCATTTGTAGTGCTTTTCAATTTCAGGGTCAACTAGCTCAAAAAAATAAGTAAATGCACGAAGAATACCAAATGAAGTCAGAAATTGTTGAAATTTTGTGATGTGCCTTCGAATGGTGCATTTTGAACACGCAAAAAGTATGGAGTTCAAATAAGTTCAAAAAATGAAATCTCTTTGTAAGAGATGAGTTGTCGTTCGAAACCCTGATACTTCGAGAGAGATTGTCCGTTTTGTACACGAAGTGCATCCAGTTTTTGTCGTAGCCCTCTCAACTTTTTAACACATGCTATGTGGGTGAAATGATGATAGCATGCCAACTTTCAGCATTTTCAGAGTTCATTTGTAGTGCTTTTCAATTTCAGGGTCAACTAGCTCAAAAAAAATAAGTAAATGCACGAAGAATACCAAATGAAGTGAGAAATTGTTGAAATTTTGTGATGTGCCTTTGAATGGTGCATTTTGAACACACAAAAATTATGGAGTTCAAATAAGTTCAAAAAAATGAAATCCCTTTGTAAGAGATGAGTTCTCGTTCGGAACCCTGATACTTCGAGAGAGATTGTCCGTTTTGTACACGAAGTGCATCCAGTTTTTGTCGTAGCCCTCTCAAATTTTTAACACATGCTATGTGGGTGAAATGACAATAGCATGCCAACTTTCAACATTTTCAGAGTTCATTTGTAGTGCTTTTCAATTTCAGGGTCAACTAGCTCAAATAAAAATAAGTAAATGCACGAAGAATACCAAATGAAGTCAGAAATTGTTGAAATTTTGTGATGTGTCTTTGAATGGTGCATTTTGAACACGCAAAAAGTATGGAGTTCAAATAAGTTCAAAAAATGAAATCCCTTTGTAAGAGATGAGTTCTCGTTCGAAACCCTCATACTTCGAGAGAGATTGTCCGTTTTGTACACGAAGTGCATCCAGTTTTTGTCGTAGCCCTCTCAACTTTTTAACACATGCTATGTGGATGAAATGATGATAGCATGCCAACTTAAAACATTTTCAGAGTTCATTTGTAGTGCTTTTCAATTTCAGGGTCAACTAGCTCAAATAAAAATAAGTAAATGCACGAAGAATACCAAATGAAGTCAAAATTGTTGAAATTTTGTGATGTGCCTTCGAATGGTGCATTTTGAACACGCAAAAAGTATGGAGTTCAAATAAGTTCAAAAAAATGAAATCCCTTTGTAAGAGATGAGTTCTCGTTCGAAACCCTGATACTTCGAGAGAGATTGTCCGTTTTGTACACGAAGTGCATCCAGTTTTTGTCGTGGCCCTCTCAACTTTTTAACACATGCTATGTGGGTGAAATGATGATAGCATGCGAACTTTCAACATTTTCAGAGTTCATTTGTAGTGCTTTTCAATTTCAGGGTCAACTAGCTCAAATAAAAATAAGTAAATGCACGAAGAATACCAAATGAAGTCCGAAATTGTTGAAATTTTGTGATGTGCCTTTGAATGGTGCATTTTGAACACGCAAAAAGTATGGAGTTCAAATAAGTTCAAAAAAATGAAATCCCTTTGTAAGAGATGAGTTCTCGTTCGAAACCGTGATACTTCGAGAGAGATTGTCCGTTTTGTACGCGAAGTGCATCCAGTTTTTGTCGTAGCCCTCTCAAATTTTTAACACATGCTATGTGGGTGAAATGATGATAGCATGCCAACTTTCAACATTTTCACAGTTCATTTGTAGTGCTTTTCAATTTCACGGTCAACTAGCTCAAAAAAAAGTAAATGCACGAAGAATACAAAATGAAGTCACAAATTGTTGAAATTTTGTGATGTGCCTTTGAATGGTGCATTTTGAACACAAAAAAAGTATGGAGTTCAAATAAGTTCAGAAAAATGAAATCCCTTTGTAAGTGATGAGTTCTCGTTCGAAACCCTGATACTTCGAGAGAGATTGTCCGTTTTGTACACGAAGTGCATCCAGTTTTTGTCGTAGCCCTCTCAACTTTTTAACACATGCTATGTGGGTGAAATGATGATAGTATGCCAACTTTCAACATTTTCAGAGTTCATTTGTAGTGCTTTTCAATTTCAGGGTCAACTAGCTCCAAGAAAAAAGTTAATGCATGAAGAATAACAAATGAAGTCAGAAATTGTTGAAATTTTTTGATGTGCCTTTGAATGGTGCATTTTGAACACACAAAAAGTATGGAGTTCAAATAAGTTCAAAAAAATGAAATCCCTTTGTAAGAGATGAGTTCTCGTTCGAAACCCTGATACTTCGAGAGAGATTGTCCGTTTTGTACACGAAGTGCATCCAGTTTTTTTCGTAGCCCTCTCAACTTTTTAACACATGCTATGTGGGTGAAATGATGATAGCATGCGAACTTTCAACATTTTCAGAGTTCATTTGTAGTGCTTTTCAATTTCAGGGTCAACTAGCTCAAATAAAAATAAGTAAATGCACGAAGAATACCAAATGAAGTCAGAAATTGTTGAAATTTTGTGATGTGTCTTTGAATTGTGCATTTTGAAGACGCAAAAAGTATGGAGTTCAAATAAGTTCAAAAAATGATATCCCTTTGTAAGAGATGAGTTGTCGTTCGAAACCGTGATACTTCGAGAGAGATTGTCTGTTTTGTACACGAAGTGCATCCAGTTTTTGTTGAAGCCCTCTCAACTTTTTAACACATGCGATGTGGGTGAAATGATGATAGTATGCCAACTTTCAACATTTTCAGAGTTCATTTGTAGTGCTTTTCAATTTCAGGGTCAACTAGCTCAAAAAAAATTCAATGCACGAAGAATACCAAATGAAGTCAGAAATTGTTGAAATTTGGTGATGTGCCTTCGAATGGTGCATTTTGAACACACAAAAAGTATGGAGTTCAAATAAGTTCAAAAAAATGAAATCCCTTTGTAAGATATGAGTTGTCGTTCGAAACCCTGATACTTCGAGAGAGATTGTCCGTTGTGTACACGAAGTGCATCCAGTTTTTGTCGTAACCCTCTCAACTTTTTAACACATGCTATGTGGGTGAAATGATGATAGCATGCGAACTTTCAACATTTTCATAGTTCATTTGTAGTGCTTTTCAATTTCAGGGTCAACCAGGTCAAAAAAAAAATAAGTAAATGCACGAAGAATACCAAATGAAGTCAGAAATTGTTGAAATTTTGTGATGTGCCTTAGAATGGTGCATTTTGAACACATAAAAAGTATGGAGTTCAAATAAGTTCAAAAAAATGAAATCCCTTTGTAAGAGATGAGTTCTCGTTCGAAATCCCTTATTTATTCAATTTCAAACACTTTTCATTATCATAGTTTTGTCAAATTCTCAAATATGCAAAAAGAATTTTAATAAACATAGTTCTTAATTGAAAATAACAAAATAGTTATTTGTTTGGATTGTCAAAATAATTACTTTTGAAAATAGAAAATAGTTTTGAATTATTTATTCAATTTCAAACACTTTTCATTATCATAGTTTTGTCAAATTCTAAAATATGCAAAAAGAATTTTAATAAACATAGTTTTTAATTGAATATAACAAAATAGTTAATAGTTTGGATAGTCAAAATAATTACTTTTGAAAATAGAAAATAGTTTTGAATTATTTATTCAATTTCAAACACTTTTCATTATCATAGTTTTGTCAAATTCTCAAATATGCAAAAAGAATTTTAATAAACATAGTTTTTAATTGAAAATAACAAAATAGTTTATAGTTTGGATAGTCAAAATAATTACTTTTGAAAATGGAAAATAGTTTTGAATTATTTATTCAATTTCAAACACTTTTCATTATCATAGTTTTGTCAAATTCTCAAATATGCAAAAAGAATTTTAATAAACATAGTTTTTAATTGAAAATAACAAAATAGTTAATAGTTTGGATAGTCAAAATAATTACTTTTCAAAATAGAAAATAGTTTTGAATTATTTATTCAATTTCAAACACTTTTCATTATCATAGTTTTGTCAAATTCTCAAATATGCAAAAAGAATTTTAATAAACATAGTTTTTAATTGAAAATAACAAAATAGTTAATTTTGAAAATAGAAAAAAATTGAAATATATGAGGATTTGTAAAGAAAATTAAACCTAAATTCAAAGTGACCTCACTTTGAATTCAGGTTTAATTTTCTCCACAATTTCAAATATAGTTTCAATTTTTAAATTTGCAGTCAGTTTAGGCCCGTAAGCCTGCTTTAGAGAGGAGCTCGATGGAGATGCTGCGACGGGGCTTATAAACAAGTGTTAGTCCCCCTCGCTGGGCGAGGTGGGACTAAACTTATCGTGCAGCCGAGGAGAGGCTTTAGTCCCGGGTGGAGCCACGACCCGGGACTAAAGCCCCTCGCGTGCCGCCTGCCGAGCACGTGCTTTAGTCCCGGGTCGTGGCTCCATCCGGGACTAAAGACCCCCTTTAGTCCCGGTTGGAGCCCCGCACCGAGACTAAAGGCCCCTGCTTCCCGCCTTTTGGTCTGCCGAAAAAGGGCCTTCAGTCCCGGGTCGTGGCTCCACCCGGGACTAAAGGGGGTCTTTAGTCCCGGTTCGAGCCCCAAACCGGGACTAAAGATCCACCTATATAAGCGGGAGTTAGAAAATTTCCAACCCAAATCGCATTTCGTTCTCTTCTTCTTCCTCGTTCTCTTCTTCTTCCTCGTTCTCCTGCCCGGCGCGGCACACCGACGAACTCGACGACGCCGTCGGGCTGCCCGCCGTCCTCCTCGCCGCCGCCTGCCGTCCTCCTCGCCGCGCGCCGTCGTCCTCCTCGCCGCCGTCGACGCCTCCGGCCGGTAAGCCCCCCGTCCCCTCCTCCCCAACACTCCGGTCGGTAGAAGAAAAGAAGAAAAAGGAGAAGAAAAGAAGAAAAAGGAGAAGAAAAGAAGAAAAAGGGAAGAAAGGAAGAAAGAGGAGAAGAAAGGAAGAAAAAGGAGAAGAAAAGAAGAAAAAGGAGAAGAAAGGGAGAAAAAGGAGAAGAAAGGAAGAAAAAGGAGAAGAAAGGAAGAAAAAGGAGAAGAAAGGAAGAAAAAGGAGAAGAAAGGAAGAAAAAGTAGAAGAAAAGAAGAAAAAGGAGAAGAAAAGAAGAAAAAGGAGAAGAAAAGAAGAAAAAGGGAAGAACAGAAGAAAAAGAAAAAGATTTTTTTTGTCATTTAATTCCTATTGTTATTAGGTTTGTGCTAGATTATTAGGGTTAGTAATATTTAGAATTACGTTAGGGTTACAAGAAGAAGAAATATGAACAAAAATAAGAAAATAAGATTAGGAAAAAGGAAAATAAGAAGAGGAGGAGAAGAAAAGAAGAAAACGGAGAATAAGAAGAGGAGGAGAGGAGAAGAAGAGGAAAAATAGAAGAAGAGGAGAAGTAGAAGAAGAGAAGTTGAAGAAGAAGCGGAGAAGAAAATAAGAAAGAAGAAGAAGAAGACATTTCTACGCATATAGATGCTTAATTAGTGTTTCTTAGATTATTGCTTAATTTTGCTATTGTATATGCTTAAGTGTTAATAGTTTAATTTTGCTATTGTATATGCTTAAGTGTTAATAGTTTATTTTTAGCAAGAAAATTAATAGAACTAGTTTATTTTTTAGTTCATTTTACGATGCCTATCCCGCATCCTCGTCGTCGACTCGGCGGAGGACACCTGCTTGATCAGAGGGGCCATGTCCGAGCTCCGCCCGGCTGGTATTGGGAGGTGCTACCTTCCGGGGGGCGTAGGTTGGTGAGGAGCCAGCCCGTTGTTGACCCGATCCTTGTTTGGTGGCGGTCGCGTGGGCCAGTGACGGTGCCGAGGCTTCTGGACACCACGGAGGTGGTACGTCACCGTGTCAGCGAGGAGGATGAGCACGTCCGTCGCTACATGGTTGCGTTGGAGGGCAGGTTTGAGCATACCTGGCAGGTTCTTCGGGGATCTCACTGGAGCTATGATCCTGTGATGGTTCCTTCTCTTTGGGTGTCCACCGCCCGAGACGATACCCGTCGGGCGCTACGGTTCTAGCTGTATCAGTGATGCTATATGTATGATAGTATTCGAGGAGTATTAGTGATAATATTCGACGATGTATGGACAAAAGAGATGATGTAGTTTTGCTTATAATTGAATGCATGCTAATTTGAATACTACTTTATTTTACGATTTGGTTTTGCTTATTGAATGCTCAAATTGGAAAAGTACTCCTACTTTGAATACTATGCAGAAATCTAGGAGTCCCGGGTGGAGCCACGACCCGTGACTAAAGTTGTTTTGGAACGGAGTTCCTGATAGAATAATTCTTTTTTGGTACAAAGTTCAACAAAGTCCTTTGACACTAGACAATGTGACATATAGAAGGGTAGATGAGATCAGGAAAAATAGGATCATTTTCTACACATCTAGAATGTCGCCATTTTGTTAAATCCTTAAAGGTTAAGAGAATCCGTTAGACATATTTTAGAGTTTAGGTTCTAGCCAAGACCCGGGACTAAAGGTCCTCCTATATAAAACGACACTTCGAAGTTTCCAACCCCTCTTATATAGTTTGTTAGTTTATTAGTTAATCAAATGTCCGTTGTTTGCAGAACTATGGATCCACATATCAGGAACCTTGAAGAGGAAGAACTTCTCGAAGATATAATCAAAGACGGCCCCGACGTTGAACCAGCTGAATCTCCGTCGTCATATCTAAACCCCTCCGGATATGGAATGGAGGTCGACTGAAACGAAGATGAAGCCGATGGGGCAGGAGATAGGTCCAATGACGGAGAAGGTGATAGCTCCACTGATGGAGAAGCCGGTGAAGAAATAATAAAGTCCGGCGAGGTATACATATGAAGTTCGACAATCACTTGTAATATGTGAAAAATATTGGAGATAGCTCTATATTGTATACATATACATTCATTTGACGAATGTTTCTCCCTCTTAGGCCTCCACATCGAGCAAAGCTATGAAACGAGGCCCGACTAGAAAGTTGGATGCACGTACGCATTACACCTTTGAGGTGATATTGCCTACGGGCGAACCCAAGCTTCCTAAGAATGCTGCTGACACATTCAAGAAGCAATGCGGAGTTCTCGTTAGGGATCACGTCCCGATCAGCATTCGGGAGTGGAACAAGCGCAAAGGGGCAACCGATAGTGACTATGTCGCCGAAAGGTACAAAGGTAATCTTTGGAATAATCTCATGTCACATTTCAACCTGCCAGAATGTGAGAATGAAGACGCCGCAGACAAACTGAGGGCCAAAGTCAAGTAGTGGACTCTAAAGAAGATGGCCGAACTGTTCCGTAGCTGGAAGAAGAAGCTATGGAAAAACTATCTGAGGACAAAGAAAGTGCCAGTATTCGAGGGGTATCTAGCCAAGCAGGCAAATCACTGGAAGGCATTTCAAGAGTACAAGGAGTCAGAAGATGCCCACGCATTATCAGAAAAGAACAAGATAAATGCCGACAAGAAGAAATATCACCACAAGCTGGGGCCAGGGGGCTATGAGACTGCCATCCCAAAGTGGGATAAGAAAGAGCAAGATCTGCTAGCTAAAGGCATAATACCTGAACCACTCCGTGATGAGTGGGAATTGAGAGCAAGAAATTGGTTCCTTGCGCATGGTGGTTCGTACGACAAAGAAACAGGGGACCTCATTTGCAGTGACGGTCTTAGGATACCCAGGGAGAATTGGAAAAAGATAGTGAAAGAAATTAAGGAGGGAAAAAGAAAGTTCACTTCAGATAGAGAGAAAGATTTGCTCACACTGGTCCTCGGCAATGACGAACATGGAGGACGAACGCGAGGCTTCGGTCCTTCTTACCCGTGGTGGCTTGGGTTTGCCAGAGACCAAGACACTTACAGAAGCCGAGCGAAAGCAAAGAAGCGGCAGCACGATGAGGAGAATGACAAGTTCAACCAGTTGCTTGCCAGGATTAACGAGCAACAGAAGCAGATTGATGAGCTTAGAGGAGTAGCGCGCCAGGAAGATCCTGCACTTGATATTACCGGCGCCCCATCTAAGCGGAAAGCAGCATGGCTGAATCTGAGGCCCCGTCTGACGATGCACGAAGAATGATAGAGGGCGGTCCCGGCTACCCCGTGGATGGAATCAAGGAGTCAACATCATGTGAACTCCATCAGAAATTCAAGAACATATCCATGAAGGTGGCCGTCGGACAGGCTTTACCTTATGGCCCTGATGCACGCTGGCATGGCCGTGAGATTCCAGCTGGCTTTGCTAAAGTTGGGGTGGATGAAATCATGGCGGGGTTTCATGATATGGAGCTCGACATAGCTGGACCCTAAGATGAGAGGACACTCGGAGAAGTACTGGGTGGAGTCATCCTATGGGACAAGAACTACATCAAGCTTCCACGCTCGGCCCCAAGGACAACACCGCCTCTGAGTCATCGCAGGTCACCTACACCTCCATTACCTCCAAGCCCTCCACATGACGTCGGCCAGCACAACACGAGTCCATCTCGATCACCGCCGCCGGACTTGGGTAGTCCGTCTCCGCCGCCGCCAGCTCCGGATACTAAGCGGAAGCGTGCCAGCAAGAACGCTTCGCCGATGATTTCTAAGCGACGGAGCCCCCCAAAGCGCAAATTGTCGCCCCTCCCAAAGATACCTCATGTTAATCTTCCTATCAGACCTTATGATCGTACCCCCGAGGAAAACGACAGGTGTCGGGACCCCGATCCTAAGCCATAGGAATCCAGCCTGTAACACATCGCATCCCTTTGCGGTCTCACGCACGGTTAACTCCACGGCTGCAGCCTTACCTTAGCCGGGACCGTTTGCGTCTTTTGACTCACGTATGCAATAGTGTCGCTAGCATTCCAATGTCAAAGAACCCGGATCGACATGTCTAGTCATAAACCAAAGTGGCAGTACCGCACAAGGACAGGCATACATGACCCAACAAAGCAGGTGTCGGTCACCAGCGAGTGTAGACGAGTCGTAGCAACCTACAAGGACTCCATTACATCGCGTGACATTTCCCCAAAGGGGACAGACACAGCAGCTAAGAAGGACACATGCCGGTCAACCAATGTGTCTGGAGCAGTAGCGAACTACCAAGGCTCGTTGGATCACAAAGGGGCATTTCCTTGTAAGGAGTGCTACTAAAGTTCACGACTAGGTAATCGAACCCCATACATATCAAGTACGACACACGTATGCATGGCATACCGATATGTATAGATACATCGATGGCATCACAACATAACCATAAACATACAAGCTTTATTTAAGAGACTCGGAAAAGCCACACACATAATATTACACATTAAGGGTCTCAAGACCCATAATAGCAGTCATTCAGTTACAAGCCAGCGGAAGAGTTTAAACTGTCTGAGTACAGACAGGGCAACTAGAAGGCACATGGCCTGACTATACTACAGACCCAACATAGGGCCAGATCGTAGCTGGGACACCAGCTACTCGCCGTCGTCGATGTCTACAAAGAACCCTCCATTAGGGTCATTAGCAACCTCTGCAACATTTATTAAACAAACATGAGTACGAAGGTACTCAGCAAGACTTTAGGATAACTAACTACTCATGCAAGGTATCAAAAGGGTTCAACTAACGTGGC
Source organism: Hordeum vulgare subsp. vulgare (assembly GCF_904849725.1). Classification (NCBI taxonomy): domain Eukaryota; kingdom Viridiplantae; phylum Streptophyta; class Magnoliopsida; order Poales; family Poaceae; genus Hordeum; species Hordeum vulgare. The sequence continues at coordinate 83,809,848 of NC_058520.1, forward strand.
AAAAGCAGTTGAAGCATTTGATCCTAATGCAATAAATAAGTGCAGGAGCAAGAACATGGGATTTATCGGGATGATCAAAATGGTTTCTTGCCTTGTTGCTCAGAGGAGGGACAATATCCGTCAGACGGATATTCGGTGGAATCCGGGGGTGCGGAGCCTACCGAGATGAAGGGCAACAATCAATAACAATCATATGCAAACAAGATGATGCATGAGCATGGCATGAGAATGCAAGGTGGTATACTAATAAAGTCAACATGTATTAGGTTTGAAGTTGATTTGAATCACATTCAAATATCAATTCAAACGAGGTATTCTCGGATACCGATTTAATTGATTCGACCTGATGCTCAGATCAACTTGATGCTAGCATGCATGAGATGTCATGTTAAGGTACTGGTTTGTTATTAGAACAATGTTTGATCATGTCATTCATAATGAAATTTGAATATTTTCCAAATTCCATTTATAAAGTATTTATAAGAATTGACTTATTCATTAATCTACATGTTTGGGTTCTGTAACTTTTTCTAACATGATTGAAAATAGCATTTTCAGATTCCTTGAATTTTTCTGATACTTTTTCATATATAAATTATTTTCATTGGAGTTACAGATTAATTTCTATGAATTTTTGAAGTTTTAAACATTTCTGGAATTATTTTTATACTGGAAAATACTTTTACTGCAACAGCATGACATCAGCAGGTCCAACTGGCCGTTGAAAGTCAAACCTGACCAGTGGGACCCACTGGTCAGTGTCTCTGGTCAATTTTAGATTAGGATTAATCTTATTTAGTTAATTAAACTCACTGGACCCACATGGCAGTGTCTTATTAATTTATCTGATTTATTTTTATTATTCTAAACTGTCCAGAGGCTGGCCCCACCCGTCAGTGGCTCAGGCCAGCTGAGATCCACCGGCGGCGAGGTCGTCCTTGCCGGCGGGGAGCCTCCGGCGACCACCAGAACGTCGGGGGGGCTCGGAAATGGCGCACAGAGGGCCAAACTCGGCGCGGAGAGCACCAGAGGAACGGCCACTCGATGGCGCGCACGATGGGACAAGCCCTAGGGGCTGGGGTGGCCAGAATCAACGCCGGTGACGATCTTGGCGGCGACCAAGTTCGGCCATCGTCGAAGCCATCGAATACGGGGTCAAAACGCTCGGGGCTGGGCACCTAACGCATCTACATGACTTCCTGAGGCTGTTGGTAGCCTCAGACGGACCAACACTTCACCGGAGGGCTACCGGCGACGAGCTGCAGCGGCGGTCCTCGTCGGGCTCCGATGGAACTAAGCCTAGAGGAGGGGATCGACGGGGAGAGCTTAGGGGAAATGACCGCATGCTCACGGGGAGTGCAGAGCAGGGCTTAGACGGCTCGGGGAAGGGCTGAGGGCGACGAATCAAGCAGAGCTTGCCGGCGGCCAAAGGTTGAAAACGACGGTGCCGTGGGTGTTGCAGGGCTCGGGGAGGCTTCGGCTTCTGCAGGGAGGACCAGATCGACGAGGCGGAGCTAACGGCGCACTCACAGAGGAGATCCTATGGCTAGGGGCACGGGCAGCTCGAGATTTGCTTGGGCTCCAATGGCGGCAGAAGGAGGGAGGAGAGATCCGAGAGGAGGGGGGATCTGGCGCTGGGAATGGATAGGGTCGGCCACGGGGAGCTTATCCCCGTGCTTGCCAGCGCGAAACGGCGGCCAGGCAGCCAGGGAGCTGCGTGGAGGCGCACGGCGACGTGGCGGCCACCTCCTGCTCCTACTGGCGAGGAGGGAGACAACAGGAGGAGCTGGGCTGGGCCGGCTAGGCGACAGGTAAGGTTTTCCTTTTTTTCTGTTTTGTTTCTGTTTTAAATACTGAAATTGATTTACTAATTATTTCAGCTCCCAAATAAATTGTAAAAGCTATGTTAAGCACCCTAGAATATTTGTTGGAATATTTCCACCCATTTCCAGAGTTTTCAACATTTTTGAAAATTTAAAGTTTCTGATTTCAAATTTAAAACTTGAAACCAATAGCTTTTTGCATTTATTTAAAATGCTTCAAGTGTCAAGAAAACGGTTTGCTTCATTGCTCATTTACTTTCATGATTTATCAGAAAGTTTGAACTTTTCTTGAGGCCATTTTGGGTTCATTGATTTTAACTAGTTTTGAGATTTCCTTTATTTGAAGAAGTGGCTAGGGTTTGAGTTTTTCCTTCACCTCTTTCTTTGTTCTTGCTGAAAATTCATAGATGCAATGCAAAGAAGACATGAGCACAAGCTAACTTGCTTATGGTGTCAGGGATGTGACAACTCACCCTCACTCAAAGGAATCTCGTCCCGAGATTTAGAAGTCGTCGGGAATAACGCAGGATACTCAACTCGGAGACGATCCTCTCTTCCCCAAGTTGCCTCCTTTTCAGAATGATTTGACCATTGAACTTTAAGAAACTTGAGGTTTCGACGTCGAGTGGTACGCTCAGCTTCATCAAGAATACGCACGGGGTATTCTCGGTATGAAAGGTTATCTTGGAGATCAAGCGTTTTGTGGTCCACTTCACGGATAGGATCCGAAAAGCAACGCCTGAGTTGCGAGACGTGGAAAACATCATGAACCTTGGAAAGATGTGGAGGAAGTTCCAACTGGTAGGCAACTTCTCCTCGTTTGGCAAGAATGTGAAAAGGACCAATGTAACGAGGAGCCAACTTGCCCTTGATACCGAATCGATGGGTACCCTTCAAAGGTGTAACCCGAAGGTAAGCCTTCTCGTCAACTTCAAAGGTCACAGCTTAATGATGACGATCATATTGGCTCTTTTGACGAGACTGGGCTGTTTTCAACTTTTCACGAATGATGCGAACCTGCTCTTCTACATCCTGGATCATATCCGGGCCAAAGAGTTGCCTCTCTCCGGTTTCTGACCAATTAAGAGGTGTTCGACATCTTCGTCCATAGAGAACTTCAAAAGGGGCTTTGCCCAAGCTTGATTGATAACTATTGTTATAAGCGAATTCGGCGAATGGAAGACACTTCTCCCAATTCATACCGAACGATATAACACAAGCTCGGAGCATATCTTCTAGGATTTGATTCACTCTTTCTACTTGACCACTTGATTGGGGATGGAAAGCAGTGCTAAAACATAAGTGAGTCCCCATGCCATTCTGAAAACTTTCCCAGAAGCGAGAAGTAAAGATACTTCCACGGTCCGAGTTAATCTCCAGGGGAACACCATGAAGAGACACTATTCGGGAGATATATAACTCTGCTAGCTGGCTAGCTATTATACTCTCACGAACAGGAAGAAAATGAGCCACTTTAGAAAGACGGTCAATGACCACAAAGATAGCATTATTTCCTTTCTTGGTCTTGGGAAATCCGGTAATGAAATCCATGCTAACTTTATCCCATTTCCATTCAGGAATAGCTAGAGGTTGAAGGGTGCCAGCAGGCCTTTGATGTTCTGCCTTAACTCGACGACAAACGTCGCAGTTAGCAACGAACTCAGCAATTTCTCTCTTCATCCTAGCCCACCAGAACCTCTGGCGTAGGTCCTGATACATCTTAGTACTACCGGGATGAATGGTGGGAGGAGAGTCATGAGCCTCCTTAAGGATCAATTGCTGCAGACGTTTTCTCTTGGGAACCACTAAACGGTTCTGAAAGAACACAACACCTTTCTCATTGATGGAGAAATCCCTAGCGTTGCCGCTAGCGATATTCTCCTTGATCCGGGATATACCCTTATCATAGGCCTGCACGGCTATGATTTGATCCCTAAGAGTAGGCTTCGCCACCAGGGTAGAAAGGAATCCTTGAGGAACAATATGAAGATTCAACTTCCGAAAGTCCTCATGGAGATGTGGTTGACCTTGTTGTAGCATCAAATTGTTACAATAAGATTTATGACTTAGTGCATCGGCCATAACATTGGCCTTCCCCGGGCTGTAAGTTATCCCTAAGTCGTAATCCGAGATCAATTCAACCCACCGTCTTTGCCTGAGATTCAAATCCGGCTGGGTGAAGATATATTTCAGACTTTGGTGATGAGTGAATATTTCGCAACGATTACCCAGAAGGTAATGTCGCCAGGTTTTTAGTGCATGGACCACAGCTGCAAGCTCAAGGTGATGTGTGGGATAATTATCCTCATGTGGACGCAACTGTCGAGATGCGTATGCGATCACATGACGATCTTGCATGAGAATGCAACCTAATCCTTGTCGCGAGGCGTCGCAATAGATAACAAAGTCCTTAGAAAAATCTGGTGGTAGCAACACAGGTACGGAAGTCAGGCGTCTTTTTAGTTCCTGAAAACTATGCTCGCACTGTGGTGTCCACTCGAACTTTTTATCTTTCTTGAGGAGTTCAGTTAGAGGCTTTGCAACCTTGGAGAAATTCTCGACAAAACGGCGACAATAGCTCGCTAGACCAAGAAAACTCCTAACTTGCTTAACCGATTCAGGTTGAGTCCAATCAAGGACATCTTGAACTCTCTCGGGATTGACAGCAATACCCTTACCAGAGATTACGTGTCCTAGATAGGTCACTTCTGGTAACCAGAATTCACATTTTGAAAACTTGGCATAAAGGCGATGCTCTCGAAGTTTCATCAATACCAGCCTTAGATGCTCGGCATGTTCTTGTTCATTCTTCGAGTAGATGAGAATATCATCGAGGTATACCACGACGAATTTATCCAAATACTCCATGAAGATTGAATTCATCAGACGAGAGAAGGTGGCTGGGGCATTGGTTAACCCGAAGGACATGACGGTGTACTCGTATTGGCCCTAACGAGTAACAAAAGCCGTTTTTGGAATGTCCCCGTTCTTGATCTTGATTTGATGGTATCCCAACCTCAAATCCATTTTGGAAAAGACTGAGGATCCAACGAGCTGATCATATAGATCGTTGATCCTGGGGAGCGGATACTTGTTCTTTATGGTGACCAGATTAACTGGTCGGTAATCTACAACCATCCGATCCGTTCCGTCTTTCTTCTTGACGAAGAGGACGGCGCAAGCCCAAGGAGAAGAGCTAGGACGAATGAAACCTTTATTCAAGGCCTCATCTAGTTGCTTCTTAAGTTCGGCTAGCTCCAGGGGTGCCATCTTATAAGGTCTTCTGGCTATTGGGACAGTTCCCGGAACAAGATCTATCACGAACTCTACATCTCTGTCAGGTGGAATTCCTGGCAGTTCCTCTGGGAAAACATCCAGGAAGTCACGGACTACCGGAATGTCTTCAAGTTCCGGAAGAGGGTTGGCATTTAGGGAATAGAGTTGGCATTTGGCAACTCGAGTGGAGACATTTACTATCTCACCCGAGGGATGGGTAAGCTGGACATTTCTAGAATGGGTATCAATCTTGGCATAGTGAGCTGACATCCAGTCCATGCCCAAGATGATATTAATATCCGAAGATTTCAAGGCTATCAATGAGGCTAGAAAAACTAGCCTGTCTACCAGAATTCCATTGTCATAGGTTATCCTAGAGGTTTGCCATTTACTACCAGGAGTTTGGACAACCAATGGAATTGACATATCACAAAAAGACATGTTATGCAACTGTGCATAACTTTCTGAAATGAAGGAATGAGAAGACCCAGTGTCAAAGAGAACGGACGCTGGGTGATGATTAACAAGAAGCATACCCAGCATGACGTCGGGATCCTCTGCAGCTTCTTCTGCTGACACATAGTTCACACGGCCATGTGCAGGAGTTGGCTTCACATAGTAGGCTTTGCCCGACTTGGCTTGCCCGACGGACTTTCCGGGTTGCTTGGCACCCACATTCTGGGGACACTCACGGGAATAGTGCCCTGGTTCTCCACACTTGTAGCATATCACCTGGTTGGCACGTGGCGCAGCATTGCTAGCTGGACCACCATAAGCTTTTGCTGGAGGGTTGGCCTAATTCGTCTGAGGCACCACGTAGGATGGCCTCGGAGTGTATCTTGGTGGCAGAGAACTGTTCGAAACCACAGCCTGCGTTTGGGAAACGCGGAACCAGAAGACGAGTGAAAGTCACGGGAGTGCTTCCTTGTGGCTTCGAAATCAGTATGACCAGTCTCGGCACTGATCGCTTTGTTGACCAGGGCTTGAAAGCTTACACACTCGTGGAGGCGCAGATCACGACGGAGCTCAGGGCTCAGGCCCTTTCGGAACCTTGCTTGCTTCTTGGCGTCAGTAGGCACATCCTCTGTTGCATAGCGGGCGAGATTACCGAACTCGCGGCTATAGGCATCCACAGTCAACTTGCCCTGAGTGAAGGCACAGAACTCCTCTCTCTTTCTGTCCATCAGACCCTCTGGAATATGGTGCAGACGAAAGGCTGCACTGAAGTCTGCCCATGTGGCTACTGGTTCAGCGGGACGCATTGCTTCAAAATTCTCCCACCACAGATTGGCGGGTCCTTCCAGGAAATACGCCGCAAAGGTCACCTTGTCGGCCTCAGACACATTCGCAGAGCGAATCTTGCGTGAGATGCTGCACAGCCAGTCATCAGCGTCGAGGGGATCGACGGAATGATGAAACTTTGGAGGATTCAGCTTCACAAAGTCGTTGAGGGACACTGCAGCATTCCTAGGTTGACGAGCCGTATTCTGCTCAATACGCTCTAGCAGTCGGTTGGTCTCCCTTTTGTTTCTCTCTGCCTCAAGCATCACTTCCGCCAGAGAGGGCGGGTGAGGCAGGTCTTCCTGCGACGCTTGACTACCCTCGCCTTGCTCATGACCAGGGGCACGGTTCAACCTAGTGAACAACATCCTGACAAACAAGCTCACAGCTTAGACCAATATCATATCAATACTAGCTATGGATTAAGAATGTATTGAACACACGGAATGCGGAAATGAATATCCGAACAACATGGTAACAAGCAACTGCTATATATACACCATGGTTCATACACACCCTTACATAGTTCAGTACAACCTTAACCGGGGAGCAACTACTGAAATTATGAAACTACTCATCAGAGGCTTACAAGCTTCCTATACATTATTTATCTAGGCCTCCGGAATTCATTTCACATTACACGCATACTTCACAAGTCACGCAGGACTGTGAACGTACGGCTACTACCATACTATCCTTCCGCTCACAGCTCAGGCATCCGCATAGAACATCTCATAGAGATTACCTCCATGACCTGGAAGCTCAACCTGCGGATCAGGAAACACTCTAGCCTGAGATCCCTGGGATCCATAAGGACACGGATGTGGCCTTGGTCCCCTGACTGGTGGTAAGAGGGGTCCCCGAAGAGGTGTGACTCCTCCTATAGTTGGCCAGTCAACATGAGCTGGAAGATGGGTCCTAACAGGGTTCAGCATCTCCATCTCTCCGTACCCTGTCTGGACTACCGGTGCCAGCTGTGTCAAAGCCGTCCACAGACGGGCACGGGTAGCATAAAGCTCCATGCGGAGAGCACGAGCATCCCTGTCTCTGTTCTCTAGCATCTCAACAGTGGACTGCAGTAGTGGATCCTCCATAGAAGAATCAAAATAGACTCCACTGAGGTATCCCTCTTCACCAGGCTGAGAGGCCGGAACATAGCAGAACTCTGAATTCTGCAGCAGTGCATGTCTCGCTCTCATAATGGTCAGCATTGAATAGGCAGCATCCTGTACTGCCATGTCAACGGTGACCCCCAACCCATAGGACCAATGGATTGGCTTCTCAGCTCCAGGGTAGTCTGGAAATACCCTAACAGTGCAGATGTACTGGCTCTGGTTAAAGTCTCGGTACTGTTCCTCCACTGTGTACTCGGGGTACCAGCGGTAACCGCACACCGACATCACCCTGACCAGCATGGCCGTATGACCCGGTACATCAATGCACCTAGTCAGAGGTACCACCTGACGAGAAGGACGGCTAGGCATCTGTAAATAGAGAGTAATGCAAAAGCATTAGAGCTCCGAATAAAAAATTGGGCAGCATAACGACTGTAAATGCTCAAAAACAAATTTTGAGACAACCCAAAATGGAATAGCGTAACCACTCAACTATCAAGTTCAATTCTATGATCATCAAACTCACTTCCCCTTTTCCTAGGAATGAAAGAAACCCAAATATCTCTTGACCTGTAGTCCTAAAATCTACCGATCAGAAACACGAGCCTAGAAGAAGATGAGTAACCTAGTCCTTAATTCCCGCAGAAAAGACGAGGATGACCAGAATAGAATAACTTGAGAAGAGAACAAGAGTCTTACGTTCCCTTCCACAAACAATTCCCTTATATATAACTAAAGCAATTCTAGACTCAACTTCGACCAGTTTGGCTTAGTAATCCTACAGTCAGTCAGGCTCTGATACCAACGCTGTCGGGACCCCGATCCTAAGCCATAGGAATCCAGCCTGTAACACATCGCATCCCTTTGCGGTCTCACGCACGGTTAACTCCACGGCTGCAGCCTTACCTTAGCCAGGACCGTTTGCGTCTTTTGACTCACGTATGCAATAGTGTCGCTAGCATTCCAATGTCAAAGAACCCGGATCGACATGTCTAGTCATAAACCAAAGTGGCAGTACCGCACAAGGACAGGCATACATGACCCAACAAAGCAGGTGTCGATCACCACCGAGTGTAGACGAGTCATAGCAAGCTACAAGGACTCCATTACATCGCGTGACATTTCCCCAAAGGGGACAAACACAGCAGCTAAGAAGGACACATGTCGGTCAACCAATGTGTCCGGAGCAGTAGCGAACTACCAAGGCTCGTTGGATCACAAAGGCGCAATTCCTTGTAAGGAGTGCTACTAAAGTTCACGACTAGGTAATCGAACCCCATACATATCAAGTACGACCCACGTACGCATGGCATACCGATATGTATAGATACATCGATGGCATCACAACATAACCATAAACATACAAGCTTTATTTAAGAGGCTCGGAAAAGCCACACACATAATATTACACATTAAGGGTCTCACGACCCATAATAGCAGTCATTCAGTTACAAGCCAGCGGAAGAGTTTAAACTGTCTGAGTACAGACAGGGCAACTAGAAGGCACATGGCCTGACTATACTACAGACCCAACATAGGGCCAGATCGTAGCTGGGACACCAGCTACTCGTCGCCGTCGATGTCTACGAAGAACCCTCCATTAGGGTCATTAGCAACCTCTGCAACATTTATTAAGCAAACATGAGTACGAAGGTACTCAGCAAGACTTTAGGATAACTAACTACTCATGCAAGGTATCAAAAGGGTATTGTGGGGTTTCATGCGGAAAGCCAGCATTTGACTCGTGGCTAGACAACTTGCATTTTTAAATAATTTTGACAACTTGATTTCTCGCACACGAGTCCACTAACACCACAACAATACACCATCGTGGAATCATTCCGTCTCCATATGGAAATGTCGTCCACGACACTCACGCTTATCTTGACAATTTTATGAGTAGCCATTGAAGTTATCTATGAACAACATATGTCTCCAAGTAGTCCATATCCGCGGACGCGGCTATTCGAATAGATCATAACCCTGCAGGGGTGTACTTCGTCACACACGCTCTCGCCACTTATCGCCATGTGCACGTCATGCACCTCGGCAACCTTCAAGCGGAAGCCCGGTGAGGGAGTCGGCCACGACCGTTAACCACACTAGTACCTAGTCCAGGTTTATCGCCTATCTGAGAGTAACCCGTACGGAAGTCCGGCCGGGGTTTCCGCCACGGCCTCAAACGATGTGCGCAGGGTTCCCAAGCCCACCATCCGGGTGCCACTTGGTACACCGTGCCACTGCCTACCGCATCACGGCCCACCTCTCAGGTCAGCACCATGCACGGCCTCTAGCATGACTATAAACACCAGAAACTACTTGCAACTCCTGGACCGAGTATTAAGCGATTAATAAGTCGAGAGGGTCAATTAAGTATCCCAACGTGTGGTAGTATCTAGTCTTGGATTACATACACGGAACTCAGTTCCTAAGGACGATTCCAATGAAACAACCCGCCATGTACTCCTACATAGCCTTTCACCGGTACCTTTACCAAATCAGGTTCAACACACAACCTTTGCTTACCGAACACATTCTCACAATTCTGTTCATCTCCCAGATGACAGACCATACCCAACTCTAAGCATAGCATGCATAGCAGGATAAGGCACAACATAGCTCAAGCAACTACCAGGTATGCTAGGTTGCAAGGTTCGGCTATTTACTGTGACAAGGTTAGGTCATGCAAAGGAAGTGGGTTCAACTAACGTGGCAAAAGCAGTTGAAGCATTTGATCCTAATGCAATAAATAAGTGCAGGAGCAAGAACATGGGATTTATCGGGATGATCAAAATGGTTGCTTGCCTTGTTGCTCAGAGGAGGGACAATATCCGTCAGACGGATATTCGGTGGAATCCGGGGGTGCGGAGCCTACCGAGATGAAGGGCAACAATCAATAACAATCATATGCAAACAAGATGATGCATGAGCATGGCATGAGAATGCAAGGTGGTATACTAATAAAGTCAACATGTATTAGGTCTGAAGTTGATTTGAATCACATTCAAATATCAATTCAAACGAGGTATTCTCGGATACCGATTTAATTGATTCGACCTGATGCTCAGATCAACTTGATGCTAGCATGCATGAGATGTCATGTTAAGGTACTGGTTTGTTATTAGAACAATGTTTGATCATGTCATTCATAATGAAATTTGAATATTTTCCAAATTCCATTTATAAAGTATTTATAAGAATTGACTTATTCATTAATCTACATGTTTGGGTTCTGTAACTTTTTCAAACATGATTGAAAATAGCATTTTCAGATTCCTTGAATTTTTCTGATACTTTTTCATATATAAATTATTTTCATTGGAGTTACAGATTAATTTCTATGAATTTTTGAAGTTTTAAACATTTCTGGAATTATTTTTATACTGGAAAATACTTTTACTGCATCAGCATGACATCAGCAGGTCCAACTGGCCGTTGAAAGTCAAACCTGACCAGTGGGACCCATTGGTCAGTGTCTCTGGTCAATTTTAGATTAGGATTAATCTTATTTAGTTAATTAAACTCACTGGACCCACATGGCAGTGTCTTATTAATTTATCTGATTTATTTTTATTATTCTAAACTGTCCAGAGGCTGGCCCCACCCGTCAGTGGCTCACGCCAGCTGAGATCCACCGGCGACGAGGTCGTCCTCGCCGGCGGGGAGCCTCCGGCGACCACCAGAACGTCGGGGGGGCTCGGAAATGGCGCACAGAGGGCCAAACTCGGCGCGGAGAGCACCAGAGGAATGGCCACTCGATGGCGCGCACGATGGGACAAGCCCTAGGGGCTGAGGTGGCCGGAATCAACGCCGGCGACGAGCTTGGCGGCGAACAAGTTCGTCCATCATCGAAGCCATCGAATACGGGGTCAAAACGCTCGGGGCTGGGCACCTAACGCATCTACATGACGTCCTGAGGCTGTTGGTAGCCTCAGACGGACCAGCACTTCACCGGAGGGCTACCGGCGACGAGCTGCAGCGGCGGTCCTCGTCGGGCTCCGATGGAACTAAACCTAGAGGAGGGGATCGACGGGGAGAGCTTAGGGGAAATGACCGCATGCTCATGGGGAGTGCAGAGCAGGGCTTAGACGGCTCGGGGAAGGGCTGAGGGCGACGAATCGAGCAGAGCTCGCCGGCGGCCGAAGGTTGAAGACGACGGTGCCGTGGGCGTTGTAGGGCTCAGGGAGGCTTCGGCTTCTGCAGGGAGGACCAGATCGACGAGGCGGAGCTAACGGCGCACTCAGAGAGGGGATCCTATGGCTAGGGGCACGGGCAGCTCGAGCTTTGCTCGGGCTCCAATCGGCAGAAGGAGGGAGGAGAGATCCGAGAGGAGGGGGGGATCTGGCGCTGGGAATGGATAGGGTCGGCCACGGGGAGCTTATCCCCGTGCTTGCCAGCGCGAAACGGCGGCCAGGCAGCCAGGGAGCTGCGTGGAGGCGCGCGGCGACGCGGCGGCCACCTCCTGCTCCTACTGGCGAGGAGGGAGACGACAGGAGGAGCTGGGCTGGGCCGGCTAGGCGACAGGTAAGGTTTTCCATTTTTTTCTTCTGCTTTGTTTCTGTTTTAAATACTGAAATTGATTTACTAATTATTTCAGCTCACAAATAAATTGTAAAAGCTATGTTAAACACCCTAGAATATTTGTTGGAATATTTCCACCCATTTCCAGAGTTTTCAACATTTTTGAAAATTTAAAGTTTCTGATTTCAAATTTAAAACTTGAAACCGGTAGCTTTTTTCATTTATTTAAAATGCTTCAAGTGTCAAGAAAATGGTTTTCTTCATTGCTCATTTACTTTCATGATTTATCAGAAAGTTTGAACTTTTCTTGAGGCCATTTTGGGTTCATTGATTTTAACTAGTTTTGAGATTTCCTTTATTTGAAGAAGTGGCTAGGGTTTGAGTTTTTCCTTCACCTCTTTCTTTGTTCTTGCTGAAAATTCATAGATGCAATGCAAAGAAGACATGAGCACAAGCTAACTTGCTTATGGTCTCAGGGATGTGACACCAGGATAGCAATGGAACATCATGATGCGCAGATGAAAAAGAAGAAACCCGAGCCCCGCCCGGAATACACCGAGAAGCAAATAGCATATGAAAAATACTTCACGACCCTTCCATCACAGTATGACTTACACCATAAGCCTGATGACTATACACGCACATTGCAGAAGGAAGTGAAAAAGAGCAGATCACGTGCAAGTGCAAGTGGGAGCAAATCAAGTTCAACTACAAGCAAAAAAAATCTGACGTTCCTCACCTTGGACAACAGGCCAAACAGTCGATCCCACCCCTCAGGGTGTTACCCGAGAATGTCCCCCCTCTGGTGCAGGGGCAAGAATTGGAATTAGCAAAGAAGTGGGCAAATGAATGGGGTATCCCGGTTGAAGACATTCTGGCTTCCCAAGACGACAGGTTACCCAAGGCTGTGGTAGCCCCTAAGCCACAGTTTGTCATGGGAGCGCCTTTGGTCAGCAAAGATGATCTCCCAACAAATATGCGTTACTTGCATACATGGTACTTAAGTGAATCAAAGAATGGGAGCACGATGATCGTGGTGAGTGTCCCACGGGAGTACTACGGCCGCCCCAAAGAAATCCATATCGACTTTGATGAACTCTTCCAGATGTACAATGCCGACGCCCTCGACAAATCGCTTATGAGTTGCTATTGTCTGTAAGTTTTTCAATTCGTTGTCTACATATAACTTGTTTAGTTATTTCAATTCATTGTCTATATATAACTTGTACTCTATTATGCAGAATGAAGATTCTGGATTGTAAAAATAGGAACATCCTAAATATTGGGTTTATTGACCCAGATAAAATACATATAGCGACGCTAACTGATAAACCCAAGGAGACGGAGGAAAACCTTCTAAGGTTTCTAACAGATCAAAATTTCTGTGACCACATACTGTTTCCATACAACTTCAGGTGAGGGTCTTTACTCTGTTGTGTCCATTCACTTATAAGTTACTGACACACACATATATATATATATACATGTGCAGCTTCTATTGGATTCTGTTGGACATTCAAATTGATAAGGGAAGAGTTGATGCCTTCGACCCATTATCGAGACCCTTGGAACAGTTCAAAAGCCTGCAGGACATGCTCCAAGGGTAATTTCAATCATTCTTTTGCTCTATCGGTCTCTTTCGATGATTTTCTGATATATCAATTAATGAAAAACTTAGCAAATCATTATCCTTGTCGGGCAGGGTTTGGAAGCGGTTCAAGTGCGTGACTCCCGGTATCGAGCCTGGGAAGCTGACCTTTAGAGCGGCTCAGGTATGTAGTAGTATGATATAATTCTATTTTCAATACATTTATGATGCTAGATTATTATTTTGATTATATATATTTTATTCTCGTAAAGTGCGACCAGCAGCCACGGGGGACGCATCTATGCGGATACTATGTTTGCGAGACCATTCGCACGTTTACCTCTGAGCACAAGGATCACAGATTCGACGTAAGCAATGAACATTTACACCTCTATTTTTACCCGTCATTCTTTGTTATCCTGATTGATATTCATATTCATCTCCTCTTCTTATATAGTACACGGCCATGACGGAGAAGTCCCTACTAGAGCAACGCGCGATTGCTATTGCAGAGGAGCTTGCGACCTTTCTGAGGACGGAAGCTATAGATGACAAAGGACGATTTAGTGTAGCTAGGGCCATTACTGATGTTGGTCCATGTAATCGAATAGACGGGCTCTAGTCCCGATAATTCAGATCTCCATATAATTGTATGTATATGCTCGCTTGTAAGATAAGTTAATCTTATATATATATGCATAATTATTTCTATTTAGAATTATATCAAAACTAATTTCCGAACACCAAACGAGGCATCACGTTAATCTCCCGAACACCTAAACCCTAAAACCCTAAAACCCAAAAATAAACAAAATCTGAAACTCTTTAGTCCCGGTCTGTGTTAAGAACCGGGACTAAAGGGCCTGCCCCTGAGGGCGCTCCGAGGCGTCTACGTGGAGCACCTTTGGTCCCGGCTTGGAACAGGGCCGGGACTAAAGGTTAGGCCTTTAGTCCCGCCCCTTTAGTCCCGGTTGGTGAACCGGGACTAAAGCCCCTTACGGGCCGGGGCTATAGGCCCTGTCCCCACTAGTGTGAACGGAAGGACGGGTTCAAAGTTCAGAAACAAATTTGAAATAATTTGAAAAGGATCTTGTGAGCTATAGAGATTTTCCAAAGCAATAGAGTTAGTTGAAATGAGATAATTATATTTTATGAGAAGGTGACTATAGATGGTACTCCCTGTGTTTGAGTTTACTGGGCCAGTGGCAACATAGATGTGTGTTCGTACTTTTCTCTATCGCCCTTCCTTTTTTTTTGTTCTTGTCTCGGCGTAATTAATTTGGAAGGGAAAATTCGACACCCGTAATTGGCTGGTGATGGGACCAACATTTAGACATGGAGATGAATGAACTTACACGGGAGTCAAATCGGCATTTAGAACGAGAGATCTGCTGAAATACTATGGGAATTAAATTGAGCGTGCTTATTAATAACGGGCCTTGGTCTCGCTGAAATGGCCGTTGACCTAATAAATGTGTTCGAAGCGAGTAGTACGAATTCTTCCAATTTGAGATACTCCTATATCATTACCTGAGTTTTCCAACTCCTTTTCCTGAACGGAGGTGATAGGTATATTATCACAAAAAGGAACGATCGAATTCTTCCAATTTGAGATATTTCAAGCTAAGACGGAAATGGTAACTTCCACTGAAATGCACTATCACTTTAAGTTAAGTAGAGAAGACAAGTATTACCAAAAACATTGGAAATAACTAACTCAGTGCCAACTTGATACAAGAGCAATTCAGAGGGATTGTGACAAAATTCAAAATAACAGGTGAAAAAACCAATAAATAGCAGGAGAGTACTAAAGATTTAATCAATCAATTTTTAATATTAATGATGATATGTCAAAAATAACAATACAGTTCTAAAGATTTGAACAAGACCATATCTTTTAGTAAATATATAGATTACTTTCCAGTTATTCGCAATTAAATGGTTCTATTGTTCAACGATTTGCATTGTGTAAAATATGCATTTGCTGCTATTTTTTCTACTCAATTAAATTTTTAATGGCCCTAGTCTATATAAGAGTTGTGGACTAATATGTTGAAGCAGTGTCAGATTGAGTTCAGAACTTTGTTAAGCAGAAAGCACACATAGGTCTCTTGGCCAATCCAGCTAGCAATTACTTTTAGTATGAAGCCATGGGTTCTCCTTCTCGTCCTCCTCCTCTCTTTGGTATTTTGCCTGGGAGCGCCAGCGACGGTCTTCAGTGAGAACTTTGTGCCGGTATGGGGTACAGATGGTTATCACCTAGCCAATCAGGGGACACAAGTTTCCCTCACCATGGATAGAAACTCTGGTACGTATCATCGTTTTTTACACCATATATGGTTCTTTACACAGTTTTTGCTAAGTTGACTCTAATCAAATAATGTTAATTGTTTTTTATTTGCCTTACGGCGGCTGATGCAGGGGCAGGATTCATCTCCAAGATGATTTATGGCTCAGGGTTGTTCCACATGAGGATCAAGATACCCGCCGGGTATACTGCCGGAGTTGTGACGGCCTTCTATGTGAGTGTTGCAACATCCTCTACGCTCATCCATTTCCTTTGATTAGATGAAAAGCAGAAGTCAGATACACATCCTTGTACATACATCCAGCTCACAACGGAACCCGAGTACGGTGACCACGATGAGGTGGATTTCGAGTTCTTGGGCAACGTCAATGGCAAGCCAGTGGCTCTCCAGACCAACATCTTCCTAAATGGCCAGGGCTACAGGGAGCAGAAGTTCTACCTCTGGTTCGACCCATCAGCAGCTGTTCATGATTACAAGATACTCTGGAACCAACACCAGCTCGTGTAAGTACATCATCCCCTCCCCCCTAATCCTTTTCTTCCTATCTACTATCTGTGTCTGGGTTTATTAGCCCCCATCCTATATACTGAGCGTATACATCACATGCATCTCGAACACAGGATGCTCGTCGATGAAACGCCCATCCGAGTGCTGAAGAACGTAGCGGGCCACATGCCGGGCTACCTGTTCCCCACGAGGCCGATGAAAATCCGGGCGAGCATTTGGGACGGCTCTGGGTGGGCGACAGACAATGGCAAGATCAAGGTCGACTGGAACCGTGCGCCGTTCAGCTCCACGTTCCAGAGGTTCAATGTCGATGCCTGCCCCGTCACCAGATCAGGTGCGCCGTGTGGCTCGCCCAACATGTGGTGGAACAAGTTTCAGAACCTAACTCCCATTCAGAAGGCAGCGTACAAAAACGTCAAGAGAAAGTACATGACTTACAACTACTGTGACGACAAGGGAAGGTCCAACCTACATCTGCTGGGAGAGTGCACCTACAACTAACTGCTTTATGTATGACCATAAACAAATTTGTCTAATATCTAGAAGCTCGCCCGTGAAGAATCTACCTCAACCGACTCTAATGATATGTAGCGGTCGAGGTAGATTCTTCTTTTCTTCAAAAAATCCTCTTCCAAAACTGTACAAGCTTCTAGATATTAAATAGAGAATCTATCAATTCTTCATTACTGCTAGAGAAAGTCAATTACATTGATGATGCTACAACTTGGCGCAAACGGTCATTTTAATGCCATAACTTGCAGCATGCATCGAACTGATCCAATCACTTGGCTCGAACGTGCAAATACGATGTAAATCTTAATTGTGTACACCGAACTGCTGACTAGGCATGCCCGCATGGCATGGGGCCCACTGTCAGTGACTCGATGGCGGTGTTAGAGTAAAACGAGATTGAATGAAAGTAAAGGACGATCAGTCCTGTTTCTATTGATTCTCAAGTATATATACATCTGGAAAAGATGTGAAAAAGAGGTGTCTGTTCTGAGGCATCCCTCCAAAACAGGTGTCTGTTGGCAATAGAGGGAGAGAGGAGACACGATTGTTCGGGGTTGGACACATCCCTTGGATTAATCTACTAATTAATTTCTAACATTCCCCCTTGTACAACACCGCTCCTTGAATGTTTCATCGTTGAAAGCTTCTTGCATATAGATCTTCCATCTTGAGAAAATCTTGAGAGTCTCACCCAAAAACCCTGTGGCAAAAATATGAGAAGAATAGAGTAGATATGTTGCTAAAACTCCTTCAAACCGAGTGGGAAAAATAAGGAGAAAATGATGCAACATATGATGAGCATTGTCTCTTCATAACTCATATGAGAAAACCTTTGAAAAAGAAGAAAACTCATTGATAAGTTTAGAGAACAATTAATATGTCTTGAGTACTTCCTTTAAAAACCCTCGTAGGGAAAATAGGAAGTATGACATATGATCTTTGAGAAGATATTGCCTCACTAAAAACCATTATGAGAAACTTGAGAGAAAACTCATAAGGGGAAAAAGTGCAATCGTACATGCCATTGAAAACTCCTTTAATATAAGGAGAAAATGATATGACATATATAGATACTTGTGTTTATATTATCTCGTTAAAAACCTTTTATGAGAAACCATTAGGAAAACTCATCAAGGAAAAAAGAGTACAAAATATGCAATCTGATGATTGTTAGTAGGTTATAGTTTGGGAGATTACTCCCCTGAACTTTGCAAATATGGAGGATGTCTCATACCATTACCATTTACATGAACATGAGATTGTGTATAATCTGTTGGATTATCATAATATTTTGTTTGCAAATTATTTCCTTAATTTTCTATAATCCATGTGGATAAGTAATTTCTGAGCAATGTGATTTATGATATTGCTCTTCATATATCATGTAGGTATTGAGTAACAGAAGTGGAAATAGCTTTATAAATCAAGTTATGTGATTCTGATGAATCTCAACCACATGATTTGAGTGTGGTTAATCATTCTGTCAAGCCATGCATATTTTGCAATGCTTTTAGATAAAGAAATTATGTCAGAATGATAAGTGGGAATAACCATTAAAGTCCATTTAGATGACCTCCATATGAAGGTTATTCCAACAAATTCAGTCATTGATATGGCGCCATTGGGATCAAATAAAGAGCCAATATCATCATATCATATCATGGTCATATCTTGTATTTCCTGATGGAATTGTCCAATAACTACTCTGAGCTTAAGATATAAGATGATATTCCATATATCAAGCATGTACCTTTTGTTGGGGGTTGCACTCTGAACAAACATAGCAAATATGGTGTCAGACCTGACATAGTTTGCAATGGTATGAGTGCTTTGACATTAGTGAGATGTAGAATTTCAGGTCTTTATGTCACTTCATTGTCAACCCTATCTAGGTATGTACCTTATCAAAGGTAGTATGACCATACATGTCTTTTATTGTTATGATATATCCACACTGAATTTCTCGTATATGTTTTGGATAGATGTAGACTGATATGTATTCTTGATAGAATGCTCAGGTTGTAAACTTAAGCTAAATTTGGTTAAATCCAAATTTTCCGTCTTGAGATGATTTTGTGTATGTTTAGGTCTTGTAGAGACATTGATGATGAAATCATCGATATACACCGAGGTGATATAAGGATTTCAAATTTGGAATTCCTTTGTTAACACATAAACAATCATCATTCTTTTAGTAATCCTTCGGAAGAAGAAAATTATTTAGTCGATAGTACCATATGATTTCCGACTATTTCAAGCCATGGAGTGACTTCTGAAATATTACACAAATATGTTGTGATTTATTTTGGATTCGGGAATGTAAGCCCTTCAGGGACTTTAATATAGATTTCTGAAATGAGTGACTCATATGAGTATGTAGTCACTGCATCCATTAACTATATGGATAATATTATTTGTACTGCCAATGGTATTTTTTATCGAAACATAGTTCCACTCATACCAAGAAGGTATGTTACATCGTAATCGATGTCGGGTCTCTGTGTGAACCCTTTTGTTACAAGCCTCGCTTTTTCACCACCTCATTGACTTTGTCTATGAATGAGAAGTTTTTAGTATTCCATATGGAAGATACTTATGAGGAGTAGATATTACTGTGGTAAATATCACTCTTTGATGAGCGAGTGTTATTCTTCATTACTTGCTTCCTTTTATGTGAATCAATATGAGTACAAGAGGCACTCTACCATGGATTTTGGTTCAGGGCCCAAAAGGTTTTAGCAATTTTCAGAAGAAATATATGTCGACAAATGTAGACTTATGTTATATGATTCTGGAGGAATCAATGAAATTTGTGGAAATGTAATTATTCCTTTTAACTCCTTGTGATTTCCTACAACAATGGAGTCAAGGTGGTTTGATGTCCCGACACGAAAAACATTTGTGCACATTTATGTCGGGTTTCGGATGATGAGCATCGAGTGAGGTGTTCTTTCAACTTGATGTTGAATTACATTTACTAGTTGAGGATTTGATTTCCTCTACTTCCGCGGAAGCATATGCGAGATTATATCTCATGTGGTCAGATTTCTCCCCCTCTTGCTCTCATTTCGGGAGAAGAGTGGTTTATCACCTACCTCCACTCTTTCTGACACTTTACTTCAAGAACATAAAATTGAGTGACACCTTTGTGATCAGTAAATGTATGTGGCAGATTTGCAATGTGTTGCAAATATGTGATTCTAAACTTATTGTTCGGATTCTTTGAGTACGTGGATATAAGGACTGAATGTGAATAACATTTCAAATTTATTTCTTGGCATTCTTTGTGGTACTTATCTCCCCCTAATGCCAGAAATATCCTTATTGTGGATGCAATCAACATACGGGCTATGAATAATTTTGATTGACGAATAAATTGTTATTCCTCACATAGATCCCTAATTTTCTATGAGAGCCCATTGATGTATGCTGGAGTGGTGATATCGGTATGTAACCGAATTATCGTAGATAGGAAATACTTTGTTGATTTCCACGTAATTACTACAAGGGGAAAGTAGTATGCTATGCAGTTGGTATGATTTATGTCATACTTATGGTGTGTAATGTCGTATTTGTCTAGCACGAGGCTAGTAAATTATGATTCTATAAGTTTGGTCATATTATTAATTTCATTATCTTTGATAAGATATTGAACTAAACCATTATGTGTATTGCATAATGTATTATGTATAATCAGACATTGCTTGTGAAATGAGTTCAACGAAGTTGTCCATTCGAATGGATTTATCCCTTGTTTAGGATAACTTGCTCTTACTTTGAGAATTTGAGAAATTAATTTACTTATATCATTCATAGTTTGTGTGACAAGAGACACACTGGAAATCATTTTATAAATGTTTTCATGAGTACCATGAAGTATCTATATAATACCACATAATGGTTGAGTAATCCACATATCTTCTGAATGTGTTCAAGGAAGAATGAGTTGCTCATTTATAATTGTAAGGTGAGAGTGCCTTAAATTAATTTCCCCTATCACACATGTGGTGCACATAAAATCTGATGATTTGGGAAATGTTGCAACTTGTTAAGTTGTGACCAATAGAATTATCCATAATTTTTCTAATCAACCCCAAACCAGGATTGTAAGGCTTATAACCAAATATTTTGTAAGATTTAGAAAATTATTTTTTACGCAACAAAACTAAGTATGAATTGATTCATACATTCAAAATTTATCAAACATGATATCCAAGAAATAGGATATTGGACATTATACTACATGTAGTAGTACAACTATAGGCAAACAATATTTTGGGAATAATCGGGATATTACATGAGGTCTCCCATATTACTGAAAAATGAATTATGCAAACATATCATCGGCGCAAACGAATTGATCATTCTTTTATTGCACTATATTTTTGGTTCTCCTTCTGATCAAGATTTGAGAACATCATTTACCAGAATAGTTTCTGCTCGTATGTTTGCAAATTTTCAAATACCCCAATGAACTTATTTGCCTTTTAATAAACTCATGGTGTGGTTTGACCATAAGTTTGAGGGTTTGGTAATCATATGTACGATATTTATGTAACCACACATTTGACAAACTTAAGAGTTGTCTTTGTGATCATTTGGAAATGATCAATTCCCAACTAAAAGATAATTTCGTCATTGGTTGTCTTTAGCCTCCACTTTACTTTGAATACCTCATGGTTCTATTTGTGACCATTGACTTGCTTCTCAATACCAGCAAATATTTTGAAATAATGGTATAGCACCCGCTGGGTGAATATGATGATTTTAATGATTTTTTTATGTTTCTTTACCATGCAAAATGGTAGTACCATCATAAGGAGATGTAAAATGTATCAAGGGCTTTTCAACCGGATCTACATAGCAAAATGTTTGATTATGAGATCTCAACTTGAAGTTGATTAAGGTGACAAAACTGTTATCCGCGATAGGACTTGATGTCTTTGAAAAACGAATGGGAGATCATTAGCGATGTGCTCATGGAAGCATATTTCTCTTAAGCGAATATTCAAGGTGAATAAATATTCATCCATTTATGTACTTAGCTTGAGAATCAAGTGAAGTTGGTTACATATAAAATGCAATATGTACATACATAGCTATTAAGAGAATAGCCATAAAATATTTTCCTGAAGATGGAGTTATAGTGGCAATAATACCACGGGTGGATACAACGACTGATGTCGTAAATCATCATACAATAAATAATATCACCTAACATGTACTTCCTGTATTTGGAAATATCAACCATGCTTACTTGAAAATGCTAATGCATTTATTTAATTTACTTCTAGGAGTAAGTGTCATCTATGAATAAATGATTTGTTTGAGAACAATCATGGCCAAGGTGATCCTTGGTGAACCTCGGTGTATCCTTCAATACAACACATGTGATGAAATTATTGCTGATTTTTTGGACTTCATTCTTGAGGAAGTGTGTGACTTTAAAGTCACTGCCAAAACTTATAGACTTGCATGCTTAACATAGGTTAGTCACTATGAAAGTACAACCACGATGTGATGTGGACCTTGCAAAAGTGTTGAGACACTCAATAAATTGTCATAAATTATGGGATCCATTTTGATGGATGGATGACACTATAATTAGAAATAGTGTCGTAGGCTTCATTGCCATGTATTTTACCAATGTAATAGAAGGTAATCAGACGTATATGCTAATATTTTCATAGTTTCCTATGATATATTCAAGAAAGCGTGCAAGTATAATATTTACTATGAGAGTAAAGTATTTTAGTGAACAACAACAGTAAATGCTTCAGAGGAGCAAATTCTAGTACGGCTGATGCCATATAGCCATATGCGTAGACCTCAATATATATAGGATAACACTTTAAAGATAATCACCAATATGGTGTAGATCTTGCAGTAATAGAAAACATAGTCTAACATTTGTCAGTAGATGTTCATAATTCTATTACCTTATGTTATGCTATATTTAAGAAAATCACTTTGAAGGTAATCATCTGTCAGAGTGACATGATATAAACCTCGCAGTAATAGTGGATAATCTGTAAAATTTACAGTAGATGCCAGTATTACCTTATGGTATCTTGAGGTAGTCACATCAAATATTAATATTTAAAAGAGCACGTTGGATGTAATCATCTTATCAAATAAACAAGATGTAGACCTTACAGTAATGATGAATAATCTGTAATTTATGCAGTAGATGCCACCATTACCTTGTGGTTCACAAAAAAATGCAGGTCGTCATATTGAGTATGACGCTTCATAATTCATGTTTGAATTTACCTCTATATTTGCAAGAAAAATGAATTTCAATTGCAATAATATAGTCGTTGTCCAAATATTGCTATTACAGAGAATGCTAAAGGCAAACAAATTAAACATGTAATAGCATGTAACAAATTTTAGAAAATGTCTATTCGTTTGCATATGATATATGAAACAGAGAAACAAAAATATCTCCAATGTTAATTTTACGATATTGCCAAGAGGCTAAACAACAATTTATGAAAAATACACAGAATGCTGCATAAAATAAGATCTGATGATCCAAAATGAAAACCTGTTGACTACTCTATTATTGTTAAAACCTGAAACATTATTTCAGAAATTCCATGAACACATATCTAAAGTCTATTACTGTCAAAACCTGAAACATTATTTCAGAAATTCCATGAACACATATCTAAAGTACGACAAGGCATGTTGGCTGAACGGCCGAATACGTACTATATATACTAATACGTGAATACCAAAAAGAAGGAGGGCTGAATCAAAAACTCGTCAAAGGGATAAGGTTCCCCAATTTCCGTTCGTAGTGGCCATGGCAAACCACCACTGCAGGTTCTTGCATACGAGGACGCCTCGCGTCACACCTGCGTGCTCTGCTGCCGTTGTGCAAAGATTCGTTGTGAATCGCCGCTGCAGCATGCCGGTCATCGAGCCGAGCGCTTAGCGTGCTGGAGGGAACCGGTTGCTGCCGCCGCGCCTGATGGCGTTTCTGGCCAGCGGTTATGACACATCACTAGACCATGAAGGCGCGCGTTGCTGCGCCCGTCTTTTTTTCAATAAAATGGTACATAAAACATGAAAGTAACTTGTAAAAGGAGGTTTGGCAAAATCAAATGCAATAGTTAGGTGCAAAGGTTCTAAAGAAGGAAAAGCATGTACAACATGATGAATTATCTAACAAAAAAATAATTCTAGCAGCAGGACCAACCATTTGTACCAAATCCTCCACTTCCTAAAAGATAGCCATACAATGAACAATACTTAGCAATTAACTAAATGAAGCAACTTTATGTGTCTCAATAAAATGAATATATATTAAATTGCTTCAAAACATTGTTTTATAAGTCAACATTCCCATATACTCCCTACGTTCCTAAATACAAGACCTTTTAAAGATTTCAATATGAACTACATACAGATGTGTATAGATAGATTTTAAAGTGTAGGTTAACTCATTTGGCTATGTATCTAGTCCATAGTAAAATCTCTAAAATGTCTTATATTTAGGAACGGAGGGAGTACTACATTACTCATATTTGTATGAAGAATTAACTCCTATCTAAATAGGACAAAATGAAGTCACAAATCTCACCATCTAATTGATCGGTATAATTCAAAGCAACCATCTAATCTACCCTCAAAGAAAGAGCAAGATCTGCACCTATGTGAAGAGTTTACTGATTGTTACTACAACCCTAAAGTTCATAATACAACACTACTATGAAGAAGTTCTCACTTCATAAATCATGGACATGACAATGTAATATTGCATAGATGGTACAACCCTAAAGTTCATTACCTCTTTCCCACATTGAAAACTTATGTAACAACAGTGTTGAAAATAAGGCCAAGTCATGCGGCCGGGTACGAACACTTGCCGGGAATGGAAATAAATATTGTACACTTAAAAGAATGTAATATATGCATACATTTTCAAATGTACGCAAATGTATGAGAGCATCAACCGAAACATATGTGATGATTGGAGGAAATTTCACATGAAGTGCCATTTGCAAAAAAACAGTATGTTGGTCGTATAAAAAGTACAACCGTTGATTATGAAGTGCATAGAAAGGCTTCAAATAAGCAAAGAACAACGTGTAAATTCAGTGGTGAACCAATATAGATGGAAATTAAAAACAAAATGAGTAAAATTCAAGCAAGCAAAATCTCCGTATTTGCAACATGGCAGGCAAAGTAGTTGTTGTTCCACAACCTTATATCTAGATATGTGATTCATCCTTCTTGGACAAATAAAAAATTGATCAAGCAAAAGCCGTAAAATACTCAACATCAGTTTTAACAACAATAAAAGTGAAAAAAGAAACTCCACAGGGTCGAGCCTAACTGTCCTGAATTCATATCCTTCTTTAGTTCTCAATTGTTATTTCATATGCCTCACGATTTTCAGTTATGTTCCATAGGTGAACTGGATTAGATCAAAATTAACCTGCACATATAGACATTTTAGTTGCATGATTCTTCGTAAATCTCCAGAGATCTTATGATTCTTCGTAAGAGTTGGGCAAGGAAATAAATCAAATTTGCAGAATAATCCAAAGAAATTAGTAATAGCAATTTCAATCAAAATCTTATTTGGCAGTACATAACAAGTTCTCTCATATTCTTGGCGAGCTATAGAATTTTTTCATCGGTGTAGATCCTAAGCATGAAAAGGAGATGTTACATGCTAGTAGCTTGAATATGCAAATTAAATAGATATTGCTCAATAGAGCAAACGAACAGGTTATACTTCTTTCTTATATTGTAAAACACACAGTAATAAAAAGTTAAAACAATCACTTGCAGGAAATATACACAAAGCTGGATGTCGAAACAGGATTCCGCCCCACTTTATTATTATATATAAAGCATTATTACAGTACAATACACAGCCGAACAGTACAAATCATTTGCAAGAAAGTCTCAGCCAAGTTTATTTGAGACATAATAATCATTCAAGAGTCAAGACACATACTGTACATCTACAACCTGTAAGAACACACTCGAGTTGATGGGATATAAAAATACCCATTATGAAGGTGAATTGCATATCTTCAATCTGAACAAAAATAATTTCCCTAGAGGATAAACTCAGGAAAGTACATGGAGTATGGAGTATGGACAAAGGTTTATCTGTGAGCAACTCTTCATACGTATGTAGGAAAGAGAAAAAAATCCTTCATTGCGCTTTGGGCTTGTGGTAAAAAAACTATTGATTAATGCCCATTTTGATACTCCTGTTTGTCTAACATGGCATTAAATCACTCCATGAGTAATGAGTAACATCCAAATCGCATATTTGTTTGAATATAGAAGGTATTATAGCCAGGAAAGACTAAGTTATCAAGTATGTGATGGAGTTTTATATAGGGCTAACCGATCATACGACATTTCATAATCTTACTTCAAAGACAACTTATCTTGGCTCGGCACATGCGACATTTACACATAACAGCTCATTGGCATGAACTGCTTACTCCTAAAACAAAAGAACATGAACCATCACATCAACTCCATTAGGAGATGGAAACCTTGCATGACATCGTACTGTTGTTGACTACTGAACGGGCATACTGAGGCGACCAAAGACGCAAAGCGCCTCCAAAAAATTGACTAACAACATCAGCAACAATTTCAGAGAAAAAACACTAGCATTAGATGGAATACGAACCATGTAGGGGAAGTATATGTAGCCATACAAAAAAACTGCAATAGGGAAGAAGACATAGCATCAACCTAGGCAAGCGGAGCATATATAGGAGCATCTAGGCATGGCCCAAAGAGGAGGAGGCAGCAAGATTATAACTCACATCCACCATCAGCATCAGCGACTATCACGCCTCCAGCCGCCACAACAACACCCTTCGCATCGCCCGCTGAATCCTTCATCGCCTGAGCATGGGTTCACATCGCCCAAGTGCAGCCATCTGTTATTTCCCAGTAGACCCAGTTGAACAGAAGGTCGATGGTTTTGTGACCAACCGCTCGCCCTCATGATTCTGGATGTTGGATATTTGCGGCCGCTGGACGAACTCTTGAGTCAATCCAGTATTGACCAACAAGAAGGACAAAACATGGGGCTTCCCACCAGAAGATCCTGAAGCGAAGAAGAACAGGGAAGTTTGGTTTCAAAGAGGATTCAAATTTCTAAACTGGGTAAAGTAGGAGGGTTATGATTTACCTTGTTGATGTGAACCAATATGGTTACCATCACCCTGTGCGCCGCCGTGGGCGATGAAAGTAGAGGCGCGAGAAAAGGGGATCCAACCAGAGCACAGCTCATAAGATTAGTTGGCGTACGTCGCAGTCCTCGCTCACCATCGTGTGCCTTCCTTTGGGAGGGGCACATGTCGATCTACTCCAATCCACCGTTGACATTGTCCTCTCTCTCTCTCTCTGTGTGTGTTTAGCGGCGACGGCAGGTGGGGGCGGACCTAGGCCTGCCCTAGCGACTCGATCGGGATTGGATTTTTCTTTGGATGGCACGCAATCACTCTTATGCCTCGCGAGCCCAGCAATGGACCTCCTTTTAGCGCTGGAACAGGCAGGCGGCTGGCGGACGGCCCAATGCACGAGAAGCCTTCGTTCCGGCCTCCAGAGCAGCAGCCCACAGGACAGCTGGGTCAAATTTCACATAGTACCGGCCAGGTTGATCTTCACACAAGATCTGACGGACAGAAATGCCCAGACCGCGAAAACGGACGGCCTAAAACGCAAATCGCTGAGAGACCTCGGTTTAGGTGCAGTTTTATAAACTACCTGAATGCTTTCATTTTTTGTGTCTTGTAAATCTGGAAATCAAAGTGAGGTGTTAATACAGTATCCAACCAGTAAATCGTACATATTTAAGACACATGCATCTTACTCCCTCCGTTCCTAAATATAAGTCTTTCTAGAGGTTCAACTAATGGACTACATACGGATGTATATAGACATATTTTAGAGTATAGATTCATTTATTTTGCTCCGTATGTAGACATCTAGTGAAATATCTTAAAAGACTTATATTTAGGTACGGAGGGAGTAGGTCATAGGATTGACAGAAAAGGCAAACTGATATTTATCATGATATAATGCACCATTGATCATATTTGCACAAAAAGTACAGACCCTTGTATGTGATTCTTAAAGTATAGTGGTAATTCAGAAACAAAAGTGTGATACTGGATTAAGAAAACTTAAGTAGCTCATGTGCTAGGATTGACAGAAAAGAGATGCTAGCAAATTGACATTCATCAGAATATAATGCATCATCAATCACAAACTGATATTTATCATGATATAATGCACCATTGATCATATTTGCACAAAAAGTACAGACCCTTGTATGTGATTCTTAAAGTATAGTGGTAATTCAGAAACAAAAGTGTGATACTGGATTAAGAAAACTTAAGTAGCTCATGTGCTAGGATTGACAGAAAAGAGATGCTAGCAAATTGACATTCATCAGAATATAATGCATCATTAATCATATTTGCACAAAAAAATACAGATCCTTATATGGTTCTTAAATTTTAGCAGTAATAGAGGAACAATACAGTGATTAAGAAAACTTAAGTAGCTCTACGAATTTGGGAAGTCATGGGGATGTACCTGTAAACTTTCTCTTACTTGGAGGACTTCCGATTCATAGGGGACTTGGAGCCTTCACTCGGGTCAATCTTGGAGCCTTCATTCTGGTCAATCTTGGAGCCTTCCATCTCCGCAATCTTTCCTAGAAGATAGTTGTGCTCAGACTTGAGATGCTTGTATTGTGTTGTCGCATGATTGAATTTATTCTGCTCAACTCACCCTTGATATCTCAGCATCCTTCTCCCCGATCTCCCTTTCGAACCGGTGGACCACCTCATCTTTCTTCATTTCCTCCTCCAATCTCCCCAGAAGCTGCTTCTTCTCAGCACCGTGCTCCGCAGCCAACCGCTCAGCGTCGAGGAGCCTCCCTCGCATCTCCTCGAGAGAGCTCTCCAGCTGCAGCAGCCTATCCTCCGCACGCCGCTTCCCGCGACTGAGCTCCTCCAGCTGCCTCAGCAGGCCGGCCTCCTTCTGCCGCCACTCATCCTCGGCCTCCCTCGTGGCAGTGGAATCGGCCAGCCGCGCGTGGAGGAGCTTGGACTTGGCCTGGAAGTGCGGGAAGATCTGGCTGCAGAAGATGAACTCCATCTGGGAGACCCGGTCCTTCACCTCCTGGATGGTGGCCACCAGGATGGTGCTCATCCCGGTGATGTACTCGAAATCGTCCGCCGTCGCGTCGGCGCCGCAATTGGCGGCCGAGAAGCCCACCGCCTTGCCCTCCATTTCGGCAACCAGAGGCGGATCTAGATGGTGCGCCGGGTGGGGACCCGAATTCGTGGAAGCTGGGAGTGCGGCGGAGAGCCAAGGCGACGGAGGGAGAGGCGGGGGCGCGCCGCCGTCAAGAGGGCGTCTCCTGCCTATAACCATTTACCGCCGACGATGATAGAGTTCGCTAGGAATTGCTGTGAGAGACAGTGGAAGCGTGGAGAAGGAATTCGCCCGTCGTCGCAGTTGCCGTCACCTCTCTACCTCGTGGCGGCGGCGACCTCAGATCGGAGGGGTTGGGGAACGACCATGAGAGGAGGTGGGGGGACTCTGCACACATCGTGACCATCTGTTCAGGATCGGACGTCAAATCATGGCAATGAAGCAGAGGCTTCCGATTTGGTTTCTAGAATAGCGGCCACGGACAACCGGCCCTTGAGTGGCCCGCGTAGGAGCAACGCATTCATTAATTGGACGATCAAGAATGACCCAGAGCTGAAATCTGACGGACAAAATTTCTGATAGCCTTAGAGCGCTCCGTTTAGGTTCGGTTTTACTGTCCTTAATAACTAAGAAGGGAGACCACGCTGGAGGGCCACTGCCATTTCCGGTGCCAAGAAAACTGCGCCGAGTGCGAGCGCCGGAGGGCGTCGTTGCGGCCGCGCCAAGATGGCATTTGTTTGCCTCGCACCGTCAACGCCCGTGGTCATTGCGTCACTGATGTGGGCGAGAGCGCTACTCCGCCTTGGGTAGGGCGCGTCGGCTGTTCCGTCAAAGAGCGTCCTGGTGGTCAGTTGTTGTACGTAAGCGACATGAGCGCCGCGGGTTCTTCTGTGACCTAATCGCTCTCGGCAGAGCAAGTCACGATGAGGCCGAAGTCGACGGCTGCGCCAAGGACGTCGTCTCCGGCGGGCTGCAGAGGGCCACGCCGTGGGGAGCCGCGCAAGAGGAATGTCGATGGGGAGCGACATCACGGCCGAAGCCGCAGCGGTAGGTGAGGTCGCTCGACATCGGCGTCGAAGGCAATCCTTTGGTTCTTAGTTCTTAGAATTTTGTGGCCTTGACGCTCTCGATTGAGAAAAGTGTTGATAACGTGTTAGAGTAAAACGAGATTGAATGAAAGTAAAGGACGATCAGTCTTGTTTCTATTGATTCTCAAGTATATATACATCTGGAAGAGATG
Source organism: Hordeum vulgare subsp. vulgare (assembly GCF_904849725.1). Classification (NCBI taxonomy): domain Eukaryota; kingdom Viridiplantae; phylum Streptophyta; class Magnoliopsida; order Poales; family Poaceae; genus Hordeum; species Hordeum vulgare. Next base: position 83,840,243 of record NC_058520.1, read on the forward strand.
CGAAGAAGAGGTGTCTGTTCGGAGGCATCCCTCCAGAACAGGTGTCTGTTGGCAATATAGAGAGAGAGAAGACACGACTATGCGGGGTTGGACACATTCCTTGAATTAATCTACTAATTAATTTCAAACAGGCGGCATGTGGCCAGTTTTTTGCAAAATCCACCTCAATTTTTTTTTACTTGTCACAGAAAGCTCCTGACATTTCTTGTTGTGGTGGAATCTTTTTTTTAATTATTAAGAAGAAAAAAGAGTACTCCGCATCACGAACCAGCGACCTTTCAATAGCACATAGACGGTCCTCGCCACTCGACCAGTAACGCATTCATGCCGTAACACATTCATGTGTTAAGTGGATAACTAAACATAATGTAGTTAAAAAGATTGCATAAAAGAAAAACTGAAAAAAGATCCCCTAAAAAAGAGCGCATTCGTTCAACATTTGAAATAATATTTATAGGTTACAAAATGTTTTAATAATTACAAAAATATGAATATTCATAATTTAAAATATAAAAACAAAATGGTTGTATAATACAATTACATACATAAAAAATAAAATGTTTCTATAATTGCAAACATTTCAATAGTTATACGCACACTATAGTTCCAGATTTATATAATAAAAACATACATAATTTAAATTTTAAAATGTTTGAGCAGTCAGTGCTGGATAATATATAAATTAGATAACATTTTTGAATATGAATCACGAGTTAAAATTATACACAAGTGAATATTCAGTAAATGTTTATATTCATCATTTTCTATAATTTACATATAAGCTGCAAGCATATTTTTTTGTATTTAAATAATTAAACATTAGTATTTAAAATGCATGTGTTTACTAAACATTTGTATATAATACATAGATGTACATTTAAATGTTTTTATTTACTAATCATCGTCTTTATGTGTGCTATTTATATCCACACAAAAAATATTATTATAACACATAAATATTTGAACATTATTTTTATTCCATATGTTTTACAAATATTAAAAAAAACTAGTGCGTGCAAAATGGGCAACACTATTTGCAACCCATTTAAGCATCCCATGCATCCTATTTGTGTACTACATGTAGACCTGTTATTGTTGGAAATATGCCCTAGAGGCAATAATAAAATGGTTATTATCATATTTCCTTATTCATGATAATCGTCTAGTGTTCATGCTATAATTGTATTAATAAGAAACAGTAATACATGTGTGAATAAATAAATCACAATGTGTCCCTAGCAAGCCTTTAGTTGGCTAGTTCGTTGATCAATAGATGATCATGGTTTCCTGATCATGGGCATTGAATGTCATTGATAACGTGATGACATCATTGGGAGAATGATGTAATGGACAATACCCAATCCTAAGCTTAGCACTAGATCGTATTATTCGTATGCTAAAGTTTTTCTAATGTCAAGTATCTTTTCCTTCGACCGTGAGATTGTGCAACTCCCGGATACCGTAGGAGTGCTTTGGGTGTATCAAACGTCACAACATTACCGGGTGACTATAAAGGTGCACTACGGGTATCTCCGAAAGAATCGGTTGGGTTGGTACGAATCAAGATCGGGATTTGTCACTCCGTGTGACGGAAAGGTATCTCTGGGCCCACTCGGTATAACATCATCATAATGAGCTCAATGTGACTAAGGAGTTAGTCACGGGATGATGTATTACGGAATGAGTAAAGAGACTTGCCGGCAACGAGATTGAACAAGGTATAGGGATACCGACGATCGAATCTCAGGCAAGTTCTATACCGATAGACAAAGGGAATTGTATACTGGATTGATTGAATCCTTGACATCGTGGTTCATCCGATGAGATCATCGTGGAACATGTGGGAGCCACCATGGGTATCCAGACCCCGCTGATGGTTATTGGCCGGAGAGGTGTCTCGGTCATGTGTGCATGCCTCCCGAACCCGTAGGGTCTACACACTTAAGGTTCGATGACGATAGGGTTATAGGGAATTGTTGTACGAGGTTACCGAAGGTTGTTCGGACTCCCGGATGGGATCCCGGACGTCACGAGGAGCTCCGGAATGGTCTAGAGGTAAAGATTGATATATAGGATGGATGGGTTTGGACGCCGGAAATGTTGAGGGCACCACCGGCAATGTGTTGGGACCACCCGAAGGCTTCCGGGGGCCCACCGGGAGGGGCCACCAGCCCCGGGAGGCTACATGGGCCAAGTCTAAGAGGGAACCAGCCCCTAGGTGGGCTGTTGCGCCCCCCACACCCAGCCCAAGGCGCACCAGAGAGGGAAGACGGGAACCCTAGCGTTGGTGGGCCTAAGGCCCATCTAGGGGTGTGCTACGACAACAAACAACACCGCGAGAAATTGACACGTTGACGGAGACTGGGCTTGCGTTGGTTTTACCCTTGAAGAGGAAAGGGTGATGCAGCGCAGGAGCAGTAAGTATTTCCCTCAGTTTAAGAACCAAGGTATCGATCCAGAAGGAGGGTCTCGTCAAGTCCAGAGTACGTGCGCAAACACAAACAAGTTTGCACCCAACGCTTCAAAGGTGTTGTCAATCCCTTCAAGATTGTTTGCAAAGTGAGATCTGAAGGCGGAAAGTGCAACAAAGTAAAAAGTGTAAGGCTGAAAATATGGTGTGGAGTAGACCCGGGGGCCATAGTGTTCACTAGAGGCTTCTCTCAAAATAACAAATATCACGATGGGTGAACAAATTACTGTCGAGCAATTGACAAAACCGCGCAAAGTCATGACGATATCTAAGGCAATGATCATACATATAGGCATCACGTCTGAGACAAGTAGACCTATACTTTGTGCATCTACTACTATTACTCCACACATCGACCGCTATCCATCATGTATCTAGTGTATTGAGTTCATGACGAACAGAGTAACACCTTAAGCAAGATGACATGATGTAGAGGGATAATCTCAAACCAATGATGAAAACCCCATCTTTTTACCCTTAATGGCAACAACACGATGCGTGCCTCGCTACCCTTCTGTTACTGGGTGAGGTCACCGCACGGTATGAACCCAAAACCAAGCACTTCTCCCATTGCAAGAATCATAGATCTAGTTGGCCAGGCAAAACCCACAACTCGAAGGGAATTACAAGGATATGAAATCATGCATAAGAGAGATCAGAAGAAAATCAAATAAGATTCATAGATAATCGGATCATAAATCCACAGTTCATCGGATCTCGACAAACACACCGCAAAATAAGATTACATCGGATAGATCTCCATGAAGATCATGGAGAGCTTTGTATTGAAGATCCAAGAGAGAGAAGAAGCCATCTGGTTACTAGCTATGGACCCGTAGGTCTATGGTGAACTACTCACGCATCATCGGAGAGGTCATGGTGTTGGTGAACTACTCACGTATTTATTCCTCCGTATCCGAATCCCCCCTCCGGCAGGGCACCAGAACGTGCCCCAGATGGGATCTTGCGGAGACACAAGCTTGCGGCGGCGGAAAAGTACTTTCGATGATCTTCTGATTTTTTTGGATTTTTAGGGAATATATAGGCGCAACCCCTACGGCAGAGGGCGTCCAGGGGGCCCACAAGCCTGTGGACCGCGGCTTCCCCCTGGCCGCGGGGTGAGGGCTTGTGGGGCCCCTGGGGCCCCCTGCCTTGGCTCTCAAGTCTCCTGATCTTCTTCCGTTAAGCAAAAATTCTTTTCGGGGATTTTATTCCGTTTGGACTCCGTTTCAAAATCTCCTCTGAAAGGGGTCAAAAACATGGAAAAAAACAGGAACTGGCACTTGGCACTGAGGTAATAAGTTAGTCCCAAAAAATATATATATAAGGCATGCAAAACATCCAAAGTTTGACAAGATAATAGCATGAAACCATGAAAAATTATAGATACATTGGAGACGTATCAAGCATCCCCAAGCTTAACTCTTGCTCGTCCTTGAGTAGGGAAGTGATAAAGAATGAATTTTTGATGTGGAACGCTACCTAGCATAGTTGTCCTTTGCAACTTCTTTCACGCGACATGAATGTTCAGATCCATAAGATTCGAAACAATAGTTTGCTATTGACATGAAAACAATAATACTTCAAGCAAACTAGCAAGGTAATCACGAACTTTCAAAATAACAAGGCCAAGGAAAGTTATCCCTACAAAATCATATAGTCTGGCTATGCTCCATCATCCTCACACAACTAATGTAAATCATGCACAACCCCGGTATTGGCCAAGTAATTGTTTTCGCACTCTTACTTTCTCAAACTTTTTACAACTATCACGCAATACATGAGCGTCAGCCATGGATATAGCACTATAAGTCAAATAGAGTGTGGTGATGGTTGTGAGACAAAAAGGAGGAGATGGTCACATTGACTCGGCGTATCAAAAGGCTATGGAGATGCCCATTAATATATATCAATGTGAATGAGTAGAGATTGCCATACAAGAGATGCACTAGAGCTATAAGTATGTGAAAGCTCAAAACGAAAACTAGTGGGTGTGCATCCAACTTGCTTGCTCACGAAGACCTAGGGCAATTTTGAGGAAGCCCATCATTGGAATATACAATCCAAGTTATATAATGAAGATTCCCACTACCATATGGTAGTGACAAAGCAAGAAGCTCTCAATCATGAAGAACATGGTGCTATTGGGAAGCACAAGTGTGGAAAAAGATAGTAGCAATGTCCCTTCTCTCTTTTTCTCTCTTTTTTTCAATTGGGCTCTTAGGCCTCTTTTTTCTTATTCTTTTTTTATTTTATTTTTTGGGCTCTTTGGCCTCTCTTTTTTATTCCTCACATGGTACAATGCTCTAATAATGATGATCATCACACTTTTATTTACTCATAGCTCAAAATGATGATGACTCTATAGGAAATGCCTCCGGCAGTGTGCCGGGATGTGCAACGATCTAGCATGGCGTATGACGTTGAAACATCTCGCAAGCTATCTTACGATCATGCAATGGCAATATGAGAGTGACGGCACAAGTCATGAGACGGAACGGTGGGAGTAGCATGGCAATATATCTCAGAATGGCTATGAAAATGCCATAGTAGGTAGGTATGGTGGCTGTTTTGAGGAAGGAATATGGTGGGTTTGTGCACCGACGACAATTGCGCGGCACTAGAGAGGCTAGCAATAGTGGAAGGTGAAAGTGCATCTATAACATGGACTCACATTAGTCATGAAGAACTCACATACTTGTTGTAAAAGTTTTTATTAGTAATCGAAACAAAGTGTTAAATGCATACTTCTAGGGGAAGGGTTGGTAGGTGTTAACCATCGCGCGATCCCGACCTCAACACAAAGGATGACAATCAATAGATCAGTTATGCTCCGACTTCCTAACATAACGGTTCACCATACGTTCATGCTACGGGAATCACTAACTTCAACACAAGTATTTCTAGATTCACAACACCCTACTAACATAGCTCTTAATATTACCAAATCCACGTCTCAAAACTATTTGAGAGGAATCAAAACTTCTCTTTCTATTCAATGCACATGAAGATGGAGGTTTTTGCATCCTATTCCGGTATCTATCACCTTTGGGACTACTTTCATAGCATAAGCCAACTACCAAGTCACGCACCGCCATGCTCTAAAAGATATAAGTGAAGCACATAGAGCAAAAGTATCTAGCTCAAAAGATATAAGTGAAGCACTATGAGCATTCTAGAAAAATCACGATGAGTGCATGTCTCTCTCTCTCAAAAAGGTGCACAGCAAGGATGATTGTGACACAACAAAAAGAAAAGACTCCTAAGATACAAGACGCTCCAAGCAAAACACATATCATGTGGTGAATAAAAATATAGCTCCAAGTAATGTTACCGATGGATTGAAGACGAAAGAGGGGATGCCTTCCCGGGGCATCCCCAAGCTTAGGCTTTTTGGTGTCCTTGAATTTGGCTTGGGATGCCTTGGGCATCCCCAAGCTTGAGCTCTTTCCACTCCTTATCTCTTTGTCCATGAGAACATCACCCAAAACTTGAAAACTTCACAACACAAAACTTAAACAGAAACTCGTGATAACATTAGCACAAGAAAACAAACTACCACTTCTTTTGGTACTGTAGCAAACTTGAATTATATATATATTGGTGTTGGGCTACTGTATTATCACTTTTCCATGGCTAGTACCCCCCCGATACTAACCATAGTTTCATCAAAACAAGCAACCAACTCAACAAAAACAGAATCTGTCAAAAACAGACCAGCCTGTAGCAATCTGTATACTTCGTATACTTCTGATACCTCAAAAAATCCGAAACATTACGACGGCCTGGGAAAAGGCATATAAACCAGCAGCAAAAATAATTAGCTCAAAAGCTCTTTCTGAATAAAAATGAAAAATCATCTCGTGAGCGAAAAGTTTCTATCTTTTTCCAGCAGGATAAAACAACCATTACCAAGACTAGTCATAAAGGTTTTGCTTGGCTCAAACACAAAAGGGAACACAAAAAACACAATCACAACAGAATTGTGATGGTGTGGACGCAACAAAATAGAAAGAAAAAATATAAATTCATTGGGTTGCCTCCCAACAAGCGCTATTGTTTAACGCCCTTAGCTAGGCATAAAAGCGATAGAATCGCGTATCGCCGTCTTTGGTGCTCAACCCATAAGTGGCCCTCATCATGGATTCATAAGGCAATCTTATTTTCTTTCTAGGAAAGTGTTCCATGCCCTTCCTTAAAGGAAATTGAAATCTACTATTCCCTTCCTTCATATCGATGATAGAACCGATAGTCCTTAGGAAAGGTCTACCAAGAATAATAGGGCATGTAGGATTGCAACCAATGTCAAGCACAATTAAATCCACGGGTACATAGTTCCTATTTGCAATTATAAGAACATCATTGATCCTTCCCATGGGTTTCTTGACAGTAGAATCAGCAAGATGCAAATTAAGAGAACACTCTTCAATCTCATTAAAACCCAGAACATCACATAAAGACTTTGGAATCGCAGAAACACTAGCACCCAAATCACACAAAGCAGTGCATTCATAGTTTTTGATTTTGATTTTGATGGTAGGTTCCCACTCATCATGAAGCTTTCTAGGGATAGAGACTTTGAATTCAAGTTTCTCTTCAAGAGATTTCATCATAGCTTCGACGACATGATCGGTAAAGGCCTTGTTTTGGCTATAAGCGTGTGGAGAGTTTAACATGGATTGCATCAAAGAAATGCATTCAATCAAGGAGCAACTATCATAATTGGATTCCTTGAAATCTACGGTAGTAATTTCATTACTACTCAAAGTTTTAACATCTTCTACTCCACTTTCAATGCTTTTAGCATCAAGATAGATGGACTCCGAATCATTGGGGCACTTTTCAACCAAAGTGGATTCATATCCAGCCCCATATATTAGGTTTGACAGAAGAAAACAAAGATTCAATGGGAGTCACACCAAGCACTTTAAGATCTTCGTAATTCTCATCACGAGTTTCATGTTTAGCAGCCATTTTATTGACTAAAGTAGCCTGCTTATCAGAAATCTGGCCTACCAACTTTTCAAGACGAGCAAACTGAGAATTCAGTGCAAGGAATTCTTTGACCATATCATCAACTTCTCTACTCATAAAAGCCAGAAAAGAATTTTGCTCCTTCAGCTCTCTACGAAAGTAACTGTTGTATTCAAACTGTGTAGACATGAAGCCTTTAACACTAGTTTCAATCTCTTCTAACTTCGCATAGTGATCATCAAAATCCCTTGTTTGGGCCATTCGGGTTTTAGCTGGGAGGCAAGCGGGCAAGCACACAAGCGAACAAAGAGCAAGCGAGAGAAAAAAAGGCGAACGAAAAGGCAAACGAAAAAGGCAAATTGTGAAGTGGGGGACAGGAAAACGAGAGGCAACTGGCAAACAAAGTAAATGCAAGAGATGAGTTTGCGACACCTACTTGGATGAGTTCTTGACTTGATCTTCCTCCCCGGCAACGGCGCCAAAAATTCTTCTGCTACGGCAACAGACAACAGCGCCAGAAATTGACACGTTGACGGAGACTGGGCTTGGCGTTGGTTTTTCCCTTGAAGAGGAAAGGGTGATGCAGCACAGGAGCAGTAAGTATTTCCCTGAGTTTGAGAACCGAGGTATCGATCCAGAAGGAGGGTCTCATCAAGTCCATAGTACCTGCGCAAACACAAACAAGCTTCCACCGAACGCTTCAAAGGGGTTGTCAATCCCTTCAAGATTGTTTGCAAAGTGAGATCTGAAGGCGGAAAGTGCAACAAAGTAAAAAAGTGTAAGGCTGAAAATATAGTGTGGAGTAGATCCGGGGGACATAGTGTTCACTAGAGGCTTTTCTCAAAATAACAAATATCACGGTGGGTGAACAAATTACTGTCGAGCAATTGATAGAACCACGCAAAGTCATGACAATATCTAAGACAATGATCATACATATAGGCATCACGTCCGAGACAAGTAGACCGATACTTTGTGCATCTACTACTATTACTCCACACATCGACCGCTATCCAGCATGCATCTAGTGTATTGAGTTCATGACGAACAGAGTAACGCCTTAAGCAAGATGATATGATGTAGAGGGATAATCTCAAACCAATGATGAAAACCCCATCTTTTTACCCTTGATGGCAACAACACGATGCGTGCCTCGCTACCCCTTCTGTCACTGGGTGAGGTCACCGCACGGTATGAACCCAAAACCAAGCACTTCTCCCATTGCAAGAATCATAGATCTAGTTGGCCAGACAAAACCCACAACTCGAAGAGAATTACAAGGATATGAAATCATGCATAAGAGAGATCAGAAGAAACTCAAATAAGATTCATAGATAATCTGATCATAAATCCACAATTCATCGGATCTCGACAAACACACCGCAAAATAAGATTACATCGGATAGATCTCCATGAAGATCATGGAGAACTTTGTATTGAAGATCCAAGAGAGAGAAGAAGCCATCTAGTTACTAGCTATGGACCCGTAGGTCTATGGTGAACTACTCACGCATCATCGGAGAGGTCATGGTGTTGATGAAGAAGCCCTTTGTATCCGAATCCCCCCTCCGGCAGGGCACCAGAACGTGCCCCAGATGGGATCTTGCGGAGACACAAGCTTGCGGCGGCGGAAAAGTACTTTCGATGATCTCATGATTTTTTTGGTATTTTTAGGGAATATATAGGCGCAACCCCTAGGGCATAGGGCGTCCAGGGGGCCCACAAGCCTATGGGCTGCGGCCTCCCCCCTAGCCGCGGGGTGAGGGCTTGTGGGGACTTTGGGGTCCCCCTGCCTTGGCTCTCAAGTCTCCTGATCTTCTTCCATTATGGAAAAATTCTTTTCGGGGATTTTATTCCGTTTGGACTCCGTTTCAAAATCTCCTCTGAAAGGAGTCAAAAACATGGAAAAACCAGGAACTGGCACTTGGCACTGAGTTAATAAGTTAGTCCCAAAAATATATATATAAAAAGGCATGCAAAACATCCGAAGTTTGACAAGATAATAGCATGAAACCATCAAAAATTATAGATTCGTTGGAGACGTATCACGGTGCGCCACCCCCCCTCCTCCCCTAGCCGTGGGCCAGCCCCTCCCATCTAGGGTTGGCGCACCCTTTGGGCATGGTAACCCTAAAGGGTGTGCCCCCTCCCCTTCCCCCTATATATAGTGGAGGTTTTGGCCATTGGAAACACACAGTTCTCTCTCTCTCTCGACGCAGCCCTGCTTCTCCTCTCCCTCCTCTCCCACGGTGCTTGGCGAAGCCCTGCCGGGAGACCTCGTAGCTCTATCGCCACCACGCCGTCGTGCTGCCGGAGCTCTTCCCCAACCTCTCCCTCCTCCTTGCTGGATCAAGGTGCGGGAGACGTCACCGGTCTGCACGCGTGTTGACCGCGGAGGTGTCGTGGTTCGGCACTAGATCGGAATCACACCGCGATCTAAATCGAAACGACTACGGCTCCATCAACCGCGTTCTAGCAACGCTTCCGCTTAGCGATCTTCAAAGGTATGAAGATGCTCTCACCCCTCTCTCGTTGCTGGTTTCTCTATAGGAAGATCTATGTATGGCATAGGAAAATTTTGAATTTTTGCTACGTTACCCAACAATTATCAATATTGTGGAAAATAGTGTGAGTGGTGGAATTGTTAACTCTCGAGTTGGTGTCGCGTTCGACCCATTGTAGAGTTGTTAACTCTCGAGTTGGTCGCGAGTTCGACCTTTTATTTCCGTTTTATTTTTTATACTGACAGCTGGGCCCATGTGTCATAGAAGTGAAAAAATAAATTGCCTTATTACGCTTACCTAGTTGTTTTTTATGAGAAATAAAAAAATTAAGGGGGGTTTCGCAAAAAAGGCCGCACACATTCCTTGCTTCCTTCCAGTCGCTGACAGCGGAGCCCACGTCATGCTCGCGTGCAAAGTCGATCTTATTTTCGTATGAAACATGATTTGCATAGTATTTACATGTTCGAGACAAGTTGTTGCATCAGCTCAATGTATGCCACAAGTTCTGACACCAAACTAACCTTTTTTACGAACAACGAAACTAACTGCTAAGCCAGGTTCTAGCATCATTGGTGTAACTGACTCTGCTAGAAAAGACTCAACAACTAAGAAAGAAGTAAACTAATTTTTGATCCAAATTACTATATATATAAGGGTTCACACTATCCGAGGAGGTCTCTAGTAGTACGCCGATGGACGAGTTAGACCATGATGTGGCATTGACTGTGTGCATTGTCCATGTTATGAAGCGCTTGGCGGACCATATGTCGGGGGAGGAGACGGAGTCGGTTGGTAAGGAGGAGTCGACCGTATAGTGAGCGAGGAGGCTCACACACCTGATCAAGAAGGGCTAAACATCAGATTTTTTTTGCACTAACTACTGGACTGAAACTTTTTGTGATCAAACGAATGTAACATATATGAACATCCTATTGGAAAACGTAGCATGGGAAACAAAAAAAATTCTACACACACGCAATACCTATGATGGTGATGATCATCTATGAGAGGGGAGATCGGATCCACATACCCTTGTAGATCACTAAGCGGGAAGCGTTAAGAAACGCGTTTGATGTAGTCGAACGTCTTTGCGATCCAAATCGCAACCGTCCCACGATCCGTTCCGATCTAGCACCGAACGGATGGCACCTCCGCGTTCAGCACACATACAGCTCGACGATGATCTATGCCTTCTTGATCCAGCAAGAGGGGATGGAGAGGAAGATGAGTTCTTCGGTAGCGTGACAGCGTGACGACGATGGTGGTGGAGCTATTCCGATAGGGCTTCGCCTAAGCACCGTCGAACTAGACTAGAGGAGGAGCTACGATCTAGAGGAAGAGGGAGCACGTGGTTGTTTTATGTGTCTCCAAAAACCCTCTAGGCCTCTAGTATATATAGGAGGAGAGGAGGGAGGCCGACGCCCTAGGGTTTCCCCTTGGGTCGATCCAAATGGGGAGGAGAGGGGAGTCCAACTCCAATCCTACTCCTAGTAGGACCCCTCCCCACTTGGAAACCCTTCCACCTTTTTGGCCTTTTGCCTTTTCTCTACACTCCAGCTGCATGGGCCCTTAGGGGAGGCTTCGCCCAGCCCACTAAGGGCTGGTTTGCCTCCTATCTTGGCCCATGAAGCCCTAGGGTTGTTACACCCCTCCCGGTGGTCCCTCGGTACCCTCCCGGCACTTCCGGTACACTATCGATGAGCCCAAAACTTTTCTGATGGCCAAAACAGGAGTTCCTATATATCAATCTTTACCTCTGGACCATTCCGGAGCTCCTCATGATGTCTTAGATTTCATCCGGGACTCCAAACAACCTTCGGTCACCAGCACCTATAACTCAACTATACCGAAACGTCACCGGACCTTAAGTGTGCACACCCTACGGGTTCGAGAACTATGTCGACATGACCTAAGACACTCTCCGGTCAGTATCCAATAGCGGGACCTGGATGCCCATATTGGATCCTACATATTCTACAAAGATCTTATCGGTTGAACCTCTATGTCAAGGATTCAGTTAATCCTGTATATCCTTCCCTTTGTCCTTCGGTATGTTACTTGCTCGAGATTCGATCGTCGGTATCCCAAAACCTATTTCAATCTCGTTACCGACAAGTCTCTTTATTCGTTCTTTAATACAGGATTCCATGGCTAACTCTTTTGTCACATTGCTTGCAAGGCTTGTTTGTGATGTTGTATTACCGAGTGGGCCTCGAGCTACCTCTCCATCACACGGAGTGACAAATCCCAATCTTGATCCATGCTAACTCAACGGACACCTTCGGAGATACCTATAGAGCATCTTTATAGTCACCAAGTAACTTTGTGATGTTTGTTACACACAAGGTATTCCTCTGGTGGCACTGAGTTACATGATCTCATGGTCATAGGAATGTATACTTGACATGCAGAAAACAATAGCAACAAAATAACACGATCACATGCTACATTTATAGTTTGAGTCTTGTCCATCACATCATTCTCCTAATGATGTGATCCCGTTATCAAGTGATAACACTTGCTATGGCTATGAAACCTTAACCATCTTTGATCAACGAGCTAGTCAACTAGACGCTTACTAGGGACGGTATTTTGTCTATGTATCCACACATGTATTGTATTTCCGCTCAATACAATTATAGTATGGATAATAAAGTATTATCTTAAAACAGGAAATATAATATTAACTATTTTATTATAGCCTCTAGGGCATATTTCCAACAGTCTCCCACTTGCACTAGAGTCAATAATCTGGCATCACATCTCTATGTGATTTACAATGTAACAAATTTAACACCCATACAGTTCTAGTGTTGGTTATCTCGTGGAAGAGGCTTAGTCAGCGGATCTGCAACATTCAGATTCGTGTGCACTTTGCAAATATTTATATCCTCCTCCTTGATGTAATCAAGGATGGCATTGAAGCATCGTTTAATGTGTTTGGTCCTCTTGTGAAACCTTGGTTCCTTGGCTAGAGCAATGGCACCAGTGTTGTCACAGAACAGATTTATTGGATCCAGTGCGCTTGGCCCAACTCCAAGATCTGTCATGAACTGCTTCATCCATACACCCTCCTTATCCGCCTCTGAGGCTGCTATGTACTACGCTTTGCATGTAGAATCAGCTACGACGCTTTGCTTGGAACTACACCAGCTTACCGCACCCCCATTGAGAATATATACGTATACGGTTTGTGACTTAGAGTCATTCGGATCAATGTCGAAGCTTGCATTGACCTAACCCTTTACGACGAGCTCTTCGTCACCTCCATAAACGAGAAACATTTCTTTAGTCCTTTTCAGGTACTTTGAAATATTCTTGACGGTTGTCCAGTGCTCCATTCCTAAATTACTTTGAAACATGTCTGCCATACTTATGGCGAGGCTGACATCTGGTCGCGTGCACAACATTGCATACATGATAGAACCTATGGCTGAAGCATAGGGGACGACACTCATCGTTTCTCTATCTTCTGCACTTACTAGGCATTGCGTCTTACTCAACTTTATACCTTCTAACACAGGCACGAACCCCTTCTTGGATTGTTCCATTTTGAACTTCTTTAAAATCTTATCAAGGTATGTGCTTTGTGAAAGTCCTATTAGGTGCCTTGATCTATCTCTATAGATATTGATGCCTAATATGTAAGTAGCTTCTCCTAGGTCCTTCATTGAAAAACTCTTATTCAAGTAATCCTTCGTGCTCCCCAAAAATTATATATTGTTTCCAATCAGCAATATATCATCCACATATAATATTAGAAACGCTATAGAGCTCCCACTCACTTTCTTGTAGATACAAGCTTCTCCAAAAACTTGTATAAACCCGAACGCCTTGATCACCTTATGAAAACGTTGATTCCAACTCCAAGATGCTTGTACCAGTCCATAAATGGATCGCTGGAGCTTGCATACTTTGTTAGCATTCTCTGGATCGGCAAAACCTTTGGGTTGCATCATATACAAATCTTCCTTAAGAAACCCGTTAAGGAACGCCGTTTTGACATCCATCTGGCAGATTTCATAGTCAAAAAATGTAGCTATTGATAACATGATTCAGACGGACTTAAGCATCGCTAGGGGTGAGAATGTCTCATCATAGTCAACTCCTTGAACTTCTGAAAAACTCTTTGCCACAAGTCGAGCTTTATAGACGGTCTCATTACCATCCGCGTCCGTCTTCTTCTTAAAGATCCATTTGTTCTGAATAGCCTTTCAGACTTGAGGTAATACTTCCAAAGTCCATACTTTGTTTTCATACATAGATCCTATCTCAGATTTCATGGCCTCTAAGCATTTGTTGGAATCCGGGCCCACCATTGCTTCTTCATAATTCACACGATCATTGCTGTCTAACAACATGATTGACAAGACATGATATCCATACCACTCAGGAGCAGTACGTACTCTTGTCGACCTATGAGGTTCCATAGTAACTTGATACGAAGTTTCACGATCATCATCATTAGCTTCCTCTTCAACTGGTGTAGCTTCAAAAGAAATTTATTTCTGCCCTGCGTGATCAACTTGTTGAAGCAAAGGTTCTACAACCTAATCAAGTTCTATCTTCCTCCCACTAAATTCTTTTGAGGGAAACTCTTTCTCAAGAAAAGCTCCGTTCTTAGCGACAAACACTTTGCCCTCGGGTTTGAGATATAAGGTATACCCAACTCCCTCTTTTGGGTAACCTATGAAGACGCACTTCTCTGCTTTGGGTTCCAGCTTTCCACGCTGAAGCTTTTCGACATAAGCATCACATCCCCAAACTTTAAGAAACGATAACTTAGGCCTCTTGCCAAACCACAGTTCATATGGTGTCGTCTCAACGGATTTTGATGGTGCCCTATTTAAAGTGAATGCAGCTATCTCTGATGCATAACCCCAGAACGATAATGGCAAATCGGTAAGAGACATCATAGATCACACCATATCCAATAAAGTACGATTGCGACGTTTGGACACACCATTGCGCTGTGGTGTTCGAGACAGTGTCAAGTGTGAAACAATTCCACACTGTTTTAAGTGAGCACCAAACTCGTAACTCAGATACTCACCTCCTCAATCAGATCGCAGGAATTTGATCTTCTTGCTACCATGATTTTCAACTTCACTCTAAAATTGCTTGAACTTTTCAAACATTTTAGACGTGTGCTTCATTAAGTAAATATACCCATATGTACTCAAATTATAAGTGAAGGTGAGAAAATAACGATATCCGCCGCACGCCTCTATGCTCATTGTTCCGCACACATTAGTATGTATGATCTCCAACAAGTCACTTGCACGCTCCATTCTTCCGGAGAACGGAGTCTTAGTCATCTTGCCCATGAGGCATGGTTCGGATGTGTCAAGTGATTCAAAATCAAGTGACTCCAAAAGTGCATCAGCATGGAGTTTCTTCATGCGCTTTACACCAATATGACCTAAGTGGCAGTGCCACAAGAAAGTGGCGCTATCATTATTAACTCTACATATGTTGGCATCAATGTTATGTATATGTGTATCATCACTATCGAGATTCAACATGAATAAACCCCTCACACTGGGTGCATGACCATAAAATATATTACTCACGTAAATAGAACAACCATTATTCTCTGATTTAAGTGAGTAACCGTCTCGCAATAAACAAGATCCAGATATAATGTTCATGCTTAACGCGGGCACTTAATAACATTTATTCAAGTTCATCACTAATCCCGATGGTAACTGAAGTGAGATTGTGCCGACGGCGATCACATCAACCATGGAACCATTTCCTACACGCATCGTCACTTCATCGTTTGACAGCCTTCGTTTATTCCGCAGTTCCTGTTTCGAGTTGCAAATGTGAGCAACAGAACCGGTATCAAATACCCAGGCACTCCTACGAGAGTCGGCGAGGTACACATAAATAACATGTATATCAAATATACCTTGTTTGGCATTGGCCGCCTTCTTATCGGCCAAATACTTGGGGCAGTTCCGCTTCCAGTGACCAGTCCCCTTGCAATGGTAGCACTCAGTCTCTGATTTAGGTCCAGACTTGGGTTTCTTCATTGGAGGTGCAACAACTTTGCCACTCTTATTGGATTTACCCTTCTTTCCCTTGTCGTTTTTTCTTGAAACTGGTGGTCTTATTGACCATCAACACTTGATGCTCCTTCCGAATTTCCGACTTTGTGAATTTTAGCATCACAAACATCATGGCGAGTGACTTATTCATCCCTTGCATGTTATAGTTCAACACAAAACCTTTATAGCTTGGCGGCAGTGACTGAAGAACTCTGTAAATGATAGCCTCTTGCGCGAGAACAATTCCCAGCTCAGCCAGACTGTGTGAGTACCCACACAATTTGAGCACATGTTCACTGACAGACCCGTTCTCCTCTAATTTACAAGCATAAAATTTATCGGAGGTCTCATACCTCTCGATCTGGGCATTCTTTTCAAAGATAAAATTCAACTCCTAGAACATCTCATATGCTCCATGACATTCAGAATGTCTTTGAAGTCCTTGTTCTAAGCCTTACAAAACAACACACTCAACTAACGAGTGGTCCTCCTTGCGTGTATGCCAGATGTCCATAACATCAGCCAGCGCAGGTTGGGGTGGTTCATCACCTAGCAGTTCATCAAGGACATATGCTTTTTGAGCATCCTGAAGGATAAGCCTCAGATTACGGTCCGAGTCCACAAAGTTGCTTCCATCATCTTTCAACTTAGCTTTCTCTAGGAACGCATTAGAATTCAGGGTTGCTACTACGCGAGCCATTGATCTACAACATAAAATTTTGTAAAGATTACTTAGACTATGTTTAAGATAATTGAGTTTAGCTAATCATATTACTAATAAACTCCCACTCAGATAGACATCCCTCTAGTCATTCGAGTGTCGCATGATCCAAATCCACTAACTCAAGTCTGATCATCACGTGAGTTGAGATTAGTTCCAATGGTGAACATCTCCATGTTGATCATATCAAGTATAAGATCATGCTCGACCTTTCGGTCTCTTGTGTTCCAAGGCCAAGTCTGTACATGCTAGGCTCATCAAGTTTAACCCGAGTGTTCTGCGTGTACAACTGTTTTGCACCCGTTGTATGTGAACGTAGAGTCTATCACACCCGATCATCACGTGGTGTCTCGAAACAACGAACCGTCGCAACGGTGCATAGTCGGGGAGAACACAATTTTATCTTGAAATTTTAGTGAGGGATCACCTTATAATGCTACCGTCGTCCTAAGCAAAATAAGGTGCATAAAAGGATTAACATCACATGCAAATCATAAGTGACATGATATGGCCATGAACTTGTGCTTCTTGATCTCCATCACCAAAGCTCCTGCATGATCTCCATCATCAGCAGTGCCACACCATGATCTCCATCATCATGATCTCCATAATCGTGCTACCATCGAGGTTGTCGCGCTATCTATGTTGTTACTACTAAAGCTACTGCCTAGCGATATAGGAAGAGCATGTGCAAGCGCAAAATAAATTTCAAAACAAACCCTATGGATCATACCAGTTGTCGTAGCGTCGACGTGCAAGTCGATATTTAACTATTACAACATGATCATCTTATCATGTCTTTGGCCATATCATATCACAAGCATACCCGTGCAAAAACAAGTTAGACATCCTCTAATTTGTTGTTGCAAATTTTACTAGGCTGCTATGGGTATCTAGTATGTCGCATCTTACTTACGCAAATCCACAACGGTGATACGCAAATTTCTATTTAACCTTATCCAAGGACCGCCTCGGTCAAATCCGATTCAACAAAAGTTGTAGAAACAAACACCTGTCGGTCATCTTTATGCAACAACTTGCATGTCAGTTGATGAAATCGGTCTCTCGTAGGCGTATGAGTAATGTTGGTCCAAGCCGCTTCAATCCAACAATACCGTTGAATCAAGAAAAGACTAAGGAGGACAGCAAATTGAACATCCACGCCCACAAACCCTATTGTGTTCTACTAGAGATGTGATACGTCTCAAACGTATCTATAATTTTTGATGGTTTCACGCTGTTATCTTGTCTTCTTTGGTTGTTTTATGTACCTTTTATATGTTTTTTTGGGACTAACTTATTAATTCAGTGCCAAGTGCTAGTTCCTGTTTTTTCCATGTTTTTGACTCTTTTTAGATCTGATTTTGGAACGGAGTCCAAACGGAAGAAAAACCCCAAAATGTTTTTTTCCCGAACGGAAGAAGATCACGGGGCCTTTGGGCCAAGCCAGGTGGGCTCCAGGGAGCCCACAAGCCCCCACTCCGCCACCAGGGGAGGCGGCGGTGGGCAGGCTTGTGGCCTCCCTGGCCGCCCCCTGACCTAGATCTTTGGCCTATATATTCCCGAATATTCCACAAAAAATTTGGGGAGCCTCGAAAATACTTTTTCGCCACCGCAAGCTTCCGTTTCCGCGAGATCTCATTTGGAGACCCTTCCCGGCGCCCTGCTGGAGGGGACTTTGTAGTTGGAGGGCTTCTTCATCATCATCATCGCCCCTCCAATGACTCGTGAGTAGTTCACTTCAGACCTACGGGTCCGTAGTTAGTAGCTAGATGGCTTCTTCTCTCTCTTGGATCTTCAATACAAAGTTCTCCATGATCTTCATGGAGATCTATTCGATGTAATCTTCTTTGGCGGTGTGTTTGTCGAGATCCGATGAATTGTGGATTTGTGACCAGATTATCTATGATATATATTTGAGTCTTTGTTGATTTCTTATATGCATGATTTGATATCCTTGTAAGTATCTGCGAGTCTTGGGTTTTGTTTGGCCAACTAGATCAATGATTCTTGCAATGGGAGAAGTGCTTGGTTTTGGGTTCTACCATGTGGTGACCTTTCCTAGTGACAGTAGGGGCAGCAAGGCACACATCAAGTAGTTGCCATCAAAGGTAAAAAGATGGGGTTTTTATCATTGGTTTGAGATCAGCCCTCTACATCATGTCATCTTGCTTAAGGCGTTACTCTGTTCTTATGGACTTAATACACTAGATGCATGCTGGATAGCGGTCGACATGTGGAGTAATAGTAGTAGATGCAGAAAGTATCGGTCTACTTGTCTCGGACGTGATGCCTATATGTATGATCATTGCCTTAGATATCGTCATGACTTTGCGCGGTTTTGTCAATTGCTCGACAGTAATTTGTTCACCCACCGTCTACTTGCTTTCATGAGAGAAGCCACTAGTAAACACTACGGCCCCCGGGTCTATTCACATCCATCGTTTACACCTCCGCTTTTACTTTGCTTTGTTACTTTGTTGCTTTTAGTTCTCACTTGGCAAACAATCTACAAGGGATTGACAACCCCTTCATAGCGTTGGGAGCAAGTTTTTGTGTTTGTGCAGGATCTTGAGATACTCCTCCACTGGATTGATTCCTTGGTTCTCAAACTGAGGGAAATACTTAGCGTCGCTGTGCTACATCACCCTTTCTGCTTCAAGGGAACACCAACGCAAGGCTCCTTGGCCACGGGGGAAATCCTTTGCATACTTGCCTAGGAAGTCCCTTAAGGCATAGCCGCAGCTGAAGGATTCCTGGTGTCGTCGACACACCTGTTTCTGGCGCCATTGGAAGGACTTTTGTGCATTAGCATAGCTGACATCAGAAGCATTTCTGGCGCCGTTGCGGGGAGGAGATATCAAGATCTATCCAAGTATGTCTCACAAACTCTTCTCTTGCATTTACTTTTGTTGCGAGTTGCCTCTCGTTTTCCTCTCCCCCACTTCACATTTGCCGTTTTCATTTGCCTTTCTCCTTCGGCGTTTCCTTTTGCCTTTGTCGTTTCCCTTTGCCGGTTCTCTTGCTTGCTTGTGTGCTTGTTTATTTGTTGAAGTTATCATGGCTGAAAACACCAAACTTTGCGACTTCTCGAGCACTAATAATAATGATTTTATTAGTACTCCGATTGCTCCCGCCACTAGTGCGGAATCGTATGAAATCAATGCAGCTTTGCTGAATCTTGTTATGAAAGAGAAATTCTTTGGCCTTCCTAGTGAAGATGTCGCATCCCATCTCAAAACCTTCATTGAGCTTTGTGATATGCAAAAGAAAAGAGATGTGGATAATGACATGATTAAGTTGAAACTTTTTCCTTTCTCGTTGCGAGATCGCGCAAAAACTTGGTTTTCTTCTTTGCCTAAAAATAGTATCGATTCTTGGGATAAGTGCAAAGATGCTTACATATCCAAGTATTTTCCGCTGGCTAAGATCATCTCCTTACGTAACGATATCATGAATTTCAAGCAACTTGATCATGAACACGTTGCAGAATCTTGGGAGAGGATGAAGCTTATGATTAGAAATTGTCCCGCTCATGGCTTGAGTTTATGGATGATTATACAAATCTTTTACGCTGGCTTGAATTTCTCTTCTCGCAATATCTTGGACTCTGCCTCAGGTGGAACGTTCATGGAAATCACGTTAGGAGACGCTACAAAACTCCTAGATAATATCATGACCAACTACTCTCAGTGGCACACTGAAAGGTCGCGTGCTAGCAAAAAGGTGCACGCTATAGAATAGATTAACTCGCTTAGTGCTAAGATGGACGAGTTGATGAATTTGGTTGCTAGTAGAAACGCTACCGAAGATCCTAATGACATGCCACTATCTTCTTTGATTGAGAGTAGCAACGCTAGTTTGGACGTGAATTTTGTTGGTAGGAACAATTATGGCAACAACAATGCTTTTAGAGGAAACTATGTTCCTAGGCCTTTTCCTAGTAACTCATCTAACAATTATGGCAATTCCTATGGCAACACTTATGGAAATCACAACAAATTACCCTCTGATCTAGAGAGTAATATCAAAGAGTTCATCAACTCTCAAAAGATTTTCAATGCGTCCATAGAGGAAAAACTACTCAAAATAAACGATTTGGCTAAGAGTGTTGATAGGATGTCTTCTGATATTGATGCTTTGTAAGTTAGATGCGCTCCTCCCAAGGTCAACTTGGATGAAACTTTGAAAGCTATGTGTATCTCCATTAATGAGAGCAAAGAAAGAACCGCCCAAATTCGCGCTAGACATGAATGGTTTAAAAGGGTGCGTTCTAGTGATGCAAATCACGAAGATCTCAAAGTGCTTGGTGTGTCTTCTCTTGAATCTTTGTTTTCGCGTGTCAAACCTACTTATGGAGGGTCTGGATATGAAGCCACTTTGGTTGAAAAACGCCCCAATGATCCGGAGACCACCTATCTTGATGATAAAGGTGTGGAGAGTGGAGTAGAAGAAGTCAAAATTGTGGGTAGTAATGAAACTCCCACTTTGGATTTCAAGGAATTCAATTATGATAATTGCTCCTTGTTTCAATGCATTTCTTTGATGCAATCCATTGCAAACTCTCCACATGCTTATAGCCAAAGTAAAGCCTTTACCGCGCATATCGTAGATGCTATGATGAAATCTCTTGAAGAGAAGCTCGAACTAGAAGTCTCTATACCTAGAAAACTTCATGATGAGTGGGAACCTACTATCAAAATCAAGATCAAAAACTATGAGTGCAATGCTTTGTGTGATTTGGGTGCTAGTGTTTCCGCAATTCCAAAGTCTTTATGTGATATTCTTGGTTTTCATGAGATTGAAGAGTGTTCTCTTAATTTGCATCTTGCGGATTCTACTGTCAAGAAACCCATGGGGAGGATCGATGATGTTCTTATTGTTGTAAATAAGAACGATGTACCCGTGGATTTCATTGTACTTGACATAGATTGCAATCCTTCATGTCCCATTATTCTTGGTAGACCTTTCCTAAGGACTATTGGTGCTATCATCGATATGAAGGAAGGGAATATTAGATTTCAATTTCCTTTAAAGAAGGGCATGGAGCACTTTCCTAGAAAAAAACAAGATTGACTTATGAATCTATGATGAGGGCTACTTATGGTTTGAGCACCAAAGATGACTATACGTGATTCCAACACTTTTTGCCTAGCTAAGAGCGTTAAACAAAAGCGCTTGTTGGGAGGCAACCCAACGAATCTATCCTTTTTCTTTCTGTTTTGTGTTTCCCACACTTTCATAATTCTGTTATGGTCGTGTTTTTTGTGTTTCTTTTTGCGTTTGTGCCAAGCAAAACCGTTATGATTAGTCTTTGGGATGATCGTTTGGTCATGCTAGAAAAGACAGAAACTTTCTGCTCACGAAAAGAATTTTCATTTTTTATGTAAGAGATTTTGAGTTGATTCTTTTTGCTGTTGATTTCTACGCAAATTCTTCAGGCTTTCATAATTTTTCAGAATTGCTGAAGTACCAGAGGTATACGAAATATACAGATTGCTACATACTAGTCTGTTGTTAACATATTCTGTTTTTGTTGTGTTGGTTGCTTATTTTGATGAAACTATGAATAGTATCGGGGGGTATTAGCCATGGAAGATTGAAAGTACAGTAACCCAACATCAGCACAAGTAGAATTTAAGTTTGCTACAGTACCTAAGGAAGTGGTGGTTTGCTTTCTTGTACTAATGTTATCACGAGTTTCTGTTTAAGTTTAGTGTTGTGAAGTTTTCAAGTTTTGGGTGAAGTTCTTATGGACAAAGAGATAAAGAGTGGCAAGAGCTCAAGCTTGGGGATGACCAAGGCACCCCAAGAGTTTCAAGGATGCCGTAAAATCCTAAGCTTCGGGATGCCCCGGGAAGGCATCCCCTCTCTCGTCTTCAATCCATCGGTAACATTACTTGGGGCTATATTTTTATTCACCACATGTTATGTGTTTTTGCTTGGAGCATCTTGTATCGTAGGAGTCTTTTATTTTTGTTGTGTCACAATCATCCTTGCTGCACACCTATAGAGAGAGACATGCACACACCGTGATTTTTTCGAGCTTCACTTATATCTGTTGGTAGATAATTCAGCTCACATGTGCTTCACTTATATCTTTTGAGCTAGATACTTTTGCTCTATGTGCTTCACTTATATCTTTTAGAGCACAGCGGTGCGTGGCTTGGTAGTTGATCTATGCTTTGAAAGTAGTCTCAAAGGGGTAGTTATCCAAAGGGATACGAAAACTTCCACCTTCATGTGCATTGAATAGTTAGAGAAGTTTGATTCATCTCAATTAGTTTTGAGTTGTGGTTATGGTAATATTGAAGTCATGCTAGTAAGGTGTTGTGGATCTAGAAATAATTGTGTTGAAGCTAGTGATTCCCGTAGCATGCACGTATGGTGAACCGCTATGTGATGAAATCTGAGCATGATTAGTATATTGATTGTGATCCTTTGCGTGGCGGTCGGGATCGTGCCATGGTTTATACCTACCAACCCTTCCCCTAGGAGTATGCGTTGAATGGTTTGTTTCGATTACTAATAAAACTTTGGCAACAAGTATATGAGTTCTTCATGACTAATGTTGCGTCCATGGTTTAGATGCACTTTCACCTTCCACCATCACTATCTTCTTAGTGTCGTGCAACTTTCGTCGGTGCACAAAACCCACCATTAGCCTCCCTCAAAACAACCACCATACCTACCTACTATGGCTTTTTCAAAGCTATTCTGAGATATATTATCATGCAACTACCACCATGACATGTGCCACCACGTCTACATTGCCATTGCATGATCGTAAGATAGCTAGCATGATGTTTCCATTGATGTCTATGCCATGCTAGATCATTGCCACGGTACACTACCGAAGGCATTCCATATAGAGTCATAGTTGCTCTAAGTTTTGAGTTGAAAGTGTGATGATCATCATTAATGGAGCATTGTCCCATGTGAGGAAATAAAAGAGGCCAAAGAAGCCCACCAAAATAAAAAAAGAGGCCAAAGAGCCCACCAAAAAAAATGAGAGAAAAAGAGAGAAGGGACAATGCTACCACTTTTTCCACACTTGTGCATATTAAGCACCATGATCTTCATGATTGAGAGTCTCTCGTTTTGTCACCACCATATAGCTAGTGCGAAATTTTCATTATATAACTTGGCTTGTATATTCCAATGATAGGCTTCCTCAAAATTGCCTTAGGTCTTCGTGAGCAAGCAAGTTGGATGCACACCCACTAGTTTTCTTTAAGAGCTTTCACATACTCGTAGCTCTAGTGCATCAATTGTATGGCAATCCCTACTCATTCACATTGATATCTATTGATGAGCATCTCCACAGCTCATTGATATGCCTAGTTAATGTGACTATCTTCTCCTTTTTTGTCTCGCAACCTCCACCACATTCCACACCATCTATTGTGCTATAACCATGGCTCACACTCATGTATTGCATGAGAGTTGAAAAGGTTTGAGAAAGTAAAGGTGTGAAACAATTACTTGGACAATACCGGGGTTGTGCATGATTTAAATTCGTTGTGCAATGATGATAGAGCATAGCCAGGCTATATGCTTTTGTAAGGATAACTTTCTTTTGGCCTTGTTATTTTGAAAGTTCATGATTACCTTGCTAGTTTGCTTGAATTATTATTGTTTCCACATCAATAGCAAACTATTGTTTTGAATCTAATGGATCTGAACATTCACGTCACATAAGAGGAATTAAGAAGGACACCTATGCTAGGTAGCATGAAAGCATCAAAAAATCATTCTTTATCACTTCACTACTCGAGGACGAGCAGGAGTTAAGCTTGGGGATGCTTGATACGTCTCAAACGTATCTATAATTTTTGATGGTTTCACGCTGTTATCTTGTCTTCTTTGGTTGTTTTATGTACCTTTTATATCTTTTTTGGGGACTAACTTATTAATTCGGTGCCAAGTGCCAGTTCCTGTTTTTTCCGTGTTTTTGACTCTTTTCAGATCTGATTTTGGAACGGAGTCCAAACAGAAGAAAAACCCCGAAATGATATTTTCCCGAACGTAAGATGATCAGGGGCCTTTGGGCCAAGCCAGGTGTGCTCCAGGGAGCCCACAAGCCCCCACTCCGCCACCAGGAGGCGCGGTGGGCAGGCTTGTGGCCTCCCTGGTCGCCCCCTGACCTAGATCTTTGGCCTATATATTCCCAAATATTCCGCAAAAAATCGGGGGAGCCTCGAAAATACTTTTCCGCCGCCGCAAGCTTCCATTTCCGCGAGATCTCATCTGAAGACCCTTCCCGGTGCCCTGTCGGAGGGGACTTTAGAGTTGGAGGGCTTCTTCATCATCATCATCACCCCTCCAATGACTCGTGAGTAGTACACTTCAGACCTACAGGTCCGTAGTTAGTAGCTAGATGGCTTCTTCTCTCTCTTGGATCTTCAATACAAAGTTCTCCATGATCTTCATGGAGATCTATTCGATGTAATCTTCTTTGGCGGTGTGTTTGTGGAGATCCGATGAATTGTGGATTTGTGATCAGATTATCTATGATATATATTTGAGTCTTTGCTGATTTCTTATATGCATGATTTGATATCCTTGTAAGTCTCTGTGAGTCTTGGGTTTTGTTTGGCCAACTAGATCTATGATTCTTGCAATGGGAGAAGTGCTTGGTTTTGGGTTCTACCATGTGGTGACCTTTCCCAGTGACAGTAGGGGCAGCAAGGCACACATCAAGTAGTTGCCATCAAGGGTAAAAAGATGGGGGTTTTATCATTGGTTTGAGATCACGCTCTACATCATGTCATCTTGCTTAAGGCGTTACTCTATTCTTATGGACTTAATACACTAGATGCATGCTGGATAGCGGTCGACATGTGGAGTAATAGTAGTAGATGCATAAAGTATCGGTCTACTTGTTTTGGACGTGATGCCTATAGATATAATCATTGCATAGATATCGTCACGACTTTGCGCGGTTCTATCAATTGCTCGGCAGTAATTTGTTCACCCACCGTCTAGTTGCTTTCATGAGAGAAGCAACTAGTAAACACTATGGCCCTCGGGTCTATTCACATCCATCGTTTACACCTCCGCTTTTACTTTGCTTTGTTACTTTGTTGCTTTCAGTTCTCACTTGGCAAATAATCTATAAGGGATTGACAACCCCTTCATAGCGTTGGGAGCAAGTTTTTGTGTTTGTGCAGGAGCTTGAGATACTCCTCCACTGGATTGATACCTTGGTTCTCAAACTGAGGGAAATACTAACCGTCGCTGTGCTACATCACCCTTTCCGCTTCAAGGGAACACCAACGCAACGCTCCAAGGCCACGGGGGAAATCCTTTGCATACTTGCCTAGGAAGTCCCTTAAGGTGTAGCCGCAGCTGAAGGATTCCTGGTGCCGTCGACACACCTGTTTTTGGCGCCATTGGAAGGACTTTTGTGCATTAGCATAGCTGACATCAAGATGTCATCTACGCATGAACCTAGCTGTGATACCACTTTTGGGGAATGTAGCATGGGAAACAAAAAAAATCCTACGCACACGCAATACCTATCATGGTGATGATCATCTATGAGAGGGGATATCGTATGCACATACCCTTGTAGATCACTAAGTGGGAAGCATTAAGACACACGGTTGATGTAGTCAAACGTCTTCGCGATCCAAATCGCAGTCGTCCCACGATCCGTCCCGATCTAGCGCCGAACGGACGACACCTCCGCGTTCAGCACACATACAACTCGACGATGATTTCCATCTTCTTGATCCAGAAAGAGGGGCGGATAGGTAGATGAGTTCTCCTGCAGCATGACAACGTGACGGTGATGGTGGTGGAGCTATTCCGACAGGGCTTCGCCTAAGCACCGTCGAACTAGACTAGAGGAGGAGCTACGATCTAAAGGAAGAGGGAGCACGTGGCTGTTTTTTGTGTCTCCAAAAACCCTCAAGGCCTCTAGTATATATAGGAGGAGAGGAGGGAGGCCGGCGCCCTAGGGTTTCCCCTTGGGTCAGCCGAAGTGGGGAGGAGAGGGGAGTCCAACTCCAATCCTACTCCTAGTAGGATTCCTCCCCCACTTGGAAACCCTTCCATCATTTGGCTTTTTGCCTTTTCTCTCCACTCCAGCAGCACCGGCCCTTAGGGGAGTCTTGTGCCAGCCCACTAAGAGCTAGTTTGCCTCCTCTCTTGGCCCATGAAGCCCTAGGGTCGTTACAACCCTCTCAGTGGTCCCCCGGTACCCTCCCGGTACTTCGGGTACACTACCGATGAGCCCAAAACTTTTCCGGTGACAAAAACAAGACTTCCTATATAGCAATATTTGCATCCAGACCATTCCAAAGCTCCTCGTGACGTCCTGAATCTTATCCGGGACTCTAGAAAACCTCCGGTCACCAGCACATATAACTCAACTATACTGAAACGTCACCGAACCTTAAGTGCGTAGACCCTGCGGATTCGAGAACTATGTAGACATGACCTCAGACACTTTCCGGTCAATATCCAATAGCAGGACCTATATGCCCATATTGGATCCTACATATTCTACGAAGATCTTATCGATTGAACCTCTGTGTCAAGGATTCCATAAATCCCGTATATCATTCCCTTTGTCCTTCCGTATGTTACTTGGCCGAGATTCGATCGTCGGTATCCCAATACCTATTTCAATCTCGTTACTAGCAAGTCTCTTTACTCGTTCTATAATACAAGATCTCGTGGCTAACTCTTTGGTCACATTGCTTGCAAGGCTTGTTTGTAATGTTGTATTACCGAGTGGTCCCCGAGATACCTCTCCATCACATGGAGTGACAAATCCCACTTTTGATCCATGCTAACTCAACAGACACCTTCAGATATACCTGTAGAGCACCTTTATAGTCACCTAGTAACATTGCGACGTTTGATACACACAAGGTATTCCTCCGGTGTCACTGAGTTACATGATCTCATGGTCATAGGAATGTATACTTGACATGCAGAAAACAATAGCAACAAAATAACACGATCACATGCTACGTTTATAGTTTGGGTCTTGTCCATTACATCATTCTCCTAATGATGTGATCCCGTTATCGAGTGACAACACTTGTCTATGGCTATGAAACCTTAACCATCTTTGATCAATGAGCTAGTCAACTAGAGGCTTACTAGGGACAATATTTTGTCTATGTATCCACACATGTATTTGTGTTTCTGCTCAATACAATTATAGCATGGATAATAAACGTTTATCTTAAAACGGGAAGTATAATATTAACTATTTTATTATTGCCTCTAGGGCATATTTCCAACACATCCATCTTTATTTAGTTGTGCCAAAGCATTATGAACACCGTAATTTAATTTGCAATTTAAATTAAAATTGACCGGTAGCTGTTGATAGATTTGTATAGAGAAATAAGTAATGTATTCATTTTTTAGGCGCGTCCATGCACAATGACCGATTAATACTTAAATAATCTCTTTCAACCAGATACCTCAATTTAAAAAACTTAAATTCATGTTCTTACATGCAACGCAAATCTAATCTAAATGGAGCTCATCCGACTCCGTTGTGTCCATGTCTGACGGCGGGCTGCATCCCTTGAAGTGTTGGTCTCGTTGCCGGCGAGGCATGGTAGGATAAGGGACACACACCGGCTCAAGTGACTCAAAATGCTACCATCTTCCATGCCCGACTCTTCCTCGTCGGTGCCCAAAACCTTCATGGTGCCGATGGATGTGAGATCGATGATGGATCTGTCCTAGGAGGAGCTGGCGACATCCACCACGATGCAGTTACGACGCCTGGACTAGTGCACCATACATGGCTAATGAGAAAGCAATTCCGCCTCGCCTATGTCCACCGTCGCAAGGGTTGTTGCTATCTTCCGCTATTTTGCACGTTTGGCACACCGCACCATATTTGCGTCGAACAATCCCCGTGCAATCACCTCGGGCTCAGCATGTTAACAAAGGGGTTACACGTCTGCCACCATGTTCGCATGCCAGACGGACCACACCGCTTTCGGTGAGGCAGCAATGACACACCTCATGATGTATTCATGTGCCATTTGAGTGGATGCAATGGATTCCTGAGGAAGGAGTCTGAGCACTACCATTGGGCGGCCTCCTCCCAGGAGCGTTGGAGTGCAAGACGGATGATCGTCTCCTTCTCCTTGCGCACATGAGATGTGTTTGGGGTCAACGGATCTCGAGGCGTAGGACTCGGATCCGCTGCTTGTTATGCCGGATAAGGTCGGAGATCACCTGTGAGGACCCCGACTCATAAGTCGCGATCACCGAACGCATGTGTACAGTGATCTCGGAGATCAATGCTCACTGAACATACAAAAACTGAATAATAAGGTCTTACATCCATACATACATTCTGATACAAATAAAGACCATGGAGGTCAAGTCTTACATGGATAGGGTCATGAAGGCCAAATACCAAACACAATCTAGCAGCGGAAATCTTGAACGAATGCGTGAACCCATGCTATCTCCCTTAACCTACATGCATTCTGACTGAGAAGTGTCCTAGTTTGCATGTTTGTCTCCAACGAACTCTTCACCATACTCATGTTATTCCATGTGTGGCCAAAAATAAGTAGTGGCACACCAATGAGTACTTTAAATGTACTCACAAGCAACCCATCTTTTGGAACGAGGTAATAACAATGCTTGATATAGCACTAGTAGGTAAGTTGCAGAAAGCTAATTTTTAAGTGCAATGGCATGATCAATATCTTATGAAGGCATGCATCATGAGGTAACCAACATTCATATGAATGGGTTACAGATGTCAATATAAAAAGGGGTTGAACATCTCATGTTCATTCATCATGTCAAATCATCTGACTTAGGTCAAGTATCTGTTGGGGAACGTCGCATGGGAAACAAAAAATTTCCTACGCGCACGAAGACCTATCATGGTGATGTCCATCTACGAGAGGGGATGAGTGATCTACGTACCCTTGTAGATCGTACAGCAGAAGCGTTAGTGAACGCGGTTGATGTAGTGGAACGTCCTCACGTCCCTCGATCCGCCCCGCGAACAATCCCGCGATCAGTCCCACGATCTAGTACCGAACGGACGGCACCTCCGCGTTCAGCACACGTACAGCTCGACGATGATCTCGGCCTTCTTGATCCAGCAAGAGAGACGGAGAGGTAGAAGAGTTCTCCGGCAGCGTGACGGTGCTCCGGAGGTTGGTGATGACCTTGTCTCAGCAGGGCTCCGCCCGAGCTCCGCAGAAACGCGATCTAGAGGAAAAACCGTGGAGGTATGTGGTCGGGCTGCCGTGGAAAAGTCGTCTCAAATCAGCCCTAAAACCTCCGTATATATAGGTGGGAGGGAGGGGAGGAGGCAGCCTCAAAACCTAAAGGTTTGGCCGAAATTGGAGGTGGAGGAGTCCTACTCCAATCCTACTTGGAGTAGGATTCCACCTTCCCACTTGGAAGCTCTTTCCACCTTGTGTTTTTTCCTTCTCAAACCTTATGGGCCTTAGTGGGAACTTATTCCAGCCCACTAGGGGCTGGTTTATCTATTCCCATAGCCCATGAGACCCCTTGGGGCGTGACACCCCTCCCGATGGTCCCCGGCACCCCTCCCGGCACTCCCGGTACACTACCGATGAGCCCGAAACTTTTCCGGTAATGCACGAAAACCTTCCGGTAACCAAATGAGGTCATCCTATATATCAATCTTCGTTTCCGGACCATTCCGGAAACCCTCGTGACGTCCGTGATCTCATCCGGGACTCCGAACAACATTCGGTAACCAACCATATAACTCAAATACGCATAAAACAACGTCGAACCTTAAGTGTGCAGACCCTGCGGGTTCGAGAACTATGTAGACATGACCCGAGAGACTCCTCGGTCAATATCCAATAGCGGGACCTGGATGCCCATATTGGATCCTACATATTCTACGAAGATCTTATCGTTTGAACCTCAGTGCCAAGGATTCATATAATCCCGTATGTCATTCCCTTTGTCCTTCGGTATGTTACTTGCCCGAGATTCGATCGTTAGTATCCGCATACCTATTTCAATCTCGTTTACCGGCAAGTCTCTTTACTCGTTCCGTAATACAAGATCCCGCAACTTACATTAAGTTACATTGCTTGCAAGGCTTGTGTGTGATGTTGTATTACCGAGTGGGCCCCGAGATACCTCTCCGTCACATGGAGTGACAAATCCCAGTCTCGATCTATACTAACTCAACGAACACCTTCGGAGATACCTGTAGAGCATCTTTATAGTCACCCAGTTACGTTGCGACGTTTGATACACACAAAGCATTCCTCCGGTGTTCGTGAGTTATATGATCTCATGGTCATAGGAACAAATACTTGACACGCAGAAAACAGTAGCAACAAAATGACACGATCAACATGCTACGTCTATTAGTTTGGGTCTAGTCCATCACATGATTCTCCTAATGATGTGATCCCGTTATCAAGTGACAACACTTGCCTATGGCCAGGAAACCTTGACCATCTTTGATCAACGAGCTAGTCAACTAGAGGCTTACTAGTGACAGTGTTTTGTCTATGTATCCACACAAGTATTGTGTTTCCAATCAATACAATTATAGCATGGATAATAAACGATTATCATGAACTAAGAAATATAATAATAACTAATTTATTATTGCCTCTAGGGCATATTTCCAACAGTCTCCCACTTGCACTAGAGTCAATAATCTAGTTCACATCACCATGTGATTCCAACGAATCCAACACCCATATAGTTATGGGGTCTGATCACGTCTTGCTCGTGAGAGAGGTTTTAGTCAACGGTTCTGAAACTTTCAGATTCGTGCGTTCTTTACAAATCTTTATGTCATCTTATAGATGCTGCTACTACGTGCTATTCGGAAATGCTCCAAATATCTACTCTACTATACGAATCCGTTTCACTACTCATAGTTATCCGGATTAGTGTCAAAGCTTGCATTGACGTAACCCTTTACGACAAACTCTTTAACCACCTCCATAATCGAGAAAAATTCCTTAGTCCATTAGTTACTAAGGATAAATTTCGACCGCTGCTAGTGATTCAATCATGGATCACTCTCTGTACCTCTCAACATACTTTGAGTCAAGGCACACTTCAGGTGCGGTACACAGCATGGCATACTTTAGATTCTACGGCTAAGGCATAGAAGACGACCTTCGTCTATTCTCTTTATTCTGCCGTGGTCGGGTTTTGAGTCTTACTCAAATTCACACCTCACAACGCAACCAAGAACTCCTTCTTTGCTGGTCTATTTTGAACTCTTTCAAAAACTTGTCAAGGCATGCATCTTGTTGAAACTTCTACTAAGCGCTTTCGATCTATCTCCATAGATCTTTGATGCTCAACGTTCAAGTAGCGTAATCCAGGTACTCCTTTGAAAACTTCTTTCAAACAACCTTGTATGCTTTACAGAAATTCTACATTACTTCTGATCCACAATATGTCAACCACATATACCTATCAGAAATTCTATAGTGCTCCCACTCACTTCTTTGGAAATACAAGTTTCTCATAAACCTTGTACAAACCCAAAATCTTTGATCATCTCATCAAAGTGTATATTCCAACTCCGAGATGCTTGCACCAGTCCATTGAAGGATCACTGGAGCTTGCATACTTGCTAGTATCTTTAGGATCGACAAAACCTTCTGGTTGTATCACATACAATGTTTGCTCAAGGAAACCGTCGAGAAAACAATGTTTTGACATCCTACGTGCAATATTTCATAAATAATGCATCAACAACTAACATAATTCTAACAGACTTTTAGCACCGCTACGAGTGAGAAAGTCTCATCATAGTCAACTGTTTGATCTTATCGAAAACATCTTTGCGACAAGTCGAGCTTTTCTTAATAGTGACTTATCACCATCATCATCTGTCTTCTTTTAAAGATCCATTTTTACTCAATAGTCCTATGACCATCAAGTAGTTCTACCAAAGTCTACACTTTGTTTTCACACATGGATCCTCTCTCGGATTTCATGGCTTCCATCCATTTGTCGGAATCTGGGTCCACCATCGCTTTCTCCATAACTCGTAGGTTCACTGTTGCTCAACAACATGACCTCCAAGACAGGGTTACCGTACTACTCTGCAGCAGTACGCGACCTTGTCGACCTACGAGGTTTGTAGTAAGTTGATTCGAAGCTCAATGATCATCATCATCAGCTTCCACTTCAATTGGTGTAGGCGCCACATGAACAACTTCCTGCGCCCTGCTACACACTGGTTGAAGTGATGGTTCAATAACCTCATCAAGTTCTACTACCCTCCCACTCAATTCTTTCGAGAGAAACCTTTCCTCGAGAAAGGATCCGTTTCTAGAAACAAACACTTTGCTTTCGGATCTGAGATAGGAGATGTACCCAACTATTTTGGATATCCTATGAAGATGCATTTACCCGCTTTGGGTTCGAGCTTATCAGACTGAAACTTTTTCACATAAGTGTCGAAACCCCAAACTTTCAAGAAACGACAGTTTAGATTTCTCTAAACCTCATTCTATACTGTGTCATCTCAACGGAAATACGCGGTGCCCTATTTAAAGTGAGTGCGGTTGTCTCTAATGCATAACCCATAAACGATAGTGGTAATTCGATAAGAGACATCATAGTATGCACCATACAAAATAGTGCGTGGCTATGACGTTCAGACACATCATCGCACTATGATGTTCCAGGTGGCATGAACTGCGAAACAATTTCCACATTGTCTTAACTGTGTACCAAAACTCGTAACTCAGATATTCATTTCCATGATCATATCGTAGACAGTTTATCCTCTTGTTACGACGAACTTCACTCTCAAACGGAATTGAACTTTTCAACATTTTAGACTTGTGATTCATTAAGTAAATACTCATGTATCTACTCAAACCGTCAGTGAAGTAAGAACATAATGATATCCACTGCGTGCCTCAGCACCCATTGGACTGCATACATCAAAATGTATCACTTCCAACAAGTTACTATCTTATTTCATCTCAATGAAAACAAGGCCTTGCTCATGTGGTATGATTCGCATGTCACTAGTGATTCGAAATCAGGTGAGTACAAAGATCCATCAGCATGGAGCCTCTTTATGCAATTTATACTAACATGACTCAAGCGGCAGTGCCACAAGTAAGTGGTACTATCATCATCAACTCGTATCTTTTGGCACCAATATCATGAACATGTGTAACACTACGATCGAGATTCAATAAACCATTGAAGGTGATTATTCAAGAAAATAGAGTAACCATTATTCTCTTTAAATGAATAATCGTATTGCAATAAACACGATCCAATCATGTTCATGCTTAACGCAAGCACCAAATAACAATTATTTAGGTTTAACACCAATCCCGATGGTAGAGGGAGCGTGCGATGTTTGATCATATCAATCTTGGAAACACTTCCAACACGTATCGTCACCTCGCCTTTAGCTAGTCTCCGTTTATGCCGTAGCTTTCATTTCGCGTCACTAATCACTTAGCAACCGAACCGGTATCCAATACCCTCGTGCTACTAGGAGTACTAGTAAAGTACACATCAACATCATGTATATCAAATACACTTCTTTTGACTTCTGCCAGCCTTCTTATCTACCAAGTATCTTGAGTTGCTCCGCCTCAGTGATTGTTCCCCTCATTACAGAAGCACTTAGTCTTGGGTTTGGGTTTAATCTTGGGTCTCTTCATTAGTGCAGCAACTGTTTTGCCGTTTCACGAAGTATCCCTTCTAGCCCTTGCCTTTCTTGAAACTTAGTGGTTTTACAAACCATCAACTATTGATGCTCCTTCTTGATTTCTACTTTCGCAGTGTCAAACATCGCGAATCGCTCAAGGATCATTGTATGTATCCTTGATATGTTATAGTTCATCACGAAGCTCTCACAGCTTGGTGGCAGTGACTTTGGAGAACTATCACTATCTCATCTGGAAGATTAACTCCCACTTGATTCAAGCGATTGTCGTACTCAGACAATCTGAGCACATGCTCAACGATTGAGCCTTTTCTCCTGTGCTTTGTGGACAAAGAATCTTGTCGGAGGTCTCGTACCTCTTAACAAGGGCACAAGCATGAAATCACAATTTCATCTCTTTAGAACATCACTTATGTTCCGTGACGTTTTACAACGTTTTAGGCGCCTTGCTTCTAAGCCATTAAGTATTTTTGTACTGAACTATCGTGTAGTCATCAGAAACGTGTATGTCGGATGTTCACAGCATCCACAGACGACGCTCGAGGTGCAGCACACCGAGTGGTGCATTAAGGACATAAGCCTTCTGTGC
This sequence comes from Hordeum vulgare subsp. vulgare, assembly GCF_904849725.1. Taxonomy (NCBI): domain Eukaryota; kingdom Viridiplantae; phylum Streptophyta; class Magnoliopsida; order Poales; family Poaceae; genus Hordeum; species Hordeum vulgare. The sequence goes on from NC_058520.1 coordinate 83,875,225, forward strand.
AGCAACGAGGATAATCCTCGGTTTTACAGACTCAGTCTGCAAAGTTTGCTACTATCAACTTTCAACTAAATTTTCTCTAGGAACATATAAAACAGTAGAGCTACGGCGCAAGCTACATCGTAATTCGCAAAGACCATTAGACTATGTTCATGACAATTAGTTCAACTAATCATATTACTTAAGAACTCCCACTCAAAAAGTACATCTCTCTAGTCATTTGAGTGGTACATGATCCAAATCCACTATCTCAAGTCCGATCATCACGTGAGTTGAGAATAGTTTCAGTGGTAAGCATCTCTATGCTAATCATATCAACTATACGATTCATGCTCGACCTTTCGGTCTCCTGTGTTCCGAGGCCATGTCTGCACATGCTAGGCTCGTCAAGCTTAACCCGAGTGTTCCGCGTGCGCAACTGTTTTGCACCCGTTGTATGTGAACGTTGAGTCTATCACACCCGATCATCACGTGGTGTCTCGAAACGACGAACTGTAGCAACGGTGCACAGTCGGGGAGAACACAATTTCGTCTTGAAATTTTAGTGAGAGATCACCTCATAATGCTACCGTCGTTCTAAGCAAAATAAGGTGCATAAAAGGATTAACATCACATGCAATTTATAAGTGACATGATATGGCCATCATCACGTGCTTCTTGATCTCCATCACCAAAGCACCGGCACGATCTTCTTGTCACCGGCGTCACACCATGATCTCCATCAACGTGTCGCCATCGGGGTTGTCGTGTTACTCATGCTATTACTACTAAAGCTACGTCCTAGCAAAATAGTAAACGCATCTGCAAGCACAAACGTTAGTTATAAAGACAACCCTATGGCTCCTGCCGGTTGCCGTACCATCGACGTGCAAGTCGATATTATCTATTACAACATGATCATCTCATACATCCAATATATCACATCACATCGTTGGCCATATCACATCACAAGCATACCCTGCAAAAACAAGTTAGACGTCCTCTAATTTTGTTGTTGCATGTTTTACGTGGTGACCATGGGTATCTAGTAGGATCGCATCTTACTTACGCAAACACCACAACGGAGATATATGAGTTGCTATTTAACCTCATCCAAGGACCTCCTCGGTCAAATCCGATTCAACTAAAGTTGGAGAAACCGACACTTGCCAGTCATCTTTGAGCAACGGGGTTACTCGTAGCGATGAAACCAGTCTCTCGTAAGCGTACGAGTAATGTAGGTCCAAGCCGCTTCAATCCAACAATACCGCGGAATCAAGAAAATACTAAGGAGGGCAGCAAAGCGCACATCACCGCCCACAAAAAATTTTGTGTTCTACTCGAGAAGACATCTACGCATGAACCTAGCTCATGATGCCACTGTTGGGGAACGTCGCATGGGAAACAAAAATTTTCCTACGCGCACGAAGACCTATCATGGTGATGTCCATCTACGAGAGGGGATGAGTGATCTACGTACCCTTGTAGATCGTACAGCAGAAGCGTTAGTGAACGCGGTTGATGTAGTGGAACGTCCTCACGTCCCTCGATCCGCCCCGCGAACAATCCCGCGATCAGTCCCACGATCTAGTACCGAACGGACGGCACCTCCGCGTTCAGCACACGTACAGCTCGACGATGATCTCGGCCTTCTTGATCCAGCAAGAGAGACGGAGAGGTAGAAGAGTTCTCCGGCAGCGTGACGGCGCTCCGGAGGTTGGTGATGACCTTGTCTCAGCAGGGCTCCGCCCGAGCTCCGCAGAAACGCGATCTAGAGGAAAAACCGTGGAGGTATGTGGTCGGGCTGCCGTGGAAAAGTCGTCTCAAATCAGCCCTAAAACCTCCGTATATATAGGTGGGAGGGAGGGGAGGAGGCAGCCTCAAAACCTAAAGGTTTGGCCAAAATTGGAGGTGGAGGAGTCCTACTCCAATCCTACTTGGAGTAGGATTCCACCTTCCCACTTGGAAGCTCTTTCCACCTTGTGTTTTTTCCTTCTCAAACCTTATGGGCCTTAGTGGGAACTTATTCCAGCCCACTAGGGGCTGGTTTATCTATTCCCATAGCCCATGAGACCCCTTGGGGCGTGACACCCCTCCCGATGGTCCCCGGCACCCCTCCCGGCACTCCCGGTACACTACCGATGAGCCCGAAACTTTTCCGGTAATGCACGAAAACCTTCCGGTAACCAAATGAGGTCATCCTATATATCAATCTTCGTTTCCGGACCATTCCGGAAACCCTCGTGACGTCCGTGATCTCATCCGGGACTCCGAACAACATTCGGTAACCAACCATATAACTCAAATACGCATAAAACAACGTCGAACCTTAAGTGTGCAGACCCTGCGGGTTCGAGAACTATGTAGACATGACCCGAGAGACTCCTCGGTCAATATCCAATAGCGGGACCTGGATGCCCATATTGGATCCTACATATTCTACGAAGATCTTATCGTTTGAACCTCAGTGCCAAGGATTCATATAATCCTGTATGTCATTCCCTTTGTCCTTCGGTATGTTACTTGCCCGAGATTCGATCGTTAGTATCCGCATACCTATTTCAATCTCGTTTACCGGCAAGTCTCTTTACTCGTTCCGTAATACAAGATCCCGCAACTTACATTAAGTTACATTGCTTGCAAGGCTTGTGTGTGATGTTGTATTACCGAGTGGGCCCCGAGATACCTCTCCGTCACACGGAGTGACAAATCCCAGTCTCGATCTATACTAACTCAACGAACACCTTCGGAGATACCTGTAGAGCATCTTTATAGTCACCCAGTTACGTTGCGACGTTTGATACACACAGAGCATTCCTCCGGTGTTCGTGAGTTATATGATCTCATGGTCATAGGAACAAATATTTGACACGCAGAAAACAGTAGCAACAAAATGACACGATCAACATGCTACGTCTATTAGTTTGGGTCTAGTCCATCACATGATTCTCCTAATGATGTGATCCCGTTATCAAGTGACAACACTTGCCTATGGCCAGGAAACCTTGACCATCTTTGATCAACGAGCTAGTCAACTAGAGGCTTACTAGGGACAGTGTTTTGTCTATGTATCCACACAAGTATTGTGTTTCCAATCAATACAATTATAGCATGGATAATAAACGATTATCATGAACTAAGAAATATAATAATAACTAATTTATTATTGCCTCTAGGGCATATTTCCAACAGTATCACCTTGCTCACATTATCATCCTTCTCACACACCCACACACACCAAGTTTGTGAAAACATCGAATGTAGTTTAAGCAGCACCACCCAACTGTCCTTGACCTTGGACACGACTATTTTAATAGTTTTACACTTTACAGAGTTTGCACACTTTACCCAAAAGACTCAGGTAATTTCCATGTCAAGACACGACTCGTGGTATTGTTCATACCCGAGGTAAGTACCCGAACAATACCTTTCCCCTGACGATACTAACAAAGTGTCCACTCGATTGGTACCCAGCCTTCATGATGCACACCATACGAGCCTCAGTGCAGATCGTACCATCTATGAAGGGACCAACGGTATGCCCGATGTCTGTAAAAATAGCCATGGTCGTTCTTTCGTGGTGAGGAAGTCTGGGACTAAGAGGTCCTCGGGTCGCCGACCTATCTCTATGGGCCGGACTCTTGGGCTACTTCGGGCGGCCGATGACATATACGAGGAAGATTCCACAATACTTGGTGATCAAGACGAGGACTCCTCTCCACCGACGTAGCCGACTAGGAATCTTGTTATCCTAGGCCTCTGGTGTGTTATATAAGCCGAGACTAGGCTATTTGATAGATATTCATTAGACACAACGTCACTAGTAGAAAACAGGGCACCAGTCCCAGTTCTAAAGGGCCTTTAGTCCCGGTTCTCCAACCGGGACAAAACGATCGGGACTAATGTCGTTCACTTTTAGTCCCGGTTGGCTTATGACGCGGGATTAAAGGAGCTCCACCTGGCCGCCGTGGGATGCCTGGTAGGAGGACCTTTAGTCCAGGTTGGTAAGACCGACCAGGACTAAAAGGCACCCACGTGACAACATCTGCCAGGCTTTGGTTTTTTTAAAGGAAGGGTTTAGGGGTTTTCATATTGTGTTCCCCCTTTTATTTTTGTGTTTACCATTTTTATTTTATGACTTTCATTCAACTCGACGCTAGCTACTACATATAGCAGTGAAAGAACCATTACACAATAACGTCATGATCAATATATAGAAAGAACCATCAATATCACTTGAAAGTTGTTCAACTTAAGAAACAAACATCAATGTATCACATTCATCTTAACATACTAATTAATTAACTAATAGTTCTCCAGCTGATATGTTCATGACTTAGTTGTAAACATGGTCAACAACAACCATCATCTGATAGTCCTTGCGGTTGGATTTCCTTATAGTGATTACCACAAGGTTGTCCACCCTTATTTCTCTCCTTCCCTTGATGAACTCCTGCCAGCCGTCCTTGTGGAATGATATGCGCCCGTCATCTTCTGTCTTGTATTGGACGTTCGTGACATGCCCTCTTGGTCCATGGATTACTCTAGCAGTGCCGACGGCGTGGATGACCACTCCAAAAAACATCTTCAAAGGTAACTTCTGAAGACCCCATCATTAAGAGAAAATAGAGAGCACAGAATGTTATACATCTCACCATACTTGGTTATGAACAAAAAGAGATGAAAGAATATAAAACATCTCACCATAACTTTTTTGACCATGTTTGTTTTTGTTAGACGGTGCACAAAGGGCTTCCCCAAGAACGCCGAAGAGGATGGTAACATTTCTTTCACACTAGCTTTATCATCCCGAGTAAGCTTCTTCATCCTTTGAGAAAAAAAATGTAGAAAGGGTAGGACCATCATCTTCATCTTCGACGCCCTCGTCTTCATCTTGGTTGTCCTCATATTCATCTTGGATGTCCTCATCTTCATCTTTGTTGTGGATGTCATCTTGGTCATCTTGGCTGACGATGTCATCTTGGTCATCGTCATCATCATCGCTTTGGACATATAATGTCTACTAGCTCTCAAACAACTATAAGTGAAGATCGAGAGCATAATATTTCTATAAAATCTACGTGCCACGGTGCTCAAGAAGATATAAGTGAAGTACTAGAGCAACTGCTAAGCTCAAAAGGTATAAGTGAAGCACATAGAGTATTCTAACAAATTATGATGATGTGATCTTTCTCTCAAATAGGTGTGTACAGCAAACAATGATTGTGGTAAACTGAAAGTAAAAGCAAACAAAAGAAAACGACGCTCCATGCAAAACTCATATCATGTGACGAATAAAAATATAGCTCCAAGTAACATACCAATGGATTGAGACGAAAAGAGGGATGCCTTCCGGGGCATCCCCAAGCTTAGACGCTTGAGTCTTCCTAGAATATTACCTTGTGGTGCCTTGGGCATCCCAAATCTTAGGCTTTTGCTTCTCCTAAATCCATTGTCCATCGAGACAATACCCAGAACTTGAAAACTTCAATCACATAAAACTCAACAAAACTTCATGAGATCCATTAGTATAAGCAACATATCAAATACTTCCAGGTGATGTTACATATTTATTATTATTTTATTTTAGCATAGGGTACTGTATCTTAACTCCTCCATGGATTATACCCCCCCCCCGATATAATCCATAATATCATCAAAACAAGCAAACTACACATGCAAAAACAGAATTTAACTAAAACAGAACAGTCTGTAATAATCTATAATGAAACTATACTTCTGTAACTCCAAAAATTCTGCAAACTTAGTATGACCTGATAAATTTGTACATAAATATTGTGTAAGAAATCATCATAAAAATACTTTCTAGTAAAATCAAAGAAATTCTATACTGGGCGTCAAAGTTTCTATTTTTGCACTGTATCACTTCTACTCATCATGCAAATCATCCCAAAGGATTTACTTGGCACAAACACTAATTTAAACATAAAAACGCAATCATTAGAGAGGCAATAATCATGTTTATCACACAGTAACATAAATAAAAGCAAAAATCAAATGTAACTATTGGGTTGCCTCCCAACAAGCGCTATTGTTTTATGCCCCTAGCTAGGCATAGTGCATAGTTTCAAGTGTTGTCATCTTTGTTCATAAGAGGTGTGTAATATCATTCGTAGCCCTGTTTCCCCTAGCATAGAAAACGTCAAGCTTTTGTTCTATGGTATCAAGCCTTCTATTACATAGCAAGACATTCCAGTGGATCTTATAGGTAGAGTTGAACACCCCCCCTAAAATTAGACTCCATACTAGTTCTAGCCTCTTTGATTAACTCAGTTTGGCGGTGGCATACTAGTATAGCCGGTTCCATTTTAGGTCGACCAAATACACTCTCCGGCTTATCGTAGGTGTCAAAAGCACTATTTCCAAGGAAATCCTTTTCAAACATAGAGTCCAAGACACGTTTATGGGAAAATGATAAACCAACATAAAAACTTCTCAGAAGCAAATTAACATGACTCTTAGCATTAGCTCTAACTTGTATTGTTAGTAGTCTATCCCAAGCTTCCTTGAGCGACTCATCACCTACTTCCTTAAAATCCAAAATTGGGGAACCCTCTCCAAGTAAGGACGGAGAGGCATATCCGTAGTGGAAGTAGCCATGACGTCAATTAATTAAACTAGAAACAGAAAATGCAATCTAGTGACAAGCAAAATAAGCAAAGATAAATATTTTTGTATTTTTATTTTTTACGAGACAAACTAAATATACCAGCAAATAAAAATATGAACAAGTGAATGAAATTTTGTGTGGAGTTACTTGGTAGTTCGTGATGATATTCCCCGGCAACGGCGCCAGAAATCCCTCCTGATACTCGTGATCTACGTTGGGTTTTCCGTAAAGAAGAACAGGTTATCGAAGAACAAAGTGGGTAAGTATTTCCCTCGGTTATGAAACCAAGGTTTACCGAACCAATAAGAAGATCAACCACAACCGTCTTCAGTGGCTGCACACAAAAGAACAAACAATTTGCACCCAACACGGGCAAGAGGGTTGTCAATCCTCTTGTCTTGTTATTTGCAAGCAAGTGAGGTGTGTAGATAATTGTAGATAACAAGATAAAATAAAAACAAGTAAATGGCAGCAAGGCAATGAAGGTTTTATCAATATGTTGTGAATAGACCTGGGGGCCATAGCTTTCCCTAATGGCATCTCTCATGGAAAAATAGCATACGGTGGGTACACAAACTACTATTGGGAAATTCACAGAAAAGCGGATAGTTATGCAATATTCACGATAATGATCGTGTTTATATAGGCATCACGTCCATAAAAAAATAGGTCGACTCCTGCCTACACCTATTACTATTACTTCACGTCAAGAGCGCTTCTATGCTTGCCTCTCTACATATTAAGTTCACGACGAACAAAGTAAAGCATGGAGTAAGATGACATGATGTAGACAAATAAACTCAAGCAATACGAATAAACCCCATCATTTTATCCTTAGTAGCAGGCAGCAACACAAAGACACATCTTGTCCCCTTCTCTCACTAGGATATATAAATTCGCCAGGTTGAACCTACCACAATGCACCTCTCTCACCGAAGAAATACCGATCTATTTGGCCAAACTATTTACATAGATCAAAGAGAATTACTAAGCTATCATAATCATGCACATAAGAATCATATAAGTATTCAGAGGTGACTCAAATATTTATCATGAATAATCTGAACATAAACCCACAATTCACCGGATCCCAACAAATGCACCACACAAAAAGAATTACATTATACGAATCAAAGCGGAGATGTGATGATCATTATATTGAAGACCAAAGAGAGAGATTGCCATCTAGGTACTGACTATGTGCCTGTAGGTCTGTGGTGAACTACTCACACATCATCGTGAGGGTAACAAGGTTGATGAAGAGGCCCTCCGCGATTGACCCCCCCCTCCGGTAGGGTGCCAGAACGGAGCTCCATATGGCCTCCCGTCGGAACACAGACTTGTGGCGGCGTAAAAAGTGTTTCGAGACTCCCTTTGGTGTTTTTAGGGTAGATGAGAATTTATAAGCCAAAGAATAGAGTCGGGAGGGCAACGAGGGAGGCAAGAGCTATCAGGGCACACCTGCCCTGTTAGCTTGTGGGCCCCTCATGAGGCCTCCAACCTCCTTCCGATGCTCATTGGTCTTTTTTGTCCAGAAAAATCATCAAAAAGTTTTGGGGCAATTGGACTTCGTTCGGTATGGAAAACCTACAAAGTGAAAATACGCAGAAAACAACAACTCGCCCTACGTACTGGGTCAATAGGTTAGTGCTAAACAATAATATAAAATAGTAAATAAATACCCCAAAAGCATATTAGAATGCCAATATGTCAGCATGAAATAATAAAAAATTATAGATACGTTGGAGACGTATCACACAATCTATCGTCGCAAATATAACGAGGGAAAATAAGGCCACAACAAAACAGGGAAAATATACCACTCAGCAAATGTTAACCCATTTTTGTAAAATACTAGAGTGAATATTTGTAGTATGAAAATTAGTATGTTTTAGTTTTGAAGTGTAAAAAGTGGTGAAAAGCAATTTAATAGAGAGTTAAAATACTTTAAACAAGTTTTTTTAATAATACAATATAGAAAACCTTTTCCAACAATTGCAGAAGGGGCATAATCAAATAGGTGGTATCTTTACAAGATTTTACAAATTGAAATTATTGGATTTGGACATATATTAATTGGTGTGGGACTTTTGGAAAAATGTCAGAAAACCTAAAAGGAAAAAGGGCATTATGCCACATGGGCCAGATCTGGCACAGTAGAGCCGGGGTTTTAAACCTCATAGGCTCGGCCCAACCGTTAGTGACAAAGAGGGGAAGCGAGAGAGAGAGGGGAGGATGACACGTGGCCCGCACCTATCATCTTCAACCCCAGGAAAAAAGTGCTGGAAATATGCCCTAGATGCAATAATAAAATGGTTATTATCATATTTCCTTGTTCATGATAATCGTCTATTGTTCATGCTATAATTGTATTAACAAGAAACAGTAATACATGTGTGAATAAATAGATCACAATGTGTCCCTAGCAAGCCTCTAGTTGGCTAGCTCGTTGGTCAATAGATGATCATGGTTTCCTGATCATGGACATTGGATGTCATTGATAACAGGATCACATCATTGGGAGACTGATGTGATGGACAAGACCCAATCCTAAGCTTAGCACTAGATCATATTGTTCGTATGCTAAAGTTTTTCTAAAGTCAAGTATCTTTTCCTTCGACCATGAGATTGTGCAACTCCCGGATACCGTAGGAGTGCTTTGGGGTGTATCAAACGTCACAACGTAACTGGGTGACTATAAAGGTGCACTACGGGTATCTCCGAAAGTATTTGTTGGGTTGGTACGAATCGAGATCGGGATTTGTCACTCCGTGTGACGGAGAGGTATCTTTGGGCCCACTTGGTAGAACATCATCATAATGAGATCAATGTGACTAAGGAGTTAGTCACGGGATGATGTACTACAGAACGAGTAAAGAGACTTGCCGGCAACGAGATTGAACAAGGTATAGGGATACCGACGATCGAATCTTAGGCAATTTCTATACCGATGGACAAAGGGAATTGTATACGGGATTGATTGAATCCTTGACATCGTGGTTCATCCGATGAGATCATCATGGAACATGTGGGAGCCACCATGGGTATCCAGACCCCGCTGATGGTTATTAGCCGGAGAGATGTCTCGGTCATGTGTGCATGCCTCCCGAACCCGTAGGGTCTACACACTTAAGGTTCGATGACGCTAGGGTTATAGGGAATTGTTGTACGAGGTTACCGAAGGTTGTTCGGAGTCCCGGATGAGATCCCGGACATCACAAGGAGCTTCGGAATGGTCCGGAGGTAAAGATTGATATATAGGATGGATGGGTCTGGACGCCGGAAATGTTTCGGGCACCACCAACAATGTGTCGGGACCACCGGAAGGGTTCCGGGGGCCCACCGGGAGGGGCCACCAGCCCCGGGAGGCTACATGGGCCAAGTGTGAGAGGGAACCAAACCCTAGGTGGGCTAGTGCGCCCCCCACACCCAGCCCAAGGCGCACGAGAGAGGAAGGGGGGAAACCCTAGCGCTAGTGGGCCTAAGGCCCACCTAGGGGTGCGCCACCCCCTCTCCTCCCCTGGCCGCCGGCCAGCCCCTCCCATCTAGGGTTGCCGCATCCTTTGGGGGTGGGAACCCTAAAGGGTGTGCCCCCTCCCCTTCCCCCTATATATAGTGGAGGTTTTGGCCATTAGAAACACGCAATTCACTCTCTCTCGGCACAGCCCTGCTTCTCCTCTCCCTCCTCTCCCACGGTGCTTGGCGAAGCCCTGCCGGGAGACCTCGTAGCTCCATCGCCACCACGCCGTTGTGCTGCCAGAGCTCTTCCCCAACCTCTCCCTCCTCCTTGCTGGATCAAGGTGCGGGAGACGTCATCGAGCTGCATGTGTGTTGAACGCGGAGGTGTCGTGGTTCGACACTAGATCAAAATCACACCGCGATCTGAATCGCAACGAGTACAACTCCATCAACCGCATTCTAGCAACGCTTCCGCTTAGCGATCTTCAAAGGTATGAAGATTCTCTCACCCCTCTCTCGTTGTATGTTTCTCCATAGGAAGATCTATGTATGGCGTAGGAAAATTTTGAATTTTTGCTATGTTACCTAACAGTGGTATCAGAACGAGGTTTTCTATGTGTAGATTCTTTACACGAGTAGAACACAAAGGTTGTGGGCCCTGATTTTGTCAATTTCTTGCCACTACTAGTCTTATTCTTTTCTAGCGGTATTGTGGGATGAAGCGGCCCGGACCGACCTTATACGTACGCTTACGTGAGACAGGTTCCACCGGCTGACATGCACACGGTGCATAAGGTGGGTAGCGGGTGTCTGTCTCTCCTACTCTAGTCGGATTGGATTTGATAAAAAGGGTCCTTATGAAGGGTAAATAGCTTTGGCATATCAACGTTGTGGCTGTCACGTAGGTAAGAAGGTGTTCTTGCTAGAAACCCAAATCAGCCACGTAAAACTTGCAACAACAATTAGAGGACGTCTAACTTGTTTTTGCAGGGTTTGACATGTGATGTGATATGGACAAAGGATGTGATGTTACATGTGTGATATATGAGATGATAATGTTCTTGTAATAGGATTCATGACTTGCATGTCGATGAGTATGACAACCGGCAGGAGCCATAGGAGTTGTCTCAATTTATTGTATGAGATGCAACGCCATGTGTTTACTACTTTTACTTCATTGCTAATGGTTAGCTGTAGTAGTAGTAGTAGTAGTAGTAGTAGTAGTAGTAGTAGTAGTAGTAGTAGTAGTAGTAGTAGTAGTTGGCGTGACAACTTCACGGAGACACAATGATGGAGATCATGGTGTCACGCCGGTGACGATGATGATCATGTGATGCCCGAAGATGGAGATCGAAGGAGCAAAGATGATAATGGCCATATCATGTCACTATATGATTGCATGTGATGTTTATCATGTTTTTCATCTTATTGCTTAGAACGACGGTAGCATAATAAGATGATCCCTCATAAAATTTCGAGAATGTATTCCCCTAAGTGTGCACCGTTGCGTAGGATCGTTGTCTCGAAGCACCACGTGATGATCGGGTGTGATAGATTCTAACGTTCGCATACAACGGGTGTAAGCCAGATTTACACACGTGAAACACTTAGGTGGACTCGATGAGCCTAGCATGTACAGACATGGCCTCGAATACGAGACACCGAAAGGTCGAACATGAGTTGTATGGTTGAATGTAATCAGCATGGAGATGCTCACCATCGACGACTAGTCCGTCTCACGTGATGATCGGACACGTGTTAGTCGACATGGATCATGTAACACTTAGATGACTAGAGGGATGTCGATTAAAGTGTGAGTTCATACATAATTTTATTAGATGAACTTAATTATCATGAACTTAGTCTAAAAGTTGTCTTTACAAATATTGTAGATCCAATGGCCAACACACCTGTCAACCTCAATTTCAACGCATTCCTAGAGAAAAACAAGCTGAAAGATGATGGTAGCAACTATGCGGACTGGGTCCGCAACTTGAAGTTAATCCTCATTGCATCCAAGAAGGCTTATGTCCTTGATGCGCCGCTAGGTGACCCTCCTGTTCCCACGGCAGCCCAAGATGTTCAGAACGTCTGGCAAACGCGGAGTGATGACTACTCTGTGGTTAGGTGTGGCATGCTATACAGTTTAGAACCGGGGCTCCAAAGGTGTTTTGAGCAACACGGAGCATATGAGATGTTCCAGGAGCTGAAACTAGTTTTTTCAAGATCATGCCCGGGTCGAGAGATAAGAAGTCTTCGATAAGTTCTTTAGCTGCAAGATGGAGGAGAACAGTTCTGTTAGTGAGCATATACTCAGAATGTCTGGGTTGCACGGTCGTCTGACTCAGCTTGGAGTCGAACTTCCGGATGACGCTATAATAGACAGAATCCTCGAGTCTCTCCCACCAAGCTACAAGGGTTTTGTGCTGAACTACAACATGCAAGGGATGGAGAAGACCATTCCCGAGTTGTACTTGATGCTGAAATCTGCAGAAGTAGAAATCAAGAAAGAGCATCAAGTGTTGATGGTCAGTAAGGCCACCAGTTTCAAAAAGGGCAAGGGTAAGAAGAACTTCAAGAAAGGAGGCAAAGTTGTTGCCACGCCCGGTAAGCTAGTTGCCGGGAAGAAGAAAAAGAATGGACCCAAGCCTGAGACTGAGTGCTTCTATTGCAAGGGAAAGGGTCACTGGAAGCGGAACTGCCCCAAGTACTTAGCGTTCAAGAAGGCCGGCTACGTCAAATGTATATATGATATACATGTTATTGATGTGTACCTTACCAGCGCTCGTAGTAGCTCTTGGGTATTTTATACCAGTGTTGTCGCTCACATTTGCAACTCAAAGCAGGAACTGCGGAATAAACGGAGGCTGGCTAAGGACGAGGTGACGATGCGCGTCGGGAATGGTTCCAAGGTCGACGTGATCGACGTCGACACGCTGCCTCTACATCTACCTTTGGGATTAGTTTTAAACCTTGATAACTGTTATTTAGTACCAGCTTTAAGCATGAACATTGTATCAGGGTCTTGCTTAATGTGAGACGGCTACTCATTTAAGTCGGGGAATAATGGTTGTTCTATTTATATGAGTGATATGTTCTATGGTCATGCTCCGCTGGTGAATGGTTTATTCTTGATGAATCTCGATCGTGATGTTACACATATTCATAGTGTGAATACCAAAAGATGTAAGGTTGATAATGATAGTCCCACATACTTGTGGCACTCCCGCCTTGGTCATATCGATGTCAAGCGCATGAAGAAACTCCATACTGATGGACTGTTAGAGTCTCTTGACTTTGAATCATTTGACACATGCGAACCGTGCCTCATGGGCAAGATGACTAAGACTCCATTCTCAGGAGTAATGGAGAGAGCAACCGACTTATTGGAAATAATACATACTGATGTATGTGGTCCAATGAACGTTGAAGCTCGCGGTGGCTATCATTATGTTCTCACTCTCACCGATGATTTGAGTAGGTATGGATATATCTACTTGATGAAGCACAAGTCTGAAACATTTGAAAAGTTCAAGGAATTTCAGAGTGAGGTTGAGAGTCAACGTGACAAGAAAATAAAGTGTCTACGATCTGATCGTGGACGAGAATATTTGAGTCACGAGTTTGGCACACACATAAGGAAATGTGGAATTGTTTCACAACTGACGTCGCCTAGCACAACGCAACGTAACGGAGTGTCTGAATGTCGTAATCGCACTTTATTAGATATGGTGCAATCTATGATGTCTCTTACCGACTTACCGCTATCATTTTGGGGATACGCATTGGAAACTGCAACATTCACTTTAAATAGGGCACCGTCTAAATCCGTTGAGACGACACTGTATGAATTATGGTTTGGCAAGAAACCTAAGTTGTTGTTTCTAAAAGTTTGGGGCTGCAATGCTTATGTGAAGAAACTTCAACAAGAAAAGCTCGAACCCAAAGCGGAGAAATGCGTATTCATAGGATACCTTAAGGAAACTATTGGGTACACCTTCTATCTTAGATCCGAAGGTAAAATCTTTGTTGCCAAGAACGGATCCTTTCTAGAGAAAGAGTTTCTCTTGAAAGAAGTAAGTGGGAGGAAAGTAGAACTTGATGAGGTAATTGTACCTCCTCTCGAACCGGAGAGTAGCGCAACGCGGGAAAATGTTCATGTGGCGCCTACGCCAACTGAAGAGGAAGTTAATGTTGATGATCATGAAGCTTCAGATCAAGTTGCTACTGAACCACGAAGGTCCACAAGGGTACGTTCCGCACCAGAGTGGTACGGCAACCCTGTGATGGAAATCATGTCGTTAGACAACGATGAACCTTCGAACTATGAAGAAGCGATGGTGGGCCCGGATTCCAACAAATGGCTTGAGGCCATGAAATCCGAGATAGGATCCATGTATGAGAACAAAGTATGGACTTTGGTGGACTTGCCCGATGATCGGCGAGCCATAGAAAATAAATGGATCTTCAAGAAGAAGACTGACGCAAACGGTGATGTGACCGTTTATAAAGGTCGACTTGTCGCAAAGGGTTTTCGACAAATTCAAGGAGTTGACTACGATAAGACTTTCTCTCCCGTAGCGAAGCTGAAGTCAGTCTGAATCATGTTAGCAATTGCCGCTTTTCATGATTATGAAATTTGGCAAATTGACGTCAAAACAGCGTTCCTTAACGGGTATCTTAAGGAAGAATTGTATATGATGCTACCAGAAGGTTTTGTGGATCCTAAGAGTGTTAACAAGGTATGCAAGCTCCAGCGCTCCATCTATGGGCTGGTGCAAGCATCTCGGAGTTGGAACATTCGCTTTAATAAAGTGATTAAAGCGTTTGGGTTCATATAGGTTTATGGAGAAGCCTGTGTGTACAAGAAAGTGAGTGGGAGCTCTGTAGCTTTTCTCATACTATATGTGGATGACATATTATTGATGGGGAATGATATAGAGTTATTGGAGAGCATAAATGCCTACTTGAATACAAGTTTTTCAATGAAGGACCTTGGAGAAGTTGCATAGATATTAGGCATCAAGATCTATAGAGATAGATCGCGACACCTCATAGGTCTTTCACAAAGTACATACCTTGACAAGATATTGAAGAAGTTCAATATGGAAAACTCGAAGAAGGGGTTCTTGCCAGTTTTGCAAGGTATGAGATTGAGTAAGACTCAGTCACCGACCACGACAGCAGATAGAGAGAAGATGAGTACTGTCCCCTACGCTTCAGTCGTGGGCTCTCTAATGTATGCCATGTTGTGTACCAGACCTGATATAAACCTTGCCGTAAGTTTTGCAGGGAGGTACCAAAGTGATCCCGGTATGGAACACTGGACAGCGGTCAAGAATATCCTTAAGTACCTGAAAAGGACTAAGGAGATGTTTCTCGTTTATGGAGGTGACGAAGAGCTCATCGTAAAGGGTTACGCTGATGCTAGCTTCGACACAGATCCAGATGACTCTAAGTCACAAACCGGATACGTGTATGTTCTGAATGGTGGGGCAGTGAGCTGGTGCAACAGCAAGCAAGACGTCATGGCAGTATCTACATGTGAAGCGGAGTACATAGCTGCTTCGGAAGCAGCTCATGAAGGGATCTGGATGAAGGAGTTCATCACCGACCTTGGAGTGGTTCCAAGCGCGTCAGGTCCGATGACACACTTCTGTGATAACACTGGAGCCATTACCATAGCCAACGAGCCAGATTTCACAGGAAGACCAAGCACATCCAATGCCGCTACAACTCCATCCAGGACCAGGTCCAGAGAGGAGTCATAGATATTTGCAAAGTACATACGGATCTGAATATTGCAGACCCGTTGACTAAACCTCTTCCACGAGCAAAACATGATCAACACCACAATGCTATGGGTGTTTGATTCATCACAATGTAACTAGATTATTGACTCTAGTGCAAGTGGGAGACTGTTGGAAATATGCCCTAGAGGCAATAATAAAATGGTTATTATCATATTTCCTTGTTCATGATAATCGTCTATTGTTCATGCTATAATTGTATTAACAGGAAACAGTAATACATGGTGAATAAATAGATCACAATGTGTCCCTAGCAAGCCTCTACTTGGCTAGCTCGTTGATCAATACATGATCATGGTTTCCTGATCATGGACATTGAATGCATTGATAACGGGATCACATCATTGGGAGATTGATGTGATGGACAAGACCCAATCCTAATCTTAGCACTAGATCGTATTGTTCGTATGCTAAAATTTTCTAATGTCAAGTATCTTTTCCTTCGACCGTGAGATTGTGCAACTCCCGGATACCGTAGGAGTGCTTTGTGTTGGAATTATGCCCTAGAGGCAATGATAAATAAGTTATTATTATAATTCCTGTATCAAGATAATCGTTTATTATCCATGCTATAATTGTATTGAATGAAGACTTAGATACATGTGTGGATACATAGACAAAACACTGTCCCTAGCAAACTTCTAGTTGGCTAGCCAGTTGATCAAGGATAGTCAGGGTCTTCTCGCTATGTACAAGGTGTTGTTGCTTGATAACTGGATCACATCATTGGGAGAATCATGTGATGGACCAGACCCAAACTAATAGACGTAGCATGTTGATCGTGTCATTTTGTTGCTACTATTTTCTGCGTGCCAAGTATTTATTCCTATGACCATGAGATCATATAACTCACTGACACCGGAGGAATGCTTTGTGTGTATCAAACGTCACAACGTAATTGGGTGGCTACAAAGATGCTCTACAGGTATCTCCGAAGGTGTCTGTTGAGTTAGTATGGATCAAGACTGGGATTTGTCACTCCGTGTGACGGAGAGGTATCTCGGGGCCCACTCGGTAATACAACATCACACACAAGCCTTGCAAGCAATGTAACTTAGTGTAAGTTGCGGGATCTTGTATTACGGAACGAGTAAAGAGACTTGCAGGTAAACGAGATTGAAATAGGTATGTGGATACTGACGATCGAATCTCGGGCAAGTAACATACCGAAGGACAAAGGGAATGACATACGGGATTATATGAATCCTTAGCACTGAGGTTCAAATGATAAGATCTTCGTAGAATATGTAGGATCTAATATGGGCATCCAGGTCCCGCTATTGGATATTTACCAAGGAGTTCCTCGGGTCATGTCTACATAGTTCTTGAACCAGCAGGGTCTGCACACTTAAGGTTCAACGTTGTTTTATGCGTATTTGAGTTATATGGTTGGTTACCGAATGTTGTTCGGAGTCCCGGATGACATCACGGACGTCACGAGGGTTTCCGAAATGGTCCGGAGACGAAGATTGATATATAGGATGACCTCGTTTGATTACCGGAAGGTTTTCGGAATTACCGGGAATGTACCGGGAATGACGAATGGGTTCCGGATGTTCACCGGGGGGTGCAGCCCACCCCGGGGAAGCCCATAGGCCTTACGGGTGCCGAACCAGCCCTTAGTGGGCTGGTGGGCAAGCCCAGAGAGGCCCCTACGCAGGAGATAAGAAAATCAAAGAGAAAAAAGGGGAAGTGGGAAGGAAGGGAAGGACTCCACCTTCCAATCCTAGTTGGACTAGGATTGGAGGAGGAATCCTCCTCCCCCTTCGGCCGAACCCCTTGGGGCCTCTTTTGCCCCAAGGCAAGGCCCCTCCCCTCCCACCTATATATACGGAGGTTTTAGGGCTGATTTGAGAAAACTTTTCCACGGCAGCCCGACCACATACCTCCACGGTTTTTCCTCTAGATCGCGTTTCTGCGGAGCTCGGGCGGAACCCTGCTGAGATTAGATCACCACCAACCTCCGGAGCACCGTCACGCTGCCGGAGAACTCATCTACCTCTCAGTCTCTCTTGCTGGATCAAGAAGGCCGAGATCATCGTCGAGATGTACGTGTGCTGAACGCGTAGGTGTCGTCCGTTCGGCACTAGATCGGAGCGGATCGTGGGACGGATCGCGAGACAGTTCGCGGGGTGGATCGAGGGACATGAGGACGTTCCACTACATCAACCGTGTTTATTAACGCTTCTGCTGTGTGATCTACAAGGGTACGTAGATCTGAAATCCCCCTCGTACATGAACATCACCATGATAGGTTTGCGTGCGCGTAGGATAATTTTTGTTTCCCATGCGACGTTCCCCAACAGTGGCATCATGAGCTAGGTTCATGCGTAGATGTCTTCTCGAGTAGAACACAAAAGTTTTTGTGGGCGGTGATGTGCGATTTGCTGCCCTCCTTAGTCTTTTCTTGATTCCGCGGTATTGTTGGATCGAAGCGGCTCGAACCGACATTACTCGTACGCTTACGAGAGACTGGTTTCATCGCTACGAGTAGCTCCGTTGCTCAAAGATGACTCGCGAGTGTCGGTTTCTCCAACTTTAGTTGAATCGGATTTGACCGAGGAGGTCCTTGGATGAGGTTAAATAGCAATTCATATATCTCCGTTGTGGTGTTTGCGTAAGTAAGATGCGATCCTACTCGATACCCATGGTCACCACGTAAAACATGCAACAACAATTAGAGGACGTCTAACTTGTTTTTGCAGGGTATGCTTGTGATGTGATATGGCCAACGATGTGATGTGATATATTGGATGTATGAGATGATCATGTTGTAATAGTTAATATCGACTTGCACGTCGATGGTACGGCAACCGACAGGAGCCATAGGGTTGTCTTTAAACTAACGTTTGTGCTTGCAGATGCATTTACTATATTGCTAGGATGTAGCTTTAGTAGTAATAGCATGAGTAGCACGACAACCCCGATGGCGACACGTTGATGGAGATCATGGTGTGGCGCCGGTGACAAAGAAGATCGTGCCGGTGCTTTGGTGATGGAGATCAAGAAGCGCGTGATGATGGCCATATCATGTCACTTATGAATTGCATGTGATGTTAATCCTTTTATACACCTTATTTCGCTTAGAACGACGGTAGCATTATGAGGTGATCTCTCACTAAAAGTTCAAGACGAAATTGTGTTCTCCCCGACTGTGCACCGTTGCTACAGTTCGTCGTTTCGAGACACCACGTGATGATCGGGTGTGATAGACTCAATGTTCACATACAACGGGTGCAAAACAGTTGCACACGCGGAACACTCGGGTTAAGCTTGACGAGCCTAGCATGTGCAGACATGGCCTCAGAACACATGAGACCGAAAGGTCGATCATGAATCATATAGTTGATATGATTAGCATAGGGATGCTTACCACTGAAACTATCCTCAACTCACGTGATGATCGGACTTGAGCTAGTGGAATTGGATCATGAACCACTCAAATGACTAGAGAGATGTACTTTTTGAGTGGGAGTTTAGCAAGTAATTTTATTAAGTTAAACTCTAATTATCTTGAACATAGTCTAAGTCCACTTTGAATATATTTGTGTTGTAGATCATGGCTCACGCGACAGTGACCCTGAATTTTAATACGTTCCTAGAGAAAGCTAAGTTGAAAGATGATGGAAGCAACTTTGTAGACTGGGCTCGTAATCTTAAGTTGATCCTACAAGCTGGGAAGAAGGATTATGTCCTTGATGCTGCGTTAGGAGATGAACCACCCGCTACGGCTGACCAAGATGTTAAGAAGACTTGGTTATCACGTAAGGAGGACTACTCAGTAGTTCAATGTGCAGTCTTGTATGGCTTAGAACCGGGACTTCAACGCCGCTTTGAGCGTCATGGAGCATATGAGATGTTCCAGGAGTTGAAGTTTATCTTTTAGAAGAACGCCCGGATCGAGAGGTATGAGACCTCCGATAAATTCTATGCTTGCAAGATGGAGGAGAATTCGTCTGTCAGTGAACACGTGCTCAAAATGTCTGGGTACTCAAACCGTCTAGCTGAGCTGGGGATTGAACTCCCGCAAGAGGCAATCACTCACAGAATTCTTCAATCACTTCCGCCAAGCTATAAGGGCTTTGTGTTGAACTACAACATGCAAGGGATGAACAAGTCACCCGGCGAGTTGTTCGCGATGCTGAAAGTCACAGAGTCAGAACTCCGTAAAGAACATCAAGTGTTGATGGTGAATAATACCACTACTTTCAAGAGAAACGACAAAGGCAAGAAGGGTAATTCAAAGAAGAGCGGCAAACCTGTTGCCAATCTGACGAAGAAACCCAAAGCTGGACCTAAGCCTGAAACGGAGTGCTATTATTTCAAGGGTATGGGTCACTCGAACCGCAACTGCCCCAAGTATCTGGCTGATAAGAAGGCGGCCAAAGAAAAATCAGGTATATTTGGTATACATGTTATTGATGTGTACTTAACCATCTCTCGTAGTAGTGCGTGGGTATTCGATATCGGTTCTGTTGCTCATATTTGCAACTCGAAACAGGAACTGCGGAATAGGCGAAGGCTAGCGAAAGATGAAGTGACGATGCGCGTGGGAAATGGTTCCAAGGTTGATGCAATCGCCGTCGGCACAGTTTCACTTCAGTTACCATCAGGATTAGTTATGAACTTGAATAATTGTTATTTAGTGCCTGCGTTGAGCATGAACATTATATCTGGATCTTGTTTATTGCGATACGATTACTCGTTTAAGTCAGAGAATAATGGTTGTTCTATTTCTATGAGTAATATCTTTTATGATCATGCACCCAATGTGAGAGGATTGTTCATATTGAATCTTGATAGTGATAATACACATATACATAACACTGAGACCAAAAGAGTTAGAGTTAACAATGATAGCGCCATGTTTTTGTGGCACTGCCGCTTAGGTCATATTGGTGTAAAGCGCATGAAGAAACTCCATACCGATGGACTTTTGGAGTCACTTGACTTTGATTTACTTGACACGTGCGAACCATGCCTCATGGGCAAGATGACTAAAACTCCGTTCTCCGGAACAATGGAGCGTGCAAGTGACTTGTTGGAAATCATACATACCAATGTGTGTGGTCCGATGAGCGTGGAGGCATGCGGCGGATATCGTTATTTTCTCACCTTCACTGACGATTTGAGTAGATATGGTTATGTCTACTTAATGAAGCACACGTCTGAAACATTTGAAAAGTTCAAGCAATTTCAGAGTTGGTTGAAAATCATTGTAACAAGAAGATCAAATTCCTACGGTCTGATCGTGGGGGTGAATATCTGAGTTTCGAGTTTGGTGCTCACTTAAGACAATGTGGAATTGTTTCACACTTGACACCGCCTGGAACACCACAGCGTAATGGTGTGTCCGAACGTCGTAATCGTACTTTATTAGAGATGGTGTGATCTATGATGTATCTTACCGATCTCCCGTTATCGTTTTGGGGTTATGCATTAGAAACAACAACATTCACTTTAAATAGGGGACCATCGAAATCCGTTGAGATGACACCATACAAACTGTGGTATGGCAAAATACCAAAGTTGTCATTTCTTACAGTTTGGGGATGTGATGCTTATGTCAAAAAGCTTCAGCCTGAAAAGCTGGAACCCAAAGCGGAAAAGTGCATCTTCATAGGTTACCCGAAAGAGACAGTTCGGTACACCTTCTATCTCAAATCCGAGGGCAAAGTGTTTGTTGCTAAGAAAGGAGATTTTCTTGAGAAGGAGATTCTCTCGAGAGAATTGAGTGGGAGGAAGATAGAACTTGATGAGGTTATCGAACCTCTCATCCCTCTGGATGGTGGCGCAGGGCAAGGGGAAACCCCTGTCGTTGTGATGCCGATTGAGGAGGAAGTTAATGATGATGATCATGAAACTCCAGATCAAGTTCCTATCGAACCTCGCAGGTCGACGAGACCACGTACTACTCCAGAGTGGTACAGTAATCCCGTCTTATCAATTATGTTGTTAGACAACAATGAGCCTCGAATTATGAAGAAGCAATGGTGGGCCCGGATTCCAACAAATGGCTGGAGGCCATGAAGTCCGAGATAGGATCCATGTATGAAAACAAAGTGTGGACTTTGGAAGTACTACCTGAGGGCCGCAAGGCTGTTCAGAACAAATGGATCTTTAAGAAGAAGACTGACGCTAACGGTAATGTGACCATTTATAAAGCTCGACTTGTGGCAAAGGGTTTTTCACAAGTTCAAGGAGTTGACTACGATGAGACGTTCTCACCCACATCGATGCTTAAGTCAGTCAGAATCATGTTAGCAATAGCTGCATTTTTCGATTATGAAATCTGGCAGATGGATGTCAAAATGGCGTTCCTTAACGGTTTTCTTAAGGAAGAGTTGTATATGATGCAACCCGAAGGTTTTGTCGATCCTAAAAATGCTAACAAAGTATGCAAGCTCCAGCGATCCATTTATGGACTGGTGCAAGTATCTCGAAGTTGGAATAAACGCTTTGATGAGGTGATCAAAGCATTTGGGTTTATACAAGTGGTTGGAGAATCTTGTATTTACAAGAAAGTGAGTGGGAGCTCTGTGGCGTTTCTAATATTATATGTGGATGACATATTGCTGATTGGAAACAACGTGGAGTTTTTGGAGAGCATAAAGGATTACTTGAATAAAAGTTTCTCTATGAAGGACCTAGGAGAAGCTGCTTACATTCTAGGCATTAAGATCTATAGGGATAGATCAAAACACCTGGTAGGACTTTCACAAAGCACATACCTTGATAAAGTTTGGAAGAGGTTCAAAATGGAACAGTCCAAGAAGGAGTTCTTGCCAGTTTTACAAGGTACGAGATTGAGTAAGACTCAGTGCCCAGCAACTGATAAAGATAGAGAGCATATGAGCACCGTCCCCTATGCTTCAGCCATAGGTTCTATCATGTATGCAATGTTGTGCACTAGATCAGACGTTAGCCTGGCCATAAGTATGGCAGGCAGGTTCTAGAGTAATCCAGGAGTGGATCACTGGACGGCGGTCAAGAATATCCTGAAGTACCTGAAAAGGACTAAGGAGATGTTTCTCGTGTATGGCGGTGACGAAGAGCTCGCCGTAAAAGGTTACGTCGATGCAAGCTTTGACACAGATCCGGACGACTCTAAGCCGCAGATCGGATACGTATTTATTCTTAATGGGGGTGCGGTAAGCTGGTGCAGTTCCAAGCAAAGCGTCGTAGATGATTCTACATGTGAAGCGGAGTACATGGCTGCCTCGGAGGCGGCTAAGGAGGGTGTCTGGATGAAGCAGTTCATGACGGATCTTGGAGTGGTGCCAAGCGCACTGAATCCAATAACCTTGTTCTATGACAACGCGGGTGCCATTGCCTTAGCAAAGGAACCACAGTTTCACAAGAAGACCAGACACATCAAACGACGCTTCAACCTCATCCGCGACTACATCGAAGGGGATGACGTAAATATATGCAAAGTGCACAAGGATATGAATGTAGCAGACCCGCTGACTAAACCTCTTCCACGGGCAAAGCATGATCAACACCAGAACTGTATGGGTGTTAGATTTATTACAATGTAATTCGCATGGTGATGTGAGGGCTAGATTATTGACTCTAGTGCAAGTGGGAGACTGTTGGAATTATGCCCTAGAGGCAATGATAAATAAGTTATTATTATAATTCCTGTATCAAGATAATCGTTTATTATCCATGCTATAATTGTATTGAATGAAGACTTAAATACATGTGTGGATACAAAGACAAAACACTGTCCCTAGCAAGCCTCTAGTTGGCTAGCCAGTTGACCAAGGATAATCAGGGTCTTCTGACTATGTACAAGGTGTTGTTGCTTGATAACTGGATCACATCATTGGGAGAATCATGTGATGGACCAGACCCAAACTAATAGACATAGCCTGTTGATCGTGTCATTTTGTTGCTACTGTTTTCTGCGTGTCAAGTATTTATTCCTATGGCCATGAGATCATATAACTCACTGACACCGGAGGAATGCTTTGTGTGTATCAAACATCACAACGTAATTGGGTGGCTATAAAGATGCTCTACAGGTATCTCCAAAGGTGTCCGTTGAGTTAGTATGGATCAAGACTGGGATTTGTCACTCCGTGTGACGGAGAGGTATCTCGGGGCCCACTCGGTAATACAACATCACACACAAGCCTTGCAAGAAATGTAACTTAGTGTAAGTTGCGGGATCTTGTATTACGGAACGAGTAAAGAGACTTGCCGGTAAACGAGATTGAAATAGGTATGCGGATACTGACGATCGAATCTCGGGCAAGTAACATACCGAAGGACAAAGGGAATGACAAACGGGATTATATGAATCCTTGGCACTTAGGTTCAAACGATAAGATCTTCGTAGAATATGTAGGATCCAATATGGGCATCCAGGTCCCGCTATTGGATATTGACCGAGGAGTCCCTCGGGTCATGTCTACATATTCTCGAACCCGCAGGGTCTGCACACTTAAGGTTCGACGTTGTTTTATGCGTATTTCAGTTATATGGTTGGTTACCGAATGTTGTTCGGAGTCCCGGATGAGATCACGGACGTCACGAGGGTTTCCGGAATGGTCCGGAGACGAAGATTGATATATAGGATGACCTCGTTTGATTACCGGAAGGTTTTCGGAATTACCGGGAATGTACCAGGAATGGCGAATGGGTTCCGGATGTTCACCGGGTGGTGCAGCTCATCCCGGGGAAGCCCATAGGCCTTAGGGGTGCCGCACCAGCCCTTAGTGGGCTGGTGGGCAAGCCCAGAGAGGCCCCTGCGCAGGAGATAAGAAAATCAAAGAGAAAGAAAGGGGAAGTGGGAAGGAAGGGAAGGACTGCACCTTCCAATCCTAGTTGGACTAGGATTCGAGGAGGAATCCTCCTCCCCCCATTCGGCCGAACCCCTTGGGGCCTCTTGTGCCCCAAGGCAAGGCCCCTCCCCTCCCACCTATATATACGGAGGTTTTAGGGCTGATTTGAGAAAACTTTTCCACGGCAGCCCGACCACATACCTCCACGGTTTTTCCTCTAGATCGCGTTTCTGCGGAGCTCGGGCGGAGCCCTGCTGAGATTAGATCACCACCAACCTCCGAAGCGCTGTCACACTGCCGGAGAACTCATCTACCTCTCCGTCTCTCTTGGTGGATCAAGAAGGCCGAGATCATCGTCGAGCTGTACGTGTGCTGAACGCGGAGGTGCCGTTCGTTCGGCACTAGATCGGAGCGGATCATGGGATGGATCGCGGGACGGTTCGCGGGGCGGATCGAGGGACGTGAGGACGTTCCACTACATCAACCGCGTTTATAACGCTTCTGCTGTGCGATCTACAAGGGTACGTAGATCTGAAATCCCCCTCGTAGATGAACATCACCATGATAGGTTTGCGTGCGCGTAGGAAATTTTTTGTTTCCCATGCGACGTTCCCCAACACTGTGGGTGTATCAAACGTCACAACGTAACTAGGTGACTATAAAGGTGCACTACGGGTATCTTCGAAAGTATCTGTTGGGTTGGTACGAATCGAGATCGGGATTTGTCACTCCGTGTGACAGAGAGGTATCTCCGGGCCCACTCGGTAGAACATCATCATAATGAGCTCAATGTGACTAAGGAGTTAGTCACGGGATGATGTGCTACGGAACGAGTAAAGAGACTTGCCGGCAACGAGATTGAACAAGGTACAGGGATACCGACGATCGGATCTCGGGCAAGTTCTATACCGATAGACAAAGGGAATTGTATACGGGATTGATTGAATCCTTGACATCGTGGTTCATCCGATGAGATCATCGTGGAACATGTGGGAGCCACCATGGGTATCCAGACCCCACTGATGGTTATTGGCCGGAGAGGTGTCTCGGTCATGTTTGCATGCCTCCCAAACCCGTAGGGTCTACACACTTAAGGTTCGATGACCCTAGGGTTATAGGGAATTGTTGTACGAGGTTACTGAAGGTTGTTAGGAGTCCCTGATGAGATCCCGGACGTCACGAGGAGCTCCGGAATGGTCCGGAGGTAAAGATTGATATATAGGATGGATGGGTTTGGACGCCGGAAATGTTTCGGGCACCACCGGCAATGTGTCGGGACCATCGGGAGGGGCCACCAGCCCTGGGAGGCTACATGGGCCAAGTGTGAGAGGGAACCATCCCCTAGGTGGGGTGGTGTTCCCCCCACACATATCCCAAGGCGCACCAGAGAGGGAAGGGGGGGGGGGAACCCTAGCGCTGGTGGGCCTAAGGCCCGCCTAGGGGTGCGCCACCCCCTCTCCTCCCCTAGCTGCAGGCCAGCCCCTCCCATCTAGGGCTGCCGCATCCTTTGGGGGTGGGAAACCTAAAGTGTGCGCCCCTCCCCTTCCCCCTATATATAGTGGAGGTTTTGGCCATTGGAAACACGCAATTCTCTCTCTCCCGGCGCAGCCCTGCTTCTCCTCTCCCTCCTCTCCCCCGGTGCTTGGCGAAGCCTTGCCGGGAGACCTCGTAGCTCCATCGCTACCACACCGTCGTCCGGCCGGAGCTCTTCCCCAACCTCTCCCTCCTCCTTGCTGGATCGAGGTGTGGGAGACGTCACCGGGCTGCATGTGTGTTGAACGCGGAGGTGTCATGGTTCGACACTAAATCAGAATCACACCGCGATCTGAATCGCAACGAGTACGACTCCATCAACCGCGTTCTAGCAATGCTTCCGCTTAGCGATCTTCAAAGGTATGAAGATGCTCCCACTCCTCTCTCGTTGCTGGTTTCTTCATAGGAAGATCTATGAATGGCGTAGGAAATTTTTGAATTTTTGCTACGTTACCTAACAAAAAGAGGGTGGCGAGGCTCATCAGCGATGTTACCAGCCACGACGAGGGCAGCAGGGGGCAGGAATGGACTTGGGGCGAGTCGCCGTTCGGGGAGAGGTCGAGTTGGTCGGAGAGGGGGCCTGGCTTGCCGACGACGAGGTCCCGCGGCGGAGGGGCCTCGGGCAATGGCCATAGGGGCTGGTTTCTTGCTGCAATCAATGCGAAGAAGAGGCGAAAAGACTCAGGAACGTGATGTGGTCCCAGATCAAACATTAAACAGGGCCGGAGGGGGTCTCTTACCGCATGAATGTCGGTGGCCCGAGGCGGCGGCGCTGCGCTCGACCCCGAGATCAGAGAGTAGGAGAGGTCGAATGGGGGTTTGGGATGGTCGATTGGGAGGTGGAGAAGGCCAGCATAGCGGAGGAGAGGTCTCGAGGTTGTCTTATATAGCCAACCCGTGGTCCACCGTGGACGTGGGCGTTGGAGTTTGTCGTAGAGGTAAGGAAGGCCATGGGAGGAGTACACAGCGTGTGTGAGGCTCTCCTGGGTGTGGTCTACGACTAGGGGGAGAAGAGAGAGAGAGAGCAGGGAGCTCGCACGTGTGAAGCTTTTGATTGGCTAAACCGGAGACGCTTGGCACGCGCGGGAGGGGAGAGAAGGAAGAGGAGAGAGGAGGGGGTTGACCTGGTGTCGTGCCGCATACGTCGAGGCGCACCGACAGGCGTGCGGGGGCAATCCGAGGTGGTTGAGGGCCTTGGGATGGGGCCGGCTACAGTGTAGGAGCGCACTGTAGCACGCTCTAGAGCGCCCATATATTTCTCCCCTGGCATTGCCAGGCAAGGGTGAGCATGACCACTTTTGTTAGAGGGGTTTGGAAGTGCAAAAAGGTTCAAAAAGTCAAGGAGGGCTTTGGGAGTTGTTGGGAGGGAGAGATAAGAGATAGAGGGAGGAGAAAAGGTGTCGTCCAGGGGTTTGCAAGTGGGGTTTCACCCCCTCAATCATGGATCTAACCGTTGGGGTTGATATTGGAGGTGCTTTGGGCCTTTGTGAGGCTGTGGTTAAAATTTGGTGGCAAGGGGAATAACTTTGGAGGTCAAAACAACAGTTTTAGGATTCTATGTGAAGGTGTTAGATGGAGTTTTGGGAAAGATCACCTTGCCCACTTATTGTGATATTCAACAGGATCAAATGGTGGGAATAATTGAGCTTGATCACCAAGTTCGGGCTTATTTGGAGAAAGTTGGCAATGCAAACACACAAAACCCTAGAAATCAACAGAAACATATTTCTACAGATCTAGCTAGGCAAATCAACTCCCACAAATGCACAAATTGGTGTAACATCCTTATTTCGGGTCTAGATCATTCCTCCAAAGTTTGAGAGCAATCGGAGAAACTTGGAAATGTAGAGTTGCTCAAATTTGGTTCTAGACAAAGAGGGTTTTGGAATATTTAGGTGAACCAAATCAATCTAGATGGAGATGAAACTTGGCAAGATCATCACATATATCATGTATGACTTGCTAGAATTTTCCTGGAGTTTATTGGCAATATTTCATATGGAAATATTTCAAAAACTTGAAATAGGCAGAAGGGGTTTTGTCCAATATTTTCAACATGACCACGTGTTGAAATTATTATATATGAAAAATATATATCCAGTGAATTTTCTAAATTTTCACAAATATTTTTGAAGCAAGAAAATAATTTCCCTTCACAAAAGACCATTTCTGGCCTTAGAAAGAGTTTTTTTAATTATAATAGAAAAATAACTTTTAAAATAATAACTTTATGGTTTTGGAAAGTCCTTTTTGATAATAGGATCCAAATTAAACCATGGGGCAAAACATTTCTCCTAAATTGAGGACTTGTAATACAAATCTCAACTCGGTTTTTTTGAAGGCTTAAAATAAATAAATGCCTTTTGGTCAAAAATATTATTTAATAGAAAATGTTTTAGGTCATATTCACATGGTAGGGTAATTGGGCAAGGATTTGGAGCAAGAAGATGAGTATTGAGATATGGGAGAATTTTTGTGAATAAAAACCCAAATAGACAAGGAAACATATAGCAACCAATTCAATCATCACATGCACACAAAAAATTAAATGATTCCAAAATTTATAAAAAACATAATGTGATAAAGTGGTATAAACACACGGTGTGATATCATCGGAGGGAGTTTGGGTGATGGAATGGAGTGGAGGGAGTGGCTAGGTTTGGTGAAGAAAGCACACAAAGATTAATATATGTGAAATTGGGTGTGTGAGTATGAATCGGATCTAACTTGATAGACACACCCTACCATATGGGGTTGTCGGGGCATGTAAGGCCGGTTCAAAACACCCGTGTGAATCGTTTTTTTTTGACCGATCAATGATTGGGTGGTCCGTGCAAACAAGAGGAGTTTAAGGCACACTTTAGATCGGAAATTGCTTTTGGAGCTCGGCCTCCATGGAGATCTTTAAATTTGAAATTCAAATTTCATAAAAATTCATATTTGTACATTTTAAAAAACTCTGACAGAATACAGAGATAAGCGAAGGCGTAACACATATGTGTGTAAAATTTCATAAAAAATAGGCTGCAATGAGGGATGTATAAAAAAGACAAATCTGAGACTTTTTAACACATGATACTATTCATCGTTGCACGTTATTAATTTGTTTTTTGTGTGCAAATCATATTTTAAGGTATTTCATCCTAAAAATTTACACACATAGACATAACATTCTTCCTTACTTACATATTTTTTTCAGATATTTTTAAAACCAAAAAGTTTAACTTTTGATTTTTTTTCAAAAATTTCAATCACCATGGAGCTCGGCCTCTAATTGTCCATTCTCACTTTAGATGCTCTAAAGAGAAATGATACAAACGGGACACTAGTTAAGTCTCACGTGTAGTCAAAGACCTAGAAGGAGTAGGCACAGGAGAACAGACTGCGGCGAAGGAAAAGCAACAGTGACGTTTTAAAGCAATTTCCATAGCAATGGATCTGGCCCCCTCATTCAAAATCTAAGGGCTGCGATTTACTCAGGAAGCCGAGCGGACAGAGGCTACGGTTCGCGCGGCAGCTTTTTGCTCGTGCCTGGCGTACACGTGCTGGCCGCCAACTGGCGCTTTACATTCACCGTGTCCTCGATGCGCCTGGTGTAGGTACACCGATAGCGGGCACACAAGCCACAAGAGCAGCGATTCTTGTGCTGCAACACCGAGTCCATCCATCCACTGTGCTGCGCCCTCGCCTTCGTCGCCACCTCCAGCACAGAGCTACCAGGAGGCTGACAAAACCCCCAAACTCCGCTGCGCAGCGCAGCGCCGGGTTTCTCCTCCCTTTCTACGTCGTCGCCGCCGGGAAGCTTCGGACCCGCGACTCCGCGGGCGACATCTCCAGCCCGCCATGGCCCCCTCCTCCGGCGACAACGACGGCGCCTGTGCGTCGAACCTCCCCCTTTTCCCGCGATTGCTCTCTCTCGCATCGGTTATTTCCCCTCTCCCTACCTCTGCCCGCGTTTCTAATTGCGATCTGTGCGTGCGTGTGTTCAGGTGAGAAGGCTCTCACGAAGGCGGCCTCCGACGGCGACCTCTGTCGCCTCGAATGTGACCTGTTGGTGATGCTTTCATCGAACATGGGTGTAGTTACTCTGCTGCATATCGGGGTAAACTTTGGCCGTCTGGGGTACGCCGAACAGCATACGCCAAAGCATCGGTTCGCTGATTTCGATGAGGTTTCTCTCTGCCCACGCGCATGCAGTTTCAGTCAAAGCGGGGGCGAAAAGCGTGTTTCGAGATGCAGTGTCAGTCATATGCAGTTAGGGGTTATTCTCAGGTTGTGCTTCCAGTGAGTAGCAGTAGTAAATCGATGCCTAATTTTTCAGTGTCTATTTTGGTTTGCCATGCTATTAGTAAGTGCCGTGAAATGATATTCGTATTTGCACCAGCAACAGAAGCTTTGGATTCAGGCTGTGTGCACTTGGTGACGCAGAGGCTGGGATTAAAAGAAGAAGGGTGTGATTTTACTGTTTCTTATCGATGGGATTGTGATGTTCTACTCCACAAGGATGAAGTAGTTGCAATTGGTGGTGTTAGATAAAGTTTATGTCGACTCTCCGATCTCCACCCTATGAGCAGTGGCGGTGCTACAAAAGAATTGTTGGGTGGGCTGGAGGGTACCGTATATGTGTGTGTCCAGTACCAGCGGCTGCTCCTGAGCACCTCCGCTCCGATGCATGTTTTTTCTTTGAGGAACAAGTGCTATGCCTGCGACTGTGGGAGGCTGATTCCGTGATACTTGATGTATTTCTGTATCGCTGTCCACCGTGATGAGTTGTGCTTCATATAAAAAATATTTTTGTTCCAGACTTGGGCGGGCCACGGCCCACTCGGCATTGCCGAAGCTCCGCCACTGCCTAAGAGGATAGCTCGACTACATTGTGCTTTTGCACGTGATTGTTTTACTTAATGTTCAGTGCTTTTCCATTAACGATTCCATGAGTAGATGTTGATGCTGAGATTGGCAAATTTAAATGAATATGTTTTTGTTCAGGCTGATTTGCATATGAGCACATGTATCCAAAAACATCATGCACCTTATTCTTTAGAAAATACGATCGCCTGAAGTGAATTTGGAATAGCCTCAATATTTTCATTACTGGGAAGTGGCTTAAGCTCATCAGATACCTATTGTGTACCTGCTGTTGACTTTTGTTTTCTGCAGCTCTTGCGTGTAAGGAAATTGAAGATGGAACTGATAGATTGATGAGGAGGTCAAAACAAATATCTCCAGCCCCTACTCATCTCAGTATATACTCACCACAAGGTATTTATACCCTGGGCATATCTACATAACTTAGTGGTACACTGAAGGAGAATATTAGTGCTAGTTTTAACTAAATATAAGTTTCCAGATCCATTTTTTATAAATAGAACTATAACTTCTCTGTTTAACAACAGTAGCCATGTATCTCTGATTTCATTCCTTTTTGATGGTGTTTATATAGAGATCTTAATTTATACTCCCTCCGTTCCTAAATACAAGTCTTTCTAGAGGTTCCACTAGAGGACTACATACGGATGTATATAGACATGCTTTAGAGTGTAGATTCATTCATTTTGCTCCGTATGTAGTCCCTTAGTGAAATATCTAAAAAGACTTCTATTTAGGAACGGATGGAGTAGACAATTGCATTAATGCAGCTCCTCCATCTTCTTGTGTCTTATTTTTTTTCTGGAGGGGCCTTACTTCTGAATCTTCTTGATAAGTCATTTATTGTATTCAATTGGCTGTTGCAGCTGTCAACTTAACATTGATTGGTCTGCCGGGTCGAACTAAGGTTGCTATAGGTATTTGAGTGTCTATTTTTTCACATTTTCTTATTTAGGCAACGTTTACAGGAATTTTCATTCACTATGTTGCCATCTTTTTCAGAGTGGCAGCTTGAAAACATTGCCCAGGATAAGGAAAATGTGGTGCGCTTGTATGTCGAGAAGGTACTACCATTGCCTCAGTGGGATATGATGAGCATCTTGATATTTACCTATGGAGTGATGCATTCCTATCTTCTTTGTAGACAAACTGCATTATACTTGCTACATCTCCTGCTAATCAAGATATAGCAACATCGGATGCCATTAAGCTTGCTCGGGATGCTGATTCCACTGGTATGAACCAAAATTCTGCACTTATTTTGCCGCGATCTAATAATTCTTTTATCTGCCTATACCATCTTTCAGTATGATGTTGAATAATTATGTATGTACTTTTCTTTTATATTCCTATCAATTGTCATAATCTTTCCTGATGCCATTTGCTTCAAAGATGTTAGCACGATGGATGTTCAACATGAAAAATAACAAAATAATACTCCCTCCGTCCCAAAATAACTGTCTCAACTTTATACTAGCTCTAGTATAAAGTTGTACTAAGCTTAAGACAGTTATTTTGGGACGGAGGGAGTATCTTTTAGGAGAAACCCATGCACAATTCAGCAAGTGTTTGGTTCTAACTCTAGAGTATCATGCTTGATAATAATTACTGAGCCATGTACAATGTACATTCACTCCAATGACTTAGACTACTAGTTCTCATTTCTCACATATTATGGTTTGTTCATATTTGATTATGATGTGCTCCCGACAGTGACAACATTATAACCGTTGGATGCATCTACCATACTTGTAGCCTGAGGGATCATTTTTATTTTTCTCAGGTGAAAGGAGCTTTGGCATGTTGACTAAGCTTGATTTCATGGACAAGGGAACAAATGCACTTGATGTATGTTTCTATTTACTCTACTCTTTTCCTGTGCATTTTGGGCTTATTAAGGACCTTTAGATTGCCAATATTCGTCTTCTCGCTAAGGTTCTTGAAGGAAGAGCTTACAAGCTACAACACCCATGGGCTGGAATTGTTAACCGCTCACAAGCAGATATCAACAGGAATGTTAACATGATTATTGCTAGGAAAAAAGGACAAGGCTTCTTTGATTCTAGTCCTGAATGTGCTCATTTAGCCAGCAACATGGGTTTAGAATATCTTGCTAAGCTTTTTTCACAGGTTTAAACTTCCTTCTAGTGATTTAATTCTGTTAGCCCAAACTACAGAGTACTACTCTCTTCCTCTCCTGCTCTCTTTGCTAGCTGCCCCAAACACAATAGCGAAGCACACACACACTGAGATGGGGCTGCTCGTACTAGCTTAGAGCTGGATGGCTTTTGCCTTGTATTGATTGGAATGAAAATGGTCTGACTACACCGGTGGGAGTGCAGCTCCTTTTATAGTGGCCATCAACCGACTATAGAGCAGATATTTAGACTAGCTAATACTCCCTCCGTCCCAAAATAACTGTCTTAACTTTGTGCTAGCTCTAGTACAAAATTGTACTAAGCTTAAGACACTTATTTTAGGACGGAGGGAGTACGTCACTGCTTACTTCACATTTTTTTTCTTACGTGTGAAGCAATCAAAACCAAACTGGCTACTAGTTTCCTTAGCTACTAAGACATGCAGCCGCTGCTGCTCTTCTAACCGACATGCACCTGCATGTTTATCTAGACAGGGTTTAATGCTCACAATCTCCCCCTCAACCCTGTCAAAGAAGTTTGATGTTGATGATGCCGACCTTGTCGCGCAGCTCCTGAAATCGGACACGACCAAGTGACTTAGTCAGGATGTCCGCCTTCTGCTCGCCAGTCCGGATGAACTCGACGATCACCGTGCCTTTCTCGACGCAGTCATGTATGAAGTGATAGCGGAGATCGATGTGCTTGCTGCAGTCGTGAAGCACTGGGTTCTTGCAAAGGGAACTCACCGACTTGTTGTCGACGAAGATGAGTGCAGGGGCGGTGTCTTGGTTTAGCATCAAGCCAAGGAGGCGAGCCAACCAAATCCCCTGACATGCTGTTGTAGGTGCCGTGATGTACTCCTCCTCGCACGAAGAAGTCGCGACAACCTTTTGCCTCACGGACTGCCAGCTGATGGGACTATTCCCGAGGAAGAATAATATGCCAGAGGTGCTCTTCGTGGAGTCCACGTCACCAACATGGTCGGAATCACTGTAGTCGACGAGCTTCTCG
This sequence comes from Hordeum vulgare subsp. vulgare, assembly GCF_904849725.1. Classification (NCBI taxonomy): domain Eukaryota; kingdom Viridiplantae; phylum Streptophyta; class Magnoliopsida; order Poales; family Poaceae; genus Hordeum; species Hordeum vulgare. Next base: position 83,909,444 of record NC_058520.1, read on the forward strand.
CCGTCACTATGGCGATACACGCATCCGTACGGGAATGTGCCCGCGATGTACCAGAGCAGGTGTTTGACCGTTACGAGATGATCGCTGACGGGAGCCTCCATGAACCTTATCAGGAATCAGACGGCGAACGAGATGTTCGGCCGGGTGTGCACGAGATACCTCAGGCTGCAAATGATGCTTTGATAGAAAGTAGAGTCCACTGGCTTCTTATTGCTCTCCTTGCTCAGCTTGCACCATGCCTCCATCGGGTACTGCACGGGGTGGCAGTCCGCCATGCCTGCTTGCTTGAGCATCTTGGTGGCATAGGCCGACTGAGTGATCGGTGTGCGACCACGCTCCTGGTTCACCTCCAGCCCGAGGTAGTACCGAAGCAGCCCGAGGTCGCTCATGTTGAAGAGCCACTTCATTTCCTCCTTGAAACGTTGAACCCCTTTGGGCTTTGCCCCGGCAATGACCAAGTCATCGACGTAGATGCCGACGATGAGCAGCGTGTTTGCGTGGCAACGCGAGTACACGACGTACTCAGAAGCGCTGCGTGAGAACCCAAGGGATGCGAGACTTGCTGTTCCACGCCCTCGGGGCTTGTCGGAGACTGTACAGGGCCTTTTCTAGCCGATACACGCCCTCCTCATGGTTTTTGGCAATGAACCCTGGTGGCTGGGAGATGTACACCTCCTCGTTAAGGTTGCTATTTAGGAACACCGACTTGACGTCCATGTGGTGTACCTCCCACCCACGGTGAGCAGCCACGACAAGGATGAGCCGTACAGACCTTATCCTTGCCATCGGCGTGAAGACTTCCTCAAAGTCCACCCCCTCGCGCTGCACGTAGCCCTTCGAGACGAGGCGTGCCTTGTGCTTGACAATAGCGTCGTGCTCATCCTTCTTCAGCCTGAACACCCACTTGAGTCCGATGGCTCGATGCCCTGCAGGTAGTGTGGTGAGTGTCCAAGTGGCGTTGTCGTTGATCGACGCTAGCTCATCCAGCATCGCGCGATGCCAGCAATCCTCTTGCTCGGCCTCCACGAACGTGGTCGGCTCCTCACCGGCCATCAGATGCAGGACGTCATCGTCATCATCGTCCTCATTCTCGGGATGCCGCGACATTGCCACAGGCTCGCCGAGAAGATCCGACATGCGCCGGAACCTGTGTGGGGCGCCAACGCTGTCGTCGGCGTCGAACAGCTCCGACCTCGCTATTGGTTGGGTTGCGAACTGCCTCCCAGGAACCACCTTGCTTGACGGCGTGGTGTCCGGGGATGCTGTACCCGGGGACGGTGTTCTCGGGATTGTGGTTCCTGGATCCACGCCTCCTGGTCTTCCTTGGGTTGTAGAGTACATCGGGTACTCCACGGTGAAGGCCCTGCTTGCCGGAGCCTCCCCGACGCCTCCCAAGTCCATAGCGCATCCTCGTCGAAGATGACGTTGCGCGAGACATGCACACGCTTCGAGATGGGGTCGTACATCTTGTATGCCTTGGAGCCCGTCTCATAGCCCATGAACACCATTGGGGTGCTCCGATTGTCGAGCTTCTTTAGGTGTGGGCACGTCGTCTTGACGTTCCCGATGCAGCCAAAGGTGCAGAGGAACCGAACGTCGGGCTTCCTCCCATGCCACGCCTCGTAAGGCGTATTGCCGTCAACGCTCCTTGTGAAGGAGCGGTTGAGGATGAAGACGACCGTGAGCACGGCCTCCCCCAATACGTGCTCGGCACCTGCTTTGTGTTGAGCATGCGGCATGCCATCCCGAGCATCGTCTGGTTCCAGGGCTCGACGACGCCGTTCTACTGCGACGAGTAGGGGGCCGTGAGATGGCGTTGCACCCCCTTGTCATCGCAGTGCTTGTAGAACGTGGCCAATGTGAACTCGTCGCCATGGTCCCTGCGCAACAACACAACTTGTGGCCACACTCGACCTCTGCTGCCCCTTGCTGCTTGACGATGGCTCTTTCCACCTCGTCCTTGGAGGCGAGGAGCATCACTCACCTGCATCTGCTGTAGTCATCAACAAGCAGCAGGATGTAGCGACGCCCTCCTGGCGTTGTCGGGGTGATTAGGACGCAGAGGTGCCCGTGAACCAGCTCCAGGGGTTTCTGTGCCGATAGCGTGCCTTCTTAGAAAATGGCAGGCGTTGCTGCTTCCCGGCAAGACACGCATCGCCCAACTCGTTGGCATGCTCGATGTGAGGTAGCCCGCGAATGAGGTTGCCTCCGCGCCATCTTCCGTAACCCGTCGAAGTGCTGGTGTCCTAGCCGGGCATGCCAACGCCACGCGTCGGAGACACGACCCATGGCAAGGCACACAGGATGCACGAGTTGAAAGAAGAATTTGTAGAGGCGGTTTGGAGATCGGGTTACCTTAGTGAGCAACCTCTTCTACTGGTCGCGCACGGTGAGCACACCGCGCCGGATGCCGATGTCGAACCAGCCCTCGTCGAGCTGACCGACACTCACGACGCTGCTCTTGAGCGCCAGGTTGAAGTAGACTTCCGTGAACGCCCTATGATCACCCCCTCTGTCGGCGAAGACGACGGTCCCGTGCCCGTGGATGTCCACCAAGGATCCATCCACGAATCACACCTTCCCGGTGATTGAGGGGTCCAGGTCCATGAACGTGTCGACCGAGCCAGTCATGTGGTTCGTGGCGCCGGTGTTGAGGAACCAACCCTCACTCTGCTTGCCGCCTGCAAGCGTGGGTGTGGTCACGGCTCTCTCCTCGTTGAGGAAGATGAAGCCGCACGCACATGTCGTTGCCGAGGAGCCATCTCCTGCCAACGCAGTAGACCCCGAACAACTCGTCGTTGGGGTGTGGGTTACCTGAGTCGTCGTGCGCTCCTGCACGGACTCGATGGTCGCCATCATCATGGCCGGAGCTCGGTCTGCCAGATGCGTTGTTGCCATGCCATCTTGCGCGGGCTTGTCGGGCCCGATGTAGTTGAGGACGCCAAGCCTTCATCGCCTCCCAGTCGATAGGCCCCGAAACGTCGTTGTCGAGGTGTGACCTGTCACTAAAGGGATGGTTCCCGTGGACGGGGTTCGTGCCTCTTGCATGGAATGGGTGGTTGTCGGGGCCGTGGTCATGGGAGATGCGGTGCTCTCCCGCACGGGCTCGGCCCTTGCCAGCATCATTGCCGGCCCGCCGTCCACGTCTGCTTGCATGAGATTTACCTTTGCCGCACCTTCCTCTTCGGTTATCCTCATGCGACATTCCCGGACCCAATGACCCGGTCTGTTGCAGTGTTGGCACTTGCCACCGCTACCAGAGCCTCGCCCAGCTCCACCCTGGCAGGCTTGCGACTGCGGTTGCCGCTGCCTCTCTAGGTGCGGCCTCCGCCTCTGCCGCGAGCTCTGCTTTCCGAAAGAGTGATTGCGGCCGCGTTGCTGAAGGCGCGCGTCCCACTGCTCCCTGGTGAGCAGTAGTTCACCGCCAACGCGGTTGTTGGCTTCGTTGCCGCGCTCGACGACCTTGAGCCGCCCTACCAGCTCTTCGATCGTCATGATGGAGAGATCCACCAAGCTCTCAATGGACCAGTCCAGTTGCTTGTACTGCTTGGGGACGACGCGGAGAAACTTGTGAATCACCATCTTGTTGTCGATGTGATCCCCGAGAGTTGCGAGCTCGGTGACGAGACCTTGCAGCCGTAAGGCAAAATCATCGACTTGTTCACCGGCCTTGAACCGGATCTCCTCGTACTGGAGGCGCAAGGTCTGAGCCTTCGACTCCCGTACACGCTCTACACCGATACGCAGAGTCTTGATGGTGTCTCATGCTTCCTTGGTCGTCTTCTTGGCGCCAAGGGTGAGCACCATCTCCGGTGGGATGGAGCGCAGGATCGCCTCCATCGTCAGCCGGTCCTCCTTGTACTCGACATCACCGGTTTCCAGGGACGGAGCCAGCATGGAAGCATAGGGGGGCAAAGTTTATATGAAATGATTTTTTTTGGCTACAACAATTACTATTATAGTAGAAAAATCAATTTGTTAGGGGGGGGTCTAGCCCCCCCTCGTCCCCCCCTAGAATCGTCCCTGCCGGTTTCCACGACTTTCCACATATCCGCACCTCCATGATGACTTTCATCAGGAGTGCGTGAGGAGAGGGAAGAAGGTACTGGACATGCCCATGTCACGCACGGAGAGTGGCGCACCCAGCTCGTCTCCCGGCCTGCCTTGCAGCGCGAGCGCATCCGCCGCACGCGCCTCCTCAGCCGAGATCTGCTCAGCGGTCTTGGAGGGGTCGCCAACGACGTCGTCCTTGGGCATATGCTTCGGAATAACCTGAGGCTCTGATGTCAATTGTTAGCCCAAACTACAGAGTACTACTCTCTTCCTCTCCTGCTGCTTTCTTTGCTAGCTGCCCCAAACACAATAGGTCCAGCTTTTGCCTTGTATTCATTGGAATGAAAATGGCCTGACTACACCGGTGGGAGTGCAGCTCCTTTTATAGTGGCCATCAACCGACTATAGAGCAGATATTTAGACTAGCTAATACGTCACTGCTTACTTCACATTTTTTCTTACGTTTGAAGCAATCAAAACCAAACTGGCTACTAGTTTCTTTAGCTACCAAGGCCTGTGTCAATGCATCGTCTCTTAGCACGTAATCATATGCGTAATAAAAACATAAGAAACAACTACTACCTCCGTCACAGTTTATAAGGTACACACGTGTACCTAGGTCGTCAATTTAACTTATATAAAATCTATTATTTAATATAAAAATTATATCATTAAAAAATAAAATATCTAAAGTTTTTACTGATATATTTTTTGTAATGTATGATTATCATTAAGTTGGTCAAATTGACGATCTAGATACACGTGCCGGACTTATAAACTGAAATGAAGGGAGTAGTACAATGCATTGTATCTAAATTTAATGATTTGTGGCTCATGCATGCATGTGATTGGGTTAGCACCTCTTTTTTGCCTATGACCACGTGCCAAGGTTGTATGTTAGCTAAGATACAACCTCACTATCTCTCTTCATTAAATACAGTGCCACATAAGCAAAATGCCAATGAAACCGCGCTAAGAGACTCACATTGGCATAGGCCTAAGGCATGCAGCCGCTGCTGCTCTTCTGACCGACATGCACCTCATGTTTCTCTCGACAGGGTTTAATGCTCACAAATTCGTGTTCCTTATAAGGTAGCAATGGTTTTGTCATGCAATCCATTACTATCTCTCAGAAAGTCGAGGCAGTTATTAGGGCACACATTCCGATCATCACATCTTTAATAAAGAAAACTATTTATGAGCTTGAATCTGTGATGGATCACGTTGGTAGACCTATTGGATCAGACGTTGGGATAATCAACACCCAACAGAACTTTTGAGTTAAATTGCATTGGAGTCAAAAAGACATATGTAGCATCATTCATGTACTTGTGCGGGCTCAGTTATATCTAGTCTTGGAGCTGCGTCGTGCATTTGACATAATGCTGAAGCTTGATGTTGTAAGATTTTTTCTTCCTGTGGTTGCTTGCTTTGCTATGTTTCTCGCACTAAGTCCCTTTTTACCATCACCTTAGGTGCATTATGTTCTGAAAGAGCTGGTAAGGAAATGTAAATGCAAGTATTTGGTGGAGCAGATCAAGGAAGTTATAAATGCTCCTGGATATGGAGCTGTAGCTCTAGGTCTTTCTCTATCCCTTTCTCCATCTATTAGAATTGGTGGATGCTATGTTCAATGTTTGCAAGGGTGAGTTCTACAATTGTATTGAGGATCTCCTTTTTATTACAGGTTCGACTCCATTTATGGTGTCTGCTCAATCTGGTGTCGGTGCTACCGTCAAGTATTTTCATGATCATGCTGGTGATGATAAAGGACGCACAGATCTCCACCATGCCGTGGCTGCAGGTTCTCCCCCCTGACTCACATGCACACATGATTTCTTCAAGCTGGTCATTTTACTAGTAGTTATATACTCTAGTACTACACTCGGTTTGTTCAAATGTGGTAATACATGACTTACTGAATCATCTTGCTAGGATGTTGCAAGGTAACAGAGTTCCTCCTTTCAAATGGAGTGCTGGTCGACACAAACTTGATGCCCATGGAACACCAGCTTATGTGGCTGTTGTAAATGAGCAGGATAAGACACTGAAGATTCTGTTAGACCAGCCAACAAAGGTATGTAGATTTGTGAAGTACTCTTTGCACATGAGCTTATTTTATTAATCGTGGTGGTGATGTAAATGAGAACTTTCTTTGCACAATGATATTTGCATGTGATTTTACTCCAGTCTCAATTGTATTAACTTTCACAAGCTCATGTTGTGTAGAGAGCAGTTATATGCTCTTTGATATGGAATGCTTAAAATATGGCTCATAGTTATGGTCTTATTGATACCATACCACCTTAGGAAATGAAAGAAGTGTACATACCCGCTTAGGCTTTACGAAATGACTTTGTATGCCCCTGAGACTTATAAGCTACTACTCTACCCTCTGAACTCTGGAAAACTGGACCAATTCAAGGGGTTGATTAGCCCGTTCTTTTTACAAACAGGAAAAAAATGGTATCTATTGAAATTGGGTTTGTGAAATACTTCTCTCAGCCTTCGATCCAAAATTAGCATTTGCTCACAGATGCATATTTGATATGCCTTTGCCCCTTTTACAGGCATTTAGTAAATGCCCATCTCCCAAAACAAGAAGTGCGATAAAAAATGCTTCAATATTTACCTACGTGGTAAGTCATATATTATTGCTGTGTTTTGTTCTCATAAAATGACGACAAATTGCAAAAGTCATTATAAGAGCATTCTTTTAACCTTTTACATCTATTATTATAGGTACTCATGTTGATTATCTTTAGCTCATTTATATCAAGTGTGAGTGCTGAAGTAGCAACTCCTAAGTGTCCGGCACCTACCATCAATGGTATTCTCCCAAGATACACATGTCCTGTGATCCAATTGACAAGTGATCACTGGTTGCACTCAAAGCGGGAATCCAAGTAGTTACTGAGCCCTTTCATTAGCATTTTAGAAATATTTTGAAAAATATCAGAGTGGAGTAACCTAACTATCTTTTAGATTTTTGGTTGGTGGTGACCACGAGGAACATGAGCAGGTACCAGAACATTATGAAGTTGATGATTCCCGCCAAGAATTTGATTCTCTTGGCTATATCTTTCTAAAAGAATCCACATTGTGCGATTGGTTCTTCAGGTTGAGCATTATGCCACTTTGGTACGTACTTTCATTTTGTTGATATTTTTCTATGTTGCCATTGATCCGCAAAATAAATGAGGTTCACAATGTTTTCCATATGGCTGTGATGGCCAATAGTGCCAAACTACAGCGCAGGTGTACAATAGTTAGGAAACCAATAAGACTAGCACAAATAAATTATTTGATAGGAAAGAGATAGATTCAGGTGCGAAATCAATATTAGGATTCATTAAATTGCTATTAACGCACTTACCAGATATGAGATTAAATCAACACCTTTGAACATATGATGCATTCCGAACACTTCGGTTGTTAAAGTGTTGACCAACGAAGCACCGATACAGATACGAGTATCAGTATCAGGGGATACATAAATTCGCCATTTTGAAAAAATGCCAATACGGGGATACGTTTTACTATTTTTTTTATCTCTCCAGAATAGTTGGTTGTACACATACGGGGATATGTTTTACTATTTTTTCATCTCTCCAGAATAGTTGGTTGTACATTTGTTGCATACTTGCATACCTCCAGAATAAAAAGCTCTTGCAATTTTTTCATCCAATTGCTTGCGTAAATCATTTAGCTAAGCTTTCTCCAATGCAGTACTTGGTCCGTCTCTCCTCTTTTTAGTGCTCGCACTCGATGAAGCAAAACTTGCTGAACCACTAGGCAAAGACACAGTATTTGGCTTATTTTTGCTTGGCTGGGCAGGAGAAGAGGAGAAGAGAAGTGTACATACCTGGCTGCTACGTGAGAGGGGACGTTATTGAGGAAGGAGGAGCAGATCGTCCCCGGCTAGCCACTGCTGGCGCTGGTGCTGGGTGCACAGCTGCCGCCTGGTGTGGTGTGAGCTCGGGAGGGAGGAAATAAGCTGAGAGGGAAAGGATGGGGGGGCATTGGGGGTACTAGGCTGCCTCTTAACTGGGCTGAGTGGGCTCTTAACTAGGCCGTGCTGTATAAAAAAAGTATTAACAAAGTATCCTTCAAAGTATCGCAATTGTTTTAAATCTTTTATTCTCGGACACTCCACTGATACGTATCAGAGGAGTATCGGAGGCGTATCGGTATTGGATACGGTATCGGATTCGGAGTCGCTGGATGGGTGAAGTATCCGTGCATTCTAGGTGTTGACACATGCATCTACAGCATGTTGGTGGTGGTTTAGCCGTCGGAGATAGGTTCGTGGAGGTGAGGGGTGGTGTGATCAGTGGTCACGCCTGTGGCCCTGTAGGTTGGCTGGAACGGCAATGGCATTGCAGAACAACGGGACTACTTTGTCCCGCTGATATCTCCCACTACTTCCCGGTCGTCCCAGGTCTGGATAACGGGGAAGTCAGGAAGAATGCCTGCAAACATAGGGAGGGGAAAGAAGGAGCAACTGCAGATCTTGTACACACTCCCCTCTGCCCTGGAAAGGAAAAAACGCTCAGCGCCAGCCGCCGCCCAAAAGAAAGGCCTCACACAGGTGTGCAAAGCCAGCAAGAAGAGTAATGGAGGTGGGCCGTGCGCATAAGGTGCGTCAACTGGATCTGTTAGAATTCCAATACCTCCATAAAGCTTGATAAGGCAAAGTTTAGCCCGCCAGCAGAGTGGTCCAAAATCATGACTGTCTCACCCAGCATTGATACCTACTCTCTGAGGTGAAACCTTAGATCTGTCCTTCACTGGATTAGTCTGGAAGTGTTGATATTGGCCCTTCTTGAAGGCCTTGTTGAGGAGGATCAACGACTACTTCATGATATGAAGAATATGACCATAGTTTATTGTTGTGTAGTTCTTTGTTCTTATAGGCAGTGGCTAATCTAGCGTGATAGTATAGGGCAGGCTCAAATCATCAATTTACTAAGCCTAATTAGCAAATACACTGAAATTATTGCATGCAAAGCACCTTAATGTAATTGTCATATGCTATATTTAACTGAAATACGATTTTGGAGGGTAGCCTTCAGCCCATTGAAGCCTCCCTACTAGAATCGCCACCGCTTGTAGGGATGACCCCCCTACAGTCTCCGGTTCACCATTTTTGGTCTTTTATCTTGCCATGGTAAGATTGTAATAAATATGGCTGCGTGCTCCCCTAGTCGGTTCAGACGATCTGAGAGTTTCTCTTCCGCTATCTAAAAGAAAAATTCTACTAGCCCCCCTATACTCTCTGTCCCAAAATAAGTAATGCAGATTTAGTACTAAGTTAGTATAAATTTTGTACTAAAGCAGCGACATTTACTTTGGGACGGAGGAAGTATTTGTTTTAAAAGGTAGTCTCCTCCAGTTTGGAGATGCATGCACTCCACGAAGAGTGATTCTTTTTTCTTTCTATTTTGAATAATATGGAAAGTAATTTCCACTTGTACTTGACCTCCTAGGAGGTTTGTAACAAAACTCCACCTTTTTAATGCAATGAAACGCAAGTCTTTTGCGTTTTCTCGAAAAAAAAAGTAATTCCCATTTTTCTATTCGAGTTTCTTCTACATGTCATGCAAGTCTACATGATCTAATAAGATATATCTATTTTTCATTGCTATACAGGCTAGTTGTCTGGAAACTGCGACAAAACCAACGTGTGAAATTCTTGTTAGGTGATAGAAGTCTGATCCTTGTATGGATAGACACGTTGATACTCAGCATGTTTTATCACATTTGCTGGATTCTATATGGTCATCTGTTATCCAAGTCTAAGTCTGGAGACGAGAAACATGGCAAGCATATTTATCATAACAACGTAATCTGCTGCATACTTTTCCTGCCCATGCTGATACTGCTTCTTCGTCGACATAGAACTGCTCAGGTAAAACACAAAAGATCTGTTTGCTACACAATTTCAATATTGGATTATCTCGCGCTCAAATAAATGAAGTATTGAGCATGTTACTTTCATTGACTTTCAGGCAGCTAGATACTTATGTATCCGATTACTGGGCTTATCATCTCTTGGGTTGCTCTTCTACTGTTCGAGGGGTGTACAGTCAGAAGAAGATAATATTTCTACAGTTGGCGCGATTGGTTTTGGAGCAATGATATTAATGTATATCATTAAATCGTTTACCGTTGTGGTGAGTACAATTAATAAATACTCCCTCCGTCCCAAAATAAGTGTCTCAACTTTGTACTAGCTCTAGTACAAAATTGTATTAAGCTTGGGACAGTTATTTTGGGACGGAGGGAGTATTCTTGGATTTACAAAGTTTAAAAGTGTAGAACTGGGGAAGTTACGGTTTAATGGCCCCTTTGGGACATCCACACCCTTACATATCCCCGTTTGTTTTTGAGAATTTACAAATACACATCTACAACTAGGATTACAACTTAACATACACACGGGCCTCCAGAAGGCTACTATTTCAACCCTATTAGGATACTAATGCTATGTACTCTTATATGACACCATAACTCTACTTCAGACCAAATAGGCATAATTAAGCCAATCAGTAGCACGCCTATATACCCCTGAAGCAAAGCCTAGAGCCAATGGGCCTTCTCCTCTTCTCATAGCATGGACAAAGTTGCAACAACCTAATCAGTCATCAGGCGCTTCTGTACATCTCCACTGGTTGCTACAACCTCCATCCCAAATTACTTACGTGTCTAGATACATACATATCTAGAAAAATCTAAGACAAGTAATTTAGGACGGAGGGAGTAATTGGTAGAGCTTGTTTGTGGAAGATCAGTAGTTCTTTTTTTCTCCAAGCAGATCGGCAGTTCTTCTATTCTCCAACGGATAGGAGCTCCATAGTTCATTTTGCTTAATCCTGATCCAGCAGAAAGACAAGCAGAGAACGTAACAGATTGAGAATTGTTAAGCTTCATGCAATAGCCAACGCAACCAAAAATCCGAACCGATGGAAAGAGCTAGTGCAATCCAGATATACTGCAACACCCCCTCTCACGTGTGACGGGGAAGATAAGTCAACACGTGCAACCGAAAGAGAGCGACGGCGCGCGAAACTCACGTATGACTCCTCTACGTGGACACAAAGGGGGCTACCAACAATTTTTAATAAATTGCGAAAGCCAGGACTTGAACTCAAGACCTTAGCTTTGATACCATGTTAAGCTTCATGCACTAGCCAATGCAACCAAAAGTCCGAACTGATGGAAAGGGCTAGTGCAATCCACATATATGTTTCTGAATTCTGTGACTTTTCCTACTCATACCATAAGACACCGCTTGCTTCTCTTCAGAGAGATCCTGCATATTGTTTTACAGAGAGATCCTAGCCAACGCAACCAAAAGTCCGAACTGATGAAAAAGGCTAATGCAATCCACATATACTGTAACACCCCCTCTCACGTGTGACGGCCCGAGAAACTCACGTATGACTCAAGAGGCCTCTACGTGGACACAAAGGGAGGATACCAGCAATTTTTAATAAATTGCGAAAGGCAGGACTTGAACTCAAGACCTTAACTCTGATACCATGTTAAGCTTCATGCACTAGCCAACGCAACCAAAAGTCCGAATTGATGGAAAGGGCTAATGCAATCCACATATACTGTAACAATTGTGAGTGTTTTTTTAATGTTTGGAAGGAATAGACCACATTGTTTTTTTAAATCGCATGTATGTTTGTAGCCAATTACATACAATATCCTATCCAATCATACTGAGATTACAGCTTTATAATTATCCATCAATTAAACATAATTGTTAGAGATGTCGTCGCCCTCTTTCAAGCAACCAGAAACAAGGGCTATCTATTATTCTACCTCGACCAGGAGTTTTGGAACATCCAGCAAGGCGATCTGCCCATCGCCAAGTATTTCCATCAGCAGAAGACTGTGCGATTGGCGGAAAGCGTCGTACCTCCTTGAGGCGACGCCGTGCGTGTTTATATAACAGGGACGCCCCTCCCTGATAGCGCATACAGGCTGGATAGTTACAAGAGATTACAACTTGGAGAGAAAGTTTAGGTAGAGATAAAGATAAGTTTACATGAAATAAGATATCCTCTATCTACCAACTTAAACTAACTACCAGAATCCCTTCGGCATGGTCTCTCCGCACCCTCGGGATCGTCGGCGCGAACCAGCAGATCACCCCCGTCGAGATGAAAGCATATGACGACATGTTCGCCGCGCCGATCAAGCTTCCAGCGCTGCATGCCATAGCCGCTCTCGTAGACCGTGCGATCCCTGCAGGCCTGTCACTGCCGGCTGGTGATGCCATGGTATGCGCGCGCTAGGCTGGTGGTGCCTGTAGTCGACTTCGTGCTTATGTATCCAGGACCCCAGATAGTGGTTTGGAATGTCAGGGGCTTGAACTCGCGCGCTAGGCGCTGTGCTATCCGCTCACTGATATGTACCACCAGTGCATCCATTGTATGCCTCCAGGAAACTAAAATGACGTTGGTCTGCTCGTCGATTGTGCTAGACACTCTTGGGTCCGAGTTTGATGGCTCTACTTATCTCCCTGCCGACGGCACCCGCGGCGGTATTCTCATCGCTTGGAAGAGTAGGGCTGTCACCATCTCCGACCCCCTATTCACCCAAAATGCGATCACGGTTAAAGTGTGCGCGCCCAGTGGTGCACCGTGGTGGCTTACCACGGTGTATGGCCCCCAAAGCGACCCCGACAAGATACTGTTCCTGCAAGAGCTGCGGGACATCCGGGCTGCTTGCCCGGGCCCTTGGATGCTATGCGGCGATTTCAACCTCATCTACCGTGACGCGGACAAGAGCTCCGGTACCCTGAATCGCCGCATGATGGGAAGGTTCCGCCGCGCCATCAACGATCTTGCCTTGAAGGAGGTATACCTGAATGTGCGCCGCTTCACATGGTCTAATGAGCAGACCCCGCCGACGCTTGTGCACCTCGATCGTGTACTCTGCACCATGGACTGGGAGGATTAGCACGGAGAGTGCCACCTCAGATGCCTTGCATCTGTTGTGTCTGATCATTGCCCCTGCTGTTGGACTGCTCCCCCATGCCCACGGCCCACAGACGCTTCCGCTTCGAGTCTTTCTGGCCCAGCCGTGATGGATTTCATGACACGGTCGCCACAGCCTGGAGCTCCGTGCATGACCCCGACCCCTTCCAGCGGCTGGTTCGGCGTCTGCAGGCCACCGCCCGCGCCCTTATGAGTTGAAGTGCTAGGTCCACGGGCAGTGTCCGGGACAAACTGGCCATATGCCGAGAGCTGATCGCCCGCTTCGACCACGCGATGGAGAGTCGCCTACTCTCTCCGGCAGAGGATTGGTTGCGCAAGCAGCTCAAGGTGGCGTACCTTGGGCTAGCTTCTCTGGAGCGCACCATCGCGCGGCAGCGCGCCCGCATCTCCTTCCTGGCCGAGGGTGACACCAACACGAGCTTCTTCCACAAACAGTGTACGTTCAGGCGTCAGAAAAACCGCGTGCACAGCCTCCTAGTTGACGGACATGTGCTATGCGATCATGAGGAGATGGCCCAAGCGGCATTCGCGCACTTCGACGGGCTGCTGGGCACTGCCGTGGACCGAGAGCACACACTGGATCTCGAGCAGCTCGTCACGGCCGATGACCTTGGCAGCTTGGATGTGCCCTTCACCCCTGAGGAGATTTGGGCTGCGGTGCAGCACATGCCGGCGCACAAGGCACCAGGGCCAGACGGGTTCTCTGCAGAGTTCTTGCGGGCCTGTTGGGGCGTTATCAGGCAGGATATCCTGGATGTCTTCGAGCAATTATTCCTGCTTCGTGGGAGAGGGTTTGGTAAGCTCAACCAAGCCCTCTTGACCCTGCTGCCAAAGCGCGCGGATGCACAAAAGCTGGGCGACTACCGGCCTATCTGCCTGATCCACATCATGACCAAGCTATTCGCGAAGGTTCTGTCGTTGCGCATCGCCCCCAAACTGGAAAGCCTAGTCAGCCGCAACCAGAACGCATTCATTGCCGGACGCTCCCTCCACGACAACTTCATGCTCGTCCGGCAGTCTCTCCGGATGCTTCACCACTTGGGCGCCCCGTGCATCATGCTTAAGCTCGATCTCACGCGGGCTTTCGACTCCATATCTTGGCCGTTCCTCTTCGAGATGTTGTGCCAATATGGGTTTGGGGACAGGTTCAGGGAGTGGATAGCCATCCTCCTTTCCTCGGCCAGCACGCGGGTCATGCTCAATGGCGTGCCTGGCCCCCCGATTTGGCACCGTCGCGGGCTGCGTCAAGGGGACTCCACATCACCGCAACTATTCGTTCTCGCTGTCGACGCGCTGGGCCGCCTCATGCATCGGGGCTCCAGGCCGGCATACTTCGGCGGCTGCACCCCCGACGTACTGTTCCGGCCGTCTCACTATACGCCGATGACGTGATGCTGTTTTGCCATGCTGAGATGGATGAGGTGCTCGCGGTGAAGGGCATCCTAGGTATTTTCGAGGCCGCGTCGGGCTTGCAGGTCAACTATGGCAAGAGCTCGGCCACGACCCTACACGGCGACGAGGAGAGTGCTGCCTTGCTGGAGGCGTTGGGCTGCCAGGCGGCGAACTTGCCCATCACCTACCTGGGCATACCGCTCACCACCAGACGACCCACAACAGCTCAGATGCAGCCGCTAGTCGATGCTGTGGCTGGCCGCCTCCCGACATGGAAAGCATGGCTCATGAACAAAGCTGGGAGGTTGGCATTGGTCAAATCGGTCCTCAGCGTGATCCCAATCCACTAGATGCTCGCCCTGGCGCCCCCGAAGAAGACCCTGAAGCAATTAGAGAAGATCCAGCGCGACTTCCTCTGGGCTGGCCCGGCTGCTCAGGGAGGACACTGTCACGTTAACTGGCGCGCGGTCAGTTGGCCTCTCGCACTGGGAGGGCTGGGCATCCGAGATTTGGAGTGCACTGGGCTTGCGCTTCGGCTGCGGTGGCTCTGGCTATCTAGGACGGACGCCGACAGAGCCTGGAAAGGCCTGGACCTGCAGTTCTCCAGTGAGGAGCTCGGCCTCTTCTATGCCTCCACCTCCATGGTGCTAGGTGATGGCCGCACGGCGCTGTTCTGGGAAGACCCATGGCTGCATGGGCAGTCGATTCGCGAGCTAGCACCCCTGCTGTACCATTGCATTCCCAAGAACAGGAGAAGGGTGCGGACGGTGGCGGATGGCCTTGCCGCCAACACGTGGGCCCGAGACATCCGCGGCGTCGTGGGGCTGCAAGAGATTGACCAATACCTGACGACATGGCAGCGCGTCACGCACCACCTTGTCCGCCGAGCCAGACAGGCTTGTCTGGAAATGGACTGCTAATGGAGAATACTCGGCGCGATCATGCTATCAGGCCACCTTCCACGGATCCTTCGCTTGCCATTCCTGGAAGTTAATCTGGAAGGGATGGGCTCCGCCGAAGGTCAAGTTCTTCCACTGGCTTGTGAACCTAGACCGATGCTGGACCGCGGACAGACTTGCCCGTCGCGGCCTCCCTCATCACGCCCGATGCCTGCTTTGCGACCAAGAGCCAGAGACCATTCACCACCTGCTAGTGGCATGTCCCTTCGCGCGGCAAGCCTGGCACGAGGCTCTTTCCTGGCTGCGCTTACCAGCCCCCGCGCCGGAGCAGGATATCTCCATTCATGACTGGTGGATTAGGGCGAGAGATGCAACACCACCATCACTCCGCAAGGCGCTGAGGTCCACCACACTGCTAGTTCCATGGATGATCTGGAAACATAGGAATGCGTGTGTATTTGATCATGCCACTCCGTCGCTCTCCGAGCTCGCGGATGGGATCAAAGATGAGATGAGATGTTGGGCTAGAGCTGGGGACAAGGGGCTTAGGGTAGTCTTGCCCCCATCCTGGGATGTACATTGAGTTACTTGTAATCTGTTGTAACCGTCTCCTCTGAGACTGACTTTCCCTCTTTTCAATACAAAGAAACGCACATCTCTGCGTTTTCTCGAAAAAAAAAATGGTCTCCTGAACCTGCAGGGCGTGATCTCCTGAACCGGCACAATCACATGTTTGACAAAGACCACTGATGTCGGTGCTGCGATCACAAATGCGGGTCTCGGCCCCAACATCGTCAAGGGCCTTGACAAGCACTTCGATAATGTCGCTTCCCTTGTGCCATTTCTGACCCCGTACCCCTCCTTCCTCATGTCATTTATGTCTTGGAAGAAAGCGACGACATGTCTAACAAGAGCATGATGTCTAATGATTTTATTATGGATGTGCAAACACATCTATAGAAGCATCATCAGCTGCATGACTATCTCTACACTGCCGTCAAGGAGTGTCAGAGACTCAGAATCCAATTGGCTGTCAGATCCAACTTCAGTGCCACAAGCACTGCATTATTCCTGTGCTGTTCCAGATTACAGTGTCTTTTACTCTCCATGGTAGCCAAAGCATTCAATGCCGCACTTCAAGTGAAAATTTAATTTCCCGGGGTACACGAGTCTTCCAAATAGTGTTCACAGCTGCTTTGCTTCCATCCGGCCTTACATTGGTGATAGTCGCTGAAAGGATCCTAACGGCAAGGATGATAGTCGCTGCCAACAGTGAAGGTGCCTTCTCATTCTCCTCTATGATCTTGCCCCTCTCAGAGGTCAACGCCACTTCTCACTCCCCACACGCAGGACACCGAAGCCTAAGGTAGCAGACCATGTCCATCTTCCTTCTCATTCTTCGTCAACCAAACACTAGATCACTTCCGTATAGGTCAACAGCAGTGCGCAAGCAGACACAGAGCGCTGCACGTGGTCATGGACCTCATGCACATCCGTGCACATACACATGCTTGTGGCCACATCTGCATCCCCACTGGTGGGCCAGCACATTACGCACTTTTGCCAATGCCTCCATTGCCTCGTTTTCTTGTAGCCAACAGGCTGCCACCAGCTGCATGGGACACATCCTTCATGTCTACTCCTGCCCACAGACCAGGGCAAACAATTATACTTGTAAAGATGAAGTTGACTTAAAATAGGACATGACAAGGGCTATTTTGACAAAAATTCTCCTGCACACGGAAATAATTCTTGAAATGTCAAAATATCCCAATAGAATCTTTATGTGTTCATAGTCACATCCAAATGCTACCTGCAAATATTCAGGCAAAAAGGTTAAGCATTTTGGCCTGTGCAAAAAACAAAAAACAAATTCAACAACAAATGTTACCCCCAAATGTCACACCCAAATTTGTTTTTTTCACCGACGAAACGTTGCTGCTCCGTTTCGCATGAATATTGTCAAGCATGTTTGCGACACTAACACGAACATCTACAAAAAATAAATCAGATTTTTAAAATCCTTGTACTATTTGTTTTTTTAACTTATTGTTCATGCGGGAGCAAATGCTCCCGGGAGCCAAAACGCCCCCCCCCCCCTCCTATTTTGATGAGTTCAAATATTGCAAGTCTGATTTTATATTAACTTTTCAATTTGTCTAATCTATTTTTGTCTATAGGAAGTGAAGTATATTACCATCTTATTGAATATTCCCACTTTGTTTGGTTGTTTGCGCTGTGAGCATCATCATCTACAATCTTGGTATGGCTGGGCTTTTCTTGGAACTCTGCTCTACAAGATTATGGAGATAGCAGCATTCGTCTACATGTTATACCGAGAGAGGTTAGGAAGTAATCAATCAATTTCAGAGAGATGCAATTCTTTTATTCTAAAAATAATCAGAATCTTGCTTGCCTCTTCTGTGCTGAATATGGACGATCCGCCACTTCAGTTTGGTTGCCCTTTTTAATATAGTGAGAACTAATTCCTGGTCGAATTGTGGTGGCACGTGCAGGGCAGCTGGAGCTGAACTACGTTGACTCTGAGATGATGTGTCTGCTCTGACTCAAAGAATGTCAGACTAGAAGGCTTGCTGAAATGAATTAATGGTGTTGACCCCTTAAAACAAAGACATTTTTGAATGCTGTACAAATGAATATACTCACCGCACGTGGTCTATTATATCTCTTTTTGCTCCCTGTTACTGCAAGGTGTCTCCTGTTTCATCTTTTTGAGAAGTTAATTTTGTTGGTTCTGCATTGCATCTGCAGGAATTCTCACAAATGAGTAGTTTCATCCTTCGTGGTAAAAGCTATAGAAATTGGCTATTGTTTTCAGTAGTGGCTGATGTTTATTTTCCCCGGTCTTAATTATTGAACCCTAGAAGCAATTTGGAGTATTTTCAAGTGTAGGGTCTGACTTGCGCTGTTTTAAACTGATCTTGTTCTACAGATGAGTAACATTCTTACTGTTTGTTTTTTGAGCAATTTTTAACACGGTCCCTCTTACCTCCTCATTTCACATTGGAGGTAAGAAGGTAAGTTAATCTGATCCACTATTTAATGCAATCAATGGCTAAAATCTATTTTATATTCTTACCTGTCATGTGAAAAAGGGAGTTAAGAGTGATGTTAAAAAAATCCTCTTGCCTTTTCTCTCTTCTCCTGAACATGCATGTCCTTCTCGACTCAGATTTCATTACAACATGCATGGACTAGAGGTGTTAAGCTTGGGTAAATGTTATGTAAGTTATGTATGTCTACCTCCTAGACGATGCAACATAGCATCACTATCGCGTAGGAAATTAGAAGAAAAAAAACAGTTGTAGTTAAAAACTCTACTTTCCATCTCTCAAAAGGCTAAGTGGAGCCTTTTTTCATGGGGATTTGTTACTTTTTGAGGGAGGCTTTCTGATGTGGTGTTCTAGCGGATCCCTTATTTTTATCCATCAAATCTTTTGCTCTTCTTGCTTGATTCTATTTCTAAACCATTAATCATATTTTGTAAGAATTGCTATCACGATTACCTATTTATTCTATCACTTAAAATTTAAGAACATTTCAAATAAATACCATATTTCAAATTCATTATTAAAATCCTGAAAGCAGCATAGAACATACTGCCAAAATTATCCAATCCTGAAAGCAACGTGCTGCCAAAATTACCACAAACATAGCATGTATGAAGAAAAACAAACTAAATAGGTCCACAAACATAGCATGCATGAAGAAAAACAAACTAAATAGGTCCATGGTGCACGTATATCTGCTCGTCTCTCAGCCAAGGATGTGCTCACTTAGAATTCAACAACATTTCAAATAAACACAATATTTCAAATTCATTTTCAAAATCATGAAAGCAAGCATAATACCAAAATGATCCTCACAAGACATTACAATGCTAACACGAAGTTCATCAAACCCATATGAAAAAAAACAATCTAAATAGCTCCATGGTTCACCCATATGTGCTTTGCAAGCTTGTCTCTCTGCCAAGGATGTGCTTGTAATTAGGATATTCTTGTACCAAGTATTTTCCTTTTAAGCAATCGGTGTTGTATTTCATTCATATAAGGGCATTTCTAACCGATCTCCTAAAAGTTAAGGGAGTAAACGATGAAGTAAAGTTAGGGGAGTAAATTTTTACTCCACTAACGGTGGCCGCACCTAGCCGATCCCCTATAGTTACTGGAGGGAAAATGAATTTTTGTAGATTTTGTGTCACGATCTTTGAACACTACATGCCACATATATTGAAGACATTCAAATTAAAACATGCATAGCATAACCGTCATAACATAAAGTTATATCATCGCGTTTTTCAAATAAAAAAAAATGCAAAGTTCACCCAAAAGACATCACTTCAAACACTATATTTGATCCAAAATCACCACAAACATATCATGTATATGTTGTTGACCGAGCCAACATTTGGTATGCACCACACCCCCATGGCCACCTCCACTCAAACGATGTTATCGGTGAATAAATCAACACCGCCAACTAGTGAAGAAAAGCCTAGCTATGGCATGGCAAAAAGGGACCTGCTGGCGTGGACACCCGATGCCACCGATATGGTGCCACTGTTAGAATTTAGTGGCGACGTTGGAGACGACGCTAACAGTATTTTTGAATACCTATGACGTTGGACAGAGCTGCACACCGGCAGTGTCATATTTAGCTACTAGAAAAATATGACGGAATTTAGTGGAAACTAAACATGTCAGCAATTCACAAAAGACCCTACCAGCTTCACAAACTAAACGTTTCAGCAATTCACAAAAGATAGTGTCAGCTTCACAAACTAAACGTTTCACCAAATTCACAAAAGAAAAGTACCAGCTTCAAAATGTATCTATTTGCCCCTCTCGACACTATCTAGTTTCGTCTAAGGACAAACTTAAGCTCAAGAAGCTTATTTCTATTCATCTGCCCCTCCATGACGTAATGGGCTTTCTCTGTCTTCAGATGAGTCCTCTCCTTCTTCAGGACTTGTATTTCCTTCTCGATCTCACTTATCTTGAGGTTCAGCGACGTGATCCGACCTTCGAAGCTGAAAATCTTATGGTAGACAACAGCATTGTCATCGATAATCTTATCCCTCTCCTTCTTCAGGGAGTCATTTAACTCCTCCAGGGCCTTGATGGTACTCTTACGTGACGTGATCAACTCGTGATTGAGCACGTCCATGTCACATGTCTCTTGCACAATGGGTGCTGGAGAAGGCGGACCTCGTACGTATGCCTCACAAGGGTTTCAAATCATCAACAATTAATTGATGGTTAGATATATGAATGTTTGCAATGCTCATGCATGTTTTTTGTAACCTTAATTACCTGGTTGGTGCTCACGTCGCCTCTATCTTCGGCATACCCCGACCCGTGATCAGAGGAGCCTATTCAGATTGAGTCGGCCATGTCGTAGCATCAAATAGAAAACCTTGTGATGTAATGTTTTAGAGTGTATTATCAAAAAATTTGTAGACAAATTAAATAGAAACACTTGCAAGCTATATCATCAACTATGTAATGTTTTAGCTAGAGTGTATCATCAATTATTTACTTGAATGTTTCACGTACTTTGGTTTAATTAACAATATCTATTGAAACCTATCAACTGCATGCTAAAAAAGAACTAAGTTTCTACAAAAAAGAACTTAGTTTGTGAAGGTTATCAAGCTATTACTTGTCAACCTATTGGGGTACAATTACATATTACCTGTCAAACTATTGGGGGTACAATTACATTGTGGAATACAATAGGGGTAGATAAAATAGAGGTGCTTGTGCTCTTTCTGTTCTTCTTGTATGGATTGGGACTGCCAAATTGGGGCCCAATTGGGGATTACACACATTGGCACCCTACAGATTGCACACATTGGCACCTTACGGATTCGAACGCTGGTGGGCAAGTTTACCATCGTAAACTATAGCCACCCAACTATTACTTGGTTTTGAGTTATAAAGAAAAAATATCATTGTCCCAGTGAATGTCGGCTGCCCCACCTTGCTAGTAAAAGAATGGGCAGCGCCACCAACATACAGTTGCATACAAACAATTAAATAAAAAAGGGTAACAATATTCTGTACCGTGAAGTGAAATGATCTCCCTTCAAGAAGATCCGTTCTTGTTCACAAAAAGAAAAGCCATTCTTAACTACAACTATAGTTGGAAACTTCTTACAAAGACACAATTGCCAAATAAGATAGTACCAAATTATTTTCCTGAAAAAGAATCCAAAATCAGTCATTCAAGAATAGGTATTTCAGCATGACTATCAAAATCTCTTAGTTGCCAAACTAGACCGTTGCACATTGTTGCATCAAGTGTGGGTATATCTATTACTTTCTAGTTGTGCTATTCTCTAGGAACTTGGAAGTTGGAATAGCAGTGTACCAACCCCAATTTGGCAGCTACAATCAGTTTATTTTCTTAAGAACATATCAATGAAATAAAGACATAACTATTGGGGTACTAAGTATGCCCACTTCATATGAATGGAACACACTATAGCCAGGGCTTTCTCTCGAAATATTTTGGAACCGCATGGACTACATGTTGTGATAGTAACTAACAGAGACATAATTTTTACTAGGCATCTATGGCAATCCTTGTCCAAGAACCTTGGATCAAATTACACATGAGCACATCATATCACCTCAATCTTATGGTCTAACAATGTTTGGAATCTTATTTGAGATGCATGGATTTCCAACAACCCAAGAAGTGGAATTCCTAACTAGTAGTTGAATGGTGGTACAATACTTCTTTCCATACCTCTTTGCATATGAAATGATAGATTGAAGACACTCTGGCATCAGGCGTAGATGGGCGGCGTTGGCGGGGCAACATCGGGCATGGCGGCATCGGGCGGAGGCGGGACGCATCACGCGATGGAAGCATCGGGCGGGGTGGCGGCGGGGATGAAGAGGAGGACGGGCCAGTGGAGTTGGGGATCGAGAGTGACAAAAGGATAAGTTTTTTTTGTGTTGGGTTGATAAAACTGACTAATGCTCACTTAGGCCTAATGTGTAACGCCGGGCCAAATGTGCAACGCTAGCACTAAGCAAATAGCTATGGCGTTCAAAATTTTCCAATGCCATTGCTATTTGAAAAAGGTAGTGCTAGCGTTGGTGAGAAATGGCGCACCACGAACAAGAGTTGTGGCTAGCCATTTGTGAACTAGTGGCCATCCTCTCGACCACCACCGTCACCACCATATGTAAGTGCCACCAAATGCATTTCTTTTCTTTCTTTATTTTGCAATATTGTTTCCTTTCGGTCTATCGTTTGCATCTTCATCAACCTCGTCATCCTCCTCAACGGATATGCTCAACCTTGATTTCTTTGGAGTGGTCTCCGTGATTCTTTGGATCCACTTCTCATTCCCGCATAGCTCTTTGTAGCAATGATGCAACATGAAGGGCTTGTGGTCAAACCTGGTGTTCCTATGCTTGAATTTTTCTTAGATGTCGGGGCCATACTCTCTCACTTGTACACTACTCGTTGGTGCATTACTCACTTGGTTGATGCAACCGGACTATCGGTTGCATTGGTCATGAATTGTGCTTCAACGATGCCCAAGAGAGCCTTGCACACGGCTTGATCGCACATCGATAGAGTTGTTGTAGTTCTCGATAATTCTTTCCCAAGACATGGTTTTGGTTTGATCCATTCCGACCGTTGGAGCAATGGAGATTGCACACCAAACATCACAAAGAGCAATATCCTCCTTTTGGTTGTAATTTTGGATTCGACACCTGTCACGACCAGTTCCCAAATAAAAGAATTAAATGGAAATCAGCCATGTACGTCACCAGTGAAGAAAAATATTTCTCACTGACAGACTCATTTTGATATAGAAAACCAGTAGTACTTAATATTATACAAGTAGAGCAAGGGTTGCTCTTGAATTATTACAACATATCGAATTCTCAAGAAAATGAATGTTACAGTGGTCTTAGGGTGACTCTACTGCTCGTAAAATAAAAGGGGTACTCACATCAGAGTGATGTGACATGACAAGTACTACTACGCGTCAAGCGTCAGAGTGAAGCTCGATGATTTATTCGAGGTGGGGGAAGCGGAGAAATAAAACAGTGACCGACTCTAGGATCGCAAGACTGACTTGGACTCCTCTAGACATCGGACTCGCTATCGAACTCTTCATCCATGAGGTCTCCTTCATCCATATCTGGCCAGATCAACAAGCCAGTGAGTACTTCGAAAATTACTCGCAAACAGTTTGCACAAATGATGAGATGCATGCAGTTGATTTTAATATGCATGGTTAGAATCAGGTTATATTAAAAATATAAGTGTTGAAAGTAAATTATGTTAGTGGATAAATCAGGTGGTAGTCCTCCCGAGATATCCGTACCAAAAAGGAAAAAAATGCATCGATCGGGTGTCTGGAGCGACGCCTTGAAAGGTTAACAAGAGTTAGTAAAACCACCGCCGGGCGTCTGAGCGACACCACATACAGGGCATAGAATAAAATGAAATAAATAACAAGCCACAAACGGGCGTATTTGCGACACAACAATAAGGGCGAAATATAAATAACAGGCCACAGTCAGGCTCTTGGCGACACCGCAGAAAGGGCATAATATATAAATAACAAGCCGCAGTCGGGCGTCTCAGCGACAGCATAGAAAGGGCATACTAAATAAATAACAAGCCACAGTCGGGCGTCTCAGCGACACCACATAAAGGACATAATAAGTAAATAACAAGAAGTATCCGGGTGGCACAACTAACCCTCAGGATAATTCTTGAACCAATAAAAATAGTTGATAATGTTCCATAGTATAATACAATTTTCCACAACCATTATTATTACCATCACTTATACTCCAAAGACCAACTCTAGGACCGACACTTGACTCGTCAAATAGCGTCCTTGACCGGGGACACGGCTACTCAAATAGTTTAGACTCTGCACAGGGTGTACTCTTTACCCATAGCTCACGAGTTTCGATAGTCATAATGACTAATCCCGCGTACGACATTTTAGAAGCGGACACTCAGAACCAGCACACACCCATTTTACCTCCTCGAAGCCCGTCTTCACCCGCACTACGCTGCCAAGGCAAAACCATAAGACGGGGAGGCTCCGACCTCGACTAGCATGGGATCAAAAATTTATAGCGCACGCTCACGGGGAGTGCCCTCCCTTCGGTCCCAGACCGGAAACACCCATGCCCCCTGACCGGATGACTCGATTTAGTCCAGGTCCATGGATACCTTCATACCGACCCCTCTACTTGGTGTGTGACTGGTAATAGGTCTACAACTGACTATACCGAATCCATTATCTAGGAAACTGTGGTAGCACGATATAGAAGTATGACATAGACAAGACTCGATCTAGGTCGATACTCGAGTTTAACCAAGTTTTACCGGCACCATCGTGCACATGTCATGACCAGGCCATAACCTATCACATTCCGCGTGACTAGGTTATTCCAGGACCTCTCATAACTATCACATGCCATCACTATGTTTTATCATTGTTAAAATATAAGTAGCATGTAAGAAATATGCAAGGTGATGAATATAAGATATGAGTTAGGTTAGCAAACAACACATCAAGAGTTCAAACATGCTTGCTTGGTTCCATGTAGTCGGGATCAAGCTCGATGCAGTTAAAGTCGGTGTTCTCTGTGTCGGAATCTACGGTATAAAGCAAACAATGAGGTAAGTGGTATTGCCTAGCTACTGGTTCCAAAATATTTTTAGAAAAATCTTAAAACAAACTAGGCATTATAAGGATCATTTTGCAAAAAGATTCACTGAAAAAGGAGTTGTGGATCAAAAGTTATACTAAAATAGTTTCAGGGACTAATCAGCAATAAGCATAAATATAAATAGGGGCTAGCTTGAGATAAGTCAAAGAGCCCGACAGGAAAGGCGTTTCCCCGCAAGGAAAACAACTTCAGACAGAATACACTTTCCTCGAAAACACTTCAAAGGAGGGGGAGACACTGACAAGGGGGTCCCCCTGTCAGGTTCGAAGGCTTCACCGGTGCCAGAAGCACACGATTGTCGCCGACGATGATAGGAGGGAGGAGAGGGCTGGCTGAGTGTGCGGCTGCACTCACCTTCGACCTGCCAGTCTGATGGTGGAGGATTTGGCCAAGGGGGAAGCTCCACGTCGACGATAGCAGGACTCCGGCGGACGACAGCTCCGGTGAGATGCGGAGATTGACGACAGAGAGCTCCTGTGACCAAATTGGACGATGGGTAAGAAGGGGAGGAGACCCTGGATGCAAACAAAGGTCTTTGGAGGTCCTACCGTAGCTTACACAACTTAGGAAGGGTCGGATCCTGAAGCGGATCGGGGCGGCCGTAGTTGGGGAAGAAGGCCCCTTCGAGGACCCTCTCTGGTTCTAGCAGTGCAGTGGGGGAAGGAGAGGAGTGTGGAAAGGTGGGGGATGAACTCCGAAGCTCGGGAGTGAGGCTCTATATATAGGCGCCCCGGGAGGAGCTTCGGCATTTACTTCGGCGAGCGATTCCGGTGAAGCAGGGGCTCGGGCATGCAATTAGGTGGTGCGGGTAGAACCTAACCACCATGGGGGACACATTTTTGACCAGTGGCTGGTCGGTCATCGACGGAGAATGCGCGGCGATGGCGAGGGTCTTGCTGTGCGCTGAGGCGGCAGAAAACACGCTCTGAGCAGGCCGGAGCATGGCGACGGTTCTTGCCGCATGCATAGGTGCAGGAGGACACGCGGAGGCTGCAGGAACAAAGGGCGGTGCCGGGCAGCACGGGGTTGCAGCAGAGGAGTGCTGCGGCTGTTGCAGGACCGCTACCGAAGCTTGGCCAGCTCTGCTAGCTCGCCACAACGTGGGGAAGAGTCCAAACTGCAGGCGGCACTTTGGATAGGCTCGAGCACACGATCGACGACACACGCGATGAAACTGGTGAGATCGACGAGGGGAGGGAGCTGCTGCTCTGACTGAAGCTTGGCTGGAGAATAAAGTCAAACATGTGCAGTTTCACAGTGTAGGTGAGGTGTTTGTTGAATTGAAAGAGGTAGCTGCTGAATGAATTTCGAGCTGAATTTTTTTGGGAAGCACTCTCATTAGTGCAGAAGCATTGCAGAAATTTTCAGAATTTATGGAGAAGTTTAAGATAGGTTTGAAATAAAAATAAGATTCTGTGGTCAAACTTCAGTCAAGCAGAATTTGAAGTTTTGAAACTTGGGAACTCAAAGTTTTTGATGGAAATGAGTGGAGATACCAAGGGCTATAAACTTCAAGAGTTTGGGGTCAAGACTCCAAAGGAATAGAGGAGTTCCTTTGTAAAATGGCGGGGGTTCAAACTGATTACATAAAATCCCTTTTTATTAAAATAAAATATCAAGGGTGATCCATCCCTTCTAAAGTTTTGGAAAACATTCAAAATAAATCTTTAGGGCTAGGGAAGGTGTAAAAAGATTTAAAACAAAATGGTGATGAGTAAATCTTTTTGAAAGAAAGAATAGAAGGTTTATGGCAAATTTTTGTCACGACCGGTTTCCAAATAAATGATTTAATTGGAAATCAACCATTCGCGTCCATAGTGAAGGAAATATTCCCCACCGACAGACTCAACTTGATGCAGAAAACCAGTAGTATTCAATATTATACAAGTAGAGCGAGGGTCGCTCTACAAATTATTACAACATATTCAAGTCTTAGGATAGATGGAAATGTTACACTGGTCTTAGGGTGACTCTACTGCTAGCGAAAATAAAGGGGGCACGTCACATCAAAATAATGTGACATGACGAGTTCTACTACGCGTTAAGCCTCAGAGTGAAGCTCAACAATTTATTTGAGGTGGCAGAAGCGGTGGAATAAAACAGCGACGGACTCCAGGATCGCAAGACTGACTGGGAATCCTCTAGACATCGTACTCTCTATCGAACTCTTCATCCATGAGGTCTCCTTCATCCATATCTGGCCACAACAACAAGCCAGTGAGTACTCCGAGAAGTACTTGCAAATAGTTTGCACAAAAGATGAGATGCATGGAGTTGATTTTTTTATGCATGGTTAGAGTCAAGTTATATCCACAATATAAGTGCAGAAAGTAAATAAGTTAGAGGATAAATCGGGCTGTAGTCCTCCCGATATATCCGTAACAAAAAAAAATAGACCACCGTCGGGCGTCTAAGCGACACCACACACAGGGCATAACATAAATGAAATAAATAATAAGCCTCGAACGGGCATCTCTGTGACACCACATTAAGGGCATGGATAAAATAAAATAACGTGCCGCAGTCGGGCCTCTCAACGACACCACATAAAGGGCTTATAAGAATAATAAAAACAATGCCACAGTCGGGCGTCTCAGCGACACCACATAAAGGGCTTATAAGAACAATAAAGACAATGCCACATTCGGGCGTCTCAGCGACACCACATAAAGGGCTTATAAGAATGATATATTGAATATCAAGGAGGTAGAACCGTCCCAAGGACATCCAACAGATAAATTTATAAGGGTTAGTCCAGAGTAATAATACATGATATGATAATGTCCCACATCATCATATGGTTCACGACATCCATTATTGTTAATATCCCTTATACACCAAAGACCGACTCTAGGACCGACACTTGACTCGTCAAACCACGTCCTTGACCGGGGACACGGCTACTCAAATAGTTTTGACTCTGCAGAGGGTGTACTCTTTACCCATAGCCCACGATTTTCAATAGTCAATATGACTAATTCCGCGTACGTTATTTTAGAAGTGGACACTCAGAATCAGCACACACCCACTTTACCTCCACGAAGCCCGGATTCACCCGAACTATGCTGCCAAGGTAAAACCATAAGACGGGGAGGCTCCGACCTCGACTAGCATGGGATCAACAATATTTATATCGCGCGCTCACGGGGAGTGCCCTCCCTTCCAGTCCCAGACCGGAAACACCCATGCCCCCTGACTGGATGACTGGATTTATTCCAGGGCCATGGATACCTTCATACCGGCCCCTCTACTTGGTGTCTGACTGATAATAGGTCTACAACTGACTATGCCAAACCCATTATCCAGGGAACTGTCGTAGCACGATAAGAAGTATGACACAGACAAGACTCGATCTATGTCGATAGTGGAGTTTACCAAATTTATACCAGCACCACTGTGCTCAAGCCATGACAAGGCCATAACCTATCACGTCCCGCGTGACTAGGTTATTCCACAACCTTTCATAGCTATCACTTCCCATTATCATATTTTTATTATGGTTGAATATGTAAAGCAGGTATGAAATATGCAAGGTGATGAGTAGTAAATATGAGTCACGTTAGCAAACAGCACACCAAACTAACAAACATGCTTGCCCGGTTCCACGTAGTCGGGATCAAGCTCGGTGCACTTGACGTTGGGAATTTCCGTGTAGGAATCTACGGTATAGATCAAACAAGGGTATAAGTGGTACTGCCAAGCTAATGGTCTTAAAATATTTTTAGAAAAATCTTAAAATAAACTAGGCATTACCAGGAACAATTTGCAAAAAAGAATCACTGAAAAATAAGTTATGGATCAAAAGTTATAGCCAAAATATTATCTGGGACTATTCTGCAATTAGCTTTAATAGAACCAGGGGCTAGACTGAGATTTAGTCAAAACACGTGAAGGGAAAGACATTTTCTTGAAAGGAACACAACTACTGGCCGAATACGTTTCCATCGAAACGCTTCGGTCGAAGAGAGAGACACTCGTAGAGGGGGTCCCCCTGTCAGGTTCGAATGCTCCACCGACGCGAGAAGCTTCCAGCGATCACCGACGACGCTAGGAGGGACAGGAGAGCCAGCTGGGGGTGCACGTGCACTCACCATTGACTCGCCTGACTGATGGAGGGGGACTGGACTGCGGGGAAAGCCTCACGTCGATGGCATCAGATCTCCGGCGGCAGCAACTCCGGTGACGCGAGGAGATCGATGACAAAGAGCAGCTGCGATGAAATTGAGCATGGGGTAAGAAGGGGAGGAGCTCCTGGATGCAAACGAAAGCCTCAGGGGGTCCTACCTATACCTACACTGCACGGGAGTGGCCGGATCCCGAAGCGGATTGGGGCGACCGTTGCTGGGGAAGAAGGCCCCTCGAGGACCCCTTCCTGGAGCGGCTGGTTCCTAGAGGTGGAGATGGAGAATGGCGAAGAGCTGGGCGAGGTCAGAAGCACTCGAGGAGAGCTCTATTTAAAGGCGCCCCGAGACAAGCTACGTCATTAACTCCGGCGAGCGGTTCTGGTGCTGCAGGAGCTTGGGCAGGAGGTTAGGTGGCCAGGATCGAACCTAATCACCACTTGGGTTCCATTTTTGACCAGAGAGCGGTTGGTCATCGACCGTGGCAACACGGCGACGACGCGACCATTGCTGTACATTGTGGATGCAAAACCCGTGCTCTGAGGTGCACGGTGCGTGTCGACAGTCTTCGCGGAGCACATGGTCGAGGGGGGGGGGGGGGCACGCGGCAGCAACAGGAGCAAGGGGCGGTGCTGGGCGGCGCGGAGTCAAAGCGGGGAGCTGCTGCGGTTGCTGCCAGGGCTTTGGCCTGCTCTGTCGGTGAGCTACCGACGAGGGGAAGAGTCCAAGCCTCCGGCAACACTGCGGATAGGATCGAGGCACACGAGCAATGGCTAAATCGCTGCTACTGGCGAGATTGACGAAGGGGGGGAGGTTGCGCTCTGTCTGAAGTTTGGTCTGAATTAAATTCAGACAACTTCAGTTACGTGCAGATGAGGTGCTCGACAGAAAGAAAGCCATAGCTTGAAAAAGAATTTGATGCTGAATTTTTGAGGGGAGCACTCTCATTGGAAGAAAAGATGTTGCAAAAATTTTCAAATTTTTTGGTGGAGCTTAAGGCAGGTTTGAATCAAAAATCAGTTTTTGGGGTCAAACTTCAGTCAAACAAAATTTGAATTTTTCAAACTTGTGGACCCAAAGTTTTTGCTGGAATAGATTAAGGATACTAAGGACTACAAACTGCCAAGGTTTGGGGTCAAGATTCCAAAGGAAAAAGGAGGTTCCTTTGAAAAATTCTTGGAGCACAAACTGATTATAGAAATTCCCATTTTAATAATAAAAATAATTGGGGTGATCCATCCCTTCTAAATCTTTGGAAAAACATTCAAAAACAAGCTTAGGGCTAGGAGAGGGGTAAAAATGTTTAAAAATAGAATGGTGATTAATTCTTTTTGAAGAATTAATAAATAGGTTCATGGAAAAATCCAAATCAAGAATAAAAGGAATCCAATTTAAGAATAAAAGAAATATTCTTTTAACCATTTCATTTATGAGAAAGGGCCAAGAGGATATTTCTGAATTTGTTTGGTGGAGAAGAAGCTCAAAAGTTTTCTCTCATGGAGATTAGCAAGAAAACTTCAAAGTTCTTGTCAAGTCAAAAATTAAAAATTCCAAGGAAATCAAGAAAATAAAAGTTGGAAAATCTTGGGTGTTACAACACCTACCCCCTTAAGAAAAATCTCGTCCCCGAGATTTAAGCCATTCCTCAAGAAGCTGTGGTTGTTCTTTCTACAGGTAATCCTCTCTTTTCGATGTGGCCTCATCCTGTGAGTGGTTGCTCCACTGTACCCTGAATAGCTTGGTGACCTTCTATCAAGTCCTTCTTTCTGATTCCTCTAATATCCTCACGGGGTGTTCCTGATAGGATAGGTCTGGTTGCACTTCTATGCCGCCATGAGCTACTTGTTTCTCGGGGTTCCTCACACATTTCCTTAGCTGAGAGATGTGGAACACATCATGTACGTCTGACAATTCTGCTGGTAGGTCCAGCTGATAGGCAACTTGTCCTTTACGAGCAATAATGTGGAATGGTCCGATGAAGCGAGGTGCAAGTTTGCCTTTAACTTTGAATCTCCGCAGTCCTCTCATGGGTGATACCTTAAGATATACATAATCATTGGGTTCGAAACCGACATCCCGATGTTTTTGATCGTAGTAGCTTTTCTGACGGCTTTGTGCTGTCTTAAGTTTCTCTCTTATGACTTTCACCTTGTCCTCAGCCTCCTGGAGAAACTGTGGTCCAAAGATGCGGCTATCTCCAGTCTCTGACCAATTTAGAGGGGTACGACATTGTCTCCCATACAAAGCTTCGAAAGGCGACATCTCCAAACTTGCTTGATAACTGTTGTTGTAAGAAAACTCGGCGTAGGGCAAACTGTCTTCCCTACTGTTCCCATATGTGAGTACACAAGCTCTGAGCATGTCTTCAAGGATCTGGTTTATACGTTCGGTTTGTCCTCCCGTCCGAGGGTGATAGGCTGTGCTGAATACTAGCTGTGTTCCCAAGGCTTGTTGCAGATAATCCCAAATCTTGAGGTAAACTGGGTGCCTCTATCGGATACGATAGTCTTGGGTACTCTGTGTAGACACACAATGCGGGCGAGGTATAGTCTTGCTAGCTTCTGCGTGGAGTATATGGTCTTGACTGGTATGAAGTGAGCCACTTTTGTGAGTCTATCAGTAATCACCCATATAGCATCATGTCCGTGTCGGGACCGGGGTAGTCCGACAATAAAATCCATTCCTACCTCATCCCTTTTCCATTCGGGTACCTTCATAGCTTGTAGTAGCCCTGCTGGCTTCTGATGTTCCGCCTTGATTCGTTGACATGAGTCACAACGAGCGACGAAGGAGGCAATATCTCTCTTCATTCCATGCCACCAATATTTTGCCTCAAGGTCTTCTTTGTGCCTCCGGGGTGAATAGAATAGGGCACGTTGTGGGCTTCCTCCATGATTTCAGTTTTTAGGTTCTCCTGGTTGGGTACGCATAGTCGGTCTTTGTACCACAGAGTTCCTTGCTCATCAATAATAAACTCGGGGGCCTTCCCGAGGTCCATCTATTTCTTTATGCCCTCAATGCTGGGGTGACCTTTCTGAGCTTCCTTGATATTCCCGTCCAAGGTGGGTTGTAGTTCAAGTTGTGCCACTGTACCTTCTGGAACGAGGAGCAGGTTTAGAAGTGCAAGCTCTTTTGCAAGCTCAGGTCTCATCTTTGGCACAGGTTTCTTGCTTGAGGCGGGGTTCCGGCTGAGAGCATCTGCTACTACGTTAGCCTTACCCTGGTGGTAATGGATGCCCACGTCATAATCCTTAATTAATTCCAACAATCGTTGTTGTCGCAGGTCGAGATCCGGTTGTGTGAAAATATACTTGACGCTATTATGATCCGTGTATATTTCACAACGATTACCAAGAAGAAAGTGTCTCCATTCCTTGAGAGCATGAATCACAGCAGCAACAACAGTAGTAGCGGCAAAGTAACGTGGCAAGGACTAGTAGTAAAAGACTCGTAGGCATTGGATCGGTGATGGATGATTATGCCGGATGCTATTCATCACGTAACAGTTATAACACGGAGAGATATGTAACTAGCTCCCATTCGTCAATCTAATGTAGGCATGTATTCCGTATGTAGTCATACGTGCTTAGGGAAAATAACTTGCATGACATCTATTCTCCATCCCTCCCGTGGCAGCGGGGTCCTAATGGAAACTACGAGATATTAAGGTTCTCCTTTTAATAAAGAACCGGACCAACGCATTAACACTTCGTGAATACATGAACTCCTCATACTGTGGTCATCTCCGTGAGTGGTTCCGACTATTGTCACTCCGGGGTTGCCGGGTCATAACACATAGTAGGTGACTACAACTTGCAAGATAGGATCTAAAACACACATTTCTTGGCGACAACATAATAGGTTCAGATCTAAAATCATGGCACTCGGGCCCTAGTGACAAGCATTAAGCATGGCAAAGTAGTAGCAACAACAATCTCAGAACATAGTGGATACTAGGGATCAATCCCCGTCAAAACTAACTTGATTACATGATAGATCTCATCCAACCCATCACCGTCCAACAAGCCTACGATGAGATTACTCACGAACGGTGAAGAGCATCACGGAATTGGCGATGAAGGAAGGTTGATGATGACGATGGCGACGATTTCCCCTCTCCGGAGCCCAAAACGGACTTCAGATCTGCCCTCCAGATGAAGAACAGGAGGTGGGCTCACGGATCCACTTCCTCCGCTGATTCTTGCGGCGGTATTTTTCATAAATTCCAGAAAAATTCTTCGTAAATTTTCAGGTCATTCCGAGAACTTTTATTTCTGCGCAAAAACAACACCATGGCAATTCTGCTGAAAACAGCGTTAGTCCGGGTTAGTTCCATTCAAATCATGCAAATTAGAGTCCAAAACAAGGGCAAAAGAGTTTGGAAAAGTAGATACGACGTAGATGTATCAGCAGCCAACTCCCAATCGTGAGTAAGGTAGTTCTCTTCGTGACGTCGGAGTTGTCGTGAGGCATAAGTTACCACCTTCCTTTCTTGCATGAGTACACATCCGAGGCCTTTTCTGGATGCATCACAGTATATCTCAAAATCCTTGTTTAAGTCAGGCACAATTAGTACTGGGCTGTAGTCAACCTTTTCTTCAATTCCTGGAAACTTTTCTCTCAAGCTTCAGTCCATTCAAATTTCTTTTATTTCTTGAGTAACTGGGTCATAGGTCGCGCAATAGTAGAAAAGTTTTCAATGAACCTCCGGTAATATCCTGCTAATCCGAGGAAACTCCGGATGTCTGTCACATTAGATGGCTGCGGCCATTCGCTTACGGCCTTGACCCTTTCTGGATCCATGGCTATGCCTTCTTGTGTCATCACGTGTCCCAAAAATCCGACCTGTTTAAGCCAAAATTCGCACTTGCTGAATTTTGCGTATAGATGATGCTTGCGGAGTTCTGCCAACACAATCCTTAGGTGTTCCGCATGCTCTTCGGGATTTTTGGAGTAGACAAGTATGTCGTCGATGAAGACTACGACAAACTTATCCATGTATTTCATGAATACTTTATTCATAAGATGCACGAAGTAAGCTGGTGCGTTGGTTAGCCCGAAAGGCATTACTGTAAATTCGTACGGTCCGTATCTTGAGGTAAAGGATGTCTTTGGAATGTCTTCTGGGAGGATCTTGAGCTGATGATATCCTGACCTCAAGTCGATTATTGAAAATACCTTAGCATGACCTAATTGATCGACGAAATCATTTATTCTGGGTAGTGGGTACTTGTTTTTGATAGTGGCCATGTTGAGTGCTCGATAATCAAAGCATAGCCTTAGCGTTCCATCCCTCTTCTTAGCAAAAAGTATTGGTGATCCCCAAGATGAAGATCTAGGTCTGGTGTATCCTTTGTCCAAAAGTTCCTTTATCTGTTTCTTAAGTTCGACTAACTTAGTTGGTGCCATGCGGTACGGCTTCTTATATATTGGGGTTGTACCGGGTGCAAGCTCGATGAAAAATTCTATTTCTCGGTCTGGCGGCATACCAGGTAGCTCATCAGGAAATACATCTGGAAATTCACATACTACTGGAACATCTTTCAATTCATTGACTTCTGTTTGGTTTAACCTTGCTTTACTTGATTTTTCTTTTCGTATGGCTGCGACAGTTACCTTTTTACCTTGGTGATGAGTGAGGGTGACCGTCCGATTAAAGCAGTCAATGAATCCCTTGTTGGTGTTTAACCAGTCCATTCCCAAGATAATATCCACTGTGTTGCTTTCGATAATAATAAGATTTCCCCAAAACACCAAATCTTTGACTTCAATTGTAACATTCTTGCAATATTCTTGAGTAGTCTGTTGTACCCC
The DNA here is from genome assembly GCF_904849725.1 of Hordeum vulgare subsp. vulgare. NCBI lineage: Eukaryota > Viridiplantae > Streptophyta > Magnoliopsida > Poales > Poaceae > Hordeum > Hordeum vulgare. Next base: position 83,944,486 of record NC_058520.1, read on the forward strand.
CGGGGACTTGATAGTCATTGAGTTTTCCAAGGGGAGGGTTGAAAAGTTGTGTTTCGAAACAAATCTTTTCGAAATGAATGAGTGGGAAGCTCGAGAATCAAACAAAACCAGGGCATGAATTTTGTTGACAGGAAACTTATCGAGTACAATATCAGGTGCGTTCATGGAATCTTCCTTGGCGACAAGATTCACGTGACCCTTCCTGTGATTGTTATTGGGGTTGAAATTGTTGCGCTTTGGTGCTGAGTCAAAGTTGGAAGTGTTGGTCTTGGCTGCATCATTTCTGGCCTTTGGGCATTGCCGAGCGTAGTGTCCTGTTTCTCCACATGCAAAACAAGTGATACTGGTACTGGGAGTAAAATCTTTGTTCCTCACGTAAGAGTTGTTGTTGAATCTAGTGGTTGGTGCTGAGGTACGCGGAGCTCGAGTCTTTGAGTCCTCTGTCTTGTGCCTGGTGTTGCGTACTCGGGTAGAGTTATTACGATGACGTTTGCGGATGTCATTCAGGCTGCGACATTCAGCTTCCAGCATAATGGCCTTGTCTACCAGTGTCTTAAAATCTGGAAACGTGTGGACGACCAGTTGGCACTTTAATTCTAGAGCAAGTCCATCCAGGAACTTCTCCATACTTCTTTCCTCAGTCTTGTAGTCTTCATTTGCATATCGGGACAGTTAATTATACTGATCCAGGTACTCCATCACGCTGGAACTCCGTTGCTTCAGGTTTTTGAATTCCTTCTTCTTTATTTTCATAACACTGTTGGGCATGTGCGCTCCACGGGAACTTTCTTTAAATTGAGCCCATGTGATACTGTTCTCATTTGGATGCATGCGGAGGATGTTTTCCCACCACGAGGCTGCGGCTCCAGTTAAATAGTGGGGAGCGTACAATACTTTCTCATGATCTGAACATTGTGCAATTGTCATCTTTCTCTCAATGTCACGTAGCCAATCGTCTGCTTCCATTGGTTTGTCTGTATGTGAAAATGTTGGCGGACGTGTCTTTTGTAGCTCAGCCAGTCGGGAGTGTTGTGGATGCGGACCACACTGATTTCCCATGTTCATTAGTTGATTCATCATTTCATGATGCTGCTGTTGGCTCTGCTCATATAAACGACAGACTCCTGAGAGTGCTGGGCTGCTTTCATGTTGGCTAGACTGGCCTTGAGTGAAGTTGTTCCTTGTATCAGTGGATTGATTTTCTCCATTGTCCCTTGGCATGGAGCTTGTCCACGGTCGTCTCATTTTCTCAAAGCTGGATTAATGTTGCAAAAACCAGTAAGAAAATGAAACTCAAACGAAAGGAATTCAGAAACATTTTCCAAGGAAACACTGCAAGATTTTTCATAACATAATCGTCATGTTAGGAGAAGGACCATGGTACATCTTACATCGATCATAATTATACATACCACTCAGGTCGTACTCTAGTATGCCTGACTTGTTATTTAAGCTAGTGCACTTCTCCTGTCCTACATGACGCAACACACTACTTCCCTTCGGTCTAGGAGTACAACATCATCCATATCATACATATCATACAGGTGAACTAGCGATCTGCTTCACCATCTCTAGGCGGAGTCGGAAGGAACCTGGATCGGCTGAGCCAGAGAAAGTCCCAGATGAGGAGCTGGGGAGTTCACTTCCTCCTCTATTGGCTCTAAGCGGACTGCGCGAGACGGCGAGGCGTGCACATGACTGACAGGCAAAGCGTCTCTAATGAAGGCAGGAGCAATAACTTGATTAAACTCCTCAATGCTAGGCAGCTGGTGGCGAAGCTGTGCTGGTGGAGTGCATGAGGCAGAAGAAGACGGGCATGACCTAGGCGGTGCTGGACGAAGGAGCTCAGCCCTGTGGTGAGGACGAGTAAGGTGCTCCATGCGAGCAGCCACCAAGTCATCCATTAAGCCATCAAAAGCTGACTCCAGGGCTTGGACATACTGCACGAGCATCCCACGAGCATAATCTTCCTCTCCTCTGGGGCATGCAAAGGCATAGTGGTGGTGTACGACATGTGGTATGGCAGGTAATAATAAGGACGAGTCTTCATTGCTGGAAGAGTGTCCCGGAGACGAGAAATCGCCTCCCTGGCTGCCATCTGAATAGCCTGCCTCTACGTAGGCATGGCTCTCCCCACGAAACGAAGGCGCCGATACTCTGGTCGACCACCAATAAAATGCATCGACGCCTGATGCATAGTCAGGGAGTCGCTAATCTTGTGGTGGTAAAACATGTACTCGATGCGGACTGTCTGTCCAAAAACGATCTTCACGATGACTGAAAGCAGTCGTGAAAATCCCGTTGGCTCGTTGGCGAACACCTGCGACAGGCAACCGTTGCGAGCCATCTACAAAACAAAAAAAATCATATAGTCAAAACATAAATATATGTTGACTAATAGAAAATTGCTAACACAAGCAAGCAATAAAACGACTAATCCGGTCAACGATCGTACCTAAGGGTTTCCTACAGTCAGCCTGGCTGTGCTACCAAATTTGTCACGACCTGTTTCCAAATAAATGATTTAATTGGAAATCATCCATTCATGTCCATAGTGAAGAAAATATTCCCCACTGACAGACTCAACTTGATGCAGAAAACCAGTAGTACTCAATATTATACAAGTAGAGCGAGGGTCGCTCTACAAATTATTACAACATATTCAAGTCTTAGGATAGATGGAAATGTTACAGTGGTCTTAGGGTGACTCTACTGCTCGCAAAAATAAAGGGGGCATGTCACATCAGAGTAATGTGACATGACGAGTACTACTACACGTTAAGCCTCAGAGTGAAGCTCAACAATTTATTCGAGGTGGCGGAAGCGGTGGAATAAAACAGCGACGGACTCTAGGATCGCAAGACTGGTGGGGACTCTTCTAGACATCGGACTCGCTATCGAACTCTTCATCCATGAGGTCTCCTACATCCATATCTGGCCACAACAACAAGCCAATGAGTACTCTGAGAAGTACTCGCAAACAGTTTGCACAAAAGATGAGATGCATGTAGTTGACCTTTTTATGCATGGTTAGAGTGAAGTTATATCCACAATATAATTGCATAAAGTAGATAAGTTATAGGATAAATCGGGCGGTAGTCCTCCCGAGATATCCGTAACGAAAAAATAGACCACCGTTGGGCGTCTGAGCGACACCACACATAGGGCATTGTTGGAAATATGCCCTAGAGGCAATAATAATTTAGTTATTGTTATATTTCTTTGTTCATGATAATCATTTGTTATCCATCCTATAATTCTATTGATTGGAAACTCAAATACATGTGTGGATACATAGACAACACACTGTCCCTAGTGAGCCTCTAGTTTACTAGCTCGTTGATCAAAGATGGTCAAGGTTTCCTGGCCATAGACAAGTGTTGTCACTTGATAACGGGATCACATCATTAGGAGAATCATGTGATGAACAAGACACAAATTATAAACGTAGCATGTGATCATGTCATTTTATTGCTATTGTTTTCTGCGTGTCAAGTATTCATTCCTATGACCATGAGATCATGTAACTCACTGACACCGGAGGAATACCTTGTGTGTATCAAACGTCACAACGTTACTGGGTGACTATAAATGTGCTCTACAGGTATCTTCTAAGGTGTCCGTTGAGTTGGCATGGATCAAGACTGGGATTTGTCACTCCGTGTGACGGAGAGGTATCTCGGGGCTCACTCGGTAATACAACATCACATACAAGCCTTGCAAGCAATGTGACTCAAGTGTGAGTCAAAGTGTAACATCCCAAATTTTCAATTTGGAATGTTATGCATTAGATCATCCTTGCATATCATATTTTATTGCATTCTTGGTTGATCCTAAAAATTCTATGCAACTCAAGGATCCACGGAGAGAGTTGGGGATTTCGTTATTTTCATATTTGACTTTTCTCAAAATTTGAAAACAGAAGGATCATTGGTTTTAATTATTTTCTCTTCAAATATTTGTATTTATAAAAATAAAAGAGAGGGGATAAAACGACTTCCCAAAAATGAAGAAATACTGGAGGAAAAATATTAAAATCAAATAAGATATTTATTCAGAGTTTTATTGCTATTTTATTTGAATTTAGAAAAAATGCGTTTTTCAAAATTGCATTAGAGGCCCAAATAAATGTACACTTTGTCCGACATATTTTTAGAGGATGGGGAAAATTTATTTCTGAATTTTTGGAGTCCGTTTGATATTTCTTGTTATTTATCTTCTGCGCGTCGGAATTATTTAAAAAAATCTGAATTTTTTTAAACGGGTCGTAACCGATCGGGACTCTATCCCTAAAGGCCTTTATATGCCGGCCCCCACACCCCAAACCCTAGCTGCCGCCCCCACCTGCGCCGCCGCCGCCACCTGCGCCGCCACGCCGCCCCGCACCGCCGCCGCCGCCGCCCACCCCCGCCGGCCGCGCCGCATGCTGCCCCGCGCCGCCGCCGCCGGCCGCGCCGCACGCCGCCGCCCACAGCCGCTGGCCGCGCCGCATGCCGCCGCGCCGCATGCCACAGACCCTCGGCGCCGCCCCGCGCCGTCGTCGTCGCCGCCGCCCCCCCTTGGCACCGCCGCTGGACCCCCGGTAAAAGAAAAACCGACGGTAATTATTTTAGTAAAAAACCCTAGATCTAAATTTTTTAGATCGATTTTATTATTTTCCTGGTTTATTTAATTAGCGGACGTTCGTCCGTACGTTCATTTCAACGAACGATGTTCATACGTTAGTCACAGACAGCGAACATTCGTTCGTTAGCCTGTTCGTCCATTTTTCTTTTTCCAGGGATTTTCCGCGATTATTTCCGATCGTGATTTCTCCCTTGATTTTTGTTTTAGTTTATCTTTTCGCTCGTTTATCGGAATCAGGTGATTCAAACGCACAGATCTTCGTCTCGAAGCCCTCTTTCTATTTAACCAACTTGAATAAGATTTTTGTACTGCAAAATTTGACTCTAGTCCAGATTAGTAAACGAATCTTGTTTCTTTCGTAGTTTGAGTTTCGTTGCTTCGTTTGTTTTGATTATTTTTGCAAACCGGAGTTCTTCAATTGAACTTTCTGGTTAGATCTCTTATTTGAGTTTTATCCGTGCATCTAGTTTGATTGCTTATGTATGTTATTGTTTGTTTACAATAGAGTACCCGGAGTGAGAAGCGTGCTACTACGAGTCTCAAGGTTTTGCGGATCATCAGCAAGGCAAGTAACACTTTGATCATACCCCTTTAATACCCAGTTTTATTGCATTAGATCAACCATCACACATTGCATGGTTAAGATCTAATTAACATGTGGGTATTGGGAATTAGATGATGAGGTAGAACCTATTGTCTTGTTTATTATCAAACCTTTGGGAGTTACTTCTACGTTATGCTATTATTGCTATGCTATGCTCGTAGACGTGGATTGGGTGAGTGTATCCATGAAAGATGTGAGTATTGTTAATTAATGGTTCACTTAAGGTGGCAATTTAAATACACATCTGGGTGGATTTCTTGTCAGGGCACCTGGAGAAGTCCATTGTTGTCCTAGGATATCCCGGAGGAACCGTGTGATCATCCTACGGTCCGCCACCCAGGCTTAAAGGGATCATAAGATTATTCATGCTAGAAACTTTCGTGTGCAGGCACTAGCCATTATGGGCTCTGGCATAGTTGAGTAAGTTGCGTTAAGCTCTTGAAGCGGTAGACTAGCAGATGTAGTGGGTTGTAGGCGCTACGATCTACCCAGAGTAGAGAGTTAATGCTTCAGAAAGACTGTGTCTCGAATCTCCGACCGTGGATGTATTCGAGTCTTGTGGGACTGTGTCTCAAAACTACGGTATGGTCGCTACACACGGGATCTTGTATTATGGAACAAGTAAAGAGACTTGCCGGTAACGAGGTTGAAATAGGTATAGGGATATCGACGATCAAATCTCGGGCAAGTAACATACCGAAGGAGAGAATAGTATACGGGATTATATGAATCCTTGACATAGAGGTTCAACCGATAGAGATCTTCGTAGAATATGTAAGATCCAATATGGACATCGAGGTCCCGCTGTTGATTATTGACCGGAGAGTGTCTCAAGTCATGTCTGCCTAGTTCTCGAACCCGCAGGGTCTGCACACTTAAGGTTCGGTGACGTTTGAATATAGTTGAGTTATAGGTGCTGGCGACCGAAGTTTTGTTCAGAGTCCCGGATGTCATGGTGGTTTTTGGAATGGTCCGGAAATGAAGATTGATATATAGGAGGATTGTTGCATTTGGCTTCCAGAAAGTTTTCGGGCATTGCCAGCAGTGTACCGGGAGTGACGAATGGGTTCCGGAGTTTTACCGGGAGGGGCCACCCGCCCGAGAGAGAACCTAATAGTCCCATGGGTGATATACCAGCCCTTAGTGGGCTGGTGTAGTCAGCCCAATAGGGCTATTTCGGTCAAGGAGAAAAAACAATGCAAAAGGAAAAATAAAGAGAGGAAGTGGGAAGGAAGGAAGGGACTACTCCTTCCATACCAAATTGGAGTAGGAGTCCCTCCTCCTCCACTCGGCCGACGCCCTAGAGGCTCTCTTGAGCCTCAAGGCTAGCCCCTCCCCCCTCCTATATATACTAAAGGTTTTAGGATTTTTGAGACACAACTTTGCCACGTGCAACCCTAAACCTCTACTTTGTAGTTCTTCCTCTAGATCGGTTTTCTGTGGAGCTCGGGCGGAGCCCTGCAGGAATAGATCACCACCACCACCGGAGCAGCGTCGCGCTTCCAGGGAACTCATCTACATCCCCATCTCTCTTGCTGGATCAAGAAGACGGAGATCGTCATTGAGCTGTATGTGTGCGGAACGCGGAGGTGCCTTCCGTTAGGCACTTGATCGGGACGGATCACGAGACGGTTCGTGGGATGGATTGTGAGACGGTTCGCGGGACGGATCGTGGGACGGATCGTGAAGACGTACCACTACATCAACCGCGTTTATTAACGCTTCCGCTTAGCGATCTACAAGGGTATGTGGATCCGATCTCCCTCTCGTAGATGTTCATCACCATGATAGGTCTTCGTGTGCGTAGGATTTTTTTTGTTTCCCATGCAACGTTCCCCAATAGTGGCATCATGAACTAGGTTCATGCGTAGATGATATATCGAGTAGAATACAAAATAGTTTGTGGGTGTTGATGTTCTTTTTGCTGCCCTCCTTAGTCTTTTCTCGATTCGACGGTATTGTTCGATTGAAGCGGCCCGAACCAACCTTACTCGTATGCTTACGAGAGACCGGTTTCATCGACTAACATGCAACTTGTTGCATAAAGATGACTGGCGGGTGTTTGTTTCTTCAACTTTAGTTGAATCGGATTTGATCGAGGCGGTCCTTGGAGAAGGTTAAATAGCAAATTGCATATCACCGTTGTGGCTTTGCGTAAGTAAGATGCGATCATACTAGATACCATAGCAGCCACGTAAAACATGCAATAACAAGTTAGAGGACGTCTAACTTGTTTTTGCAGGGTATGCATGTGATGTGATATGGACAAAGACATGATGTGATATATTGGATGTATGATATGATCATGTTGTATTAGTTAAATATTGACTTGCACGTCAATGCTACGGCAACCGGCAGGAGCCATAGAGTTGTCTTTAAACTAACATTTGTATTTGCTGATGCGTTTACTATATTGCTAGGTTGTAGCTTTAGTAGTAATAGCATAGATAGCACAACAACCTCGATGGCGGCACGATGATGGGGATCATGGTGTGGCGCCGGTGACGATGAAGATCATGTCGGTGCTTTGGTGATGAAGATCAAGAAGCACCAGATCATGGCCATACCATGTCACTTATGAATTGCATGTGATGTTAATCCTTTTATGCACCTTATCTTGCTTAGAACAACGGTAGCATGATAAGGTGACCCCTCACTAAAATTTCAAGATGAAATTGTGTTCTGCCTGACTGTGCACCCTTGTGACAGTTCGTCGTTTCGAGACACCACGTGATGATCGGGTGTGATAGACTCAACGTTCACATACAACGGGTGCAAAACAGTTGCACATGCAGAACACTCGGGTTAAACTTGACGATCCTAGCATGTGCAGACATGGCCTCGGAACACAAGAGACCGAAAGGTCGAGCATGAATCGTATAGTTGATATGATTAGAATAGAGATGTTTACCACTGAAGCTATACTCAACTCACGTGATGATCGGACTTGAGTTAGTGGATTTGGATCATGCACCACTCAAATGACTAGAGGGATGTACTTTTTGAGTGGGAGTTCTTAAGTAATATGATTAATTGAACTAATTATCATGAACATAGTCAAAAGGTCTTTGCGAATTATGATGTAGCTTGCGCTATAGCTGTACTATTTTTTATATATGTTCCTAGAGAAAATTTAGTTGAAAGATGATAGTAGAAACTTTGCGGACTGAGTCCGTAAACTAAGGATTGTCCTCATCGCTGCACAAAAGGCTTATGTCCTTAATGCACCGCTCGGTGTGTTGAACCTCAAGCGTCATCTGTGGATGTTGCAAACATCTGACATACACGTTTTTGATGACTACATGATAGTTTAGTGCGTAATGCTTAACGACTTTGAATTGGGGCACCGAAGACGTTTTGAAACGTCACGGAACATACGAGATGTTCTAAGAGATGAAATTGGGATTTCATGCTCATGCCCTTGTTCAGAGGTATGAGACCTCCGACAAGATTCTTTGTCTACAAAGTAAGGGAGAAAAGCTCAATCGTTGAGCATGTGCTCAGATTGTCTGAGTGCTACAATCGCATGAATCGAATGGGAGTTGATCTTCCAGATGAGATCGTGATGGTTCTCCAAGGTCACTGCCACCAAGCTACTAGAGCTTCGTGATGAACTATAACATATCAAGGATACATATGATGATCCTTGAGCTATTCGCAATGTTTGACACTGCGAAAGTAGAAATCAAGTAGGAGCATCAATTGTTGATGGTTAGTAAAACCACTAATTTCAAGAAAGGGCAAGGGTAAGAAGGGATACTTTATGAAACGAAAAAACAGTTGCTGCTCTAGTAAAGAAACCCAGGGTTGAACCCAAACCCGAGACTAAGTGCTTCTCTTATGAGGGAAACGGTCACTGAGGTGGAACTACCCTAGATACTTGGTAGATGAGAAGGCTGGCGAAGTCGACAAAGTATATTTGATATACATGATATTGATGTGTACTTTACTAGTACTCCTAGTAGCACGAGGGTATTAGATACCGGTTCAGTTGCTAAGTGTTAGTAACTCGAAATAAAAGCTACGGAATAAGCGGAGACTAGCTAAAGGTGAGGTGACGATATGTGTTTGAAGTGTTTCCAAGGTTGATCTGATCAAACATCGCACACTCCCTCTACCATCGGGATTAGTGTTAAAACTAAATAATTGTTATTTGGTGTTTGCGTTGAGCATGAACATGATTAGATCGTGTATATTGCAATACGATTATTCATATAAAGAGAATAATGGTTATTCTATTTGCTTGAATAAATACCTTCAATGGTTTATTGAATCTCGATCATAGTGATACACATGTTCATAATATTGATGCCAAAAGATACAAAGTAGATATGATAGTACCACTTACTGGTGGCACTGCCGCTTGAGTCATGTTGGTATAAAATGCATGAAGAAGCTCCATGCTGATGGATCTTTGCACTAACTCATTTTTTGAAACGTTTGAGACATGCAAACCATACCTATTGGTATGAACGCATGAAGAAACTCCATGCAAATGGATAGTTTGGACTCACTTGATTTTGAATCACTTGAGACATGCAAATCGTACCACATGGGCAAGATGACTGAAGGCCTCGTTTTCCAGTGAGATGGAACTAGAAAGTAACTTATTGGAAGTAATACAATTAGATGTATGCAGTCCAATGAGTGCTGAGGCACGCAGTAGATATCGTTATGTTCTTGCTTCGCACATGATTTGAGTAGATACTAGTGTATTTGCTTGATGAAACACATGTCTGAATTATTGAAAGGTTCAAGTAGTTTCAGAGTGAAGTTGAAGATCGTTGTGACAAGAGGGTAACATGCCTACGATATGATCATAGAGATGAAGATCTGAGTTGCGAGTTTGGTACACAATTAAGACAAATGTGAAAATTATTTCACATCTCATGCCACCTAGAACACCATAGTGTGATGGTGTGTCTGAAAGTCATAGTCGCGCCCTATTTAATATGGTGCATACTATGATGTCTCTTATCGAATTACCACTATTGTTTATGGGTTATGCATTAGAGACAACCGCATTCACTTTAAATAGGGCACCACGTATTTCCGTTGAGATCACACCGTATGAACTATGGTTTGGAGAAACCTAAGCTGTCGTTTCATAAAAGTTTGGGGCTACGACGCTTATGTGGAAAACTTTCAGTCTGATAAGCTCGAACCAAAAGCGGATAAATGCATCTTCATAGGATATCCAAAACAGCTGGGTACATCTCCTATCACAGATCCGGAAGCAAAGTGTTTGTTTTTAGAAACGGGTCCTTTCTCGAGGAAAGGTTTCTCTCAAAAGAATTGAATGGGAGGGTGGTAGAACTTGATGAGGTTATTGAACCGTCACTTGAACCAGTGTGTAGCACGGCGCAAGAAGTTGTTCCTGTGGCGCCTACGCCAATTGAAGTGGAACTGATGATAGTGATCATTAAGCTTCAGATCAAGTTACTGCAAACCTCGTAGGCGGACAAGGTCATGTACTGCTATAGAGTGGTACGGTAACCCTGTCTTGGAGGTTATGTTGTTGAACAACAATGAACCTACGAGCTATGGAGAAGCGATGGTGGGCCCGGATTTCGGCAAATGGCTGGAGGCCATGAAATCCGAGAGAGGATCCATGTATGAAAACAAAGTGTAGACTTTGGAAGAACTACTTGATGGTCGCAAGACTATTAAGTACATATGGCTCTTTAGAAGGAAGACAAGCGATGATGGTGAAAAGTCACCATTAAGAAAGGCTCGACTTGTCGCAAAGATGTTTCCGACAAGTTCAAATAGTTGACTATGATGAGACTTTCTCACTCATAGCGATGCTAATAGTCTGTTGGAATTATGTTAGCAGTTGCTGCATTATTTATAAAATATTGCACATAGGATGTCAAAACATTGTTTCCTCGATAGTTTCCTTGAGGAAAGGTTGTATGTGATACAACCAAAAGGTTTTTGTCGATCCTAAGGATGCTAACAAGTATGCAAGCTCCAGCGATCCTTCTATGGACTCATGCAAGCATCTCGGAGTTTGAATATATGATTTTATGAGATGACCAAAGCTTTTGGGTTTATACAAGGTTTATGAGAAACTTGTATTTCCAAAGAAGTGAGTGGGAGCACTATAGAATTTCTGATAAGTATATGTGGTGGACATATTGTTGATCGGAAGTAATGTAGAATTTCTGTAAAGCATAAAGGGTTGTTTGAAAGGAGTTTTTCAAAGAAAAACCTGGATAGAGCTACTTGAAACATTGAGTATCAAGATCTATAGAGATAGGTCAAAATGCTTAATAGAACTTTCAATGAAATGCATGCCTTGAAAAGTTTTGAAGGAGTTCAAAATAGATCAACAAAGAAGGAGTTGTTGGTTGTGTTGTAAGGTGTGAATTTGAGTAAAGACTCAAAGTCCGACCACGCCAGAAGAGAGAGAAAGGATGAAGGTCCTCCCCTATGCCTTAGCTGTAGGCTTTAAAGTATGCCATGCTGTGTACCGCACCTGATATGTGCCTTGCCATGAGTCTGTCAAGGGGTACAAAAGTGATCCACAATGGATTACTGGACATCGGTCAAAGTTATCCTTAGTAACTAGTGGACTAAGGATTTTTTTCTCGATTATGGAGGTGATTAAAGAGTTCGTCGTAAAGGGTTACGTCGACGCAAGCTTTGACACTATCGGAATAACTATGAGAGTAGTAAACCAGATTCGTATAGGGGAGCAGTCATTTGGAATAGTTCCAAATGGTGTGTGGTAGCAGCATCTATAGGATGACATAGATATTTGTAAAGCACGCACGAATCTGAAAGGTTCAGACCCATTGACTAAAAACCTCTCTCACAAGCAAGACATGACCGAACCCCAGAACTGTATGGGTGTTAGATTCATTACAATCACACAGTGATCTGAACTAGATTATTGACTCTAGTGCAAGTGGGAGACTGTTGGAAATATGCCCTAGAGGCAATAATAAATTAGTTATTATTATATTTCTTTGTTCATGATAATCGTTTATTATCCATGCTATAATTGTATTGATTGGAAACTCAAATACATGTGTGGATACATAGATAACACACTGTCCCTAGTGAGCCTCTAGTTGACTAGCTCGTTGATCAAAGATGGTCAAGGTTTTGTGGCCATAGACAAGTGTTGTCACTTGATAATGGGATCACATCATTAGGAGAATCATGTGATGGACAAGACCCAAATTATAATCGTAGCATGTGATCGTGTCATTTTATTTCTATTGTTTTCTCCGTGTCAAGTATTCATTCGTATGACCATGAGATCATGTAACTCACTAACACCGGAGGAATACCTTGTGTGTATCAAACGTCACAACGTTACTGGGTGACTATAAAGGTGCTCTACAGGTATCTCCGAAGGTGTCCGTTGAGTTGGCATGGATCAAGACTGGGATTTGTCACTCCGTGTGACGGAGAGGTATATCGGGGCCCACTCGGTAATACAATATCACATACAAGCCTTGCAAGCAATGTGACTCAAGTGTGACTCACGGGATCTTCTATTATGGAATGAGTAAAGAGACTTGCCGATAACGAGATTGAAATAGGTATAGGGATACCGACGATCAAATCTCGGGCAAGTAACATACCGAAGGACAAAGGGAATAGTATACAGGATTATATGAATCCTTGACATAGAGGTTCAACCGATAGAGATCTTCGTACAATATGTAGGAGCCAATATGGACATCCAGGTCCCGCTGTTGGTTATTGACCGGAGAGTGTCTCAAGTCATGTCTGCATAGTTCTCGAACCCGCAGTGTCTGCACACTTAAGGTTTGGTGACGTTTCGGTATAGTTGAGTTACAGGTGCTGGTGACCGAAGTTTTGTTCGGAGTCCCGGATGAGATCACGTATGTCATGAAGGTTTCTGGAATGGTCCGGAAACAAAGATTGATATATAGGATTGTTGCATTTGGCTTCCAGAAAGATTTCGGGCATTGCCGTCAGTGTACCGGGAGTGATGAATGGGTTCTGGGGTTTTACTGGGAGGGGCCACCCACCCGGGAGAGAACCTAATAGTCCCATGGGTGGTATACCAACCCTTAGTGGGCTGGTGTAGTCAGCCCAATAGGGCTATTTCGGCAAAGGAGAAAAAACAATGCAAAAGGAAAAAAAGAGAGGAAGTGGGAAGGAAGGAAGGGACTACTCCTTCCAAACCGAATTGGAGTAGGAGTCCCTCCTCCTCCACTCGGCCGACGCCCTAGAGGCTCTCTTGAGCCTCAAGGCTAGCCCCGCCCCTCCTCCTATATATACTAAAGGTTTTAGGGATTTTGAGACACAACTTTGCCACGTGCAACCCTAAACCTCTACTTCGTAGTTCTTCCTCTAGATCGGTTTTTTGCGGAGCTCGGGCGGAGCCGTGTAGGAATAGATCACCACCACCACCGTAGCACCATAGCGTTGCCGGGGAACTCATCTACATCCCCATCTCTCTTGCTGGATCAAGAAGACGGAGATCATCATGGAGCTGTACGTGTGCGGAACGCGGAGGTGCCGTCCGTTCGGCACTTGATCGGGACGGATCACGAGACGGTTCATGGGATGGATCGTGAGACGGTTCGCGGTACGGATAGTGTGACAGATCGTGAAGATGTACCACTATATCAACCGTGTTTATTAACGCTTCCGCTTAGCGATCTACAAGGGTATGTGGATCCGATCTCCCTCTCGTAGATGTTCATCACCATGATAGGTCTTCGGGTGCGTAGGAAATTTTTTCTTTCCCATGCAACGTTCCCCAATATGCATAACATAAATGAAATAAATAATAAGCCTCGAACGGGCATCTCTGCGACACCACAGTAAGGGCATGGATAAAATAAAATAACGTGGTGCAGTCGGGCGTCTCAGCGACACCACATAAAGGGCTTATAAGAATAATGCCATAGTCGGGCACTCAGCGACACCACATAAAGGGCTTATAAAAACAATAAAGACAATGCCACAGTCGGGCGTCTCAGCGACACCACATAAAGGGCTTATAAGAATGATATATTGAATATCTAGGAAGTAGAACCGTCCCAAGGATATCCAAGAAATAAAATTATAAGGGTTAGTCCAGAGTAATAATACATGATATGATAATGTCCCACATCATCATATGGTTCACCACATCCATTATTGTTAATATCCCTTATACTCCAAAGACCGACTCTAGGACCGACACTTGACTCGTCAAACCACGTCCTTGACCGAGGACACGGCTACTCGAATAGTTTTGACTCTACAGAGGGTGTACTCTTTACCCATAGCCCACGGTTTTCTATAGTCAATATGACTAATTCCGCATGCGGTATTTTAGAAGTGGACACTCAGAATCAGCACACACCCACTTTACCTCCGCGAAGCCCGGATTCACCCAGACTACACTGCCAAGGTAAAACCATAACACGGGGAGGCTCTGACCTCGACTAGCATGGGATCAACAATATTTATATCGCGCGCTCACGGGGAGTGCCCTCCCTTCCGGTCCCAGACCAGAAACACCCATGCCCCCTGACCGGATGACTGGATTTATTCCAGGGCCATGGATACCTTCATACCGGCCCCTCTACTTGGTGTGTGACTGATAATAGGTCTACAACTGACTATACCGAACCCATTATCCTGGGAACTATGGTAGCACGATAAGAAGTATGACACAGACAAGACTCGATCTAGGTCGATACTGGAGTTTACCAAATTTATACCAGCACCATTGTGCTCAAGCCATGAAAAGGCCATAACCTATCACGTCCCGCGTGACTAGGTTATCCCAAAACCTTTCATAGCTATCACTTGCCATCATCCTATTTTTATTATGGTTGAATATGTAAAGCAGGTATGAAATATGCAAGGTGATGAGTAGTAAATATGAGTCAAGTTAGCAAACAACACACCAAAAGTAACAAACATGCTTGCCTGGTTCCACGTAGTCGGGATCAAGCTCGGTGCAGTTGACGTCGGGAATTTCGGTGTCGTAATCTACGGTATAGATCAAACAAGGGTATAAGTGGTACTGCCTAGCTACTGGTCTTATAATATTTTTAGAAAAATCTGAAAATAAACTAGGCATTACCATGAACAATTTGCAAAAAGAATCACTGAAAAATAAGTTATGGATCAAAGTTATAGCCAAAACATTATCACTTACTATTCTGCAATTAGCTTTAATAGAACTAGGGGCTAGACTAAGATTTAGTCAAAACGCGTGAAGGGTAAGACGTTTTCCCGAAAGGAACACGACTACTGTCCGAATACGTTTCCATCGAAACGCTTCGGACGAAGAGAGAGACACTGACAGAGGGGTTTCCCCCTGTCAGGTTCGAATGCTCCACCGACGCCAGAAGCTTCCGGTGATCACCGGCGACGCTAGGAGGGAAAGGAGAGCCAGGTGGGGGTGCGGGTGCACTCACCGTTGACTCGCCTAACTGATGGAGGGGGATTGGACTGTGAGGGAAGCCTCACGTCGACGACAACAGAACTCCGGCGGCAGCAACTCCGGTGACGCGAGGAGACCGATGACAGAGAGACTCTGTGATGAAATTGAGCACGGGGTAAGCAAGGGAGGAGCTCCTGGATGCAAACGAAAGCCTCAGGGGGTCCTACATCTACTTACACTTCACGTGAGTGGCCGGATCTCGAAGCGGATCGGGGCGGCTGGAGCTGGCGAAGAAGGCCCCTCGAGGACCCCTTCCAGGAGCGGCTAGTTCCTAGAGGTGGAGATGGAGAATGGGGAAGAGCTGGGCGAGCTCAGAAGCACTAGAGGAGAGTTCTATTTAAAGGCACCGCGAGACAAGCTACGACATTAACTCCGCCGAGCAATTCCGGCGATGCAGGAGTTTGGGCAGGAGGTTAGGTGGCTAGGATTGAACCTAATCACCACTGGTGTTCCATTCTTGACTAGAGAGCGGTTGGTCATCGACCGTGGCAACGCGGCGACGACACGGCCATTGCTGCGCACTTCGGCTGCAGAACCCGTGCTCTGAGCTGCACGGTGCGTGGCGACGGTCTTCGCGGAGCACATGATCAAGGGGGGGCAGCGGCGGTAGCACGAGGAAGGGGCGGTGCCGGGCGGCACAGAGTCGAAGCGGGGAGCTGCTGCGGCTGCTGCAGAGCCGCTGCGAGGGCTTTGGCCGGCTCTGTCGGTGAGTTACCGACGAGGGGAAGAGGCCAAGCCTCTGGCGACACTGCGGATAGGATCGAGGCACAGGAGGAACGGCTAAATCGCCGCTACTCGCGAGATTGATGAAGGGGGGGGGAGGTTGCGCTTTGTCTGAAGTTTGGTCTGAATTAAATTCACACAACTTCAGTCAGGTGCAGATGAGGTGCTCGACAGAAAGAAAGCCATAGTTTGAAAACGAATTTGATGCTGAATCTTTGAGGGGAGCACTCTCATTGGAAGAAAAAATGGTGCAAAATTTTCAGTATTTTTTGGTGGAGCTTAAGGCAGGTTTGAATAAAAAATAAGGTTCTGGGGTCAAACTTCAGTCAAACCAAATTTGAATTTTTCAAACTTGAGGACCCAAAGTTTTTGCTGGAATAGATTGAGGATACTAAGGGCTACAAAGTGCCAAGGTTTGGGGTCAAGATTCCAAAGGAAAAAGGAGGTTCCTTTGAAAAATTCTTGGAGCACAAACTGGTTACAAAAATTGGGGTGATCCACCCTTCTAAATCTTTGGAAAAACATTCAAAAACAAGCTTAGGGCTAGGAGAGGGGTAAAAATGTTTAAAAACAGAATGGTGATTAATTCCATTTGAAGAATTAATAAATAGGCTCATGGAAAATCCAAATCAATAATAAAAGGAATCCAATTTAAAAATAAAATAAATATTCTTTTAACCATTTCATTTATGAGAAAGGGCCAAGAGGATATTTCTGAATTTGTTTGGTGGAGAAGAAGCTCAAAAGTTTTCTCTCATGGAGATTAGCAAGAAAACTTCAAAGTTCTTGTCAAGTCAAAAATTAAAAATTCCAAGGAAATCAAGAAAATAAAAGTTGGAAAATCTTGGGTGTTACAAATTTCCAAAGTTGCAAAAGAAGATTATCCCTCTAACCAATTCATTTTGAGAAGGGGCTAAAAGAACATCTTCTAAAACTTGTTTGTGGAGATTGAAGGCTCCAAAAAGTTTTCTCAAGGAGTTTTTGCAAGAGAGCTTCCAAGTTTTTGTCAAGTAAATTTTTTAAAATCTAAGGAAATCAAGAAATCCAAATTTTAAAATCTTAGGTGTTACAACACCTACCCCCTTAAGAAAAATCTCGTCCCCTAGATTTCAGCCAGTCCTCAAGAAGTTGTGGTTGCTCTTTCTGCAAGTAATCCTCTCTTTCCCAACTGGCCTCATCCTCTGAGTGGTTGCTCCACTGTACTCTGAATAGCTTGGTGACCTTTTGTCGTGTCCTTCTTTCTGATTCCCCTAATATCCTCATGGGGTGTTCCTGATAGGATAGGTCTGGTTGCACTTCTATGTTGTCATGAGCTACCTGTTGTTCGGGGTTCCTCACACACTCCTTAGATGAGAAATGTGGAACACATTGTGTACGTCTGTCAATTCTATGGGTAGGTCCAGTTGGTAGGCAACTTGTCCTCTTCGAGCAATTATGCGGAATGGTCCGATGAAACGAGGCGCAAGCTTGCCCTTGACTTTGAATCTTTGTATCTCTCTCATGGGTGATACCTTAAGATACACATAATCATCAGGATTGAAGCCGATATCATGGTGTTTCTGATCGTAGTAGCTCTTCTAACGGATTTGGTCTGTTTTGAGTTTCTCTCTTATGACCTTTACCTTCTTCTGTGCCTCTTGAAGTAGCTGCGGGCGGACGATGCAACTATCTCTAGTTTGTGACCAATTTAGAGGAGTACGACATCTTCTTCCATATAAAGCTTCGAAAGGTGACATGTCCAAGCTTGCTTGATAACTGTTGTTGTATGAGAACTCGGTGTAGGGCAAACTGTATTCCCAACTGTTCCCATATGTGAGCACACAAGCCCTCAACATGTCTTCGAGAATTTGATTTACACGCTCGGTTTGTCCTCCAGTTTGAGGGTGATATGCTGTGTTGAATACTAGTTGTGTTCCCAAGGCTTGTTGCAAATATTCCCAAAATCTTGAAGTAAACTGGGTGCCTCTATCGGATACAATAGTCTTCGGTATCCTGTGTAAGCACACAATACGGGCGAGGTATAGCCTTGCTAGCTTCTGAGTGGAGTACATAGTCTTTACTGGAATGAAGTGAGCCACTTTTGTGAGTCGATCAGTGATCACCCATATAGCATCATGTCCGTGCCATGACCGGGGTAGTCCGACAATAAAATCCATTCCTACCTCATACCACTTCCATTCAGGAACCTTCATAGGTTGTAACAGCCCTGCTGGCTTCTGGTGTTCTGCCTTAATTCGCTGACATGAATCACAACGGGCAATGAAAGAGGCAATATCTCTCTTCATCCCGTGCCACCAATATTTTCTGGAGGTCCTTGAACATTTTTGTGCCTCCTAGGTGGATAGAATAGGGCTTGTTATGAGCTTCTTCCAGAATCTGAGTTTTGAGGTTTTCTTGGTCCGGTACACACAGTTGGTATGTGTACCATCCCTTGCTCATCAATAATAAACTCGGGAGCCTTCCCGAGGTTCATCTTTTTCTTTATGCCTTCTATGCTGGGTGTCCTTTCTGAGCTTCCTTGATATTCTCGTCCAGAGTGGGTTGTACTTCAAGTTGTGCCACTGTACCTTCTGGAACGAGAAGCCGGTTTAGTAGAGTGAACTCTTTTGCAAGCTCACGTCTCATCTTTGGTACAGGGTTCTTTCTTGAGGCGGGTGCTATCCCACAGACAACATCGCCAGAAATTGACACGTTGACACAGGCTGGGCTTGCGTTGGTTTTCCCCTTGAAGAGGAAAGGGTGATGCAGCACAGGAGCAGTAAGTATTTCCCTCAGTTTGAGAACCAAGGTATCGATCTAGAAGGATGGTCTCGTCAAGTCCAGAGTACCTACGCAAACACAAACAAGCTTGCACCCAACGCTTCAAAGGGGTTGTCAATCCCTTCAAGATTGTTTGCAAAGTAAGATCTGAAGGCGGAAAGTGCAACGAAGTAAAAAGTGTAAGGCTGAAAATATGGTGTGGAGTAGACCCTGGGGTCCATAGTGTTCACTAGAGGCTTCTCTCATAATAGCAAGTATCACGGTGGGTGAACAAATTACCGTCGAGCAATTGATAGAACCGCGAAAAGTCATGATGATACCTAAGGCAATGATCATACATATAGGCATCATGTCCGAGACAAGTAGACCTGAAAGTGCGTTATATCGACTAGAGGGGGGGTTAACAGGAGATTTTTAGAATTTCATCACTGAGGAAATTCCTTTTGAGGAAATTCCTCACTGATGACTAACTTACAGCGGAAACAGTAAAGGATCAGACGTGCAAACATTCACACCAGCAGTATTTCAGAGTGAAGAATGTGAAAACAGATTGCACAGTAAGCAGGCACGCAGAATACAGATGATGATTAACTATTGTGAAGAATTTGGGGTTGAGGAAATTCAGAGAAAGTCTTCAAAAAATTCTTCAAACAGTCACAATGAAAGTCATCAACACATAATACAGAGAAAGTAAAGAGTTGAGGAATTAGAACCCGATTCTCAGAGAAGACAGTCGTTGATGACCGAGTTCCAACTGCTGTGACAGTTGTACATCTGGTTTGGAGCGGCTTGGTATTGAAACCAAAGGACACCCAGTCCCGGGACACACAGTCCCTACCGTATTCTCCTTGAGCTAAGGACACACAGTCCTCGCCCAACACTCGTGGTAAGTCTTCAGGGCAGACTTCCAAACCCTCACAAACTCGGTCACCCGGCGATCCACAATTGACTGCTGGATTGCTTTAGACCATGACGCCTAACCGTCTGGAGGATGCACAGTCCTCAAAGGTAAAAGGCTTCAGTCCCACACAGGAACAACTTCTTCAGTGATGCTGAATCACTAGGTTTGGTTTGTGGTTTCGGTGGGTGGTGTATTTCCTCACTGATGAATTTCTCTCGAAGGCTCTGAGGAATTTGGGTTGCTCTTATGACAAGTGTCAGTTTCTAACGGAGCAGCCAACCAGCTAGTGGTTGTGGGGGGTGGCTATTTATAGCCTGGGAGCATCCCGACATGATTTGACACTAATGCCCTTAAATAATATGACTGTTGGAGTGGATAAGACCAGTGACTTGGCGTGGTTATCGAAACGGTCGGGACCCTCAACTGTGAGAGTCCTCATGTCACTCATATTCCTCACTTGAGGCTTTTGGTAGGATTAGGCTTGGGTTGAGCATCATGAGGAAATCCATTCCATAGTGTTACTTTGACCCGCTTTAACAGTACGGCGTTCCTATTCATCAAATGCGAAGAAAGTAAAACAGAAAACGTAAATCTTCACGCTTCAATTTCTTCAGAATGATTTTCTTCACGAACCACCGGTCTTCTCAATATCACTGTCTTCATGAGGAATATCAATTTCATCGCAGATTCCTCGCGATTCATTTCTTCAGCTTCAGACCAATTTCTTCAACTGAAGATATACATTTTTAGAGGTCGATATTCTTCAAATATCTCAAACTCCTCAATGACTTATAGATCCTGTGTACACTTATAAACACATTAGATACTTAACCTATAAGTCTTCAAACCACCAAAATCACTAAGGGACACTAGATGCACTTACAATCTCCCCCTTTTTGGTGGTTGATGACAATTAGGTTAAGTCTTCAACAGGGATCGAAAATATGAAGTGTAAATACTCATTTGAGGAATTTGAAAACAAGATTCATAGAGACTCCCCCTGAAGATGTGTATACCTTGAGGATTTTGCTTTTATAGCAGATGCACATTGATGATTTATATCATGGAGATCTCCCCCTGAGTCTTGTAAATCATGCATACATATAACATATCATATGAAGTAAATGAAGATGCATGATGCCAAATGGTATCTGACGAATTCCAGCATGCGTGCATTAAAACTTGAGGAATAAGCATGCGAAGAAAAACGTTCAAAAGCGTCAGAGTACCATCGGGCTTAAGTTACAACTCATTACATAAAAACTTCAGAAGAACCAAAAGTTTGTAACTTAAATATAGTTCATAAGCCCCAAAAATATCCCGCTTGAAGACTAACTCTTGAGTTTTTCCCCCTTTTTCATCAAGTGACAAAAAGGGACAAACTGAGGACTAACGCCCGTGAAGACTTCATTTCTTGGCGGTTGATGAAGAGCCGTGACGCTTCTTGGGGGTAGTCTTCTTCCTTGGGCCGGTTGCTGTGTCGAGTTGTTCCTCATCAGATTCAGCGGTGCAGAATGAAGAAAAGGAGCTGTCTTCAAGGTCTGGCACTGGAATGGGCCTGAACTTCCTCTTGGGAGGCCACGACCAGTCAAAGTCCTGCTCAAAGTTCATTTCTTCAAGCTCAGTCTGAGTCTTCATATGTGCAAGTGTAGCCCAGGTGCGGTCGAAAACCTCATGCAGATAGTGATGATTAATCTTCACAGAGTTCTGAGTTTTAGTGAGGGTTTTCACAATAGCACCAAACTGGCGTTTGACCCATTTGTGGTTGTGATCCACCTTCTGGTGAAGACTGAGGAGAAGCTCTCTGGTGGTTAGCACGCGAGGAGGAACAGGGCTTGCTGGACGAGTCTCAGTATCGTCCCATGAAGAATATGCTTCTGGCTCTCTGAACTGACCATCAAGGGGCCTGCTGCCTTCTTCAATCACAGATTTTCCTTTTCCTTCAATGGGCTCAAAAGTCTTCTTGTTGACCCTGATAGGAGGCATATACCCAACATGGTTTTGACAATCAGCATGAAAGTTGATGCCTGTCCTTGTCCTGATGAATCTCATGATCCATGGGGCATAAATCTTGTGGTCATAGGGGCACATGGCATTGTCAGCCAAAGTCCTCAAGAAGAAATCATGGATATTAATAGGAATACCGTGAATGATGTTGAAGAGGATATTCTTCATGAGGCCTACAACATCTTCTTCATCGTCATGGCCTTTGATTGGCGGAAGCACACTACAGAGGATTCTGTAGACAGACCGTGGTGTGTACTTGAGCTCATGGACGAGGAATGTGGTTCTTGAGGGTTTTTGTGCAGCCAAAGGCTTCATGAGGACTTCCATCATTCCATTTGGCAGCTCACGCTCACTATAAAGCTTCATTGCCCCATCTGAGGGAATTGGTACGGGCAGTTCTCTAAGGAGTTCAGAAGCCGGAGCTTTGTAGTGAGTATTTTGGGACATCCAGTCGAACACCCAAGTGTTGATGTCATCAGCGTTGCCAGAGATGTGCAGAGTTGCATAGAACTGAAGAATAAGCTCACTATTCCAGTCTGATATGTCGGAGCACATAGGGAGCAAACCTGCATCGTGGAGTACACTGAGTACTCGTTCCAGGCAGGGTATTGCTTCAAGCTCAACATGAGGAATGTGCCTGTGCTGGAATATCTTGTTGCGGCCACAGAGCACTGAGGAATAGTAGTTCATCTGAGTTCTTGTCCAAAACTTCAGATGCCTCATTTGAGGCTTGTCATAAGGGTTCTCTCCGATGAAATACATGCGTTCTTCCAAGAAATCTTCTTTCTGAAACTTTGGACGCTTGGATAATGGCTGGCTCTGAACTGGCTTAAGTTTCTGCTGAGGAATGGGAGGGGAGACAACCATGGCAGTCTCTGGGTTGAGAACAATGAATTCATTGTCTTGGGCGGGAACATTTTCTTCAGCATTTTCCTCAGGTTGAGGAATTTCATCAGCTGGTACTTCTCGCTCTGGCTGAGCTTCAGGCTGAGGAATTTCTGCTTCTTTCTCAGCTTGAGGAGTTTGGTCAGCCTGTTCAGAATGAGGAGTCTGCTCAGAATGTGCATTTTCCTCAGCTTGTTTTTCTTCAGCTGGCCTTGTGGCAGAAGCAGTTTCATCAGCTGCTGCAGCTGAAGCTTGAGCAGTCTCTGTTTGAGGAACAAGAGGTTGAGGACTGTCATCAATCTGGATTTCCTCATCAGTGTGTTCCTCAGAGGCGACATTCTTCATTTTCTCATCAGCCCTTGTAGTTGGGTCATCAATGACGACCATCTCATATGAAGGGGCGACATTAAGAGGCACTGGATCCAGAGGAGCAGTTTCTTCAGTTTCTTTGAGGCGCTTTGCCTGTGTCTCTTCTACTGCTAAGGAGGCCTTTCTCTTTTTTGCTTCCTTTTCAGCAGCCCTTGTTTTCTTCGCGTCTGATGCAGACGGGATTATGTTCTTCACCTTTGAAGCTTTTGGTGAAGGTGTTCTTTCTGCAGATTCTTCAGCTGGTAGTGAGGAACCAGCTGGAACAGAGTCATCAGCCTGCTTTGATGAAGCAACTGGATCAGGAGCAGTCTCATCAGTGTTTGCAATTTCATCAATTGCAGTTTCCGTGATGATTTCTTCAATGGCCGGTTCATCAACACGGCGCTCTTGGTGTTCTTCCTCAGCTTGAGGAGTTTCCTCCTCATCATGAGATGCATCTGCTGGCTGTTCAACCAGGGGCTGAGGAGTTGGTGCTGGTGGTGCTTTTCTCTTGTTGTAGTCATCAACAACACTAGTGGCTAGCTTGATGAAATTACGCTTGATGCTTTTGCGATCTGACAGTTTGTCATACTTGTCAGTCAAGACTTGCAGCTCTGCCTGGGTTGACACCAGTGCATCAGGAGTCAGCTTGAGGAGATTCTGCCTGAGGAATTTCTCCTTTTTGGCCTTTGCAACCTTTGCGTGCCTGGCCTGCTGTTCCTTCCACTTGGCTTCATTTATGAAGGTGGCCACCATGTGGCTGATGCCAGGAGGAAGTTTCAAATCATCAATGGGGGTGTTTGGGTCCTCATACCATATATTGATGTAGTCGAGGAGGACCTTGGGGTCCATGACCAGAGGAATAGCACTGCCTGATGCTTGTGCTACCCGTTCTTGCTTGTTCCTGATGATGGCTTGCAGGGTTTCATCATCATAATCATCACTTCCCTCTGATTCAGACGGGACTGCGATGATTTTGCTGGGGCTGGGCAGAGGTGCACGTTCAGTAGTTGTCAAAGTCTTCACAAGTGGTGTTGAAGACTTTGTCTCCGAGCTAGTTGCAGCTGGGAGTGAGGAGCTGGAGCTGGCGGTCGTAGGTTTCACGACAAGCTTCTGTGCTGGTTTTTCTTGAGGCTTTGGAGGTGGAGCTGAGGATTTTGGTGCAGAGGGTTTTGGCGCTGATGGTTTTGGTGTTGAAGGTTTTGGAACTGAGGGTTTTGGAGCTGAGGGTTTTGGAGCTGAGGATTTTGGAGCTGAGGGTTTTGTGAGAGAAGCCTGAACAGACTTCTCTTGAGGCTTTGGAGCCCTTTGCTTTGATGGCACAGACTGCGTGTGAGGAATTTCTGAGCCTGAGGTTTCTGCCGCTGAGGAATTAGCAGCACCAGAGGCAGCAGCTGAGGATTCATTAAATTTCCTCACTGTAGCTTCTGCTTGCTTCTTGAGCTTGGCCAGATGCTTTTCCTTCTCATCTGGGTAGTCATCAATTGTCATGAGACTTGAGGGATGTGCTACTTGATGATCCGCAAGTGGGGCCCTTCGGCGAGGAGGCTTCAAAGCGAATTTCTTCGCATATTTTGGAGTCACGAACCTGTACTCCTTCCATTCCTTCGCCCATCTGCGTTCAATCTTCTGCAGCCTTATCTTTCTCTTGGCCATTGTCTCATGTTCTTCATCAGGCGTACAATAGTCCAAGTATATGTCCTCAGGAATATCAGCAGCTGTGTTCTGCTCCAGTTTCTTTCCTCCCTTCTGTTTTCTCTCTTCCTCCATTTTCTTCAGTCGAGGAATTTGCTGATGATTTTGAACTCTTGAGGATTCTGATGAGCCTTGAAGAGTTTCTTCCAGAAACGCTACAAATGAGTTAATGTGATGAGAACCGAGAGATTCATCAGCTGACATGTGTGTACCTGTGAACACAGTATAGTTGCGAGGAATTTGGAGAGGTCATATGCGTTCTCAGATTTGAAGAAAATGAAAAAGTTTGACAGTTTGAGGAATATAACCAGTGGTTGAGGAATTTGCCTAAGCATACTGTTCTTGGGTTCCAGAGTTGTACAGATCCAAAAATTCGCACAATTGAGGAATCTCGTGAAAGTCTTAGATGCTTAGCTAGTTCATCAATGATTGCGGTGATAGGTAGTGTTTGAGGAATCATGTGCGCATCGTATCTTGAGGAAAAACAGATTTCACATAGAAGAGGTAAAATTTCTGATCTAATCTGCTGTAAAAATGGGATATATTTACATTGGAAGGTGTGAACGAAGAACACAGAAAGTAGTGTTGGAGAGGCTCTTCGGTCGAGTATCCAATGCACCCTAACTTGGCGGGAGAGGACGTCTACGACGACGGCGGACGTAGATGGTCCGACTCCGGCGTGATCCTGGCGACGAAAAGGTCGAGGCAGTGAAGCTCTTCCTTACGGGCGACAAGACTACCAGCGGTGGCGCTAGGGTTCGGTGGAGTGTGCGATGGCAGGAGAGCGATGAGGCGAAGAAGAGGATACCGAGGGGGATAAGGACATATTTATAGCCCGAAAGTTACTGTTTGGCACGAAAGTTTCGGACCAAATAGCCCCTGCCTCTACGTCTCCGCAGGACACGTGTAGCTCCCGTACGATGCGGTGGAGATAGTGGAGATCGTGGTTATCCGATCGTGGGAAGTGGGAATTCAGTTACTGTTCCTTTAAAGAAAACAATTTTTGAAGATTTGAGGATTTTCGTTACAAAATCATCAGCTGACAAGGATGCAGTGAGGATTTTGAACAAAGTTTCAAGTAGAACGCATATGAAGAAATGAATAGACTGGATAAGTATAGCATAGAGGGAAAGTAGGGTCCGATCACATTCACTTAGCAGAAACATCAACTTGAAGAATTAGCAATAAGTGAATGCTGTTGAGGACTTGAAATCACAGTCTACCTAGGCAAATGAAAGTCATCAAGTGTTTTTGAAGATTTTGTAATAGATCATCACAATGAAGAATAACTGTTTTGAAGAAAAATGCATTGTGAGGAAATTGATCATTTGAAGAAAATCAACTTGAGGAATTTCACATTGGGCGGTGGCGTTACCCACCATATAAGAATGTTGATTACAGACGCCGCGTACAATTGTCGTAGGGCCCTGAAAATCAATTTCTTCGTTAATTTCTTCACATTCAGAGTGACTTTCTTCATCAGTTGAAGAAAATCGTTTCATCATGTGTTGCGCATCTAAGTCATCAACTTTGCTTAAGTGTTAGGATGTGTGCATGTTTTTACAAAACATTTGAAGACTCTAAGATATTTAGCTCACACCGCAACTTGCAAAACCTTTTCTCATCCAAGGGCTTAGTGAAGATATCTGCCAGTTGATCATCAGT
This sequence comes from Hordeum vulgare subsp. vulgare, assembly GCF_904849725.1. Taxonomy (NCBI): domain Eukaryota; kingdom Viridiplantae; phylum Streptophyta; class Magnoliopsida; order Poales; family Poaceae; genus Hordeum; species Hordeum vulgare. The sequence continues at coordinate 83,971,132 of NC_058520.1, forward strand.
CTTCACATGGTCGATGAGGATATTGCCCTTGAGGACATGGTCCCGAAGAAAATGATGACGAATCTGGATGTGCTTGGTCTTCGAGTGCTGTACTGGGTTGTATGCAATCTTGATAGCACTCTCAGTGTCACAGTAGAGAGGCACATTCTTCATGTTGATGCTGTAGTCCTTGAGGGTTTGCTTCATCCATAGCAATTGAGCACAGCAAGAACCAACAACAATGTACTCAACTTCGACAGTGGAGAGTGATACGCAGTTCTGCTTCTTTGAGGACCAGCAAACTAGTGATCTTCCGAGGAAATGGCATGTGCCAGAAGTTGACTTGCGATCCACACGGTCACCAGCATAGTGTGAATCAGAATACCCTACCACATGAAGATTGGAGCCCTTGGGATACCATAATCCTAGTGTTGGTGTGTGAGCTAAGTATCGAAGAATATGTTTCACAGCCTTATGGTGTGATTCCTTCGGTTTTGCTTGAAAACGTGCACACATGCAAACACTAAGCATTATATCTGGCCTAGATGCACATAGATACAATAAAGAGCCAATCATAGAACGGTATACCCGCTGATCGAAATCTTTACCATTTTCATCAGTGCCGAGGTGGCCGTTGGTAGGCATTGGAGTCTTGGCACCTTTGCATTCATGCATGTCGAATTTCCTCAGAACATCCTTGAGGTATTTCTCCTGTGATATGAAGATTCCATTGCTTTGTTGACGAATTTGAAGACCTAAGAAGAATTTCAGCTCCCCCATCATGGACATCTGATATTCTTCACTCATCATGTAGGCAAATTCATCACTGTATCTTTCTTCAGTACAGCCAAATATGATATCATCAACATATATTTGACATACAAACAGCTCATTATCATAGGATTTTGTGAAAAGAGTTGGATCGAGTGAACCAGGTTTGAAGCCTTTCTTCATGAGGAATTCCTTCAATGTATCATACCATGCCCAAGGGGCTTGCTTGAGGCCATACAGAGCCTTTTTGAGTCTGAAGACTTTGTCTGGATTCTTTGGATCCTCAAAACCTGGGGGCTGAGCAACATATACTTCTTCCTCAAGCTTACCATTGAGGAATGCACTTTTCACATCCATTTGATATAAGGTGATGTTATGATGATTAACATAAGCAAGTAGTATTCGAATAGCTTCAAGTCTAGCAACAGGTGCAAAAGTTTCATCGAAATCTATTCCTTCAACCTGAGTGTAGCCTTGAGCTACAAGTCATGCCTTGTTCCTCACCACTTGACCGTCCTCATCTTGCTTGTTTCAGAAAATCCACTTGGTGCCGATGATGTTATGCTTGCGAGGATCTGGTCGTTTGACGAGCTCCCATACGTCATTCAGCTTGAATTGAAGAAGTTCGTCTTGCATGGCTTGGATCCACTCCGGTTCCAGAAAAGCCTCAGCTACTTTTGAGGGTTCTGTGATGGATACAAAGGAAAAATGCCCACAAAAGTTAACTAAGTGTGAAGCTTTTGAGCGAGTGAGAGGACCTGGTGCATTGATGTCGTTGAGGATTTTGTCAAGTTCTACTTCGTTTGCGATCCTAGGATGTGCTGGTTGAGGATTTTGTGTGGGCTGAGGAAGTGGTGCTGTTGCAATTTCCTCAGGAGCATCTTCTTGTTTTTTATCAGCGACGGGGATCGTTTCTTCACCAATTTCCTCAGTGGGGACAATGTCTTCAATAGACTTAAGCTTTATTGCTTCCTCAGGAGACAGCTTATCTGGACCAGAAGGCAATTGCTCTCTTTGCGAGCCATTAGTTTCATCGAACCGCACATCTACAGTCTCAACAACTTTGTTGTGATAGTTGTTGAAGACTCTGTAGGTGTGCGAGTCCTTTCCATAACCAAGCATAAAACCTTCATGTGCCTTAGGTGCAAATTTTGAGCTATGGTGAGGATCTCTAATCCAGCATTTTGCACCGAAGACTTTGAAATAACTTACATTGGGTTTCTTGTCAGTGAGGAGTTCATATCAGGTTTTCTTGAGAAATTTGTGAAGATATACCCTGTTGATGATATGGCATGCAGTGTTGATTGCTTCAGGCTAGAAGCGACGAGGAGTCTGATATTCTTCAAGCATAGTTCTTGCCATTTCAACCAGAGTCCCGTTCTTCCTTTCGACGACACCATTCTGCTGAGGAGTATAAGGAGCAGACAATTCATGAGTAATACCAAGTTCATCAAGATAATCATAAAGACCAGTGTTTTTGAACTCTGTTCATTATCACTCCTGATATGTTTGATCTTGATGTCGAAGTTCGTCGAGGCCCTTGAAGAAAATCGTTTGAAGATTTCCTGCATTTCAGTTTTATACACTATGATATGCACCCAAGTATATCTGGAATAATCATCAACTATGACGAAGCCATATAAAGATGCTGCATTGGTTATTGTGGCATAGTGAGTAGGTCGAAATAAATCCATTTGAAGCAATTCGAATGGACGTGTAGTAGTCATGATGGTTTTAGAGGGATGCTTGGATCTGGTCATTTTCCCAGATTCACAAGCACCGCAGAGATGGTCCTTGAGGAATTTGACTGATTCGATGCCGATGACATACTTCTTCTTTGCAAGCGTGTGCAAATTCCTCATGCCTGCATGACCTAGTCTTCGGTGCCACAACCATCCTTCTGAGGTTTTTCTAGTAAGCAAGTGGCTGGTTGAGGACCTGTAGAGAAATCAACAATGTACAAATCCCCTCTTCTTACACCTTCGAAGACTTTGGATCTGTCAGATTCCATGATGACTACACATCTATATCTACCAAAGATAACAATCATATCAAGATCACAAAGCATGGAGACTGACATGAGGTTAAAACCAAGGGATTCAACAAGCATCACTTTGTCCATATGCCTATCCTTGGAAATAGCTACTTTCCCAAGTCCCAATACCTTGCTTTTACCTTTGTCAGCATATGTGATTTGCTTCAGAGGTGATGGAGGTAGTGGCATATTCATCAATAGGCTTTTATCACCAGTCATGTGATGTGTGCAGCCACTATCGAGAACCCACTCAGTATTTTTGGGTTTGTCATCCTGCAGATGAATTAGTACAGCTTACCATCTCATATGCTTCAGATTTGAAGAATATGATACTAATTTCATCAGTTCAGTAATTTCATCATAACAGAAATGTAAGGACGTGTGAAATATTTCTATTTCATCAATCATTAGCCTGCGTCCTATCAAGCATTTCCTCAGGTCTCCAGCAAATTCTTTAGATGATGATTTTCATCTGGAGACCTGACCTGCAGAAGTGATTAGTTTGATTTCTTCACCACCCACATCTGAAGGGGTGGCAAAGCGTTCATCATCCTGCGAGCACCATATGAGAAAGGTGGCATTGAAGCTAATGCAATTCTCTTAATAGTAGGGGGGTTAAAGTACTCATATGAGTATGCAGAGAACTGGTTTGAGGATTTATGAACATAATGATTTGAGGAGTAACGCTCATATTCATATTCCTTGTAGTTTCCCTGCATGTTAGACGCATAAGCACGGGTAAGATCATAGTTTTGACCAGTTGAGGATTTTGATCCTCTTGAAGACTTTGGTCCTCCTCAGGAATTTGATCTGGGGTTCAGATTTTTCACAGGTGCGTCATGAGGACAATCACCTGAAGATTTTCAAGACAACTTTTGGGAACCCAGATTTTCCTCAGAGGAGGGCCATTCGTGCAGTTAGTCCCAACATATCGAGCAATTACTTCACCAGATTGATTTTTGAACAGTTTATAGTTGGAATCAAATGACTCATCCGAGGAATAGGATAATTCACATGAGAAGCCAGTTAGATTAGATGGATCAAAAGGAGGCCCAGTAGCAGCAACCCATGAGGTTTTGGGATACTGCTCAGGTTTCCAATAAGTTCCATCAGCATTTAATTTCCTCTCAAAGGCAATTCCTTCTTTCCTCGGGTTCCTGTTCAAGATCTGCTTTTTGAGAACATCACAAAGGGTTTGGTGTCCTTTGAGGCTTTTGTACATGCCTGTCACGTACAATTCCTTCAACCCTGCATTTTCATCAGTAACATTTGTGTTTTCCTCAAGTGAGGAAATAGACACAACAGGTGCAGTTGAAGAATTTGTAGCATTTGATGATTCTGGTGAGGAATTAGCAGTTTCACGTTCAATGCATTTAAGACATGGAGGAATAAATTCAACTTGACTAGCGCTGATCTGTTGAGCTAGTAATGAATCATTTTCCATGCGAAGATCATCATGAGACATCCTCAGCTTCTCAAGATCAAGCTTTCTTTGAAGAAATTCGTAGGAAAGCTTCTCATGATCAGTGAGGAGTGTATCATAACGATCCTGAAGAATATCAAATCTAGACTGAAGATTTTTCATGTCATCAGCGAGGATTTGATTAAGATTCATTTCATCATTCAACAGATCATCACTTTTGTCTAGCAGTTTTTGAAGCTTTTCCAGAGCAGTTTGTTGTTTAGTGGCAATGATGGCAAGTTTACTGTAACTGGGTTTCTTATAATCATTATGTTCACAGTCACTTGAATCAGAGGAGGAGGCATTATTTGATACCTTTGAACCATTTGCCATGAAGCAATAGGTTGGAGCGATGTCATCAGCATAGTCATCAGTATGGATGGTGCAATCATTTTCTTCAAGATTGAAGATTGACTTGCTGACGAAAGTGGTTGCTAGTGCAAGACTAGCCTGTCCGGATTCTGAGTCTTCTCCAGAGCCTTCTTATTCATCACATTCCTCTGATTCTGCCTCGGAATCCATTTCCTTGCCAATAAGTGCCCGAGCCTTTCTGAAGCTAGTCTTCTTATGTGAAGAGGACTTTGAAGATGAGGATTTTGAAGATTTCTTCTTCTTCTTCGAGTCATCAGAACTGTCATCCTTGTATTTCTTCTTCTTTGATTCCTTTCCCCAACGGGGACAATCAGCAATGTAATGACCTGATTTCTTGCACTTGTGACAGGTCTGTTTCTTGTAGTCCTCAGATGCAGATTCTGATTTCCTCATGTCTCTTCTTGATGATTTACCGAACTGGCCTCGTCGTGTAAATCTCTGGAATTTCCTCACAAGCATTGCAAGCTCCTGTCCAAATTCTTCAGGGTCACAACTGCTGTCATCTGTGTCTTCTTCTTCAGATGAGGAAATTGCTCTAGCCTTCAGTGCACGTGGTCTGGAATAGCTTTGTCCATATAGATCTCTCTTTTCTTCTAGCTGGAATTCATGAGTATTTAGCCTTTCAAGGATATCAGCTGGATCTAGCATCTTGTAGTTTGGTCTTTCTTGAAGCATCAGAACTAGAGTGTCAAATGAAGAATCTAAGGATCTCAGCAGTTTCTTCACAACTTCGTGATCAGTGATGTCTCGAGCTCCCAGTGCTTGCAGTTCATTTGATATATCAGTGAGGCGATCAAAGGTGTCTTGGCAGCATTCATTGTCATGTCTCTTGAAGCGATTGAAGAGATTGCGAAGAATATCAACACGAGAGTCACGCTGGGTTGATACTCCTTCATTTACCTTGCACAGTCTCTCCCAGATCAGTGTTGCAGAGCCCAAAGCACTTACTCTTCCAAACTGGCCAGGGCTCAGATGGCCACAGATGATGTTCTTCGCTTGAGAATCAAGTTGCTTGAATTTCTTCACTTCAGCTGCAGTGACACTGGCAGAAATGATGGGGACGCCATTTTCCACAATATACCAGAGATCATTGTCAATAGCTTGTAGATGCATTTGCATTTTGTTCTTCCAGAAAGGAAAGTTCTTCCCTTCCTAGGTGGGACATGCTGCAGTCACCTTGAACATGCCTGTAGTCGACATAACTAAAACTCCAGGTGGTTAAACCAAAAAACACACAGAACAAGGGAGTACCTTGCTCTGATACCAATTGAAAGTGCGTTATATCGACTAGAGGGGGTGAATAGGAGATTTTTAGAATTTCATCACTGAGGAAATTCCTTTTGAGGAAATTCCTCACTGATGACTAACTTACAGCGGAAACAGTAAAGGATCAGACGTGCAAACGTTCACACCAGCAGTATTTCAGAGTGAAGAATGTGAAAACAGATTGCACAATAAGCAGGCACGCAGAATACATATGATGATTAACTATTGTGAAGAATTTGGGGTTGAGGAAATTCAGAGAAAGTCTTCAACAAATTCTTCAAACAGTCACAGTGAAAGTCATCAACACATAATACAGAGAAAGTAAAGAGTTGAGGAATTAGAACCCGATTCTCAGAGAAGACAGTCGTTGATGACCTAGTTCCAACTGCTGTGACAGTTGTACATCTGGTTTGGAGCGGCTTGGTATTGAAACCAAAGGACACCTAGTCCCGGGACACACAGTCCCTACCGTATTCTCCTTGAGCTAAGGACACACAGTCCTCGCCCAACACTCGTGGTAAGTCTTCAGGGCAGACTTCCAAACCCTCACAAACTCGGTCACCCGGCGATCCACAATTGACTGCTGGATTGCTCTAGACCATGACGCCTAACCGTCTGGAGGATGCACAGTCCTCAAAGGTAAAAGGCTTCAGTCCCACACAGGAACAACTTCTTCAGTGATGCTCAATCACTAGGTTTGGTTTGTGGTTTCGGTGGGTGGTGTATTTCCTCACTGATGAATTTCTCTCGAAGGCTCTGAGGAATTTGGGTTGCTCTTATGACAAGTGTCAGTTTCTAATGGAGCAGCCAACCAGCTAGTGGTTGTGGGGGGTGTCTATTTATAGCCTGGGAGCATCCCGACATGATTTGACACTAATGCCCTTAAATAATATGACCGTTGGAGTGGATAAGACCAGTGACTTGGCGTGGTTATCGAAACGGTCGGGACCCTCAACTGTGAGAGTCCTCATGTCACTCATATTCCTCACTTGAGGCTTTTGGTAGGATTAGGCTTGGGTTGAGCATCATGAGGAAATCCATTCCATAGTGTTACTTTGACCCGCTTTAACAGTACGATGTTCCTATTCATCAAATGCGAAGAAAGTAAAACAGAAAACGTAAATCTTCACGCTTCAATTTCTTCAGAATGATTTTCTTCAGGAACCACCGGTCTTCTCAATATCAGTGTCTTCATGAGGAATATCAATTTCATCGCAGATTCCTCGCGATTCATTTCTTCAGCTTCAGACCAATTTCTTCAACTGAAGATATACATTTTTAGAGGTCGATATTCTTCAAATATCTCAAACTCCTCAATGACTTATAGATCCCGTGTAAACTTATAAACACATTAGATACTTAACCTATAAGTCTTCAAACCACCAAAATCACTAAGGGGCACTAGATGCACTTACAAGACCGATACTTTCTGCATCTAGTACTATTACTCCACACATCGACCACTATCCAGCATGCATCTAGTGTATTGAGTTCATGACGAACAGAGTAACGCTTTAAGCAAGATGACATGATGTAGAGGGATAATCTCAAACCAATGATGAAAACCCCATCTTTTTACCCTTGATGTCAACAACACGATACGTGCCTCGCTCCCCTTCTGTCACTTGGTGAGGTCACCGCACGGTATGAACCCAAAACCAAGCACTTCTCCCATTGCAAGAATCATAGATCTAGTTGGCCAAACAAAACCCACAACTCGAAGAGAATTACAAGGATATGAAATCATGCATAAGAGAGATCAGAAGAAACTCAAATAAGATTCATAGATAATCTGATCATAAATCCACATTTCATCGGATCTCGACAAACACACCGCAAAAGAAGATTACATCAGATAGATCTCCATGAAGATCATGGAGAACTCTGTATTGAAGATCCAAGAGAGAGAAGAAGCCATCTAGTTACTAGCTATGGACCCGTAGGTCTATGGTGAACTACTCACGCATCATCGGAGAGGTCATGGTGTTGATGGAGAAGCCCTCCGTGTCCTAATCCCCCCTCCAGCACGGCACCAGGACATGCCCCAAATGGGATCTTGTGGAGACAAAATCTTGCGGCGGCGAAAAAGTGATTATGATGATCTCCTGATTTTTTCCGGAATTTATGGGAATATATAGGCGAAAGTCCTAGGGCAAAGGGCGTCCAGGGGGCCCACAAGCCTGGATGGCGCGGCCCCCCTGGCCGCAGGGTGGGGGCTTGTGGGGCCCCTGGGGCTCCTCTGCCTTGGCTCCCAAGTTCCCCGATATCTTCTTCCGTTCCAAAAAAAATATTTTCTGGGATTTTCTTCCGTTTGGACTCTGTTTCAAAATCTCCTCTAAAAGGGGTTAGAAACATGGAAAAAAACAGGAACTGGCACTTGGCACTGAGTTAATAAGTTAGTCCCGAATAATATATAAAAGGCATGCAAAACATCCAAAGTTTGACAAGATAATAACATGAAACCATAAAAAATTATAGATATGTTGGAGACGTATGAGCGGGGTTCCAGCTAAGAGCATCTGCTACTACGTTAGCCTTACCAGGGTGGTAATGAATGCCCACATCATAATCTTTAATTAACTCCAACGAATGCTGTTGTCGTAGGTTTAGATCTGGCTGCGTGAAAATATACTTGAGACTCTTATGATCCATGTGTATTTCACAACAATTTCCAAGTAGAAATTGTCTCCATTCCTTGAGAGCGTGAATCACGGCGACCAACTCCAAGTCATGAGTGGGGTAGTTTTGTTCGTGTCGCCGGAGTTGTCGTGATGTATAAGCCACGACCCTTCCTTCTTGCATGAGTACGCATCCGAGGCCTTTTCTGGAGGCATCATAGTATATTTCAAAATCCTTGTTTAAGTCTGGCACAATCAACACGGGAGTTGTGGTGAACCTCTTCTTCAACTCCTGGAAACTTCTTTCACAAGCTTCAGTCCATTCAAACTTCTTTTCCTTTTTGAGCAACTAGGTCATGGGTCGGGAAATAGTGGAAAAAATTTCAATGAACCTCCGATAATATCCTGCTAACCCGAGGAAACTCTGGAAGTCTGTCACTTTGGTTGGTTGCGGCCATTCACTTACGGCCTTGACCTTCTCTGGGTCTACTGCTATGCCATCTTGTGTCATCACATTGTGTTCGTAGTTCTCCCAACACAATTCTTAGGTGTTCCGCATGCTCTTTGGGGTATTTGGAGTAGACAAGTATGTCGTCTATGAAGACTACAACAAACTTATCCATGTACTTCATGAATACCTTATTCATCAAGTGTACGAAGTAAGATGGTGCGTTAGTTAGTCCGAAAGGCATTACTATAAACTCGTACGATCCGTATCTGGATGTAAAGGCTGTCTTTGGAATGTCTTATGAGCGGATCTTAAGCTGATGATACCCTGACCTTAAGTGAATCTTTGAAAATACCTTTGCTTGAGCTAACTGATTAAACAAATAATTATTCAAGGGAGTGGATATTTGTTCTTGATAGTGGCCATGTTGAGTGCTCGATAATCAATGCACAGTCTCAGTGTCCCATCTCTCTTTTTAGCAAACAATACTAGTGATCCCCAAGGTGAAGAGATTGGTCTAATGTATCCTTTGTTCAATAGTTCTTTTATTTGCTTCTTGAGCTCGACTAACTCAGTTGGTGCCATGCGGTACGGCTTCTTGTATATTGGGTTGGTACCAGGTGCAAGCTCAATAAGAAATTCTATTTCCCGGTCTGGCGGCATGCCTGATAGCTCGTCAGGAAATACATCCGGGAATTCAGATACCATTGGAACGTCTTTCAATTCACTGGCTTCTGTCTGATTTAATCTTGCTTTGCTTGATTTTTCCCTCCGTAGGGCTGCAACTGTTACTCTCTTACCTTGATGGTGAGTTAGGGTGACCGTCTCATTGAAGCAGTCAATAAATCCTTTGTTGATGTTTAGCCAGTCCATTCCCAAAATAATATCCACAATGTTGCTTTCTATTACAATAAGATTCGCCCAGAACACCAAGTCTTTGATCTCAATAATAACATCCTTGCGATATTCTTGTGTAGTTTGCTGTATTCCCGGGGACTTGATAGTCATTTAATTTTCCAAGGGGAGGGTTGAAAACTTGTGTTTCGAAACAAATCTTTTCGAGATGAACAAATGGGAAGCTCCAGAATCAAACTAAACTAGGGCAGGAATTTTGTTGACATGAAACTTACCGAGCACAATTTCAGGCGCGTTCATAGCATCTTCCTTGGCGACAAGATTTACGTGACCCTTCCTGTGATTTTTGTTGGGGTTGAAATTGTTGCGCATTGGTTCTGAATCAAAGTTGGAAGTGTTGGTCTTGGTTGTACCATTTTCGACCTTTGGGCATTGCCGGGCATAATGTCGTGCTTCTCCACATGCAAAATAGGTGATAGTGGGACGGGGAGTAAAATCCTTGTTCCTTGCATAAGAGTTGTTGTTGAATTTAGTTGTTAGTGCTGGGGTGCGCAGAGCTTGAGACTTTGTGTCCTCTGTCTTGTGCTTGATGTTGCGTACTAGGGCAGAATTATTGCGACAACGTTTGCGAATGTCATCCAAGCTGCGATGTTCAACTTCTAGCATATTGGCTTTGTCTACCAGTGTTTTAAAATCTGGAAACATGTGAACAACCAGTTGGCATTTTAATGCCGGAGCAAGTCCATCCAGAAATTTCTCCATCCTTCTTTCCTCTATCTTGTAGTCCTCACTTGCATAACATGACAATTGATTATACTGATCCAGATATTACATCACACTAGAACTTCTTTGCTTCAGGTCTTCAAATTCCCTCTTCTTGATTTTCATGACGCTGTTGGGGATGTGTGCCCCACGAAAACTTTCCTTGAACTCAGCCCACGTGATGCTGTTCTCATCTGGATGCACGGGAAGGATATTTTCCCACCACGAGGCTGCGGCTCCAGTCAAATAGTGGGGTGCATAAAGTACTTTTTCATGATTTGAACACTGTGCAATTGTGAGCTTTCTTTCAATGTCACGCAACCAATCGTCTGGTTCCATTGGTTTGTCGGTGTGCGAAAATGTTGGTGGACGTGTCTTTTGCAGTTCAGCCAGTCGGGAGTGTATTGGGTGCGGACCACGCTGATTCCCCATATTCATCAGTTGATTCATCATTTCGTGATGCTGTTGTTGGCTCTGCTTGTATAAATGACAGACCTCTGAAAGTGTTGGGTTGTTTTCTTTCTGGCTGGACTGACCCTGAGTGAAGTTGTTCCCTGTCTCAGCGGAATTATTCTTTCCATGGTCCCTTGGCATGGAGCATGTCCTGGGATGGCTCATTTTCTCAAAGCTGGATTAATGTTGCAAGAACCAATAAGAAATTTTAAGCACGAGGGAAAATATTTTTTTTAGAAATATCTTCCAAGGAAACACTGCAAAGATTTTATCCATAAAATAACCGTCGTGTTCGGAGAAGGACCGTGGTACATCTTACATAGCACATAATTATACATACCACTCAGGTCGTACTCTCATATGCCTGACTTGTTATTTAAGCTAGTTCACTTCTCCTGTCCTACATGACGCAACATGACTACTTCTCTTCGGTCTAGGAGCACATCATCATACATATAATACATATCATACAAGCGACTAGCGATCTGCTGCACCATCTCTAGGCAGAGTTGGAAGGAACTTGGATTGGCTGACCCAGGGAAAGTCCGAGATGAGGAGCTGGGGAGTTCACTTCCTCTTGCACTGGCTCTAAATGGAATGCACGAGATGGCAAAGCATGCACATGACTAGCAGGCATAGCAGCTCTAATGGGGGCATGAGCGATGACTAGAGAGAACTCCTCATTGGTAGGCAGCTGACGGCGAAGCTGAGCTGGCGGAGTCCATGAGGCAGAAGAAGACTGGCATGACCGAGGTGGTGCGGGACGAAGGAGCTCAGTCTTGTGGTGAGGACGAGTAAGGTGATCCATGCGAGCAGCCACCAAGTCATCCACTAAGCCATCGAAGGCTGACTCCAGGGGTCTGACATACTGCATGAGCATCCCAAGAGGATCGTCTTCCTCTCCTCTGGAGCATGCAAAGGCATAGTGACTGGTGTACGACACGTGGCAAGGCAGGTATAAGGATGAGTCTTCATCGCTGGAAGGGTGTCCCGGAGACGGGCAATCGCCTCCCTGGCCGCCATCTGAATAGCCTGCCTCTCCCAACAAATCGAAGACGACGAATCTCTGGTCGTCCACCAATAAAATACACTGGCGCCTGATGCATAGTCAGGGAGTCGCTGATATTGTGGCGGTAAAACTTGTACTCGATACGAGTCGTCGGTCCAATCACGATCTTAACAATGACGGAAAGAAGTCGCGAAAATCCCGTCGGCTCGTTGGCGAACACCTGCGACGAGAAACCACTGCAAGCCATCTACACAAGAAACAAAATTTTCATATAGTCAAAACATAAATATATGTTGACTAAGAGAAAATGTCTAAAACAAGCAGGAATTAAAAACGACTAATCCGATTAGCGATCGCGCCTAGGGGTTTCCTACAGTCAACCTGACTCTGATACCAAGGTTGTCACGACCAGTTTCCAAATAAAATAATTAATTGGAAATCAGCCATGTGCGTCCCCAGTGAAGACAAATATTTCTCACTGACAGACTCATCTTAATACAGAAAACCAGTAGTCCTTAATATTGTACAAGTAGAGCAAGGGTTGCTCTACAATTATCACAACATATCCAAGTCTCAAGAAAATGGAATGTTACAATGCTCTTAGGGTGACTCTGCTTCTCGTAAAATGAAAGCGGTACGCCACATAAGAGTGATGTGACATGACAAGTACTACTACGCGTCAAGCATCAGAGTGAAGATCGACGATTTATTCGAGGTGGCGGAAGCGGAGAAATAAAACATCGGCGGACTCCAGGATCACAAGACTGACTGGGACTCCTCTAGACATCGGACTCGCTATCAAACTCTTCATCCATGAGGTCTCCGTCATCCATATGTGGCCACATCAACAACCAGTGAGTACTTAGAAAAGTACTCGCAAACAGTTTGCACAAAAAATGAGATGCATGCAGTTGATTTTAATATGCATGGTTAGAATCAGGTTATATTAAAAATATAAGTGCTGAAAGTAAATTATGTTAGTGGATAAATTAGGCGGTAGTCCTCCCGAGATATCCTTAATAGAAAGGAAAAAAGTGCACCGATCGGGTGTGTGGAGTGACGCCTCGAAAGGTTAACAGGAGTTAGTAAAACCATCGTCGGGCATCTGAGCAACACCACATGCAGGGCATAGCATAAAATGAAATAAATAACAAGCCACAAACGGCCGTCTTTGCGACACCATAGTAAGGGCAAAATATAAATAACATGCCAAAGTCGGGCGTCTTGGCGACACCGCAGAAAGGGCATAATATATAAAAAACAAGCCGCAGTCGGGCGTCTCAGCGACACCATAGAAAGGGCATAATAAATAAATAACGAGCCGCAGTCAGGCATCTCAACGACACCACCGAAAGGACATAATAAATGAATAACAAGAAGTATCCGGGTGGTACAACCAACCCTTAGGATAATTCTTGATCCAATAAAAATATTTGATCATGTTCCACAGTGTAATACAATTTTCCACAACCATTATTATTACCATCACTTATACTCCAAAGACTGACTCTAGGACCGACACTTGACTCATCAACCAATGTCCTTGATCGGGGACACATCTACTCGAATAGTTTTGACTCTGCAGAGGGTGTACTCTTTACCCATAGCTCATGGGTTTCGATAGTCATCGTGACTAATCCCGCGTACGACATTTTAGAAGCGGACACTCAAAACTAGCACACACCCATTTTACCTCCGCGAAGCCCGGCTTCACCCGGACTACGCTGCCAAGGCAAAACCATAAGACGGGGAGGCTCCAACCTCAACTAGCATGGGATCAAAAGTTTATACCGCACGCTTACGGGGAGTGCCCTCCCTTCTTGTCCCAGACCGGGAACACCCATGCCCCCTGACCAGATGACTGGATTTTGTCCAGGGCCATGGATACCTTCATACTGGCCCCTCTACTTGGTGTGTGACTGATAATAGGTCTAAAACTGACTATACCGAGTCCATTATCTAGGAAACTGTGGTAGCACGATATAGAAGTATGACACGGACAAGACTCGATCTAGGTCGATACTGGAGTTTAACCAAGTTTTACTGGCACCATCATGCACATGTCATGACCAGGCCATAACCTATCACATTCCGCGTGACTAGGTTATTCCACGACCTCTCATAACTATGAGATGCCATCACCATGTTTTATCATTGTTAAAATATAAGTAGCATGTATGAAATATGCAAGGTGATGAATATTAGATATGAGTTAGGTTAGCAAACAACACATCAAGAGTTCAAACATGCTTTCCTGGTCCACGTAGTCGGGATCAAGCTCGATGCAGTTAACGTCGGTGTTCTCTGTGTCGGAATCTACGGTATAAAGCAAACAATGATGTAAGTGGTATTGCCTAGCTACTTGTTCCAAAATATTTTTAGAAAAATCTTAAAATAAACTAGGCATTATAAGGATCATTTTGCAAAAAGAATCACTGAAAAAATAGTTGTGGATCAAAACTTATACTAAAACAGTTTCAGGGACTAATGTGCAATAAGAATAAATAGAAACATGGGCTAGCTTGAGGTAAGTCAAAGCGCTCGAGGGGAAAGGCATTTCCCTGCAAGGAAAACAACTTCAGACAGAATACGCTTTCCTCGAAAACGTTTCAGAGGAGGGGGAGACACTGAGAAGGGGGTCCCCCTGTTAGGTTCGAAGGCTTCACCGGCGCTAGAAGCATAAGCTGGTCGCCGGCTACGATAGGAGGGAGGAGAGGGCTGGCTGAGGGTGCAACTGCACTCACCTTCAACTCGCCCATCTGATGGTGCAGGATTTGGCCAAGGGGGAAGCTCCACGTCGACGGCAGCAGGACTCCGGCAGACGGCAGCTCCGGTGAGATGCGGAGATCGATGACGCAGAGCTCCTATGACCAAATTGGATGATGGGTAAGAAGGGGAGGAGACCCTGGATGCAAACGAAGGTCTTTGGAGGTCCTATCGTAGCTTACACAGTTTAGGAAGGGTCGGATCCCGAAGCGGATCGAGGCGGCTGGAGTTGGGGAAGAAGGCCCCTTCGAGTACCCTCTCTGGTTCTAGCAGTGCAGTGGGGGAAGGAGAGGAGTGTGCAGAGGTGGGGGATGAACTCCGAAGCTCGTGGGAGAGGCTCTATATATAGGCACCGTGGGAGGAGCTTCAACATTTACTCCGGCGAGCGATTTCAGTGAAGCAGGGGCTTGGGCAGGAAATAAGGTGGTGCGGGTCGAACCTAACCACCATGGGGGACTCATTTTCGACCAGAGACTGGTCGGTCATCGACGGAGAATGCGCGACGGACGAGGGTCTTGCTGTGCACTGCAGCGGCAGAAAACGTGCTCTGAGCAGGCCGGAACATGGCGACGGTTCTTGCAGCGTGCACAGGGGCAGGAGGACATGCAGAGGCTGCAGGAACAAAGGGCGGTGCCGGGCAGCGCGGGGTTGCAGGGCCGCTGCCGGAGCTTGGCCGACTCTGCCAGCTCGCCACTGACGCGGGGAAGAGTCCAAGCTACGGGCGGCGCTTCACATAGGCTCGAGCACAGGATCGACGATGCGTGCGATGACACTGGTGAGATTGATGAGGGGAGGGAGCTTCTGCTCTGACTGAAGCTTGTCTGAAGAATAAATTCAGACATGTGCAGTTTCAGAGTGTAGGTGAGGTGTTTGTTGAATTGAAAGAGGTAGCTGCTGAATGAATTTTGAGGTGAAATTTTTGGGGAAGCACTCTCATTGGGTGCAGAAGCATTGCAAAAATTTTCAGAACTTTTGGAGAAGTTTAAGACAGGTTTGAAATAAAAATATGATTCTGTGGTCAAACTTCGGTCAAGCAGAATTTGAAAATTTTAAACTTGGGAACTCAAAGTTTTTGATAGAAATGAGTGGAGATACTAAGGGCTACAAACTGCAAGAGTTTGGGGTCAAGACTCCAAAGGAAAAGAGGAGTTCCTTTGTAAAATAGCAGGGGTTCAAACTGATTACAGAAAATCCCTTTTTATTAAAATAAAATATGAAGGGTGATCCATCCCTTCTAAAGTTTTGGAAAACATTCAAAATAAATCTTTAGGGCTAGGGGAGGTGCAAAAATATTTAAAACAAAATGGTGATCAGTAAATCTTTTTGAAAAAAGAATAGAAGGTTTATGAAATTTTTTCCAAAGTTGCAAAAGAAGATTATCCTTCTAACCAATTCATTTTGAGAAGGATCTACGCCATCTTGGTGTGATCCAGTCCGACTTCCTATTTAAACCCTTCCCACTTTTGAGTCCCCGAGAGCCTTGCAAGAGAACCCAGACGCGTACCCCAAACCAGCAGCCATGGTCAGTTCCTCCAGGACACCCACTTTCCACAGCCGAACCCTAGCCAAAAGTTATGCTGGCTTCCCGCCCATTCTTTCTAGGATGCTCTCCCGAGCCTTTGGCCTTGGTAAGCCCCTAGTGTATTTGGTGTTCCAGTCGGAACCCGTCCCCCATCTTTGCCGGTTTTATGCAAAGGTGCATATCAACCCAGGGCCAGCGGCGGATAGGAAACTCACGAATATTCGTGGCCATCCTATGCCCACTCTTGAGTTGGCTGTCCAGATAGCCGCGACGGAAGCTATCACCCATCTTCGGCTTCAATTTCCGCAAGTGGCGGAGATGCAGGAACTTCGCTTTTGTCCCCCTGCATCGGACACGGGCTGTAGTTCCTCCGGCACAGCCAAAGATGCGGACCCAGCAATAACTTGGCTGACCCAGTTTGCTGCTGCCCAGGGACTATTGCTCTTCGGTATCCTTAAGGAGCTCAAGATCGTGGATCAGGACGCCACGCGGGTTGTTACGGAAGCATACTGTGCGACCCGTCCAGCGGAGCCCCAGTCAACCCAGTCCCTATTGCCAGGCTCAGTACCACCTCCGTAGCTGGTACTGCCCTCGCAACGTGTGGATCCATATCAGTCCAAAGACATCCACCGTAACTCTAGTCTGGGAGCTATCAGGCGACTTCGTCGTTAGGATGTGTTCCGCCAAGCCCCCTTTGCAGCTCCAGCAGTTGAGTCCGAGCCTATGGCAGTGCCCGAAGACCAAGACAAGAGTTGGCTCAGACTTCGTCCCCCAGGAGAGCCCCAGCAGGAGTAAGACCAAGTGTGGCTTCGTCAGTGAAGAAAGCCAGGTGATGCCGCGCGTAGGTGTGCTGCGAAGACTGTTCCTTCTTTCGCACACAAGATTAGGACGATGTTGTTTGGAGTGTGTAGCCGCCCAGTAGGGCCATGTGTTGTTGTGCTGCCTGCATTGCTTGTACCTGTGTGCTGTTGCAATGATATGTATGCCTGTTTGCTTTGTGTGCTTGGAAAGATTTGCCACCCTGTTAAGCAGAAATGTTTAACACAGCTGGCATTGGATTTCTTAACAAGATTGTGATCGATAGAGCACTTACAACCAATAAGCTTGGACTCGCCCAGAGCCCCTAATAAAATGTGAGCTGGTGTAGGTGTATGTATGCCAGGAGTACATACACCCACTGGCATTAAAACACCTTAGAACAATCGGTTTGTTATGATTCTTTCTTTGCTTGCGTTGTGCCATCATGTGCCTTCTGCATCTGTTTGCATATTAGTTTAAACGGATTGTCTGCGCGTCGTGTGAGCAGTGTAGCTATATCGGAGAGATTCTGAGAGATTTTATTGCAGCATAGACCGTTACAACCTTTGCAGACCAAGACCTAAACCATAGTTCTACCCCTAGTACCCTCTATTTATGGAGGCTGTCAGTCAGGAGCTACCAGCAGCGTGGTCTCCACGCCAATATAGCTCCATCGACTGGACCCGCTGCCCAGGTCTAGCAGCGCCTCTGTCATCATCTGGTGCGATGTTGACAAGCCGCCCTTGCCGCCCCGTCAACGCTTATTTCGCCTGCTTGAGACGGCGTAGTTGTCCCTCGGCTATCTCCCTAGCCACGGCATCGCGACGATCATCGAGGATCATCGCGCACAGTAGCACCGAGCCGCCGACCAGCGCCGCCAGTAGACCAGCGAAGAGGATGGTAAGTAGCTCCAACCCCACGCCCGCCATTAGCGCCTTGCCTCGTGCTCCGGCAACCCGAAGGAGGAGGGAAGAGGAGCCGGATGCGAGGAAGAAGAGAGAGAGACCGATGTCGCTTTTATAGCCCCGATCCGGCGTACGGTGAGCGAGGTCCACGAGGCCACGCGCTGCTCGATCACCGGCGTCCAGGAGGGAATCCGAGAGCAGTGCCGACCGGCGTTGGCCCCCGATGGGAGTGCTCTCTGCAATTCATCGACCACTGGGAGGCTATGATGCTTGTTGTCAACTGTGGCCGCTTCCCGAGCCAGAGCGATGGTCGTAGGGGCCGTTGAAGTTGTACCATGATGCGCCACTTTGGCCTTCTTCACCTTCTTCTTTGTCGCTGCTTCGTCGAGCACCGCTCCCGCCGCCGTTGGTTTTCAAGCCCGTTTGCCTCTGGTATGCCGGAGGGTGGCTTGTCATTGCGAGAGAGGCGGTGGCCACGTCGGAGGCCGTCATAGCGTTTGGACGAGGAAGCTTCGTCGTGGTGGGTATTTTTGATACCCAAACTCTTCTTCGATGGCAAAAAACCGATGCCGGTGTCCAACGAGGTGAGGGAACGGGTCAGGCTATCCAATCCGGCCGACATATCGGTCATCAATGGCATCGGCGGGGCGTGGCGGCTGCGTCGGGTGAGAGTGTTTGGTGCGGAAGGTGTAAGTGTGTGTGTATGTGTGTGAGAGAGATATGGATATAGAGAGGGACAAGTAGAGATAGAAAGAGAGAGAGAAAGAGAGGCACTAGATTTACTTGGTCGCGGCTGGATGGAGTAAGTTTAGGAACAGTTGATGGGAAATAGGGAGTTAGAGTAAACACTTTACTCCACTAAGACTTTTAATGGATCGGCTAGGTGCACCAGAAGGGAGTAAAAAAGACTTTTTACCCCCTTATGGATTTTAGGGGATCAGTTAGAAATGCCCCAAAGGAGTTACAAAGCTCAAGCAGTAGCAGCAGCAACAACGACAACAATAAGAAGAAGAACCAGACTAACTCGACTTCAATGACCATGCTAGTTCAAGCAATCAAAACAGGTCTTTATTGCGTCACGGGAGGTACCTCCAAATGTGTGTGTTGGGTTGGCATGGATCGAGACTCGGATTTCTCACTCCATATGACGGAGAGGTATCTTTGGGCCCTCTCGGTAATACAACATCACAAGAATCTTGCAAGCAATGTGACTAATGAGTTAGTCACGGGATCTTGTATTACGGAATGAGTAAAGACACTTTCCACTAACGAGATTGAACTAGGCATGGAGATGCCAACGATCGAATCTCGGGCAAGTAACATATCGTTGGACAAAGGGAATTACATACGGGATTAATCAAATCCTCGACATCGCGGTTCAACCGATGAAAGAACTTCATGGAATATGTAGGAGCCTATATGGGCATCCAGGTTCTGCTGTTGGTTATTGATCGGATATGTGTCTAGGTCATGCCTACATGATCTCAAACCCGTAGGGTCCGCACACTTAACGATCGATGACACTAGAGTAGTATTGGGATATGTACATTGGTGACTGGATGTTGCTCGGAGTCCCGATGAGATCACAAACATCACGAGGACTTCTCGAATGGGCCGAAGGTAAAGAATTATATATGGGAAGTCCTGTTTTAGTCGCCGAGACAGTTTCAGGCATTGCTGGTAGTGTATCGGGGGTGTCAAAAAGTTTCCCGGGGTTCACCTGTCCTAGGGGACCACATGGTCCATAAGGGGCGCCCTGGCTAGCATGGACCGGGGGAACCAGTCACTAACGGCCCATGCAGCTGGAAAGGAAGAGTCCCAAAGGGGGAAGGCATCTCGGAGGTGCCTTGCTGAGGTGAGGCTCCTCCCCTAGGACGCCACACCCCTCCCTTGGAGGAGGGGTCAGGGCTGCGCCCCCTCTCCCCCTTGCCTCCTATAAATAGTGGAGGGAGGGCTGAACACAACAAGCCCTCTCCCTTGAGGCATCCTTCTCCCCCTCCCTCTACCGTTCTTCCTCGTTCGTAGTTCTAGAGGTGCTTGGTGAAGCCCTGCTCGAACTACTGCACCACCATCTCCACCATGCCGGTATGATGGTGGAGATCCCATCTACTTATTTAGCCGTGCTTGCTGTATCAAGGAGGCGTATACGTCACCGAGCCATACATGTGTTGAACATGGAGGAACAGTCCATTTGGCTCTAGATCATATCGGATCGCGATTGGATCATGAAGAGTAGGACTACATCAACTGCTTTATATAAACTTTCGCTTAGCGGTTTACAAGGGTACGTAGACTGCTACTTCTTGAGCTTGCGTTGGTTTTTCCTTGAAGAGGAAAGGGTGATGCAGCAAAGTAGATAAGTATTTCCCTCAGTTGTTGAGAACCAAGGTATCAATCGAGTAGGAGATACCAGCAAGTCCTCAATCTTCGCACCTACACAAACAATCAAACTCTTACACCCAACGCTAAAAGGGGTTTTCAATCCCTTCACGATTATTTGGAAGTATGAGATCTGATAGAGATAGGTATAAAATATTGCTAGAATGTAAAGTAAAAAAACGTAAAAATAATGCAGCAAAGTATTTTTGGTTCATAGATCTGAAAATATAATATGGAAAATAGACCCAGGGGCCATAGGTTTCATTAGAGGCTTCTCTCATGAAGGAAAATAATACAGTGGGTGAACAAATTACAGTCGAGCAATTGATAGAAAAGCACATAGCTATGATGATATCCAAGGCAATGATTATGCATATAGGTATGACGTCCGTGTCAACTAGACCGAAATGATTTTGCATCTACCACTATTACTCTACACATCGACCAACTCTTGCCTGCATCTAGAGTATTAAGTTCATGAAGAACGAAGTAACGCATTAGGTAAGATGACATGATGTAGAGGGATAAACTCAAGCAATAAGATGAAAACTCCATGTTTTTATCCTCGATTGCAACAATACAAATACGTGCCTCGCTACCCCTACTTTGTCACTCGGTGAGGACACCGCAAGATTGAACCCAAAACTAAGCACTTCTCCCATTGCAAGAATTACCAATCTAGTTGGCCAAACCAAACGAATAACTCGAAGAGACTTGCAAAGATATGAAATCATGCATATAAGAATTCAGAGAAGATTCAAATAATATTCATATATAAGCTGATCATAAACCCACAATTTATCGGATCTCGATAAACACATCGCAACATAGTATTACATCGGATAGATCTCCATGAAGATCATGAAGAACATGGTATTGAAGAACAAAGAGAGAGAATAAGCCCTCTAGCTACTAGATATGGACCCAAAGGTCTATGGTGAACTACTCACGCATCATCGAGGGGCAATGGAGTTGATGTAGATGCCATGCATGATAGAATCTCCCTCCGACAGATTACAGGAAAAGGCTCCAAGATTGGATCTCACGGGAACAAAGGCTTCCGACGGCAGAAAATTATTTTCGTGGCTCCTTTTGGTATCCAAGGAATATTTTTGAATTTATAGGCCGAAGAATAGGGTTAGGAGGGCTGCAGGGGGGCCAGAAGCCAGGGGCGCCCCCCTAGCGCGCCGCCTGATGGCTTGTGACTTCACGATAGGTCTCCTGCCGTCGTCTCCAAGTGTGCTGGGTTTCTTCTCGTCCAAGCAAAATTATTCCGAAGATTTTATTCCGTTTGGACTCCATTTAATATTCCTTATCTGCAATACTCAAAGACAAGGAAAAAATAGAAACTGACACTAGGTTCTAGATTAAAAGGTTAGTCCCGAAAATAATATAAAATAGGATATTAATGCATATAAAACATCCAAAACAAATAATATAATTGTAGTTATTCCTTCCTAGCTTTTCTCTCCCGGATTTTTCCTTCGGAGTATGGCAAATGACCAGGTGAATCTAGTTCATTCTCAACCTCTCCGTGCTTTTCCAATCTCCCTGTGCTAGTTTGTTCACCGAACCTCTTGGGAACCCTAGCTCCGAAGTATTGGAACTAGGAATCTTGTCCTTGTGTTTTCAAAGGAGCCATCCATTTCTCTTGCTCTGTTGATCCTCCAAGTCTTCCCAGAGATCCTCATTCCCTCATAAACCCGAGATATGCAAAAATATTGCAAAGTCATATGCAATATTTCCCCTTTGGAATTAATTTCTGTTTATGCTCGTCCGAGGAATTAAACCCAAGAAAATATCTATCCATCTCCCATGCTCATGAAAATTGGTGGAAATGTTGTTTGTGATCCTATGAAGCTCTCATAAAATATTGGCCATCATAGAATAAAGGAAAATTGCATTTTCCTATTTTATGCCAATATGGCAATTTGGGTGCTTTCCAAAGGAACTACCATTTTGGTAGCTAGGAAAAATCCCAAATAATTTATGGAGCTTCTCATGCCCATGTATTGATCATTTCCATCAAGATCCCTGGTTCCCCAATTCAAACATTGAGCACAATCACCCTTTGCAAATTCTGTCTAGAGCTTCTCTTTGTGAAGGAAGTGCTTGATTCCTTATTCTCCGAGAGTTTAAACTTTGCAGAGTGATTCAAAATGTTAAATCATCCTTGTCCACCAAAATTCAGACTATGTGATGACACCAATCATCCCCAGCAAATTATTTAAGATTCTGTCTAGATTGAAGCATTGTGAAGGAAGTACCATTTATACTGGTGCAAATGGTATGAAACTTTTACACTGACTTCATATGCCTAAATCATGGGTCTCGTCCAAATTTCAGCCATTTCCATTTAGCCAATTGATCCCAGCAACAACTTTTTCATTTCTGGTCAGTATGCCAAGTTACAAAGGAAGTGCCCCATAGACTTGTTGGATTGAGCTGAATTTTGGCCAGCATAGTGACCTTAGTGAGTGGTCAACCTCATACCAAGCATCTTGCCAAAAGGTGTACTGTGGTGGTGACAAAACATCACAAACACCTTGCTGTTGGGAACTGTTTGACCTTGGCGTGGTCACCTCACTGTTCCCCATGGGTATCCAAAGGCATAGTGCAACTCAGTGTTCCTTGGTGAACACCCCAAACATGGTTTGACATCTCATAGGACAGGTCAAGTCCATGGACACGTGGTGACCATGGGCAGAGACTGCCTAATCAGTGCTCTGTGTATTGGAGGTGATGGGAGCTTCGCTCCAGCTGGTTCCAGCATGTCCATGGATGTCTAGGAGGTTCCCCAAGTCTTCCCGCACGCTCTAGAGCTCTCTCCCCTTTGTCCTCTTACCTCTAGATGTGCCTGCCATTGGAGTTCGCCATGGATCTCGGAGCTTCCTCCCGGCGTCCCTAGAACCTCCCCTCCCGAGCTACTTAAGGCGTCCCCGAGACCCTCCTAGGGAGCAGTATAGCCCCTCACCCCTTACCCTAGTCTCATCACCCGCCATGGCAGCGGCTCCTCTGCCGTCACTGCACATCGCCTCAGCCGCCCCCGGTGGCGGAGCCGCCTCCCATGGGCGCGGTGAGGCACGTGACACCCGCCCCTGCCGCCGGCTGCACATCCCGCGCATGGGAGCAGCACCAGCAGCGCCGGCTGGAGCCCCCCTCCTGGCCCTGTTGCGGCTGGAGGTAGGGGACGGGCACAGAGGAGATGAGAGGAGATGAGAGGAGAGAGGAGAGGAGAGATGGGGTGGGCCCCAGGTGTAGGTGAGAGAGAGAGAGAGAGCCGGGCCCAAGGGAGTAATTGGAAACGTATTTATGAGAAATACGTTTTCCTGTTAGGAAAACGTATTCCGAAGAAAGGCGCTTTCGGTTTCAGCCTAGGGACCTATGTGCAGATATTTTTATTGCAGATTGGTCCCTGATCTTCTTTCGCCCGTATCTTTTCGGTCGTAGCTCCGATCGAGGTAAAACCAGCGGCCACGTCTTCGTCTTGTCGAGCCCGTCTCGACTATGTTATTTTAATGAGATGTTTGATCAGTAAAAATTGACCATTTTGCCCTTGCCCTCCGATCGAGCCCGTCGAGAGAGAACCCTCTCCGATAAAGTTTCTCGGTGTTGTAGGGCGCTTCTCCGCGGTGTATTCGACGACCCCCAGGCAAGTCAACCTCTTATCATGAGCTCCGGATATGCGTGATAGCTTTGCTTGCACTCTGTGTGACTATTTGCAACACCGGTACCCTGTGTTTATATGCATCGATAACGGCACTGGTATATTCCTCCTTAGTGCTTTTCATATAGGAGGTACTCTCACACTTTGTTCTATGATGCTCTTACATATTTAATTTGTGATATTCATAACTGAGCAATGTAACATGGGAGACGCCGACGAACCCTTGCTCGCATTTTCTTCAATAATGGCACCATGCATGAGTCGGTGCTGTTTCCAGCCGTCCGGGGTGGATGCCAAATTTATATTTCTCTTGTAAGCAGTTGTCTCGTGTTCTGAGCTATTTTTCGGCCGTCACGAGCAACTGTTGGATTTCTTTCCGTGACAGTGAGCCTATGCTCTGAGCTGTCATTCGGCCGTCTTAGGGAACTGCCACATTCTTCTTACCGACACCGCCTCATGCTCTGAGCTGCTTTCCGGCCGTCTTGAGTCAGGGTTGAGTAATTCCGGTAATGTCCCAGATCAGTGTGGGGTGGCTACCGATTTATTTGCTGATTCTATGTGAGGGTTCCAACGGTCCCACCTACAACTATAATCGGTAAAGGAATTTCTTGCTATTTATATCATACCGTTGAGATTACTGTCTATGATTATTTTACTCGACGGTTTATGGCTATGCATCAACAATATTGGTTGAGCTTATCTATCATTGGATTGCTGTGACACAAGAGTGTCAGCTATGACAGATACGTATCTGAGTTGAGACAATCTAGTTGGTTGATCGAGTCACCTGTCCGGGCATTATCGTACAACCACATTTTGCCGGTATGGGACGGCCGTGACTTGAGCTGATCGCATGATCGCTCTCACTGGTACCTCCAAAGAGGGAGGGTTATGCATGCGTGCTACCTTGACCCGGTAGGTGGTGATAACCCTGTGAGCCCAGTTGAGATAGGTCTCGTCCCCGATTGGGACAAGTTTAGTTTGGCCACGACGGTGGCAGGTGTCAAGAGGACACAGGGCCACCCAGGGCAGGACTCCAGAGAGGGAGTGGTTGCCGGAGGTACGATGAGAGGATCGCGGTTCAGGAAAGTCTAGTGGAGTAATGCTGATCCAGCCGAATGGGATCACGAGTTCAGTACTCCAGAGTGTGGGTAAAGTGTGCAACTTCTGCAGAGTGTGTCAAATCTATTCGAATAGCCGTGTCCACGGTAATGGACAACCGGAACAAACCTCAGAAGAGATCAACCGTATCTATGATAGTAATGATGGAAGAACTCCTCTCATGAGAACATCCAAGGATGTTGATAACCTGTTATGCTAGCCAAAGGAAGGTTATATGATGAATGGTCTGGTGACTATGTGATGAGAATGAGATTCGTTTGGATCGTGAGTATGTCGAGGGTTGTGGGATAACCCCGAAGAGAGTAAGTTGATATTCGGTAACGGTAAACTAGTTAAACACTTGTGGTGATCTTTGCTATGCTAGTAAGGTGGATTACATATTGAGTTCATAACCTGGTATACTTGATTGATATTCTTCCTGTTGATTCCATGCCATAGAGTAGTTATCTTATAATCATAGTGTTTGCTCTGTTATCCGCTGTTTGGATGCTATGTATTTGGCTGTCTTGCGAGTACATTCAAAGTACTCACCTGGCCTTGCACGTGGCCAGTTGCAGGAGAAGACTCGTGGTGCTAGATCATAACCAAGCCAGTCCTGCGAGTTATGGAGCCCAACCAGGATCGTGGAAGCCGCCGTATCTAGACCTCCGCTGCCATTTAGCTAGCCTTGGAGTCATGTAGTATTGTTGTATGCAACAATATTGTAGCACTCCATCATATTAATAAAGCCATATTTGCCTGGAATTTCTGTATCATGCTCATGACGTGCGTCCGGTCTTATCCTGGGGATGGACGTGTGTCGGCCCTCTATCGGGGTGCCACAAGGGTTGGTATCAGAGCTAGGCTGGTTATAGGTGACCCTAGCACCCAGACCACCTTAGGCTCGACCCGTAGTGAGCCCGATAGATTTGAACCATCTCTGGCATCCAACATGGTCACTATTGACCAATAGATGGTGTAGTCGGGATGGACGTATCCCTACCTAGTTGTCCACCCACCCAGCCACTCTAGATTAGACGTGACCCTACCCCGTTGTCGGCCGTGCTAGTATATCTTTTACCCGGCACGAGAAGGATCTACGCCATCTTGGTGTGATCCAGTCCGACTTCCTATTTAAACCCTTCCCACTTTTGAGTCCCCCAGAGCCTTGCAAGAGAACCCAGACCCGTACCCCAAACCAGCAGCCATGGCCAGTTCCTCCAGGATACCCACTTTCCACAGCCGAACCCTAGCCAAAAGTTATGCTGGCTTCCCGCCCATTCTTTCTAGGATGCTCTCCCGAGCCTTTGGCCTTGGTAAGCCCCCAGTGTATTTGGTGTTCCAGTCGGAACCCGTCCCCCATCTTTGCCGGTTTTATGCAAAGGTGCATATCAACCCAGGGCCAGCGGCGGATAGGAAACCCACGAATATTCGTGGCCATCCTATGCCCACTCTTGAGTTGGCTGTCCAGATAGCCGCGACGAAAGCTATCACCCATCTTCGGCTTCAATTTCCGCAAGTGGCGGAGATGCAGGAACTTCGCTTTTGTCCCCCTGCATCGGACACGGGCTGTAGTTCCTCCGGCACAGCCAAAGATGCGGACCCAGCAATAACTTGGCTGACCCAGTTTGCTGCTGCCCAGGGACTATTGCTCTTCGGTATCCTTAAGGAGCTCAAGAGCGTGGATCAGGATGCCACGCGGGTTGTTACGGAAGCATACCGTGCGACCCGTCCAGCGGAGCCCCAGTCAACCCAGTCCCTATTGCCAGGCTCAGTACCACCTCCGTAGCTGGTACTGCCCTCGCAATGTGTGGATCCATATCAATCCAAAGACATCCACCGTAACTCTATTCTGGGAGCTATCAGGCGACTTCGTCGTTAGGATGTGTTCCGCCAAGCCCCCTTTGCAGCTCCAGCAGTTGAGTCCGAGCCTATGGCAGTGCCCGAAGACCAAGACAAGAGTTGGCTCAGACTTCGTCCCCCAGGAGAGCCCCAGCAGGAGTAAGACCAAGTGTGGCTTCGTCAGTGAAGAAAGCCAGGTGATGCCGCACGTAGGTGTGCTGCGAAGACTGTTCCTTCTCTCGCACACAAGATTAGGACGATGTTGTTTGGAGTGTGTAGCCGCCCAGTAGGGCCATGTGTTGTTGTGCTGCCTGCATTGCTTGTACCTGTGTGCTGTTGCAATGATATGTATGCCTGTTTGCTTTGTGTGCTTGGAAAGATTTGCCACCCTGTTAAGCAGAAATGTTTAACACAGCTGGCATTGGATTTCTTAACAAGATTTTGATCGATAGAGCACTTACACCCAATAAGCTTGGACTCGCGCAGAGCCCCTAATAAAATGTGAGCTGGTGTAGGTGTATGTATGCCAGGAGTACATACACCCACTGGCATTAAAACACCTTAGAACAATCGGTTTGTTATGATTCTTTCTTTGCTTGCGTTGTGCCATCATGTGCCTTCTGCATCTATTTGCATATTAGTTTAAACGGATTGTCTGCGCATCGTGTGAGCAGTGTAGCTATATCGGAGAGATTCTGAGAGATTTTATTGTAGCATAGACCGTTACAACCTTTGCAGACCAAGACCTAAACCATAGTTCTACCCCTAGTACCCTCTATTTATGGAGGCTGTCAGTCAGGAGCTACCAGCAGCGTGGTCTCCACGCCAATATAACTCCATCGACTGGACCCGCTGCCCAGATCTAGCAGCGCCTCTGTCATCATCTGGTGCGATGTTGACAAGCCGCCCTTGCCGCCCCGTCAGCGCTTATTTCGCCTGCTTGAGACGGCGTAGTTGTCCCTCGGCTATCTCCCTAGCCACGGCATCGCGACGATCATCGAGGATCATCGCGCACAGTAGCACCGAGCCGCCGACCAGCGCCGCCAGTAGACCAGCGAAGAGGATGGTAAGTAGCTCCAACCCCATGCCCGCCATTAGCGCCTTGCCTCATGCTCCGGCAACCCGAAGGAGGAGGGAAGAGGAGCCGGATGCGAGGAAGAAGAGAGAGAGACCGATGTCGCTTTTATAGCCCCGATCCGGCGTACGATGAGCAAGGTCCACGAGGCCACGCGCTGCTCGATCACCGGCGTCCACGAGGGAATCCGAGAGCAGTGTCGACCGGCGTTGGCCCCCGATGGGAGTGCTCTCTGCGTCGGTCTTGTGCACGCCGCGCACTACCGGCGTATGGTGCTTTGCGCCCTAGGAGCTAGGAGTGCGCAGTGCCTAGCCGCACTCTGAGCGGCGCATGAGCGAGGGAGAGTGAGAGCCGTTGGCCGGAGATAGAGGAAGGAGAAGGCTGTGAGTGGGCCCTGGTCCCACTTGCCAGAGAGAGTAGGCCCTGTTCACCGTGGTACCCCAAGCATTTTTGGAAAAAGGAAATTTTGCTTTTTATAAAAATGATTAGGCTACCAAGCGACCCCGCGTGTAGTTTAGACCCCGCGATAGTTGTTGATCTGGGTGTACCAATTTTGGTACTCTCAACCCAGTTGTTTTCATCCACAGGGTTAAGACAGAGCCCATGAGTTTTCTAGGAGGCATAGCCGTAGTTGTTATGATAAGCTAACCCTGGGAATCTCGAGGACGAGATTCTTCTAAGGGGGGAAGGTTTGTAACACCCCAAAAATCGGGTTATCGATTTTTGTGCTGTTATTCCTTCCTAGCTTTTCTCTCCCGGATTTTTCCTTTGGAGTATGGCAAATGACCAGGTGAATCCAGTTCATTCTCAACCTCTCCGTGATTTTCCCATCTCCCTGTGCTAGTTTGTTCTCCGAACCTCTTGGGAACACTAGCTCCGAAGTATTGGAACTAGGAATCCTCTCCTTGTGTTTTCAAAGGAGCCATCCATTTCTCTTGCTCTGTTGATCCTCCAAGTCTTCCCATAGATCCTCATTCCCTCATAAACCCCAGATATGCAAAAATATTGCAAAGTCATATGCAATATTTCCCCTTTGGAATTAATTTCTGTTTATGCCTGTCTGAGGAATTAAATCCAAGAAAATATCTATCCATCTCCTATGCTCATGAAAATTGGTGGAAATGTTGTTTGTGATCCTATGAAGCTCTCATAAAATATTGGCCATCATAGAATAAAGGAAAATTGCATTTTCCTATTTTATGCCAATATGGCAATTTGGGTGCTTTCTAAAGGAACTACCATTTTGATAGCTAGGAAAAATCCCAAATAATTTGTGGAGCTTCTCATGCCCATATATTGATCATTTCCATCACGATCCCAGGTTCCCCAATTCAAAAATTGAGCACAATCACCCTTTGCAAATTCTGTCTAGAGCTTCTATTTGTGAAGGAAGTGCTTGATTACTTATTCTCCTTGAGTGGAAACTTTGCAGAGTGATTGAACATGTTACATCATCCTTGTCCACAAAAATTCAGCCTATGTGATGACTCCAATCTTCCCCAGCGAATTATCTAAGATTCTGTCCAGATTGAAGCATTGTGAAGGAAGTACCAGTTATACTGGTGCAAATGGTATGAAAATTTACAGTGACTTCATATGCCTAAATCATGGGTCTCCTCCAAATTTCAGCCATTTCCATTTAGCCAATTGACCCCAGCAACAACTTCTTCATTTCTGGTCAGTATGTCAAGTTACAAAGGAAGTGCCCCATAGACTTGTTGGATTGAGGTAAATTTTGGCCAGCATAGTGACCTTAGTGAGTGGTCAACCTCAGACCAAGCATCTTGCCAAAAGGTGTACTGTGGTGGTGACAAAACAGCACAAACACCTTGCTGTTGGGAACTATTTGACCTTGGTGTGGTCACCTCACTATTCCCCATGGCTATCCAAAGGCATAGTGCAACTCAGTGTTCCTTGGTGAACACCCCAGACATGGTTTGACATCTCATAGGACAGGTCAAGTCCATGGACACGTGGTGACCATGGGCAGAGACTGCCAAATCGGCGCTCTGTGCATTGGATGTCTAGGAGGTTCCCCAAGTCTTCTTGCCTCTGGAGGTGCCTGCCATTGGAGTTCGCCATGGATCTCGGAGCTTCCTCCTGGCGTCGCTAGAACCTCCCCTCCCGGGCTACTTAAGGTGTCCCCGAGCCCCTCCTAGGGAGCAGCAGAGCCCCGCACCCCTTTCCCTAGTCTCCTCGCCCCATCGAGCCTCGAGCTCCTCGACCGCCATGGCTGCGGCACCTCCGCCGTCGCCGCACCTCGCCTCGGCCGCCCCCAGTGGCGAAGCCGCCTCCCATGGGCGCGGTGAGGCACGGGACATCTGCCCCTGCTGCCGGCTGTACCTCCCGCGCATGGGAGCAGCAGCAGGAGCAACGCCGGCCGGAGCCCCCCCCTCCTGGCCCTGTCGCGGGTGGAGGTAGGGGACAGGCACAGAGGAGATCAGAGGAGAGGAGAGGAGAGAGGAGAGGAGAGATGGGGTGGGCCCCAGGTGTAGGTGAGAGAGAGAGAGAGCCGGGCCCAGGGGAGTAAGTGGAAACGTATTTCTCAGAAATACGTTTTCCTGTTAGGAAAACGTATTCCGACGAAAGGCGCTTTTGGTTTCAGCCCAGGGACCTATGTGGAGATATTTTTATCGCATATTGGCCCCTAATCTTCTTTCGCCCGTATCTTTTCGCTCGTAGCTCCGATCGAGATAAAACTAGCGGCCGCGTCTTTGTCTCGTCGATCCCGTCTCGACTATGTTATTTTCATGAGATGTTTGATCAGTAAAAATTGACCATTTTGCCCTTGCCCTCCGATCGAGCCCGTCGAGAGAGAACCCTCTCCGGTAAAGTTTCTCGGTGTCATAGTGCGCTTCTCCGCAGTGTATTCGATGATCCCCAGACAAGTCAACCTCTTATCATGAGCTTCGTATATGCGTGATAGATTTGCTTGCACTCTATGTGACTATTTGCAACACCGGTACCCTGTGTTTATATGCATCGGTAACGGAAGTGGTATATTCCTCCGTAGTGCTTTTCATATAGGAGGTACTCTCACACTTTGTTCTATGATGCTCTACATATTTAATTTGTGATATTCATAACTGAGCAATGTAACGTGGGAGACGCCAACGAACCCTTGCTCGCATTTTCTTCGATAATGGCACCATGCCTGAGTCGGTGCTGTTTCCAGCCGTCCGGGGTGCATGCCAACTTTATATTTCTCTTGTCAGCAGTTGTCTCGTGTTTTATGCTGTTTTTCGGCCGTCACGAGCAACTGTTGGATTTCTTTCCGTGACAGTGACCCTATGCTCTGAGCTGTCATTCGGCCGTCTTAGGGAACTGCCACATTCTTCTTACCGACACCGCCTCATGCACTGAGCTGCTTTCCGGCCGTCTTGAGTCGGGGTTGAGTTATTCCGGTAATGTCCCAGATCTGTGTTGTAAAGACCGATCTGGTGGCTACCGATTTATTTGCTGATTCTATCTGAGGGTTTCGACGGTCCCACCTACAGCTATAATCGGTAAAGGAATTCTTGCTATTTATATCGTACTGTTGAGATTACTGTCTATGATTATTTTACTCGACGGTTTATGGCTATGCATCAACAGTAGTGGTTGAGCTTATCTATCATCGGATTGCTATGACACCAGAGTGTCAGCTATGACAGATACGTTATCTGAGTTGAGACAATCTAGTTGGTTGATCGAGTCACCTGTCGGGGCATTATCGTACAACCACATTTTGCCGGTATGGGACGGCCATGACTTGAGATGATCGCGTGATCGCTCTCACCGGTACCTCCAAAGAGGGAGGGTTATGCATGCGTGCTACCTTGGCCCGGTAGGCGGTGATAACCCTGTGAGCCCAATTGAGATAGGGCCCGTCCCCGATTGGGACAAGTTTAGTTTGGCCACGACGGTGGCAGGTGTCATGAGGACACAGGGCCACCAAGGGCAGGACTCCAGAGAGGGAGTAGTTGCCGGAGGTACGATGAGAGGATCGCGGTTCAGGAAAGTCTAGTGGAGTAATGCTGATCCCCCCGAATGGGATCACGAGGTCAGTACTCCAGAGTGTGGGTAAAGTGTGCAACCTCTGCAGGGTGTGTCAAATCTATTCGAATAGTCGTGTCCACGGTAATGGACAACCGAAACAGACCTCAGAAGAGATCAACCGTATCTATGATAGTAATGATGGAAGAACTCGTCTCATGAGAACATCCGAGGATGTTGATAACCTGTTATGCTAGCCAAAGGAAGGTTATATGATGAATGGTCTGGTGACTATGTGATGAGAATGAGATTCGTTTGGATCGTGAGTATGTCGAGGATTGTGGGACAACCCCGAAGAGAGTAAGTTGATATTCGGTAACGGTAAACTAGTTAAACACTTGTGGTGATCTTTGTCATGCTAGTAAGGTGGATTACATATTGAGTTCATAACCTGGTATGCTTGATTGATATTCTTCCTGTTGATTCCATGCCATAGAGTAGTTATCTTATAATCACAGTGTTTGCTCTGTTATCCGCTGTTTGGATGCTATGTATTTTGCTGTCTTGCGAGTACATTCAAAGTACTCACCTGGCCTTGCACGTGGCCAGTTGCAGGAGAAGACTTGTGGTTCTAGATCGTAACCAAGCTAGTCCTGCGAGTTATGGAGCCCAGCCAGGATCGTGGAAGCTGGCGTATCTAGACCTCAGCTGCCATTTAGCTAGCCTTGGAGTCATGTAATATTGTTGTATGCAACAATATTGTAGCACTCCATCATATTAATAAAGCCATATTTGCCTGGAATTTCTGTATCATGCTCATGACTTGCGTCCGGTCTTATCCTGGGGACGGACGTGTGTCGGCCCTCTATCGGGGTGCCACAATAATAGCATGGAACAATGAAAAATTATAGATATGTTGGAGACGTAACAAGCATCCCCAAGCTTAATTCCTGCTCGTCCTCGAATAGGTAGATGATAAAAACAATTTTTTTGATGTGGAATGCTACCTAACATATTTATCCATGTAATATTATTTATTGTGGCATGAATATTTTGATCCATAAGATTCAAAAAAGTCTAATATTGACATAAAAATAGTAATACTTCAAGCATGCTAACAATGCAATTGCGTCCTTTGAAATAACATGGCCTTAGAAAGTTATCCCTACAAAATAATATGATCTCGCTATGCTCCGTCTTCCCCACACAAAGTCTCTAAATCATGTACAACCCTGATGACAAATCAAGCAATTGTTTCACACCTTTTATGTTCTCAAACCTTTTCAACTCTCACGCAATACATAAGCGTGATCCATGGATATAACACTATAGGTGGAATAGAATATGGTGGAGGTTGTGAGGAAAAAAGGAGAAGATAGTCTCACATCAACTAGGCGTATCAATGGGCTATGGAGATGCCCATCAATAGATATCAATGTGAGTGAGTAGGGATTGCTATGCAACGAATGCACTAGAGCTATAAGTATATGAAAGCTAAAAAAGAAAACTAAGTGGTTGTGCATAAGATGAAAAATTCCATTAGTTATATGAAAGTGACAAAATATGATACTCTCTATCATGAAGATCAAGGTGCTACTTTGAACCGCAAGTGTGGAAAAATATAATAGCATTGCCCTTCTCTCTTCGTCTCATTTTTTTTATTTTTTGGTGGGCATCTTTGGCCTCTTTTTTTGGGCTTCGCTAGCCTCTTTTATTATTTGTAAAGTCGGGAGACTCATCCCAACTTGTGAGGGAGTCATAGCTTCCATCATCCTTTTCTCTCATCGGACAATGCTCTAATAATGAAGATCATCACAATTTTATTTATTTACAACTCAAAAATTACAACTTGATACCTAGAACAAAATATGACTCTATATGCAGTATGAAAGTGATGGTGCGTGTCATGAAAAACAGAACGGTGGAAGTTGCATGGCAATATATATCTCGGAATGGCTATGGAAATGCCATAATAGGTAGGTATGGTGGCTGTTCGGAGGAAATTATATGTTGGCTATTTTGAGGAAGGTGGGTTTAATGCACCAGCGAAAGTTGCACGGTACTAGAGAGGCTAGCAAAGGTGAAAGGGTGAGAGTGCGTACAATCCATGGACTCAACATTAGTCATAAAGAACTCACATACTTATTGCAAAAGTATATTAGTTATGGAAGCAAAGTATTAGACGCATGCTCCTAGGGGAGGGGTTGGTACGAGTTAACCATCGCGCGCTCCCGACCCTGACAAAAAGGTTGACAATCATTAAACAAATCATGCTCCGACTTCGTTACATAACGATTTACCATATGTGCATGCTACGGGAATCACAAACTTTAACCAAAGTATTTCTTCCAATTGACAATTACTCACTAGCATGACTCTCATATGGCCATTTTATATCTCAAAACTATATGCAAGGAATCAAACTTCTCATAGTATTCAATGCACTTAATATGAAAGTTTTTATTATATCCCTCTTGGATGCCCATTATATTAGTACTAAATTCATAAACTAAACCAATTACCATGCTGTTTAAAGACTCTCAAAATAATATGAGTGAGGTACGAGAGTTCAATTATTTCTATAAAGTAAAACACCACCGTTCTCTAAAAAGATATAAGTGAAGTACTAGAGCAACATTGCCTAGCTCAAAAGATATAAGTGAAGCACATAGAGTATTCTAATAAATTCACGATTAATGCGTGTCCCCCTCAAAATATGTGTGCAGCAAGGATGATTTTGGAAAACTAAAAAGCAAAGAGTCATATCATACAAGACGCTCCAAGAAAAACACATATCATGTGGTGAATAAAAATATAGCCTCAAGTAAATTTACCGATGGATTGAAGACGAAAGAGGAGATGCCTTCCGGAGCATCCCCAATCTTAGGCTCTTTAATATCCTTGAATATGGCTTCGGGTGCCTTGGGAATCCCCAATCTTAGGCTCTTTCCACTCCTTATTTCATATTCCATCTAATCTTTACCCAAAACTTGAAAACTTCACAACACAAAAATCAACAGAAAACTCATGAGATCCGTTAGTATAAGAAAAATAAATCACGACTTTAGGTACTGTTGTGAACTCATTCTTTATTTATATTGGTGTAATATAAACTGTATTACAACTTCTCCATGGTTCATACCCTCCGATACAACCCATAGATACATCAATATAAGCAAACAACACAAAGAAAACAGAATATGTCTAAAACAAAACAATGTGTAGCAATCTATAGACTTTGAATATTTCTGTAACTACAAAAATTCTTAAAAATTAGGAAAGTCAGGGTAATTTGCATATAAATACTGTGTAAAAATTTCAGATCAAAAGTACGTTCCAGTGAATTTACAAAATTACCGGATAGAGAGCAAAAGTTTCTGTTTTTCGGCAAAATCAAATCACAAACACCGTAGACCATCCCAAAGTTCTTAGTTGGCTCAAGCACCAATTTAAACAAGAAAATAAAATTACTACAAAGGTAATAATGTGCAAAATACTCAAAAACAGAAGCAAAAACAAAATCATAAAAATAAAATTGGCTTGCCTCCCAACAAGCACTATTGTTTAATGCCCCTAGCTAGGCATAACACAATAGATCTAGGTATTGTTATGTTTGGTATGCAATGCATAAGTAGCTCTCATAATTGATTCATAAGGTAATTTTATTTTCTTTCTAGGAAAGTGCTCCATGCCTTTCCTTAATGGAAAATGGAATCTAATAATTCCTTCCTTCATATCAATATTTGCACCAATCGTTCTAAGGAAAGGTCTATCAAGAATAATAGGACATGTAGGATTGCAATCTATATCAAGGACAATGAAATCTACGGGAACATAATTCCTATCTGCAACAATAAGAACATCATTAGTCCTTCCCATAGGTTTCTTAATGGTGGAATCAGCTAGATGCAAATTTAAAGAGCAATCATCAAATTCACGGAAACCTAGCACATCACATAAAGTGTTTGGAATCGTGGAAATGCTAGCACCAAAATCACACAAAGAATGGCACTCATAATCTTTAATTTTAATCTTAATAGTAGGTTCTCACTCATCATAAAGCTATCTAGGTATGGAAACTTCCAACTCAAGTTTCTCTTCAAAAGATTTAATCATAGCATCCACGATATGTTTAGTGAAAGCTTTATTTTGATTATAAGCATGCGTAGAATTCAACATGGATTGCAACAAGGAAATACAATCAATCAAATAACAACTATCATAGTCCTTGAAATCCAAAAGAGTGGGTTTATTGCTATTTAAAGTTTTGACCTCTTCAATACCACTTTTATCAATCTTAGCATTAAGATCTACAAACTTCGAATGATTGGGACACCTTTTAACTAAAGTTGACTTATCTCCAATCCCATCTTTATCAAGAATTATATATGTGAAAAACTGTTTTGGTCGCCGGGAAAGTTTCACGCATGACTGGTAGTGTATCGGGGGTGTCGAAAAGGTTCCGGGGTTTCACCTACCCTGGGGGACCACATGGTCCATAGGGGGCGCCCTCGCTAGCATGGGCCGGGAGAACCAGTCACTAACGGCCCATGCAGCTAGAAAGGAAGAGTCCCAAAGGTGGAAGGCATCTCGGAGGTGCCTTGGGGAGGCCGGACTCCTCCCCTAGGGTGCCACACCCCTCCACTGGAGGAGGTGTCACGGTTGCGCCCCCTCTCCCCCTTGCCTCATATAAATAGTGGAGGGGAGGGGTCAACACAACAAGCCCTCTCCCTTGAGCCATCCTTCTCCCCCCTCTCTCCCATTCTTCCTCGTTCACAGTTTTGGAGGTGCTTGATGAAGCCGTGCTCGCGCTACTGCACCACCATATCCACCATGCCGTCATGATGGTTGAGATCCCGTCTACTTATTTGCCCTTGCTTGCTGGATCAAGGAGGCGTATACGTTACCGAGCCATACATGTGCTGAACGTGGAGGACT
The DNA here is from genome assembly GCF_904849725.1 of Hordeum vulgare subsp. vulgare. NCBI lineage: Eukaryota > Viridiplantae > Streptophyta > Magnoliopsida > Poales > Poaceae > Hordeum > Hordeum vulgare. The sequence goes on from NC_058520.1 coordinate 84,008,130, forward strand.
ATATCAACCGCTTTATATACACTTTCGCTTAGCAGTCTACAAGGGTACATAGACTGCTATTTCTTGAGCTTGCATTGGTTTTCCCTTGAAGAGGACATGCTGATGCAACAAAGTAGATAAGTATTTTCCTCAGTTGTCGAGAACAAAGGAATCAATCTAGTAGGAGATACAAGCAAGTCCCCAATCTTCGCACCTACAAAAACAATCAAACTCTTGATCCCAACGTTAAAAGGGGTTGTCAATCCCTTCACAGTTATTTGCAAGGATGAGATCTGATAGAGATAGATATGAAAGATTGCTAGGACTAAAGTAAAACAAAAGTAAAAACAATGCAGCGAAGTATTTTTGGTTTATAGATCTAAAAATATAATATGGAAAATAGACCCGGGGGCCATAAGTTTCACTAGGGGCTTCTCTCATGAAGGAAAATAATACGGTGGGTGAACAAATTACTGTTGAGCAATTGATAGAAAAGCGCATAGTTATGACTATATCCAAGGCAATGATTATGCATATAGACATCACGTCCGTGTCAAGTAGACCAAAACGATTCTGCATCTACTACTATTACTCCACAGATCGACCGACTCCTGCCTCCATCTAGAGTATTAAGTTCATGAATAACAAAGTAACACATTATGATGAAAATCCCATCCTTTTATCCTCGATGGAAACAATAAAAATACGTGCCTCGCTACTTGTACTTTGTCACTGGGTGAGGACACCGCAAGATGAACCCAAAACTAAGCACTTCTCCCACTACAAGAATTACCAATCTAGTTGGCCAAACAAAACCAATAACTCAAAGAGACTTGCAAAGATATGTAATCATGCATATAAGAATTCAGAGAAGATTCTATTAATATTCATAGATAAGCTGATCATAAACCCACAATTCATCGGATCTCGACAAATACACCGCAAAAGAGTATTACATCAGATAGATCTGCATGAAGATCATGAAGAACATGGTATTGAAGAACAAAGAGATAGAAGAAGCCATCTAGCTACTAGCTGTGGACCCGAAGGTCCGTGGTGAACTACTCACGCATCATCAGAGGGGCAATGGAGTTGATGTAGATGCCCTCCATGATCGAATCCCCCTCCTGTAGGATCGAAAGTATGTCTATAGGGAGGGGGTGATTAGACTACTTGGCAGGATATTTTTTTGGTCTAACCCAATTTTACTTGAGAGGCAACTACGGCAGTTATGACAAGTCAAATACACCCTACATATGCAGTTCTAATAGTATAGCAGCGGAAAGTAAACATGCAAGTGTAAATATAGGAGTAAGGAAGGGAGATCAAACACATAAGGTTCACACGGCGATTTTTGGCTTGGTTCCGATAGGTGGCGCTATCGTACATCCATGTTAGTGGAGACTTCAACCCACGGAGAGTAATGAGTGTGATAGTCCACATAGGCCTCCACCCACGGAGGGTCCACAAAGAAGCAGCCTTGTCTATTCCACAATGGCTTCCGTCGACGGAGGACTAGCCTTACTCACGGTAGATCTTTACGAAGTAGGCGATCTCCTTACCCTTACAAACATCTTGGTTCAACTCCACAACACGAAGTAGGAGGATCGCAAGCGGCACCTAACCAATCTAGGAGGCACCACCCTCCAAAAGGTAATAGATGGGGTAGATCAATGAACTCCTTGCTCATGTGCTTCTATAGATAGTCTCCTCAACACAAATCTCTCTCCCATTGAATATGCATGGGTAGGAGAGGTTGATTTGGTGGAAAGCAGTTTGGGGAGGCTAGAGATCAAGTTTCAAATGATTGGATTGGAATATCTTGGTCTCAACACATGAGTAGGTGGTTCTCTCTCAGAAAATGGATCTGGAAATGAAGGGTGTGCTCTGAGTGCTTCTCCCACGAATGAGAGGTGGGTGAAGGGGTATATATAGGCAGCAACCGAAATCCAACCGTTACACACAAAAGAGCAAACTCGGTGACACCGAACTGGACAACTCGGTGGTACCGACTAGCACTAAAGATGTGAACTTTTGAATCACGGTGAGACTGATATATAGATCTCGGTGGCACCGAAAAAGTGACTAACGGTCAGATGGCCAAACTCGGTGGCACCGATACTCAAACTCGGAAATTCGGATTTTGTGTATCGAGGAAACAAAATGTTGGTCACCCAAACTCGGTAGCACCGATGCATTTTCGGTTGCACCGATTTGGTGGAATGGCTAGGGTTGTGTTTGAGGTTCAAACTCGGTGGGTCTGATGTGGCAATGTTGGTGGCACCAAATTTGTGAATGTGGAACTTGACAGAGTGGATGTGTGGGAAAAATGACTGAGTGTTTTGGTGGCTAATTTTGAGCATTTGAGCAGTCAGTTCATTTTACTGCCTCACCCCCTTTTAATAGTATTGGCTTTCCTATGGACTCAAAAGTGATTTCTCACAAATATAAAATGAAGAGCCTTCTAGCTTGAAGCTTGAGCCAATATCATTACTTTCTTGCATCAAGGGGTATCTCTACATAAATCTTAAGCCATAACATCTTTTGAACTTTTCTGAAATATACTTGGAAAACACATTAGTTGAATGATGCATATGGTGTGATCAATTATCAAAACCACCCTACGGAGCAATTATGATTTCAGTCTCCCCCTTTTTGGTAATTGATGACAACATATGGATCAAAGCTTTGACAAAATATATATTCAATTATTAACATCGACGCTTTGAGAAGTATGTGAAAAGAAAGAGCTCCCTCTAAATTTGTGCATTATTTAAAATTTGCGTGTGAATGCAAATGCACAATCGATTAGGATCATGGGTTACTTTTCCATGTCACATACATCTTGGTGGTGCATAAAAGCAATAACAATGCACATGGCACCAACAAGATAAGTGAATGATCATCACATGGATAGCTAAAAGATAATATTGTAGCATCACACATGATAAAGTGTATGATCACACACAGGAAGGATAAAGTCATCAAACAAACGGAGTTTTTAAAACGAAACGTGAGAAAATAAAGTCAAAATCTCTCTCTCACACAAAGTCTATGATGTATAAATTTCTCCCCCTTTAGCAACAAGTTACCAAAAAGTTCAAAAGTATAGAGCTACTCGTCTCTCTGGGCAACTGATGATGGAGTCGATAGAACATTGTTTGTAAAGGCGTCTGCTGAAGTCCTTGTAGCTGGAGGAGTCGATACTGGAGGTTCTTGAGCTAGGGCTGGTGCTGAAGGTGCTCATGCTTGTGCCGAAGATGACTGACCTGTCTCCTGAGCAGGAACAATAGGTGATCGAGGCATGGTGATGAACCTAGTGGTAGTGGCAGGAGGAGACTCATCCTCATCATCCTCACCATCTTCATCCTCTGAGCGTGGAATCTCCATAGAGTCAAATTCATGTTAAAGCTGTATGAAAATGGTGGTCAACTCAGTTACCTTCACATCGTGTTGGGGAACGTTGCATGGTGAACAAAAATTTTCCTACGCACACACAATACCTATCCATGGTGATGATCATCTACGAGAGGGGAGAGTGCATCTACATACCCTTGTATATCAATAAGAGGAAGCATATATAATGCGCTTGAGGTAGTGCAACATCTTCGCGGTCCAAATTGTAGACGGTCCCGTGATCTCATCATGATCTGTGCCGCGATCCCATCACGATCCATCCCGATCTAGTGCCGAACGGATGACACCTCCGTGTTCAAAACACGTACAGCTCGACTAGAATCACCCCTTTCTTGATTCAGCAAGAGGGGCGGAGAGGTAGATGAGTTCTCCAATACGGCGGTGTGGTGGTGGAACTATTCTAGCAGGGCTTTGCCTAAGCACCGCTAAAACTAGACTAGAGGAGAAACATATCTAGATGAAGTACAGGCAACACGTGGAAATTAGGGTTAGCTCTTCCCTATAAATCCTCTAGTATATATAGGAGGGAGGGAGGGGAGGAGGCAGCCAAAAAACTCTCTAGGGGTTAGGCGGAACTAGGAGGAGGTGGAAGAGTCCACCTCCAATCCTACTCCAAGTAGGATTGCTTTCCTACTTGGAATCCTTCCCTTCCTTTGGGGTTTTCCCCTTTCTGCACCTCTTGGCCGCATGCACCATTTGGGGATGGCTCGGTGTGACGCCCTCGGCTTAATCGTACGCTAATCATACACGCAAATGCGTACGATCAAAACCAAGGACTCACGGGGAGATATCACAACACAACTCTAGACACAAATAAAAATAACATCAGCTTCATATTACAAGCCAGGGGCCTCGAGGGCTAGAATACGAAAGCTCGATAAACACACGAGTCAGCGGAAGCAACAAATATCTGAGTACAGACATAAAACATGGGGTGCCTTAGAGAAGGCTAGCACAAAAGATACAACGATCGAACGAGGCGAGGCCTCCTGCCTGGGAACCTCCTAACTACTCCTGATCATCAGCGGCCTCCACGTAGTAGTAGGCACCGTCGGGGTAGCAGTCGTCGGCGGCGGGGACCTCCATCTTCTGGGCTTCATCATCTGGTCGCAGCAAACGGATCAAGGGGACAAGGGGGGAGCAAAGCAGCGGTGAGTACTCATCCAAAGTACTCGCAAGTCTTACATCAGAACTATTCTAATTATGCATCAGTATCAAAGAAGGGGGTTATATGTGGACTGACTGCAGCAATGCGAGAATAGAGAGAGAAGGCCTAGTCCTATCGAAGACTAGCATCTTCAGGGTCTTGCAGCAATAGACGAGAGTAGAACAGGGGTAACACAAAAATAGTCATATTGTTGCAGCAATATTAAAGTGAGGTCACGCCTAAAGATCCTCCCTCGACTCCCTGCGAGGAAGCAATCCCGAGGCAAACTAATTCCAGTTAAGTAACAATTGTAGTTGTAAAAGATCGGGGCACAACTCCAAGTCGTCCTGTAACCATGGACACGGCTATCCGAATAGTTAATTTTCATCCCTGCAGGGGTGCACCACATGTCCCGTCACGCTCGATAACACTCTGGCCGAATATACTTTTCTGGGTCCTGCCCGGGCTCGGAATATCGACACGTCGCAGCCCCACCTAAGACTAATTAGAGAGGCCAGCCCGCCGGTCTAAATCCTAAGCACAAAGGGTTCATGGGCCCAGTTCCCCTTCACGCTCCTGCACGTGGCGTGGGCGGCCGACGTCAGTCCTAGCATCCCTTAATCACAAGCGCGATGCATCTCAGGACTACTCGGGCGCGCGCGCTACACTGCTGGCATCTGAAAAGCTTCGGCTGATACCGCGACGCCGAGTACCCATAATTCTTCCCGCGTAGCCGGTTAGTGCGAGAAGGTCTCCGACCAACCCAGATCAAATACCCAAATCCATTAGCATTTTAATTAGGCCAACAACACAGTCTCGCGGGAATCCACCCGTCTTACAACTAATCACCAATGATCCCAGTAACATGGTCGAGTAACTGTGTGGTTGTAACATCGGGGGAACCCGAGGTATCACCCTCGTTGGATTCCGAACGATGTACCCGTCAAGGTGGCCTTAGAGGAATCACCCTCGGGGGTCCCACACTCGCGGGGTGGCACGACAGAGGCGTCATCGGGAATGGTGAAAGAGGAATCACCCTCGATAACCACGACCGACTAGCTATACTACAGAGATATCATCACGAGTACTTAGCGAGGTGTCACCCTCGGTACCCGATAGTATCTCTGTAGCGTTGTACAACGAAGGGGGTTGAATGTGCTGTGTCGGGTCTGGCTCGTCGATCAAAGATCGAGATTTGAAAACAAGCGGGGCAACTGAACTACGGGGTCAGAGGGGATGACTGCTCCACCTATACTAAGCATATTAAAGGTACATGACTGAAAGTAGCAGTTCATCAAAAATAGGCTATGCATCAGATATAGGAGCTAACTACAACAGTAGCAAAAATACTAATGCAAGCAGTAGAAAGAAAGACATAGGCGATATAGGAATGATCAAGGGGAGTTTGCTTGCCTTGCTGCTCTGCGGCAAAGGACTGATCGGCAGGGTCGTAGATGTACCCGGCAGCAGCGTCAGTCTCGGGGTCTACCGGTAAGAAGAGGGGGAAGAAACAATAAATAATAGCACCGATACAACACAAAGCATGACATGGGAAGATGCAGGCTAGACATGAGCTAACGCAGCAACATCCGTCATAGACGGGTCGGAAGAATATCTGACGATATTTTCCGGGTCTCGGGCTACTACCGGTAATACTGGAAACGATGGAAAAGTTCCATGTTTGCTATGCTAGGGACGCGTGACAGACGAACGGACCGTGTATCCGGGTTCGTCTCGCTTTGCTGATCAACTTTCATGTTGAAATTATTTTGATCTGACTTACGGATTATTTAATATTAATTTTCAAAGTTTTATTAATTATTTAGGAATTAAAAACAGATTTAAAAGATTTAATAAAATTCCAATATGACATCATCGCGATGTCAGGCTGACATCAACATTTGACCGGTCAACTGACCTGCGGGTCCCGAACATCATAGGCACAAGTTTTTATTGAGATTAATTATTTATTAATCAGATTAATTCAACGAGGGACCCACGTGTCATACTCTAATTATGTTAATTAATTATTTTAACTAATATATCCTTTTAACTAATTCATTAACTCATTAATTAATTATTATATCTATCTATTTATTTATTTAATAAAAACATTATTTTTATAATTTATATTAACTCTCGCGTGGGGCCTCCCTGTCATAGACAGGGAGTGCATTGGCCCCACCGGTAAGTGACCCTAGGCCATTTACTCATCTTTTTTATTAGATACCTAACCGTGCAAATACCGTATTCATCTAAATATCCATATACGCAAATACATACATCACATCTCATACATACATACATACATACACATTTAATACATCATTTATTATTTTTATATTTTTTTTCTCTCAAAACTCTCATCTCCCTCTCTGTTAACAGAGAGACAGAGAACTCTCTCTGCTAACTCCACCTAGAAGAACCGAAAGTTCAAATCCTCCTACCGGAGTCTACCGTCGACGGCTCGAGGTCCCGTTTGCCGGAACGGAACCGGGACGGCGAGGAGATCGACATGGTGGGAGGAGCCCGAGGAGGGGCTCACCGACGGTGACGAGACGGCCCGGTGAAGCCGGAGTTCGCACGAAGGTGACGGTGGAGACGGCGTGGTTCCGGTGGTGAAGGGGACGGTGATGATGGTGGTGACGCGCCGGCGAGGGGGAACCGGCCGGATCCGGCGAGGAAGAGGCGTAGGGGAGGCCCGGTGGGGAGGGGCTCGCCGGCGTGGTGAAGGGGCCGAGGGAGGCCGGTCTCCCTGCCCGGTCCCTCCTGGACCGAGCGGGAGGAGGGGGGGTGCGACGGGGAGGGGGGGGGCCCTCGGTGAGGAGAGGCAGGGGGGTCGCCGGCGTGGTGAAGCCGTGGCGCAGGGGCTCGCCGGTGGGATTGAGGAGAGGCCGGAGGTGGTGGCCGTGAGGATGGAGGGAGGGGCCAGCGAGGGGTGGTGGCCGGTGGAGAGGGCTGCTCGCCGGCGGGGGGGGGGGGGGGGGGGGGAGGAGGAAGGCCGCCGGCGGGAAGGATCTGGGAGGGGGGAAGGCGACGGGAGCAGAGGGCTCGTGGGAGGGAGATGGGGGCGAGGGTCACGGGAGAGATGGGAGAGAGCGCGTGGGGGGGTGGGGGCTCTCGTGGGGGGGGGACCGAGAGGGAGGGAAAGGGGGAACGTGGGGTTCCTGTTGGTGGGGTGGGGTGGAGACCGAGAGGGGGAGGGAGAGGTGGCGGCGCCCAGGTGGGGGAGGGAGTAGAGAGGGAGGGCTGCTCGCCAGGGGGACTAGGGTTTGAGCCAGGGGGCGCCGGTGGGGCGAGGTGGGCTGGCCAGCTGGGCCCTTTGGCCCAGCTCGGCCAGGGGGTGGGGGTTGCTTTTTTTGTTGTTGTTGTTGTTTTGTTTTGTTTTGCCTTTTCCCTTTTCATTATTTCTTTCTTTCAGTTTTCTTTTCTTTCTTTTATGATTATTATTTCTTTAATACTTTCCTTTTTTTTACATATATATTCTTTTAATATTTGCAATGAACTCATAACGTACTTTTTCTTTTGTTTCCAAATTATTGGATCCGGACAGACTCGAATCAACGCGGGTCTGAGATGGAAATTCGATGACGTGGCATCATTAGCGGTTGATCACTGTAGCTTAATTACAATCACTACTGTAGCAAAAGTCGAGGATGTCACAATTCTCCCCTACTAACAAGAATTCTCGTCCCGAGAATTAAGAGGTAGAGGGAAAAAGCCCGGGGTATTCATCACGAAGATGATCCTCGCGTTCCCAAGTGGCTTCATCTTCAGAGTGATTTGACCACTGCACCTTAAGGAACTTAGTGACCTTGCGACGAGTCTTACGTTCAGCTTGGTCGAGAATGCGGACCGGATGCTCTTTATAGGAGAGGTCTTGTTGTAGCTCAAGCATATCGTGATCCACTGCTCGAATAGGGTCCTTGAAGCAGCGACGGAGCTGAGAAACATGGAAGACATCGTGAACCTGAGAAAGGTTCGCCGGCAGTTCCAATTGATAAGCCACTCTTCCACGCCTTTCGAGAACAGTGAAAGGACCAATATAACGAGGAGCTAACTTGCCCTTGATTCCGAAACGGTGTGCACCTCTCATTGGTGTGACACGAAGATAAGCCTTTTCGCCAGGTTGATAGACCATATCTTGATGATGACGGTCATACTGACTCTTCTGACGAGACTGAGCAGCCTTCAGATTCTCATGAATAATGCGGACTTGATCTTCGGCATGTTGAATAATATCCGAACCGAAGAGTGATCGTTCCCCAGTTTCTGACCAATTCAGAGGAGTCCGACACCTTCGCCCATACAATACTTTGAAAGGGGCCATTTTCAGACTAGCTTGATAGCTATTGTTGTAAGAGAACTCGGCATACGGGAGAGATTCCTCCCATTTCTTACCGAAAGAAATGACACAAGCTCGAAGCATGTCCTCAAGAATTTGGTTGACTCGTTCAACTTGTCCCTGGGATTGAGGATGAAATGCCGTGCTGAAGGACAGATGAGTCCCCATAGCCTTCTGAAGACTTTCCCAGAATTTTGAAGTGAACAAGCTGCCACGGTCCGAACTGATTACCAACGGAATACCGTGAAGTGAAACAACTCTTGACATATAAAGATCTGCCAGTTGACTAGCATTAATCGTTTCTTTGACGACCAGGAAATGTGCAACTTTGGACAGTCGATCAATGACGACAAGAATAGCATCATTACCTTTCTGAGACCTGGGAAAACCAGTGACAAAGTCCATTTCAACATGGTCCCATTTCCACTCAGGAATAGAGATAGGTTGCAGAGTTCCAGCAGGCTTTTGGTGTTCTGCTTTGATACGCAGGCATATATCACATTCTGCCACATAGCGTGCAATGTCTTGTTTCATATTGGGCCACCAGAATCTTTGCCGGATGTCTTGGTACATCTTGGTACTACCCGGGTGAATAGACAATGGTGTGTCATGAGCTTCTTCCATCACCTTCCCAGTCATCCTGAGATTTTCCTTCTTATTTGGGACGAATAGGCGACCCTTGAAATACAAGGCGCCACCTTCATCCATAGTGAAAAAGGAGGGTTTACCCTTCGCAATATAGCTCTTAATCCTGTCGACATCATCGTCAAAGTTTTGTATATTCTTTATGGAGCTCACAAGATCTGGTTCAACCACTAGGTTACTGAGGGATCCCTGATTAACAACACGAAGGTTCATCTTTTGATACTCTTCAGGAGGGGGAACAAGGTAACCCTGAGGAACAATGTGGAGGTTCATCTTACGGAATTCCTCTTGCAGACGATCGTGAACCTGATGAACCTGGAGGTGGTTGCAGTACGACTTGCGACTTAAGGCATCAGCCATTACATTAGCCTTGCCAGGGGTATATGATATACTACAGTCAAAATCTGCTATACGCTCCATCCATCTTTGTTGACGCAGGTTCAGCTCCGGTTGAGTGAACAAGTACTTCAGACTTTGATGGTCGGTGTAGATTTCACAGCGATTACCGACAAGGTATTGTCGCCATTCCTTCAATGCATGAATGACTGCGGCAAGCTCGAGATCATGAACTGGGTAGTTCTCTTCATGAGCACGCAGTTGACATGAAGCATAAGCGATCACCTTGCGATCCTGCATTAGGACACAACCTATTCCTTGACGAGAAGCATCACAGTATATGACGAAACCCCTTTTCGTATCTGGAGGAGCAAGTACTGGAGCGGACGTCAGTTTGTCCTTGAGTGCCTGGAAACTTTCCTGACATTTATCAGTCCATTCATACTTAACACCTTTGTGAAGCAGGTTGGTTAAGGGCTTCGCAATCTTGGAGAAGTTCTCGACGAATCGACGGCAATAGCTGGCGAGTCCGAGAAAACTTCTGACTTGCTTGACATTCTTCGGAGGAGTCCAGTCAAGAATAGCTTGAATTCGTTCGGGGTTGACCGCAATACCATCCTTGGAAATCACATGACCAAGGTAAGTCACTTCGTCTAGCCAGAACTCACATTTGGAATACTTAGCATAGAGTTTATGCTCCCGAAGCTTATCCAGTACAAGACGAAGATGTTCAGCATGCTCTTCTTTGTTCTTCGAAAACACCAGAATATCATCTAGATATACCACGACAAATTTGTCGAGGTAGTCCATGAATATATAATTCATCAATCAAGAGAAGGTTGCCGGTGCATTGGTTAAGCCGAAGGACATGACGGTGTACTCGTATGATCCATATCGAGTAACAAAGGCGGTCTTTGGAATATCCTCCTTGCGAACACGAATCTGGTGGTATCCCAATCTCAAGTCGAGCTTAGAGAAAACGGTGGAACCAGCAAGTTGATCATACAAATCATTTATCCGAGGGAGAGGATATTTGTTCTGAATAGTGGCCTAGTTGATAGGACGATAGTCTTGAACCAATCGATTTGTCCCATCCTTCTTCTTAACAAAGAGAGAAGGTGCTCCCCAAGCAGAGGAACTCGGACGGATGAAACCCAGACGGAGCGAGTTGTCAATTTCTTGCTTAAGTTCAAGGAGTTCATGTGGCGGCATTTTATAAGGACGCTTGGCAATAGGAGTGGTACCGGGTACCAAGTCAATGACAAACTCGACAGCTCGAGCAGGGGGAATCCCCGGAAGTTCTTCTGGAAAGACATCTTGAAATTCTCGGACCACTGGTATGTTTTCAATCCCTTCCAGAGGCGACGCATTTAATGCATTCAAAGCATACAGCCGTGCCTCAGCATTACGGACGAGATGAGCATGGTAGCTTACTAGTTCATCTGAAGGGTGTAGGAGGTGGACGGTCTTGGTGGCACAAACGATCGATGCCGTATGAGCTTTCAACCAGTGCATCCCCAATATGAGATCAATGTTGGATGACTTTAGTAGGATGGGGTTGGCAAGGAATTATAATCCTTCAATTTCAACTGGAACATGGGGGCAAACCACAGAGGTTCGGCATTCGCCCCCAGGGGTGTTTACCACTATCGGGATGTTCATCTCTTCGCTCCTAATGTCATGCATGTGTGCAAAATTTTCCGACATAAAGGAATGCGATGCTCCTGTATCAAACAATACAGAAGCAGGTACTGAGTTAACGAGAAGTGTACCCATCACGGTAGCAGGCTGGTCTTGAGCTTGACCCATATCAATGTTGTTGGCCTGACCACGAACATAAGCAGGCTTAGTGTTGAAGTTGCGGTTCTGGTTGTTGCCACGGCCAGTTGCGGGAAGTACCAGCTGATTCGGATTCTGCCTGCAGTCTCTAGCACGGTGACCTGGACGGCCACACTTGAAGCACAGCCCGTCCTCAGGACGGGAAGGAGGAACTCGAGGTGGTGGAGCTGGAAGCCTCGGCTGCCTAGGTGGTGGAGGAGGCAGGCGAGGTGCAGCATAGGACGGCCTCGGAGTAGGAGCAGGTGCATGGTACATGTTGTTGGGAATCCAGATCTTCCGCTTCTGTGCAGATGAGCCCGAAGATGAGCCCATGTCACAGTTGCGCTTGCTGCTATCTTTGTATTCCTGCAGACCAGTCTCAACCTGAATAGCCTTGTTCACGAGGGTGGCGAAATCAGCATAGTCCTGAACGAGGAGTGTCAGCTTGATATCAGGGTGGAGGCCTTCACGGAACTTCTCCTGCCTGCGTGCATCAGTCACAATGTCTTCTTCAGCATAGCGAGATAATTCCAGAAATTCCCGCTGATAAGCATCCACAGTCTTGTTGCCCTGGACCAAGTTGCGGAACTCACGCTTCTTCCGGTCCATGATTCCCTGGGGAATGTATCGAGCACGGAAAGCAGCCTTGAACTCTGCCCAAGTGATGATAGTCCCATCGGGCTGAGAGCGCCTGTGGCTGTCTCACCATTGAGCAGCGGGACCCTTCAGAAAGTAGGCGGCAAAGTTGACATAGCTCGCCAGGGGCACATTGGCAGACTCCAGCTCATAAGAAATGTCACGGAGCCAGTCATCAGCATCTAGAGGCTGAGTTGAGCTGCGGTAGATCGCAGGGTTGAGACGGCAGAAGTCTTGCAGTGTCACGCCTTGTGGTTGGTTCATGTCCGGCCTTTGGAACTGATCCATGAGCCCTTGCATAAACTGGCGGTTCAGCTCAAACTGTTGGATCATCCCTGCCATATACTCAGGAGGCGGGGGTGGTGCATCGTTGGCAGGGCCACGCGGGCGACCAACTGGTCTAACCATCCTGTTAAATATTTAGCAGGGGTAGTTTAGCTTAAAGTAATTGAAAGGCATCGCACGCATTCATGAAGTAATCAAGCATAATGAAAGGGAAATGCGATAGATACTCCATAGTAGTCGAGTTCGACATACAGACCCATACATAAGTTCGATTACAGACTAACGATTAAAAACTCGAAATTTGGCGATAGCCCGGACGCATTTGACGATACCCTGGACTCACTAGGCGGCGCGCAGGCACGCGGTGGAAGAGTACCACAACGAGGTGTAGCGATAAGGCTACATCAACGTCGGAGAGGACGATCGGATCCTGGTAGCTGGCGGTGATAGAAGGTAGGGACAGGACCCTGTGTCCCGTTGTGACTCTGGTGAGGGTACCGCATCCAATCGAGCAGCTGAGGTCCACGTGCAGGGGTTCTACCCCCAACATCAGTCCACTCGAGAGCTGATGGTAGCTCTGTCCTGCTCGGCTCGCGGATGCGCATAGGAGGAACCCTCGGACAGTGTGATGGCTGCAGCTCTGTCAATGCGTCGTAAAGACGAGCGCGCGTAGCATACAGCTCCACAGTCAGAGCTCGGAAAGCACGATCCATTGCCTCAGTGTACTGCACCAGAACCCGCGCGTCGTAGCGACGCGTCACGTAGGGGGCGCAGACAGCGACGTAGGAACGGTCGTTGCGCTCCCGAACGTCAGAAGCGTAGGCAGTGAGATCAGATCCAGTCTCATCCCCAGCAGGAGCATGCGGGATGTATCTGAAAGGGCTCTCCTCCAGGTGAGGGTACGCTCCACGGAGACGGGTGATGGCGATGTAGGCCGCATCATGGACGGCCATCTCGACCGACACTCCAATACCACAGAACACGTGGCGCTCGAGGGTCTCGCCGCCCCTCTGGTCGAAGATGCGAACCTCAGCCTGGTACTGGTACTGGTTGTACTCGCGGAAATCCTCGAACACAATGTACTCGGGGTACCAGCGATATCCCAGCCTGGTCAGGAGATCCACCAAAATGGCCGGGAACCCAGTCGTCTTAGTGGCCTGTGTCAGGCGCACGTGCTGTCTTGCGGGACGCATCTGAAAATAAGATTGACGGATGTCAATGACAGTGTGTGTAATACATATTCAGGAGAAAAAGAGTAGATAGTCCAGCACTCCGGATCGATGTGATTCGAGAACCTAATGTTAGAGTTAGTAAAATCTTTGACCCGAAAGAGAAGAGAAAGTAGAGCCCACAGTATAGGAAAGGAGTAAAAGATACTAATACCACCCAATTGAGATGTGGGCCCGTAAGCCACAACATCAGTGTTAGTAAAGTTTTTTCAAACACTAGACTCAACTTCGGCCAAGGAGTTGGAAAGGGGTTACCTACAGGCAGTTGGCTCTGATACCAACTTGTGACGCCCTCGGCTTAATCGTACGCTAATCATACACGCAAATGCGTACGATCAAAACCAAGGACTCACGGGGAGATATCACAACACAACTCTAGACACAAATAAAAATAACATCAGCTTCATATTACAAGCCAGGGGCCTCGAGGGCTAGAATACGAAAGCTCGATAAACACACGAGTCAGCGGAAGCAACAAATATCTGAGTACAGACATAAAACATGGGGTGCCTTAGAGAAGGCTAGCACAAAAGATACAACGATCGAACGAGGCGAGGCCTCCTGCCTGGGAACCTCCTAACAACTCCTGATCATCAGCGGCCTCCACGTAGTAGTAGGCACCATCGGGGTAGCAGTCGTCGGCGGCGGGGACCTCCATCTCCTGGGCTTCATCATCTGGTCGCAGCAAACGGATCAAGGGAACAAGGGGGGAGCAAAGCAGCGGTGAGTACTCATCCAAAGTATTTGCAAGTCTTACATCAGAACTATTCTAATTATGCATCAGTATCAAAGAAGGGGGTTATATGTGGACTGACTGCAGCAATGCGAGAATAGAGAGAGAAGGCCTAGTCCTATCGAAGACTAGCATCTTCAGGGTCTTGCAGCAATAGACGAGAGTAGAACAGGGGTAACACAAAAATAGTCATATTGTTGCAGCAATATTAAAGTGAGGTCACGCCTAAAGATCCTCCCTCGACTCCCTGCGAGGAAGCAATCCCGAGGCAAACTAATTCCAGTTAAGTAACAATTGTAGTTGTAAAAGATCGGGGCACAACTCCAAGTCGTCCTGTAACCGTGGACACGGCTATCCGAATAGTTAATTTTCATCCCTGCACGGGTGCACCACATGTCCCGTCATGCTCGATAACACTCTGGCCAGACATACTTTTCTGGGTCCTGCCCGGCCTCGGAATATCGACACGTCGCAGCCCCACCTAAGACTAATCAGAGAGGCCAGCCCGCCGGTCTAAATCCTAAGCACAAAGGGTTCATGGGCCCAGTTCCCCTTCACGCTCCTGCACGTGGCGTGGGCGGCCGATGTCAGTCCTAGCATCCCTTAATCACAAGCGCGATGCATCTCGGGACCACTCGGGCACGCGCCGCTACACTGCTGGCATCTGAAAAGCTTCGGCTGATACCGCGACGCCGAGTACCCATAATTCTTCCCGCGTAGCCGGTTAGTGCGAGAAGGTCTCCGACCAACCCAGATCAAATACCCAAATCCATTAGCATTTTAATTAGGCCAACAACACAGTCTCGCGGGAATCCACCCGTCTTACAACTAATCACCAATGATCCCAGTAACATGGTCGAGTAACTGTGTGGTTGTAACATTGGGGGAACCCGAGGTATCACCCTCGTTGGATTCCAAACGATGTACCCGTCAAGGTGGACTTAGAGGAATCACCCTCGGGGGTCCCACACTCGCGGGGTGGCACGATAGAGGCGTCATCGGGAATCATGAAAGAGGAATCACCCTCGATAACCACGACCGACTAGCTATACTACAGAGATATCATCAGGAGTACTTAGCGAGGTGTCACCCTCGGTACCCGATAGTATCTCTGTAGCGTCGTACAACGAAGGGGGGTGAATGTGCTGTGTCGGGTCTGGCTCGTCGATCAAAGATCGAGATTTGAAAACAAGCGGGGCAACTGAACTACGGGGTCAGAGGGGATGACTGCTCCACCTATACTAAGCATATTAAAGGAACATGACTGAAAGTAGCAGTTCATCAAAAATAGGCTATGCATCAGATATAGGAGCTAACTACAACAGTAGCAAAAATACTAATGCAAGCAGTAGAAAGAAAGACATAGGCGATATAGGAATGATCAAGGGGAGTTTTCTTGCCTTGCTGCTCTGCGGCAAAGGACTGATCGGCAGGGTCGTAGATGTACCCGGCAGCAGCGTCAGTCTCGGGGTCTACCGGTAAGAAGAGGGGGAAGAAACAATAAATAATAGCACCGATGCAACACAAAGCATGACATGGGAAGATCCAGGCTAGACATGAGCTAACACAGCAACATCCGTCATAGACGGGTCGGAAGAATATCTGACGATATTTTCCGGGTCTCGGGCTACTACCGGTAATACTGGAAACGATGGAAAAGTTCCATGTTTGCTATGCTAGGGACGCGTGACAGACGAACGGACCGTGTATCCGGGTTCGTCTCGCTTTGCTGATCAACTTTCATGTTGAAATTATTTTGAACTGACTTACGGATTATTTAATATTAATTCTCAAAGTTTTATTAATTATTTAGGAATTAAAAACAGATTTAAAAGATTTAATAAAATTCCAATATGACATCATCGCGATGTCAGGCTGACATCAACATTTGACCGGTCAACTGACCTGCGGATCCCGAACGTCATAGGCACAAGTTTTTATTAAGATTAATTATTTATTAATTAGATTAATTCAACGAGGGACCCACGTGTCATACTCTAATTATGTTAATTAATTATTTTAACTAATATATCCTTTTAACTAATTCATTAACTCATTAATTAATTATTATATCTATCTATTTATTTATTTAATAAAAACATTATTTTTATAATTTATATTAACTCTCGCGTGGGGCCTCCCTGTCATAGACAGGGAGTGCATTGGCCCCACCGGTAAGTGACCCTAGGCCATTTACTCATCTTTTTTATTAGATACCTAACCGTGCAAATACCGTATTCCTCTAAATATCCATATACGCAAATACATACATCACATCTCATACATACATACATACGCATTTAATACATCATTTATTCTTTTTATATTTTTTTCTCTCAAAACTCTCATCTCCCTCTCTGTTAACACACAGACAGAGAACCCTCTGTGCTAACTCCACCTAGAAGAACCGAAAGTTCAAATCCTCCTACCGGAGTCTACCGTCGACGGCTCGAGGTCCAGTTTGCCGGAACGGAACCGGGACGGCGAGGAGATCGACATGGTGGGAGGAGCCCGAGGAGGGGCTCACCGACGGTGACGAGACGGCCCGGTGAAGCCGGAGTTCGCACGAAGGTGACGGTGGAGACGGCGTGGTTCCGGTGGTGAAGGGGATGGTGATGATGGTGGTGACGCGACGGCGAGGGGGAACCGGCCGGATCCGGCGAGGAAGAGGCGTCGGGGAGGCCCGGTGGGGGAGGGGCTCGCCGGCGTGGTGAAGGGGCCGAGGGAGGCCGGTCTCCCTGCCCGGTCCCTCCTGGACCGAGCGGGAGGAGGGGGGCGCGACGGGGAGGGGGGGCCCCTCGGTGAGGAGAGGCAGGGGGGTCGCCGGCGTGGTGAAGCCGTGGCGCAGGGGCTCGCCGGTGGGATTGAGGAGAGGCCGGAGGTGGTGGCCGTGAGGATGGAGGGAGGGGCCAGCGAGGGGTGGTGGCCGGTGGAGAGGGCTGCTCGCCGGCGGGGGGGGGGGGGGGGGGAGGAGGAAGGCCGCCGGCAGGAAGGATCTGGGAGGGGGGAAGGCGACGGGAGCAGAGGGCTCGTGGGAGGGAGATGGGGGCGAGGGTCACGGGAGAGATGGGAGAGAGCGCGTGGGGGGGTGGGGGCTCTCGTGGGGGGGGACCGAGAGGGAGGGAAAGGGGGAACGTGGGGTTCCTGTCGGTGGGGTGGGGTGGACCCCGAGAGGGGGAGGGAGAGGTGGCGGCGCCCAGGGGGGGAGGGAGTAGCGAGGGAGGGCTACTCGCTAGGGGGGACTAGGGTTTGAGCCAGGGGGCGCCGGTGGGGCGAGGTGGGCTGGCCAGCTGGGCCCTTTGGCCCAGCTCGGCCAGGGGGTGGGGGTTGATTTTTTTTTTGTTGTTGTTGTTGTTGTTTTGTTTTGCCTTTTCCCTTTTCATTATTTCTTTCTTTCAGTTTTCTTTTCTTTCTTTTATCATTATTATTTCTTTAATACTTTCCTTTTTTTTACATATATATTCTTTTAATATTTGTGATGAACTCATAACGTACTTTTTCTTTTGTTTCCAAATTATTGGATCCGGACAGACTCGAATCAACGCGGGTCTGAGATGGAAATTCGATGACGTGGCATCATTAGCGGTTGATCACTGTAGCTTAATTACAATCACTACTGTAGCAAAAGTCGAGGATGTCACACTCGGCCAGCCCACTAAGGCTCGTGAACCACCCTTAAGGCCGACGTGTCCTCCCGGTGTAGGTGACCCCTCCCGATGGCCCTCCCGACATTCCCGGTACACTACCAAAAATACCCGAAACTTTTCCGGTGACCAAAACTGGACTTCCTATATATAAATCTTTACCTCCGGACCATTCTGTAGCTTCTTGTGATGTCCTGGATCTCATCCAGGACTCCGAACAACCTTCGGTCACCATCACCTATAACTCAACTATACCGAAACGTCACCGAACCTTAAGTGTGCAGACCCCCGGGTTCGAGAACTATGTAGACATGACCTGAGACATTCTCCGATCAATAACCAATAGCAGGACCTGGATGCGCATATTGGCTCCTACATATTCTACGAAGATCTCTATCGGTTGAACCTCTATGTCAAGGATTCAGTTAATCCCGTATGCTATTCCCTTTGTCCTTCGGTATGTTACTTTCCCAAGATTCGATCGTTGGTATCTCCATACCTAATTCAATATCGTTACCGGCAAGTCTATTTACTCCTTCCGTAATACAAGATCCCGTGGCTAACTCCTTAGTCACATTCCTGGCAAGGCTTATTGTGATGTTGTATTACCGAGTGGGCCCCGAGATACCTCTCCGTCATACGAATGCCAAATCCAAGTCTCTATTCACGCCAACCCAACAGACACCTTCGGAGATACCTATAGAGCACCTTTATAGTCACCCAGTTTACATTGCGACGTTTGATACACACAAGGTATTCCTCCGATGTCCAGGAGTTGCATGATCTCATGGTCATATGCTACGTTAACATGCAAAAAACAATAGCAATAATCTGACACGATCATATGCTACGTTCATAGTTTGGGTCTTGTCCATCACATTATTCTCCTAATGATGTGATCCCGTTATCAAGTGACAACACTTTTCTATTGCTAGGAAACCTTAGCCATCTTTGATTAGTGAGCTAGTTTACTAGAGGCTTACTAGTGACAGTGTTTTGTCTATGTATCCACACAGGTATTTGAGTTTCCAATCAATACAATTATAGCATGGATAATAAAGGATTATCATGAACAAGGAAATATAATAATAACCAATTTATTATTGCCTCTACGGCATATTTCCAACAATCTCCCACTTGCACTAGAGTCAATAATCTAGTTCACATCACTATGTGATTTTGATGAATCTAACACCCATACAGTTATGGGGTTTGATCATGTTTGCCGGTGAGAGAGGTTTTTAGTCAACGGATCTGAACCTTTTAGATTTGAGTGTGTGCTTTAAAAATCTCCATGTCATCCTGTAGGTGCTGCTACCAACGTGCCATTTGGAACTATTGCAAATGATTTCTCCACTATATGAATCTGGTTTACAACTCAAAGTCACCCGCATTATTGTCAAAGCTTGCATCGACGTATCCCTTTTCGACGAACTATTTTATCACCTCCATAATCGAGAAAAATTCCTTAGTCCACTAGTTACCAAGGATAGCTTTTGACCACTGTCCAGTAATCCATTCCTGGATCACTTTTGTACCCCTTGACAGATTCATGGGAAGGCACACATCAAGTTCGGTACATAGCATAGCATACTATAGAGACTACGGCTAATGCATTGGGGACAAGTTTCGTCATTTCTCTTTCTTCTGTTGTGGTCAGGCTTTGAGTCTTACTCAAATTCACACTTTACAACACAGCCAAGAACTCCTTCTTTGACGGTCTATTTTGAACTCCTTAAAAAACTTGCCAAGGCATGCATTTCATTGAAAGTTTCATCAAGCGTGTTGATCTATCTCTATGTTGAAGTAGATCAATCCAGGTTTTCCTTTGAAAGACACTTTTTCAAACAACCCTATATGCTTTCCAGAAATTCTACGTCATTTTCGATCAACAATATGTCAACCACATATACTCATCAGAAATTTCATAGTGCTCCCAATCACTTCCTTGGAAATAAATGTTTCTCATAAACTTCATATAAACCCAAAAACTTTGATCATCTCATCAAAGCGCATATTCCTACTCCGAGATGCTTACTCTAGTACTTAGAAGGATCGCTAGAGCTTGGATACTTGTTAGCATCCTTAGGATTGACAAAACTTTCCGGTTGTATCACATACAACCTTTCTTCAAGGAAACCATCGAGGAAACAATGTTTTGACATCCATCTGCAAGATGCAGCAACTGCTAACATAATTCCAACAGACTTTTAGCATCACTATAAGTGAGAAAGTCTCATCATAGTCAACTCCTTGAACTTGTCGAAAACCTCTTTGCAACAAGTCGAACTTTTCTTAAATGGCGACATTCACCATCATCTGTGTCTTCCTTTTTAAAAATCCATCTATACTCAATAGTCTCATGACCATCAAGTAGTTCTTCCAAAGTCTACACTTTGTTTTCATACATGGATCTTCTCTCGAACTACATGGCCTCCAGCCATTTGACGGAATCCGGGCCCACCATCGCTTCTCCAAAGCTCGTAGGTTCATTGTTGTGGAGCAACATGACCTCCAAGACATGATTACCGCACCATTCTCTAGTAGCGCGTATCCTTGTCAACCTACGAGGTTTGGTAGTAACTTGATCCGAAGCTTGATGATCACCATCATTGGCTTCCACTTCAACTAGTGTAGGCGCCACAGGAACATCTTCCTGTGCCCTTCTACTCCCTGGTTGAAGTGTTAGTTCAATAACCTCATCAAGTTCCACCATCCTCCCACTCAATTCTTCCGAGATAAACCATTTCTCAAGAAAGGACCTCTTTTATGAAACAAACTCTTTGCTTCTGGATCTGAGATAGGAGGTATACCCAACTCTTTTGGATATCCTATGAAGATTCATTTATCCGATTTGGGTTCGATCTTATTAGGACAAAACCTTTTGACATAAGCATCGTAGCCCCAAACTTTTAAGAAACGACAGCTTAGGTTTCTCCAAACCATAGGTCATATGGTGTCATCTCAACGGAACTATGTGGTGCCCTATTTAAAGTGAATGTTGTTGTCTCCAATGCATAACCCCAAAACGATAGTGGTAATTCGATAAGACACATCATAGTATGCAAGATATCCTAATAGGGCGCGACTACAATGTTTGGACACACCATCACATCATGGTGTTCTAGGTGGCATTAGTTGTGAGATAATTTCCACACTGTCTGAATGTGTACCAAACCCGCAACTCAGATATTCATCTCTATGATCACATCATAGACATTTCATCCTCTTGTCACGACGATCTTCAACTTCACTCTGAAATTACTTGAACCTTTCAATAATTCAGACTTCCGTTTCATCAAGTAAATATACTAGTACATATGCAAATCATCTGTGAAGTAAGAACATAACGACATCCACTGCGTGCCTTAGCATTCATTGGACTTCATACATCTAAATGTATTACTTCCAATAAGTTACTCTCTTCTTCCATCTCAATGAAAAACAAGGCCTTCAGTCATCTTGCCCATGTGGCCTGATTTGCATGTCTCGAGTGATTCGAAATCAAGTGAGTCTAAATGATCCATCTGCATGGAGTTTCTTCATGCGTTTACACCAATAGGCATGGTTCGCATGTCACAAACGATTCAAAAACGAGTGTGTCCAAAGATCCATCAATATGGAGCTTCTTCATGCGTTTTACACCAATATGACTCAAGTTTCAGTGCCACAAGTAAGTGGTACTATCATTACTACTTTGCATCTTTTGGCATCAATATTATGAACATGTGTATTACTACGATCGGGATTCAACGAACCATTCACATTGGTGCATGACCATTGAAGGTATTATTCATGTAAACAGAATAACCTTTTATTCTCTGACTTAAATGAATAACCATATTACAATAAACACGATCCAATTGTGTTCATGCTCAACGCAAACACCAAATAACATTTATTTAGGTTCCCCACTAATCCCAATGGTAGAGGGAGCGTGCGATGTTGATCACATCAACCTTGGAAACACTTCCAACACATCGTCACCTTGCCTTTAGCTAGTATCTGTTTATTCTGCAGCTTTTATTTCGAGTTACTAACACTTAGCAACCTGAACCGGTATCGAATACCCCGGTGCTACTAGGAGTACTAGTAAAGTACACATCATGTATATCCAATTTACTTTTGTCGACTTTGCCAGCCTTCTCATCTACCAAGTAACTAGGGTAGTTCCGCTTAGTGACCGTTTCCCTCATAATAGAAGCACCTAGTCTCGGGTTCGGGTACAACCTTGGGTTTCTTTACTAGAGTGGCAACTGGTTTTCCATTGCATAACGCATTCCTTTTAACCCTTACTCTTCTCGAAACTACTGGTTCTACTAACCATCAACACTTGATGCTCCTACTTGATTTCTACCTTCACGGTGTCAAACATAACAAATAGCTCAAGGATCATCAACTCTATGCCTGATATGTTATGGTTCATCACGAAGCTCTGTAGCTTGGTGGCAGTGACTCTGGAGAACTATGTCAATCACTATCTTATCTGGAAGATCAACTCCCACTCGATTCAAGCGATTGTAGCACCTACACAATCTGAGCACATGCTCAATGATTGAGGTTTGCTCCCTTACTTTGTAGGCAAAGAATCATGTCCAAGGTCTCATACCTCTCAACACGGGCACGAGCCTAAAATCTCAATTTCATCTCTTGGAACATCTCATATGTCCCGTCATGTTCATAATGTCTTCAGCGCCTTTACTTCTAAGCCGTTTAAGCATCACACACTGAACTATCATGTAGTCATCAAAAACGTGTATGTCAGATGTTCGCAACATCTACAGATGACTCTCGGGGTTTAGCACACTGAGCGGTGCATTAAGGACATAAGCCTTCCACTACTAGAAAAATGCCTATTAGTGGCACACCCACTTTACCTATTAATGGCGCACTATAGGTGCACCATTATTATCACGCCACTACTAATAAATAGTAATGGCGCACCCCTGGTGCGCCACTGTTAATATACATAACAGTGGCGGACCACCTGGTGCGCTATTACTATCCAAGACAATAATGGCGCACCACCTGGTGCGCCATTACTATCCCACATACTAACGGCGCACCTCTTGGAGGTGCGCCACTACTATGCATATTAGGATTTTTTTTCTTTTATTATATTTATACAGGTTAAAATATACATAATAGCATAGAATATAAATAGCACAACATATATATAAACATCAGAATTATCGAATACAATAGAAGATTAGTCTCCGAATACAATTCATCATATTAGTCCCCGAATTCAAAATACCGAACAAAGTTAGAACATTACAAGTCTGGAGACCGCGAGTAGCGAGTTTGTCTTCACATTAATTACAAGTCGATATCTAAACTACCATGACATAGAAGAGGGTTGCGGTCACGATGAGCATCATCGCGATGAAACTGATCTTCATCCGGTTCCTCCTCCGCTCCCTCCTCTCTCCCGCTAGATAGCGCGCGTATCTAGGTTCCGCCTCCGCCCTAGTGGTGTACCCTTTGTAACTGTTACCGCTAAAACGGTGAACCTGTCTCCGACACTCCTCCCAGTCGTCATAGACTCCGGGAACCTCACCCTTGTACACGACATACGATGACATCTCTATGCACTAGACAAACAAAAGCAATTCACACATAATATATAAGCAATATATAAGTATGCAACAAAAGGATCGAAAGAGAAAAGCAACACATTAATAGCACGATTCATGGTCCTACTAATAAATATCATCGACTACACATATAAGTTCGGGCAACGCTAGGCATCACACTACTGATGTTTTGCTCGCTATCAGACTAGTACTTGACCGTTCGAGCCAAAGCATCGTGGACGTCCGATGTACTAGTAATTAGGCCACTAATTTGTTTCGTGTTAATTGAGTGCTTCGTCATAATGGTTCCCGCATCGATCGGACTTCTTGCTTTTTATATGCGAGTATAGTACTTGGGCTTGATGTCACATGGGCTGATAGTTAGCTTACATGCGTGATGCATGAATCTATGCTTCCGTTAATCACGTGTGATATACCGTATACCTCTAAAAGACGATTGATATACTGTACACTGCGTCATCCATCCATGTCCATGCTTCCAACTTCATTATTTTTCTTCCGGTACAACAAAGTATTTTTCTGTAGATCCGTAAAAAAACAATGCTTCCATGGATATAATAATTTGCTTCCTTTGTGATGGAAATTTGATTCAATCCAATATTTTTAAAATAATTGTTTTCTACCCAGAAAAACTATGTTTTGTGGACACATTTTTTTGGTATACTTTAAAATTAGCTGCTTTATTCAGAACTTCTAATGCTTCGTATACTTTTTTATATTTGACAATTTTTAAAACTTGCCACTAGATAATAGGAAAATTTTCTGCTAGTGCATAACAGATTTTCCTCGATTAAGGATGCACTATGTATGACAGTGGGTATCTTCTGCACACCAATATTTGCTTCCAGCTTCGTTAGTAATGTTTGCATCCATATAAAATAAAACTATATCTGAGTAGAAATTATTCTGTGTCGAAAGCATTATTCCATTATAGATAATTCATTCTACAAAACAGTGATTTGTTTCCGTAAATAGGAAAAATATTTGCACTTGTTTCAAAAGCATCAATCTCTTGCTTCCATCAACTATAAATTTTCTTCCAACCAATGTAGTAATAAAATTGCAAACAAAATGATAGTTTTTGTATTAAGATTTTTTTTGTTTCACAAAGAAATTATGTGGGAGCGCTCCACATGTATAATGGTGCATTGAAACAGACTAATACAATGTGAACACAAACTACAAATTCATTTTACTACAAAAGTAAATTGGTGTTACAACTTTATTTTCATATTGTCGTAGTCGGCATAGCGGTGGCCGACAATCTGTTCGTGATAATATCTGTGTGTGCCACGAGCTCTACGTTGCTCGCCCTAGAACCGACACCTTAGATCCCGGTTGGACTAGCAGTCGAGACATTACATCATCATTTGGAATCTGTACAACTTAACCATTCAGTGAGAAAGAAGGAAGCACATAATTTAGTGGCTGATACAAAAATCCACGAAAAAAGGAAAATGGTTGCATAATAAAATTCATGAACAAAAGCAACACTAGTATTGGTTGAAGCGGACAATAGCGGTGGTTGAAACATACACCAATATCGGATAATAATTGTTGAAGCAAAATGTTTGGACAATAAAGTAGCACACACTTGTAATCGTGGAAGGAAAAAAAATCGCCATAGAATCATATCCAAGAAACTAGATGAAGCATTGTTGGTAGGAAGCAATATCTTCATTTTCTCACGACATATATAAAAGACAAACTAGAGGCATAAAAACATGTTGGCACCAGGATAGAGGCTAGTAATTGTGTTTCATGAATAAATTACAATTTCAATCGAATGGAAGCAAATTCATCGGCGTTAAGCAAAATATGGCAATTTCTAAGAAGCATGAAAACATGGCAGCTCAATATTACTATTTTTGATTGGAAGATAAATCATTTATAATGCAGAACATACTAAGATGGTGGCCAACAAAAGGATGCATGTTTTCGTGTCCCATACATACAACATTAACTGATTTTCAGTTGCCCAATGGAAGCAATTTTCTAGCTCAAAGGGAACACAAAGATCAAAATGAACATGTATCGGGATAAACCAAAACATTATATTGTTTTTTAGAAAAGGAGAATGACCTCCGGCCTCTACATCCAAAACATTATATAGAGGAGATATAAAAGAAATCCCGGAACAAAATTATTCTAGGAATCAACTGACCCTAGATCGGATGATGATGGGATTGGGAATCCTGTTGCATCCACTCATGCTAGCCTCGTCCCCCAACCGAGACCAGTGCTGCAGGTAAAGCAGAGCTGATCCGGAGGAAGTTATGCACGACGGCGAGGAAGGTCACAAGCTCTCCGGTGGGAAGGTGGTGGGCCAGCCCCACAGCCCCTGCATAGCCACCGGACAGGATGGCGCAACGGCGAGGTGAGGCGGAAGTTGCTAGGGGGAAGAGGCATGCTGGGCTCGGCACATAGCACAGACGGACATGCGAGATGATAAGGAGGGTTAGTTCGTGGTGATTAATTAAGGAGAGGTTAATTAGGGAGATAATTATGGGACGTGGACTAGAAAAAACTGATGCTTTGTTCTGGCGCATGATTTGGGAGTACCTCACAGCCGCGAGATCAAAAAACGAATCGATGGTTACGATGGGTTTGGTGAATGTTTCACATCAGACTATTGGAAGGAAGTGTTTTCCTATAAGTTCAACGACTGTCCAAACTAAAGAGACATACAAGTTCATTAAAGTTTAATTACAACATAGCATGAGTACTTTCGAGTCGACTCAGGGACCGGAGCATGGATGAAGCCGCTGTCTTTCGTGATGGTCATGAATGTGCGGTCGTTGTCAGCTTGCATTTCTAGCGTTGTGTCGACGGTGGACAGTTTAGGTAGAACTGCCCCGATCTAGCAAGGACATCTTAATAGATGATTTCCGCCAACTCCGACTGGATGCGAAAGAATTCTTGTTTGATGTCCTCGTCTTGAATTGCCGACAAGCGTGCGACCCAATCTTTGAGCTCATTTGGTAGCATACAGTGATGCCGGTCCCGTACAATCGCCCGCATGTGACGGAGGGCGTAGTAGGCATCCTTCTGACTTCCAGGCGGCTGCTTGACGCAGGGGAACGTCGTTACGTGGGTGAACACGTGCTTGCCATACCTAAGAAATGGCCTCCTGAAGGTACCTCCAGATTTGGCATAGCCGGGGAGGACATCATCAAGAGCTTTCTTGATATTTGTGTAGTCTTTCTTCGACTGACGGACCGAGTCAAAATACGTGGCCATGGAATATTTCGGGCTTAAGAGGATGAGTGTGCAATGTGTGTCACTGCACAAAACACGAAATGTTAGAAAAAAAAGAAGGATCGAAATCTAAGAAATCATATGTTACGGGGCGATGAGGGGATGACTTACTCAGAAAAGTAAGGCACGAGGAAGTTATCCTTATCTACGTTCGCCAGAATGACGCCTTCGAGGTATGATCTCGCGACTTGCCGGTCCCCAGCGCCGTCCAAGAGTTTGGCACACATGTAGAAGGGGTCGACTATCACGATGTCCGGGGTCTTGTCTCTAATGATCCGCATCTCCATACTCAGCGAAAATAGCCGAATGAAGGTGTAGTGCAGCAGATAAAGGTTAAGCATAGCGAAGATGTCATCAAATCGCAGGACGATCATACGCCCGATGTTGCTATCGACAAAGCCCTTGCCCTCTGGCACCTTGGCCATGAAAACCGGGTATGCCCCATCATTCTCGGAGAGACGTCGCTTCTCCATATAAAGAACAGCGTCATGCAGACTCCGCATAGCACCGGTTGCAGCATTGAGCATATTATTCGGTAGCATCAGCCTACCCGTCACATGCACCCTCCTCTCAATATCCTTAGATATTGGTGGCCCGTCCTGAGCACGGATCGTACTCGGTGCCGGCAGGCTCGCACCCTTGTTGTTTTGGTTATCACTTTTGGATTTTTAGTTGCATGTAGTAACTAAAATTATTACTAATTTTGGATTTTTAGTTGCATGTAACAAATTTTGTTACATATTGCATGATGATCTTGTTGCCATGATGATCTTGTTTTTGCATTAACTTTTAACAAGGTTTCTGCATGCACATGACTTAATAACCGAAAATTAATGGAATAGCCCAACAGTTTAGAATTACATGACATGGCGCAAAGATTTAGAATTACATGACATGGTTGAAATCAACTGACGTGAAATAACAGTCATCAAAGATTGAGGTTGCCTCTGACACACACACGCGACCGACATGTCGTGATTCGATCTTAATTAGCTATCTTTTCACAATGATCTTCTTGCCCTTCTTTCTCACGGTTGAATAATTTAGCCCCGGAACCCATTGAATTCTTCTATTGAACGGACGTCCTTTAGGTAGGGTGGTCCTGCTTCTTCTTGTGCTGTGTGCTACTTCATCATCGTCGTCATCTTCCATCTTCGGGTCACCGTACTTGTCGAAGTCTTGCTCATTGGCGACTCCATCCATTCCGATGATGTTCCTTTTGCCTCTCATCACGACAACATGACTGGGCTTTGATGGGTCGGTAATGAAGAAGCATTGATCCACTTGGCAAGCCAGTACCCATGGCTCATTTTTCGCGGTGATGTTTGCGCCCGCGGTCTTTGATTTGGCTTCGTGTATAACCATGGTGGTGAAATACCAGTCTTCTTTTAGGACGCTCTTGGCCCATCTGACACGGAACATCGGAACCTTCTCTCCAGCGTAGCTCAGCTCCCAGATCTCCTCGATCCTTCCGTAGTATCTGTCCTTGTCGTTACCGGTGTATGATTCCATCGTTACCCCAGAGTTCTGATAATCGCTCTTCATGTCCTTTTCCTCAGTGTAGAATGTGTACCGTTGATATCGTACGCCTCATAGGTAATCAGGTTGTGCTCGGCGCCCTGTGACAAGGCGAATATGAGTTTTTCTTCCGTGGAAGAATCCTCATGTAAAGGGTACGACAAAAGCTTGTCCTTGAACCAACGCGTGAAATATGAGTTGTGCTCTTTGACTATATCTTTGTCTGTCCTCTGTTGGCCTCGGTCATTGTACGTCTTCTCAATAAAGGTTTTATGCTCTACCACCCAAGGATCGACCACGTCTATGTATTGTAGCGCGACTAGGTTTGCTCTTTCAAAGTCGGCGAGTCGACCCTTGAAGTCGACATGCATTTCACGGCGACCCTCACGGTGACCCCATCTAGCGAGCCTGCCGAGGTGCCTGTTGACGGACAGACCAACGGGGTTCTTGATTCCTAGATAATTCGTGCAGAAGGAGATGCACTCTTTGGCCAGAAAGCCCTGGGCTATGCTTCCATCTGGACGTGCCCTCTTGCGAACATATCCTTTGATGACACCATTCATCCTTTCGAACGACATCATGCTGTGCAGGAACGTCGGCCCTAGTTGGATGATATCCTCCACGATATGGACCAGCAGATGCACCATAACGTCGAAGGATGCATGCGGGAAGTACATCTCAAGCTCACATAGTATCACCACGATCTCTTCATGTAGCCTTCTGAGTTTGCTCACGCCAACCGACTTCCGAGAGATCACGTCGAAAAAGTTGCATAGGCCAAATAGCGTTTCACGGACGTGCACGTCCATGATCCCACGGATTGCAACTGGAAGTATCTGCGTCATCAGCACGTGACAGTCGTGAGACTTCATCCCACTGAACTTCTGCTTCGTTGAGTCTAGGTATCTGCTTATCCTCCCCGCATAACTGTAAGGAAGTTTTACTCCTACGAGGCAGGTGAAAAACTGATCGATCTCCTTCTGACTTAGAGTGAAGCACGCGGGAGGGCAGTCATATTTGATCTTCTTGGCCTTTTTGCCTTTGCGACGACTTTCCATGTCCTTCGCCTCATCATCATCATCATCATCATTAGGGCGTTTTGCGTGAAGCTCCTCCCTGATGCCCATTGATTGCAAGTCTGCCCTTGCTTTCGGCCCATCTTTGGCCCTCTCTGGCATGTTGAGAAGGGTACCAAGCAGACTCTCACACACGTTCTTCGTGATATGCATGACATCAAGGCTGTGAGGCACACGGAGGATCTTCCAGTACGGCAAGTCCTAGAAAACAGACCTCGTTTTCCATACCTTCAGAAGTGGCTCTGGCGCCTTTTGCTTCTTTCCCGGCGGTGGGCACTATTTCCAATTTTTCAAGAGCTCTTCTATTTCCTCGATGCTCCTCGTACGTGGGGCTCTTCGGGGTTCGGTTTCACCATCAAATAGATCCTTGCGTTTTCTCCATGCGTCATCGTCGCGAAGCCACCTTCGATGTCCCATGAACACGGTTCTCAAAGAGCCGGGATCTCTATCTAGTTGGCGATACGATGTGTCATCCATGCACCTGACGCATGCACAAAATCCGTGGACCACCTGCCCCGCGACATATCCGTAACCGAGATAGTCGTGCACCGTCGTGAGTAGTGCGGCTCTCATAGGGAAATATTGTTTCGCTGCGGCGTCCCACGTATTGGCTGGCGTTTTCCACAATGTGTCTAGTTCCTCTTTCAGCAGCCTTAGATACAGATTGATGTCGTTCCCTGGTTGTTTCGGCCCTTCAATTAGCATACTCATGTGAATGTACTTCCTATTCGTGCACATCCAGGGGGGAAGGTTGTACATCCACACAAACACAGGCCAGGTGCTATGTGTGCTTCTCTGGCTGCCAAACGGGCAGACTCCATCGGTGCTCGCGCCCAACATGATGTTCCTTGGATCGTCCCCAAATTCTGGGTGTTCGAAGTTCAACGCTTGCCAGCATCCTTAGGGTGACTCAGCATCGTGTCTTTTTTATTTATCTCTGGATCATTTCCGTCATATTCTCGCTTCTTCTCCTCCCTATCCGCGTGCCAACGCAGGAGCTCTGCTTGCTTAGGGTCTGGGAAATACCGCTGCAGACGAGGAGTGATCGGAAAGTACCACACCACTTTTCGAGGAGCTTTCTTCCTCTTCTTGTATCGAGTAACAACGCACACCGAACATATGGTAGACTCCGCGTGCTCGTCCCGATAAATGATGCAATCGTTCATGCACACATGGTATTTCACGTGCCGTAAATCCACAACACACACAATTTTCTTCGCCTCCTCGAAACTGTTCGGGCACTTGTTCCCCATGGGAAGACGTTCGTGCCAGAATGACATGTTCTCGTCGGAGCATGTGTCGGTGCTACTTCTCAAACAACAACGCCATAAATTGACACGTTTACGGAGACTTGCTTGCGTTGGTTTTTCCCCTGAAGAGGAAAGGGTGATGCAGCAAAGGAGTAGTAAGTATTTCCCTCAGTTTGAGAACCAAGGTATCAATCCAGTAGGAGAATCTCGTCAAGTCCAGAGTACCTGCGCAAACACAAACGAGCTTGCACCCAACGCTATAAAGGGGTTGTCAATCCCTTAAAGATTGATTGCAAAGTGAGATCAGAAGGCGGAAGGTGCAACGAAGAAAAAGTGTAAGGCTGAAAATATAGTGTGGAGTAGACCCCGGGGCCATAGTATTGACCAGAGGCTTCTCTCAAAATAGCAAATATTGTGGTGGGTGAACAAATTACTGTCGAGAAATTGATAGAACCGCGCAAAGTCATGACGATATCTAAGGCAATGATCATACATATAGGCATCACGTCCGAGACAAGTAGACCGATACTTTGTGCATCTACTACTATTAGTCCACACATCGACCGCTATCCAGCATGCATCTAGTGTATTGAGTTCATGACGAACAGAGTAACGCCTTAAGCAAGATGACATGATGTAGAGGGATAATCTCAAACCAATGATGAAAACCCCATCTTTTTACCCTTGATGGCAACAACATGATGCGTGCCTCACTACCCCTTCTGTCACTGGGTGAGGTCACCGCACGGTATGAACCCAAAACCAAGCACTTCTCCCATTGCAAGAATCATAGATCTAGTTGGCCAAACAAAATCCACAACTCAAAGAGAATTACAAGGATATGAAATCATGCATAAGAGAGATTAGAAGAAACTCAAATAAGATTCGTAGATAATGTGATCATAAATCCACAATTCATCGGATCTCGACAAACACACTGCAAAAGAAGATTACATCAGATAGATCTCCATAAAGATCATGGAGAACATTGTATTGAAGATCCAAGATAGAGAAGAAGCCATCTAGCTACTAGCTATGGACCCGTAGGTCTATGGTGAACTACTCACGCATCATCGGAGAGGTCATGCTGTTGATGAAGAAGCCCTCCGTATCCGAATCCCCCCTCTGGCAGGGCACCAAAACGTGCCCTAGATGGGATCTTGCGGAGACAAAAGCTTGCGGCAGCGGAAAAGTACTTTCGATGATCTCGTGATTTTTTCTGGGACTTTAGGGAATATATAGGCGAAAACCTAGGGCAGAGGAGGTCCAGGGGGCCCACAAGACCAGGGCTAGGGGGCTTGTGGGGTCCCTGGGGACCCCCTGCCTTGGTTCTCAAGTCTCCCGATGTTCTTCTATTTCAGAAAAAATTTGTTCGGGGATTTTATTCCGTTTGAACTCCGTTTCAAATCTTCCTTTGAAAAGGGTCAAAAACACGGAAAAAACAGGAACTGGCACTTGGCACTGAGTTAATAAGCTAGTCCCAAAAAAGATATAAAAGGCATATAAAACATCCAAAGTTTGACAAGATAATAGCATGAAACCATATAAAATTATAGATACGTTGGAGACGTATCAAGCATCCTCAAGCTTAACTCCTACTCGTCCTCGAGTAGGGAAGTGATAAAGACTGAATTTTTGATGTGGAATGCTACCTAGAATAGTTGTCCTTTGTAACTTCTTTCATGTGACATGAATGTTCAGATCCGTAAGATTCAAAACAATAGTTTGCTATTGACATGAAAACAATAATACTTCAAGCAAACTAGCAAGGTAAGCATGAAATTTCAAAATAACGACACCAAAGAAAGTTATCCCTACAAAATCATATAGTCTGGCTATGCTCCATCATCCTCACACAACTAATGTAAATCATGCACAACCCCAGTATTGGACAAGTAATTGTTTTCTCACTCTTACTTTCTCAAACTTTTTATAACTATCACGCAATACATGAGCGTGAGCCATGGATCTAACACTATAGGTGGAATAGAGTGTGGTGGTGGTTGTGAGACAAAAAGGAGGAGATGGTCACATTGACTCGGTGTATCAAAAGGCTATGGAAATGCCCATTAATAGATATCAATGTG
Source organism: Hordeum vulgare subsp. vulgare (assembly GCF_904849725.1). Classification (NCBI taxonomy): domain Eukaryota; kingdom Viridiplantae; phylum Streptophyta; class Magnoliopsida; order Poales; family Poaceae; genus Hordeum; species Hordeum vulgare. The sequence continues at coordinate 84,041,130 of NC_058520.1, forward strand.
AATGAGTAGGGATTGCCATACAAGGGATGCACTAGAGCTATAAGTATGTGAAAGCTCAAAAGGAGAAATAGTGGGTGTGCATCCAACTTGCTTGCTCACGAAGACCTAGGCAATTTGAGGAAGCCCATCATTGGAATATACAAGCCAAGTTATATAATGAAGATTCCCAATAGCATATGGTGGTGACAAAGCAAGAAGCTCTCAATCATGAAGAAGATGGTGTTATTATGAAGCACAAGTGTGGAAAAACATAGTAGCATTGTCCCTTCTCTCCTTTTCTCTCTCTTATTTTTTTGGGCTCTTGGCCTTTTTTTTAATTGGGCTCTTTGGCCACTTTTTTTTATTTCCTCACACGGGAAAATGCTCTAATAATGATGATCATCACACTTTTATTTACTCACAACTGAAAGCTCAAAATGATGATGACTCTATAGGAAATGCCTCCGATAGTGTACCGGGATGTGCAACGATCTAGCTTGGCATATGACGTTCAAACATCTCGCTAGCTATCTTACAATCATGCAATGGCAATATGAGAGTGACGACACAAGTCATGAGACGGAACGGTGGGAGTTGCATGGCAATATATCTCGGAATGGCTATGAAAATGCCATAGTAGGTAGGTATGGTGGCTGTTTTGAGGAAGGCATATGGTGGGTTTGTGCACCGGCGAGAATTCCGCGGCACTAGAGAGGCTAGAAATGGTGGAAGGTGAAAGTGCATCTATACCATGGACTCACATTAGTCATGAAGAACTCACATACTTGTTGCGAAAGTTTTTATTAGTAATCGAAACAAAATGCTAAACACATACTCCTAGGGGAAGGGTTGGTAGGTGTTAACCATCGCGCGATCCCGACCTCAACACAAAGGATGACAATCAATAGATCAATTATGCTCCGACTTCCTAACATAGGTTTCACCATACGTGCATGCTACGGGAATCACTAACTTCAACACAAGTATTTCTAGATTCACAACACCCTACTAACATAACTCTTAATATTACCAAATCCACGTCTCAAAACTAATTGAGAGGAATCAAAACTTCTCTTTCTACTCAATGCACATGAAGATGGAGGTTTTTGTATCCTCTTTGGGTACCTAGCACCTTTGGGACTACTTTCATAGCATAAGCCAACTACCAAGTCACGCACCGCCGTGCTCTAAAAGATCTAAGTGAAGCACATAGAGCAAAATTATCTAGCACAAAATATATAAGTGAAGAACGATGAGCATTCTAGCAAAATCACGATGAGTGCATGTCTCTCTCTAAAGGTGTGCAACAAGGACGATTGTGACACAACAAAAAGAAAAGACTCCTATGATACAAGACGCTCCAAGCAAAACACATATCATGTGGTGAATAAAAATATAGCTCCAAGTAATGTTACCGATGGATTGAAGACGAAAGAGGGGATGCCTTCCCGGGGCTTCCCCAAGCTTAGGCTTTTTGGTGTCCTTGAATTTGGCTGGGGATGCCTTGGGCATACCCAAGCTTGAGCTCTTTCCACTCCTTATCTCTTTGTCCATGAGAACATCACCCAAAACTTGAAAACTTCACAACACAAAACTTAAACAGAAACTCGCGATAACATTAGCACAAGAAAACAAACCACCACCACTTTTGGTACTGTAGAAAACTTGAATTATATCCATATTGGTGTTGGGCTACTGTATTCTCACTTTTCCATGGCTAGTACCCCCCGATACTATCCATAGTTTCATCAAAACAAGCAACCAACTCAACAAAAACAAAATCTGTCAAAAACAGACCAGTCTGTAGCAATCTGTATACTTCGTATACTTCTGGTACCTCAAAAATTCTGAACAATTACGACTGCCTGGGCAAAAGGCATATCAACCAGCAGCAAAAAGAATCATATCAAAATCTCTTTCTGAATAAAATTGAAAAATAATGTCATGAGCGAAAAGTTTCTGTCTTTTTCCAGCGGGATCAAACAACCATCACCAAGACTACTCATAATGGTTTTGCTTGGCTCAAACACAAAAAGAAACACAAAAGACACAATCATAACAGAATTATGATGGTGTGGATGCAACAAAACAGAAAAGAAAATATATAAATTCATTGGGTTGCCTCCCAAAAAGCGCTATTGTTTAACGCCCTTAGCTAGGCATTGATAATTCAATGATGCTCACACAAAAGACAAGAACTGAAGCACAACGAGAGCATCATAAAGCATGTGAAAATCACATCTAAGTCTAACATACTTCCTATGCATAGGCATTTTATAGGAAAACAGATTGTCAAGACAACCAATAGTTGCCATATGCAAGGAAGAAGAAAGAGACAATAGCAATCTCCACATAACGAGAGGTAATTTGGTAACATGAATGTTTCTACCCCAATATTTTCCTCTCTCATATCAATTACATGTGGGATCATAATCAAATTCAACAAAATTGCTATCACAAAGGATATTCTTTTCATGACCCACATGCATGCAAAGTTGACGCTCTTCAAAAATAGTGGGATTATCATCAACTAAAGTCATGACTTCTCCAAACCCACTTTCAATATTATTGCAAATATCATTGCAACAAGTAGTGGACATAGCAAAACTAGCATCCCCAAGCTTAGGGTTTTGCATATTTTTAGCATGATTGTCACTAATAGAATTTATAATGAAACCATTGCAATCATGCTTTTCATCCAAGGAGCCCTCGTGAACCACTTCATAAATTTCTTCCTCACAATTTTCAGATTCACGCATCTCAAGCAAAACTCCATAAACATAGTAAAGTGCACTCAACTCACTAGCAATTGGTTCCACATAAGTGGATCTCTTGAAGAGATTAGCAAGTGGGTGAGGATCCATATCAATAGATTTTCAGCAAGCGATGATGCAAGCCTAATGAAGGCGCATAGCACTCAAGCAAAGGAAAGGCAAGCGAGAAAAAAGGGCGAATGAAAAAGGCAAACGAAAAAAGGGAAATATTTTTGTAAATTTTTGTTTTTCAGAAGTGGGGGAGAGGAAAACGAGAGGCAAAAAAAAAAGTAAATGCAAGAGATGAGTTTGCAACACTTGGATGAGTTCTTGACTTGATCATCCCCGGCAATGGCGCCAGAAATTCTTCTGCTACGGCAACAAAAGTCCTTCCCCGGCAACGGCGCCAGAAATCCTTCTGCTACTTCTCAAACAACATCACCAGAAATTGACACGTTGACGGAGACTTGCTTGCGTTGGTTTTTCCCTTGAAGAGAAAAGGGTGATGCAGCACAGGAGCAGTAAGTATTTCCCTCAGTTTGAGAACCAAGGCATCAATCCGGTAGGACAATCTCGTCAAGTCCACAGTACCTACGCAAACACAAACAAGCTTGCACCCAACGCTATAAAGGGGTTGTCAATCCCTTCAAGATTGATTGCAAAGTGAGATCTGAAGGCGGAAAGTGCAACGAAGAAAAAGTGTAAGGCTGAAAATATAGTGTGGAGTAGACCCGGGGGCCATAGTGTTCACTAGAGGCTTCTCTCAAAATAGAAAATATTACGGTGGGTGAACAAATTACTCTCGAGCAATTGATAGAACCGCGCAAAGTCATGATGATATCTAAGGCAATGATCATACATATAGGCATCACGTCCGACACAAGTAGACCGATACTTTCTGCATCTACTACTATTACTCCACACATCGACCACTATCCAGCATGCATCTAGTGTATTGAGTTCATGACGAACAGAGTAACGCCTTAAGAAAGATGACATGATGTAGAGGGATAATCTCAAACCAATGATGAAAACCCCATCTTTTTACCCTTGATGGCAACAACATGATGCATGCCTCACTACCCCTTCTGTCACTGGGTGAGGTCACCACACGGTATGAACCCAAAACCAAGCACTTCTCCAATTGTAAGAATCATAGATCTAGTTGGCCAAACAAAACCCACAACTCGAAGAGAATTACAAGGATATGAAATCATGCATAAGAGAGATCAGAAGAAACTCAAATAAGATTCATAGATAATCTGATCATAAATCCACAATTCATCGGATCTCGACAAACACACCGCAAAAGAAGATTACATCGGATAGATCTCCATGAAGATCATGGAGAACTTTGTATTGAAGATCCAAGAGAGAGAAGAAACCATCTAGCTACTAGCTATTGAGTCGTAGGTCTATTGTGAACTACTCACGCATCATCCGAGAGGTCATGGTGTTGATGAAGAAGCCCTCCATATCCGAATCCCCCTCTGGCAGGGCACCAGAACGTGCCCCAGATGGGATCTTGCGGAGACAAAAGCTTGCGGCGACGGAAAAGTACTTTCGATGATATCCTGATTTTTTGTGGGATTTTAGGGAATATATAGGCGAAAAAACTAGGGTAGAGGAGGTCCAGGGGGCCCACAAGCCCGTAAGGCCCGACCTCCCCCCTGGCCGGGGCTAGGGGGCTTGTGGGGTCCCTGGGGAGCCCCTGCCTTGGTTCTCAAGTCTCCCGATCTTCTTCTGTTTCGGAAAAAATCATTTCGGGGATTTTATTCCGTTTGGATCCGTTTCAAATCTTCCTCTGAAAAGGGTCAAAAACACGGAAAAAACAGGAATTGGCACCTGGTACTGAGTTAATAAGTTAGTTCCAAAAAAGATATAAAAGGCATATAAAACATCCAAAGTTTGACAAGATAATAGCATGAAACCATCAAAAATTATAGATACGTTGGAGACGTATCAGTCGGTCATTTTGTGTTTTACCTTCATCTCCACAACCATGAGCGTTACTTTCAGGCGGGTATCCTCGGCCCTGCATCCTTCATACAATGGAGTAACTGCGTCTATATCCAGTTGATCCAGCTTGGCTTTCTCTCGGGCGGCAGCTCTTGCGTTACCCGTCTGCTTGAGAAGTAGCTCTTGAATATGAGGGTCCTGTACCCAGCCCATCGATGGTCCATCGTCGTCTGCTCCGACATCTTCATCTTCATGATCATGCCCTTTGTCTTGATCTTCCTCATCATCATGTCCGACATCTTCTACATGATGACTGTGTCCTGCATCTACTTCTTGATCATGTCCTGGAGATTCTTTGTCTTCTCGCCCGCCCTCGCCGCTATTGTCTTGCAACCCTTCCTTTTTTCTTGCCCGGCCCCCATGGGCGACTTCACAATCATCTTCATCACCTTGCCACCGATAGCCATCCATGAAACCACGCACGAGTAGGTGGTCCCGCACCTGTCTGGAATCCGGGTCCATAAGGCCCTTCAGCTTGCATCTTCGACACGGACATATTATCTCCGTCTCGTTCTTTTGAAGCATCTCAGCCTTCACAATGCCTTCGGTCATCGTGCGGACCATGGTCGCCTGCGGGGTAGAGCAAAACGATATGTTAGAACCAATTTTTTTTTGGCATGACTTTGCCTAAAAATAAGACCAAAAAGAATGCATAGTGCCAAATTCTCGCCGAAACAGAAATGAATCAACATTCCGGCAAAATATTGGCAACTATCGCATTTCAAATACCGGTACCTGCAAACACAAACATATGCAACACCACAAACATAAGTAGATCTAGGCCATAAAAAGTGTGTACACGTGTTGAAGGGACAAAAAAGTAGATCTAGAACATAAAGAAAGGTTTCCGCTTACTTACCTATCAAAAAAAGGAAATTTAACCACTTAATTTGGGTGAATATATGGTGCAAACGAGGTGAGGAGGAGGAGGCAGCTGAGACTAGTGAGTGTGAAGTGGTGGAGAGAATGAAGTGGGGGAAAGTGAGTGTGAAGTGGGCTGTCAAAAATATCTACTCCTCCCCGGTTACCAAAGACAATCCTATGGCTCCTGTCGGTTGCCGTAGCATCGACGTGCAAGTCGATATTTAACTATTACAACATGATCATCTCATACGTACAATATATCAAATCATGTCTTTGGCCATATCACATCACATGCATACCCTGCAAAAACAAGTTAGACGTCCTCTAATTTGTTGTTGCAAATTTTACGTGGCTGCTATGGGTATCTAGTATGATCGCATCTTACTTACGCAAAGCCACAACGATGATATGAAAATTTCTATTTAACCTTCTCCAAGGACCGCATCGGTCAAATCCAATTCAACTAAAGTTCAAGAAATAGGCACCCGCTAGTCAACTTTATGCAACAAGTTGCAAGTCAATTGATGAAACAGTCTTTCGTAAGCGTACGAGTAAAGTTGGTCCGGGCCGCTTCAATCCAACAATACCGCTGAATTAAGAAAAGTATAAGGAGGGCAACAAATTGAACATCAATGCCCACAAACACTTGTGTATTCTACTCGATGTGTCATCTATGCATGAACCTAGCTCATGATGCGACTGTTGGGGAACGTCGCATGGGAAACAAATTTTTCCTGCGGACACGCAATACCTATCCATGGTGATGATCATCGTTGAGAGGGGAGAGTGCATCTACATACCCTTGTAGATCTCTAAGCGTAAGCGTATATAACATGGTTGATGTACTGTAACATCTTCACTATCCAAATAATAGCCGGTCCCGCGATCTCATCATGATCCGTCCCGCGATCCCATCACGATCCATCTCGATCTAGTGTCGAACGGACAACACCTCCGCGCTCAGCACAGGTACAACTCGATGATGATCACCGCCTTCTTGATCCAGCAATAGGGGCGTAGAGGTAGATGAATTCTCAAGCACGACAACGTGGTGGTGGTGGTGGTGGAACTATTACAGGAGGGCTTCGCCTAAGCACCGTTGAAACTAGACTAGAGGAGAAACAAATCTAGATGAAGTAGAGGGAGCACGTTGCAATTCGGGTTAGCTCTTCCCTCTAAATCCTCTATTATATATAGGAGGGAGGGAGGTAGGGGAGGAGGCAGCCAAAATACCCTCTAGGGGTTCGGCCGAACTAGGAGGAGGTGGAAGAGTCCACCTCCAATCCTACTCCAAGTAGGATTCCTTCCATACTTGGAATCCTTCCCTTCCTTTGGGTATTTTCCCCTTTCTCCACCACTTGGCCGCATGGGCCCTTTGGGGCTGACTCGATTCACGCCAACCCAATAGACACCTTCAGAGATACCTGTAGAGCACCTTTATAGTCATCCAGTTTACATTGCGACGTTTGATACACACAAGGTATTCCTCCGGTGTCCGGGAGTTGCACGATCTTATGGTCATAGGAACAAATACATTGACATACAGAAAACAATATCAATAAACTGACACCGTCATATGCTACGTTCATAGCTTGGGTCTTTTCCATCCCATCATTCTCCTAATGATATGATCTCGTTATGAAGTGACAACACTTGTCTATGGCTAGGAAACCTTAGCCATCTTTGATCAAGGAGCTAGTCAACTAGAGGCTTACTAGGGACAGTGTTTCCTCTATGTATCCACACATGTATTTGAGTTTCCAATCAATATAATTATAGCATGGATAATAAACAATTACCATGCACAAGGAAATACAGTAATAACCAATTTATTATTGCCTCTAGGGCATATTTCCAACACATCCATGGTGTGGAACAATGTCTCCACAACCCTCTCAAGGCTCTCCTGATTTTGCATGATTTCCTGAATGTTCTTCTCCATGCTTTGGACAACGTTCACTATAAATGCCATTTTCTCAGCTAGGGTTCTGAGCTGTGGAACTGGAGGTGGCCTGTTTCTAGCAGCTTCAGCCTTTGCTGCCATTCTTGCTGCAGCTAAGTTGATATCATTGTCATCCATCACAACCTCATTATCTTCACACTCAGGCTGAAGAGGTAGATGAGGACGATCAAGTAGATATGCATGCTTGCCTAGCTTGGCATTGATGAGCATCTGAATGTAGGGTGCATATCCACAAGATCTCTTCTGATCCACAACAGTCCTTCGAATAGTCTCAACTATCAAGTTCATCACTCCAAATCTGGTATGTGTGTCTATCAGGTGCAGTAGAATTATATAATATCCTCTAATCATCTTCTCATCTCCTGATTTAGGAATGAGGGTGTATCACAGTATAGTGTTTGTCGTGGGAATGCCAGCTTGAAGAAAATACACTGAACCCAATCTGCGACTGGTCATGTACTTATGTGGAATGGTCTTGTACATGTTGGCCATGGAGTTGTGATTCTTCTTAGCTTCTGCATTCACATCTACATCTAAATATTCCGGCTTGGGTGCACCAATGATAGCAGCCCATTCAACAATTGTGGCGTCATATCTGTGTCCATAGGTCATCCAGACCAAAGAGTCTTCATAGAAGTGCACAGTTGCATAGAATTGCATGATCAGCTCATCATTCTAGGGGGTCATCTCTTTCCCAACAAATTCGTCAATGTCTACAACCTTGAAGTTATCTTTGACATGTGGAAATAAATCTTCATTTTCCTTAATGTATGCCTAGTCGACATACCTCATATCATTGACAGCAGGACTCTTGTTATACAAGACAGTCTCATTAAAATCTTATTGTTCCTTGGTGTGAAACCTTGGATCAACAACAGTTCTTCTTCTGACAACATATGGGTCAAGGGCTCTCCACTTTCTCAATACGACATCCTTCCTCTTCTTCATGTCCTCTGCAACATGATGAGCATCATTGTGGAGTGGAATGAACGGTCTAAGCTTCCTGAGAACCAGAGCATTCTCATCTTCTTCCTCTGCAGCAGGGGCACTGGATGCAGGGACTTTTGCTTTAGCAGCTGCATGTATATCCTTAGTTGTCTTCCTGGAAGCAGGAGCCTTCTTTGCTTTAGCAGCAGGCTTAGGAGCAGACTTAATAGCATCAGCCATCAACTTCTTTCTTTTGGGAGGAACTGGGATCTCCTCAGGAGCTTCATCTTCAGCAGCTTCATAACGGTCTTCATACATGGAAGTTCGTCTGCCAACAAGGTGAACAGTTCTCTTCCTTGCTCTCTTCACACCAGCTTTCTTCGCAGGTGCATCCTTGGAAATCTCACTCCGATTCCTAGCATACTTAGGTGTTCTTAGATCAGCAGGGGTTGCAGTCACTTTCCTGATAGCCATCTTAGGAGGAGCCTTTGAAGGAGCTAAAGTCTCTTCTGGCATAAAGTTTGAATCCTCCTCATCAGAATTAAGCTTTCTTCTCTGCTTGGTGGGTGCCTAGGGCAAGCCATGGGAGCTGGGAGAACTTGGGTCTAAAAAAGTCCTCTCTGGGTTAGTGCCAGCATCCAACTCAACACTTTGCTCTCTGTAGTCATTATGACTATCATCTGATCCTAACATATTGACACACAAGTACAAATAGTAGAACCTGTGAAGTGGATATAGGAAAGACAGACTGGATGAGCACCACAATATTCAGATTTTTTTTGAAAATTTGAAGTCTGAAACTTGGGGTATGAACTTCTGCAGGATGTAAATTGGTGGCGCCGAGTTGGAATTTTTGGAGTTACCGAGAAAACATACTCGCTTAATAGAAACTTGGCAATCATTTTCCGTGGCATAAAAAATAGTTGCTCGGTATCACCGAGTTGCTTCTCAGGAACCCTAAGACAAGAATCGGTGGAACCAATTTTTCAAACTCGGTCTCACCGAGTTGCATACTATGGCAGATCAGATCCGAAATTTTCTACTTATCCTAATCTATTGATCTTATCTGGTGGACAGGAGTTTTGCACAATGTGGAAAGATGAATAATAAGATCCAATGCGTGTGAATCAGATGGGGAACGCAAAGGGGATTGAACCGTACCCTAGCTTGGTGGCGGTTCGGCTACGTCGACGATGATGGAGCAGATTTAGTCGACAACGGCAAGTCCTAGCGGCGGCGGCATTCGGGGAGTCAAGGCGATGACTTGGAGTCTCGGGGGATAGCGAGGGTTTGTGGAACGAACCATTTCAAAGAAGTGAAATCAAAAGGTCCGGTCCGCAGATATATATACCCGTCTACTGTCGGCGTCACTGAGATGGCAAAATCGGTGGCACTGAGTTCCCAAACTGTTAGTAGACAGGGAAACTCGATGTAATCGGGTTGGCAATTTCGGTGGTACCGAGATGAGAAATCCTGATCAACTTTGGAAAATCGGTGGCTCCAAGTTTGTGGAGTTGGTCACAATGAGTTTTTCAAAGAGGTTTTGGAATGCATGCCTTGACGATACGGAACTCCGAGTGCACCTTCACACAGAGGGATTGACAAGTGCTTGTTCAAGTTTTATGATGAAGCATGAATAGAACTTGAGACGAGGTAACATAGATAGGTAGATAAGGGTCATAGGCATTCTTGTCCATCCAACTGGGAAAAGATAAAACAAAACCCAAATAACAAGAATTGGATTTCCTCGTATGATTAAATACATGCAGACCAACAGGCTCACACAATAAGAATGATGATTCAAACATGGTGAACATGCACAAACATCCTAGCAGCTATCAAGCACTTCGGCGATGTCAAAGTTATCTATATATGAGTATATTGACATAGGAGCCAAGCAAGAATACTTGATCATAGGTCTTACTCATCGTTAAGTACAAGTAGGGTTACCACTTTTACATAAGCATTAATGTGTTCATATCCTTAGAAGATGCTTATACTCAATTCTTAGAGTAAAGCTCCCCCTTGATATAATATACCCAAAAAGAGGGATAACCTAACCTTGGGTTTTGTTGTCGAAGACTTCAAGTAGGTGAAGTAATGGTGGGTGCTCAACGTTGATGAAGATCATCTTGAGTTGGGAGCAATCCTTGTTGTTTTCATACTCTTCCCACCTACATGGGTTAGTCCCAAAGCAAAGGGAACATATGCAAGAATATCTATGGACATGGAGTGAAGCACACATGGGATGATGTCCAAAGATGCATTTATTACCTTGTTCATTGCTTACCTTTGAGGGAATGTGTGACTCCTTGAACTAATGCATAAGGTTGAGGTTGATTGCATATAATTCCTGCCATAATGAATAAGAGTGAATTTCATTGGCAGAGTCACCCCTCAAGAACTTCTAGTTCTTCCTCTTGGGAATCCACACCAAATTGCTGGAAATCCTTGGAGTTGTTGTGGCACTTGTTAAGGTAGAGCTAGTAGTATCCTTGGGAACCCACTTGACCTTGGCTTGGGGTTCTTCTTCAAATAGGTCTATGTCATCTTGAAGCTTTCCCTTGCCTTTGTGGTCTTGTGGTAGAAGGTCATCTTGTGAGCTTGTTCCTTCGGAAGGAGTGGACTTGTCCTCTCGGGGAACAAACTTGGGAGTGGGATATGGACCTTCTTCCCAAACATCTCCGTTGACATTGAAGTAGCCAACACCTTGTTTCTTCCAAAGTCCTCCTTGCTTGCGCACAATTTCCTCAAATTGCTTACTTCCGGCAAGACTCTTGAAGACACCTCTCTAAATAATTGTAAGTGCATCTAGTGACCTTAGTGATTTTGGTGGTTTGAAGACTTATAGGTTAAGGGACTAATGTGTTTTTAAGTGTACACATGCTCTATAAGTCGCCGAGGAGTTTGAGTTATACGATGAATACCAACCCCTAAAAATTTATGTCTTCGGCTGAAGATTTTGATCTTACCTTGAAGACTTTGATCACGAAGAAGTTGCGATGAAATTGATATTCCTCACGAAGCTATTGAAGATGAGGATATTAGTGTGTCATGAAGAAAAACTGTCTGAAGACTTTGAAGCGTGAAGATTTACTCTTTCTGTTTCATTTAATTTACTCTTGAGTCATAGGAACACCGTATTGTTAAACGAGGTCGAAGTAATACTACGGAATGAATTTCCTCATGATTCTCAACCCAAGCCTAAACCTACCAAAGCCTCAAAGTGAGGAATACGAGAGACATGAGGAATTTCACAGTTGAAAGTTCCGACCATTGCCGCAACACGTGCCACCCCACTGATCTTATCCACCCAACAGTCACATTATTTAAGGGCATTTATGTCAAATCATGTCGGGATGCTCCCACGCTATAAATAGCCCCCCCACAACGACTTGCTGGTTGGCTGCTTTGAGACAAACTGACGCTAGTCATTTAGAGCAACCCAAATTCCTCAGAGCCTTCGAGAGAAAATCATCAAGTGAGGAAATACCCCAAACACCAAACCCCAAACCAAAAACCAAGTGATTGAGCATCACTGAAGAATTTGTTCCTATGTGGAACTGAAGCCTTTTACCTTTGAGGACTGTGCATCCTCTACATGGTTAGGCGTCATGGTCTAGAGCATCCAGTAGTCAATTGCGGATCGCCGGGTGACCGAGTTTGTGAGGGTTTCGAAGTCTGCCCTGAAGACTTACCACGAGTGTTGGGCGAGGACTGTGTGTCCTTACCTCAAGGAGAATACTGTAGGGACTGTGTGTCCCGGGACTGTGTGTCCTTTGGTTTCAATACGAAGCCACTCCGAACCAGACATACAACTGTCACAGCAGTTGGAACTGGGTCATCAACAACTGTCTTTGTTGAGCTACGGGTTCTATTTCTTCAACTCTTCTATTTCCTCAAAATTGTATGTTGAAGACTTTCATCTCTGCTGTTTGAAGAATTTATCTGAAGACTTTCTCTGAATTTCCTCAATCTTAAATTCTTCACTCGAGTTAATCTTCACCCGCTTTCTTTGTTCTTGCATACTGAGCAAACCGATTCTCCTAATCTTGACCAAGTAACCTGCTGTAGTAGTCTTTGCACTTCTGATCCTGTGCTATTTCCGCTGCGCTTAATTCATCATTGAGGAATTTCCTCACAAGGAATTTACTCAGCGATGAAATTCTAAAAATCACCTATTCACCCCCTTGTAGTCGATATATCGCACTTTCAATTGGTATCAAAGAAAGGTACTCCCTTGTTCTGTGTGATTTTGGTTTAACCACCTGGAGTTTTAGTTATGTCGACCGCAGGTATGATCAAGGTTACTGCAGGATTTCCTACCTTCAAACGAAAGGACTTTCCCTATTGGAAGACCAAGATGCAGATGCATCTTCAGGCTATTGACAATGATCTCTGGTACATTGTGGAACATGGTATTCCCTCCATCACTGCTACTATCTCTGCCACTGATGTGAAGATATTCAAGCAACATGATTCTCAAGCGAGGAATATCATAGGTGGCCATCTGAGGAAAGGTTAGTATGGCAGAGTGAGTGCTTTGGGCACAGCCAAGCTCATCTGGGATAGGCTGTCCAAAGTCAATGAAGGAATCTGAACTCAGGTGACTCTCGTGTTGATGTTCTTCGCAATCTCTTCAGTCGCTTCAAAAGGCTGGACAATGAAAGCTGCCAAGATACCTTTGATCGCCTCACTGACATGTCAAATGAATTGCAAGCACTGGGAGCTTGAGAGATCACTGACCATGAAGTTGTGAAGAAACTGCTAAGATCTCTTGATCCATCATTCGATACACTGGTTCTGATGGTTCAAGAAAGAGGAGATTATAAGATGCTTGATCCTGCTGATATACTTGAAAGACTCAATACTCGTGGATTCCAACAGGAAGAAAAGAGAGATCTGTATGGACCAAGCTACTCAAGACCTCGTGCGCTGAAGGCTAAAGCAATTTCCTCATCTGAAGAAGAAGAAGAAGACTATGACTGCAGCATTGGTGATCGTGAAGAACTTGGACAGGAGCTTGCAATGCTTGTGAGGAAATTCCAGAAGTTTACAAAGCATGGCCAGTTTGGTAAATCTTCAAGAAGAGATATGACGAAATCAGAACCTTCATTTGAGGACTACATGAAAAGAACCTATCACAAATGTAAGAAATTTGGTCACTACATAGTTGACTGTCCTCGATGGGTAAAAGAATCAAAGAAGAAGAAAGACAAGGATGAAAGTTCTGATGACTTGAAGAAAAAGAAGAAATCTTCAAAATCCTCATCCTCAAAGTCCTCATCGCACAAGAAGACTAGTTTCAGAAATGCTCGGGCACTCATTGGCAAGGAAATGGATTCAGAGGAAGAATCTGAGGAATGTGATGAAGATGAAGGATGTGAAGAAGATTCAGAGTCTGGTGTGGCAAGTCTTGCACTGGCTACCACATTCATGAGCAAGTCAATCTTCAACCTTGCAGAAAATGACAATGCTATCTACACTGATGAATATGCTGATTACTTCGCTCCAACCTATTGCTTCATGGCAAAAGGTTCGAAGGTACCGAATGATACTTCCTCCTCTAACTCAAGTGACCGTGAACCTAATTATTATAAAAAACCCAGTTATAGTAAACTTGCCAACATTGCAACTAAACAACAAAGTAACATCAAAAAGCTTCAAAAACTGGTAGACAGAAGTGATGTTCTGTTGAATGATGAAATGAATCACACTCAAGTCCTCACTAAAGGTGTGAAAAGTCTTCAGTCTAGATTTGATAGTCTTCAAGATCGTTATGGCACACTCTTGGCTGATCATGAGAAAGTTTCCGATGAATTTCTTCAAAGGAAACTTGATCTTGAGAAGTTGAAGATGTCTAATGATGATCTTCGAATGGAAAACGATTCATCGCTTGCTCAACAGATCAGTGCCGCTTAGGTTGAATTCACTCCACCATGTCTCAAATGCATCGAGCTTGAAACTGCCAATTCTTCACCAGAATCATCAAATGTTTCTATCGGTACAAATTCTTCAACTGCTCCGGTGGTATCAATTTCTTTACTTGAGGAAACCAAAAATGCTACTCACAAAAACGCAGGGCTGAAGAAATTGTATGTGACAAACATATACAAAAGTCTCAAAGGACATCAAACCCTTTGTGATGTGCTCAAAAAGCAGTTTTTTAACAGGAACCCGAGGAAAGAGGGAATTGCCTTTGAGAGGAAATTAAATGTTGGTGGATCATACTGGCAACCTGAGCAGTATTCCCTAGACCTCATGGGTTGCTTCTAAGGGCCCTCCCGTCGATCCATTCTCTCTATCAGGCTTTGCATGTGAATTATCCTATTCCTCACATGATTCATTTGACTCCAACTATAAACTGTTCAAAAATCAATCTGGTGAAGTATTTGCTCGATATGTTGGAACTAACTGCAGGAATGGACCACCCGTGAGGAAAATCTGGGTCCCCAAAAGTTGCTTGGAAAACCTTCAGGTGAATGTCCTCGTGACACCACGTGTGAAGAACCTGAACCCCAGAAAATATTCCTTAGGTGGACCAAAGTCTTCAAGAGGATCAAAATGCTCAAATGGTCAATACTATACTTGTTCTCGTGCTAATGCTTCTAATATGTAGGGAAATTACAAGGGATATGAATATGAGCATTATTCCTCAAATCATTATGTTCATAAATCCTCAAAGAACTTCTTTGCCTATTCATTTGAGTATTCTAGCCCCCCTACTGTGAAAAGAAGTGCATTAGCTTCAATGCCCCCTTTATCATATGGTGCTCGCAAGATGATGAATTTTTTGCCACCCCTTCAGATGTGGATGGTAAAGAAATTTGAACTAATCACTTGTGCAGGTCAGGTCTCCAGATGAAAGTCATCATCTAAAGAATTTGCTGGAGACCTGAGGAAAATGCTTGATTGGACGCAAGCTAAAATTGATGAAATGATAACATTTCACACGTCCTCAAATTTAGTGTTTATGATGAAATTCCTATATGATGAAATTGAAATCATATTCTTCAAGTCTGAAGCATATGAGATGGTAAGCTGTACTAATCCATCTGCAGGATGACAAACCCAAGAATACATAGTGGGTTCTTGAAAGTGGTTGCACAAACCACATGATTGGTGATAAAATCTTGCTGATGAATATGCCACTGACTCCATGACCACTGAAGAAAATAACTTATGCTGACAAAGGTAAAAGCAAGGCATTGGGACTTGGCAAAGTGGCTATTTCCAAGGACATGCACATGGGTAAAGTCATGCTTGTCGAATCCCTTGGGTTTAACCTCATGTCAGTCTCAATGTTTTGTGATCTTGAGATGGTTGTTATCTTTGGAAAATACAGATGTGTAGTCATCATGGAATCTGACAGATCGAAAGTCTTCGAAGGATTTAGGAGAGGAGATTTGTACATTATTGATTTTTCCACAGGTCCTCAACCAGCCACATGCTTACTAGCAAAAAACTCAGAAGCCTAGCTATGGCATCGAAGACTTGGTCATGCAGGCATGAGGAATTTCCACACGCTCGCGAAGAAGAAGCATGTCATTGGCATCGAATCAGTTAAATTCCTCAAGGACCACCTCTGCGGTGCTTGTGAGTCTGAAAAAATGACCAGATCCAAACACCCCTCGAAGACTATGATGACTACTACTCGCCCGTTTGAATTGCTTCACATGGATCTGTTTGGACCTACTCATTATGCCACTCTAACCAATGCAACATCTTTATATGGATGTGTCATCGTTGATGACTATTCTCGATATACTTGGGTACATATCATTATGTATAAAACTGAAGTGCAGGAAGTCTTCAAACGATTTTCCTCAAGGGCCTCGATGAACTTCGACGTCAAGATCAACCACATCAGGAGTGACAATGGGACATAATTCAAGAACACTAGTCTTGATTATTATCTTGATGAACTTGGTATTACTCATGAATTATCTGCTCCTTATACCCCTCAACAGAATGGCGTTGTTGAACGTAAGAACAGGACTCTGGTTGAAATGGCATGGACTGTGCTTGAAGAATACTGAACTCCTCGTCATTTCTGGCCTGAAGCAATCAACACTGCTTGCCACATCATCAATAGGGTATATATTCACAAATTACTCAAGAAAACCTCATATGAACTGCTCACTGACAAGAAACCCAATGTAAGTTATTTCAAAGTATTCGATGCAAAATTTTGGATTAGAGACCCTCACCATAGTTCAAAGTTTGCACCGAAAGCACATGAGGGTTTTATGCTTTGTTATGGAAAGGACTCGCACACCTATAGAGTCTTCAACACCTATCGCAACAAGGTCGTTGAAACTTTAGATGTGCGGTTCGATGAAACTAATGGCTCTCAAAAAGAGCAATTACCTTCTGTGCCAGATAAATTACCTCTCGAGGAAGCAACAAAACTCAAAGCCACTGAAGATAACATTCCTACTGAGGAAATTGCTAAAGAAATCATCCCCAACACTGATGAAATTTAGACAGGTGCACCTGAGGAAATTGCTCCAGATCAAATTCCTTAGCCCAACCAAAGTCTTCAACCAGCTCATCCAAGGATTGCAAATGAAGTGGAACTTGACAAAATCCTCAATGACATCAATGCGTCAGGTCCTCTCACTCGCTCAAAAGCTTCACATTTAATTAACTTTTGTGGGCATTCCTCTTTTTTGTCTCTCACATAACCCTCAAAGTTCTTGAAGCCTTCATGGAATCTGACTGGATTCAAGCCATGCAAGATGAACTTCTTCAGTTCAAGCTAAATGACGTGTGGGAACTCGTCAAACGACCAGACCCTCGCAAGCACAATATCATCGGCACCAAGTGGATTTACCAAAAGAAACAAGATGAGGATGGTCAAGTGGTGAGGAATAAGGCACAACTTGTATCCCAAGGCTACACACAGGTTGAAGGAATTGATTTCGGTGAAACTTTTGCACCTTTTGCTAGACTTGAAGCTATTCGAATACTACTTGCTTATGCTAATCATCATAATATTATACTGTATCAAACGGATGTGAAAAGTGCATTCCTCAATGGTAAGCTTGAGGAAGAAGTATATGTTGCTCACCCCCAGGTTTTCAAGATCCGAAGCTTCCTGAAAAAAGTCTTCATACTCAAAAAGGCACTCTATGGCCTCAAGCAAGCCCCTTGGGCGTGGTATGACACATTGAAGGAATTCCTCATGGAGAAAGGCTTCAAACCTTGTTCACTTGATCCAACTCCTTTCACAAAATCTTATGATAATGAACTATTTGTGTGCCAAATATATGTTGACGACATTATCTTTGGCTGTACTGACAAACGTTACAGTGATGAATTTGCTTACATGATGAGTGAAGAATATCAGATGTCTGTGATGGGGGAGCTGAAATTCATTTTAGGTCTTCAAATTCATCAACAATGCAATGACATCTTCATATCTGACGAGAAATACATCAAGGATGTCCTGAGGAAATTCAACATGCATGAATATAAAGGCGTCAAGATTCCTATGCCTACCAACGACCACCTCTGCATTGACGAAAATGGTAAAATTTCGATCAGCATGTATATCGCTCGATGATTGGCTCTTTATTGTATCTATGTGCATCTAGGCCAGATATAATGCTTAGTGCTTGCATGTGTGCTCGTTTTCAAGCAAAACCGAAGGAATCACACCATAAGGTTGTGAAACATATTCTTCGATACTTTTCTCACACACCAACACTAGGATTATGGTACCCCGAGGGCTCAAATCTTCACCTCGTTGGATATTCTGATTCTGATTATGATGGCGACCGTGTGGATCGCAAGTCAACATTAGGCACATGCCATTTCCTCGGAAAATCATTAGTTTGCTGGTCCTCAAAGAAGCAGAATTATGTTTCTCTCTCCACTATCGAAGCTGAGTACATTGCTGCTGGATCCTGCTGTGCTAAACTTGTATTGATTAAGCGAAACCTCAGTGACTATGGCATCAACATGAAGAATGTGCCCCTCTACTGTGACAATGAGAGTGCAATCAAGATCACCTACAACCCAGTACAACACTCGAAGACTAAGCACATCCAAATTCGTCATCATTTTCTTCGAGACCATGTCCTTAAGGGAAATATGATCATCGACCATGTGAAGACTGACGATCAACTAGCAGATATCTTCACAAAGCCCTTGGATGAGAGAAGGTTTGGCAAGTTGCTGTGTGAGCTAAATATCCTAGAGTCTTCAAATGTTTTGTGATAACATGCACACATCCTAACACTTATGCAAAATTGATGACTTAGATGTTCAACACACGAAGAATCGACTTTCTTCAATTAATGAAGAATATCGCTCTTAGTGTGAAGAAATTAATGAAGAATTTGGTTCTTAGGGCCCTACGACAATTGTACACGGTGCCTGAAATCATTATTCTTATACGGTGGGTCACGCCACCACCTAACTTTGAAATTCATCAAGCTGTTTTTTCTTCAAAGTTGAAATTCAACAAGATGACACTTCGTCACAAAATCCTCAAATTTTCAAATCTTCAAAATCTTCAATTCCTTCAAAACGGTTGATGCTTTTTATTTGAGTATATATATAGAATGAGCTTTCAAAGTCCTCAACAACATTCACTTATAGCTCAGTCTTCAATCTGACATTTCGTCTAAGTGAATGTGATCGGACCCGACTCCCCTCTATTCTCAGCTCAACCCAGTCTATTCTCAATTCTTCATATGCGTTCTATTTGACACTTGTTCAAAATACTCACTGAGTCCTTGTCAGCTGAGGACTTTGCAACAAAACCCTCAAAAATTAAAAAATCGGTTTTATAAAATTACATAGATACCGGACCCACTTCTCACGATCGGATAACCACAAACTCCACCGCTTCAGTCGTGGGCACCACGTGTCATGAGGACAAGAAAGGGCAAGGGCAGTTCGGTCTGAAAGTTCGGCCGAACAGTTTTTCACCTAAGCTATAAATAGGCCCTTACCCCCCTGAGTCAAAACTCTTCGTCCTCTCATCTTCTCCGCTCGAGCTCAACGCTAGCGCCACCGCTAGCATCCTCGTCGCCGGTGAGGAAAAGTTTCATTGCCTCTCCCTCGCCGTTGCCGGACTCACACCGACCGCGGAAAATCGTGTTCCGCCGCCGTCGTAGCTGATTTCAGTTGCCAAGTTAGGGCGCTGAAGATTTGAACCGAGGAACTTCTCCCTTTTACTGCTCCAGTTCTTCGTGTTTTTCGCACAAGGTAAATAAAATCCTATTTTCCTACCTCTGTTGATCTTTTAATTCACTTTAGACTCGCGAAATCTGTTTTTCCTCACAAAGTGTGTCAGCCATGCACACTCATTCCTCAAACACTTGATGAATCTCACTAAGCCACTAAAATTCTTCATAAGATTCCTCAATTGTGTAAATTTTCAAATCTGCACAACTTTGGAACCCAAGATCAAAATGCTTAGTCAAATTCCTCAACTTTAAAGAAAATTAATTTCTTCAAATCTAAGAACGCATATGACCTCCCCAAATTCTTCGCACCTATACTCTGTTCACAGGTACAAAAATGTCAGCTGATGAATCTCTAGGTTCTCATCAACTTAACTCATTTGCAGCATTTCTTGAAGAAACTTTACATGTGTCTTCAGAATCATCAAGAGTTTAGATTCCCCAGCAAAATCCTCAGTTGAAGAAAATGGGGGATGATTGGAAGAAGAAAGGAGGAAAGAAGCTGGAACAGAATACAACATTTGAAATACCTGAAGAAATATATGCTGATTATTGTACTCCTGATGAGGAAATACATGGTAAAGAGACCATGGCGAAGCGCAAAATAAGTCTTTATAAGATTGAGCACAGGTGGGCTAAGGAGTGGAAGTAGTACAAATATGTGACTCCAAAATATGCCAAGAAATTCGCCCTCAAGCCACATTGCAAAAGACCGCCACATGGTGTGTCGGGGGGATAACCCGGGGGTAGGCTCATCGAGCCTGCTCCTTCATTTCCTGGTCAAAGGATATGACCAAGTACAATTTCCCAAGGCCCAAGTCTTCTGGCCGGCTAGGCTGCGCCTGCCGGCTGGAGGACGAGGCGGCCAACTCTTTGGCTGGCCAAGCAACCCCTGCCGGCTAGAAGCGAGACGGCTGCCTCTTCCTGACCGTCTTGGCCAAGCCAGCCGGCTAGAAACGGGGCGGATGTGCCCAAGCCGGCTAGCCAAGCAGGCTAGCCGACCGGGGATCTCAAGTCAAATCAGATCATAGGTCATGACGAGACCTTACGATTAAAGGTGGCTACGCGTCAGCAAAGGTACTAGATCGGAGTGCCCGGCAGGTACGAGCGTCGGTGGCCACGCCGCTGACCTACCCCAGCTCTGATCCATCACATAGCATAGTGTCAGACCGTTAAACTCCCACTCCATTACTGCACTCGACGTGGGGAACAGTGGAGGCGGTCGTACTATCTGCCCATGACAAATCTCGCTGGACGACGCTCGACGTACAGCGCGTGCTCGACGTCAACCTTATGCGAGAGCTTCATTGGCCAGCCAGCGGGTCCCACTGCCAGACGAGACCATGCAGCCGGCGGGCCCCTCAAGCGACAAGAAAAGACCCTTGTGGGCCCCCTAGCCAGACGGCGAGGCTGCCAGCCGGGTTCCACTCTTGTACCCTTTATCCATATTGTAGGCTGGTGGGTTCGTCTATAAAACCCCCCGGTCACCCTCCATGCAGAGGGGCGGTCGAACAACACTTCACACCCACCAACCACATCGAGAGAGGTAGAGACGAGCCGGCTGCTCCCCTCTTCCTCCTCCTCAACACAGCTCCAGGAGCAACCTTGTAATCCATCCATATACATCAAACACTCCGGCAGGACTAGGGGTCTTATCTCTACGGAGAGCCCTGAACCTGGGTACATCGTGTGTTCCATGCTTGTACCAACCTCGTTCCCAGCGCCCTCCTTTGTCCCTTCGGTTCTAACCGACTTTAGCCTACCTATGTCATATGTTGTGAGTATTCACCGACATTTGGCGCACACCATGGGGCCGATCGCGGCATCGGCTGGCTTTACGCGCTGGGCGGGGCCCCGTGCCTACGCCATCGGATGCATCGCGTTAGGATCGATCTGCATGCCCGTGGAGCCCGCTTTCGATGAGGCAACACTGATGATGATCGACGTCCCCGTATGCCATGCAGATTCGGATGGAGATTCCGATGACGAGGCGCTCCCTAGTGTCATCGTCGCTGCTATGGAGAACCTCAACGTTCTCTTTAGCAACCTACGTCTCAACTACGGTCCTCGCTACTTCGGCGAGGACTTCGATGTTGAGGCGCTCTGCGCCAGCTTTAGCAGGTTCTCTATCACTGAGATGCCTGCACATGACGTGTACCACAACAACGTACTCGTCTTCGACTGCCCTCCGCCGTCGGTGGGGTTCTTCACCCGTACCATGTCGCCGCCGTCTCCAACATCATGGAGCTGATAGTTATCTGCGCTAGCACCAGCACAACTCATGGCAAGGCATTAGTAGACGCTGATGAGCCTGCTATTGTCACTGGTGATACTCTTCAGGACGATATCACCGGCCTGAAGACACCCATCGCTGCTTCCGCAAACCCTAGCGATGCCCGAGCCTCACTGGAGGAGGCTCGCAAGTATATCTTGGAGGAGGGCATTGCCGTCGCCTCGGCAAAACGTCGGATGGAGGCCACGCATCACGAGTATAACTCCGCATACGGCCTCACTCCGATTTCCGAGGCTCCTAGCTGGGTCGGATCGCCCCGCGGTCGCGGCCGGTTCATTGCTGAGATCCTAGGCGGCAACCAGCCCACCTACGACACCCCTGCGGCCAACTTGCGGGTGGTGCATGCGGCCATGGAAGAAATGACAAGCTTGGAGGGCGAGGAGCACGCCTTCCAAGAGAAGCGGGTCAAGGATCTCCTTGACGCCGCCAACGAACAACAGACTCGGCTTGACCCCGGTCAGGCCTAGTCAGAGTCTCCGGTCCCCAACCCCGGAGCACGCCGCAACCCTAGCGGTCAACACCACGCATAGGGATCTTCCTCACATCGCACCTCCGGCCGGAGGGGCGAGGGAAGTCAAGACCGGCGCTCCCAGCGCCAGAGCGAGCATACTTCGAGCAGGCGTCGGGGAGGCGACAAGAGCGATTCGGCGTGTGAGGTTCCTCGCCTGGGCAGGACCCACATCTGTGGTTTGCGAGGTGCCTCTCCTCTCCCTGCTCGGATCGGCGCTCGCACTCCCTAGGGTGACCTAGTGAGCCATCCTGGAGGAGGCATCTCATCGCCCTGACCCAGTGAGCCATCCTGGAGGAGGACGGTGCCATCAGTCCGTCCTGCTTCGGCCCGTGGATCCGAGGGGAGCCATTTCTCTGAGGCTTCACCTTGCCTCGGGGCACGCCCAAGTACAATGGCACTGCCAAGCCACAGGACTGGCTGATCGAATACACCACAACCGTCGGCATTGCCAGGGGCAACAAGCGCGTAGCAGTCCGCTACGTGCCACTCATGTTGGCCGGCTCGGCTCGGACTTGGCTTAACAGCCTTCCGGCCGGCAGCGTCAACTTCTGGGTGGACTTCGACGAGGCGTTCGTTCGCAACTTCACTGGGACCTACAAACGCCCTAGCCTGCCTCGCAAGCTAGCCATGTGCGTCCAGAGGCCCGACGAACCCGTTCGCAACTACGTCACCCGGTGGGCGGAGCTCCGCAACTCCTGTGAGGGGGTGCATGAGGTACAAGCCATCCAATACTTCATCGACGGTTGCCGAGACGGCACCCTCCTCAAGCACAAGCTCATATGCTCTGAGCCCACCTCTCTGGTAGTGCTCATGGCCAAGGCGGACAAGTACGCCACGGCCGACTCAGCGATGCGCGTCAAGGTGATAGCCTTGGACAAAGTTGTCCCCATGCCGGGTACTCCCAATCCGGCTGGAGACGGTCGAGGCGGCGAGAACAACAACAAGCGCAAGGCGGATCAGATGGATTTGCGCTCCAACAACAAGTTTGTAGCCAGCATGGAGGGCGAGACGTCGGCTCCTCAAGCCGGCCCTCAGCGGAAGCGTTCCAACAGGAGCAACGCCAACCGGCTGCCCAAGCAGTCCATTGAGCAACTGCTTGACGCGCCCTGCAAGATACATTCTGGGGCACAGCCGTCCAACCATACCCTTCGACAGTGCAGCTTCGCACATCGGCTGTCGCAAGGGGATGGCCCGCCGGCTACCCCTGGTGCGCAGGCTGCGCCTCATGCACCGGCTCCTGGTCCTGCTCCGGCTCCACCGCCACCGCCTCGCGACGACGGCTGCCTCCATGATGACTACCCCCATCAAGACGGACCATTCATCATCTTCACCAGTGAAGGCGATGACAAGCTTAGCCTGCGCCAGAGACGGCGTGAGGTGAATGCCACGGTTCCCCCGGATCCCCAGTACTTGCATTGGTCCGATTGGCCAATCAAATGGATTCGGGTGGACCATCCTGCGGTGATGCCCAACCCGTGCTCATACGCGGTCGTCCTTGACCCCACCTTTGCCTCCAAGAGGCTCACGTGCCGGTTCTCCCGGGTGCTGGTCGACGGTGGTAGTAGCATCAACATCCTCTACCTTGACACTCTCCTCAAGCTTGGGCTCAAGGATACGGACGTCCTGCCGGCCAGCACTATCTTCCATGGCATCATGCCTGGGCAGTCCTACCCGCCTATCGGCAAAATCAAGCTGGACGTCCTGTTCGGCGACAAGGCTCACTTCCGCCGAGAGTCCATATGGTTCGAGGTAGTGGACCTCAGCAGCCCGTATCACGCGCTGCTAGGCAGACCGACTCTGGCCAAGTTCATGGCTATACCGCACTACGCCTACCTGAAGATGAAGATGCCGGGGCCAAAGGGCATCATCACCATTGCTGGCGACTAAAAGAAGTCGCTCGAGTGCACCCAAGATAGGAGCAGCCTCGCCGATGCCCTGGTGATCGCCGCGGAGAAGCGGAAGATCGACCAGCTCGTGGCCCAGGCTACTGAGCAGCCGGCGATTCCTTATCCTCCGTCTCAGTCGGCTAGCGAGAGCTCCTTCAAACCGGCCAAAGAGACCAAGCAGGTGCCACTTGACCCTGCCAACCCCGAGCAATGCGTCACCATCGGGGCTGGCCTCAGCCCCAAATAGGAGGGCGAGCTCGTCGACTTCCTCCATGAGAATCGGGACAGCTTCGCATGGTCCCCCAAGGACATGCCTGGTGTTCCGAGGAAGTACGCCGAGCACAAACTTCATGTGCGACCGGATCTAAAGCCGGTGAAACAACCTTTGCGCCGCTTTGCTGAGGGGAAGCGGCGCACAATTGGAGTAGTGATTACCCAACTCCTTGCAGCCGGTTTCATTATGGAGGTTTTTCAGCCGAACTGGTTAGCTAATCCAGTCCAGGTGCTAAAAAAGAACAACACCTGGCGAATTTGTATCGACTACACTAGCCTAAATAAAGCCTGTCCGAAAGACCCTTTCACATTGCCTCGGATAGATCAAGTGATCGACTCCACTGCAGGCTGCGAACTGCGGTCATTTCTGGATGCTTATTCAGGCTATGATCAAATCAAGCTGGATCCAGCTGATCGCCTGAAGACCTCCTTAATCACGCCCTTCGGGGCCTACTACTACACCACCATGACGTTTGGTCTGAAGAACGCTGGTGCGACGTTCCAACGCTTCATGTAGCAGTGACTACTACCACAGATCTGCAGAAACATCCACGTCTATGTGGATGGCATCGTCGTCAAGACGAAGCAGCACTTCAGCCTCCTCGATGACCTGCGGGAGATGTTAGCCAACCTGCGCGAGTACAAGATCCGGCTAACCCGGAGAAGTGCATCTTTGGGGTTCCAGGCGGAAAACTCTTGGGGTTCTTCGTGTCCGCTCGTGGCATCAAGGTGAACCCCGAGAAGATAGGAACCATCGAGCGGATGGTGTGGCCGGCTCGGATCCTAGACGTCCAGAAGTTCGCCGGCTGATTGGCGTCCCTTAGCCGGTTCGTTAGCCGGCTCGGCGAGAAGGCCCTTCCACTCTACCAGCTCATGAAGAAGATGACGAAATTTGAGTGGAATGACCAGGCGGACGAAGCCTTCCGCGACCTCAAGCGGGTCATCTCGAGCCTGCCAATCTTGGCAGCGCCAGCTGAAAGGGAACCCATACTCATATACATTGCCGCTACCACTCGCGTGGTTAGTGTAGTGTTGGTAGTTCAACGCAAGGAGGAGGGCAAGGTACTTTAGTGCAGCGCCCTGTCTACTACCTCAGCGAGGCCTTGTCCGCCTCCAAGAAGAACTACCCCCACTACCAAAAAATGTGTTATGGTGTTTACCTTGCTGCAAATAAGTTGATCAATACTTCCAAGAGCATGCTATCACTGTGGTGATCACTGCTCCACTTTCAGAAATCACAGGTAACCGTGATGCAACGGGCAGGATCGCCAAGTGGTCCATCGCCATGGCGGACCACGATATCCTCTACGAGCCTTGCACCGCTATCAAATCTCAGGTGGTGGCCGACTTCTTAGTCGACTGGGCCGAAACCCAGTTCGAGCCACCGCCTCCAGACTCTACGCATTGGCGGATGCACTTCGACGGCTCAAGGATGCGGACCGGTCTGGGAGCCGGCATCGTCTTGAATTCTCTGAAAGGAGACCAACTCAAGTACGCTCTCCAGATCCACTTCACCGCCTCCAACAACGTTGCCGAGTACGAAGCGCTGGCTCACGGCCTCCGGCTCGCCAAGGACATTGGCATCCGGCAGCTCATATGCTTTGGCGACTCCGACTTGGTGGTGCAGCAAGTTTCTAGCGAATGGGACGCCAGGGATGCCAATATGGCAAGCTACCGCTTCCTCATCCAGCAGCTCAGCGGTCCCTTCGAGGACTGCGAGTTCCACCATGTTCCCTGAGAAGACAATGAGGCGGCAGATACACTGGCCAAAATTGGATCCATGAGACAGGCTGTCCCAGCCGGCGTCTCCCTCGAGCAACTCCACAAGCCGTCTATCAGGCCGTATCTAGAGTCGGCATCGATCTTCGTGCCGGCTGATTCTACGATGCAAGTGCCGTCGGCTGGACCAGCTATGCTGGCTACAACTCCTGTGCCGGCTGCGCTGGCTACGCCGACTCCACGTGCGGCACCGACTAAGTCTTCGGTGCAAGCGCTGTCGGCTCCACCAACTACACCGGCTACATCTCCTGTGCGGGCTATGCTGGCCATGCCGACTCCAATAGCGGCACCGGCTACAACAACAACTCCGGCTCCGCCTTGCCTTGAATCCTGTCGTCTCAACACCAAGTGGGTGGACGTCATGGAGGTAGATAGCGAGCCAGCTGCCACAGCGGCAGCAGAGACACCTCGTCTCGAGCCCACGACTATTGTTCATCAAGCGCGGGGGCTGCAGAAGCCCCTAATAGTCAGGTCGAGGCGGAGTCAACCCTTGTGTCGGCTAGGTCATGGGCTCAACCCATCCTGGCCTTCCTCCTTCGCGGCGAGCTTCCTCAAGACGAGGCGGAGGCAAGGCAGATCCAGCGCAGATCTGCAGCCTACACCATCATCAATTGCGAGCTGGTGCGGCGCAGCGTGACTGGCGTGTTCCAGCGTTGCGTCGAATCAGAAAAGGGACAGGAGATCCTCAGAGACATTCACCAGGGGGAGTGCGGGCATCATGCCGCCTCTAGAACCCTAGTGGGCAAGATGTTCCGCCACGGATTGTACTGGCCCACGGCCCTCGAGAAGGCTGTGGATCTAGTCGATAAATGCGAAGGCTGCCAATTGTTCAACGCAAAGAGCCACATGCCGCCTTCGGCCCTCAAAACCATCCCCCTGTCATGGCCGTTCTCCGTCTAGGATTGGACATGGTGGGGCCCTTCAAGATGGCTCGTGGTGGCGTGACCCATCTCTTGGTAGCCATTGACAAATTCACCAAGTGGTAAGAGGCCAGACCTATCAAGAAGCTTGATGGCCCCACGGCTGTCAACTTCATCACGGACATCTCTGTTCGATATGGCGTCCCCCACAGCATCATCACCGGCAACGGCACCAACTTCGCCAAAGGCGCTCTGGCGCTCTAATGCTCCAAGGTAGGCATTCGGCTCGACTTGGCATCAGTGGCACATCCCCAGTGAAATGGCCAAGCGGAGAGGGCCAACGGCTTGATCCTGGCCGGCATCAAGCCAAGACTGGTGGCACCACTTGTCAGGTCGGCCGGCTGCTGGATCAAAGAACTACCGGCTATACTATGGAGGCTCCGCACCACGCCCAACTGGTCGACCGGCTTCACCCCGTTCTTCCTTGTATACGGGTCCGAGTCTATTATTCCTACGGATATCGAGTTTGACTCGCCTCGGGTCACCCTATACACGGAAACGGAGGCGAAGGAGGAAAGAGAAGATGGTGTGGATCTCCTCGAAGAAGCAAGGGACTTGGCCTTGAGCCGGACGACCATCTATCAACAGAAGCTGAGATACTACCACAACAAGAAGATCAAGCCTCTCTCCTTCAGAGAGGGACACTTGGTCCTCAGAAGAATCCAGCGCACCGCCAGCCAGCACAAGCCCTCATCCCCATGGGAGGGACCCTTCATCATTAGTAGGGCATTGCACAACAACGCATACTACTTGATCGATGCCCAAAAGCCAAGGAAGTGCAAGAGGGACGACTCCGGCCAGGAGACAGAACGTCCATGGAACGCGGCGTTGCTTCGCCCGTTCTACTACTAGAAGGCAAGTATCAAGCACGGAAGGAGCATGCACATATGTATCTTTCTCCCTCTTCAGTGATTCCCAATGAATGCAATGAAAAGAGCATGCCTCATGCTTCTTTTTAAATTCATATCTAGAGTGCTCACTCTGCGAAGCCCCTTGCTGGCTCTAATAAGCTCGGGGGCTCGCTAGCCGCCCGGACGCCTTCCTTATGTTGTAGAAGAACACATAGTGTACGCCGGACCGATCCCTGGTCACCTCTTAACAACTTGCAGACCGGCTCCGGTCGTCCGGCTAGCGAGGCGATGCCAGGTAAGGTCGGATGCATGCAAAGGTCGACTACAAAAAGGTTGCCGGCTCGGGTTGGCTTGATCTATTTTACGATCTCATTCGGGCCGGCCTCTGCTGGTTTATGTCTGAATCTTCAATTCTTGATGGCTTCGAAAACTCGAAGTCTTGTATTCTAAGGCCAGAAACCTTGACCCAGTCATAGACCGACTCCCGGCTGTCGGGCTGGCGGGGTGGAAACTTGGGGATACAGGGATTGGAGAAAAAAGAAGTCAACCAGGAATCAAGATATAAAGATATAAAACAACATGCATGGCCATACAAATATAATGTTGAATACATACATTCAAAATGCATTGGCCCATGGCCGAGGTTCATTACACCCCCCAGTGGGTGGAACTATTGGACTGACAAGAAAAATACAGACAACAAAAATAGGACACCGGCTACGGGGCTGCGGCCTTATCGGTCGCCCCGGCTGCTGCTCCTGAAGTGGTGGCTTCACCATCCCCGGCTGCTCCCGAGGCGGTTGCACCATCTCCACCGCGAAGGCTCCTGGCTCTGTCCGCACCGGAGTCGACATACGCTGCACCGCTGGAGGCGGTAGCATTGTCCACGCCGTGGGTCGTCTTGTCGGAGCTGCCATCGGGGTCATAGGGCTGAAGGCCGTATAGATCTTCAGGGATCACATTGCCACCTTCACCCCGCTCCAAGTTGAGCTCGTCCCAAGCGGCGTTCTCGGCGATGTCCCTGGCCCTCATGCGCAGCGCATCCTCCACAACCTGCAGCTCTGCCTCCGAGCCGTCGCGTTGAGCGACAAGCTTTCCCAAGTCCAGGTTTCGATACCAGGACTTGGCCAAAGCGCAGGGCCATGTAGGCTCCAACACACGCGACCGAGGCACGCCAAGCGTCAAGGCGATCCTCGCCAGCCGCAAGCCAGCACGCGAGCCAGCTCATCGACGCCGGCTCCATGCCATCCGACCATGGGGCCGCCACCATCGACGAGCGTGCGACCTGGAGCCAAACCACAAACTCGTCCAGGGCACGCAGGCGGGCCCTGAGGTCCACGCTCCAGCCGGAGGTAGCATCTACCTCCTGCCCAGCCGCACGACGCTCCTCTCGGCTCACCTCGACGGCCGTGTCTTGGGGAAGAGGACTGAGATAGGAAAAGGTGTGCAAAAAACGAGTAAGCAGAAGAGACGACCAAGAAAGTTCAAGAGAAAAACAAAAAGAAGACTCACGATGGAAGGCGCAATCGGTCTCATGAATGCTCTCTAGGACCTCGAGCTCCCGCACCTCGCTCGCTTGAGTAAGGCGGGCAACTTCCTCCTGGAGGGTTGCCACAGATTCCATGGCCTTAGCCACCTGCATCTGCTTCTGGACAAGGGCATCCTCCCTCTCCCTCAAGGCGGCGTCCTTGAGCTTCATCTCCTCGAGATGAGCCATCGCGAGTCGTTCCACGTCGGCAGAATGGGAGGCGTCCTTCTCCTGCAGCGAGACACGCAGCTACTCCAGCTCGACCCTGCTGGCCGCCTCGAGATCCTTCTTCTCCGTCCGAAGAAGAGCCAGTTGCATCTAGAGCCAATCGCCTACATCACGCAGGGCGTCCCGCTCCACCGCGACTTCTCCCAGTCGGGCTTGGAGCCCGGCAAACTGGCCATTGGCCGCCTGGTACTGAGCCCGCAGATCGTTATAAGCCTGCACGTGGGCATCATAGATATCCTGCAAACAAAGAACAAGCAGAAGTGAGATTCGACCTGGTTAAGCCATAACCAGCCCGATTCTCGGGGGCTACACCCAGCGGGTGCGCTAGCGCGCCCCCACTAAATAAGGAAAGCAAGAAAAAGAAGCTCGAAGAGATTCAGCGCGGCCGATGTTCGGCCGACCCGATTCTCGGGGGCTACACCCAGTGGGTGTGCTGGCGCCCACCCACTGATGCAAGGAGAAGAAAAGGAAAAAAACTCGAAGATCAAGATGAGGTACTTACGCTGGTGCGCTCCTCCAAGTGCTCCAAATCGCTGGCCACCATGCGGGCCGATTGGTCCACCTTGGACTGGCTGCTGGAAAACATCGACACCAGCTCTGGGACACCGGTGAGCGCGGTGCCGGCAGTCAGTCACGTGAGCGCCGAGTTGGCAGCCCGCCACGACTTCATCGGCCGGTTCCCGACCCGGCCACCAGCTCCTTGCGCGGCCGGACCATGGTCAGGGACGACGATGGCGCCGGCTCCAGGCGCCGGCGCGGCGGCCGGCTCCGCCGATGTACCGGCGGGCGCTGCCTCCTCGGCGGGAGGTGGATGGGCCGCGTCCGGCGCATCCATGATGCCCATAGCGCATCAGGGGTCGTGTCTGGCATGTCCAGGATCAGTTCCTGCCCGTCAGGCGCCGCCTCGGCCCTGGGGGAGTCAGGGATTGTCTCCAGGTCCATTGGTGCAGAAGCATCCGACTCGGAGGGCTGTGCCTCCTCAGCCCTCGGGGCGCGCCTCGGAGCCGCCTCGCCAGCTGGCTCCTCCGCGTGAGCATGCGCGGAGGGGTCATGTCTAGCCTTCGTACGCTTCTCCACCGGCTTCTCGGCCCGGCTGGGGCGAGACTGGCCCTCGGTCTTCTTTCCCGCGACGTGTCCCACCGGCGCTTGGCCTGCTCCTCAAGCTCCCGCTGGGCAGCCTCGGCTGCTATCCAGCCGGCTCGCTCGGCCGCGGAGGCGGTGTCTTCCTCCACGTCCTCCGCTTCCCTGGCGAGCGACATTCTTAAGGAACAAGGCTTCCTACAAGAAAAATCAACAAGATGGGGAGGAACCCTTACCTCGCGACCATGGGCACCTGCTTCATGCCGGCACCACGGTGCTTCTTGGCACCGCCTGCCCGTGTTCCGGCTGGAGGACCCGGCGCCGGGCCCTTAGGAGCCGGCCTGGAAGCTGTGGCACCCTTGCCCTTCTTCCCAGCCGCCTCGTCAGCGGTGGTCACCCCGGTCCTTTGACGCCGACCATGCATCAGCGGCGGGCTGGTGACCTCCTCCACTCCGTCGGAGTCTTCCTCGAACGCTGCATCAGCAAGGAATGAGGAATTCTCGTCGTTATCAGTCCAGTTTGCGACGGAGGGCTGCGGATACCCACCAGACGGCTCCGTCCCTTCCGACTCCAACGCATTTTCTGAGCCTGTGGAGGAGTCCGAGTGGGACTCGATCATGCCCTCGTCTTCGATCTCCGAGGCATCGGGCGCCATCATGTCGGGAGAAGGCGGGCGGAGGGCTGCTTGTAGATTCTCGAACATCTATGCAGAGGATTCGACAGCCGGCTCAACGAGATGGCCGGTCGCGAGACAAACAAGAAAGAGCAAAAAGAACACCTACCACCGGAGGCGGTCGGGACCTATTGTAGGGGATCATCCCCCATGTCCAGCTCCCGCTGTCTTCCATACGGGCGGTAGAGATCAGGTTCACCCCTCACGTCACCGTGCTGGTGGTGAATCTCTTAGTAGATGTCCTGCAGGGGTCATGCCGGCCGCTCATCTGGGAGACCAGATGTGGCCGCCTTTGTAGCGGCAGAACCCTGCGGGTCACCATGGTGGTGAGCAGGTCGCGGCCAAGGATGCCGCCTTTCTCCAAGACGTCGAGGTAGGCGCCGATCTGCGCCACCTCGGGAATCGGCCTGGGGGACTTCGCCGCCCAGTTCAACTTCGTCAGAAGATTGATGTTGAACGGGGGCATGTTGAGGGTGTCCTGGGCGGGGTCGGCGTTCTTCACGTAGCAGAAGCCCCTCTGCCACTGCTTGATGGACTCTTGCAGTGGTAGCTGGGGGAAGCCAGACTTCGAATGATGATGCACCAGTGCGGCTTCGCACAGTGTCATCGGGCGCGGTCCGGCGAGATTCTCCACCTCGGCCTTCTCCATCGCGATGGACTGCTGCTTGGAGAAGAACAAGCTCCGCCATAGATCGAGGCGGGGCTCGATCCCCAGGAAACCCTCACACAAGACCACAAAGGCCGGCAGCTGCAATATGGCGTTCGGGGCCAGGTGATGCGGCTGCAGGCCGAAGAAGTGGAGCCAATCGGAGAAGAAGGAGCTCGCCGTGAGCCCGAAGCCCCGGTAGAAATGCTCGTTGAAGACAACGACCTCTCCCATGATAGGTGTGGAAGTGGTCTCGGCGCCGGGGATTCGCACCAGCACCTGGGAGGCCGGGGGCAGGAGCCGGTGGTGGCGGAGGGCCTCAATATGGCCTTCGCAGATCTCGCTGCCCAGCCAGGCCCCCTGCGACGAGGACTTCTTCTAAGAGGAGCCGCCGGCCATGGCTGTGGGCGGCTGAAGCTCGAAAGGGCTGGTGGCTCGATGGCGACGAAGGCGATGAAGACGAAGAAGACGGGCTCTTTCTCTCTGGCTCAGGGAGGAAGAGGGCGTCGATGCGGGTCGAGAAGGGGGGCGAATGGCCTCCTAGGAACCCCCGCATCCTATTTAAACCCCATGAAGCATCGTGGGGAGGGGATGCGGTGTGCGCGGAACCCCACTAGCCCCGTGTATTAGGGATGGTAGCGCTTCCCTAAGCCCAACCGTCGCAGAGTAAATCCGCAAAGGATCTCTCGCGCGGAGGCCGAGGGGGTGTCG
This sequence comes from Hordeum vulgare subsp. vulgare, assembly GCF_904849725.1. NCBI lineage: Eukaryota > Viridiplantae > Streptophyta > Magnoliopsida > Poales > Poaceae > Hordeum > Hordeum vulgare. The sequence goes on from NC_058520.1 coordinate 84,074,212, forward strand.
TGGCGGGACCCAGGGCCCATGACCAGTCCTGTCTCCAGTAATCACCATCGTTATGTTAGGCGGGGCCTGGCACGTGGCGCATCCTGAGCGACCTACGACAAAGCCGAGGCGTTGCTTCGAAGCCAGCCGATTTTGGAGCTAGCGTCCCCCGCCGCGGATGGCGGCAGAAATACCAAGAAAAAATATCAAGCCGGCGAGGCCGTCCGTCCGTAGACGGCGGGCCTCTCCAGCTTCGGGGACTACTCTCGAGGGGATAACCCCGGGGTAGGCTCATCGAGCCTGCTCCTTCATTTCCTACTCAAAGGATATGACCAAGTACAGTTTCCCAAGGCCCAAGTCTTCTGGCCGGCTAGGCTGCGCCTGCCGGCTGGAGGACGAGGCGGCCAACTCTCTGGCCGGCCAGGCAACCCCTGCCGGCTAGAAGCGAGACGGATGCCTCTTCCTGACCGTCTTGGCCAAGCCAGCCGGCTAGGAACGGGGCGGCCGTGCCCAAGCCGGCTAGCCAAGCAGGCTAGCTGGCCGGGGATCTCAAGTCACATCAGATCATAGGTCATGACGAGATCTTACGATAAAAGGTGGCTACGCGTCAACAAAGGTACTGGATCGGAGTGCCTGGCAGGTACGAGCGTCGGCGGTCACGCCGCTGACCTACCCCAGCTCTAATCCATCACCTAGCATAGTGTCGGACCGTCAAACTCCCACTCCATTATTGCACTCGGCGTGGGGAACAATGGAGGCGGTCGTACTATCTGCCCATGACGAATCTCGCTGGACGGCGCTCGACGTACAACGCGTGCTCGGCGTCAACCTTACGCGAGAGCTTCATTGGCTAGCCGGTGGGTCCCACTGCCAGACGAGACCATGCAGCCGGCGGGCCCCTCAAGCGACAAGACAAGACCCTCGTGGGCCCCCTGGCCAGCCGGCGAGGCTGCCAGCCGGGTCCCACTCTTGTACCCTTTATCCATATTATAGGCCGGTGGGTTCGTCTATAAAACCCCCCGGTCACCCTGCATGCAGAGGGGCGGTCGAACAACACTTGACACCCACCAACCACATAGAGAGAGGCAGAGACGAGCCGGCTGCTTCCCTCTTCCTCCTCCTCAACACAACTCCAGGAGCAACCTTGTAATCCATCCATATACATCAAACACTCCGACAGGACTATGGGTCTTATGTCTATGGAGAGCCCTGAACCTGGGTACATCATACGTTCCATGCTTGTACCAACCACGTTCCCAGCGCCCTCCTTTGTCCCTTCGGTTCTCATCGACTTTAGCCTACCTATGGCATATGTTGTGAGTATTCACCGACAGAGTGATCAACAAGAAGCTCATCCCTCTAGTGTAGAAACTATTGAGGATTATCCTTATGGGAAAGACAAATATTTGTCTAAGTTGCAGAAGAAGGCAGAAGCAGTTGTGAAGAAATATTTGTCACTTTTTCAGCTGCTGAAGCCTCTGCTACAACAATTCCTCAGAAGAAGACTTTGCTGAAGAAACCCAAAGCTCCAACTACAATGCCAAAAGAGAAATTGCCTCAGAAGGCTGCAACGGCTGCAAAATCCTCAGCATCACCATAGTCTTCACCCCTATAACAGAAGCATCTCAGTAAGTTTCAACCTGCACAATCAAGTTCCTCAGTGCTATCTGCCACTAGTTTTGATTGAAAGTCTTCACCCACTCTGTTGAAGACTAAAGTGATTGCTCGTAGAGGCATCAGGCCAAGTCCGAGCAAAGTCATCAACGTTCCTTCTGCATCAGAAGGAAGTGAAGAATTTGATGATGAAACACTCCAAGCAATCATCAGAAACAAAAAAGAACGTGTTGCACAAGCCTCTGGTAGTTCCATTGCTCTTGCTATGGATCCGAAGGTATTGTTGGATTTCATCGACCTCTGGTATGAAGATCCAAACACATCGGCTGATGACTTCAAGCTTTCCCTGGTGTCATCCATATGGTGGCTACTTTCATCAATGAAGCAAAGTGGAAAGAGCAGCAAGCCAAGCAAGCAAGGGCTGCTAAAATAAAAAAGGAGAAATTCTCAAGAAGAATCTCCTCAACCTGACGCCTTGTATCAACTCAGGCTGAACTCAAAACCCTCACAGACAAGTATGCAAGTCTTCACTCTGATCGTCAAGGCGTCAAAGTGAAATTCATCAAGGCTGCAATAGCTGTTGTTGATGAATACAACAAGAGAACTACCCCTCCAAAGCAGCAAACACCACCTCAACCAAGCTATACTGTTCAACTACCTCAGGAAGATGAAATTGATGAACCAACTGCTCAGGAAATTCCTCAAAATATTGCAGCTGAAGAAACTGCTCCAGTTGAAGAAACTGCCAGGCCTGACACTGAACCAGTGCCTGATGAAATTGTCCCTTCACCGCAACCATCAAAGGTGAAGAAAGTGACTCCGTGTGCATCAGACGTGAAGAAAACCAAAGGGGCTGAGAAAGAAGCCAAAAAAGAGAAAAGCTTCAATGGCCTCAAAATCCTCAGAGGCCAAACGTGTGAAGATTAGTCAATCAGAATCTTCATCAGCCCCGGTGGATGCTACTCCTCTGAATGTAGCAACATCATACATGATCGTTCCCTTCGGAGTTGACTATGTCATTCCTGAAGAAGATGAAGAAATGAATGACGCTGAAGACGATGAAGTAATGGATGAGGAAATACAAATAGATGATATTCCTCAGTCCATCACTCCTCCGAAGACCACTGAATAACAAGTAGGTGATGATGACATTAGATGCAGCACACATGTAATCCATGATGATTTCTGGGAAGAAACTCATCCACGCTCACCGAGGTCAACTCAAATCCCTCCAACTCCTGCTCCAAGTGAGATTCTCACCGATTATGATGGAAAAAGCATTCGCGAGGAATCTGCTCAAGAATCAGGTGCATCAGCTGAAGAAAATGAAGCATCAAATACTGCAACTGCCTCCTCCAAAAAGCAAATTCCACAAGGTGACGAGAATCCTCAAGTGGAGGAAAATTCTCAAACTGAATAAATTGCTCCTGCACCTAAGACTGAAACTAGTATTGTCGCGGTAAACACAGAAACAACAATGGTGGTGGCTACTCCTCAATAACATCCTCACAATCTTCAATCGCATCAAAATCAGCCTTTGTCCAAAAGGCCAAAGTTTGAGAAAGAGGCATTCTATGAAGAAAGCATGCACATCATTGCCGAAAATCCATACGACAAGCTTCGCATTAGACACAGGAAGTTCTGCAGAAGAAATTAGCTTAACTACTATGCTTCTGTGCTTTGTGGGAGAAACAAGATATTTCAACATACACATATTCCTCACTGTGATATGGAGGAAATACCTTGCTTTGCTCCAGTCCTCAATATTCTTCACGAAGCAGAGTTACTTCCTTTCTGTACTGATATCGGTGATTGGGACACAAACATCATTCTTGAATTTTACACCACACTTCATATCTCTGGCGACCCAAAGGTTGTCAACACTTGGGTATTGGTTTGGATGACTTAGCACACGCACTACAAAGCTCCTTCAACTGAATTGCTTCGAGCTCTCCCAATTTCAATTCCCTCAGAAGATGCAGTTTTGATGTATGATGAACGAGAACTTCCCAACAAGCTCATGGAAGTCCTGATGAAGCCTTTGTCCAAGGACCAACATCCAAGGACTCGGTTTCTAGTACAAGACTTGAAGTATGAGCCTAGAACTGTGTACAGAATCTTGTCTTATGCCATTGCGCCTATCAAAGGGCATGATGATGAAGAAGATGTCGTAGGCATCATGAAGAATATACTGTTCAATGTTATTCATGGCATACCTATGAATCTTCATGATTTCTTCTTGAGGACTTTGGATGACAATGCTTTTGTCGCCATATGAATTGAAGATTTATGCGCCTTCGATCATGAGATTTATCAGAAACAGGTCAGGTATCAACTATCAAGTTGATTTTTAGAATCACCTCGGATATCTGCCGGCAATGAAAGTCATCAAGAAAACGTATGAACCTGTTGAAGGCAAAGGAAAGTCTGTGATTGATGAAGGAAATTGACCCCTTGATGGGCAATTTCGCAAGGCATATTCATATTCTTCATATAACGACACTGTTACTCAAGATCCACCAAGCCCAACTGCCCCCAGAGTGATGACTAACAAAGAGCTACTTCTCAGTCTTCCTTAAAAGGTAGATCTCAATCACAAGTGGGTGAATGCCAGTTTGGTGCCATTGTGAAAATCGTCAACGAGACTCAGAATGCAGTGATGAAAAACCACTATTATCTTCAAGAGGTGCTTGGTCGCATTTGGGCCACCTTGGCTCATCTGAAGACTCAAGAGGAACTTGAGGAATTGGAATTTACTCAAGACTTTGACTGGCTGTGGCCTTCAAAGAAGAAATTCAAGCCAATTCCAGTTCCTGACTTGGAGGACACTTCATTTTCTTCATTTCTCACTGCTGAATCAGATGAAGAACCAGAAGACACTGCAAGTGGTCCAAGGAAGAAGCCTGTCTCCAAGAATCCTCACGCCTCTACATCAACCAATAAGTGAATTTCTTCAAGGGCGTTAGTCCTGAGTTTTGTCCCTTTTTCGTCACTTGATGACAAAGTTGGAGAAATCTGTGAGTTAGTCTTCAAGCGGGATCTATTTTGGGGCATATAAACTTTATTAAGTTACAAACTCTTGGATTTTCTGAAGTGTTTGATGTAATGAGTTGTAACTTAAGCCCGATGGTGCTTTGACTCTTTTGAACGTTTTTCTTCGCATGCTTATTCCTCAAAGTCAATTAATGCAGGCATGCTAAAATTCGTGAGACACCATTTTTCATCATGCGTTTTCTAATTCCTCATATTATATGTCAAATGTATGCATGATTTACAAGATACAGGGGGAGATCTCCATTATATAAATCATCTATGTGCATGTGCTGTGCAAAGGAAATTCCTCAAAATATGCACATCTTCAGGGGGAGTCTCTCGGTATCTTGATTTCAAATTCCTCAAACTCAGTACTTATATTTCATATTATTATCCCCGTTGAAAACTTAACCTAATTGTCATCAACCACCAAAAAGGGGTAGATTGTAAGTGCATCTAGCGCCCTTAGTGATTTTGGTGGTTTGAAGACTTATAGGTTAAGAGACTAATGTGTTTGTAAGTGTACACATGCTTTATAAGTCGCTGAGGAGTTTGAGTTATACGATGAATATCGACCCCTAAAAATGTATGTCTTCGGTTGAAGATTTTGATCTTACCTTGAAGACTTTGATCGCGAAGAAATTGCGATGAAATTGATATTCCTCATGAAGCTATTGAAGATGAGGAATTCGGTGTGCTCAAGAAAAACTGTCTGAAGACTTTGAAGCGTGAAGATTTAATCTTTCTATTTCATTTTATTTACTCTTGAGTCAGAGGAACACCATACTGTTAACGGTGGTCGAAGTAATAATACAAAATGAATTTCGTCATGATGCTCAAGCCAAGCCTAAACCTATCAAAGCCTCAAAGTGAGGAACATCAGAGACATGAGGAATTTCACAGTTGAAAGTTCTCACCGTTGCCACGACACGCGCCACCTCACTGATCTTATCCGCCCAACGATCACATTATTTAAGGGCATTTAAGTCAAATCATGTCGGGATGCTCCCATGATATAAATAGCCGCCCCCACAACCACTAGCTGGTTGGCTGCTCCGATAGAAACTGAGACTTGTCATTTAGAGCAACCCAAATTCCTCAGAGTCTTCGACATAAAATCATCAAGTGAGGAAATAACCCAAACACCAAACCCCAAACCAAAAACCAAGTGATTGAGCATCACTGAAGAATTAGTTCCTGTGTGGAACTGAAGCCTTTTACCTTTCAGGATTGTGCATCCTCGAGAAGGTTAGGCATCATGGTCTAGAGCATCCAGTAGTCAATTGTGGATCGTCAGGTGACCGAGTTTGTGAGGGTTTGGAAGTTTTCCCTGAGGACTTACCACGAGTGTTGGGCGAGGACTGTGTGTCCTTAGCTCAAGGAGAATACCGTAGGGACTGTGTGTCCTCTGGTTTCAATACCAAGCCGCTCCGAACCAGATGTACAACTGTTACAACAGTTGGAACTGTGTCATCAACAACTGTCTTCATCGAGCTACGGGTTCTAATTCTTCAACTCTTTCATTTCCTCAAAATTGTATGTTGAATACTTTCATCTATACTGTTTGAAGAATTTGTCTGAAGACTTTTTCTGAATTTCCTCAATCTCAAATTCTTCACTCGAGTTAACCTTCACCTGCTTTATTTGTTCCTGTGTACTGTGCAAACTGATTCTCATAATCTTCACCAAGTTACCTGATGTAGTAGTCTTTGCACTTTTGATCCTGTGCTATTTCCAGTGCGCTTAATTCATCATTGAGGAATTTCCTCACAAGGAATTTCCTTAGCGATGAAATTCTAAAAATTGCCTATTCACCCCCCTCTAGTCGATATAACGCAATTTGAATAATCCCTTTCAATAAATCATTTTCTTTCTCAAGTGTAACTTGGCTAAGAGAATCATTAGTGGAATCAATATAGTTACTAGCAACAACATTATGTTTAGCTTTGGCATTGTTGTTAGATGAAGAAACCTTCTTGCCTTTTTTACTATTCTTCCTAGGCTTAACTTGTGGAACAAAGTTAGACAAAAGTAATCATTTGGCTAGATAAGAAGAACTCTTCTTTCAAAGATCATCATGGATTGCTTTTAAGAACTCATGAACTTGCTCCAAGTTGAGCTTCTCGAAGCGTAGCTTCTCATGGGTTCTTGCAAGCTCTCTATGATCTTCTCGAGTAGTCTCATGAGCTAACTTAAGAGTTTTTAATTCTTGAGTTAGTCGTTCAGTTTCTTTCTTATCATCATCATTCGATTTCTCTTGACTAGCATGATAATTAGCAAGTTCATTTTTAGTGCAAACACTAGTTTTATCTAGAAGCAAGTCATCTTCTCCTAACAAGTCATCCTCATCACTATTGAAATCAAGATACTCAAGATGTGATACCTCGGGGCCTTTAGACATGAAGCAGTTTCTGACTCCCTCAATTGGTGAATCAAATAAGTCGTAGGAGTTGGTGGAAACAAGCGCAATCTCGGCAACACCTTCATCTTGACAATATTCGGAGTTGGAGTGATAGCTTCTCTCGGAGTGGTGATCAGATTCGGAGCCTGAGACCCATTCACCAACATGAGCTTGATGTCTTCTTCTTGAACTGCTCTTGGTGTATTTGTCCTTCTTCTCCGATTCATTGACTCCTCATGAGTGTCTTCGTTCATAGTGATCTTCTCTACTCCTTCTCTCTGTGCAGGTGACTCATCTCTTGAGCTTCGTCTTCGAGGTGACTCTTCTATTCTTTTGTAGGGTGCCGAGCACTCATTTGAGTAGTGTTCGGGCTTCCCACAATTGTTGCAGTGTCGGTCATGACTGGACGAACGCTTCTCATCATGTCTTGAACTTGAGCTTCTATCTTTGCCTCTAATCTTGTAGAACTTGTTGAATTTTCTAACCATGACGCTTATCTCTCCATCAGTAACAAGATTGTCTTTTGAAGTAGCGGGAGCATCACAAGAAGCTTTATAAGCACTGCTTGACTTATTGTGCAGCTCATGTTTGTCCTTGAGTGACATCTCATGAGCAACAATCCTACCAATGACTTCAGTTGGCTTGAGATCTTTGTAATTTGGCATCATTTGGATCAATGTGCACACCGTGTCATACTTGCCATAAAGATCTCTAAGTATCTTCTTGATGATGAATTTGTGGGCGATCTCTTTGCTTCCTAAGCCGGCAATCTCAACGGTGATGAAAGCTAGCCTAGAGTACATTCCAGCGACTCCTTCACCATCCTTCATCTTGAACTTGTCAAGTTGACTCTAAAGCACATCCAACTTAGATTCTCTAACAGAATCAATACCTTCGTGCATATCAACCAAAGTATCCCAAATTTCTTTTTCATTCCCAAGACGTCTGATTTTGTTGAATTCTTCGGGGCAAAGGCAGTTGAAGATGATATCACAGGCCAGGGCATTAAGTTGCAACATCTTCAGTTCATCAGTTGTCGCATCTCGATCTGGTTCATGCGCTTCTCCAAAGAAGTTACCTTCCACACCAACACGAATAATAACCCAAACATGAGGATTAAAGTCAAGTTTGTGGATCTTCATTTTATGCTTCCAACAAGAAAAATTAGTGTCATCTAAGTAAGGACCTCTACGATGATAGTTTCCCTCACTAGATGCCATTCTCTTCTAGGTTGCTAAACAAATGAAATGGACTAATGCTCTGATACCACTTGTAGGGTCGAAAGTATGTCTAGAGGGGGATGATTAGACTACTTGGCAGGATATTTTTTTGGCCTAATCGAATTTTACTTGTGAGGAAACTACGACAGTTATGACAAATCAAATACACGCTACACATGCAGTTTTGATAGTATAGCAGCGGAAAGTAAACATGCAAGTGTAAATAGAGGAGTAAGGAAGGGAGATCAAACACATAAGGTTGACACGATGATTTTTGGCATGATTCCGATAGGTGGTGCTATCATACGTCCATGTTAGTGGAGACTTCAACCCACTAAGGGTAACTACTGCAAGAGTCTGCGAAGGGCTCCACTCACGGAGGGTCCAGAAAGAAGCGGCCTTGTCTATTCCACCACAGCTTCCGTCCACGAAGGACTAGCCTTACTCACGATATATCTTCACGAAGTAGGCGATCTCCTTGCCCTTACAAACATCTTGGTTCAACTCCACGACACGAAGTAGGAGGCGCCACCCTGCAAAAGGTAATAGATGGGGTGGATCAATGAACTCCTTGCTCTTGTGCTTCTAAAGATAGTCTCCTCAACAAATCTCTCTCACACAGAATATGCATGGGTAGGAGAGGTTGATTTGGTGGAAAGCAGTTTGGGGAGGCTAGAGATCAAGTTTCAAATGATTGGATTGGAATATCTTGGTCTCAACACATGAGTAGCTGGTTCTCTCTCAGAAAATGGATCTGGAAATGAAGTGTGTGTTATGAGTGATTCTCCCACGAACGAAAGGTGGGTGAAGGGGTATATATAGGCAGCAACCAAAATCCAACCGTTACACATAAAAGAGCAAACTCAGTGACACCGAAGTGGACAACTCGGTGGTACCGACTAGCACTAAAGTTGTGAACTTTTGAATCTCGATGAGACCGATATATAGAACTCGGTGACACCGAAAAAGTGACTAACGGTCAGATGGCCAAACTTGGTGGCACTGATACTCAAACTCGGAAATTCCAATTTTGTGTATCGAGGCAACAAAATGTTGGTCACCCAAACTCGATAGCATCGATGCAGTTTCGGTTGCACCGATTTGGTGGGAATGGCCAAGGTTCTGTCTCAGGTTCAAACTCGGTGGGTCCGATGTGGCAATGTTGGTGACACCGAATTTGTGAATGTGTAACTTGACAGAGTGGATGTGTGGAAAAAATAACTCAGTGTTTTGGAGGCTAACTTTGAGCATTTGAGTAGTTAGTTCATTTTAGTACCTCACCCCCTTTTAATAGTATTAGCTTTCCTATGGACTCAAAAGTGATTTCTCACAAATATAAAATGAAGAGTTTTCTAGCTTGAGGCTTGAGCCAATATCATTCCTTTCTTGCATCAAGGGGTATCTCCACATAAACCTTAAGCCATAGCATCTTTTGAACTTTTATGAAATATACTTGGAAAACACATTAGTCCAATGATGCATATGTTGTGATCAATTAACAAAACCACCCTAGGGAGAAATTGTGCTTTCACCTCCGGTAGATTACCAGATAAGGCTCCAAGATTGGATCTCATGGGAAGAGAGGCTTCTAGCGGCACAAAAGTATTTTCGTGGATCCTTTTGGTATCGAGGGAATATTTGAGAATTTATAGGCTGAACAATAGGGTTAGGAGGGATGCCGTGGGGCCACAAGCCAGAGGGCGCCCCCTAGCTTCTTACTCCATGGCGGGTCTCATGCCTTCATCTCCAAGTCTGCTGGGTTTCTTCTGGTCCAAGAAAAATCATTCTGAAGATTTTATTCCGTTTGGACTCCGTTTAATATTCCTTATCTGCAATACCCAAAAAAGAAAGAAAAAACAGAAACTGGCACTAGGATCTAGATTAACAGGTTAGACCCAAGAATATTATAAAATAGCATATTAATGCATATAAAATATCCAAAATAGATAATATATTAGCATGGAACAATAAAAAATTATAGATACGTTGGAGACGTATCATAGACACACTATCCCTCTCGTTCCTATACATACCCATAGATAGATCTTGGGCATTCGTAGGATTTTTTTTTGTTTTCCATGCTTCATTCCCCAACAGTGGCATCATGAGCGCTAGGTCTATGCGTAGATGATATGCATGATTAGAACACAAAGAAGTTATAGGCATTGATGTTCAGAGTGCTTACCTATATATTTCTTATTCGGATTCGGTGGTATTGTGGGATGAACCGACCCGGGCCAACCTTACTTGTTCTCGTACAAGAGAACAGTTCCATTGACACACATGCAACTTGTATTGCATAAAAGTGGCTGGCGTGTGTCTATCTCTCCTACTTTAGTTGAATTCGATTTGACAATACTGGTCCTCGTAGAAGGTTAAAAGGTAACTCGATTATCACTGTTGTGGATTTGCGTAGGTAAGAGCGGTTCTTGCTAGTTTCCCATAGCATCAACATAAAACTTGTAACAACAAAGTAGAGGATGTCCAACTTTTTTTCGCATTGCTTGTTGTGATATGATATGTCCAAGACGTGATTTCATATATGGTTGACATATGAGATGATCATGTTTTGTAGAAGTTTTCACGACTCGCATGTCGACGAGTACGACAACCTCCAGGAGCCATAGGGTTGTCTTTAATTTATTGTATGACCTGCATGTCAATCATTAAAGGCCATGTAATTCCTTGACTTTCTCGCTATCTGTTAGCAGTAGTTGGCGAAGACAACCACGTGACAACACAATGATTAAGATCTTGGTGTCATGCAGGTGACGATGGACATCATGTCGGTGCTTTGGAGATGGAGATCAAAAGTACAAGACGATGATGGACATATCATGTCACATATATTGATTGCATGTGATGTTTATCTTTTATACATCTTATATTGCTTAGGACGATGGTAGAATTATAAGATGATCCATTCACTTAATTTCAATAAAAATGTTTTTGCCCTAAGTATGCATCGTTGCGAAAGTTCATCGTTTCGAAGCACCTTGTATTGATTAGGTGTGATAGACTCTTCGTTCACATACAACGAGGGAAACCCGGTTTTACACATGAAGAATATTTGGGTCAAACTTGATGAGCCTAGCATGTACAAACAAGGACTTGGAACATGGAGGACCGAGAGGTGAAACACGAGTCATATAGTAGATATGATCAACATGGAGATGTTCACCATTGAAACCGCCTCATCTCATGTGATGATCAGACCTGGGTTGGTGAAGTTGGATCGTGTAACACTTGGAAAACTTGAGAAATGTTGATTTAAGTTTGAGTTTATTAGTAATTTGATTAACTGAATCAATTATCATGAACATAGTCTAAAAGTCTTTGCAAATTGTATTGTAGATTAATGGCTAGCGATGTAGCTCCCATGAATTTTAATGCCTTCCTAAAGAAAACTAAGTTCAAAGATGATGGTAGAAATTATGCGGTCTCGATACATAATCTAAGGATTGTCCTCACTGCTGCATAAAAGGATTATGTCCTTGATGCACTTAAAGTACAACTTCTCCTAGGTGGTGTCGGTAATTAACAACAATATATAGTTCATCGAGCTAATGATCCTACCAACTATATTTCAGGAAAGGTCAATGAATGGATTGGCTAGGAATTGTGAGAAGGATCCTCTAGATGCAAAGAACACCCATTGGCAAAAGCTTCAAGACTCTACATTTTGTTTTATCTAAGTAATCATAATTGGGTCCATAGGAAAGTTAATACTATTACGAGGGATGAGGTATTGTAAATGATCTGGTTTCTCAAGTGCTTAGAGATATGCCACCAAAAGCCCCAACCGAACTCTCACAAAATATTTTGTCCAAAACCCTAAACTACCAACTTCAGTGGAACCAAGTTTCCCACGTTGGTCTCACAAAATTATCCCTAGACATAACCCAAGACAAACCCTAGAACCTTGGTACAACCGATATCATGTTAGATAGAACTAAAAAACACTGACCAACCTTCTAGAATCGAAATATTTAATTTTGGAACTTCTGAGTTTTATATTCCACAACCACCAAAGTTCAAATCTGTTCAGGACTAAGACGAATTGGTATTACCAAGATGTTTCCATTCGGTCTCATCGAAAAGCCAAAAGTTAGGACATTTTATACTAGTCGGTACAACCAATTTTTTTACTTCGGTTTCACCGAGTTGGGAAATAATGTTGTAACCATCGGATTTTTGTATATGTCTATATATACCGCATCCACCTCCTCTCACTCGTGGAGAGAGTACTCAGAACGAACCAACACTTCAACCATTCAGTTTCTGAAGTTGAGATCAAGATACTCATGTGTTGAGATCAAGATACTCCATTCCTACCATATTATTCTTGATTTCTATCCTCCCTAAGTTGCTTTCCACCCAATCACCCTCTTCCACCAAGACAAATTCTATGAGAGAGTGATTGAGTGTTGAGGATACTATCTTTTGAAGCACAAGAGCAAGGAGTTCATCATCCATACACTATCTATTACCTTCTGGAGAGTGGTGTCTCCTATATTGGTTAGTTGTCGCTTGGGAGCCTCTGAATCTTGTGGTGTTGAACCAAGAAGTTTGTAAGGGCAAGGACATCGCCTAGTTATTGAAGATCTACCTTGAGTGTGGCTCGTCCTTCGTGGATGTTAGACATGGTGGAATAGACAATGTTGCTTGTTTGTGGACCCTTTGTGGGTGGAGACCTTTGTGGACTCGTGTAGTCGTTACCCTCCGTGGGTTGAAGTCTCCATCAAGGTGGACGTACGATAGCACCACCTATCAGAGCCATGAGAAAAGTCTCCGCGTCTTCATTGCGTTTGACCTTCCCATCCCTCACTTTACTTACACTTGCAATGCCATTACTTTCCTCTGCTATACTGGTAGACTTGCATGTTTAGGGTGTACTATATTTGGTAAATTTTCTAAAACTTGCCAGCCGATAAAATTTGAAAAAGGTTAAGTTTTTAATTTGGTCAAGTAGTCTAATCAGCCCCTGTAGACATACTTTCGATCCTAGAAGTGGTATCATAGCTTCCATCTCCATTGCATTGGTTTCACAACCTAGGAGAGTATGGCATCTAGTGAGGGAAATTACCACCGTAGAGGTCCATATTTCGATGTTACAAACTTTGCTAGTTTGAAGCATAAAATGCAAATGCATATTCTTGGTCATAACCCCGCCGTTTGGGCTGTTGTTCGTGTTGGATTGCAAGTTGAATTATTTGGTGATGGAAAGGAGCCGGATAATGAAGCGACTAGAGAAGAATTGAAGATGTTGCAATACAAAACTCAAGCATGTGACATTCTTTTCAACTACCTATGCCCCGAAGAATTAAACAAGATAAGTTGTCTTGAGAATGCTAAGGAAATTTGAGATATTTGCTTGATATGCATGAAGGAACCGAATCCATCAGGGAATGTAAGTTGTATGTGCTCCAAAGTCAACTTGACAAGGTCAAGATGAATGGTGATGAAGGAGTCACGGAAATGTACTCTAGGTTTCCTCTCATCACAAATGAGATTCCGGCTTAGTAAGTGAAGATATGACAGACAAATTCATCACCAAGAAGATCCTTAGAGGCTCATATGGAAAGTACGACACCGTGTGCACATTGATCCAACCTATGCTAATTAAACTACAAAGATCTCAAGCCCACCGAAGTTATTGGAAGGATTGTTGCTGATGAAGTATCACTCAAGGACAACAAAGAGCTTCACAACAAGTTAAGTAGTGCATACAAAGCCACAAGTGATACTCGTGTAACTTTAAGTGGTAATCTTATTACCAATGAACTTATAAGCCTCATGGTCAAGAAATTTAACATGTTTTATAAGAGTAGGGCAAGGAAAGAAGCTCCAACTCAGGATACGAAGAAAAGCATCCGTCTAGTCGTAATTGAAATTGTTACAATTGTGGAAGACCCGGACACTTCTCAAATGAGTGAACGGCCCTTCCAAAAGGAGAGATGAGTCACAAAGGAGAATAAGTTCAATAGACGAGTCACCTCGCAGAGACAAAATGAGTAGAGAAGATTGATATGAACGAAGACCCTCCCGAAGATGCAGGGACTCAAAGATAAAGGACAAGTACACCAAGAGCTACACAAGAAGAAGACATCAAGATCATTTTGGCGAATATGTTTCTGGCTCTAACTCTGACAAACAATCTGAGAGAAGCTATGACTCCAACTCTGATCATAGTCAAGATGAAGGTGTTACCGGACTAGCACTCGTATCCTCCAACTCCTATGATTTATTTGATTCACCAAATGAAGGGATTGGAATTTGCTTCATGGCTAAAGTCCAAAGGTATCAAACCAAAAATACATTGACTTCAGTAGTGACGAGGATGACTCACTAGGTGATGATGATTTGCTCTTTGATAAAACTATTGATGTTAGTCAAAATGAACTTGATAATAATCCTGCTAGTGAAGATGAATCATTTGATGATGCTAAGAAGGAGATTTAACGTTTAACTAAAGAATGAAACACTCTTAAGTTAGGTCATGAATCTACTCCAGAAGATCACAAAAAGCTTCTAAGAACTCATGCGAAGCTATGCTTCAAGAAGCTAAAATTAGAGCAGGAACATGAGTTTGTTAAATATATCAATGACGATCTTCGAAAGAAGAGTTCTCCTTAGCTTGCCAAACAAATACTCTGGCCTACTTGTGTGCACCAAGTAAAATCTAAGCAAACTATTAACAAGTGAAAGAAAGGTTCTTCATCTAGTTGCAACAATAAAAAAATGCTAACTCTAAAGATGCTGCTTCTAGTAGTTCTATTGAATCCACTAATGATTCTGTTATCCAAGTTACACTTGAGCAAGAAAAGAATTTATTGAAAGTAATTATAGGGAAAGGCGTTGATGTCTACGCACGCTTCTATTCTTGTAGACTATGATGGGCCTCCAAGCGCAGAGGTTTGTAGTACATCAGCAATTTCTCTCAAGTGGATGACCTAAGGTTTATCGAACTCAGGGAAGTAGATGTTGAAGATGGTCTCTCTCAAGCAACCCTGCAATTAAGATATAAGAAGTCTCTTGTGTCCCCAACACACGTAATACAATTGTCAGTTGTATAGGTGCACTAGTTCGGAGAAGAGATGTTAAAAGGCAAGTGATATGGATGGTAAAACAAGGTAATATAAATCTGAAATCAAAATGGAACCAAGCAAACTTGAAACAAAACTGAAAGTAAACGGTGTTCAATGGTGGAAATCAAGGCCTATTCTTCATACTTTCACTAGTGGCAACTCCCAACAACATTAACATAATCTAATCGCATGATATTTCCACTAAAACATGCAATGGAGACGTACTTGGAGGTCATTCCTTTGTGATCAAGAGAGGACGAGAATTATGTAGGGCTACAAAAGCACACCTTAGAGTTCGTAGTTCTCATCTATGGATTTCCCAATGTCACCGTCGCCATCCAAAGAGAGTACCACAATCACCACAACATATCTCAGGGATAGTCAAAGACAAGCACTAAGAGACTCTCAATCTTGAATCAATTCACAAAAGACGAAATCACTCATGAAAATATTCTTCTAATCGATGTCCAATAGACCGCTGTCACCATGTCTCAGGGATTCTACTAGATAAGATGAAGTAAGTACATCAATCCAATACATAGAAGAAGTGGAAATATCATGGGGTCACCCTAGATTAACATAGCCTATGATCACAATCAAGATCACATCATGGGAGAGAGGGATTACCACATAGCTACACATGGAAGACTTCAGCCCTGAGGGAGACTAGTCACACATGGCCATGGTGAGCAAGAGGTTGATGGATAGGTGCAGCCCGGAGAGGAGATGGCGGCCACGAAGGTGGACCTTGGACCCCCTTCTTCCTTGGAGATGGTGCTGGTATGGAGGTGGTTCACCACCCCAAGGCGGCTTCCTAGGAGGAGGAAATCTCGTAGCTCTTGGTGGCTCTCCAGAAATCAGGTTTTTCCTCTCCTTATATGAGTCAGGACGATCATCCTTGGCCCTCCGATGGATGACCCTTTGATCCAAGGTCTCTTGGGCACCTCTAGAACCTTCCTAGGAACCCCTGTTAGCCCTAATGAGGTCTCCAAGTCGTGGCTTGGCCGAATCCATCTAATATGGTAAGAGTTGGACTCAATCACGTCACCGATTCCCGTAATCCTGTAATCAGATATTTGTCCTCCAGTAAAATGGGCTTTCTGGCGCGTCTGAACTCCAAATAGGCCTAATGTTATGTCTAGAGTTATCCGCATAATATTCCCCACAAATTTTATATTTATTATTTTTCCATTTGACGTCATCTTCAAGTAGGAAACAGACGATCTCTAAAATGTATAGGGGGGGCAGATTTTAGGAAAGTCAGAGTCCTACTCCAACAAGGTTTCCTCTTCTATTTTTGATAGTTCCTACACATCAAAGTGTAAAACAAGAAAATTTTGCACTTTTGCAAGTATTAGTAGGTTAGTCCAAATAAATCATAAACTTAATATAAAAACAATCATCGAAAGCATAAACGTAGCACGAAACCATAAAAAATTATAGATACGTTTGGACGTATCAACATCCCCAAGCTTAGTTCCTACTCGTCTTCGAGTAGGTGAAACGATAAAAACACAATAATTTTTGAGGTGACATGCTACCAACATAATCTTGATCATCATATTTGTAAAAGCATTTGTAAGCTGAGATCATAGCACTCTAAACATAGGCATGATAGATATAATTCGAACAATGAAACTTAGCAACCAAGTTGCAACATGAAAAGTAACACAAACAAAAGATCATGAATAATAATGCACTTGAAATTTATTCGTTTGTTTTGAGTATAAACAAAACATAGCAAAATGGTATTTCATTTGTCCTTAGAGGGGGAAAAACATAAATGCTAGGACACGTTCGAAGTTCGAGTGGTGAATACATAGAAATAATTTGAGAACAAGTAATAACATAATCATGAAGAAATCAATAATAAGTTTTGGGACTATGCACATTATACTCAGGATGACAAGTATGCTCTATTAATTGGTGCATAAAGTTAGAAGATGAAGACTCAACATAAAAGTAAAAGAGAGGCCCTTCGCAGAGGAAAGCAGGGATTACTCATGTGCTAGAGCTTTTAGATATTTTTTAAATCAGTAAGATTGTAAAACAAGCTTTTGGTAGGTGCATACTTCGTCAACGAATGCTAGAAGATAGCCTAATACTTTTCATGCTGGACAAGTTTTGAGGAACGGCTCCCAAAGTGGGGACGATCACATCCCCTTAGTCTCCTTTGTTTATCACTATTTTGATTTCTCATGAACAAAGCGTGAAGGAGGTGTTGTTTGTTACTATTATCTTTTATGAGCTAGGCGCACTCATGCCAGTCCCTCCTCGTATTAGGGGTTCACATAATAGACATGCAAACCCAAGGTAAGCTTGTCAATTATGAGAAGATCAAGAATTATGTACTACTTCCTCATGAGCTAAAACAGAGGCACAAAATAGGAATAATTTTGAAAGTTTTAAAGGTAGCACATGATAAATTTACTTGGAGTGGCGGTTAAATACCACATGTAGGTAGGTATGGTGGACACATTTGGCAAACTTTGTTTTTTTTGTTTTTTTGGGGAGTTGGATGCACGAGTAGAGCTCATACTCAGTACAGGTGGAGGCTAGCAAGAGACTGGGAGCGACAAACTAAGAGAGCAATAACGGCCATAATCATGCATAGCGACAAAACATTATTAATAAAAGCATAAATAATATTAGAAGTCAAAAACAGAATGATCATAGAGGCTAGAGGTGACTAGTTTGTAGTCATAACATGGTGTGAGCATGCGCCAAGTCAACCCAAATGAAGCAGTAAAGGAGAATACCATAATATTATGCTTCGATATGATAAAAACAACACACGATTCTTTCAATGGCACATTAAGCACTCACATCTATTTGAGACAAGTCATGCTACATCAATAACTATTAAGCATATAATTAAGATAATATCTAACATAACATGTTAAAGTCTAAGCCACAGTCTAAACAAGCTTCCTATTGCACCACCATAAGCATGAAATATTTTACTCTTCTCCAACACCAAACAACTTTCTTGAAACAACTCAAATAGATAATATTAATTAAAGACCAGAGAGATAATCATATATAACTGAAGCAAATTAACAAGCTCTAAACAAAATATGAGTGGAAAACAAGAGCTAAACGCAGTACTAACAAAAATGAACACTCACAAAACAATAAGAGTGAAAACCAAAGTGTTCTAAGCAATTAATATGGAGCGTGTATCTCTACCAAATAAGAATGATAGGATGTAACTTATTGATGACCAGCAAGGAAAACTAAAACAAACTAAAAATTAAAGAGCGGGACGCTCCAAGCATAGCACATAACATATGAAGTGATAAAAATATAACATGGAGATGGACGAACTGATGATTGTTGATAGAGAAGGGGATGCATGGGGGCATCCCCAAGCTTAGATGCTTTAGTCTCCTTGAATATTTCATGGGGTTGCATGGGGGCATCCCCAAGCTAGAGCGCTTGACACTCCTGGATCTTCTTTCATCATCTTCCTCGCATACTTGAAAACTCCGTTCATACGAAACTCATCATAAGCTGATTAGAGTGGTTAGTACCCATGATAAAATAATTCATTACCTACTAGAAATAATGATTTTCATGAAAATATACTATTTATCATGATTGCCAAAAGGTTTTTTCAAAGGAAAAGCAAGCTTAAGATTTGCAAAATGATGAAAACACAAAACGTGGCAGAATCAGTGAAAAACAAAACAACACATAGTAATTAATATTTTCGGGGCACTTCTGCAACTCAACTCAAAAAACTCAAAACATATGCGAGGAAGACAATTATATATATCATGCTGTAAAACTAATTCAGATAAAAAAGATGATCTGGTAATTTTTGGTGAATTATTCCGTCAAGCAGACATAATCGGTCTCTGGACAGCATGTCACAACTTTTCAACTTTCTTGCAATCGGAGGCTAAAACTTGGCAGAAAGCTTGAAAATAAATATACAATGATGTTGCTACAGTAGTAACAAGCGTCAAGACCACTAAAAACAGAAAGTAAAGATAACAAGGGTTGTCTCCCTAGAGCTCTTTCTTTATAGCCATAAAGATATGCTTGAGTTTTTAATGATACTCTCATAGGAATAAGAGTTGTAGAAAAAAAGAGCATCAAGAAGCCAATACCAAACACATTTAAGTGTAACATGCTTACTATGCATAGGAATATTGTAATAGATAATTCATTGAAGCACAAAGCAATAATCATAGGAAGGCAAAACAAGTGCAACTTCAAAACCTTCGACATAAAGAGAGGGAACTTGATATTATTGAAATATCTATAAGCATATGTTCCCTTCTCATAATAATTTTCAGTGGGATCATGAATAAACTCAACAATATAAGTATCACATAAAGCATTGTTACCATGATCCACATGCAAAAAGGTACTCTTACTCTCCACATAAGCATAATCTTTCTCATCAGTACTAGTGGGAGTAGGACTATCATTATCATCATGATAATCATCATAGAAAATTTTCTCCTCAAAAGTTGGGGGACCAAAAATATCATGTTCATCAAACCCGTCATCCCCAAGCATAGAGCTTTCCATGTCATTACCAATATTGGTATTCAAAGGAAGCATACTAATAACATTGCCACCATCATAATTGTTTTGCAAATAATGAAGTTCCATAGGTTTTTTCATTTTCTCCTCAAACACTTCATGTCCTAGTTCGAGATAAATTTTATAAAGATCTCTCATATTTTTGTTGTTTTCCATTAAGCCTAACTAGTGAAATAAAAACAAGAAAGAAAAATATTTAATTGCAAGATCTAAAGATATACCTTCAAGCACTCACATCCCCAGCAACGGCGCCAAAAATAGCTTGATGTCTACGTACGCTTCTATTCTTGTAGACTATGTTGGGCCTCCAAGCGCAGAGGTTTGTAGGACAACATCAATTTCCCTCAAGTGGATGACCTAATGTTTATCGAACTCAGGGAATTAGATGTTGAAGATGGTCTCTCTCAAGCAACCCTGCAATTAAGATATAAGAAGTCTCTTGTGTCCCCAACACACCTAATACAATTGTCAGTTGTACAAGTGCACTAGTTTGGCGAAGAGATGTTAAAAGGCAAGTGATAAGGATGTTAAAACAAGGTAATATAAATATGAAATCAAAATGGCAGCAAGCAAACATGAAACAAAACTGAAAGTAAGCGGTGTTCAATGGTGGAGAACAAGGCCTAGGCTTCATACTTTCACTAGTGGCAACTCCCAACAACATTAACATAATCTAATCGCATGATATTTCCACTAAAACATGCAATGGAGACGTACTTGGAGGTCATTCCTTTCTGATCAAGAGAGGACGAGAATTATGTAGGGCTACAAAAGCACACCTCAGATTTCGTTGCTCTCATCTATGGATTTCCCAATGTCACCGCGGCCATCCAAAGAGAGTACCACAATCACCACAACATATCGCAAGGATAGGCAAAGACAAGCACCAAGAGACTCTCAATCTTCAATCAATTCACAAAATACGAAATCACTCATGAAAATATTCGTCTAATCCATGTCCAACAGACTAATATCACCATGGTCTCAGGGATTATACTTGATAAGATCAAGTAAGTACATCAATCCGATACATAGAAGAAGGGGAAACATCATGGGGTCACCCTAGATTAACATAGCCTATGATCACAATCAAGATCACATCATGGGCGAGAGAGATGACCACAAAGCTACACGTAGAAGACCTCAGCCCCGAGGGAGACTACTCACACATGGCCATGGTGAGCAAGAGATTGATGGAAAGGTGCAGCCGGGAGAGGAGACGGCAGCCGACAACGGCCACGACAGTGGCCACGTCGGCGGCCCTTGGCCCCCCTTCTTCCTTGGAGATGGTGCTGGTATGGAGGTGGTTCTCCAGCCCAAGGCGACTTCCTGGGAGGAGGAAATCTCGTAGCTCTTGGTGTCTCTCGAGAAATCAGGTTTTTCCTCTCCTTATATGAATCAGGACGATCATCCTTGGCCCTCCGATGAATGCCCCTTTTATTCAAGGGCTCTTGGGAACCTCTAGAACCTTCCTAGGAACCCTCTCAGACCTAATGAGGTCTACAACTCGTGGCTTGGCCGAATCCATCTAATATGGTAAGAGTTGGACTGAATCACGCCACCGATTCCCGTAATCTTGTAATCAGATATTTGTCCTCCAGTAAAACAGGATTTCCCGGATCGTCCAAACTACAAATCGGGAGAATATTATGTTTATAATTATTAGCATAAAATTCCCCACAACTTTTTCATATATTAGTTTTCCATTTGAGGTCACCATCATGGTGGAAACAGACGATCTCTGAAATCTGTAGGGGGGACAGATTTCAGGAAAGTCAAAGTCCCACTCCAACAAGGTTTCCTCTTCTATTTTTGATAGTTCCTACACATCGAAGTGTAAAACAAGAAAATTGTGCACTTTTGCAACTATTAGAGGGTTAGTACAAAAAATCATAAACTTAATACAAAAAAATCATCAAAAGCATAAAAGTAGCACGAAACCATAAAAAAATATGAATACGTTTTGGACGTATCAGGCGTCTACAAGAGTCTTCCTAAAAGAAAGCAATTTGAGGATATTGTGCGCAAGCTAGGATGGCATCGGAAGAACCAATGTGTTGGTTTTGAGCGAAAGTTCAGTTCCAATGGAGTTGAATGGGAGGAAGATTAATACGCCAAGATGAAGTTTGTTCCCCAACAAGATAAGTATGATCCTACTCTCTCTAAGGGAACACAAGCTCAAGATAATCTTCCACCACAAGATGACAAGATAAAAGGCAAGGATAAGCTTCAAGAGGAGATTGACTTATTTGAAGATATACATCAAGCCATGGTCAAGTGTGTTTCCAAGGCTACTACAAGCTCTAATTCATCAAGTGATACTTCAACTCCAAGGATCCCCAACAAGTTGATGTGGGTCCCAAATAAGAAGAACTAGAGAGTTCTTGAGGGGTGACACTGCCAACAAACTTCACACTCATTCATTTCTTAGCAAGGAATAATGCAATGAACTCCAATCTCATGCACTAGTTCAAGGAGTCACAAACCCCTTGTTGGTAAGCAAGGAACAAGGTATTCAATGCATCAATGGACATCATCTCATAAACACTTCACTCCATGTCCACAGATATCCTTGTTATTGTTCCTTCTATGGGACTAACCCATGTAGGTGTGAAGATTACCAAAAGAACAAGGATCGCTCCCAATTATAGATGATCTTCATCAACAATGAGCATCCACTTGTACAACATCTATATGATGTCTTCAATGACAAAACCAAAGGTTATTTCATCCTTCTTAGCGGGGATATCACGTCTAGGGTGAGCTTATGTCTAAGACTTGAGCTAAAGCATCTCTAATGATGTGAACACGTTGAAAGCTTTATGTAAAAGTGGAAACCCCACTTGTTCTTGAACAATGAGTATAACCTATGATCAACTGTTCTCACTTTGACTCCTAAGTAAATATACTCATATATAAATGACATTGTCATCGACAATTGTTTGGTAGATACTAGAGTGGTTTGCATGTTTGACATATTGTATTTGCCATCTTATTGTGTGAACATGTTTGTATGCATAATTTCCTCATGCAAGGAAATCCAATTATAGTTCATTTTGTTTTTATTTATTTGGCCAATAGGATGTACAATAATGCCTAAGTAGCCCCTCTAGCTATATATTATATCTTGTCTTAAATTATATTCATGCTTCATCACAAAATTTGCATAAGCACATTTTTGGATACTCGAGGTGAGGAGCACTCGAAGCCACTTATTCGAATAGGGGTGACCTAAAAAACCTTCTAAGTTCATTTCGGTACAACCAACCCTTGCATACCCGGTATCAGAATATCTTGGGGTCACCGAGTTCCTCTGCTCTAAGTAGTTTTGAACTTCAGTGCCACTAATTTTTTCTTGGTGTTAGCGATAACACATGGGTATATATATCCGTGCCATTGGGACTTTGAAAGTTTCTTCAAAGCCCTTTCTCCCGCACCCAATTGCTGTCACAAACAAGGTCTATGGACGTCACCCATGATCTCCGGCTCGCTCTCGCCGCCGGATTCTGCCGGTGTCAATGAGAATCTTCTCCCCTGATGCCGCCATAGAGAAGATCTGCCGAGTTAGAGTATAACTTCAATCCCCTTTGAGTTATTCTCTCCAGATCTTACGCAAAAGGTTCCGCATTACTTCTTGCCACCGTGTGCACGATCCTCAAAGAAATTTAATTAGATTAGATTGAACAAACAAAATTAGGGTTAGGTTTCCATGATGAGAGAACTCGGACTCTCAGAGCAAAAATAGTTTGGAGTCACCGATATAGTTTCGGCCACTACACAAAAGGGTTATCGGTGAAATTGAGAGGATCCTAAAGGACAGGACAAGGTAATATGAGCTCTTTGTTAGATCGATGATATTCCATATGAGAGCCATTCAACAATTTGAGCATAGTATTCTCCTTGCGATGACTCAAAAAATAGGAAATAATTTGAGAGAAACATAGTAACTTTTTGGAGATTTTACTTTTTTGAAGAAAGCAAAAAGAGTAGAAGAAAAACAAGAAATGATAAAACTATTTACATGTGAGATCTCCAAACAAGTAAAAGAAGAATAGGAAATATTTTTGAGTTTTATTTTGAATTCTACAAACTAGGAAAGAGAAAATAAAAACTGAAAAGAAGGGAGAAATATTTTTGGGTTTTCGAAAGTTTTTCAAACACACAAAAGGAAAGCAAAAAATAAAACTCAACATGGATATACAATGAAAAAGGATGAACCGTCACACCTAGAATGCATGTGTTATACATGAGTGTAATGTTAGTGAGAAATACGTACTTACCCAAGCTTAGGATTTTGACCTAACTTGGTCTATGGAAATGGATGGTAATAATCAGATCCAGGCGGGTCTTGACGCTCTTGAGGGTGCCACTGGTAAGCAGGTTCCTGCGCCCCACTGATAAGAGGGCTCCTCAGGCACCCACTCATATGTATACTTTGGTGATGGCCCTGGCTCTGGTGGTGGTGATGTCATGCCTTAATAAGCATGAATATCCTCACACATAATAGTGTACCTGCCATGAGAAAGACCGTACAAAGAAGGTGCATGCAAAATAATCCTCTCACGAGAAATCTTGATTGGATTCCAAGTTATACATAAATTTAATATCACCGGAGTCGATAAAATTGTGCCCAATCACGCTGGCATAATCAAGGTATTTATTAGAAAAAACCTCACCCATCCATGTCTAATAGGAATCTCAAAATATCTGGCGAGGCGAGAGGCATAAATGCCACCATAAATAGAACCCTTCGAGCAGTTTCTATGTAACTAAAAGATCTATCACTATAAAGTGTAGTGTGTTAAATAAAAAGATCAGGTGAGCTAAGCATTCCACTCTCCCATCTACGAGCTAAAAATATCACTAAATAATGTGTAATATCATAAAACGTGAAAAATATGAACTAACAACTCTAACATCTAAAAGTCCTGTCGAGTACCCCACAGTCACGTTAATATAAAATTTTCAACATCTCGACGTGGCTCTAGGTGGTTTCCCTCATTATGAAGCATGCAAACTTGGCAAAACCTATCAATTGTCATTTATTTTTATTGATCATATGAGTGAAAGCAAATGGTGGGATGATTCTCCCTATCATTGTAATGACCGTTTTTCACAGAAGTAGTAGTGAGAAGGAGATATTGATCATAGTTATATGCAAGGAATGTGATGAGCCCGTCTCGTTCGGCCAATAAGTAGAAGTCATCATAAAGTCTAGTGTTCCTAAAGAACGTATATTGCCGCACCTGTGCTGCGTGAGGAAGGTGGTACTTGGGCTTCTCCTCTAGAGTTACTTGGAACTCCGTCTCAATGAACCCCTCAACATCCTCTTAACCATATTTTTATTTGAGTGAAAGTTTCAGAAATTTTTAGTCCGACAAACTAAAAGTGAACAAAACTCAATAAAATTGATAACTACTACTCCTACAAGTTCTTACAGGCCATATCATGCATCAAAATTACTTCGGAACATACGAATTCAACATGTAAGCTCATATACATTGTCACCAATAGTAGCAAAATTTGCAAAATATAAAGCATAGAACAAAAACTACTTGGAGAATTGGAGGAGTCACATACCAAGGAGTAATTAATCAATTTTTTTCTTCAGAAATGGAGTTCCAGGCAAAGATATTAAAAATCACTCAAAATGAGCAAAAACAAGGGCTCGGAGGCAATGGTGAATTTTTTCTAAAGGAAGGAGAAGGCTGTGGGCATGTGCACTAAGTGAGTGGGTCCCCGTGGGGCCCACAATCTTGCTAGGCACTGCCCGTGAGCTCATGGCTCACAGGTGTACCCCGAGGGGTGTGGTGTGCCAAAAATTCTTATTTAATGTAGAAAAATCATACGAAATTTTTTGTGCATTCCGAGAACTTTTATTTGTTGACATTTTTTATTGCATGGAAAATTGAGAAAACAAAATATATATGACATTCCACTTTATTAAAACTTGAAATATTAGAGAATAAAACCATAGGTC
Organism: Hordeum vulgare subsp. vulgare; assembly: GCF_904849725.1. Lineage (NCBI taxonomy): Eukaryota > Viridiplantae > Streptophyta > Magnoliopsida > Poales > Poaceae > Hordeum > Hordeum vulgare. The sequence goes on from NC_058520.1 coordinate 84,100,084, forward strand.
CATTAGATTGTGATTATAAATTTATCGCCCATATGCTCTTCAAAAAGTTAATAAGGTTGATCAAGCCTTATTAACAAACCATTTCCAAGTGATAATAAACCAATTTTTTTATATAGCACTAAGTTACCTCAACTGGGATGTGCATATCTGTGGCAATAAGATTTTCATAATTTTGTTGACAGTATGAAGAGGAAATTTGAACCCTCCAATAGTAATTGTGGCAATTTGCTCAATGGAGTTGATATTATTTACTGGAGTTTGTTTCTTGGGAAAGTATATCATGTATTGTTTATCATTGAGATGAAAAGTAACCTTACTTTTGATGCAACAAATAAAAGCCCCTTCACTATTATCGTCCTCAGGCATATCAAGAATAACAAAGTCCGTTAAGATAGTAATATTGAGACCACTACATGGACATCCTCACAAATTCCAATAGGTATATCCATGGATTTTTTTGGACATTTACAAAGATATTTCAGTAGGTGTATGCTTAATCAAATCAAGTATTCCAAATAAATATAAAGTCATAACACTAACACTAGCTCCTAGATCACAAACATGAGTTTTTACATAACTTCGTTTAATGGAGCAAGGTATAGTGGGTAACCTAGGATGTCCCAATTTATTAGGCACTCCACTATCAGAAGTTTAATTAGGAAGCATGATGGAAATTTTGACTTCATGAATGTTTCTCTATTAGTAATTATCTTTCATATATTTAGCATAAGGGGCCATTTTCAACATATTCGTCAACCGTGTTCGTAAAAAGATGGGTCTAAGCATTTCAAGAAAGGGATCAAAATCCACCGCATCCTTATTTTTTGAAGGCTTATGAGGGATGGCATGCGTTTTTGAACCCATGGATCTCTTTCTCTATCATGTTTTCTTGAAATGAGAACCCTCTTATCATAAGATTTATTCTTAGGAGGAGGGTTATCAAGATCAACATCAGGTTCTATTTCCACACCATTATTAGGTTCTTGATAAAGAATCATAAATCCAAACATAATTATGATTCTTAACAGCTTTTTCTATCAGAGGTTATCTAGAAGCATGCAAAGTCCTATCATCTTTCCTTTTCTTTTTATTTTTTAGATGAACTAGGTGCATCAGTTGTAATATTGTGAGAATCCTGCTTAACCTTTTTAGGATGTCCTTCAAGGTAGGGGTTCCTGAGTCATTTTACCCCCTCTTGTCATAACTCTAACAACATGATCATTAAATTTATTATTCATTTCCACACGCAAATTATTTTGTGACTTAGCAACTTGTTCTAGTTGAGTATGAACCATGGATGAATGCCTACCCAAACCTTTAGCATCATTAGCACTTCTAAACATCAAGTCACACAAATGATGAATCATCATGGAATTTCGTTGTAATTGACCTTTAACATACATATTGATATATTCTTGGTTAACAATGTAATTATGAAATTCATCCATGCATTGAATATGAGTTTTATTATAAGGTATATCACCCTCATCAAATCCAAGAAGAGAATTTACCTCTATTACCTGTGAGGGGATATCGAGTCCATGTATTTCTCCAATATGTGGTAAATTCTTAACATCTTCAGATTTAATACCTATTTCTTTCATAGATTTCTAAGCTTCTAGCATATCTTCTGGAATGAGGAATAGATTACCTCTCTTATTTCGTATTGTTCATGTCGGTGGTTTAGGAAGTGTCCAATCATTAGCGTTCTTCAAAATATTATTCAATAGTTCTTCAGCTTGTCCAATAGTTTGTTCCCTGAAAACACAACCAACACAACTATCTAGGTAGTCCCTGGAAGCATTAGTTAGTTCATTATAAAATATAGAAAGTATTTTATTTTTCTTAAGAGAATGATCAGGCAAAGCTTTAAGTAATAGGAGAAGCCCCCCCAAGCTCGAGGGAGATTCTCTTCTTCAATTTGCACAAAGTTAAATATTTCCTATAAATCAACTTCTTTCTTATGAGAAGGTAAATATTTTCAAAGAAGTAATATATCATATCCTGGGGACTATGTACACAACCAGGAGAAGAGTATGAAACCACTTCTTAACATCACCCTTTTTAGGAGAAAGTAAAAAAACTTATGTATATAGTAGTAGAATTTTTTTCCTCATGGGTACATAGGGTGGCAATATCATTCAATTTGGTAATGTGTGCCACAACAGTTTCAGTTTGATAACCATGGAAAGGATGAGATTCTACCAAGGTAATTAACTCAGAATGAACAGAGAATTCAAAGTACTTATAATTAGCACATATAGGAGAAGTAGCAAACTTAGGATAATATTTCATTTTCTCCATCATATTTTTTTCTTTCACCTTATCCAATAATTTCTTAAGACCATCTCTATCATCAAAAGGAATAAAGACTCAAGCCATCTCCCAGTCCATAACATAACCATCAGGTATCTGAGGCATATCAATTATAGTAGGAGAGCAAGGCATAATAGGCGAATCATAATTTTCATCAATTTCAGCATTATCAAAAATGGTAGATTTAGCAATATGAGCATCAAGAAATTCACCTAGTGGCACAATTTCAGTTTCATCTAGCACTGAAGTAGCATCATCAATTACTTGTGACATATCAGAGTGAATAGCGGTGGTGGTGTCGCAAGGTTACTTAAAATAGAAGGTGAATCAAGTGCAGAGCTAGATGGCAGTTCCTTACCCCCTTCGTCTTAGAGGGTACGATCTTAGTCTTAGTGTCTCTTAGATTCATCATATTGATTAATGAAAATCTCTAGTGATCTCAATAAATAGATCTATGCTCCCCAGCAATGGCACCAAAAAATGTCTTGATAACCAACAAGTATAGGGATCGCAACAGTACTCAAGGGTAATATTTTACCGAAATTTATTGATTCAACACATGGCGAGCCAAAGAATATTTATGATCTTTAGTAGTTTAGTTGTAAATTTGAACACACCAGGAATTTCTTTTTGGAGCAAAGTGTTTAGTAGCATGGTAGCAATAGTAACAAGAATGATAATAGCACCAATTTGTGATGTTGTATTGCCAACAACAAAAGTAGTAACTTAGCAAAGATCAATATGAAAAAAACACAGGCATTGGATCAATGATGGATAAATATGGTGGATGGCATTCATCCTGTATCAGTTACAACCTAGGGCGACACAGAACTATCTTTAGTTCATAAATATATAATGTATGCATGTAGTATTCCAATGTCAAAGAACCCGGGTCGACATGTCTAGTCATAAGCTCAAGTGGCTCGACTGCACAAAGGCATGCATACATAACCCAACAAAGCAGGTGTCGGTCATCAGCGAGTGTAGACGAGTCGTAGCAAGCTACAAGGACTCCATTACACCGTGTGACATTTCCCCGTAGGGACAAACACAACAACTAAGAAGGATACATGTCGGTCAACCAATGTGTCCGGAGTAGTAGTGAACTACCAAAGCTCGGTGGAATCACAAAGGGGCATTTCTCTGCATAGAGAGCTACTAAGGGCATACGAGTAGGTTTCAAATCCCATACATATCATAGTGCATCACACGTACGCATGACATACTAGATATGCATAGATACAACAATGGCATCACAACGTAACCATACAACATCACGACATTTATTTAGAAGACTCGGAAGAGTCTTGCATAATATGTTCATACAAGTAGGGGTCACACGACCCGACACTCAAAGTCATACAAACAAAGTCATACAAACCAACGAAAGCTTAAAAGTTGTCTGAGTACAGATAGTTGAAAGGATAAGGCATAAAGCCTGACTATCTACAGATCCCTTCTGAAAGGGGCCAGGTCGTAGCTGGGACACCAGCTACTCGTCATCATCGATGTCTAGAAAGAACCCATCTGTTGGGTCGGGGCTATCCTCTGTAACAATTATTAAGAAAACATGAGTACAAGAGTACTCAACATAACTTTAGAACAGATCTATCTACTCATGCTTAGGTATCAATAAAGGGGGTTGTGGTGTTACATGCACCAAGCCAGCTTTGACTCTTGGCTAGACTAAACTACAATTTTAAATAGTTTTATCAACTTTGAGAAGTCATACACGAGTCCACTACCACCACAACAATACACTATCATGAACTACTTTTCGTCTCCCTACGGAAATGCCATACATGATACTCACGCTTATCTTTATACTTTTATGAGTAGCCATTAAAGTTGTCTATGAACAACATATGTTTCCAAGTAGTCCATATCCGCGGACGCGGCTATTCGAATAGATCATAACCCTGCAGGGGTGTACTTCTTCACACATGCTCTCGCTACTTATCGCCATGTGCACGTCATGCACCTCGGCACCTTCAAGCCGAAGCCCAGCGAGGGAGTAGGCCACGATCGTTAACCACGCTAATACGTAGTCTAGGTTTATCATCTATTTGAGAGTAACCCGCACGGAAGTCTGGTCGAGGTTTCCGCCACAACCTGAAACGATGTGCGCGGGGTTCCCAAGCCCACCATCTGGGTGCCACTTGGTACACCGTGCCACTGCCTACCGCATCATAGCCCACCTCTAAGGTCAGCACTATGCACGACCTCTAGCATGACTATAAACACAAGAAACTACTTGCAACTCTTGGACCGAGTACTAGTCGATTAATAAGCCGAGAAGGTCAACTAAGTATCCCAACGTGTGGTAGTATCTAGTCTTGGATTACATACACGGAACTCAGTTCCTAAGGACGGTTCCAATGAAACAACCCGCCATGTACTCCTACATAGCCTTTCATCGGTACCTTTACCAAATCAGGTTCCACACTTATTCTTTGTCACTAGAACACATTCATCCATTCAAATTCATCACACAGATGAAACAGACCTGACACAACTCTAGGCATAGCAAGCATAGCAGGAAAAGGGCACATCATGGCTCAAGCAACTACCAGGTTTGCTAGGTTGCAAGGTTTGGCTATTTACTGTGACAATGAAAGGTCATGCAAAAGAATAGGTTCAGCTACCAAAGTAAAGCATTTGAAATATTTTGTCCTAATGCAATAAGTGGGAGCAGGAGCAAGAACATGGGATTATATCGAAATGATCAAAAGGGTGCTTGCCTTGTTGCTTAGCAGAGGGATTAAATCCATCAGACGGATATTCGGACGTATCCGGAAGGGCAGAGCCTACCGAAATAATATCAAACAATTAATAACAATCATATGCAACAACATGATGCATGAACATGGCATGAAATGAAATGTAGCATGGTTTAAAGTGGCTATCAAACTGTTAGGATGATGCTTATTTGAATTCAAATTCAAATATTAATTGGAATAATATATTTATTATATTCATTTAATTGATTTGACCTGATGCTGTTTCATAAGTTTGATTTTCATACGTGAAAGTTGCACCAATGTGTTCATTGAATTTTTCTGATCAATTTGCATATGTTATTTGTCAAATTTGGAGTTATAATCAATTTTCTATGAATTTCCAAGTTTTGAACTTATTCTGGAATTATATTAAATCAGAATTAGAGTTACTGCATCAGCATGACATCAGCAGGTCCAACTGGCCGTTAAAAGTCAAACCTGACCAGTGGGACCCATTAGTGAGTGACTGTGGCCAGATTTTAGTTAAGTTTTAATCTAATTAGATAATTAGCAGAGCTGGACCCACGTGTCAGTGACTGTTTAGGGTTTAATAAATTCTTTATTTTTATTTTTATTAAACTTAATTGTTTTGAGCCTCGCCCCACATGCCAGTGACTCTAGGGAGTCAAGCCCACCAGCGGCGAGGTGGATCTCACCGACGATGAGGCTCCGGCGACCACAGGGACGGCGGAGGGCATCAGGTTTCCGAATCCGACGACCAAAAGGACGACAGAGGGGCTCAAACGATCGTCCGCTCGACCGCGAACAAGATGGAGAAAGCCTCGGGGACTGAGATGACGGGAATCGACGCCGACGACGAGCTCAGCGGCTGCCGGAGCTCGGCCATCGTCGAGGTCATCCAAATCGAGGGCAAAGCACACAGGGTTAGGCTCCTCGAGCATTTATGCGAAGAGCTGGAGCTGTTGGAGGCCTCGGATGGACCAGTCGATCACCGTAGGGTCACCGGCGATGAGGTACAACGGCGGTCCTCGCCGGGCTCCGGTGAATCAGGTCTTAGAGCTTGGGATAGAGAGGGAAAACAAGGGGGAAAGCACCCTGAGCTCACTAGGAGTGCAGTAACGTCGAAAGCGGGCTCGGTGATGGCCTGAAGAGGGAGAACGGTGACGGTGAACGTCGGCGATCTGAGGAGGAAGATGACGGCGTCGGGGCGATGCAGGGCTCGGTAGATTGCGTGGCTTGTTGGACAGCTTCAGGGAGTCACGGTGAGTCTTCTGCGCGGCTCAGGGAGAGAGAGAGGGGCTGGAGCGACGGCGAGCTCGAGCTCGGCTCGGGCTCTAATGGCAGCCGAGAGGGAGAGGGGAGAGAGCGCGAATAAGGAGAGCATGAGGACGGGAATGGGTTCCACGGAGGCTTATCCTCCTTGCAAGTGCGACGGGGAGGTGCAAGAAAGCACGCAGGTGCGTGGCCGCGCCGGAGCAAGCAGCGGCCACCTCCTGCTGCTCGCTAGCATGAGGAAGACGACAGGGGCGAGCTGGGCTTGGCCAAGGTAGGCGATAGGTAAGCCTTTTCTTATTTCCTTTCTTTTCTGTTTCTGTTTTATTCTTTGTGACATTTGGCTCCAAACTATTTTTAAAATAGTATAAATAATGTTGGGCTGTTATTTGGAATATTTCCAAACCCACATAAAGTTTTTAGCATTTTATGAAACTTCCAAATATTTGAAATCAAATTTATATTTGATTCCAGTGTCTTTTGTGAATAAAAAACATCAAAAGTAGTTTTAAAAATAAATCCACCCCTGAATTGTGGTTTCCAAAATTTTATCAAAAAACGATGGACTTATATGAATGCCATTTTGGGTTCATTGATTTGCCACCACTTGAATTGTTTTGAATAGGAAGTTGCTAGGGATTTTCTTTTGATTTGCATTTTCATTTTTAATGCAAGAATGAAAATAAAAGCACAATCTTGCTATTCAAAAGAGGGGGTAGCTAGGGATGTGACAATCTGTCAAAAACAGAACAGTTTGTAGAAATATGATTACTTCAAATACTTTTGTAAATCCAAAAATTCTGAAAAAATAGTAAGATCTTAGAAATTTGTATATTAATATTTTGTAAAAAAATCAGATCAAAATCACGTTCCAGTGAATTTACAAAATTCCTGGACTGAGGGCAAAAGTTTGTGTTTTTCAAGCAAAATCAAATTGCAAACACCATAGACCATCCCAAAGGTCTTATTTGGCTCAAACACTAATTAAAACAGTAAAACACAATTATTACAGAGGTAATAATGGTATCAGCACTCAAAAACACAAGCAAAAATGAAAACATAAAATAAAATTGGATTGCCTCCCAACAAGCGCATTGGGTTGCCTCCCAACAAGCGCTATTGTTTAACGCCCCTAGCTAGGCATAACGCAATAGATCTAGGTATTTTCATCTTTGGTATTAAACTCCTCAATTGCACATTTGTAAACCCTAGGAGATTCTTTGATTTTATCAATAATCATACTCCTAAGTGGTAAATCTAGAAGCTCACATGTAGTAATAGATTCCCTAATGGTATCAAAGCTTGGGTGAACACCTATCATCTTAAGATCTCCATCTCCTTTCTTAGAGGATTCTCCTTTATTTTTAGGAACATATACAAATTTGGCAGTTTTAGGAGGAGGAGATTTCGGAGTAGTTTGAATAGAGGCAAAAGCAGAACCCAAGTTGGTAATAATGTCCTCTAGCTTTCCAATTCTAGAAGAATCTTGATCTAGTTTTTCATTAACTATGGGTTCTTTTTCCCTAAGGTTTTTCAAAGTAAATCCGACCTTACATCCATATTGAGTAATATGATTATCGATTATTTTTCCATGTTTCCGATGAGCTATATGGTAGCAACTTTATTTTCAATAACATTTAGCCTTCGCATCACATGTTCCAAAGTTAAGATTGTTTCATTAACCATGAGTGCGGGTGGACCTACCAAATTTTTCATAGCATTGTAAGAATCAAAGGTATGCCTGCCCAAGAAGTTGCCTCCCAGAATGGTAGCCAAAACATATCTATTCCAAGGAGACACACCCACATGAAAATTGCGAAGGAGAACGGTAGTAGATTGCTTACGAATAGATCTATGTTGAGCATTGCAAATTCTATACCAAGCATCTTTTAAGTTTTCTTCCTCCCTTTGCTTAAAATTAAGAACTTTGTTCTCGGGAATACCAGCAATAGTAGCAAGGCTAGCCATGAGGTTAAGTTATCTAACAAAAAGAAAACGAAGGAAGGGCGAATAAAAAGGCAAATTGGTGAAGTGGGGGAGAGGAAAACGAGAGGCAAATTGCTAATAAAGTAAATGCAAGAGATGAGTTTGTGATGGGTACCAGGTAAGATCTTGCTATGTATCCTCCCCGGCAACAGCGCCAGAAATTGGCAAGTTGACGGGAAAGTTTTTGTCTTGTCTTGCTATGGATCTTCCCCCTACAACAGTGTGATAAATCCTTCTTGCTACTTCTCGAGCTTGCGTTGGTTTTCCCTTGAAGAGGAAATGGTGATGCTGCAAAGTAGATAATTATTTCCCTCGGTTTGTTGAGAACCAAGGTATCAATCCAGTAGGAGGAACACATAAGCCCCAATATAGTACCTACACAAATAATCAAACACTTTCACCCAAAGCAACAAAGGGGTTGTCAATCCCTTCACGGTTATTTGCAATGATGAGATCTGATAGAGATAGATATAAAACCTAAAAGTAAAACAAAGTAAATAAATTGCAGCAAAGTATTTTTGGCGTTTTTGGTTTATATATCTGAAAATAATATGTGGAAAATAGACCCGGGGGCCATAGGTTTCACTAGAGGCTTCCCTCATGAAGGACATTAATACGGTGGGTGAACAAATTACTGTCGAGCAATTGATAGAAAAGCGAATAATATGAAGATATATAAGGCAATGATTATGCATATGGGCATCACGTTCATGTCAAGTAGACCGAAATGATTCTGCATCTACAACTACTACTCCACACATCGACCGACTCCTGCGTGCATCTAGAGTATTAAGTTCATGAAGAATAGAGTAACACATTAAGTAAGATGACATGATGAAGAGGAATTAACTCAAGCAATATGATGAAAACCCCAGCTTTTACCCTTGATGGTAACAATGCAATACATGCCTCGCTACCCCTACTTTGTCACTGGGTGAGGACACCGCAAGATTAAACCCAAAACTAAGCACTTCTCCCATTGCAAGAACTACCAATCTAGTGGCTAAACCAAACCAATAATTCGAATAGACTTGCAAAGATATGAAATCATGCATATAAGAAATCAGGAAAGACTCAAATAATATTGATAGATAATCTGACCATAAACTAACAATTCATCGGATGTCGACAAACACACCGCAAAAGAGTATTACATCAGATAGATCTCCATGAAGATCCTGTAGAACATTGTATTGAAGATCAAAGAGAGAGAACAAGCCATCTAGCTACTAGCTATGGACCTATAGGTATGTGGTAAACTACTAGCTACTAGATCAAAGAGATTATTACACTGGGTGTTGTTCTGATAATGAAGGATTTTTTTTGGATATTTGTAGGACGAGAATTAGGGTTAGGAGGCCTGCAGGGGGGGCCACAATCCAGGGGGCGCGACCTACACCCTGGTCACGCCCTGTAGGCTTGTGGCCTCCCGGCAGGTGCCTTGCTCCCTACTCCAAGTCTTACAGGTCTCTTTCGTTCCAGAAAACCAGAGATTTTATTCCATTTGGACTCTGTTTAATATTCCTTATCTAAAAACCCCAAAACAAGGAAAAATAGAAACTGACACTAGGCTCTAGGTTAATAGGTTAGTCCCAATAATAATATAAAACAACATATTAATGCATATAAAACATCCAAAACAGATAATATAATAGCATGAAACAATCAATAATTATAGATACATTGGAGACGTATCAGCAGCCTGCACCACCAGTCCTCGCTAGCATTGTAATGATCGATGGCTACACACACAATGTCCGAAGTAATCTCGATGGCGAGATCGACTGGCCATGGATGAGAGCTTATCTCAGGACAAGGGCTCATCTGCCTCTAGGCAGCGGACGAAAAAGGCCTTTCACATTCGTCGTCGATGGCAAGGAGACGACACAGAGATTAGACGGCAGCCCACACACACCTACTCTGTTAGGTTGCTAACAAAGTATTTGTCATCTGCCTTGCGCGCCACTTTTGCTGTCAGCCATGGACACACCTTTGTCGTCTGCCTGGTGGACACGTTTGGCGTCTGCCTTTGTGGGCACCTTTATCGTCCGCCTGATGGCCACCCCTTTGTCGTCTGCTTGGTGGCCTCCTTTGCAATCTGCCTGGTTACCCCTTTGTTGTGTGCCGCGGACAGCAAAGTTACCATATGGTCCACCTGGTTGCCCCATGTTGCATAGGTGGGTGACACGTGGCCCCTTTGCCGTCTGCTGGCCGACGGAAAGCTCTTTGCCGTCGTCTGGCAGACGACAAAACACGAACATTGCCACTATTTTGTTTGCTTCTAGATATTTCCCTATATTTAAAAAATACACATATGATATATATTTTATAACACCTACATAAAGTTTCAAAATACACATATCTTATAATCAACATATAGGCCATGTATCGCATATCATATAAGAGCAAGACAACAAATAGCTAGCTTCCAATACATACACATAGTTTCAATCATCATGCATACACATACTTATCTTATCTCCATACATACACATAGTTTCACATTATTGTTTATCAAGACAAATCTAAATAGAAAGTAAACATTAGTAGGCCATCAGTGCTGGCTTCCAAGAATGTCACCTTCCATGAAGTGAATCAAATCTACAAAATGAAAATAAGAAAGTTAGAAGAAGAAGAAGAAGAAGAAGAAGAAAACTAGAAGAAGAAGAAAGCTAGAAGAAGAAGAAGAAGGAGGAGGAGAAGAAGGATAAGAAGGAGGAGAAGACTAGAAGAAGGAGTAGAAGAAGAAGGATAAGAAGAAGTTGTAGATAATTACTTATGCTAACCAAGGTTCTTGTGCTATTTTTGACCTAACTAAGCTAATTATGTCATTTTGGAGGACAATTAGCTAATCATGTTATTTTTGAGAATAAAACTAGAAGAATAAGGAGGTGGAGGAGAAAACTAGAAGAAGGAGAAGAAGAATAAGAAGGAGAAGAAGAAGGTGAAGAAGATTACTTATCTTATTTGCAGCTTATTATATCATTTCGGAAGGAGAATGCTAGCTAAGTTATGAGCTAACCAAGATTCTTGTGCTATTTTTGACCTAACTAAGCTAATTATGTCATAAATGAACTAAATAAGCTAATTATGTAATTTTGGAGGATAATTAGCTCAGTACGTCATTTTGGAGAATAAAACTAGAAAAAGAAGGAGGAGGAGGAGGAGAAGACTAGAAGAAGGAGGAGGAAAAGAAGAATAAGAAGGTGAAGAAGATTACTTATCTTATTTTGAGATTATTATGTCATTTTGGAGGAAAATACACTAAGTTATGAGCTAACCAAGGTTCTTGTGATATTTTTGACCTAAGTAAGCTAATTATATCATAAATGAACTAAATAAGCTAATTATGTCAGGGAGGATAATTAGTTAAGTATGTCATTTTGGAGAATAAAAGTAGAAGAAGAAGGAGGAGGAGGAGAAGACTAGGAGAAGGAGGAGAAAAAGAAGAAGCAGGAGAAGAAGAAGGTGAATATGATTACTTATCTTATTTTGAGCTTATTATGTCATTTTGGAGGAAGATATACTAAGTTATGGGCTAACGAAGGTTCTTGTGCTATTTTTTACCTAAGTAAGCTAATTATGTTATAAATGAACTAAATAAGCTAATTATGTCATTTTGGAGGATAATTAGCTAAGTATGTCATTTTGGAGAATAAAACTAGAAGAAGAAGAAAGAGGACGAGGAGAAGACTAGAAGAAGGAGGAGGAGAAGAAGAAGAAGGTGAAGATGATTACTTATCTTGTTTTGAGCTTATTATGTCAATTTGGAGGAAGATATGCTAAGTTGTGAGCTAACTAAGGTCCTTGTGCTACTTTTTATATAACTAAGATAATTATGTCATAAATGAACTTAATAAGCCAATTATGTATTTTGGAGGATAATTAGCTACGTATGTCATTTTGGAGAATAAACCTAGAGGAAGAAGAAGGAGGAGGAGGAAAAGACTAGAAGAAGGAAAAGAAGAAGAAGGAGAAGGAGAAGAAGAAGAAGGTGAAGAAGATTACTTATCTTATTTTGAGCTTATTATGTCATTTTAGAGGAAGATATGCTAAGTTGTGAAGTAACCAAGGTTCCTATGCTATTTTATGACCTAGCTAAGCTAATTATGTCATAAATTAACCAAATAATCTAATTATGTCATTTTGGAACATAAAAATAGAAGAAGGAGGAGGTGAATACTAGAAGAAGAAGGAGAAGAGGAAGGTGAATATGATTACTTATCTTGTTTTGAACTTATTATGTCCATATAAAGGAATATATGCTAAGTTATGAGTTAACTAGGTTCTTGTGCTATTTTGGACCTAACTAAGCTAATTATGTCATAAATGAACTAAATAAGCTAATTATGTCATTTTGGAGGATAATTAGCTAAGTATGTCTTTTTGGAGAATAAAACTAGAAGAAGGAGGAGGAGGATGAGGAGAAGACTAGAAGAAGGGGAACATGAACAAGAAGGTTAAGATGATTACTTATCTTATTTTGAGCTTAATATGTCATTTGGAGGTAGATACACTAAGTTATGAGCTAACCAAGATTCTTGTTCTTTTTTGACCTAACTAAGCTAATTATGTCATAAATGAACAAAATAAGCTAAGTATGTCATTTTCAAGGAGAATTAGCAAAGTATGTCCTTTTGGAAAATAAAGCTAGAAGAAGGAGGAGGAGGAGAAGACTATAAGGAGGAGGAGGAGAAGAAGAAGGAATAATAAGGTGAAAATGATTACTTATATTATTTTGAGCATATTATGTTATTTTAGAGGAAGATACGCTAAGTTATGAGGTAACCAAGGTTCTCGTGCTCTTTTTGACGTAAACGAGATAATTATGTCATAAATGAACTAAATAAGCTAATTATGTTATTTTCGAGGATAATTAGCTAAGTATGTCATTTTACAGAATAAAACCTAGAGAAGAAGAATGAGGAGGAGGTGAAGACTAGAAGAAGGAGGAGAAAACAAACAAGACGTAGAAGAAGAAGGTGAAAATGATTACTTATCTTATTTTGAGCTTATTATGCCATTTTGGAGGAAGATACACTAAGTTATGAGCTAACCAAGGTTGTTGTGCTCGGAGGATAATTAGCTAAGTATGTCATTTTGGAGAATAAAACTAGAAGAACAAGGAGGAGGAGGAGAAGACTAGAAGAAGGAGGAGAAGAAGAAGAAAAATGAGAAGAAGAAGGTGAAGATGATACTTATCTTGTTTTGAGCTTATTATGTCATTTTGGAGGTAGATACACTAAGTTATGAGTTAACCAAGCTTCTTGTGCCATTTTTGACCTAACTAAGCTAATTTTGTTATAAGTGAACTAAATAAGCTAATTATGTCATTTTGGAGAATAAAACTAGACGAAGAATAACGAGGAGGAGGGGAAGACTAGAAGAAGGAGAAGAAGAAGAAGGTGAAAATGATTATTTATCTCATTTTGAGCTTATTAAGTCATTTTGGAGGAAGATACGCTAAGCTATGAGCTAATCAAGGTTTTTGTGCTATTTTTGACCTAACTAAGCTAATTGTGTCATAAATTAACTAATTAAGCTAATTATGTCATTTCGGAGGATAACTAGCTTAGTTTGTCATTTTGGCGAATAAAACTAGAAGAACAAGTAGGAGGAGGAGGAGAAGGGCAGAAGCAGGAGAGGAAGAATAAGAAGGAGAAGATGATTACTTATCTTGTTTGAGCTTATTATGTCATTTCGGAGGAAGATATGCTAAGTTATGAGCTAACCAAGGTTGTTGTTCTTTTTTTGACCTAACTAAGCTAATTATGTCATAAATGAACTAAATAAGCTAATTATGTAATTTTGGAGGATAATTAGCTCAGTATGTTATTTTGGAGAATAAAACTAGAAAAAGAAGGAGGAGGAGGAGGAGGAGAAGACTAGAAGAAGGAGGAGGAAAAGAAGAAGAAGGTGAAGAAGATTACTTATCTTATTTTGAGATTATTATGTCATTTTGGAGGAACATACACTAAGTTATGAGCTAACCAAGGTTCTTGTGATATTTTTGACCTAAGTAAGCTAATTATATCATAAATGAACTAAATAAGCTAATTATGTCATGGAGGATAATTAGTTACGTATGTCATTTTGGAGAATAAAAGTAGAAGAAGAAGGAGGAGGAGGAGAAGACTAGGAGAAGGAGGAGAAAAAGAAGAAGCAGGAGAAGAAGAAGGTGAATATGATTACTTATCTTATTTTGAGCTTATTATGTCATTTTGGAGGAAGATATACTAAGTTATGGGCTAACGAAGGTTCTTGTGCTATTTTTTACCTAAGTAAGATAATTATGTTATAAATGAACTAAATAAGCTAATTATGTCATTTTGGAGGATAATTAGCTAAGTATGTCATTTTGGAGAATAAAACTAGAAGAAGAAGAAAGAGGATGAGGAGAAGACTAGAAGAAGGAGGAGGAGAAGAAGAAGAAGGTGAAGATGATTACTTATCTTGTTTTGAGCTTATTATGTCAATTTGGAGGAAGATATGCTAAGTTGTGAGCTAACTAAGGTCCTTGTGCTACTTTTTATATAACTAAGCTAATTATGTCATAAATGAACTTAATAAGCCAATTATGTATTTTGGAGGATAATTAGCTACGTATGTCCACTACAATAGGACAGACCTTTGGTAACACTGTCTTGTGTTACTACAGGCCCAAAAGTGTGTTTCTAGGTGAGAGAGTAACACATTTTGAAATGTGTTCCATTATCCCGTGTTACTAAGTGATGTCAAGTGTTACACATAGTAATTGCTACCATATGTTAAAAATAGTGTTACAATTAAAGTATAGTAACATGCATATTATGTGTTACTAAACACACTCGTGACACATTTTTATAGTTATAGTAACACCCAGAGTAACACATTTGCACAGACGTACAACATTGGTGGTAACATGTTTTTCTAACTCTAGTAACACAAGCGGTACACATCAACTAATAACATAATTTCGGACTATTGTAACACTATGAATTATAGTTGTTAAGTAGTGGAGTAACAAAATTTTGTAACTATAGTAACACTATTATATCAATATGGTAATATAATTGGTGTAATTTTTTTATTATTAATCACAAAATTCAGTACCCCTTTTATGGAATATAAATTTATTTAATAAAATTGATGCAGTTGCGCAAGTGGTTGACCATTTTATCATTATGCCGGCAACATAAAAATGGTATAGAAATAGAAGCACAACACACATAAAAATCCCCAATATGAAGATCCTGATTAAGAATATACAAGTGTATGATACATATGTATTACAATAAATATATCATTCATATCATTTTTAGCATAGAAAACACAACTATGAAGAATATTACACCATAGAATTTGCATCAACTGGACGAAAGAAAAAGATCTTTTGGATTATATTACATTTTTTAATCTATGAATGTAAACTACAACTATTGGTAGATAAAATCTTCAGATTTTATTTGCTTCCGCATCCAAGAATTCAACTGTAACTCAATTATCCTTCTCTCGAATCTGTAAAAGAAAATTGCACTTTAGATATATGTGATTAAATGCACACAAATATGATTTCAGAATGTTGAAGAGAAGATTTAACTTAGAAAAGCTGAAGGCCATGCAATCAAGAAGTTAATGATGTCTGCATAACTCATTGTTTGTTGTGGAGTAGAGTTAAGAATTAATACTACAGAGAAACACTTATTCACCTGCACGCAAGCCAATGTTTCACAAAATAATGGTACAAGTAGGAGTATTCCATTAAAAAGATTTATCATGAACAACATATTATGTTTGACAGTGTAGTAACTAGTTTTGCAGTACCTATTTCTAACCTCAAGTTTCTTTGTGAAGGACCTACCATTATCATGAACATCATATTTGTTCATGTCCTTCACTGTTAGAAAGCAAACACGTTGCAACATAAAGGAAAAAAGCAATATAGAAGGTGTGACTTCAGATACAAGCATAGCAAGGACCCAGCAGTCACGTAGTCACCTAACTACAATGGTTCTTCCTACTACTGGCATCCTTAGAAGTGAAAGCTACTGCTAACCATTCTATTACTTCATACTGTCATGGCATGTCAATATATTGCAGGCATGCAGGAGAAAATCATGCATTGCCCTAATCATGCAAGCACAGAGATCCAATGTATCGTAAGAGCAGGAATATTGAAAACACATCCATCAACTCTTTTCATTATCTTGACCAATTTAATACTCTCTCACTTAGCTATTGCATACCCACAAGTGAAAATAAAATAACACTTGCAGACGAGCAAATAAACGACTTCAGGCATTGTGGATTCTGAGAGCATACCGAGGTTCTTGTCGAGGGTGCGGGTGAACTGGTGGAGCGTTGGGGGCACCTTGAGGCGCTGCTTGAGGATGCGGCGCTGGCGCTGCATGCGCGTGACCTTGGGCCACTTGACGAACCACGTTTTCTGAACTTGGGAACAATAACCTACAAGCCAGATTTTAACAGCTCCAGCATGTTTTTTTTTCTATATGTTATATTTCTCACTTTCTGCTGCAAGTATGTAACCTTTCTTAACAACTAGTAAATTTGCGCATGCAATGCACGTCTTAATCGACATCAAATAATTATTAAACATGTTTTTATTATTATACAAGTTTCATAACCAATAATAACGTTTGTTGGGATGAAATAAAAACAAGACCACATGGACAAACTAAAGCGATCATCACTATCTTTATTAATTTCATGTTGTTGGTGGTCCAACAACTTATCCAAAGATGACAACTTGACGTGTATTTTTTTGCTAATCTTGATTGCAAGAAAACAATAATGTTCAAATATACACAATCTCCCGAACAACAATATACATTAACTACATGCCATTGTTTCGCTGGAACATCCGACAAAGCACGGGAAACATCCGACAAAGCACGGGAAATAGATTATTGCTTTAGAAGTTGTTGTGCTATTTGATATACTTCAACATCATTTGTACTGAATGTTGATTCCAAACAAAAAAATTAAAGGAAAAAAGGTACAATAACTCAAGTTACCTACATAACTCCAGGTGTCAATACAATTTTTTTTCATGTGTATGGTGATGAACTTCCATAGAACAAAACAAAAAGGCGAAGACTATCAAGAAATAATCAATTAAAAAAAGTGACAGGACAACAGGGTATAACTGCGCTTTGCCTTTGTTAGTTCCTACAGCTAGGTGAAAGCTACGCTTCATCCAACTAACTGAACAAATGAGTGTCATCCAAATCTCAAAGCTTACTTGTGTGGTGCATTTCTAGGTGAAAAAGTTACCTGTAAACCACTCACAACCATTCCTTAGTCTAAAGCAACAAATCGGGGATAAGCGCCACTATGGATCTTCTAAAATGCCACATACCCAGTCTTTCTTTAGGCCAATTTGTATTTGATGATGTTTTCTTCGACCTTGTTCATTTCTTTACTTGCCAGATATTCCCGGCACACAATAAGGAATTTGAACCAGAAAATCGATGCACTACTACCTCGGTCTTTGTATTAAGGCAAGGTTGAGTTGTCATTATGGTCGGTCAACCTGCTCTTAGCACAGCACAAATGGAATTCAGTATATGCAGAAGCTAGCAAGTAGTCAGAAAGAAATGACACGGAAAAATAAATGAATAGAAGAAGAATTGAAATACAATAGAATATAAGAAACAAGCTGTCAGGATGCATTGAGAGCAGAAATCTACAGGCTTTTACTGGAATCACCTTTTCTCTAACACGCAACAAAATTAATGTCATTGTACTGAAATCACTTGAACTTTAGTGTAAAGTACATTGAGTCCAGATCCACTACTCAGTGTTTGGTTCGATTCTTATACTGTCACTTACACATCTACAACTGACTTGTTTGCTTGGCGAGCTCGTTCTTGACATCCAAGAAGCACACACATTTTCAAGAATGGATGGGTACTCAGAGGATGTATTAGTTGTCACTGGTTGGCCTCTTGTGGTATGTAATAGCTAACTAATTCTAGCACATTAGAGCACGTCATTTCATTTTAGATAGTTCAGACATCACCCAAAACATGTGTCACCTTGTCATCTTCTCATGATATACACCCACCTTTTCTTCATGATTGAGTTTATTTCACTGGAACATGACTATGTAATGGAGAGGGATGTTGGCATCAAGATTATGACTATGTCGTCGTGGAGAACTGATAAAGATCGCAGAGACGGCTAGCTATGAAATACTAAGAGTGGCAATAGACATCTCTAAAGGGATGAGCTACTTGCATCAGAACAACATAATTCATGGAGATATCTCAAGACTGCAAATCTTCTCATGAATGAAATCAAGGTTGGCGTGCGTTATAAATCATGTGATGCATTTTATCAGATAGTTTTTCTATTGATATTTTCACTTGTAGGTAAAAGTGCATTCTTCCGAAATGGGAAGCGAGGCGGAGGAGGACGGACCTGGAAGACCGGGGCGGCGAAGTGGAGGAGGCGGGGCGAGCGGCGCGGCGAAGGGGAGGAGGAGGGGCGACCGGCGCGGCGCAGCGTCCTGCGAGGCGAGCGGCACGGCGCGGCAAGCGGGTCGAGGCACGCGAGCGAGGCGAGCGGCGCGGCACGGCGAGCGGGTTGAGGAAGGCGAGCGAGGCAAGCGGCGCGGCGCGGCAAGCGGGTCGAGGCAGGCGAGCGGCGCGGCACGGCGAGCGGGTCGAGGGCAGGCGAGCGGCGCGGCGAGCGAGGCGAGCAGGGCGAGGCGGGCGACCGGGGCGGGCGGGTTGAGCGGGGCGACAGGAGGAGGTGGGGCGAGCGGGACAAGGCAGGACGTCGTGGGGTGGGGGAATTAGCGCTAACGAAAACTGTCAGTTTCGTTAACGATGTTTGTAAACCTTTGATGATGTAATTATGGATAACTATGTGACATCCTCGACTTTTGCTACAGTAGTAATTGTAATTAAGCTACAGTGATCAACCGTTAATGATGCCACGTCATCGGATTTCCATCTCAGACCCGCGTTGATTCGAGTTTGTCCCGATTTCAAATTTGAAAACAAAAGTCGAGTACGTTATGAGTTCATTGCAAATATTAAAAGAATATATATGTAAAAAAAAGGGAAAGTATTAAAGAAATAATAATGATAAAAGAAAGAAAAGAAAACTGAAAGAAAGGATTAATAAAAAGAAAAGGGAAAAGGTAAAACAAAATAAAAAACAAATCAAAAAAAAAAAAGAGAAAGCAACTCCCTCCCCGGCCCAGCTGGGCCACCCACCGGCCCAGCCGGCCTCCCCAAACCCAAGCCCCCTGGCGAGCCGCCACCTCTCTCACTCCTCTCGCTACTCCCTCCCCCCCCCTGTCCGCCGCCGCCAGCCCCCCTCGTGGGGGGCCCCACCCCACCCCACGCGCCGATAGCGCCACCTCCCCCACGCCCCCATCTCGCCCCCTCCCCATCCCACGCGAGGTCCCGTAACCCCCGTCGCCCCCCTCCTCTCCACCTCGCCTCCCCTCCCAGATCCTCCCCCGCCGGCCTTCTCCCTCCACCGCCCCCTCCCCGGCGGCCCCTCATCCCCCTCACCCCCGGCGGCCCCTCATCCCCCTCACCCCCCGGCGGCCCCTCCCCTGCTCCCGCCGGCGAGCTTCTCCACCGAGCCACCCCACCACGCCGGCGAGCCGCCCCCCCACGGCTCCTCTCCTCCCCCGGCAGCCCCGCCCCTCACTGCCTCCTCGCCTCCCCCCGCCGGCCTCCTTCCCCTCGGCCTCCTCCTCCCCGCGGCGAGCCCCGGCCTCCCGTCGGCCATCTCCCGCTCGGTCCGGGAGGGACCGGGCAGGGAGACGTCATCATCTCGCCGGGTCTGACCGGCTCCCCCTCGTCGGCACATCACCACCATCGGCACCGTCACCGCCTCCACGTCCGTCTCCACCGTCAACTACGTGCGAACTCCGGCTTCACCGGGCCGTCACGTCACCGTCGGTGAGCCCCTCCTCGGGCTCCTCCCACCGTGTCGATCTCCCCGCAGTCCCGGTTCCGTTCCGGCAAACGGGGCCTCGATCCATCGACGGTGGACTCCGGTAGGAGGGATTAAAGTTTAGGTTCTTCTAGGTGGTGTTAGAGAAAGTTGTTCTTTGTCTCTGTTAACAGAGAGAGGGAGATGAGTGTTGAGAGAAAAGAAAAAGAAATAAAAACAAAGGTTGTATTCCATATGTATGTATGAGATGTGATGTATGTATTGGTGTATTTGGATATTTAGAGAAATACGGTATTTGCACGGTTAGGTATCTAATAAAAATAAATGAGTAAATGGCCTTAGGTCACTTACCGGTGGGGCTAATGCACCCGCTGTCTATGACAGGGAGGCCCCACGCGATAATTAAAAATAATGTTTTTCTTAAATGAATAAATAAATAGATATATTAGTTAAAATAATTAATTAACATAATTAGAGTATGACACGTGGGTCCCTCGTTGAATTAATCTGATTAATAAATAATTAATCTTAAATAAAACTTGTGCCTATGACGTTCGGGACCCGCTGGTCAGTTGACCGGTCAAACGTTGATGTCAGCGTGACATCGCGATGATGTCATAATAGGATTTTACTAAATCTTTTAAATCTGTTTTTAATTCCTAAATAATTAATAATACTTTGAAAATTAATATTAAATAATCCGTAAGTCAGATCAAAATAATTTCAACATGAAAGTTGATCAGCAAAGCGAGACGAACCCGGATACACGGCCCGTTCGTCTGTCACGCGTCCCTAGCATAGCAAACATGGAACTTTTCCATCGTTTCCAGTGTAACCGGTAGTAGCCCGAGACCCGGAAAATATCGTCAGATATTCTTCCGACCCGTCTATGACGGATGTTGCTGCGTTAGCTCATGTCTAGCCTGCATCTTTCCATGTCATGCTTTGTGTTGCATCGATGCTATTATTTATTGTTTCTTCCCCCTCTTCTTACCGGTAGACCCCGAGACTGACGCTGCTGCCGGGTACATCTACGACCCTGCCGATCAGTCCTTTTCCGCAGAGCAGCAAGGCAAGCAAATTCCCCTTGATCATTCCTATATCGCCTATGTCTTTCTTCCTACTGCTTGCATTAGTATTTTGCTACTGTTGTAGTTAGCTCCTATATCTGATGCATAGCCTGTTTTTGATGAACTGCTACTTTCAGTCCTGTACCTTTAACCTGCTTAGTATAGGTGGAGCAGTCATCCCCTCTGACCCCGTAGTTCAGTTGCCCCGCTTGTTTTCAATTCTCGATCTCTGATCGACGAGCCAGACCCGACACAGCACGTTCACCCCCCTTCGTTGTACGACGCTACAGGGATACTATCGGGTACCGAGGGTGACACCTCGCTAAGTACTCGTGATGATATCTCTGTAGTATAGCTAGTCGGTCGTGGTTATCGAGGGTGATTCCTCTTTCACCATTCCCGATGACGTCTCTGTCGTGCCACCCCGCGAGTGTGGGACCCCCGAGGGTGATTCCTCTAAGCCCACCTTGACGGGTACATCGTTCGGAATCCAACGAGGGTGATTCCTCGGATTCCCCCCCGATGTTACGACCACACAGTTACTCGACTATGTTACTGGGATCATTGGTGATTAGTTGTAAGCCGGGTGGATTCCCGTGAGACTGTGTTGTTGGCCTATTTTAAAATGCTAATGGATTTGGGTATTTGATCTGGGTTGGTCGGAGACCTTTTCGCACTAACCGGCTACGCGGGAAGAATTATGGGTACTCGGCGTCGCGGTATCAGCCGAAGCTTTTCAGATGCCAGCAGTGTAGCGGCGCGCGCCCGAGTGGTCCCGAGATGCATCGCGCTTGTGATTAAGGGATGCTAGGACTGACGTCGGCCGCCCACGCCACGTGCAGGAGCGTGAAGGGGAACTGGGCCCATGAACCCTTTGTGCTTAGGATATAGACCGGCGGGCTGGCCTCTCTGATTAGTCTTAGGTGGGGCTGCGACGTGTCGATATTCCGAGGCCGGGCGGGACCCAGAAAAGTATGTCCGGCCAGAGTGTTATCGAGCATGACGGGACATGTGGTGCACCCCTGCAGGGATGAAAATTAACTATTCGGATAGCCGTGTCCACGGTTACAGGACGACTTGGAGTTGTGCCCCGATCTTATACAACTACAATTGTTACTTAACTGGAATTAGTTTGCCTCGGGGTTGCTTCCTCGCAGGGAGTCGAGGGAGGATCTTTAGGCGTGACCTCACTTTAATATTGCTGCAACAATATGACTATTAATGTGTTACCCCCTGTTCTACTCTCGTCTATTGCTGCAAGACCCTGAAGATGCTAGTCTTCGATAGGACTAGGCATTCTCTCTCTATTCTCGCATTGCTGCAGTCAGTCCACATATAACCCCCTTCTTTGATACTGATGCATTATTAGAATAGTTCTGATGTAAGACTTGCGAGTACTTTGGATGAGTACTCACCGCTGCTTTGCTCCCCCCTTGTTCCCTTGATCCGTTTGCTGCGACCAGATGATGAAGCCCAGGAGATGGAGGTCCCCGTCGCCGACGACTGCTACCCCGACGGTGCCTACTACTACGTGGAGGCCGCCGATGATCAGGAGTAGTTAGGAGGTTCCCAGGCAGGAGGCCTCGCCTCGTTCGATCGTTGTATCTTTTGTGCTAGCCTTCTCTAAGGCACCCCTTGTTTTATGTCTGTACTCAGATATTTGTTGCTTCCGCTGACTCGTGTGCTTATCGAGCTTTCGTATTCTAGCCCTCGAGGCCCCTGGCTTGTAATATGAAGCTGATGTTATTTTATTTGTGTCTAGAGTTGTCTTGTGATATCTCCCCGTGAGTCCTTGGGTTTGATCGTACGCATTTGCGTGTATGATTAGCGTACGATTAAGCCGAGGGCGTCACAAGTTGGTATCAGAGCCAACTGCCTGTAGGTAGCCCCCTTTCCAACTCCTTGGCCGAAGTTGAGTCTAGTGTTTGAAAAACTTTAATAACACTGATGTTGTGGCTTACGGGCCCACATCTCAATTGGGTGGTATTAGTATCTTTTACTCCTTTCCTATGCTCTGGGCTCTACTTTCTCTTCTCTTTCGGGTCAAAGATTTTTTTAACTCTAACATTAGTTTCTCGAATCACATCAATCCGGAGCGCTGGACTATCTACTCTTTTTCTCCTGAATATGTATTACACACACTGTCATGGACATCCGTCAATCTTATTTTCAGATGCGTCCCGCAAGGCAGCACGTGCGCCTGACACAGGCCACTGAGACGACTGGGTTCCCGGCCATTTTGGTCGATCTCCTGACCAGGCTGGGATATCGCTGGTACCCCGAGTACACTGTGTTCGAGGATTTCCGCGAGTACAACCAGTACCAGTACCAGGCTGAGGTTCGCATCTTCGACCAGAGGGGCGGCGAGACCCTCGAGCGCCACGTGTTCTGTGGTATTGGAGTGTCGGTCGAGATGGCCGTCCATGATGCGGCCTACATCGCCATCACCCGTCTCCGTGGAGCGTACCCTCACCTGGAGGAGAGCCCTTTCAGATACATCCCGCATGCTCCTGCTGGGGATGAGACTGGGTCTGATCTCACTGCCTACGCTTCTGACGTTCGGGAGCGCAACGACCGTTCCTACGTCGCTGTCTGCGCCCCCTACGTGACGCGTCGCTACGACGCGCGGATTCTGGTGCAGTACACTGAGGCAATGGATCGTGCTTTCCGAGCTCTGACTATGGAGCTGTATGCTACGCGCGCTCGTCTTTACGACGCGTTGACAGAGCTGCAGCCATCACACTGTCCGAGGGTTCCACCTATGTGCATCCGCGAGCCGAGCAGGACAGAGCTACCATCAGCTCTCGAGTGGACTGATGTTGGGGGTAGAACCCCTGCACTTGGACCTCAGCTCCTCGACTGGATGCGGTACCCTCACCAGAGTCACAACGGGACACAGGGTCCTGTCCCTACCTTCTATCACCGCCAGCTACCAGGATTCGATCGTCCTCTCCGACGTTGATGTAGCCTTATCGCTACATCTCGTTGTGGTACTCTTCCACCGCGTGCCTGCGCGCCGCCTAGTGAGTCCAGGGTATCGTCAAATGCGTCCGGGCTATCGCCAAATTTCGAGTTTTTAATCGTTAGTCTGTAATCGAACTTATGTATGGGTCTGTATGTCGAACTCAACTACTATGGAGTATCTATCGCATTTCCCTTTCATTATGCTTGATTACTTCATGAATGCGTGCGATGCCTTTCAATTACTTTAAGCTAAACTACCCCTGCTAAATATTTAACAGGATGGTTAGACCAGTTGGCCGCCCGCGTGGCCCTGCCAACGATGCACCACCCCCGCCTCCTGAGTATATGGCGGGGATGATCCAACAGTTTGAGCTGAACCGCCAGTTTATGCAAGGGCTCATGGATCAGTTCCAAAGGCCGAACATGAACCAACCGCAAGGCGTGACACTGCAAGACTTCTGCCGTCTCAACCCTGCGATCTACCGCAGCTCAACTCAGCCTCTAGATGCTGATGACTGGCTCCGTGACATTTCCTATGAGCTAGAGTCTGCCAATGTGCCCCTAGCGAGCTATGTCAACTTTGCCGCCTACTTCCTGAAGGGTCCCGCTGCTCAATGGTGGGACAGCCACAGGCGCTCTCAGCCCGATGGAACTATCATCACTGGGGCAGAGTTCAAGGCTGCTTTCCGTGCTCGATACATTCCCCAGGGAATCATGGACCGGAAGAAGCGTGAGTTCCGCAACTTGGTCCAGGGCAACAAGACTGTGGATGCTTATCAGCGGGAATTTCTGGAATTATCTCGCTATGCTGAAGAAGACATTGCGACTGATGCACGCAGGCAGGAGAAGTTCCATGAAGGCCTCCACCCTGATATCAAGCTGACACTCCTCGTTCAGGACTATGCTGATTTCGCCACCCTCGTGAACAAGGCTATTCAGGTTGAGACTGGTCTACAGGAATACAAAGATAGCAGCAAGCGCAACCGTGACATGGGCTCATCTTCGGGCTCATCTGCACAGAAGCGGAAGATCTGGATTCCCAACAACATGTACCATGCACCTGCTTCTACTCCGAGGCCGTCCTATGCTGCACCTCGCCTGCCTCCTCCACCACCTAGGCAGCCGAGGCTTCCAGCTCCACCACCTCGAGTTCCTCCATCCCGTCCTGAGGACGGGTTGTGCTTCAAGTGTGGTCGTCCAGGTCACCGTGCTACAGACTGCAGGCAGAATCAGAATCAGCTGGCACTTCCCGCAACTGGCCGTGGCAACAACCAGAACCGCAATTTCAACACTAAGCCTGCTTATGTTCGTGGTCAGGCCAACAACATTGATATGGGTCAAGCTCAAGACCAGCCTGCTACCGTGACGGGTACACTTCTCGTTAACTCAGTACCTGCTTCTGTATTGTTTGATACAGGAGCATCGCATTCCTTTATGTCGGAAAATTTTGCATACATGCATGATATTAGGAGCGAAGAGATGAACATCCCGATAGTGGTAAACACCCCTGGGGGCGAATGCCGAACCTCTGTGGTTTGCCCCCATGTTCCAGTTGAAATTGAAGGATTAGAATTCCTTGCCAACCCCATCCTACTAAAGTCATCCAACATTGATCTCATATTGGGGATGGACTGGTTGAAAGCTCATACGGCATCGATCGTTTGTGCCACCAAAACCGTCCACCTCCTACACCCTTCAGATGAACTAGTAAGCTACCATGCTCATCTCGTCCGTAATGCTGAGGCACGGCTGTATGCCTTGAATGCATTAAATGCGTCGCCTCTTGAAGGGATTGAAAACATTCCAGTGGTCCGAGAATTCCAAGATGTCTTTCTAGAAGAACTTCCGGGGATTCCCCCTGCTCGAGCTGTCGAGTTTGTCATTGACTTGGTACCCGGTACCACTCCTATTGCCAAGCGTCCTTATAAAATGCCACCACATGAACTCCTTGAACTTAAGCAAGAAATTGACAACTCGCTCCGTCTGGGTTTCATCCGTCCGAGTTCCTCTGCTTAGGGAGCACCTTCTCTCTTTGTTAAGAAGAAGGATGGGACAAATTGATTGGTTCAAGACTATCGTCCTATCAACCAGGCCACTATTCAAAACAAATATCCTCTCCCGCGGATAAATGATTTGTATGATCAACTTGCTGGTTCCACCGTTTTCTCTAAGCTCGACTTGAGATTGGGATACCACCAGATTCGTGTTCGCAAGGAGGATATTCCAAAGACCGCCTTTGTTACTCGATATGGATCATACGAGTACACCGTCATGTCCTTCGGCTTAACCAATGCACCGGCAACCTTCTCTCGATTGATGAATTATATATTCATGGACTACCTCGACAAATTTGTCGTGGTATATCTGGATGATATTCTGGTGTTTTCAAAGAACAAAGAAGAGCATACTGAACATCTTCGTCTTGTGCTGGATAAGCTTCGGGAGCATAAACTCTATGCGAAGTATTCCAAATGTGAGTTTTGGCTAGACGAAGTGACTTACCTTGGTTATGTGATTTCCAAGGATGGTATTGCGGTCAACCCCGAACGAATTCAAGCTATTCTTGACTGGACTCCCCCGAAGAATGTCAAGCAAGTCAGAAGTTTTCTCGGACTCGCCAGCTATTGCCGTCGATTCATCGAGAACTTCTCCAAGATTGCGAAGCCCTTAACCAACCTTCTTCACAAAGGTGTTAAGTATGAATGGACTGATAAATGTCAGGAAAGTTTCCAGGCACTCAAGGACAAACTGACGTCCGCTCCAGTACTTGCTCCTCCAGATACGAAAAGGGATTTCGTCATATACTGTGATGCTTCTTGTCAAGGAATAGGTTGTGTCCTAATGCAGGATCGCAAGGTGATCGCTTATGCTTCACGTCAACTGCGTGCTCATGAAGAGAACTACCCAGTTCATGATCTCGAGCTTGCCGCAGTCATTCATGCATTGAAGGAATGGCGACAATACCTTGTCGGTAATCGCTGTGAAATCTACACCGACCATCAAAGTCTGAAGTACTTGTTCACTCAACCGGAGCTGAACCTGCGCCAACAAAGATGGATGGAGCGTATAGCAGATTTTGACTGTAGTATATCATATACCCCTGGCAAGGCTAACGTAATGGCTGATGCCTTAAGTCACAAGTCATACTGCAACCACCTCCAGGTTCATCAGGTTCACGATCGTCTGCAAGAGGAATTCCGTAAGCTGAACCTCCACATTGTTCCTCAGGGTTACCTTGTTCCCCCTCCTGAAGAGTATCAAAAGATGAACCTCCGTGTCGTTAATCAGGGTTCCCTCAGTAACCTAGTGGTTGAACCAGATCTTGTGAGCTCCATAAAGAATATACAAAACTTTGACGATGATGTCGACAGGATTAAGAGCTATATTGCAAAGGGTAAACCCTCCTTTTTCACTGTTGATGAAGGTGGCGCCTTGTATTTCAAGGGTCGCCTATTCGTCCCAAATAAGAAGGAAAATCTCAGGATGACTGGGAAGGTGATGGAAGAAGCTCATGACACACCATTGTCTATTCACCCGGGTAGTATCAAGATGTACCAAGACATCCGGCAAAGATTCTGGTGGCCCAATATGAAACAAGACATTGCACGCTATGTGGCAGAATGTGATATATGCCGGCGTATCAAAGCAGAACACCAAAAGCCTGCTGGAACTCTGCAACCTATCTCTATTCCCGAGTGGAAATGGGATCACGTTGAAATGGACTTCGTCACTGGTTTTCCCAGGTCTCACAAAGGTAATGATGCTATTCTTGTCGTCATTGATCGACTGTCCAAAGTTGCAAATTTCCTGGCCGTCAAAGAAACGATTAATGCTAGTCAGCTGGCAGATCTTTATATGTCAAGAGTTGTTTCACTTCACGGTATTCCGTTGGTAATCAGTTCGGACCGTGGCAGCTTGTTCACTTCAAAATTCTGGGAAAGTTTTCAGAAGGCTATGGGGACTCATCTGTCCTTCAGCACTGCATTTCATCCTCAATCCCAGGGACAAGTTGAACGAGTCAACCAAATTCTCGAGGACATGCTTCGAGCTTGTGTCATTTCTTTCGGTAAGAAATGGGAGGAATCTCTCCCGTATGCCGAGTTCTCTTACAACAACAGCTATCAAGCTAGTCTGAAGATGGCCCCTTTCGAAGTATTGTATGGGCGAAGGTGTCGAACTCCTCTGAATTGGTCAGAAACTGGGGAACGATCACTCTTCGGTCCGGATATTATTCAACATGCCGAAGATCAAGTCCGCATTATTCATGAGAATCTGAAGGCTGCTCAGTCTCGTCAGAAAAGTCAGTATGACCGTCATCATCAAGATATGGTCTATCAACCTGGCGAAAAGGCTTATCTTCGTGTTACACCAATGAGAGGTGCACACCGTTTCGGAATCAAGGGCAAGTTAGCTCCTCGTTATATTGGTCCTTTCACTGTTCTCGAAAGGCGTGGAAGAGTGACTTATCAATTGGAACTGCCGGCGAACCTTTCTCAGGTTCACGATGTCTTCCATGTTTCTCAGCTCCGTCGCTGCTTCAAGGACCCTATTCGAGCAGTGGATCACGATATGCTTGAGCTACAACAAGACCTCTCTTATAAAGAGCATCCGGTCCGCATTCTCGACCAAGCTGAACATAAGACTCGTCGCAAGGTCACCAAGTTCCTTAAGGTGCAGTGGTCAAATCACTCTGAAGATGAAGCCACTAGGGAACGCGAGGATCATCTTCGTGATGAATACCCCGGGCTCTTTCCATCTACCTCTTAATTCTCGGGACGAGAATTCTTGTTAGTAGGGGAGAATTGTGACATCCTCGACTTTTGCTACAGTAGTAATTGTAATTAAGCTACAGTGATCAACCGTTAATGATGCCACGTCATCGGATTTCCATCTCAGACCCGCGTTGATTCGAGTTTGTCCGGATTTCAAATTTGAAAACAAAAGTAGAGTACGTTATGAGTTCATTGCAAATATTAAAAGAATATATATGTAAAAAAAAGGGAAAGTATTAAAGAAATAATAATGATAAAAGAAAGAAAAGAAAACTGAAAGAAAGGATTAATAAAAAGAAAAGGGAAAAGGTAAAACAAAATAAAAAACAAATCAAAAAAAAAAGAGAAAGCAACTCCCTCCCCGGCCCAGCTGGGCCACCCACCGGCCCAGCCGGCCTCCCCAAACCCTAGCCCCCTGGCGAGCCGCCACCTCTCTCACTCCCCTCGCTACTCCCTCCCCCCCCCTGTCCGCCGCCGCCAGCCCCCCTCGTGGGGGGCCCCACCCCACCCCACGCGCCGATAGCGCCACCTCCCCCACGCCCCCATCTCGCCCCCTCCCCATCCCACGCCAGGTCCCGTAACCCCCTCACCCCCTCCTTCCACCTCGCCTCCCCTCCCAGATCCTCCCCCGCCGGCCTTCTCCCTCCACCGCCCCCTCCCCGGCGGCCCCTCATCCCCCTCACCCCCCGGCGGCCCCTCCCCTGCTCCCGCCGGCGAGCTTCTCCACCGAGCCACCCCACCACGCCGGCGAGCCGCCCCCCCCCCACGGCTCCTCTCCTCCCCCGGCGGCCCCGCCCCTCACTGCCTCCTCGCCTCCCCCCGCCGGCCTCCTTCCCCTCGGCCTCCTCCTCCCCGCGGCGAGCCCCGGCCTCCCGTCGGCCATCTCCCTCTCGGTCCGGGAGGGACCGGGCAAGGAGACGTCATCATCTCGCCGGGTCCGACCGGCTCCCCCTCGTCGGCACATCACCACCATCGGCACCGTCACCGCCTCCACGTCCGTCTCCACCGTCAACTACGTGCGAACTCCGGCTTCACCGGGCCGTCACGTCACCGTCGGTGAGCCCCTCCTCGGGCTCCTCCCACCGTGTCGATCTCCTCGCCGTCCCGGTTCCGTTCCGGCAAACGGGGCCTCGATCCGTCGACGGTGGACTCCGGTAGGAGGGATTAAAGTTTAGGTTCTTCTAGGTGGTGTTAGAGAAAGTTGTTCTCTGTCTCTGTTAACACAGAGAGGGAGATGAGAGAAAAGAAAAAGAAATAAAAACAAAGGTTGTATTCCGTATGTATGTATGAGATGTGATGTATGTATTGGTGTATTTGGATATTTAGAGAAATACGGTATTTGCACGGTTAGGTATCTAATAAAAATAAATGAGTAAATGGCCTTAGGTCACTTACCGGTGGGGCCAATGCACCCGCTGTCTATGACAGGGAGGCCCCACGCGATAATTAAAAATAATGTTTTTCTTAAATAAATAAATAAATTGATATATTAGTTAAAATAATTAATTAACATAATTAGAGTATGACACGTGGGTCCCTCGTTGAATTAATCTGATTAATAAATAATTAATCTTAAATAAAACTTGTGCCTATGACGTTCGGGACCCGCTGGTCAGTTGACCGGTCAAACGTTGATGTCAGCGTGACATCGCGATGATGTCATAATAGGATTTTACTAAATCTTTTAAATCTGTTTTTAATTCCTAAATAATTAATAAAACTTTGAAAATTAATATTAAATAATCCGTAAGTCAGATCAAAATAATTTCAACATGAAAGTTGATCAGCAAAGCGAGACGAACCCGGATACACGGCCCGTTCGTCTGTCACGCGTCCCTAGCATAGCAAACATGGAACTTTTCCATCGTTTCCAGTGTAACCGGTAGTAGCCCGAGACCCGGAAAATATCGTCAGATATTCTTCCGACCCGTCTATGACGGATGTTGCTGCGTTAGCTCATGTCTAGCCTGCATCTTTCCATGTCATGCTTTGTGTTGCATCGGTGCTATTATTTATTGTTTCTTCCCCCTCTTCTTACCGGTAGACCCCGAGACTGACGCTGCTGCCGGGTACATCTACGACCCTGCCGATCAGTCCTTTGCCGTAGAGCAGCAAGGCAAGCAAATTCCCCTTGATCATTCCTATATCGCCTATGTCTTTCTTCCTACTGCTTGCATTAGTATTTTGCTACTGTTGTAGTTAGCTCCTATATCTGATGCATAGCCTGTTTTTGATGAACTGCTACTTTCAGTCCTGTACCTTTAACCTGCTTAGTATAGGTGGAGCAGTCATCCCCTCTGACCCCGTAGTTCAGTTGCCCCGCTTGTTTTCAATTCTCGATCTCTGATCGACGAGCCAGACCCGACACAGCACGTTCACCCCCCTTCGTTGTACGACGCTACAGGGATACTATCGGGTACCGAGGGTGACACCTCGCTAAGTACTCGTGATGATATCTCTGTAGTATAGCTAGTCGGTCGTGGTTATGGAGGGTGATTCCTCTTTCACCATTCCCGATGACGTCTCTGTCGTGCCACCCCGCGAGTGTGGGACCCCCGAGGGTGATTCCTCTAAGCCCACCTTGACGGGTACATCGTTCGGAATCCAACGAGGGTGATTCCTCGGATTCCCCCCCGATGTTACGACCACACAGTTACTCGACTATGTTACTGGGATCATTGGTGATTAGTTGTAAGCCGGGTGGATTCCCGTGAGACTGTGTTGTTGGCCTATTTTAAAATGCTAATGGATTTGGGTATTTGATCTGGGTTGGTCGGAGACCTTTTCGCACTAACCGGCTACGCGGGAAGAATTATGGGTACTCGGCGTCGCGGTATCAACCGAAGCTTTTCAGATGCCAGCAGTGTAGCGGCGCGCGCCCGAGTGGTCCCGAGATGCATCGCGCTTGTGATTAAGGGATGCTAGGACTGACGTTGGCCGCCCACGCCACGTGCAGGAGCGTGAAGGGGAACTGGGCCCATGAACCCTTTGTGCTTAGGATATAGACCGGCGGGCTGGCCTCTCTGATTAGTCTTAGGTGGGGCTGCGACGTGTCGATATTCCGAGGCCGGGCAGGACCCAGAAAAGTATGTCCGGCCAGAGTGTTATCGAGCGTGACGGGACATGTGGTGCACCCCTGCAGGGATGAAAATTAACTATTCGGATAGCCGTGTCCACGGTTACAGGACGACTTGGAGTTGTGCCCCGATCTTATACAACTACAATTGTTACTTAACTGGAATTAGTTTGCCTCGGGATTGCTTCCTCGCAGGGAGTCGAGGGAGGATCTTTAGGCGTGACCTCACTTTAATATTGCTGCAACAATATGACTATTAATGTGTTACCCCCTGTTCTACTCTCGTCTATTGCTGCAAGACCCTGAAGATGCTAGTCTTCGATAGGACTAGGCATTCTCTCTCTATTCTCGCATTGCTGCAGTCAGTCCACATATAACCCCCTTCTTTGATACTGATGCATTATTAGAATAGTTCTGATGTAAGACTTGCGAGTACTTTGGATGAGTACTCACCGCTGCTTTGCTCCCCCCTTGTTCCCTTGATCCGTTTGCTGCGACCAGATGATGAAGCCCAGGAGATGGAGGTCCCCGTCGCCGACGACTGCTACCCCGACGGTGCCTACTACTACGTGGAGGCCGCTGATGATCAGGAGTAGTTAGGAGGTTCCCAGGCAGGAGGCCTCGCCTCGTTCGATCGTTGTATCTTTTGTGCTAGCCTTCTCTAAGGCACCCCTTGTTTTATGTCTGTACTCAGATATTTGTTGCTTCCGCTGACTCGTGTGCTTATCGAGCTTTCGTATTCTAGCCCTCGAGGCCCCTGGCTTGTAATATGAAGCTGATGTTATTTTATTTGTGTCTAGAGTTGTGTTGTGATATCTCCCCGTGAGTCCTTCGGTTTGATCGTACGCATTTGCGTGTATGATTAGCGTACGATTAAGCCGAGGGCGTCAAAAACTACTCCCTCCGATCCATATTAATTGTCGTTTATTTAGGACTCAGTTCAGAATGTTGCAAGCAACTATGCTAGGATTGTCACAGATAACTTTTGGATCATACTGTTGCAAGCAACAATGCTAGATTGTTGTTCAGTTTTCCGTGCAAATCTTTAGATATGAACAGTGTAACTGCAGTATGCATACACTAAACTGAGCACGAGAAACCTGCTGTGCAAATTATAAACTGGGACTGTGATGTGCCCATAACGAATACCAACAGGCAATACCTAGACAGAGTTGCCATTCGCAGCTGCATCCAAAATGCGTACAATACTCAATCTAGCATGGGGAAGAACTATGCTTGCAAGAACTCAACGGGTAGTCAGTCAGTACGAACACACCTGGACCTCGGTGAGGCATGTGCTCTAGGCAATGACCACCTCGACGGAGCCGCCGGGGCGGGGCCGCCAATACCCACTCTCGGCGTGCATCGGGTCGCCGGACGCCACCTTCCACGTCCTTTGCGTGTATGAGATCACCGGCTGCGCGCACCCATGCCGAGTGAGGCAAAGGCATGAGAAGCTTGAAGAATCGACGAATCAAAGGCAAAGTTTTTGCCCGGACGGAAGTGACGCATACGGCTAGGAGACGGTGGTGTACCTTGGAAAGGTGGTGGGAGAAGAGGATCTCCTCGCCGTAGCGGAACGGGGCGATGGTGGGGAAGGTCCCCTCGCCCTCCTCGCGCCACTTGCCCAGCAGGAACGACATCGGAGCCACCGGTCGGAGGGATTTTTGAGCGGGAGGTCGGATCGGGTCGGGTGCTTTGCGTGGGGCGGAGGGAGGAACTCGGGATCGCCAGTCGCCGAGGAGCCCCGCGACGGCGCGGCAGCCGAGGGTGGAGAGCTGGGCGGTGCTATGGGATCGGATCTGGGAGGGAGGGAGGGAGGGGTGGGGGTTTGGGGCGGTTGCGGACTAGGGATGAGGGAGGAGTTGATGGCTGTAGACATGCTTTGTAATGACACTCTTAAAACGTCTCATTTTCGAGGCAACCTTTTCTCGATCTCTTGTTCCATCCTGCCTCACGCCTAATGCGAGGAGAAGGAGAGCGAGGCCTCGCGCGGCCTGCCAAATGTCGCCGCTGAGGTGTGTGGTGTGTCGCGTGCCAATTTTTTCTTTTGAATTTTTTTAGAGGCAATTTTCTGTTGAAAAAATGCACGACTTTCTAGTTCACCCTCGATCGATCACAAAAATCGAACCCAGTTGGTATTGGGTCGTTGGCCATGCGGCGGCTCAAGGTCAATGGTGTCATTCCTAGTTTCACATGATTTTTTTAGTTCATTGAAGAAACAAATTTTTAATAACTTACCATTTTTTCGTTGAAAGACCGACACATCTTAAAAACCCGTACGCGGCCTTGGTTCCTTCTTTTTCCAGTGAAACTGTCGGTCCGGTTATTAAAAAGATGCCCAAATTTAAGCTCTCGTGTGTTGTTGGTCTTCCACTCCTTTGTGAGTATTGACATCAAATACTGAATTTCATATGATCATTTCAAAGTATGCATTTCACATTTATGATCACCGAGTCATCCTAAAATTCACATGAAAATATGGTCAATACACTGCAACCATACCAGAAATAGTTTGGTATTTACCAACCAAACTATATTGTTTTTTCATACCATATTACCAAAGATTGCAAACACTATTTACCAAGATAATAACATATTTATAAAAAATCATATTGACACATGCGCCCTATATGTCAAAGGTATTTGTGATCTATGTATGCAGATGATTTTTGGTTTTTCTAGTCCTCATATAAATAATAGAACATGTAACAATA
This sequence comes from Hordeum vulgare subsp. vulgare, assembly GCF_904849725.1. Taxonomy (NCBI): domain Eukaryota; kingdom Viridiplantae; phylum Streptophyta; class Magnoliopsida; order Poales; family Poaceae; genus Hordeum; species Hordeum vulgare. The sequence continues at coordinate 84,134,917 of NC_058520.1, forward strand.
TGTATCAGCCATGCTTATGTGATACTAACACGTAACACATTTGAGTAACACATATTTATATGTTACCATATCAAAATCTATGTAACACATTCGACCAACATATATCTATATGTTACAATTGTAATATTGATGTAACATATTTTGAGGTCTTATATAGTCTGTGTTACTGCCTGTCGTTGGACACAAAATGATGTGTTACAACAATTTCACTTTTAACACATGTTTTAATCTGTTACATGATTGTGTCACTTAAAGTGTGTTTTCTTGTAGTGTGTCATTTTGGAGAATAAACCTAGAGGAAGAAGAAGGAGGAGGAGGAAAAGACTAGAAGAAGGAAGAGAAGAAGAAGGAGAAGGAGAAGAAGAAGAAGGTGAAGAAGATTACTTATCTTATTTTGAGCTCATTATGTCATTTTAGAGGAAGATATGCTAAGTTGTGAAGTAACCAAGGTTCCTGTGCTATTTTATGACCTAGCTAAGCTAATTATGTCATAAATTAACCAAATAATCTAATTATGTCATTTTGGAACATAAAAATAGAAGGAGGAGGTGAATACTAGAAGAAGAAGGAGAAGAGGAAGGTGAATATGATTACTTATCTTGTTTTGAACTTATTATGTCCATATAAAGGAATGTATGCTAAGTTATGAGTTAACCAGGTTCTTGTGCTATTTTGGACCTAACTAAGCTAATTATGTCATAAATGAACTAAATAAGCTAATTATGTCATTTTGGAGGATAATTAGATAAGTATGTCTTTTTGGAGAATAAAACTAGAAGAAGGAGGAGGAGGATGAGGAGAAGACTAGAAGAAGGGGAACATGAACAAGAAGGTGAAGATGATTACTTATCTTATTTTGAGCTTAATATGTCATTTTGGAGGTAGATACGCTAAGTTATGAGCTAACCAAGATTCTTGTTCTTTTTTGACCTAACTAAGCTAATTATGTCATAAATGAACTAAATAAGCTAAGTATGTCATTTTCAAGGAGAATTAGCAAAGTATGTCCTTTTGGAAAATAAAGCTAGAAGAAGAAGGAGGAGTAGGAGAAGACTATAAGGAGGAGGAGGAGAAGAAGAAGGAATAAGAAGGTGAAAATGATTACTTATATTATTTTGAGCATATTATGTTATTTTAGAGGAAGATACGCTAAGTTATGAGGTAACCAAGGTTCTTGTGCTCTTTTTGACGTAAACGAGATAATTATGTCACATATGAACTAAATAAGCTAATTATGTTATTTTCAAGGATAATTAGCTAAGTATGTCATTTTATAGAATAAAACCTAGAGAAGAATAATGAGGAGGAGGTGAACACTAGAAGAAGGAGGAAAAAACAAACAAGATGTAGAAGAAGAAGGCGAAGGTGATTACTTATCTTATTTTGAGCTTATTATGCCATTTTGGAGGAAGATACACTAAGTTATGAGCTAACCAAGGTTCTCGAGCTATTTTTTGTCCTAACTAAGATAATTATGTCATAAATGAACTACCTAAGCTAATTATGTCATTTTGGAGGATAATTAGCTAAGTATGTCATTTTGGAGAATAAAACTAGAAGAAGAAGGAGGAGGAGAAGAAGAAGAAGGTGAAGATGAGTACTTATCTTGTTTTGAGCTTATTATGTCAATATGGAGGAAGAAATGCTAAGTTTTGAGCTAACCAAGGTTCATGTGCTATTTTTGACCTAACTAAGCTAATTATGTCATAAATGAAGTAAATAAGCTAATTATGTCATTTTGGAGGATAATTAGCTAAGTATGTCACTTCAGAGTATAAGACTAGAAGAACAAGAAGGAGGAGGAGAAGACTAGAAGAAGGGGAAGATGAACAAGAAGGAGAAGAAGAAGGTGGAGATGATTACTTATATTATTTTGAGATTATTATGTCATTTTGGAGGTAGATACACTAAGTTATGAGCTAACCAAGGTTATTGTGCGTTTTTGACCTAACTAATCTAATTATCTCCTAAATGAACTAAATAAGCTAAGTATGTCATTTTGGAGGATATTTAGCTAAGTATGTCATTTTGGAGAATAAAACTAGAAGAACAAGAAGGAGGAGGAGGAGGAGAAGACTAGACGGAAGGGAAGAATAAGAATAAGCATAAGAAGAAGGTGAAGAAGATTACTTATCTTATTTTCAGCTCATTATGTCATTTTGGAGGAAGATACACTAAGTTAAGACGTAACCAATGTTCTTGTGCTATTTTTGACCTAACTAATCTAATTATGTCATAAATGAACTAAATAACCTAATAATGTCAGTTTGGAGGATAATTAGCTAATTATGTCATTTTGGAGAATAAAACTAGGAGAAGAAGAAGGAGGAGGAGGAGAAGACTAGAAGGAGGAGAAAAAGAATAAGAAGGAGAAGAACAAGGTGAAGATGATTACTTATCTTTTTTGAGCGTATTATGTACTCCCTCCGTACACTAATATAAGAGCGTTCAGATCACTAAATAGTGAACTAAACGCTCTTATATTAGGGTACAGAGGGAGTAATTTTGGAGGAAGATACCTTAAGTTATGAGCTAACCAAGGTTCTTGTGCTATTTTTGACCTAACTAAGATAATTATTTCAGGAATCAACTAAATAAGCTAATTATGACATTTTGGAGGATAATTATCTAAGTATGTCATTTCGGAGAATAAAACTTGAAGAACAAGAAGAAGGAGGAGGAGAAGAAGAAGCGGGGGAATAAGAAGGTGAAGATGATTACTTATCTTGTTTTGAGCTTATTATGTCATTTTGGAGGAAGATACACTAAGTTATGAGCTCACCAAGCTTCGTGTGCTATTTTTGACATAACTAAGCTAATTATGTCAAATGAAATAAATAAGTGAATTATGTCATTTTGGAGGATGATTAGCTAAGTATGTCATTTTGGAGAATGAAACTAGAAGAAGAATAAGGAGGAGGAGGAGAAGACTAGAAGAAGGAGGAGAAGAAGAAGGCGAAGATGATTATTGATCTTATTTTGAGCTTATTATGTCATTTGGGAGGAAGATACGCTAATTTATTAGTGAACCAAGGTTGTTGTGCTATTTTTGACCTAACTAAGCTAATTGTGTCATAAATGAACTAAATAAGAGAATTATGTCATTTTGAAGGATAATTAGCTTAGTATGTCATTTTGGCAAATAAAACTAGAAGAACAAGTAGTAGGAGGAGGAGAGTAGATGCAGGAGAAGAAGAATAAGAAGGAGAAGATGATTACTTATCTTGTTTTGAGCTTATTATGTCATTTTGAAGGAAGATACACTAAGTTATGAGCTAACCAAGGTTGTTGTACTTTTTAAACCTAACCTGGCTAATTATGACATAAATGAATTAAATAAGATGAGTATGTCATTTTGGAGGATAATTTGCTAAGTATGTCATTTTGGAGAATAAATCTAAAAGATGGAGGAGAAGAAAACTAGAAGGAGGAGAAGAGTAGAAGGAGGAGAAGAAGAACAGGAAGGATAAGAAGAAGGTGAAGATGATTGCTTATCTTATTTTCACCTTATTATGTCACTTTGGAGGAAGATACGCTAAGTTATGTGATAACCAAGGTTCTTGTGCTATTTTTGAGCTAACTAAGCTAATTATGTCATAAATGAACTAAATAAGCTAATTATGTCATTTTGGAGGATAATTAGCTAAGTATGTCATTTTGGAGAATAAAACTAGGAGAAGAAGAAGAAGGAGGAGAAGACTATAATAAGGAGGATAAAAATAAGAAGAAGGAGATGAACAAGGTGAAGTTGATTACTTATCTTATTTTGAGCTTATTGCGTAATTTCAGAGGAAGATACGCTAAGTTATGAGCTAACCAAGGTTCTTGTTCTATTTTAGACCTAAGTAAGCTAATTATTTCATAAATGAACTAAATAATCTAATTATGTCATTTTGGAGGATAATTTGCTAAGTATGTCATTTCGGAGAATAAAGCTAGAAGAACAAGAAGGAGGAGGAGGAGGAGGAGACTAGAAGAAGGAGGCGTTGAAGAAGACGAAGAAGGAGAAGAAGAAGGTGAAGATGATTACTTATCTAGTTTTGAGATTATTATGTCATTTTGGAGGAAGATACGCTAAGTTATGAGATAACCAAGGTTATTGCGCTATTTTTGACCTAACTAAGCTAATTATGTCATGAATAAACTGAATAAGCTAGTTATCTCATTTTGGAGGATAATTAGATAAGTATGTCATTTTGGAGAATAAAACTAGAAGAACAGGAAGGAGGAGAAGGAGAAGACTAGAAGCAGGAGGAGAAGAAGAAGAAGGAGAAGAAGGTGAACATGATTACTTATCTTATTTTGAGTTTTTTAAGTCATTTTGGAGGAAGATACGCTAAGTTATGAGCTAACCAAGGTTCTTGTGCTATTTTTGACCTAACTAAGCTAATTATGTCATAAAAGAACGAAATAAGCTAGTTATGTTATTTTGAAGGATCATTAGCTAAGTATGTCATTATCGTGAATAAAACTAGAAGACAAAGAAGAAGAAGAAGAATGAGAAGAAGAAGGTGAAGATGATTACTTATCTTGTTTTGAGCTTATTATGTCAATTTGGAGGAAGATATGCTAAGTTTTGAGCTAACCAAGGTTCTTGTGCTATTTTTGACCTAACTAAGCTAATTATGTCATAAATGAACTAAATAAGATAATTGTGTCATTTTGGAGGATCATTAGCTAAGTATGTCATTTCGGAGAACAAAACAAAAAGAACAAGGAGGACAAGGAGGAGAAGACTAGAAGAAGGGGAAGATGAAGAAGAAGGAGAAGAAGAAGGTGGAGATGATTACTTATATTATTTTGAGCTTATAATGTCATTTTGGAGGTAGATACGCTAAGTAATGAGCTAACCAAGGTTATTTTGCTTTTTTGACCTAACTAAGCTAATTATGTCATAAATGAACTGAATAAGCTAATTATGTCATTTTGGAGGATAATTAGCTAAGCATGTCATTTTGGAGAATAAAACTAGAAGAACAAGAAGGAGGACGAGGAGAATACTAGAAGGAGGAGAAGAAGAAGAACAAGGATAAGAAGAAGGTGAAGATGATTACTTATCTTATTTTGAGCATATAATGTCATTTTGGAGGAAGATACGCTAAGTTATGAGTTAACCAAGATTCTTGTTATATTTTCGAACTAACTAAGCTAATTGTGTCATAAATGAATTAAATAACCTAATTATGTCATTTTGGAGGATAATTAGCTAAGTATGTCATTTCGGAGAATAAAGCTAGGATAAGAAGAAGGAGGAGGAGAAGAGTAGAAGAAGGAGGAGAAAAAGAAGATGATGGAGAAGAACAAGGTGAAGAAGATTACTTATCTTATTTTGGGCGTATTATGTACTCCTTCCGTAAACTAATATAAGAGCTTTTAGATCACTAAAGTAGTGAACTAAATGCTCTTATATTAGTTTATAGAGGGAGTACTTTTGGAGGAAGATACACTAAGTTATGAGCTAACCAAGGTTCTTGTGCTATTGTGACCTAACTAAGCTAATTATGTCATAAACGAACTAAATAAGCTAATTACGTCATTTTGGAGGATAATTAGCTAAGTATGTCATTTCAGAGAATAAAACTAGAAGAACAAGAACGAGGAAGAGGAGAAGACTAGAAGAAGGATGAGAAGAAGAAGAAGCAAGAGAACAAGATGGTGAAGATGATTACTTATCTTGTTTTGGGCTTATTACGCCATTTTGGAGGAAGATATACTAAGTTATGAACTAACCAAACTTCTTGTGTTATTTTGAGCTAACTAAGCTAATTATGTCATAAATGAACTAAATAAGCTAATTATGTCATTTTGGAGGATAATTAGCTAAGTATATCATTATTGAAATAAAACTAGAAGAAGAATAAGAAGGAGGAGAAGACTAGGAGAAGAAGGAGAAGAAGAAGAATATGGACAAGAAGAAGTTGAAGATGATTACTGATACGTCCATTTTGCATCATGCTTTTATGTTGGTATTTATCGCTTTATGGGCTGTTAGTACACTTCATGGTACAATACTTATTCCTTTTCTCTCTTATTTTGCAAGGTTTACATGAAGAGGGAGAATGCCGGCAGCTGGAATTCTAGGCTGAAAAAGGAGCAAGTTTGAGATACCTATTCTGCACAACTCCAAATGCCGTGAAAATCAACGAGGAATTATTTTGGAATTTATAAAAAATACTGGGCGGAAGAAGTACCAGAGGGGAGCCACTAGGAGGCCACAAGCCTGCTAGGCGCGGCCTACCCCCCTAGCCGCGCCTAGGGAGCTTGTGGGTTCCCTGTTGGCCCTCTGGCTCCCCTCTTTTTCTATTAGGAGGGTTTCATTCCAGAAAAAATCAGGGGGAGGAATCGCCGCCGCCATGAGGCGGAACTTGAGCAGAACCAATCTAGAGGTCCGACAGGGTCGTCCTGCCGGGGAAACTTCCCTCGTGGAGGGGGAAATCGTCGCCATCGTCATCATCGACACTCCCTCATTAGAGGGGACTCATCACCATCAACATCTTCATCAGCACCATTTCATATCCAAACCCTAGTTCATCTCTTGTAACCAATCTCCGTCTCGCGACCCCGATTGGTACTTGTAAGGTTGCTAGTAGTGTTAATTACTCTTTGTAGTTGATGCTAGTTGGATTACCCGGTGGAAGATTATATATTAATATCCTTGATGTTATTCAATACCTCTCTGGTCATGAATATTATTATTCTTTGTGAGTAGTCACTTTTGTTCCTGAGGACATGGGATAAGTCGTGCTATAAGTAGTCATGTGAATTTGGTATTCGTTCGATATTTTGATGTGTTGTATGTTGTTTTTCCTGTAGTGGTGTTATGTGAACGTCGACTACATAACACTTCACCATTATTTGGGACTAGAGGAAGGCATTGGGAAGTAGTAAGTAGATGATGGGTTGCTAGAGTGAAAGAAGCTTAAACCCTAGTTTATGCGTTGCTCCGTATGGGGTTGATTTGGATCCACTAGTTTAATTCTATGGTTAGACTTAGTCTTAATTCTTGTTTCGTAGTTGCGGATGCTTGCGAGAAGGGTTTATCATAAGTGGTATGTTTGTCCAAGTAAGGGCAGCACCCAAGCACCAGTCCACCCACATATCAAACTATCAAAGTAGCGAACGCGAATCATATGAACATGATGAAAACTAGCTTGACAGAAATTCCCATGTGTCCTCAGGAGCGCTTTACCTCCTATAAGAGCTTGTCCAGGCTTGTCCCTTGCTACAAAAGGGATTGGGCCATTTTTCTGCACCTTCGTTACTATTGTTACTTGCTACTTGCTACGAATCATCTTATCGCACAACTATCCGTTACAGATAATTTCAGTGCTTGCGGAGAATACCTTGGTAAAAACCACTTGTCAGATCCTTCTTCTCCTCGTTGGGTTCGACACTCTTACTTATCGAAAGGACTACGATAGATCCCCTACACTTGTGGGTCATCAGGACTCTTTTCTGGCTCCGTTGCCGGGGAGTGAAGCACCTTTGGTAAGTGGAATTTGGTAAGGAAACATTTATATAGTGTGCTGAAATTTATTGTCACTTGTCACTATGGAAACTAATCCTTTGAGGAGCTTGTTCGGGGTATCTTCACCTCGAACAGAAGCACAAGGAGTTTCTCCTCAACCTTCTGCACCTATTGAAAATACTTGTTATGAATTTCCTTCGGGTATGCTTGAGAAACTGCTCGCTAATCCTTTTACAGGAGATGGAACATCACATCCTAACTTGCATCTAATATATGTAGATGAAGTTTGTGGTTTATTTATGCTTGCAGGTTTGCCCAAGGATGAGGTCAATAAGAAGGTCTTTCCCTTATCTTTGAGGGATAAAGCATTGACATGGTATAGGCTATGTGTTGATACTGGATCATGGAACTACAACCAATTGAAATTGGAATTTCATTAAAAGTTTTGTCCTATGCATTTGGTTCATCGTGATCGGAATTATAGTTATAATTTTTGGCCTCGTGACAGAGAAAGTATCGCTCAATCTTGGGGGAGGCTTAAATCAATGTTATATTCATGCCCCAACCATGAGCTCTCGAGAGAAATTATCATTCAAAATTTCTATGCTCGGCTTTCTCATGATAATCGCACCATGCTTGACACTTATTGTACCGGTTCTTTTATGAAGAGAGATATTGACTTCAAATGGAATTTATTGGAAAGCATTAAACGCAACTCTGAAGATTGGGAGTTTGATGAAGGTAAGGAATCATGTATGAATTTCAAGTTTGATTGTGTTAAATCCTTTGTTGAAACAAATACTTTTTGTGATTTTAGCGCTAAATATGGACTTGACTTTGAGATAGTAGCTTCATTGTGTGAATAATTTGCTGCTCATATTGATATCCCTAAAGACAAGTGGTTTAAATATGATCCTCCCTTAGAAGTCAATGTAGTTAAACCCAATCCAGTTGAAGAGAAAGTCATTGCTTATAATGATCCTATTGTTCACAGTGCTTACATTGAGAAACCACGTTTCCCTGTTAGGATAAAGGATCATTCTAAAGCTTCAACTGTGATACATAGTGGCTACATTATAACACCTACACCCCCTGAGCAAATTAGAGTTGAACCTAGCATTGCTATTATCAAAGATCTCCTGTCCGGCAATGTTGATGGCCATGATATTCACTTATGTGAAGATGTTGCTGGAATTGCTAAACCACATGCTAGAGACGAACATAGGCCTGTTGTTGGCACGCGTGTTGTTTCTGTTAAGATAGGATATCATTGTTATCATGGTTTATGTGACGTGGGTGCTAGTGTTAGTGCAATTAAAGACGAGATTGCACCTGTTGAGATGGAACCTATTGATGTCACTATTCAGCTTGCCAATAGAGATACTATATGCCCTTTGGGAATTGTTAGAGATGTTGAAGTCTTGTGTGGTAAAACAAAGTTACCTACACATTTTCTCGTTCTTGCTACCACATAAGATAGCTTTTGTCCCATCCTATTTGGCAGACCTTTCCTCAATACTGTCAATGCTCATATTGACTGTGAGAAGCAAACTCTCACTGTTGTCTTTGAAGGTGTGTCACATGAGTTCAATTTCTCCAAGTTTGGTAGACAACCTCATGAAAAAGAGTTGTCTAGTAAGGATGAAATTATTGCCCTAGCTTCTATTGTTGTGCCTCCTACTGATCCTTTAGAGCATTACTTGCTTGAGCATGAAAATGATATGCATATGGATGAAATGAATGAGATAGATAGAGTTATCTTTGAACAACATCCTATCCTTAAGAATAATTTGCCTGTTGAACTGCTTGGAGATCCACCCCCACTAAAGGGTGATCCTGTGTTTGAACTTAAGCACTCACCTGATACTCTTAAGTATGATTATCTCATTGAAAAAGAGATATATCTTGTTATAATTAGTGCTAGCCTCTCAGAGCATGAAGAAAAGAAGTTATTAAAAACTCTGAGGAAGCACCGTGCTGCGACTGGATATACTCTTGATGATCTTAAGGGCATTAGTCCCACTCCATGCCAGCACAAAATTAAAACCGATCCTGATTTCAAACCAGTTGCTGATCATCAACGGAGATTAAATCCTAAGATGAAAGAGGTAGTAAGAAAAGAAATACTAAAGCTCCAGGAAGCGGGTATTATCTACCCTGTTTCTCATAGTGATTGGGTGAGTGCGGTGCATTGCGTCCCTAAGAAGGGTGGTATTACCGTTGTCCCTAATGATAAAGATGAATTGATCCCACAGAGGATTATTACTGGCTATAGGATGGTGATTGATTTTAGGAAATTTAATAAGGCACTAGGAAAGATCATTACCCTTTGCCTTTTATTGACGAAATGCTAGAAAGATTGTCTAAACACACACACTTCTGCTTTCTAGAAGGTTATTCTGGTTTCTCGCAAATACCTGTTGCATAATCTGATCAGGAGAAAACCACTTTCACCTGCCCTTTCGGTACCTTTGCTTACAGACGTATGCCTTTTGGCTTATGTAATGCACCTCCTACCTTTCAAAGATGTATGATGGCTATATTCTCTGACTTTTGTGAAAAGATTGTTGAGGTTTTCGTGGATGACTTCTCCATTTACGGGTCTTCTTCTGATGATTGCCTCAACAACCTTGATCGAGTCTTGCAGAGATGTAAATATACCAACCTTCTCTTGAATTGGGAGAAGTGCCACTTTATGGTTAATGAAGGCATCGTTTTGAACATGAAATTTCTGAAAGAGGTATTGAAGTCGATATGGCTAAGGTTGATGCGATCGAGAAAATGCCATGCCCTACAGATATCAAAGGTATAAGAAGTTTCCTTGGTCATGCTGGTTTCTATGGAAGGTTCATTAAGGACTTTTCTAAGATTTCTAGGCGTCTTACCAATCTCTTGCAAAAGGATATTCCTTTTGTTTTTGATGACGATTGTGAGGAAGCCTTCGAAATACTTAAAAAGGTCTTGATAAATGTGCCTATTGTTCAACCACCTAATTGGAACTTACCTTTTGAAATCATGTGTGATGCTAGTGATTATGTTGTGGGTGTTGTCCTAAGACAAAGAGTTGATAAGAAGTTGAATGTTATTCATTATGCTATTAAAACTCTAGATAGTGCCCAAAGAAACTATGCTACTACTGAAAAGGAATTTTTAGCAGTCGTGTTTGCATGTGAAAAGTTCACATCTTACATAGTTGATTCCAAAGTCACTATTCACACTTATCACGCTGCTATTAAGTATCTCATGGAAAAGAAAGATGCTAAACCTAGACTTATCAGATGGGTTCTCTTGCTACAAGAATTTGATTTGCATGTTGTTGATAGGAAGGGTGCTAAGAACCCCGTAGCAGATAACTTGTGTAGGTTGGAGAATGTTCTTGATGACCCACAACCTATTGATGATAGCTTTCCTGATGAGCAATTGAATGTCATCAGTACTTCATGTAGTACACCGTGGTATGCTGATTATGCAAATTATATCGTTGCCAAATATATACCACCTAGTTTCACATACCAGCAAAAGAAGAAATTCTTCTTTTATTTGAGACATTACTTTCGGGATGATCCTCGCCTTTATAAATAAGGAGTAGATGGTGTTATTAGACATTGTGTACCTGAGCATGAACAGGGACAGATCCTACAAAAGTGTCACTCCGAGGCTTACGGAGGACACCATGCGGGAGATAGAACTACACACAAGGTATTGCAATCAGGTTTCTATTGGCCCAATCTCTTTAAGGATGCCCGTAAGTTTGTCCTATCTTGTGAAGAATGTCAATGAATAGGTAATATCAGTAAACATCAGGAAATGCCTATGAATTATTCACTTGTCATTGAACCATTTGATGTTTTGGGCTTTGATTATATGGGACCTTTTCCAAAATCCTACGGGTATACTCATGTCCTAGTTGTTGTCGATTACGTTACTAAGTGGGTAGAAGTTATCCCAACTAGTAGTGTTGATCACAACACCTCTATGAGGATGCTTAATGAAATTATTTTCCCTAGATTTGGAGTCCCTAGATATCTAATGACTGATGGTGGTTCACATTTTATTCATGGTGCTTTCGGTAAAATGCTTGCTAAGTATGATGGCAACAATAGAATTGCATCTCCCTATCACCCTCAGTCCAGTGGTCAAGTAGAGCTAAGTAATAGAGAGATTTAACTAATTCTGCAAAAGACTGTCAATAGGTCTAGAAAGAATTGGTCTAAGAAGCTCGATGATGCACTGTGCGCTTATAGAACTGCTTATAAGAATCGCATGGGCATGTCTCCGTACAAAATGGATTACGGTAAAGGATGTCATTTACCTCTTGAGCTAGAGCATAAGGCTTATTGGGCAATCAAAGAGCTCAACTTTGATTTCAAACTTGCTGGTGAGAAGAGGTTATTTGATATTAGCTCGCTTGATGAATGCAGATCTCAGGCATATGAAAATGCCAAGTTGTTCAAAGAAAAGGTTAAGAGGTGGCATGATAAAAGGATACAAAAACGCGAGTTCAATGTAGGTGATTATGTCTTGCTATATAATTCTCGTTTAAGATTTTTTGCACGCAAGTTTCTCTCTAAATGGGAAGGTCCTTACATTGTTGAGGAAGTATATCGTTCGAGTGCCATCAAGATCGACAACAAGGAAGGTAATTTTCCGAGAGTGGTAAATTAGCAAAGAATCAAGAATTATATCTTAGGTACTCCCATAAATGTTGAAAGCAATATTATCAATACCATAACTCCGGAGGAGTACATAAGGGATATTTATCAGCCTGTTTTAGACTCCGAAAACGAAGAGGTATGTGATTCGGTAAGTAAACCAACTCCAAAACTTTTCCAGTAGGAATTTTACTCCATTTTGGAATTTTTAGAAAAATAGAAAAAATTAAACTAGTCTGGAAAGCGCACGAGGAGGCGATAAGCCTGCCAGGCGCGGGCCACCTCCCTGGCCGCGCCTGGGGGGCTTGTGACCACCTCGTGTGCCTCCCGGACTCCGTTTTCTTGCGTAGTACTCCTTCTGGTCGGAAAAAAATCATTATATATTCTCCCGAAAGGTCTGACCCTCGTATCATGAAAATTTCCTCTGTTTTCGTTTCAAGCTGTTGTGCAGACAGATCTAGATCGCTAAGGCGTCCCCAAAACCTCCGAAGGACAAGTTCTTCGAGAAGGTCATCAATCCCTACCTCGCAGGAGTGTTGCAACACCCTCAATCTATCGAGATGCGTGAGGGGGTGTTGCACATCCGTGAGGTTGAGGGGCCCAAGAAGACCGGAAGCGTGGAGGCGAGGCTCGAAGCAATGGAGCAGTAAGTCTTCAAGTGCCAAGGGATGGTGGAATTCGGACTCAGCGCCAACCACATGATGATCACGAAGTTCACCAACAAGCACAAGATCGATGCCAATTCCATCGGGAAGCACCTCTCCAGGCTCTATGACATAATTGATCACCTCCAAGCCCAGATCTATGACCTGCAGAACCAAAACTGTGAGTATGAGTATAGATTTAAATCAATACGGTTGGCTGCAGATTTCAGGATTCCGGAGACTCGATCATCTTTGCATGATGGAGCACCTATGCCTTGGAAGACGGGGGATCAAACCCAGGTTGCAAAAACTCCAACACCATCACCTCCAAAAGAAGACAACTAAGCATGTGTATGGGCAATCTCCTTGGCTAGTGCCAAGCTTGGGGGAGTTGCCCCGGTATCGTATCACCATCACATCTTTTGCCTTTAACTTTTCTTAGTTCAATCCTTTTTTTTATGTTTCTCTAGTAGAATAAAGTTCTGAGTGATCTAGGCTTGAGTTTTGCTTTGTGTCACCCCTGATGTATTCGAGTTCGTGAGTCATATAATAAAGAGTGTTTGAGTTCAGGGCCTTGCTTCATGCCATGATCTAAGGAAAATAATGAAAAAAGAACAAAAGCATGAAAGATCATGTAATGATCTTATGGGAAGTGATGGCTCCACATATAAAAAGAACGTTGATTGAAACTTGTTATGGGTGGACAAACGTAGACCTTGGTCATTGTTGCAATTAATAGGAAGTGATAAAGAAGGAGAGGTTCACATATAAATATATCATCTTGGACACCATCTATGATTGTGCACACTCATTAAACTATTTCATGCTTAGAAGTAGATGTTGGACAAGGAAGACAACATAATGAATTATGTTTGCTTGGTTTCGAACAATGTTATATGACTAGAGATCCCTTAGCATGTGACGCTTGCTTCCACCTCATATCAGCCAAAACTTCCGCACTAAGTAGAGATACTACTTGTGCATCCATAAACCTTCAACCCAGTTTTGCCATGAGAGTCCACCATACCTACCTATGGATTGAATAAGATCCCTCAAGTAAGATGTCATCGGTGCAAGCAATAAAAATTGCTCCCTAAATATGTATGATCTATTAGTGTGTGGAAAATAAGCTTTGTACGAACCTGTGATGAGGAAGACATAAAAGCAACAAACTGCATAATAAAGTTCTTTATCACAGGAGGCAATATAAAGTGACGTTCCTTCACACTAAGAGGACACACATCCAAACCTCAAAAGCGCATGACAACCTCTGCTTCCCTCTGCGAAGGGCCTATCTTTTACCTTTACTTTTTGCCCTTGAAACAGTCATGGTGATCTACACTAATTCCTTATTTTGCCTTTATCTTGGCTAACGTCATATGCTAGGGAAAGATCTATATTCATATGGAAACTTGGAAGTAAGTATTCATGAATTATTACTGTTGACATTACCCTTGAGGTAAATAGTTGGGAGGCGAAACTATAAGCCCCTAACTTTCTCTGTGACCGACTAAAACTTTGACCTCATGAGTACCACGTGAGTTGTAGCAATTGTAGAAGACGAAAGGATGATTGAGTATGTGGATTTGCTTTACAATCTCTTACTTGACTCTTTCCGGTGTTATGATAAATTGCAATTGCTTCAATGACTATAGGCTATTGGTTGTTAATTCTCAATAAGGTTCTTGATCCATACTTTACTTTGTGAAGGAATTATCACTTTAGCATCAGAGATTATATGATGATTTTGCTGTTCTAATTATGATCATGATGCCTGCATGTCCATATCTTGTTTTGTCGACACCTCTCTCTCTAAACATGTGGGCATATTTATTGATCTCGGTTTCCGCTTGAGGACAAGCGAAGTCTAAGCTTGGGGGAGTTGATACGTCCATTTTTCATCATGCCTTTATGTTGATATTTATCGCTTTATAGGCTGTTATTAAACTTCATGGTACAATACTTATGCCTTTTCTCTCTTATTTTGCAAGGTTTACATGAAGAGGGAGAATCCCGGTAGCTGGAATTCTGGCCTAAAAAGGAGCAAGTTTGAGATACCTATTCTACGCAACTCCAAAAGCTGTGAAAATCAACGAGGAATTATTTTGGAATTTATTAAAAATACTGGGCCGAAGAAGTACCAGAGGGGAGCCACCAGGACGCCACAAGCTTGCTTGGCGCGGCCTACCCCCTGGCCGCGCCTAGGGGGCTTGTGGTCTTACTGTTGGCCCTCTGGCTCCCCTCTTTGGCTATAAGGAGGGTTTCGTTCCAGAAAAAATCGGGACGAGGCTTTCGGGAGGAATCGACGCCACCATGAGGCGGAACTTGAGCAGAACCAATCTAGAGCTTCGGTAGGGTCGTCCTGCCGGGGAAACTTCCCTCCTGGAGGGGGAAATTGTCGCCATCGTCATCACCAACACTCCTCTCAATGGTGGGGACTCATCACCATCAACATCTTCATCAGCACCATCTCATCTCCCAACCCTAGTTCATCTCTTGTAACCAATCTCCGTCTCGCGACCCCGATTGGTACTTGTAAGGTTGCTAGTAGTGTTAATTACTCTTTGTAGTTGATGCTAGTTGGATTACCTGGTGGAAGATTATATGTTCAGATCCTTTATGTTATTCAATACCTCTCTGGTCATGAATATTATTATGCTTTGTGAGTAGTCACTTTTGTTCCTCAGGACATGGGATAAGTCTTGCTACAAGTAGTCATTTGAATTTGGTATTCGTTCGATATTTTGATGCCTTGTATGTTGTTTTTCCTCTAGTGGTGTTATGTGAACGTTGACTACATAACACTTCACCATTATTTGGGCCTAGAGGAAGGCATTGGGAAGTAGTAAGTAGATGATGGGTTGCTAGAGTCACAGAAGCTTAAACCCTAGTTTATGCGTTGCTTCGTAAGGGGCTGATTTGGATCCACTAGTTTAATGCTATGGTTAGACTTAGTCTTAATTCTTCTTTCGTAGTTGCGGATGCTTACGAGAGGGGTTAATCATAAGTGGGATGTTTGTCCAAGTAAGGGTAGCACCCAAGCACCGGTCCACCCACATATCAAACTATCAAAGTAGCGAACACGAATCATATGAACATGATGAAAACTAGCTTGACACAAATTCCCATGTGTCCTCGGGAGCGCTTTACCTCCCATAAGAGTTTGTCCAGGCTTGTCCCTTGCTACAAAAAGGATTGGCCCATTTTGCTGCACCTTCCTTACTATTGTTACTTGCTACTTGCTACGAATCATCTTATCACACAACTATCTGTTACCGATAATTTCAGTGCTTGCAGAGAATACCTTGCTGAAAACCACTTGTCGGATCCTTCTGCTCGTCGTTGGGTTTGACACTCTTACTTATCGATAGGACTATGAGAGATCCCCTACACTTGTGGGTCATCAATTACTTATCTTATTTTGAGCTTATTATGTCATTTTGGAAGGAGATACGTTAAGTTATGAGCTAACCAAGGTTCTTGTGCTATTTTTGACCAAACTAAGCTAATTGTGTCATAAATGAACTAAATAAGCTAATTATGTCATTTTGGAGGATAATTAGCTAAGTGTGTCATTTTGGAGAATAATACTGAAAGAAGAAGAAGGAGGTCGAGGAGAAGAGTAGAAGCAGGACAAGAAGAATAAGAAGGAGAAGATGATTACTTATCTTGGTTTGAGCTTATTATGTCATTTTGGAGGAAGATACGCTAAGTTATGAGCTAACCTAGGTTCTTGTGCTATTTTTTACCTAACTAAGCTAATTATGCCATAAATGAATTAAATAAGCTAATTATGTCATTTTGGAGGATAATTAGGTAAGTATGTAATTTTGGAGAATAAAATTAGAAGAAGAAGGATAATTAGCTAAGTTATGAGCTAAGTATGCCGCAGAACACTAGGGAAAACTTACCGTCATCTTCATCAAGGATGTGAATTATGTCATGAAGGTTTCTGTGCAGAAGGAGTGTGCGATGCGACTTGGGAGATATTTTGCAATGTTTCGTCAACATGATTTGGCTAATGTGACCATGAAATGAAACTCGTCGTTCCAACCACAGAAAGTTCTGGGTCGGCTGAGGGGTCTGACCGTTCTGGAGGCACATAGACTGCACATTTGGTTTTGATGGGACAATCATATCAGTTAGTAATGAAAGAAACATTAAATGCATGATTTGGATAATGTGAAAAATAAACATACCACAAGGAGATCGTACATGGCCCGGTTAGCCGCCTCATTCTGTGCCCTCTCCTCCTCCAACAATCGAGTCGTGTTCTCCTTCACGGCTTGGTCCCTCTCCTCCAACAACCGAGTTGTGTTCTCCTTCGCAGTCCAGTCCCTCTACTCTAGAAGCATCTAGGTTGCCGCTCTCTGCTTTTGAAGAGCAGTGTGCAAAACCACTCATCGTTAGCATTGTAATCATCGATGGCCACACACACAATGTCCTTATAACTAACCTCAATGGCGAGATCGACTAGCCATGGATGATGCCTTATCTTAGGAGATGAGCTCGCCTAGCGCGCCTTGATCTTCGGGAGAGTTAGAGGACAACGTATCAGCCCATCTCCAATGGTTATCGAGCCATGGGGCCTCCTGCCACCAGATATCATCACCAACTTTGGATCCAAAGTTTCATGGCTCGGCTTAAAGTCCTCCCCTCTCGTCTTCTTGCCCTCGTCCTTGTATCTCACAAGCTTGTCGTGGGAGGAGACTGTGGTGAACTTCTCTGGATGATCGTGGTGAGAATCAGAAAATGCCTTGCCCATCTTGTAGGATGCAGTATGGGCCATGCCATAGAGGTCGTACAAATGTGGCACCTTCATCTTATTGTGACGTGAGTAAAAGAGAGGAACAACGTATTAGTATAAAGGGCTCAAGATAGCATGAAGAATGAATTGCATGAATCATGAAGAAAACAACATACCTAGTTCCGTCTGAACTGAAATAAGTTGGGGCTGCCTTGATGGTGTGGCACACCAACCATTTGGGCATGCCGGTCCTTCGCATTGTCCTGGATGGCTCACCATTGGCCTGTGCATCACTCATCCACCAACGCCAGCCAACAATCCATCTGATCTGCACACCAAATTGGGGGCACCTATAAGTTAGTAAGGAGAAATTTGAGCGCTACGCCGATGAAGCAAATCAAGAAAACTACGTACAACGCCATAAGAATAGGTAATTACCTTCATGTATTGCTTCTTCTTCAAATACTTTCCACGGCACAACTTCTTGTCCTTCTTAATACCACGCATGGCATAGTAGTCTTGAACAGCCTGCGGCCGAGCCTCTTGGCATAAGTTCTGTAATAGCCGCTTGCACTCAGCCTCGATAACATTGGCTGCCGCCTCCTCATATCGCTCTTCACACCTGTAGAAGGTCTGCAATTAAACAAGACAACACTGATTAGTACAATAACTAGATATATTGTTAATTTTAGATTGTGTAAAAGGAGAAATTACCCAAAATTTGTTGATCACCAGCTCGGCCCTCGTGTGGCACAAGACACCATCGATACTCTCCTCCGGCGGGGTTTGAGCAGCCTCATAGTGCTCCCAGGTAAATCCTAGTGTAGGAAGCTCACCCTCACTGGGCAACATGACAAACCCCGGAAAATTTTCCCACCAAAGCACATCAAGGACGGTATTCGACTTGCAAACTCCAAGGGGGAGATCCCAACCCCTGCAGTATGATAAGGTCAACACAATAGATATTTAAAGAAACTTGAAGGAAAAAAGGTACAAAAAGAGTAAATGCACTTACTTCTCCCCTTCAGGCCTAATCACCAACCTCTCTCACAAATTACTGGCATGACCGGGAGACGTGTACTACCATGCTAGTACACAGTGTACCCTCAACCACCTCACCCTCACTATGAGTGGACTCATCACCCGCCTCCCTGCCTCCATAAGAATAGGCATCCGGTAGCTCGGTCCGATCCAGCCAGGTATCCCATCCGGATGTCTTTGTGTTGGCCGAAGCCTCTGGGCGGGAGTCTCCTAGGACGTCGCCCCTGGTACAGGAGTCTCATGGGCCGAAGCCTCAGGAACCGCAGTCTCAGTGGTCGAATGCCCGTTGACCCGAGGCTCCTAGACCAGAGTCCACGTAGCCTCCACCTCAAACGGGTCCATCATAGTAGTCTTGTGCTCGGGTGAGTAAGTTGGGGTGGCGGCGAGGATGGTATAGAAGTCTTCCTACCTCTCATGCGGACACGTCATGTACCCTTCACGTTCTTCCCGCCTATCTGACCTCCTCTCCTGATGGGAAACGATGCCGACGAAGAACCACCCGCAGGTGTCGTCAGACTATCTGCTAAGACTCTACGGTGAGACTGGGGTGGAATGGAAGTATCCCTTGCACGGGCTGTCGAGCGATCTGGACCCTCTGCCACCATCTTTCAACACCTTCCATGATAAAGAGTAAAAGAAATTAGTACAACATAAAAAAATTGAATACCTGACATGAATAAGAATATGTACATGTATAATTTAAGTTGGGATGCATACAAAGTAATAATAGTCTGGATTAATAAATGCATCATCATCATCACAAGCACGCGTGTCTTCATGAATGACGTTCTCATCAGGTTCATCGACATCAACTTGTGGAAGGCCTTTCTGTAATCGGTCAAGCATTGACAGGTCATTCGCAGTAGTAACCTCTTCTAGTTCCTTGTCTGTTGGTTCCGGCTCAAGGGTGAAGTCATCTTCACTATCACTGTCTACTTCCATGTTCTCGGGTGAAGTACAATGGTTCTTGAAACGTTTCTTAGAAAGGCGTGTTTCTTGGAAGATTTCTCCGTCATATGTGTCTAGGTTAATGTGATGTTCATAATCCTCTTCATCTCGGGGAGGTGGTCTAGCATGTGGCGACACTTCATAAACAAAATTCCAACCATTCAGATTCTTATTAGTTTGGCGCACCCACGGTTGATGAAAAACTTGGGTCGCCGGTTGAGCCGTAATATAGACATCGAGAACATATAAATGGGTGTTTTTCTTGATTTCGACTAGCCCTATATGTTCATGAGTCCTTCTAGTCTCCTTCGGCTGGAGCCAATAATATTTGAAGACTACGATGTTCAGTGGGTTTTCACCATAGAATTTAAGTTCATAAATTGCTTCAAATCTGCCATAATACTCGGCACCTCCTTTGCCGATAGCAAAGACACCATAATTTGTAGATTTCCGGTCCGGCATAGATAGCTCTTTGCCAAAGGTACGGAAGCGATATCCGTTGATATTGTATTTCTCAAATGAACGGACCTTATAGTCAAAACCATTGGAGGCTTGTCTCAATTCGGCATCCATAGACTCTAAATTAGCCTGTAAGTTTGATACGGAATGACTGTTGCATTAGCCGCAAATTAGACCAAGAAATGAAATGGTCCATTATTGATAATTACCATTTGTTTGAACCAAGAGATGAAACCGGGATAGCCACCTCCATGCTTTACCAGAAGCTCATACTCTTCGAGAGAATCAATTTGGATGACCTCTCCATCCGAGAATTTGGCGACGTATCGAGTGTATCAAATATCCGGGAATAAGAATAGTTCGAAGGAATTAGAAGTTGTGGAAAATGTACCAATAAATTACTCGATGTATGACCGCACTTTTGTCGGGACCCCGATTCTAAGCTATACAACTCCAGCTTGTAACACATCATATCACTTTGTGGCCTCACGCACGGTAATCACCATGGCTGCCACCTTACCTTGGCCGGGACCGTTTGCGCCTTTTGACTCACGTATAGATTATGTCGCCAGCAATCATATGTCAGAGAACCTGGGTCGACATGGCTAGTTCTGAACCCAAGTGGCACATCCGTACAGGGACAGGCATACATAACCCAGCAAAGCAGGTGTCAGTCAGTAGCAAGTGTAGACGAGTCGTAGCAAGCTACAGGGACTTCATTACACCAGTGACATTTCCCCAAGGGGACAGACACAACAGCCAAGAAGGATACATGCCAGTCAATCAATGTGTCCGGAGCAGTAGCAAGCCACCAAGGCTCGGTGGAAGCACAAAGAGGCATTTCCCTATAAAGAGTACTACTAAAGGCACACAACTAGTTGTCGAATCCAACATATATCAATGCATTTCAAACATACACACAATATGCACGATATGTGTAGATACAACATGGCATCACAACATAACTCTACAACATATTATTTATTTATCACGCTCTAAAGAGCCAACATAGTTTAATGTTACAAACAAAAGGGGTCACATGACCCAACATTCAGAGCATACAAGCATCAAGCAGAAGTCACATGTCTGGGTACAGACATCTATTAAAAGCGGCTGGAAGAGCCTAAAAGCTACAACGACCCTACCATAGGAGCCCTATCACTATCTAGGTTTCCAAGCTATTCCATCGATGTTAACGTCAAGAGTTAAATGTAGAGAGAACAACATCTATTTCTGCAAAAATGTAAATAAGCATAAGTGAGTACGAGGGTACTCAGCAAGAATTACATCAGAACTAACTACATATGCATCATGTATCAATGAACGTAATTGTGTGGTTTATTGCAGAAGAGCCAGCATTGACCTTTGGCTAACCTATTCTACGACAATGTTTTAATACCTCTCTCATCTCCTTACGAGAGCGCACTCGAGTCCACGTAACCATCATATCAATAGACCACCATGGATCCTCTCTCGTCATCCTACGAGAAGGCCATCCATAGCAATCACACATATCTGGACCATTTTAGAGTATACGTTAAAGTTATCTATGAATCATGCAAGTATCCAAGCAGTCCATATTCGAGGACGCAGCTATTCGAATAGATATTTACCCTGCAGGGGTGTACTTCGTCACACATGCTCCCGCCACTTATTGCCAAGTGCACATAAAAAGAAGCACCTCGCCAACCATCAAGCAGAAGCCCAGCGAGGGAGTCGGCCACAGACATTAACCTATAATGACTCACGCCCACGGGAGTCGCCTATCTGAGTTGGAACCCATGATGGAAGTCTGGACAAGGTTTCCAACATGGCCTCAAATGATGTGAGCAGGGCCCCAAGCCGGTCCCGCGTGGGCCGTTCATCCACTTAGCTGGTCGTGCCACAACCTATGAACGTTTCAAACTACTGCGACTCCTGGACTGATAACAGAGTAGTTAATAGGCCGAGAGGGGTCAAGTTACCAGAACCCAATGTGCGGTAGTAGCTAGTCTTGGAACACCAACACAAGATCTCAGGTCCTAAGTGCGGTATCAATGAGACAACCCACCATGTACTACTACATGGCCTCTCATCGCTACCTTTACCAAAACAGGTTCACACACTTAACTCTCATCAGTAGGACATGATCATTCCAATTCATCATCTAGATGATCAAACCAGCTCAACTCTAATTAAGCATGGCAAGCATATCAGGGTAATGGCACAACATGGCTCAAACAATCTACCAGGTATGCTAGGTTGCTTGGTTTAGCTTTTTACTGTGACAAGGACAGGTCAAGCAAAGAAATGGGTTCATCTACCGTAACATACGTAGCAGTTGAAACTTTATGTCCTAATGCATTGAAATGAGAGCAAGAGCGAGAGAGTGGCATTGTATCAAAATTATCAAGGGGGTTTGCTTGCCTGTTGATCAGATGAACCTAGGTATTCTTCGATGCCGGTGATAAGTACATCTCGCAAGGTCTATCAACAGATCAAACAAGAATAATTTATCACGGCAAATGCTTCACAATGGTGCATGAGCATGGCATGTAATCATGATGTTGATTTTACCTAATGCAAGTGATCACAAGTTAATTGAGGTTTATTTGATCTATATAAATCATTTCCAAAATCCAATTACATGCATTTATAAGCCTATTATGAAATTTTCATTTTCAGCAAGGTTAAATTGCTCAAACATGTATGAAAATGGTACCATTGGATTCCTTGCATTTTTCTGATAATTTTTCTTATATAAATTATTTCCATGTGAGTCATATTTTATTTTATATGAATTTTTGAAGTTTTGGGAATAATCTGGAATTAATTAAAATCAGAAAAGCTTTTACTGCATCACAGTGACGTCAGACTAACGTCATCAGTCAACAGCACCTGGACCAGGTCAAACCTGACCAGTGGGGTCCACTGGTCAGTGACCCAGGGGCTAATCCCCTATTGACCCGCACTAAGTGGGGTTTGACCCATGTGTGGGCCCTTTGTCAGTGGCTAGAGGAGGATAACTAAGGCACTAATGACCTGCCACGTCGACGCCCACTAGAGGGTGGTTGCTGGGGACCAAGCTCGTGGAGGAGGCTCGCCGGAGTTGGCCGGAATCGTGGATTGCGTCTATGGGTTACTGGACAAGTGGCTGATCTGGCAGGGGTAGCAGGAGGGGCTGGAGTTGCCAGAGAAGGTGCCGGCGACGAGCGCTAGCGGCGGCCGGGGTTCGGGCTCGATGGGGAGGTTTTATGGAGAGGGATTTCGGGCTGGAGAGAGAGGGGAAAGACTCGAGGGCTCACGTCGTTTCCATTTCCGGCATCGGGGATGTCAGGGAGGGTCGGGGTTGCCCGAGTCGACGGCGGCGGATTCCGGTGATCTGAGGAAGAAACGGCGATGATAACGATGATGCAGGGGCTCGGGTGCTCGGAGATGTTGATGGAGAGGAGCAGCTCGTCGATGCGGAGCTGTAGAGCACGACAGGGAGGCGAGGGGTGGACGGACACGACGGCGGCGAGCTCGAGCAGAGCTGGGCGATGGCGGCGAGAAGTGGGAAAGTAATAGAGATAGAGGAGGGGAATGGAGAGAGGGGAGGAGATAAGGGAGAGGGCAAGCTCGTGCTGGCGCGGTGGAGGCAGGAGAGAGATCCACGGTGAAGCAGGAGGTGGCGAGGTTGCCGTCGTGGCTTCCTTCTCCTCTGCCTACTGGTAAGAGGAGGAAGACGACACACGGAGCTCCCCTCGTGGGCTGGGCCTAGAGGTGAGCGTCAGGGAGTTTCTTTCTTTCTCCTCTTCTTTTTGTTTTTCCTTTATTCATTTTCTAACATTTTTTTTGATTTGAAAATAATTCAAATCATTTTTTTATAAAACCCTAAATATTTTTATGTGGCACAAAATAATTATCGAATGCCACACAAATATTTTGAGAGATTATGAAACTATATTTTATATATAGCAAATATAATTCTAGTGCAAATAATTGTTTGATTAATTCAAAAGTCCAAAGTAAAATGTTTCTGTGATCCAAAAATATTGGATGACATTTTTATATCATGCCAATATTTTATTGGAAAACCAAGGACATTTTTCCTGGAACTATTTGAAGCAAATTTTATATTGCATATTTCACAAAATTTTGGTTCCTCAGGCTTGATCACTTCCCAATTTCAAATGAAAAGAAAAATAAATATGCATGCATGAATGCTTGGCAAGCAAAATAAAACTAAGGTTGTGACAACTTTTGTTAGGTTGTTGAAGATATACAACGAAATGGTCCACCATTCTTCAACATCCAACGTTATTGCTTTCGAAGCACTCGCTGATGCGAGCTTCCCTTTGAATCGGCTGAGGTTGGATCCACCTATTTTAGTGTCGCCATCACTGTACCGAGGCTTCGGGTTATGTAAATGAAGATTTTTGGCTTCGTAGTGTGCTGTCATGAAGTTTGCCACCTCCTTAGTAATGAATGCCTCGGCCATCGCTGCTTCAATTCTACGTTTATTTTTTACATTTAGCTCGAAGCGTCTTCTGCATCCTCTCAGTTGCAAAGCACCAACGATTTTGCATCGGCCCACCCAATCTTGCCTCAGCCAGGAGATCTAAAATAAAATGTTGCATTGGATTAAAGAAGCCCGATGGAAAGATCTTCCCTAACTTGCAGAGCAACTCCGGCACCAACTCCTCCATGTCATCTACCATGCCAGGCGATAGTTCTTTCGCACAAAGAACATGGAAGAAATAGCCCAGCTCTGCCAGTACTAGCCATTCATCCTCAGGTATAAAGCCACGTAACATCACCGGCATTACCCGCTCAAGCCATATGTGCTGATCATGACTCTTGAGACCAAATATTTTCAATTTTTCAAGACTCGCTCCCCTCTTTAGTTTCGCTGCATACCCATCGGGGAACATCAAGTGCATTTCGACCCAGAAGATAGTTTTCCTCGTATTTGGTCTTCCAAGATTGAACCAGGCCTTTGGCTTCGACCAATTCTTCTTTCCTTTCGATTGTCGCATGTTTTATAATGGTCTATGGCATAGAGTCTCTTGATCGACTCTAGGCTTAGGATTATCCTTTGACTTCCCCTCTATGCCAAACAATGTACCAAAAATGTCGTCTCCGATATTATTTTCAGTTTGAATCATGTCGATGTTGTGTAGAAGAAGGAGGTCTTTGAAGTAAGGCAGATCCCACAAGCATGCCTTGTGAGTCCAGGCGTGTTATGAATTATACCCCTTGAAATACCCTGGACGCTCTGGATTAGGCTCGAGAGTGTTTAACTCATCCAGGATCTATTGGCATGTCAACGCAGGTGGTGCTGATGTTTTGACAACTTTACCTCTAGCAAAGTTCGTCTTGTCTTTTCTGAACTGATGCTGAGGATCCAGGAACTATCTATGCAAGTCAAAGCAAGAATACTTCTGAACATGTTGCAACCAATGAAACTAAACAACTGCCTTGCACGTGAAGCACGGGAACCTTCCATGCACACACCAACCAGAGAATAGTGCATACGCCGGCAAGTCATGCATTGAGTACATGTACCAGATATGCATTTTGAAGTTTTCTTTTCTAGAGGCGTCGTATGTATTGACCCCATTACCCCAAGGTTCTTGCGATTCATCCTTAAGTGGCTACATGTATACATTCATATTCTTCCCCTGATAGTTGGGCCCTGGAATTATAAATGTCAGGAATATGTTCTTTCTTTGCATAATCTCTCCAGGGGGAGATTGAGAGGAATGACAAATAGAGGCCAACAAATGTATTTGGTTGCCGTCATACCAAGGGAATTGAACCCATCCGTGGCGACGCAGACTCGAGGATGCCTTGGATTTGCTGCTTTATCCGGATGTAATGCATCGATGTCCTTCCACACTTCCCCATCCGTTGTGTGTACTGTCATCTTATTCCCATTTGCATCTAGTTCGGTTCTTTTGCCCAATTTGTGCTATGTCATCTGTCTGGCCGTCTCTTCGACCATGAAAATATGTTGAAGCCTTGGTATGATTGGCATATACTGAAATACGTTAACTGGGATTTAGGTCTGGCTCTTCTCAACCATACCGTTGTCTACCACAACATATGTGGAGGACTTGCAAATGGGACAATAGTCCAAGTTCGCATACTCCTTCCTAAATAAGGAACATGCTTTCTCACACGCATGTATCTTATCATAGGGCATCTTAAGTACACGAAGTATTTTATCTGACTGGTACAGGTTTGCACGCATGACATGACCTTTGGGTACAAAGCATCCAAATAGTCTCATCATTGCGTTGTAAAATTCCCTTCCCAAGTTGAGTCAAGCCTTCAGATCCATTACTTGTGCAATGGCATCCAGTTGACAAAGATCATTGTGCTTGCGGAGAGGACGTTTTGAAGATTCCAACATTCCATACACGGCGTTTGCAGATTCCTCCATCTCATCATCTAAATCCTGAGCATTATCAAAGTCTTGCACCATGCTTTCGATCCCGGTACCATGCTCGTCGGTGCGACGACGAACCACCTCAGCTCTGGTGCGTTGTCTAGACTCACCATGAAATGTCCACACCGCATAATTGGGCTTAAAAGCCCTTGTCTGCAGGCGTGTAATCATTTCAGCCTTTGTCCTCTTTTTATAGTTGTCGCACCCCAGACAGGGGCACCCGTTTTTTTCCTAGCCATTTGCAAATGCGGCTTGCACAAACTCCCTGGTTTTTATAAACCATTCTTTGGTCATATCTTTGTGAATAGTGTGACCGTTGTATATCCACGCACGATCACTCATCTTTCCTAGCTGCTAAAGACATCAAATATATATATATATATATATGTATGTATGTATGTATGTATGTATATGTATGTATATATATATATATGTACATACATACATATATATATACATACATATATATATATATACATACATAATTCAGCATGTATATTCGTTAGTTAATCTAGTTTGTCAATTTTATTACGTCCATGCAACCTACATGCGAATAGGTAAAGATAAGTCCTATTCCCACCCGAGTATGTGTAGAGTGAGTACGTTCTCGATGCTTGATACGTCTCCAACGTATCTATAATTTTTGATGGTTTCATGCTATTATCTTGTCAAACTTTGGATGTTTTATATGCCTTTTATATCTATTTTGGGACTAACTTATTAACTCAGTGCCAAGTACCAATTCCTGTTTTTTCCGTGTTTTTGACCCTTTTCACAGGAAGATTTGAAACGGAGTCCAAACGGAATAAAATCCCTGAAAAGATTTTTTCCGAAATAGAAGAAGATCGGGAGACTTGAGAACCAAGGAAGGGGGTCCCCAGGGACCCCACAAGCCCCCTAGCCCCGGCCAGGGGGGAGGCCGGGCCTCACGGGCTTGTGGGCCCCCTCGACCTCCCTAACATCCGAGAAAAAATAAGGAGATCATCGAAAGTACTTTTCCGCCGCCGCAAGTTTCTATCTCCACAAGATCCCATCTGGGGCATGTTCTGGTGCCCTACCGGAGGGGGATTCAGATACAGAGGGCTTCTTCATCAACACCATGACCTCTCCGATGATGCGTGAGTAGTTCACCATAGACCTACGGGTCCATAGCTAGTAGCTAGATGGCTTGTTCTCTCTCTTGGGTCTTCAATACAAAGTTCTCCATGATCTTCATGGAGATCTATCCGATGTAATCTTCTTTTGCGGTGTGTTTGTCGAGATCCGATGAATTGTTGATTTATGATCAGATTATCTATCAATCTTATTTGAGTTTCTTCTGATCTCTCTTATGCATGATTTCTTATCCTTGCAATTCTCTTTGAGTTGTGGGTTTTGTTTGGCCAACTAGATCTATGATTCTTGCAATGGGAGAAGTGCTTGGTTTTGGGTTCATACCGTGCGATGACCTCACCTAGTGACAGAAGGGGTATCAAGGCACGCATCATGTTGTTGCCATCAAGGGTAAAAATATGGGGTTTTCATCATTGGTTTGAGATTATCCCTCTACATCATGTCATCTTGCTTAAGGCGTTACTCTGTTCGTCATGAACTCAATACACTAGATGCATGCTGGATAGCGGTCGATGTGTGGAGTAATAGTAGTAGATGCAGAAAGTATCGGTCTACTAGTCTCGGACGTGATGCCTATATGTATGATCATTGCCTTAGATATCGTCATGACTTTGCGCGGTTCTATCAATTGCTCGACAGTAATTTGTTCACCCACCATAATATTTTCTATTTTGAGACAAGCCTCTAGTGATCACTATGGCCCCCGGGTCTACTCCACACTATATTTTCAGCCTTACACTTTTTCTTGGTTGCACTTTCCGCCTTCAGATCTCACTTTGCAATAAATCTTGAAGGGATTGACAACCCCTTTATAGCATTGGATGCAATCTCGTTTGTGTTTGCGCAGGTACTCTGGACTTGACGAGATTCTCCTACTGGATTGATACCTTGGTTCTCAAACTGAGGGAAATACTTACTGCTCCTGTGCTGCATCACCCTTTCCTCTTCACGGGAAAAAAACCAACGCAAGCAAGTCTCCCTCAACGTGTCAATTTCTGCCGTTGTTGTTTGAGAAGTAGCAGAAGGATTTCTGGCGCCGTTGCCGAGGAGGATCAAGTCAAGAACTCATCCAAGTAAGTGTCGCAAACTCACCTCTTGCATTTACTTTGTTTGCCAGTTGCCTCTCGTTTTCCTCTCCCCCACTTCACAAATTTGCCTTTTTCGTTTGCCTTTTCGTTCGCCCTTTTCTCTCGCTTGCTCTTTGTTCGCTTGTGTTCTTGCTTGCTTGCCGAAGTCACCCTGAATGAAAACACCAAACTTTGTTACTTCTCGAATACTAATAATAATGATTTTATTAGTACTCTAATTCCTCCCGCGCCTAGTGCGGAGTCATACGAAATCAATGCCGCTTTGCTGAATCTTGTTATGAAAGAGCAATTCTCCGGCCTTCCCATTGAAGATGCCGCATTCCATCTTAACACCTTCATTGATCTTTGCGATATGCAAAAGAATAAAGATGTGGATAATGATGTGATTAAATTGAAGCCTTTTCCTTTCTCGTTGCGAGGTCGAGCAATAACTTGGTTTTCGTCTTTGCCCAAAAATAGTATCGATTCTTGGGATAAATGCAAAGATGCTTATATATCCAAGTATTTTCCGCCGGCTAAGATTATCTCTCTCCGTAAGGATATCATGAATTTTAAGCAACTTGATCATGAACATGTTGCACAATCTTGGGACAGAATGAAATTGATGATTAGAAAGTGTCCCGCTCATGGCTTGAGTCTTTGGATGATTATACAAATCTTCTACGCTGGCTTGAATTTCGCTTCTAGAAATATCTTGGACTCCGCCTCAGGTGGATCGTTCATGGAAATCACGTTAGGGGAAGCCACAAAACTCCTAGACAATATAATGACGAACTACTCTCAGTGGCACACTGAAAGGTCACCTACTAGTAAGAAGGTACACGTTATAGAAGAAATTAACTCGTTGAGTGCTAAGATGGATTAGTTAATGAATTTGGTTTCTAGTAGAAGTGCTCCTTTAGATCCTAATGATATGTCGTTGTCTTCCTTGATTGAGAGTAGCAACGCTAGCTTGGACGTTAATTTTGTTGGTAGGAATAATTTTGGCAACAACAATGCTTTTAGAGGAAACTATGTTCCTAGACCTTTTCCTAGTAACTCCTCAAATAACTTTGGCAACTCCTACAACAATACTCATGGAAATTACAATAGATTACCCTCTGATCTAGAGAGTAATATCAAAGAGTTTATCAACTCGCAAAAGATTTTCAATGCGTCCATAGAGGAAAAACTACTCAAAATTGACGATTTGGCTAAGAGCGTTGATAGAATGTCTAGTGATATTGATGCTTTGAAAGTTAGATGTGCTCCTCGCAAGATCAATATGGATGAAACTTCGAAAGCTATGCGTGTTTCCATGATTGATAGCAAAGAAAGGACCGCCCAAATTCGTGCTAGACATGAATGGCTTAAAAAGGCGTGTTCTCGTGATAAGAGTCACGAAGATCTTAAAGTGATTGGTGTGCCTCCCATTGAATCTTTGTTTTCTTGTGTCAAACCCAATGGTGATGGGGCTGGATATGAATCCAGTTTGGTTGAAAAGCGCCCCAATGATTCGGAGTCCATCTATCTTGATGCTAAAAGCATTGAAAGTGGAGTAGAAGATATTAAAACTTTGAGTAGTAATGAAATTACTACTTTGGATTTCAACGAATTCAATTATGATAGTTGATCCTTGATGGAATACATTTCCTTGATACAATCCATGCTAAACTCTTCACACGCTTATAACCAAAACAAGGCTTTTACCGATCATATCGTAGAAGCTATGATAAAATATCTTAAGATAAACTTGAATTGGAAGTCTCTATACCTAGAAAGCTTCATGATGAGTGGGAACCTACTATCAAAATCAAAATCAAAAACTATGAATGTAATGCTTTTGTGATTTGGGTGCTAGTGTTTCCGCGATTCCAAAGTCTTTATGTGATGTTCTGGGTTTTAATGAGATTGAAGAGTGTTCTCTTAATTTTCATCTTGCAGATTCTACTGTCAAGAAACCCATGGGAAGGATCAATGATGTTCTTATTATTGCAAATAGGAACTATGTATTCGTGGATTTCATTGTGCTTGACATTGATTGCAATCCTACATGCCCTATTATTCTTGGTAGACCTTTCCTAAGGACTATCAGTGTTATCATCGATATGAAGGAAAGGAACATTATATTTAGATTTCCTTTAAAGAAGGGCATGGAACACTTTCCTAGAAAGAAAATAATATTGCCTTATGAATCCATGATGAGGGCCACTTATGGTTTGAGCACCAAAGACGACGATACGTGATTCTATCGCCTTATGCCTAGCTAAGGGCGTCAAACAATAACGCTTGTTGGGAGGAAACCCAATGAATTTATCTTTTTATTTCTGTTTGGTTGCGTCCACACCATCATAATTCTGTTGTGATTGGGTTTTTTGTGTTTCTTTTTGTGTTTGAGCCAAGCAAAACCTTTATGACTAGTCTTGGTGATGGTTGTTTGATCCTGCTGGAAAAAGACAAAAACTTTTCACTCACGAGATGATTTTTCATTTTTATTCAGAAAGAGATTTTGAGTTGATTCTTTTTGCTGCTGGTTGATATGCCGTTTTCGTAGGCAGTCGTAAGTTTTCTGAATTTTTGAGGTACCATAAGTATACGAAGTATACAGATTTCTACAGACTGGTCTATTTTTGCCAGATTCTGTTTTGTTGAGTTGGTTGCTTGTTTTGATGAAATATGGATAGTATTGGGGGGTACTAGCCATGGAAAAGTGAGAATACAGTAGCCCAACACCAATATGGATAGAATGCAAGTTTGGTAAAGTACCAAAAGTGGTGGTAGTTTGTTTTCTTGGGCTAATGTTATCACGAGTTTCTGTTTAAGTTTTGTGTTGTGAAGTTTTCAAGTTTTGGGTGATGTTCTCATGGACAAAAGGATAAGGAGTGGAAAGAGCTCAAGCTTCGGGATTCCCAAGGCATCCCCAGCTAAATTCAAGCACACCAAAAATCCTAAGCTTGGGGATGCCCCGGGAAGGCATCCCCTCTTTCGTCTTCAATATATCGGTAACATTACATGGAGCTATATTTTTATTCACCACATGATATGTGTTTTGCTTGGAGCATCTTGTATCACAGGAGTATTTTCTTTTTGTTGTGTCACAATCATCCTTGCTGCACACCTTTAGAGAGAGACATGCACTCATCGTGATTTTGCTAGAATGCTCACCGTGCTTCAGTTATATCTTTTGAGCTAGATAATTTTCCTCTATGTGCTTCACTTAGATCTTTTAGAGCACGGCGGTGCGTGACTTGGTAGTTTTCTTATGCTATGAAAGTAGTCCCAAAGGTGATATGTACCCAAAGAGGATACAAAAACCTCCATATTCATGTGCATTGAGTAGAAAGAGATGTTTTGATTTCTCTCAATTAGTTTTGAGACGTGGATTTGGTAATATTAAGAGTTATGTTAATAGGGTGTTGTGAATCTAGAAATACTTGTGTTGAAGTTAGTGATTCCCGTAGCATGCATGTACGGTGAACCGCTATGTTAGGAAGTCGGAGCATAATTGATCTATTGATTGTCATCCTTTGTGTTGAGGTCGGGATCGCGCGATGGTTAACACCTACCAACCCTTCCCCTAGGAGTATGCGTTTAGCATTTTGTTTTGATTACTAATAATAACTTTCGCAACAAGTATGTGAGTTCTTCATGACTAATGTGAGTCCATGGAATAGATGCACTTTAACCTTCCACCATTGCTAGCCTCTCTAGTGCCGCGCAATTCTCGTCGGTGCACAAACCCACCATATGTCTTCCTCAAAACAGCCACCATACCTACCTACTATGGCATTTTCATAGCCATTCCGAGATATATTGCCATGCAACTCCCACCGTTCCGTCTCATGACTTGTGCCGTCACTCTCATATTGCCATTCATGATCTTAAGATATCTAGCAAGATGTTTCAACGTCATACGCCAAGCTAGATCGTTGCACATCCCGGTACACTGCCGGAGGCATTTCCTATAGAGTCATCATCATTTTGAGCTTTGAGGTGTGAGTAAATAAAAGTGTGATGATCATCATTATTAGAGCATTGTCCCGTGTGAGGAAATAAAAAAAAGAGGCCAAAGAGCCCAAATAAAAAAAGAGAAGAGGCCAAGAGCCCAAATAAAAAAAAGGAGAGAGAAAAAGAGAGAAGGGACAATGCTACTATCTGTTTCCACACTTGTGCTTCATAATAGCACCATGTTCTTCATGATTGAGAGCTTCTTGCTTTGTCACTACCATATGCTATTGGGAATCTTCATTATATAACTTGTCTTGTATATTCCAATAATGGGCTTCCTCAAATTTCCCTAGGTATTCATGAGCAAGCAAGTTGGATGCAGACCCACTAGTTCTCCTTGTGAGCTTTCACAAATTTATAGCTCTAGTGCATCCCGTGTATGGCAGTCCCTACTCATTCACATTGATATCTATTAATGGGCATCTCCATAGCCTTTTGATAGCCGAGTCAATGTGACCATCTCCTCCTTTTTTTTCTCACAAACACCACCACACTCTATTCCACCTATAGTGCTATATCCATGGCTCACGCTCATGTACTTGGCCAATACCGGGATTGTGCATGATTTGAATTAGTTGTGTAAAGATGATGGAGCATAGCCAGACTATATGATTTTGTAGGGATAACTTTCTTTGGCCTTGTTATTTTGAAAGTTCATGATTACCTTGCTAGTTTGATTGAAGTATTATTGTTTTCATGTCAATAGCGAACTATTGTTTTGAATCATACGGATCTGAACATTCATGTCACATGAAAGAAGTTACAAAGGACAATGATGCTAGTAGCATTCCACATCAAAAATTCAGTCTTTATCACATCCCTACTCGAGGATGAGCAGGAGTTAAGCTTGGGGATGCTTGATACGTCTCCAACGTATCTATAATTTTTGATGGTTTCATGCTATTATCTTGTCAAACTTTGGATGTTTTATATGCCTTTTATATCTTTTTTGGGACTAACTTATTAACTCAGTGCCAAGTGACAGTTCCTGTTTTTCCGTGTTTTTAACCCTTTTCAGATGAAGATTTGAAACGGAGTCCAAACGGAATAAAATCACCAAAAGATTTTTTCCGAATCAGAAGAAGATCAGGAGAATTGAGAACCAAGGCAGGGGGTCCCCAGCGACACGACAAGCCCCTAGCCCCGGCCAGGGAGGGAGGCCGGGCCTCACGGGCTTGTGGGCCCCCTGGACCTCCTCTGCCCTAGGTTTTACGCCTATTTATTCCCTAAAATCCCAGAGAAAATCAGGAGATCATCGAAAGTACTTTTCGGCCACATCAAGTTTCTGTCTCCGCAAGATCCCATCTGGGCATGTTCTGGTGCCCTGCCGGAGGGGTGATTCGGATACGGAGGGCTTCTTCATCAACACCATGACCTCTCCGCTGATGCGTGAGTAGTTCACCATATACCTACGAGTCCATAGCTAGTAGCTAGATGGCTTCTTCTCTCTCTTGGATCTTCAATACAAAGTTCTCCATGATCTTCATGGAGATCTATCCGATGTAATCTTATTTTGCGGTGTGTTTGTTGAGATTCGATGAATTTGGATTTATGATCAGATTATGTATGAATCTTATTTGAGTTTCTTCTAATCTCTCTTATGCATGATTTCATATCCTTGTAATTCTCTTCGAGTTGTGGGTTTTGTTTGGCCAACTAGATCTATGATTCTTGCAATGGGAGAAGTCCTTGGTTTTGGGTTCATACTGTGCGGTGACCTCACCCAGTGACAGAAGGGATAGCGAGGCACGCATCGTGTTGTTTCCATCAAGGGTAAAAAGATGGGATTTTCATCATTGGTTTGAAATTATCCCTCTACATCATGTCATCTTGCTTAAGGCGTTACTCTGTTTGTCATAAACTCGATACACTAGATGCATGCTGGATAGCGGTCGATGTGTGGAGTAATAGTAGTAGATGCAGAAAGTATTGGTCTACTTGTCTCAGACGTGATGCCTATATGTATGATCATTGCCTTAGATATCGTCATGAGTTTGTGCGGTTCTATCAATTGCTCGAGAGTAATTTGTTCACCCACCATAATATTTGCTATCTTGAGAGAAGCCTCTAGTGAACACTATGTCCCCCGGGTCTACTCCACACTATATTTTCAGCCTTACACTTTTTCTTTATTGCACTTTCCGCCTTGAGATCTCACTTTGCAGTCAATCTTGAAGCGATTGACAACTGCTTTATAGCGTTGGGTGCAAGCTCGTTTGTGTTTGCGCAGGTACTCTGGACTTGAGGAGATTCTCCTACTGGATTGATACATTGGTTCTCAAACTGAGGGAAATACGTACTGCTCCTGTGCTGCATCACCCTTTCCTCTTCAAGGGAAAAACCAACGCAAGCAAGTCTCCGTCAACGTGTCAATTTCTGGCGCTGTTGTTTGAGAAGTAGCAATGCTCTACCCCTGTGATGCCCTTGATTTAATCGTATGCTAATCATACACGCAAATGTGTACGATCAAACTCAAGGACTCACGGGAAGATATCACAACACAACTCTAGACACAAATAAAAACAATAGAAGCTTCATATTACAAGCCAGGGGCCTCGAGGGCTAGAATACAGAAGCTCGATAAATGCACGAGTCAGCGGAAGCAACAATATCTGAGTACAAACATTAAACAATGGGTGCCTTAGAGAAGTCTAGCACAAAAGAAACATGATCGAAAGAGGCGAGGCCTCCTGCCTGGGAACCTCCTAAACTACTCCTAGTCTTCAGCGGCCTCCACGAAGAAGTAGGCACCGTCGGGGTAGCAGTCATCGTCGGTGGGATACTCTATCTCCTGGGCTCCATCATCTGGTCGCAGCAACGAATCAAGGGGACAAAGGGGAGAGCAAAGCAATGGTGAGTACTCATCCACAGTACTCGCAAGTCTTACATTAGAACTATGCCAAGTATGCAACAGTATCAACGAAGGGGATTATATGTGGACTGAGTGCCGCAACGCGAGAATAGAGAGAGAAAGCCTAGTCCTATCAAAGACTGGCATCTTCAGGGTCTTGCAGCAATAGACGAGAGTAGAACAAGGTAACACAATTAATAGTCATATTGTTGTGGAAATATTAATATGAGGTCACGCCCAGAGATCCTCCCTCTGCTCCCTGCGAGGAAGCAACCCCAGGGCCATAATTCCAGTTAAGTAACACTTGTAGTTGTATAAGATCAGGGAACAACTCCAAGTCGTCCTGTAACCGTGGACACGACTATTCGAATAGAAATGTTCTTCCCTGCAGGGGTGAACAACATATTCCCCGACGTGCTCGATAACAATCTGGCCGGACACACTTTTTTGGGTCATGCACGACCTTGGAATATCGACACGTCGCAGCCCCACCTAAGCTCAGTAGAGAGGCCAGCCCGCCGGTCTAACTCCTAAGCACAAAGGGGTCGTGGGCCCACTTACCCTCTGCGCTCCTACATGATGCAAGGGCGGCCAATGTCAGTCCTAGCACCCCTTAATACAAGAGGGATGCATCTCGGGACCACTCAGGCGCGCGCCGCTCCATTGCTGACGTCTGAAGAGCTTCGGCTGATAATGCGACGTTGAGTACCCATAATTCTTCGCACGCAGACGGTTAGTGCGTAATAAGGCCTTCTGACCAACCCAGATCAAATACCCAAATCCATTATCATTTTACTTAAGCCACCGACACACAAACACGCGGGAATCCACCCGCCTAACATCTATTCATCAACGATCCCACTAACATGGTCAAGTAACTGTGTGGTTGTAACATCAGGGGTAATCCCAGGCATCACCCTCGTTGGATCCCGAACGATGTAACCATCAAGGTGTACTTAGAGGAATCACCCTCGAGGGTCCCACACTTGAGGGTTTGCACGATAGAGACATCGTCGGGAGTGGTGAAGGAGGAATCACCCTCGATAACCACGACCGAATAGCTATACTACAGAGGAATCATCCTGAATACTTCGGGAGTTGTCATCCTCGGTACCCTATAGTAGCTTTGTAGTGCTGCACAACTAAGGAGATGTGGGTGTTGTGTCGGATCTGGCTCGTCGATCAGGGATCGAGACTCGACAATAAAGCGGGGCAACTGAATTAAGGGGTCACAGGGGAAGACGTACTGCTCCACCTATACTAAACAGTTTAAAGATACAGTACAAAAAGTAGCAGTTCATCAAAATTAGGCTATGCATGAGACATAGGAGCTAACCACAACAGTAGCAAAATTCTAATGCAAGCATGAGGGAGAAAGAATAGGCGATATAGGGATGATCAAGGGGGTTTGCTTGCCTAGTTGCTCTGTGGCAAAAGGGTTGGTCGACATAGAAGTAGTCGTACCCGGCAGCAGCGTCAGCGCCGGGGAAAACAATAAATTACAGCAACATGTGCAACACGATGCAAGACATGGTAACACATAGGTCTAGGCATGAGCTAACGCAGTAACATCCGTCATAGACGGGTCAGGAAAATATCAAATGATATTTCCCGGGTCTCTGGCTACTACCGGTCAGACTCAAAACGATGGAAAAGTTCCACGTTTGCTATGCTAGGGACGCCTCACACACAAAAGGACCGCCTATCCGGGTTCTTCTCATTCTGCTGATCAACTTTCATGTTGAAAATATTTTGATCTCACTTACGATTTATTTTATATTAATTTTTCAAAGTTTTATTAATATTTTGGAATTAAAAACAGATTTAATTAATTTTAAAATGCTATTATGACATCAGCATAATGTCATGCTGACATCAGCAGTTGACTGGTCAATTGACCAGTGGGTCCTACGTGTCATTGACACAATTTATTAATTAAGGTTAAATATTAATTAATCAGGTAAAATTAGTGGGCGACCCAGGTGTTATATTCTAATAGGATAATTATTTATCTATATTAAAAGATTACTAATTTATCTATTTAATTAATTAACTAATTAATTAAATGATATATCTAGTTATTTATTTATTTTAATAATAATAACATATATATATTTATATTGATATTTATTTTTATGTTTTTAGGGGGGACCCCACCTTTCATTTGGTGGGAGTGGTGGGGGACTACTCTCATTGGGACAGCGAGCCCACACATACACATACATTCTGTACATATACTTTATGTTTCTTTTTTTACATACATGCATACATACATAATACATACATACATACATAATACATACATACATTTCTTTTATTTTTATTTTATCTTTCTATCTAACATCTCTTTTCTTCTATTTCTCTCTGTTATCTCTCTGCACCTCTCTCTCTCTCAACACTGCACATCTCTCCCTCAACAGAGAGAGAGAGGAGGCAACCTCCACCTCCTCATACAGGAGATCAATGGCGCCGGGACAAGGCGATGAACGCTGGAACGGAACTGGAACGGGGGAAGAAGGAAAGGGGGATTGATCACCGAGCCTGTAGAGGTGCAAAGCGGGCTCGAGGGAGGGCAACGGCCGACGGAGTGCTGCAGTCCGGCGAGGTGGATCCGGCGGTGGTGGAGTTCCGGGGATGGAGGTGGTCGGTGGAGGCTCCGACGAGGTGGTAGACCGACGGGAAGAGGTCGGGGACGCACCGGCGGTGACGTAGACGGCGGTGGCGGTGGCCGGTGTGGTGCGCCAAAGGGGAGGGCGCGCGTTGGTGGGGTGATGGGAAAGGGGGCCGACAGCGGGGGCCGGCAGCGGCCGGTGGTGCAAGGTGCCGGGGCGGGGCGAGTCGAGCGCCAGGGCGACGGGGGTGCTCGGCCGACGCGGGGCGAGGCGAGCGCCAGGGCGATGGGGGCACTTGGCTAGTGCGGGGCGAGGCGAGCGCCAGGGCGACGGGGGCGCTCGACCAGTGTGGGGCGATGGGGTGCCGTGGGGTAGGAGGGCCGGCTCGGGGAGAGCCGAATGGTGAGGGGGGGCTCGGCCACCGGCGTGATGGGTGGCGCTGGTGGCGAGGGGTGATGACAGTGCGGGGCAGCGCCGTGGGAGGCAGGGGTGTCGCTGGGGATTCGGTCGTGGGCAGCGACGGGATGTGGCCTCGGTGGGGGGGGATCGATGTGGGGTTCATACGGGAGAGTGAGCGAGAGGGAACCGGGTGAGTGAGGGACGCAATCCCCTCGTGGGATCGGTGGGGAGGGAGAATCGTGGGTGTTGGTGATGAGGGGCCAGACCCCCTCGTGGGATCTAGTGAGGAGGAGGGTTCCTGCGGGAGGGAGGATGGTAAATCGAGGGCAGAGGGCCCTGGCGGCGGGGCAGGGTAAATGGGGAGGGTAGGGTAGCGCTTAGGGTTTCCCTGCGGGTTTTGTACCCCCATGTGGAGTGGGATGATTAGATGGGCCGGTTGGGGCTGGCCCAGTGGGGTGGGGAGGGTCTTTTTCTTTTCTTTCTTTTCTTTTTTTCAGATTCTATTTATTTCTACTTATTTGTCTATTAACAGTTTTAGTTCTATTTTAATTTAGCCAAACTAAATCCCCTTAAATTTAATAATTCTTAAAGTAAAATTTCTTAAGTAATATTTGACAAACCTCGAACATTTTAATTTTTTTTATTTGAAATTTTTTATCGCTTAACTTTATTTTTAATTCGAATTCAAACCATTTTGAACTAACACGAAATTAACAATAGCAATCACGATGACGTGGCACCAATAACATACGTTTCTTTAGTTTAATTAGAGAGGTTATTGTAGCAACAGCTGAAGATGTCAAAACTGTCCCCTACTAACAAGAATTCTCGTCCCGAGAATTTAGAGGTAGTTGGAAAGAGCTCGGGGTATTCCTCATGAAGATGATCCTCGCGTTCCCATGTGGCTTCATCTTCAGAATGATTAGACCACTGCACTTTAAGGAACTTGGTGACTTTGCGACGAGTCTGACGTTCAGCCTGGTAGAGAATGCGAACCGGATGCTCTTTATAAGAGAGGTCTTGTTGTAGCTCGCGCATATCATGATCCACTGCTCGAATAGGATCCTTGAAGTAGCGGCGGAGCTGAGACACATGGAAGACATCGTGAACCTGAGAAAGGTTCGCCGGTTGTTCCAATTGATAAGTTACTTTTACACGCCTTTCGAGAACAGTGAAAGGACCAATATAGCGAGGAGCTAACTTGCCCTTTATCCTGAAACGGTGTGCACCTCTCATTGGTGTGACACGAAGATAAGCCTTTTCGCCAGGTTGATAGACCATAGCTTGGTATTGACGGTCATACTGACCCTTCTGATGAGACTGAGCACACTTCAGATTCGCATGAATAATGCGGACTTGATCTTCGCCATGTTGGATAATATCCGGACAAAAGAGTGATCGATCCATTGGAGGGTGGCTCGCGAATTTCTTACGAATCCAAGTGCAAAGGATACTTTGGAGTGAAAGATATACAGGAGAGTCAGGTGTCAATCCTGTGGAACTTGGGTTATGGGTCCACCATGTGGGCCGATAGTAGGCAAAGGAGTGACATATTATACGGTCTTGGTAGCAAGACATGTCAGAGGATAGCCTGTCAGTTATGTTGGCAACAACGTCGGTACCAAGGGCGGGGAATGAATAGAACCATATTCCTGCTCGTTACAACGAGGCAGACCAATAGGCACGACTCTCGTCCACCGACAGCTACCGGAATGTTAACCACAATAGTAAGAGGGTTTTACTGACATAGTTGTTGATACGTCTCCAACGTATCTATAATTTTGTATGGTTCCATGCTATTATCTTGTTAACTTTGGACGCTTTGTATGCATTTTTATATCTTTTTTGGACTAACCTATTAACTCAGCGCCAAGTGCCAATTCCAGTTTTTTCCGTGTTTTTGACCTTTTTCAGACGAGAATATTAAACGGAGTCCAAACGGAATAAAACCTCCGACAAGATTTTTTCGGGAACAGAAGATACGCAGGGAGCTTGAGAACCAAGGCAAAGGGCACCAGGGGAGGCCACAAGCCCCCTAGCCGCGACCTG
Organism: Hordeum vulgare subsp. vulgare; assembly: GCF_904849725.1. NCBI lineage: Eukaryota > Viridiplantae > Streptophyta > Magnoliopsida > Poales > Poaceae > Hordeum > Hordeum vulgare. The sequence goes on from NC_058520.1 coordinate 84,175,387, forward strand.
TGGAGGGGGCGCGCCTACGAGGCTTGTGGGCCCCCCGTGGCTCCTTTTCCCTACTTCTTTCGGCTATAAATCCCCGAAAATTCTGAAACCACGAGAGAGAGCCACGAAAATACTTTTCCGCCGCCGCAAGCTTCTCTCTCCGCAGGATCCCATCTGGGGCACGTTCTGGTTCCCTGCCGGAGGGGGGATTCGGACACGGAGGGCTTCTTCATCAACACCATTGCCTCTCCGATGATGCGTGAGTAGTTTACCATAGACCTTCGGGTCCATAGCTAGTCGCTAGATGGCTTCTTCTCTCTCTTGGATCTTCAATACAAAGTTCTCCATGATCTTCATGGGGATCTATTCGATGTAATCTTCTTTTGCGGTGTGTTTGTCGAGATCCGATGAATTGTGGATTTATGATGAGAGTATCTATGAATCTTATTTGAGTTACCTCTGATCACTTATATGCATGATTTCATATCCTTGTAATTCTCTTCGAGTTGTGGGTTTTGTTTGGCCAACTTGATCTATAATTCTTGCAATACGAGAAGTGCTTGGTTTTGGGTTCATACCGTGCGGTGACCTCACCCAGTGACAGAAGGGGTAGCAAGGCACGCATCATGTTGTTGCCATCAATGGTAAAAAGATGGTGTTTATATCTATTGCATGAATTCATCCCTCTACATCATGTCATCTTGCTTAAGGCGTTACTCTGTTTGTTATGAACTCAATACACTAGATGCATGCTGGATAGCGATCGATGTTTGGAGTAATAGTAGTAGATGCAGAAAGTATCAGTCTACTTGTGTCGAACGTGATGCCTATATGTATGATCATTGCCTTAGATATCATCATGACTTTGCGCGGTTCTATCAATTGCTCGATAGTAATTCGTTCACCCACAGTAATATTTGCTATCATGAGAGAAGCCTCTAGTGAACACTATGGCCCCAGGTGTACTTCACATCATATTTTCAGCTCCACACTTTTACTTTGTTGCACTTTCCACCTTCCGATCTCACCTTGCAATCAATCGTGAAGGGATTGACAACACCTTTGTAGCGTTGGGTGCAAGTTTGCTGTTTTCGCGCATGTACTTTGGAGACTTGACTTGATACTCCTACTGGATTGATACCTTGGTTCTCAAATTGAGGTAAATACTAACTGTTAGTGTGCTGCATCACCCTTTCCTCTTCAAGGGAAAAAACAACGCAAGCTCAGGAGGTAGCAAGAAGAATTTCTGGCGCCGTTGCCGGGGAGCATCAAGTCAAGAATATTCTTCCTCCAACGTGTCAATTTCTGGCACCGGGGACTGTTCTAAGTGAAGCTTATCCAAGTAACTATCGCAAACTCATCTCTTGCATTTACTTTTTTTCCTCTCGTTTTCCTCTCTCCCACTTCTAAAAAACACAAATTTACAAAAATATTTGCCTTTTTCGTTTGCCCTTTTCTTTCGCTTGCTTTCTGTTCGCTTGTGTGGTTGTCTTGCTTGCTGAAGTCACCATGACTGAAAACACCAAACTTTGTGACTTCTCGGATAATAATAATAATGATTTTATTAGTACTCCGATTGCTCCCGTCACTAGTGTGGAATCATATGAAATCAATGATGCTTTCTTGAATATTAATATTAAAGAGCAATTTTCCGGCCTTCTTAGTGAAGATGTCGCATCCCATCTTAATACCTTCATTGAGTTATGCGATATGCAAAAGAAGAAAGATATAGATAACTATGTGATTAAATTGAAGCTATTTCCGTTCTCATTGCGAGATCGAGCAAAAACTGGGTTCTCATCTTGCCCAAAAATAGTATTGATTGTTGGAACAAGTGAAAAGATGCTTATATATCCAAGTATTTTCCACCAGCTAATGATATCATGAATTTTAAGCAACTAGATCATGAACATGTTGCACAATCTTGGGAGAGAACGAAATTGATGATTAGAAATTGTCCCGCTCATGGCTTGAGTCTTTGGATGATTATGAAAATCTTCTATGCTGGTTTGAATTTTGCTTCTAGAAATATCCTTGATTCCGCCTCCGGTGGAACTTTCATGGAAATCACATTAGGAGAAGCCACAAAAGTCCTACACAATATCATGACAAACCATTCTCAATGGCACACTAAAAGGTCACCTGCTAGTAAAAAAGTGCAAGCTCTAGAAGAAATTAACTCTTTGAGTGCTAAGATGGATGAGTTAATGAAATTGTTTGCTATTAAAGGTGCTCCTCTAGATCCAAATGATATGCCCTTGTTTTCCTTGATTGGGAGTAGCAATGATAGCTTGGATGTTAATTTTGTTGGTAGGTATAATTTTGGCAATAACAATGCTTTTAGAGGTAACTATATTCCTAGGCCTTTTCCTAGTAATCCCTCTAATAACTTTGGCAATTCCTACAACAATGCTCATGGAAATTACAATAAATTACCCTCTAATCTAGAGAGTAATATTAATGAGTTTATCAACTCACAAAAGATTTTCAATGCGTCCATAAAAGAAAAACTGCTCAAAATTGATGACTTGGCTAGGACCGTTGATAGAATGTCTCTTGATATTGATGCTTTGAAATTGAGATGTGCTTCTCCCAAGATCAATATGGATGAAACTTTAAAACCTATGCGTGTTTCCATGAATGAGAGTAAAGAAAGAACCGCCCAAATTCTTGCTAGACATGAATGGCTTAAAAAGGCATGTTCTCATGATGAGAATCACGAAGATATTAAAGTGCTTGGTGTGACTCCCATTGAATCCTTGTTTTCTAATGTCAATCCTAATGATGACGGGGCTGGATATGAATCCACTTTGGTTGAGAAACGCCCCAATGATTCGGAGTCTATCTATCTTGATGCTAAAAGCATTGAAAGTGGAGTAGAGGATATCAAAACTTTGAGTAGTAATGAAATTACTACTTCAGATTTCAAGGAAATCAATTATGGCAGTTTCTCTTTGATTGAATGTATTTCCTTGATGCAATCCATGCTAAACTCTCCACACGCTTATAGCCAAAACAAGGCCATTACCGATCATATCGTCGATGCTATGACGAAATCTCTTGAAGAGAAACTTGAGTTGGTAAGTTTCTATCCCTAGAAAACTTCATGATGAGTGGGAACCTACTATCAAAATCAAGATCAAAAACTATGAATGCAATGCTTTGTGTGATTTGGGTGCTAGTGTGTCCGCTATTCCGAAGTCTTTATGTGATGTTCTAGGTTTCAATAAGAATTATGAGTTCTCTCTTAATTTGCATCTTGCGGATTCTACTGTTAAGAAACCCATGGTAAGGATCAATGATGTTCTTACTATTGCAAATAGGAACTATCTGCCCCTGGATTTCATTGTGCTTGATATTGATTGCAATCCAACGTGTCCTATCGTTGTTGGTAGACCTTTCCTAAGGACTATTGATGCTGTCATCGATATGAAGGAAGGGAATATTAAATTTCAGTTTACATTAAAGAAGGGCATGGAACATTTTCCTAGAAAGAAAATAAGATTGCCTTATGAATCCATGATGAGGGCTACTTATGGTTTGAGCACCAAAGATGACGATATGTGATTCTATCGCCTTATGCCTAGCTAAGGGCGTTAAACAATAGTGCTTGTTGGGAGGCAACCCAATGAATTTATCTTTTCTTTTTGCTTTCTGTTTTGTTGCGTCCACACCATCATAATTCTGTTATGATTGTGTTTTTTGTGTTTCTTTTTGTGTTTGAGCCAAGTAAAACTGTTATGACTAGTTTGGTGATGGTTGTTTAATCATGCTGGAAAAAGACATAAACTTTTCGCTCATGAAATTATTTTTCATTTTTATCCAGAACGAGATTTTGAGTTGATTTTTTTTGCTGCTTCTTGATATGCCAATTACCCAAATTTTCGCAATTGTTCAGAAGTTTTGAGATAACATAAGTATACGAAGTATACAGATTGCTACAGACTGGTCTGTTTTTGACAAATATTGTTTTTGTTGTGTTGATTGCTTATTTTGATGAAACTATCGATAGTATCAGAGGGTACTAGCAATGGAAAAGTGAGAGTTGGTAGTTTGTTAATAGAAATCAAGTTTGCCGCGCCTAGAAGGCTTGTGGGCCCCCCGTGGCTCCTTTGCCCTACTTCTTCCGCCTATAAATCTCCAAAAAATGTGAAACCACGAGAGAGATCCATGAAAATACTTTTCCGCCGCCGCAAGCTTCTGTCTCCGCAAGATACCATCTGGGGCACGTTCTGGTGCCCCATAGGAGGGGGATTCGGGCATGGAGGGCTTCTTCATCAACACCATTGCCTCTCCGATGATGCGTGAGTAGTTCACCATAGACCTTCGGGTCCATAGCTAGTAGCTAGATGGCTTCTTCTCTCTCTTGGATCTTCAATACAAGGTTCTCCATGATCTTCATGGAGATCTATTAGATGTAATCTTCTTTTGCGGTGTGTTTGTCGAGATCCGATGAATTGTAGATTTGTGATTAGATTATCTATGAATTTTATTTGAGTTTCCTCTGATCTCTTATATGCATGATTTCATATCCTTGTTATTCTCTTCGAGTTGTGGGTTTCATTTGGCCAACTTGATCTGTAATTCTTGCAATGGGAGAAGTGATTAGTTTTCGCTTCATACCGTGCGATGACCTCACCCAGTGACAGAAGGGGTAGGGAGGCACGCATTGTGTTGTTGCCATCAATGGTAAAAAGATGGTGTTTATATCTATTGCATGAATTCATCCCTCTACATCATGTCATCTTGCTTAAGGCGTTACTCTGTTTGTTATGAACTCAATACACTAGATGCATGCTGGATAGCGATCGATGTGTGGAGTAATAGTAGTAGATGCAGAAAGTATTGGTCTACTTGTCTCGGACGTGATGCCTATATGTATGATCATTGCCTTAGATATCGTCATGAATTTGCGCGGTTCTATCAATTGCTCGACAGTAATTCATTCACCCACTGTAATATTTGCTATCATGAGAGAAGCCTCTAGTGAACACTATGGCCCCCGGGTCTAATTCACATCATTTTTTCAGCTCCGCACTTTTACTTTGTTGCACTTTCCACCTTCAGATCTCACCTTGCAATCAGTTGTGAAAGGATTGACAACCCCTTTGTAGCGTTGGGTGCAAGTTTGCTGTTTTTGCACAGGTACTTTGGAGACTTCACTTGATACTCCTACTGGATTGATACCTTGGTTCTCAAACTAAGGGAAAATACATACTCCTACTGTGTTGCATCACCCTTTCCTCTTCAAGGGAAAAACCAACGCAAGCTCAAGAGGTAGCATTTGTATACCGAGATTTCTACCTAAGCAGGGAATTAACACTCCTTAGATAAGTTATGCCACAAGAAAGGTCAAACAGACCAATGGGAATGAGAATGTGTTCACACACACAAGAACTTAAAGTATACCATTCCCGAGGACAAAAATAGGGTATGGTATACGTGATAGGTCATCAAGTACATAACCATTTAGACATAGAGGAAGAAGAATCATGATGTTTACCCATACCATACGGGTTGGATAATCGATAAAGATCAATTTATCCTTGTGCTTCCAATGTTCCTGTTGAAATTTGGAGTACCACATCCGTGCTTCAGGATAGCATTGACATGGTAATCATGTAAAGGTTGAACTTAGGGTATACAAAAGGATCCATGAGGAACAACTCATGAAATAAGTCCTATAGTTTCTGTATGGAAGATTAGTGAATCTTACATATGGAAGAATTTATAACAATAGGTCCTTCGGCCCGGTGTGTTGGAAGGACAGCACCATACTAGTTTACCTAAAGACCAAAGTTATAATTATTGGGAAATGTTCCAACCATCATGTCTGCCCGAGAATGAGATCTGATTGGTGTCGGGACACCTCAGACTCAGGATGCGTGGGAAGAAAAGGGGGACCACCATGTCACAACATTCGTGCCCACGTGGAATTCTTACGTCAAAATGCAACTGAGTTCTCATTTGAGATCCATCATCGAGGACAACAAGGTTCCATGTGTAAGTCTGGATTAGCTCCTAGGAAGGAACTTCTTTTCCTTGATAAAATCAGCCAATGGTTGGCGTGCTAAGAGAAGTTATATGAAGTGAAGATAACAAATCTTCAAAACATATAACACTTCGCACATGCGTGAATGATTTGGTATTTCCCGAGAGGAAGAGAAACAAAACTTTCACATATTCACGGAGGAAAGAGTGCACGTGAACTTTGGGAAATAAAATTCTTCTATCCAACACATTCTTCATGAGCTAGGCACAAGGATAATGCTTTCAAGAGCTTCATCGTCGAACCATGAATAAGTTGAGGGTGTCATTTGTCAAATCAAATGGTACAATGTCGTATGCTCGAGGCAAAAACAACAATTAAACATTGGTCGAAGGGTGTGATACGTCTCCATCGTATATACTTTTCCAAACTCTTTTGCCCTTGTTTTGGACTCTAATTTGCATGATTTGAATGGAACTAACCCGGACTGACGCTGTTTTCAGCAGAATTGCCATGGTGTGGTTTTTGTGCAGAAATAAAAGTTCTCGGAACGTCCTGAAAATTTACGGACAATATTTCTCGAAAATATGAAAAATACCTGCGCAAAGATCCACCGGAGGGGACGGGCCATTGGGCCACATGCCCTGTAGCCGCGGCTACCAGGCTTGTGGGGCCCACGTGGTTCTGCCGCCCCCAATTCCAACGCTATTTATTCCCTTTCGTCTCGGAAAAAATCAAGAGAGAAGTAGTAGCCACATCCCGTTCTTGCCTTGGAGGGCAGATCTGGAGTCCGTTTTGGGCTCCGGATCAAGGAGATCGTCGCCATCGTCATCATCAACCTTCTTCCCTCTCCAATTCCATGAAGCTCTTCATCGTTCGTGAGTAATCTATTCGTAGGCTCTCTGGGCGGTGATGAGTAGGATGAGATCAATCATGTAATCGAGTTAGTTTTGATGGGTATTGATCCCTAGTATCCACTATGTTCTAATATTGATGTTGTTACTACTTTGCCTTGCTTAATGCTTGTCACTAGGGCCCAAGTGCCTTGAATTCAGATCTGAAATTATTATGTTGTCACCAATATATGTGTGTTTTAGATCCGATCTTGCAAGTTCTAGTTACCTACTATGTGTTATGATCCGGCAACCCCGGAGTGACAATAACCGGAACCACTCCCGGTGATGACCATAGTTTGAGGAGTTCATGTGTTCACCAAGTGCTAATGCGTTGATCCGGTTCTTTATTAAAAGGAGAACCTTAATATCCCGTAGTATCCATTTGGACCTCGTTGTCACGGGAGGGATGGACAATAGATGTCATGCAAGTTCTTTTCCCTAAGCACGTATGACTACACACGGAATGCATGCCTACATCACATTGACGAACGGGAGCTAGCCACATATCTCTCCGTGTTATAACTGTTGCATGATGAACGTCATCCAACAAATCACCAATCCATTGCCTACGAGTTTGTCCCACTCCCATTGTTACTTGCTGCTGTTGTAACTTGCTTTGCTCTGCTGCTGTTACTATTGTTGTTGCTACTGTTACTTGCTACTACTGTTACTTGCTTTGTCCTGCTGCTGCTGCCACTACTATTGCTACTACTGTTACTTGCTGTTGCTATTACTTGCTACTGCTACTACTTGCTACTGCTATCACTATTGTTGTTCCTTGCCACTGCCGTTACTCGTTACACTGCTACTACCTGCTACAATACTTTTGTGGCACCATTGATACTTTGTTAGGAATAATCTGTCGTCAACAGATTCTTTCCTAGCACCGTTGCTATCATACTACCTTTGTTGCCTATATCCTGCTTGCAGATACTAATCTTTCAGGTGTGGTTGAGCCGACAACTCAAGTGCTAATACTGGAGAATATCCTTTCACTCCCATCGTGTCGAACCAACAAATTCGGGTTGAATACTCTACCCTCGACAACTGCCGCGATCCCACACGCTGGTGGGCCATTGCAAGACAATTGCTAATTGTTGAGCAACTGGAAGCAGCTCTTTTCTGGCGCCGTTGCCGGGGAGGGATAGCTATATCATCTAAGTCACTTGGGATTTATATCTGCTGATCACTATGAAGAATCTGAAAGATCCAAGAACCAATGTCTTGCCCTCAACTACGAGGGGAGGTAAGGAACTGCCATCTAGCTCTGCACTTGATTCACCTTCAGTTATGAGTAAGTTTGCGACACTGCCTCCTGCTAGAAATCTTGATATGTCTCCTGTCCTAGATGATGCTAGAGATGCTACTGCTATTGATGATGCTTATGATGCTACTATGTCTGATACTGCTAGGGATGCTATGCATCATACTACTAGAGATGCTACGCCTGATACTGCTATCCATGATGCTATGCTTGATACTGCTTTGCCTGATGATGCTAGAGATTCTATTTTGCTTGATGATACTATGCTTGATACTGCTAGAGATACTACTTTGCCTGATATGCCACTAGGGTATTCCTTGATGCTCATATTGCTAGAGTTACTGCCAATGCTCGTGATGCTTCTGAAACTGCCGATACTATTCAGATAAAACCTCCTTTTGCTCCTGCTAGACCTAGCTCTCCTAGATATGAATTGCCTGATCTACCTGAGGGTTATGTTATGGAGGGAGAGATATCTAAGGATTTTCTTGTGTGTAAGGATGCCTATGACGCTGAGAAATTACTTCTCAAGTGGAAGGAAAAATCTCTGAAAGCTAGGATGAATACGACCCGAAGTTTGCCACTTCATCTATCTTTATCACCGATGAGGATTATGAATTCTCTTTTGACCCTGAGATAATCTCTCTAGTCGAATCTGATCATTTCCACGGTTATGAGTCTGAGATGGTCGTAGCCCATCTTACCAAACTACACGATATAGCCACCCTTTTCACTAGTGAGGAGAAGATTTGCTACTACTATATCCTTAAGCTGTTTCCTTTCTCTCTAAAGGATGACGCTAAAGCCTGGTTCACTTCTCTTGCTCCTGGATGTGTGAGTAGTCCCCAGGATATGGTCTATTACTTTTGTGAGAAATATTTCGCTGCCCATAAGAAGCAAGCTGCCTTGCAGGAAATATACAACTTTGCTCAACTCAAAGAAGAGAGTCTCCCACAAGCTTGGGGGAGACTCATCCAGCGACAGAATGCTTTGCCTGATCACCTTCTTAAGAAGAACGAGATACTTGATATCTTCTATAACGGACTTACCGTTGCTTCTAGAGACCACCTAGATAGTTGTGCTGGTTGTGTTTTTAGGGAACGAACTATAGAACAAGTTGAGATTCTACTGAATAACATCTTGATCAACGATAATGGTTGGACTATTCCCGAACCACCTCCTAAGCCAACTCCTAAGAAAAGAGGTATTCTATTCCTCAGTCCCGAAGGTATGCAAGAAGCCAAGAAATCTATGCAAGAGAAAGGCTTTAGATCTGAAGAAGTCAAAAATCTACCGCCTATCGAAGAGATCCATGGTCTCGATAACCCGATACAAGTAGTAGAGGTGAATTCTCTGCGTAGATTCATTGAGAGTGATATTCCTTTTGACAAACCTACTAGCCTATGCTTTGATGAATTTGACAACTTTGTTGCCAAACAATAGAATTTCAATGATTGTGTTAGCAGACAATTGGAACAAAGTACTCATATGCTTAGTCATTTAAGTGCTTGTGTAGACATAAATGTCAATGAACTGAAGCTTCTAAGTAAACATGCCTCTATGATTACTACTCAGGTAGAACAAGTACTTAAAGCTCAGAATGACTTGCTCAATGAATTAAATGACAACTCTCTCAGAGTCATTACTAGAGGAGGCAAAATGACTCAGGAACCTTTGTATCCTGAAGGCCATCCTAAGAGAATTGATCAATATTCTCAAGGAATTAATGCTGATACACCCAGTCATCCTAAGAACAAGAAGAAGGATGATAGAAACCTACATGTCAGTTCACCAAATACTGTCACACCTGAAGAACCAAATGATATTTTTGCGTCTGATGCAGAAACACAATCTGGTGATGTACATGAACGTGGTGACAATATGGACAGTGATGTTCATAATAATGCTCAACCTAGCAATGATAAGGATGTGGAGATTGAACCTACGGTTAATCCTGATACCACAACCTAAGAGATACGATAAGAATGACTTCACTGCTAGGAAGCCTAGTAAAGAAAGGGAGCCATGGGTTCAGAGACCCATGCCCTTTCCTCCTAAGCCATTCAAGAAAAAGGATGATGACGATTTTGAGCGCTTTATTGAAATGTTGAGACCCGTCTTTCTGCAGATACAGTTAATTGATATGCTGAAAATGTCTCCATATGCCAAGTACATGAAAGATATCGTGACTAATAAACGGAAGATACCAGATCTTGAGGTCTCCACCATGCTCGCCAATTACACTTTCAAAGGTGGAACTCCTAAGAAACTTGGTGATCCCGGAGTGCCCACTATACCTTGCTCCATTAAAGCAAACTACGTAAGAACTGCCTTATGTGACCTTGGAGCCGGTGTTAGTGTTATGACTCTCTCTCTTTATCGTAGACTTGAACTGGATAAGTTGAGACCCACTAAAATTTCTCTGCAAATGGCCGACAAATCAACTGCTTTCCCTGTCGGCATTTGCGAGGATGTGCCAGTTGTGGTTGCTAACGTTACTATCTTAACGGACTTTGTTATCCTGGATATTCCTGAGGATGATGCCATGGCGATCATTCTTGGAAGACCATTCTTAAACATTGCAAGGGCTGTTATAGATTGCAGCAAATGCAATGTCACCTTCCATGTCAACGGTAATGAGAATACAGTGCACTTTCCGAAGAAACGATATCAAGTACATTGCATCAATGCTATCGAAAAAACTTCATCGATTCTTATTGGGAGCTTTGAATGCCCTATTCCTCGTGTTAAGATAAAGTATGATTTGCTTGTTGGGGAGATTCATATACCCATTGAGGTGACTTTGTGGCTATTCGACAATTCTCTGCTTCCTTTTGCGATTTGAGAAAGTTTTGTCATGAGGATTTGATCAACCCCATTGACGGATTTCTTTCGATGACCATGAAATGGATGAATCAAAGAGTCACATACCTCTGTTTTAAGCTTTCACTTTCTGTTGCTTAGAAGGAAAATGATAGATTTAGTTTAGTTTTCCCTGTTTTCTGTTTTAGCGTCCCGGAGAAAAGTACCTTGAAAATAAAAGTTCTCCGATGGTCCTGAAAATCAAATATGATTTTTTCTAGATTTTTTGAAAAATACTGGGAATGAGAGCTAGCCTGGGGGCCACACCAGTGGGCCACAAGCCCTGTAGCCGCGGCTACTAAGCTTGTGGGGCCCATAAGGACCCCCTCCACACATTCCAGCTCCCATCCTCTTCTTCTACCTCCAGAAAAAATTGTTTCACAGGTCAAACCCGTGTTCTTGCTCATTTGGCTGTGATTTTCGATCTCCTTGCTCAAGGCACCATTCTCCGAACCGTTTTGGGTAAATTACTCCTTGGTAAGTGACTCCTCCATTGGTCCAATTAGTTTCTACTCTAGTGCTTTATCCTTTGCGTATTCTTGCTACCTTGGTGACCCTGTTCTTGAGCTTGAAATGTTGATTTTAGCTGGTCCCAAGTAGTTTTAACGCGTGATACGGTCTCTAGGCACTAGTAGGAGTAGTTGCTACAAGGTGTGGTTGGTCTTTATTCACTTTTCTCTTGAACTTCAAAAATTTCAGCAAAAAATTTATGTTTAGGAGGAAGTTTCATGGTGGTTCCTCAAGTAAGAAGGGTCCCCGTCTTTCTATTCAGGAGCCCAATCCTTATCAACTAAGGGACGCACCGGTACAACCATGTGAATGGCCTTCTGATGAGTTCATGATCGAAGCAGGCTTCAAGGATGAGTTTGATACACTTGTCCGTAATGCCGGGTTAGAAGAATTCCTCTCAGATAAATGTGAACAGTATGCTATGCTCACTGCCTCTTTCGTGCATAGATTTAAATTTTCAGTTGGCCGTGACTCATCCATATTGTTTGATCTGTATGATAAATCCTACACCATGGATTTGGAGGATTTCAATAGGATTTGCAAGATACCCGACGGGGGTAGTCTTAATGTTCTTGCTAATCTTCGGTTAGAGATTTTGTCTCTAGTATAACTGTTGGAGAAACTAGAGACATCACGCAAGCGACCATAGGAAGCATTCATTTCCCTGCCTTACACTACTTTGCCCTCTTCATAGGTAGATGCATTAACGACAAGGTTGAACATTGTCACCTATGCGCATCCGACCTTAGTATCCTTAAGAACGCAGTAACAGGTGACAGGAGCTTCAACATGGGAGCTATAATAGCAAGGAGGCTGAATAATAATGCCATTGATGGGGATTTATTTGGTGGGATTTATGCTACGCGCTTAGCAAATTTTCTTGGAGTACCCATCCGTTCAAGAGATCCCCCTCTCTGTACAGCCTACCTTGAACGTGTCGCTCCGACACACTATCAGTTTCTCAAGAGGGATGAGGAATCCCTCGTTTACCAGTTAGTATTTAACCGGCAGCGTGCTTTTCATATTACCCTTCCTGCTCCTGCCTTCTTTGACTTTTAGGTTAAATGAAGATATTACATAACCATTGGAGAAGCAGAGGAGTATGATAGGGAGGCTGAGACTTATCGTCTCCGCGAAGCAGCTATCCATGCAGTGGTTGCAGTGCTCCCGTAACACTCAAATTATGATTTTGGGTATCACCCGGACCAGCCTTGGGAGTAGACCAAGCTAGGCCAAAAGCCTAAGCTTGGGGGAGTACGTGTTTGCACCAACTTTACATTCATGCTTATGCTTTCACTTTGTTAGTTGGTGTTTACACTTTGCCACTGTATTATCCACACTAGTTTATTTTATTTTTCTCATTTTCTTTTCGTGTGTCTGTCTAGTTTGAGAAAACCCAAAAATATTTTCCTTTTCTTCTTTTGCTTGTTGGGAGCTTTCCCGTGTAAATAGTTTTCTTTTTCTTTGGGTCAAGGTAGAAGATAATGGTTACAATGTTTAGTGCCTCTCGCATGCATACCTGTTTAGATGTCATAGAGCCATATTACTTTGTCTTCTCCTTTGTGTTTGCCTGCAGATTCCAACTTTAGTCCAATGCACGAGCACTCTTATTATTGTTCACATCGTTCGGTCGTGCAAGTGAAAGGCAATATTGATGATATATGATGAAGGTGACTGAGACTGGAAAAGTTGGTATGAACTCTATCTATTTTGTTTTTGTAAATATGACTAGCTTGTCGTCCCAGATTCAGCTTTGTTGAGAGAGAATCATGTTTGCAATGACAACTTAGAGATCATAGTTTTTGATGCAATGCTTAATTAGCTAGGAGGTTATAATGGTTTGTCTTGAATGCCAACATAGATTTTGAGATGACTATGATGTAGTATGATAGGATGGTATTCTCCTTTGAATGATTCAAGTGGCTTGACTTGGCGCATGTTCATGCATGTAGTTGAAACAAAATCAACATAGCTTCTATGATGTTTGTGTTCATGGTGATTTATATCCTGCTCATGCTTGCACTCAATGTTAGTCAAACTCATTGCATCTTGATGACTATTGTCGCTCTCTAGTTGGTCGCTTCCCAGTCTTTTGCTAGCCTTCACGTGTACTAAGCGGAATACTGCTTGTGCGTTCACTTCCATAAACCTAAAATTTTTCCATGAGAGTCCACCATACATACCTATTTGCGGTATCTACCTACCATTCCAAGTAAATTTGCATGTGCCATTCTCTAAACGTTCAAGAAATAATCTGTTTTGCATGTCCGAACTGCTCATGTGGTGACAGGGGGCTATTGGTATCTTCCATGTTAGGCGTGTTATCCTCGACATGTGTTTATTCACTGTCATTCACGAGAAAGGGGCTAGTAATTGGAATACCCAGTTCCACGCTTAAATCGAAAACATACTATAAAACAAGACTCCCCCCGGACTGATGTTAGTATGGACGGTACCCGAGGATTCGGCTAGCCGTGGAGTGTGATTGATTGGTGGTGGGGGAGTTAAAAATTTACTTTTCTATTTGGGAACCGCCTATAGCATGAGTAGCATGGAAGATATTAGGAACTCTTGGTCATTCCGTTGACAATGAAAGCATGCCACCCAAAATTATTATCTCTGTTTTCAAAGCTTGAGCTCTGGCACCTATGCAAATCAATGCTTCCCTCTACGAAGGGCCTGTCTATTTATTTTCCTGTTGAGTCATCCCCTTCTTATATAAGCACCAATTAGAGAGAACCTCTGTCATTTTTATGCTTTGCTTTTGATTGATATTGAGTATGACTATGACTGGATCTTCGTTGCTATGAATTATAATGTTTAGTCAGCCCTTGATCGTTGAAAGTGCTCTGCATTTATGTTTTGTGGTCTCAAAAAGAGCTAGCGAGATACCACCTATTCATATTGCTTCATGCTTGTTTTGATTGAATTATTGGTATCTGAAACTCATTATTATTTCCTCGCAAGCTGATTATGCCATTGATATTAGTTTACCGTGAGACCTATGTGTCACTTGCTTATGTGGTTAACTTGTGATCTTGCTGAAATTCTGGTTATGAGTTAGACATAGTTGCAACAACAAGATCAAATAGAGTTTGCCAAAGTTTTTCTTTCTCTTTCAGTTTGTCAACTGAGTTGCTTGAGGACAAGCATGGTTTTAAGCTTGGGGGAGTTGATACGTCTCCGTCGTATCCATTTTTTCCAAACTCTTTTGCCCTTGTTTTGGACTCTAATTTGCATGATTTGAATGGAACTAACCCGGTCTGACGCTGTTTTCAGCAGAATTGCCATGGTGTTGTTTTTGTGCAGAAATGAAAGTTCTCGGAACGTCCTGAAAATTTACGAAGAATTTTTCTGGAAAATATGAAAAATGCGTGCGCAAAGATCCACCGGAGGGGATGGGCCAGTGGGCCACAAGCCCTGTTGCCGCGGCCACCCCCCTGGTCGCGACAACCAAGCTTGTGGGGCCCACGTGGCTCTGCCGCCCCCAAACTCAGCTCTATAAATTCACTTGCGCCCAGAAAAAAATCAGAAGAGAAGATTTCGTCGCGTTTCGATATGGAGGCGCCGCCACATCCTGTTCTTCATCTGGATGACAGATCTGGAGTCCGTTTTGGGCTCCGGGGAGGGGAAATCATCGGCATCATCATCATCAACCTTCTTCCCTCTCCAATTCCATGAAGCTCTTCATCGTTCATGAGTAATCTATTCGTAGGCTCACTGGGCGGTGATGAGTAGGATGAGATGTATCATGTAATCGAGTTAGTTTTGACGGGGATAGATCCCTAGTATTCACTATGTTCTGAGATTGATGTTGCTAGTACTTTGCCATGATTAATGCTTGTCACTAGGGCCCGAGTGCCATGATTTCAGATCTGAAATTATTATGTTGTCACCAATATATGTGTGTTTTAGATCCGATCTTTCAAGTTGTAGTTACCTACTATGTGTTATGACCCGGCAACCCCGGAGTGACAATAACCGGAACCACTCCCGGTGATGACCATAGTTTGAGGAGTTCCTGTGTTCACCAAGTGCTAATGTGTTGTTCCGGTTCTTTATTAAAAGGAGAACCTTAATAACCCGTAGTATCCTTTTGGACCCCGCTGCCACGGGAGGGATGGACAATAGATGTCATGCAAATTCTTTTCCCTAAGCACGTATGACTACACACGGAATGCATGCCTACATCACATTGACGAACGGTAGCTAGCCACATATCTCTCCGTGTTATAACTGTTGCATGATGAATATCATCCAAACGAATCACCGACCCATTGCCTACGAGTTTGTCCCACTGCTGCTGTTACTTGTTCTGCTCTGCTGCTCTTACTTGTTTTGGTCAGCTGCTGTTACTGCTCCTACTACTGTTGTTGCTGCTGTTACTTGCTACTGTTGCTACTTGCTACTGCTGTCACTACTGCTGTTCTTGCTACTGCTGTTACTCGTTACACTGCTGCTACCTGCTACAATTCTGGTACGCTCGGCGTTGACGGGAAAAGACAATTTCCATCAACGGGCAACTTCTGGCGCCATTGATATGACGGTTAGGAATAGTTTGCCGTCAACAGATCATTTCTGACACCGTTGTTATCATCCTACTTTGCTGCTGATACTTTGCTTGCAGATGCTAATCTTTCAGGTGTGGTTGAATATGACACATTCAGCTGCTAATACTCGAGAGTATCCTCTCACTTCCTGATTGGCAAATAAACAAATTGGGTCGCATACTCTACCCTCGAAAACTGCCACGAACCCATGCGCTGGTGGTCCATTGCAAGACAATTGCTAATTGTTGAGCAACTAGGAGAAGTTCTGGCTCTGTTGTCGCGAAGGCATCAAGTCAGGGACTCATCAACAACATTCTTCTAGTGTCGTTGCCGGGGACTGTCGTTAGCAGCATTTTTCTGGCACCGTTGCTGGGGAGGCGATTGCTATATTCTTCGAGTCACTTGGGATCTATATCTGCTGATCCCTATGAAGAATCTGAAAGATCCAAAACCAAAGTCTTGCCCTCAACCACGAGGGGAGGAAAGGAAGTGCCATCTAGCTCTGCACTTGATTCACCTTCAGTTATGAGTAAGTTTGCGACATCACCTCCTGCTAGAAATCTTGATATGTCGCCTGTGCTTGATGATGCTTATGATGTTGCTATGCCTGATACTGCTAGAGATGCTGATATGCCTGATACTGCTAGAGATGCTGCTATGCTGATACTGCTAGAGATGCTACTATGCCTGATACTGCTAGAGATGCTATGCCTGATGCTAGAGATGCAATGCCTGATACTGCTTTGCCTGATGATGCTAGAGATACTGCTTTGCCTAATGATCCTATGCTTGATACTGCTAGAGATACTACTTTGCCTGATATGGCACTAGGGGTGTTCCTTGATGCTCATATTGCTAGAGTTACTGCCAATGCTCGTTATGCTTATGAAACTGCTGATACTGTTGAGATAGAACCTGCTTTTGCTCCCGCAAGATCTAGCTCTCCTAAATATGAATTGCGTGATATACCTTAGGGTTACGTTATGGAGGGAGAGATAGCTGAGGATTTTCTTGCGTGTAAGGATGCCTATGACGCTGAGAAATTACTTCTCAAATGGAAGGAAAAAGCTCTGAAAGCTAGGATGAAATACGACCCGAAGTTTGCCACTTCACCTATCTTTATCACCGATAAGGATTATGAATTCTCTGTCGATCCTGAGATAATCTCTCTAGTCCAATCTGATCCTTTACATGGTTATGAGTCTGAGACGGTCGTAGCCCATCTTACCAACCTACACGATATAGCCACCCTTTTCATGAGTGAGGAGAAGATCCGCCACTACTATATCCTTAAGCTCTTTACTTTCTCTCTAAAGGATGACGCTAAAGCCTGGTTCACTTCTCTTGCTCCTGGATGTGTGAGTAGTCCCCAGGATATGGTCTATTACTTCTGTGAGAAATATTTCCCTGCCCATAAGAAGCAAGCTGCCTTGCAGGAAATATACAACTTTGCTTAACTCAAAGAAGAGAGTCTCCCATAAGCTTGGGGGAGGCTCGTCCAGCTACAGAATGCTTTGCCTGATCACCCTCTTAAGAAGAAAGAGATACTTGATATCTTCTATAACGGACTTACCGATGCTTCTAGAGACCATCTATATAGTTGTGTCGGTTGTGTTTTTAGGGAACGAACTGTAGAACAAGCGGAGACCCTACTAAATAACATCTTGATCAACGATAATGCTTGGACTATTCCCGAACCACCTCCTAAGCCAACTCCGAAGAAAAGAGGTATTCTATTCCTCAGTCCCGAAGATATGCAAGAAGCCAAGAACTCTATGCAAGAGAAAGGCATTAGATCTGAAGATGTCAAAAATCTATTAACCTATCGAAGAGATCCACGGTCTCGACAACCCGATACAGGTAGTGGATGTAAATTCTCTGCGTAGGTTTGATGAGAGTTATATTCCTTTTGATAAACCTGCTAGCCTATGCTTTGAGGAATTTGACAACTTTGTTGCCAAACAACAGAGTTTCAATGATTATGTTAGCAGACATTTGGAACAAAGTACTCGTATGCTTAGTCATTTAAGTGCTTGTGTAGATAGAAATGTCAATGATTACTAGAGGAAGTACATAAAGCTTCTAAGTAAACATGCCTCTATGATTACTACTCAGGTAGACCAAGTACTTAAAGCTCAGAATGACCTGCTCAATGAATTAAATGACAACTCTATCAGAGTCATTACTAGAGAAGGCATAATGACTCAGGAACCTTTGTATCTTGAGGGTCATCCTAAGAGAATTGATCAAGATTCTCAAGGAATTAATGCAGATACACCCAGTCATCCTAAGGAGAAGAAGAAGGATGATAGAAACCTGCATGTTAGTTCATCAAATACTGTCACACCTGAAGAACCAAATGATATTTCTGCCTGTGATGCAGAAACACAATCGGGTGTTGAACATGAACCTGGTGACAATATGGACAGCGATGTTCATAATAATGCTCAACCTAGCAATGATGAGGATGTGGAGATTGAACCTATGGTTAATCCTGATAACCCACAACCTAAGAGATACGATAAGAATGACTTCACTACTAGGAAGCATGGTAAAGAAAGGGAGCCATGGGTTCAGAGACCTATGCCCTTTCCTCCTAAGCCATCCAAGAAAAAGGATGATGAGGATTTTGAGCGCTTTATTGAAATTATAAGGCCCGTCTTCCTGCAGATGCAGTTAGTTAATATGCTCAAAATGTCTCCGTATGCCAAGTACATGAAAGATATCGTGACCAATAAATGGAAGATAACAAATCTTGAGATCTCCACCATGCTTGGCAATTACACTTTCAAAGGTGGAACTCCTAAGAAACTTGGTGATCCCGGGAAACTACGTAAGAATTTCCTTATGTGACCTTCGAGCCGGAGTTAGTGTTATGCCTCCCTCTCTTTATCGTAGACTTGAACTGGGTAAGTTGACATCCACTAAAATCTCTCTTCAAATGGCCGACAAATCAACTGCTTTCCCTGTTGGCATTTGCGGGGATGTGCCTGTTGTGGTTGCTAATACCACTATCTTAACAGACTTTGTTATCTTGGATATTCCTGAGGACGATGCCATGGCTGTCAGCCTCGGAAGACCCTTCTTAAACACTGCAGGGGCTGTTATAGATTGCAACAAAGGCAATGTCACTTTCCATGTCAACGGTAATGAGCACACCGTGCAATTTCCGAAGAAATGATATCAAGTACATTGCATCAATGCTATCGAAAAAACTTCATCGATTCTTATTGGGAGCTTTGAATGCCGTATTCCTCGTGTCAAGATGAAGTATGATTTCCTTGTTGGGGAGATTCATATCCCCATTGAAGTGACTTAGTGGCTATTCGAAAATTCTCCGTTCTCTCTTGCGATTCGAGAAAGTTTTGTCATGAGGATTTGATCAACCCCATTGACGGATTTCTTTCGATGACCATGAAATGACTGAATCGAAGAGTCACATACCTCTGTTTTAAGCTTTCACTTTCTTTTGCTTAGAAGAAAAATGATAGGTTTAGTTTAGTTTTCCCTGTTTCCTGTTTTAGCGTCCCGGAGAAACATATCACGAAAATAAAAGTTCTCCGATGGTCCTAAAAATCTAGTATGATTTTTTCTCGAATATTTGAAAAATACTGGGACTGAGAGCTGGCCTTGGGGCCACCCCAGTGGGCCACAAGCCCTGTCACCGTGGCCACCCCCCTGGCCGCGGCAAGCAAGCTTGTGGGGCCCACAAGGCCCCCCTCCACTCATTCCAGCTCCCATCCTCTTCTTCTTCCTCCAGAAAAAATTGTTTCGCAGCTCAAACCCGTGTTCTTGCTCATTTGGCTGTGATTTTCGATCTCCTTGCTCCAAGCATCATTCTCCAAACCGTTTTGGGGAAATTGCTCCTTGGTAAGTGACTCCTCCATTGGTCCAATTAGTTTTTGCTCTAGTGCTTTATCCTTCATGTATTCTTGCTACCTTGGTGACCCTGTTCTTGAGCTTGAAATGTTGATTTTAGCTGGTCCCAAGTAGTTTTAGCGCGTGATACGGTCTCTAGGAACTAGTAGGAGTACTTGCCACAAGGTGTGGTTGGTTTTTATTCACTCTTCTCTTGAACTTCAAAAATTTCAGCAAAAGAAATTATGTTCAGGAGGAAGTTTCATGGTGGTTCCTCAAGTAAGAAGGGTCCCCATCTTTCTTTTCGGGAGCCTGATCCTTATCAACTAAGGGACGCACCAGTACAACCATGCGAATGGCCTTCCGATGAGTTCATGATCGAAGCAGGCTTCAAGGATAAGTTTGATACACTTGTCCGCAATGCCGGGTTAGAAGAATTCCTCTCAGATAAATGTGAACAGTATGCTATGCTCACTGCCTCTTTCGTGCGTAGATTTAAATTTTCAGTTGGCCATGACTCATCCATACTGTTTGATTTGTATGATAAATCCTATGCCATGGATTTAGAGGATTTTAATAGGATTTGCAAAATACCCAATGGGGGTAATCTTAAAGATCCTGCTAAATCCGGTTAGATATTTTTTTCTCTAGTATATGTGTTGGAGAAACTAGAGACATCATGCAAGCTACCATAGGAAGCATTCATTTCCCTGTCTTGCACTACTTTGCCCTCTTCTTGGGTAGATGCATTAACGGTAAGGTTGAACATTGTCACCTATGCGCTTCCGACCTTAGTATCTGTGACGCCCTCGGTTTATTCGTACGCTAATCATACACGCAAATGCATACGATCAAACCCAAGGACTCACGTAGTAGTAGGCACCGTCGGGGTAGTAGTCGTCGTCGGCGGGGACCTCCATATCCTGGGCTCCATCATCTGGTCACAGCAACGGATCAAGGGGACAAAGGGGGGAGCAAAGCAGCGGTGAGTACTCATCCAAAGTACTCGCAAGGCTTACATCAGAACAATGCTAAATATGCACCAGTATCAGAGAAGGGGTTTTATATGTGGACTGACTGCAGCAATGCAAGAATAGAGAGAAGGCCAAGTCCTATCAAAGACTAGCATCTTCAGGGTCTAGCAGCAAAAGACGAGAGTAGAACAGGGGTAAAACAATAATAGTCATATTGTTGCAGCAATATTAAAGTGAGGTCACGCCTAAAGATCCTCCGTGACTCCGTGCGAGGAAACAATCCCATGGCAAACTAATGATCCAGTTAAGTAACAATTGTAGTTGTATAAGATCGGGGCACAACTCCAAGTCGTCTTGTAAACGTGGACACGGCTATCCGAATAGTTACTTTCATCCCTGCAGGGGTGCACCACATGTCCCGCCACGCTCGATAACACTCTGGCCGGACATACTTTTCTAGGTCCTGCCCGGCCTCGGAATATCGACACGTCGCAGCCCCACCTAAGACTAATCACAGAGGTCAGCCCGCCGGTGTAAATCCTAAGCGCAAAGGGTTCATGGGCCCAGTTCCCCTCCGCGCTCCTACATGATTCGAGGGCGGCCGACGTCAGTCCTAGCATCCCTTAATCACAAGCGCAATGCATCTCGGGACCACTCGGGCACGCGTCATCCGAAAAGCTTCGGCTGATACCGCGACGCCGAGTACCCATAATTCTTCCCGTGTAGCCGGTTAGTGCGAAGAGGTCTCCAACCAACCCAGATCCAATACCCAAATCCATTAACATTTTAATTAGGCCATCAACACAGTCTCACGGGAATCCACCCGTCTTACAACTAATCACCAATGATCCCAGTAACATGGTCGAGTAACTGTGTGGTTGTAACATCGGGGGAAATCCGAGGTATCACCCTCGTTGGATTCCGAATGATGTATCCATCAAGGTGGGCTTAGAGGAATCACCCTCGGGGGTCCCACACTTGAGGGGTTGTAAGATAGAGGCATCGTTGGGAATGGTGAAAGAGGAATCACCCCTGATAACCACGACCGACTAGCTATACTACAGAGATATCATCAGGAGTACTTGGCGAGGTGTCACCCTCGTTACCCGATAGTATCTCTGTAGCGTCGTACAACGAAGGGGGTGTATGTGCTGTGTCGGGTCTGGCTCGTCGATCAGAGATCGAGATTTGAAAACAAGCGGGGCAACTGGACTACGGGGTCAGAGGGGATGACTGCTCCACCTATACTAAGCAGATTTGAAGTACATGACTGAAAGTAGCAGTTCATCAAAAATAGGCTATGCATCAGATATAGGAGCTAACTACAACAGTAGCAAAGTTCTAATGCAAGCATGAGGAAGAAAGAATAGGCGATATAGGAATGATCAAGGGGGGTTTGCTTGTCTTGCTGCTCTGCGGCAAAGGACTGATCGGCAGGGTCGTAGATGTACCCGGCAGCAGCGTCAGTCTCGGGGTCTACCGGTAAGAAGAGGGGGCAGAAACAATAAATAATAGCAATGGTGCAACACAAAGCATGACATGGCAAGATGCAGGCTAGACATGAGCTAACACAGCAACATCCGTCATAGACGGGTCGGAAGAATATCTGACGATATTTTCCGGGTCTCTGGCTGCTACCGGTCAGACTGAAAACGATGGAAATGTTCCATGTTTGCTATGCTAGGTACGCGTGACAAACGAAAAGACCGTGTATCCGGGTTCGTCTCGTTCTGCTGATCAACTTTCATGTTGAAAATATTTTGATGTGACTTACGGTTTATTTAATATTAATTTTTAAAGTTTTATTCAATAATTAGGAATTAAAACATATTTAAATAATTTAATAAAAAACTATTATGACATCAGCATGATGTCATGCTGACATCAACAGTTGACTGGTCAACTGACCAGCGGGTCCCGAACGTCATAGGCACAAGTTTTAATTAAGATTAAATATTAATTAATCAAATTAATTTAGTGGGGGACCCACGTGTCTTACTCTAATTATTCTAATTATCCAATTATCCAATTAACTCATATATCTATTTATTTATTTAATAACAAGATTATTTTTATTTTTATTTTCACTTTTCTTTAAAAGAGTTGTGGGGCCTCCCTCTCATAGACAGCGGGGTGCCTTGGCCCCACCGGTAAGTGGCTTTAGGCCAAAAACATATTTTTATTCACAGATACATAACCATACAAATATCATATTCCTCCACATACCTATATACGCAAATACATACATAAATACGGGCATCAAATACATACATACATACATACGGAATACATCATTTGTTTTTATTTCTTTCTAACTCTCATCTCTCTCACAACTCTCTTTGTTAACACAAGAGACAACAGAGAGTTCTCTCTGGTAACTCAACATAGAAGAACAAAATCTTCAATCCTTCCTACCGGTCTCTACCGCCGACAGATCGAAGCCCCATTTGCCGGAACGGAACCGGGACGGCGAGGAGAACAAGAAGGTGGGAGGAGCCCGAGGAGGGGCTCAGCGACGTTGACAGGAGGGCCCGGTGAAGCCGGAGTTCGGGGGAAGGGGCGGAGGAGACGGCGTGGAGGCGTTCCCGGAGGCGGTGATGATGGATCCGGCGAGGTGGGTCGCCAGAGAAAACCTCCCGGAGGTCGGGGCCGGCGGGATGACCGGCGTGGTGAGGAGAAGGGGGTCTCCCTGCCCGGTCCCTCCTGGACCGAGCGGGAGGAAGGGCCGATGTGGGGGGGGACGATGCAGGGCCTCCTGCCGGCGGGGATCCTCAGGGAGGCCGGCGGGGGATGGGGAAGGGCTCGATGCAGGAGGTGGCCTCGGCCGGCGGTGAGGGAGGGGATAGGGAGGCCGGTGAGGGAGGTGGATCTGAGGGGGGGCGACGGGGGACTGGGAGCCTCCCTGTCTCTCGGTGGTTGGGGGTTCGAGA
Source organism: Hordeum vulgare subsp. vulgare (assembly GCF_904849725.1). Taxonomy (NCBI): domain Eukaryota; kingdom Viridiplantae; phylum Streptophyta; class Magnoliopsida; order Poales; family Poaceae; genus Hordeum; species Hordeum vulgare. The sequence goes on from NC_058520.1 coordinate 84,199,199, forward strand.
GAGAGAGATTTGTGAGGTGTCGGTGGGGTGGGTGAACGAGAGGAGGAGGTGGGAGCCTCTCGGTGGGGGGATAGGACCGAGAGGAGCGGAGGGATCGGTGGGAGGGGGGCCCCCCACGAGGGGTGGTGCGGGGTGACCGGGCGAGAGCCCCCTAGCGGCGGAGCGGGGGGGGAGTAGCAAGGGGGAGCGCTAGGGTTTCCCCTGCGGGGGCCTTGGCCTGGCCGGCTCGGCCTCTAGGCCCAGTTGGGCCAGGGGGTGGGGAGTTACTTTTCCTTTTTTTTCTTTTTTTCTTTTTTCTTTTGTTTTTCTTTTTCTATTATTTCTAATTCTTTTTGTACCTAATTTTATTTACTATCTCTTATAATTTATTTTATATACTTTTACTTGTTTCTTTTATTTATTTCTTTTACATTTACTATATTTCTCTTTATTATTTTGTTTAAGGCTCCACCTCTAAATATATTAGGCTTATCAAATATTCCAAAAGTGCTCGATTCATTTTTATACTTCGCTAGGGAATTTTTATAACTCCCCTGACATTTTCATTTCATCAACCGGATTCTTTCCTCGTTTGACTTCATCTTAAAGCATCGAATTTTGATGCGGTTTCAACCAACACGAGATCGTTGATATCATTAGCGATGACGTGGCATCATTAGCGCGGGATCACTGTCGCTTAATTACAATCATTACTGTAGCAAAAGTCGAGGATGTCACAATTCTCCCCTACTAACAAGAATTCTCGTCCCGAGAATTAAGAGGTAGAGGGAAAGAGCCCGGGTTTTCATCACGAAGATGATCCTCGCGTTCCCAAGTGGCTTCATCTTCAGAGTGATTTGACCACTTCACCTTGAGGAACTTGGTGACTTTGCGATGAGTCTTACGTTCAGCTTGGTCGAGAATGCGGACTGGATGCTCTTTATAAGAGAGGTCTTGTTGCAGCTCAAGCATACCATGATCCACTGCTCGAATAGGGTCCTTGAAGCAGCGACGGAGCTGAGAAACATGGAAGACATCGTGAACCTGAGAAAGGATCGCCGACAGTTCCAATTGATAAGCCACTCTTCCACGCCTTTCGAGAACAATGAAAGGACCAATATAACGAGGAGCTAACTTGCCCTTGATTCCAAAACGGTGTGCACCTCTCATTGGTGTGACACGAAGATAACCCTTTTCGCCAGGTTGATAGACCATATCTTGATGATGACGGTCATATGGACTCTTCTCACGAGACTGAGCCGCCTTCAGATTCTCATGAATAATGCGGACTTGATCTTCGGCGTGTTTAATAATATCCGGACCGAGGAGTGATCATTCCCCAGTTTCGGACCAATTCAGAGGAGTTCGACACCTTCGTCCATACAATATTTCGAAAGGGGCCATCTTCAGACTAGCTTGATAGCTATTGTTGTAAGAGAACTCGGCATAGAGGAGAGATTCCTCCCATTTCTTACCGAAAGAAATGACACAAGCTCAAAGCATGTCCTCAAGAATTTGGTTGACTCGTTCAAGTTGTCCCTGGGATTGAGGATAAAATGCAGTGCTGAAGGACAGATGAGTCCCCATAGCCTTCTGAAAAATTTCCCAGAATTTTGAAGTGAACAAGCTGCCACGGTCCAAACTGATTACCAACGGAATACCGTGAGGTGAAACAACTCTTGACATATAAAGATCTGCCAGCTGACTAGCATTAATCGTTTCTTTGACGACCAGGAAATGTGCAACTTTGGACAGTCGATCAATGAGGACAAGAATAGCATCATTACCTTTCTGAGATCTGGGGAAACTAGTGAAAAATTCCATTTCAACATGGTCCCATTTCCACTCAGGAATAGAGATGGGTTGCAGAGTTCCAGCAGGCTTTTGGTGTTCGGCTTTGATACGCCGGCATATATCACATTCTACCACATAGCGTGTAATGTCTTGTTTCATATTGGGCCACCAGAATCTTTGTTGGATGTCTTGGTACATCTTGTTTCTACCCGGGTGAATAGACAATGGTGTGTCATGAGCTTCTTCCATCACCTTCTCGGTCATCCTGAGAATTTCCTTCTTATTTGGGACGAATACGCGACCCTTGAAATACAAGGCGCCATCTTCGTCAACAGTGAAAAAGGAGGGATTAACCTTCGCAATATAGCTCTTAATCCTGTCGACATCATCGTCAAAGCCTTGCAGATTCTTTATGGAGCTCACAAGATCTGGTTCAACCACTAGGTTACTGAGGAAACCCTGATTAACAACACGAAGGTTCATCTTTTGACACTCTTCATGAGGGTGAACAAGGTAACCCTAAGAAACAATATGGAGGTTCAGCTTATGGAATTCCTCTAGCAGACGATCGTGAACCTTATGAACCTGGAGGTGGTTGCAGTATGACTTGCGACTCAAGGCATCCGCCATTACGTTAGACTTGCTAGGGGTATATGATATACTACAGTCAAAATCTGCTATATGCTCAATCCATCTTTGTTGACGTAGGTTCAGCTCCGGTTGAGTGAACAAGTACTTCTGACTTTGATGGTCGGTGTAGATTTCACAGCGATTACTGACAAGGTATTGTCGCCATTCTTTCAAGGCATGAATGACTGCGGCAAGCTCGAGATCAACTTGATGAGCACGCAGTTGACGTGAAGCATAAGTGATCACCTTGCGATCCTGCATCAGGACACAACCTATTCCTTGACGAGAAGCATCACAGTATATGACGAAATCCCTTTTCTTATCCGGAGGAGCAAGTACTGGAGCGGATGTCAGTTTGTCCTTGAGTGCCTGGAAACTTTCCTGACATTTATCAGTCCACTCATACTTAACACCTTTGTGAAGCGGGTTGGTTAAGGGCTTCGCAATCTTGGAGAAGTTCTCGACGAATCGAAGGCAATAGCTGGCGAGTCCGTGAAAACTTCTGACTTGCTTGACATTCTTCGGGGGAGTCCAGTCAAGAATAGCTTCAATTCGTTCGGGGTTGACTGCAATACCATCCTTGGAAATCACATGACCAAGGTATGTCATTTCGTCTAGCCATAATTCACATTTGGAATACTTCGCATCGAGTTTATGCTCCCGAAGCTTATCCAGTACAAGAAAAAGATGTTTAGCATGCTCTTCTTTGTTCTTCAAAAATACCAAAATATCATCCAGATATACCACGACGAATTTGTCAAGGTAGTCCATGAATATATAATTCATCAACCGAGAGAAGGTTGCCGGTGCATTGGTTAAGGTGAAGGACATGACGGTCTACTCGTATGATCCATAACAAGTAACAAAGGCGGTCTTTGGAATATCCTCTTTGCGAACACGGATCTGGTGGTATCCCAATCTCAAGTCGAGCTTAGAGAAGACGGTGGAACCAGCAAGTTGATCATACAAATCATTTATCCGAGAGAGAGGATATTTGTTTTGAATAGTGGTGTGGTCTATAGGACGATAGTCTTGAACCAATCGATTTGTCCCATCCTTCTTCTTAACAAAGAGAGAAGGTGCTCCCCAAGCAGAGGAACTCGGACGGATGAAACCCATACGGAGCGAGTTGTCAATTTCTTGCTTAAGTTCAAGGAGTTCATGTGGTGGCATTTTATAAGGACGCTTGGCAATAGGAGTGGTACCGGGTACCAAGTCAATGACAAACTGGACAGCTCGAGCAGGGGGAATCCCCATAAGTTCTTCTGGGAAGACATCTTGAAATACTCGGACCACTGGAATGTTTTCAATCCCTTCAAGAGGCGATGCATTTAATGCATTCAAAGCATACAGCCGTGCCTCAGCATTACGGACGAGATGAGCATGGTAACTTATTAATTCATCTGAAGGGTGTAGGAGGTGGACAGTCTTGGTGGCACAAATGACCGATGCCGTAGAGCTTTCAACCAGTCCATCCCCAGTATGAGATCAATGTTGGAAGAACTTAATAACATGGGAGAGGCTAAGAATTCCAATCCTTCAATTTCAATGGGGACATTGGAGCAGACCATGGAGGGTCGGCATTGGCCCGAGGGGGTGTTTACCACTATGAGGACGTTCATCTCTTCGTACTTAAAGCCATGCATGAATGCAAAACTTTCCGACATAAAGGAATGCGATGCTCCTGTATCAAACAATACAGAAGCAGGTACTGAGTTAACGAGAAGTGTACCCATCACGGTAGCAAGCTGGTCTTAAGATTGACCCACATCAATGTTGTTGGCCTCACCACGAACATAAGCAGGCTTAGCGTTGAAGCTGCGGTTTTGGTTGTTGCCACTGCCATTTGAGGGAAGTGTCATGTCACATCCCTGGGACCCTAACCAAAGTATAGCATTGTGCTCATATCTTATTTGCATTGCATCCAAGAAAATTGCAACAAGATCAAAGCAAGTGGTGAAGAAAAACTCAAAAACCCTAGCCACTTCTGAATTTAAAGGAAATTTCAAACTAGTTAAAATCAATGAACCCAAAATGGCCTCAAGAAAAGTTCAACTTTTCTGATAATTCTTGAAAGCAAATAAGAAGTGAAGAAAACTATTTTCATAACACTTTTGGCATTTTATTGAAATGCAAAAAGCCACTGGATTCAAGTTTAAATTTGAATTCAAAAACTTTAAGTTTTCAAAAATGTTGAAAACTTCAGGAATGGTTGGATATATTCCAACTAATATTCTGGTGCGTTCAAAATAATTTTATAAACTATTTTGGAGCTGAAATAAATAGCAAATCAAAATAGTTAGTAAATCAGAAAACAAAACAAGAAAAAAAGGTAAAACACCTACCTGTCGCTTACCTAGCCCAAGCCCAGCTCCCGTGTCGTCTTCCTCCTCGCGAGTAGGAGCAGGAGGTGGCCGCCGCGATGCCCGGCGCCTCCTTGGAGCTCCCTGCTTGCCTGGACGTCCCGGTGTGCTGGCAAGATGGGGATAACCTCCCCGAGCACGGCCCTATCCATCCCCGCGACCCATTCCTCCCCTCTCCTCTTGGTTGCTCTGATCCCCACTGCCGCCATTGACAGGAGCTCGAGCTCAAGCTGCCCAAGCCCTCTACCCACAGGATCTCCCCCCGAGTGCTCCGATCGCTCCGCCTCCCCGAGCTGGTCATCCTTGCAGAAGCAGAAGGCACCGTCGTCTTCAAGCTTCGGCCGCCGGTGAGCTTCGTTCGATTCGTCGCCCACAGCACCTCCCCGAGCCGTCTAAGCTTTCCACTGCACTCCCCGTGAGCTTGCGCTCATTTCCCCTCTTCTTCCCCTCGGTTCCGTGCCACCTAGCCACTGGACCGACGAGCCCGAGCTTCGGCCGCCGCTTCAGCTCGTCGCCGGTGACCTTCGGTCCTTCCCAGCCCTCCCTGAGGCCAGTACTGGATGAGGCCGAGCCTGGGGATCCTCCGAGTGCTCTCGGCTCTCGATCCCGAGCACTACAGCCATCTCCGGCGACTCTCCGGCAAAGATCCGCTGCAGAACTGGTCGCCGCCGGTCAGTCTCCGGCAGGGAATGACCTGGCCTCGCTAATCCATGTTTAAAACGTTAAGTAGTCACTGACCAGTGGGCCCAGGCCTAAGTCAAACGCAATCGGGGGCTGGTCAGCGCGGGGGTTAACCCTGTGAGGCTGACAAGTGGGCCCCCCTGTCGGGTTTGACCTGATCAGGTCAGCCGACGGCTTACGCCATGATGACGTGGGCCTGACGCAATAAGTGGATTTTCTGATTTAAAAGAATTCTAGAAAATGCCCAAATCTTCTAAAAATCATAGAAATTAATCTGTAACTCCAATGAAAATAATTTATATGCGAAAAAGTATCAGAAAAATCCAAGGAATCTGAATATGTCATTTCTAACATGTTTGAAAATGTTACTAGACCAAACATGTAAAATGATGAATAGGTTAAATTTAATAAATGTTTTGGAGTTGGAATTTGAAAATCATTTGAATTCCATTTCAAATGCTTTGATCAAACATTGTCCAATCACAACCAGCAACTTAACATATCATTCCATGCATGTTAAAAACAAGTTGATCTGAGCATCAGGTCGAATCAATTAAAACGGTATTCGAGAATACCTCGTTTGAAGTAATATCTGAATCTGATTAAAATCAACTCCAAACTTAATAAGTGATAGCTACATTAGCATACCACCTTGCATCCTCAAGCCATGCTCATGCATCATTTTGGTGGATATGGTTGATATTGATTGTTGTCATTTCTTTCGGTAGGCTCCGCTCCTCCGGATTCCACCGAATATCCGACTGACGGATATTGTCCCTCCTCTGAGCAACAAGGCAAGCAACCATTTTGATCATCCCGCTAAATACCATGTTCTCACTCCCGCACTTACTTATTGCATTAGGATCAAATTCTCAAATGCTTTTGCCATGTTAGTTGAAGCCACTTCCTTTGCATGACCTGTATTCTCATAGTAAATAGCTGAACCTTGCAACCTAGCATACCTGGTAGATGCTTGAGCCATGATGTGCCTTATCCTGCTATGCATGCTATGCTTAGAGTTGTGTATGGTCTGTCATCTGGAAGATGAACAGAAATGTGAGAATGTGTTCAGTAAGTATAGGTTGTGTGTTGAACCTGATTTGGTAAATGTACCGGTGAAAGGCTATGTAGGAGTACATGACGGGTTGTTTCATTGGAACCATCCTTAGGAACTGAGTTCCGTGTATGAAATCCAAGACGAGATACTACCACATGCTGGGCCCTGAAATATGACCCGCTCGACTTATTAATCGCCTAGTCCTCGGTCCAGGAGTTACAAGTAGTTTCTGGTGTTTATAGTCATGCTGGAGGCCGTGCATAGTGCTGACCTTAGAAGTGGGCTATGATGCGGTAGGCAGTGGCACGGTGTACCAAGTGGCAGCCGGATGGTGGGCTTGGGAACCCTGTGCACATCATTTGGGGCCGTGGCGGAAACCTTAGCTGGACTTCCGTGCGGGTTACCCTCAGATAGGCGATAGACCTGGACTAAGTATTAGCGTGGTTAACGGTCGTGGCCGACTCCCTCGCCGGGCTTCCGCTTGAAGGTTGCCGAGGTGCATGACGTGCACATGGCGATAAGTGGTGAGAGCATGTGTGAAGAAGTACACCCCTGCAGGGTTGTGATTTATTCGAATAGCCACGTCTGCGGATATGGACTACTTGGAGACATATGTTGTTCATAGATAACTTTAATGGCTACTCATAAAATTGTCAAGATAAGCGTGAGTGTCGTGGACGGCATTTCCGTATGGAGACGGAATGATTCCACGATGGAGTATTGTTGTGGTGTTAGTGGACTCGTGTGCGAGAAATCAAGTTGTGAAAAATTATTTAAAAATGCAAGCTGTCTAGCCACGAGTCAAATGCTGGCTTTCCGCATGAAACCCCATAATTCCTTATTGATACATTGCATGAGTAGATAGTTATCCTAAAGTCTTGCTGAGTACCTCGGTACTCATGTTTGCTTAATATTGTTGTAGAGGTTGTTAATGACCCTAATGAAGGGTTCTTGCTAGACATCGACGATGATGAGTAGCTGGTATCCCAGCTACGATCTGGCCCTAGGGTGGGTCTGTAGTATAGTCAGGCCATGTGCCTTCTAGTTTCATCTGTCTGTACTCAAACAGTTTATCTACTTCCGCTTGCTTGTAACTTGAATGACTGTTATGATGGGTCGTGAGATCCCTAGTGTGTAATATTATGTGTGAGGCTCTTCCGAGCCTTTTAAATAAAGCTTGCATGTTTATGGTTATGTTGTGATGCCATCGATGTATCTATACATATCAGTATGCCATGCGTACGTGTGTCGTACCTGATATGTATGGGGTTCCATTACCTAGCCGTAGGCTTTAGTAGCATTCCTTACAGGGAAATGCCCCTTTGTGATCCAACGAGCCATGGTAGTTTCGCTACTGCTCCGGACACATTGGTTGACCAGCATGTGTCCTTCTTAGCTGATGTGTCTGTCGCCTTTGGGGAAATGTCACGCGATGTAATGGAGTCCCTGTAGCTTGCTACGACTCGTCTACATTCGCTGGTGAGCGACACCAGCTTTGCTGGGTCATGTATGCATGTCCCTATGCGGAACTGCCGCTTTGTCTTATGACTAGACATGTCGATCCGGGTTCTCTGTCACTGGATTGCTAGCGACACAATTGCATACGCGAGTCAAAAGGCGCAAACGGTCCCGGCTAAGGTAAGGCTGCAGCCGTGGGGATAACCGTGCGTGAGACCGCAAAGAGATGCGATGTGTTATAGGCTGGATTCCTATGACTTAGGATCAGGGTTCCGACAGTGTTGGTATCAGAGCCTGGCTGACTGTAGGACTACGAAGCCAAACTGGTCGAAGTTGAGTCTAGAATTGCTTTAGCTATATATAAGGGAATTGTTTGTGGAAGGGACGTAAGACTCTTGTTCTCTTCTCAAGTTATTCTATTCTGGTCATCCTCGTCTTTTCTGCGGGAATTAAGGACTAGGTTACTCATCTTCTTCTAGGCTCCTGTTTCTGATCGGTAGATTATAAGGCTACGGGTCGAGAGATATTTTGAGTTTCTTTTATTCCTAGGAAAAGGAAGTAAGTTTGACGATCAGAGAATTGAACTTGATAGTTGAGTGGTTACGCTATTCTATTTTCAGGTTCTCTCGAAATTGTTTTTGAGCAATTACAGCTGTTATGCTGCCAAATTTTTGCATTCAGAGCTCGAATGCTTTTGCATTACTCTCTATTTTCAGATGCCTGGCTGTCCTTCTCATCAGGTGGTTCGTCTAACCAGGTGCATTGATGTGCCGGGTCATACAGCCATGCTGGTGAGGGTGATGTCGGTGTGCGTTTACCGCTGGTACCCAGACTACACAGTGGAGGAACAGTACCGAGACTTCAACCAGAGCCAGTATATCTGCATTGTTAGGGTATTTCCAGAGTACCCTGGAGCTGAGTAGACAATCCATTGGTCTTATGGATTGGGATTCACTGTTGACATGGCAGTACAAGATGCTGCCTATTCAATGCTGACCATTATGAGGGCGAGACATGCACTGCTGCAGAATTCAGATTTCTGCTATGTTCCTGCCTCTCAGCCAGGTGAAGAAGGATATCTCAGCGGGGTCTACTTCGATTCCTCTATGGAGGATCCTCTACTACAGTCCACTGCTGAAATGCTAGAGAATAGAGACAGGGATGCTCGTGCCCTCCGCATGTAGCTTTATGCTACACGTGGCCGTTTGTGGACGGCTTTGATGCAGCTGGCACCGGTAGTCGAGACAGGGTACAGAGATATGGAGATGATGAACCCTGTTAGACCCCATCTTCCGGCTCATGTTGACTGGCCCACTATAGGAGGAGTCACCCCTCTTCGGGGACCCCTACTACCACCATTCAGGGGACCAAGGCCACATATGTGTCCTTACGGATCCCAGGGATCTCAGGCTAGAGTATTTCCTGATCCGCAGGTTGAGCTTCTAGGCTATGGAGGCAATCTTTATGAGATGTTCTATGCGGATGCCTGAACCGTGAGTGGAAGGATAGTATGGTAGTAGTTGTACTTTCACAGTCCCGTGTGACTTGTGTAGTATGCTTGCGACGTGAAATGAATTCCGGGGGCATAGATAAATAATGTATAGGAAGCTTTTAAGCCTCTGATGAGTAGTTTCAAAATTTCAGTAGTTTGCCCTTCGGTTAAGGTTGTACTGAACTATGTAAGGGTGTGTATGAACCATGGTGTATATCTAGCAGTTGCTTGTTACCATGTTGTTCAAATATTCATTTCCGCATTCCGTGTGTTCAGTGCATTCTGAATCCATAGCTAGTATTGATGATGATATTGGTCTAAGCTGTGAGTTTATTTTTCAGGATGGTGTTCAACAGGTTGAACCGTGCCCCTGCTCATGAGCAAGGCGAGGGTAGTCAAGCGTCGCAGGAAGACCTGCCTCACCCGCCCTCGCTGGCGGAAGTTATGCTCGAGGCAGAGAGAAACAAAAGGGAGACCAACCGATTGTTAGAACGTATTAAGCAAAATACGGCTCGTTAGCCTAGAAATGCTGCAGTGTCCCTCAATGACTTTGTGAAGCTGAATCCTCCAAAGTTCCATCACTCCGTCGATCCCCGCGACGCTGATGATTGGTTGTGCAGTATTTCACGTAAGATTCGCTCTGCGAATGTTTCAGAGGCCGACAAGGTGACCTTTGCGGCGTATTTTCTAGAAGGACCTGCCAATCTGTGGTGGGAGAACTATGAAGCTATGCGTCCTGCTGAACCAGCAGCCACATGGGCAGACTTTAGTGCAACCTTTCGTCTGCACCATATTCCAGAGGGCCTGATGGACAGAAAGAGAGAAGAGTTCTGTGGATTCACCCAAGGAAAGTTGACCGTGGATGCCTATAGTCACGAGTTCGGTAACCTCGCCCGCTATGCAACAGAGGAGGTGTCTACTGATGCCAAGAAGCCAGCAAGATTCCGTAAGGGTCTGAGCCTGAGCTTCGTCGTGATTTGCGCCTCCACGAATGTACAAGCTTCCAAGCCCTGTTCAACAAGGGGATCAGTGCCGAGACTAGTCATACTGACTACGAAGCCACAAAGAAGCACTCCCGTGATTTCGGCTCGTCATCTGGTTCCGCGTTTCCAAAACGCAGGTTGTGGGTTCCAAACAGTTATCTGCCACCAAGATACACTCCGAGGCCATCCTATGTGGCGCCTCAGACGAATCACACCAAACCTCCAACAAAAATATATGGTGGTCCAGCTAGCAATGCTGCACCATGTGCCAACCAAGTGATCTGTTACAAGTGTGGAGAACCAGGGCACTATTCTCGTGAGTGTCCTCAGAATGTGGGTGCCAAGCAACCCGGAAAGTCCGTCGGGCAAGGCAAGTCGGGCAAAGCTTTCTATGTGAAGCCAACTCCTGCACGTGGCCGTGTGAACTATGTATCAGCAGAAGAAGTTGCAGAGGATCCGACGTCATACTGAGTACACTTCTTGTTAATCATCAACCAGCGTCTGTTCTTTTTGACACAGGGTCTTCTCATTCCTTCATTTCAGAAAGTTATGCACAGTTGCATAACATGTCTTTCTGTGATATGCCAATTCCATTGGTTGTGCAAACTCCTGGTAGTAACTGGCAAACCTCTAGGATAACCTATGGCAATGAAATTCTAGTAGACAGGCTAGTTTTTCTAGCCTGATTGATAGCCCTGAAATCTTCAGACATTAATATCATCTTGGGTATGGACTGGATGTCAGCTCACTATGCCAAGATTGATACTCGTTCCAGAAATGTTCAGCTAACCCATCCCTCGGGTAAGATAGTCAATGTCTCTACTCGAGTTGCCAAATGCCAACTCTATTCCCTCAATGCCAACCCTCTTCCGGAACTTGAAGACATTCCGGTAGTCCATGACTTTCCGGATGTTTTTCTAGTCGAACTGCCAGGAATTCCACCTGACAAAGATGTAGAGTTCGTGATAGATCTTGTTCCGAGAACTGTTCCAATAGCCAGAAGGCCATATAAGATGGCACCCCTGGAGCTAGCCGAACTTAAGAAGCAACTAGATGAGGCCTTCAATAAAGGTTTCATTCGTCCTAGCTCTTCTACTTGGGCTTGTCCCGTCCTCTTCGTCAAGAAGAAAGACGGAACGGATCGGATGGTTGTAGATTACCGACCAGTTAATCTGGTCACCATAAAGAACAAGTATCCGCTCTCGAGGATCAACGACCTGTATGATCAGCTCGCTGGATCCTCAGTCTTCTCCAAAATGGATTTCAGGTTGGGATACCATCAAATCAAGATCAAGAACGGGGACATTCCAAAAACGGATTTTGTTACTCGTTATGGTCAGTACGAGTGCACCGTCATGTCCTTCGGTTTAACCAATGCCCCAGCCACCTTCTCTCGCTTGATGAATTCAATCTTCATGGAGTATTTAGATAAGTTCGTCGTGGTATACCTCGATGATATTCTCATCTACTCGAAGAACGAACAAGAACATGGCGAGCATCTAAGGCTGGTATTGATGAAACTTCGAGAGCATCGCCTTTATGCCAAGTTTTCAAAATGTGAATTTTGGTTACCAGAAGTGACCTATCTGAGTCACGTCATATCTGGTAAGGGTATTGCTGTCAAGCCCGAGAGAGTTCAAGCTGTCCTTGATTGGACTCAACCTGAATCGGTTATGCAAGTTAGGAGTTTTCTTCGTCTAGCGAGCTATTGTCGCCGCTTTGTCGAGAATTTCTCCAAGGTTGCAAAGCCTCTAACTTAACTCCTCAAGAAAGATAAAAAGTTCGAGTGGACACTACAATGTGAGAATAGTTTTCACGAACTGAAAAGACGCCTGACTTCCGCACGTGTGTTGCTACCACCAGATTTTTCTAAGGACTTTGTTATCTATTGCGACGCCTTGCGACAAGGATTAGGTTGTATTCTCATGCAAGATTATCATGTGATTGCACATGCATCTCGACAGTTGCGTCCACATGAGGATAATTATCCCACACATGATCTTGAGCTTGCAGCTGTAGTCCATGCACTAAAAACCTGGCGATATTACCTTCTTTGTAATCGTTGTGAAATATTCACTGATCAACAAAGTCTGAAATATATCTTCACCCAGCCGGATTTGAATCTCAGGCAAAGACGATGGGTTGAGTTGATCTCGGATTACGACTCTGGGATAACTTACACCCCAAGGAAGACCAATGTTATGGCTGATGCACTAAGTCGTAAATCTTATTGTAACAACTTGATGCTACAACGAGGTCAACCGCATCTCTATGAGTAATTTTGGAAGTTAAATATCCATATAGTTCCTCAAGGATTCCTTTCTACCCTGGTGGCGAAGCCTACCCTTAAGGATCAAATTATAGCTGGCCAGAAGCGTGCTAAGGGTATATCACGGATCAAGGAGAATATTATTAGTGGGAACGCTAATGAATTCTCCATAAATGATCAAGGTGTTGTGTTCTTCTAGAATTGTCTAGTGGTTCCTAATAATCCACATCTAAGGAAGTTAATCCTAAAGGAAGCTCATGATTCTCCTCTCACCATTCATCCCGGTAGTACTAAGATGTATCAGGACCTACGCCAGAGGTTTTGGTGGACTAGGATGAAGAGAGAAATTGCTGAGTTCGTTGCTAACTGCGACGTTTGTCATCGAGTTAAGGCAGAACATCAAAGGCCTGCTCGCACCCTTCAACCTTTAACTATTCCTGAATGGAAATGGGATAAAGTCAGTATGGATTTCATTACCGGATTTCCCAAGACCAAGAAAGGAAATAATGCTATCTTTGTGGTCATTGACCGTCTCTCCAAAGTAGCTCATTTTTTTCCAGTTCGTGAGAGTATAACAGCTAGCCAGCTAGCGTAGTTATATATTTCTCGAATAGTGTCTCTTCATGGTGTTCCCCTGGAGATTAACTCAGACCGTGGGAGTATCTTTACATCTCGCTTCTGGGAAAGTTTTCAGAATGCTATGGGGACTCACTTATCTTTTAGCACTACTTTCCATCCTCAATCATGTAGTCAAGTAGAAAGAGTGATTCAAATCCTAGAAGATATGCTCCGAGCTTGTGTTATATCGTTCGATATGAATTGGGAGAAGTGCCTTCCATTCGCCGAATTTGCTTATAACAATAATGATCAATCAAGCTTGGGCAAAGCCCCTTTTGAAGTTCTCTATGGACGAAGATGTCGAACACCTCTTAATTGGTCAGAACCGGAGAGAGGCAACTCATTGGCCCGGATATGATGCAGGATGCAGAAGAGCAGGTTCACATTATTCGTGAAAAGTTGAAAACAGCCCAGTCTCGTGAAAAGAGCCAATATGACCGTCATCATAAGGTTGTGACCTTTGAAGTTGACGAGAAGGCTTACCTTCGGGTTACACCTTTGAAGGGTACCCATCGATTCGGTATCAAGGGCAAGTTGGCTCCTCGTTACATTGGTCCTTTTCGCATTCTTGCCAAAGGAGGAGAAGTTGCCTACCAATTGGAATTTCCTCCGCATCTTTCCAAGGTTCATGATGTCTTCCACGTCTCGCAACTCAGGCGTTGCTTTTCGGATCCTATCCGTGAAGTGGACCACGAAACGCTTGATCTCCAAGATAACCTTTCATACCGAGAATACCCTGTGCGTATTCTTGATCCAGCTGAGCGTACCACTCGGTGTCGAAACCTCAACTTTCTTAAAGTTCAATGGTCAAATCATTCTGAAAAGGAGGCAACATGGGAAAGAGAGGATCGTCTCCGACTTGAGTATCCCGCGTTATTCCCGACGACTTCTAAATCTCGGGACGAGATTCTTTTGAGTGGGGGTGAGTTGTCAGATCCCTGGAACCCTAACCAAAGTATAGCATTGTGCTCATATCTTCTTTGCATTGCATCCAAGAAAATTGCAACATGATCAAAGCAAGTGGTGAAGAAAAACTCAAAAACCCTAGCCACTTCTCAATTTAAAGGAAATTTCAAACTAGTTAAAATCAATGAACCCAAAATGGCCTCAAGAAAAGTTCAACTTTTTTGATAATTCTTGAAAGCAAATAAGCAGTGAAGAAAACTATTTTAATAACACCTTTAGCATTGTATTTAAATGCAAAAAGCCACTGGATTCAAGTTCAAATTTGAATTCAAAAACTTTAAGTTTTCAAAAATGTTGAAAACTTCAGGAACGTTTGGATATATTCCAACTAATATTCTGGTGTGTTCAAAAGAATTTTATAAACTATTTTGGAGCTGAAATAAATAGCAAATCAAAATAGTTTGTAAATCAGAAAACAAAACAAGAAAAAAACGCAAAACACCTACTTGTCGCTTACCTGGCCCAAGCCCAGCTCCCGTGTCGTGTTCCTCCTCGCCAGTAGGAGTAGGAGGTGGCCGCCGCGACGCCCGCCGCCTCCACGCAGCTCCCTGCTTGCCTGGACGTCCCGGTGTGCTGGCAAGATGGGGATAACCTCCCCGAGCACGGTCCTATCCATCCCCGCGACCCATTCCTCCCCTGTCCTCTCGGTTGCTCTGATCCCCACTACCGCCATTGACAGGAGCTCGAGCTCGAGCTGCCCGAGCCCTCTAGCCACAAGATCTCCCCCCGAGTGCTCCAATCGCTCTGCCTCGACGAGCTGGCCATCCTTGCAGAAGCAGAAGGTCCCCCAAGCCCTGCAACACCCACGGCACCGTCGTCTTCAAGCTTCGGCCGCCGGCGAGCTTCGTTCGATTCGTCGCCCATAGCGCCTCCCCGAGCCGTCTAAGCCTTCCACTTCAATCCCCGTGAGCTTGCGCTCATTTACCCTCTTCTTCCCCTCGGTTCCGTGCCCCCTAGCAACTGGACCGACGAGCTCGAGCTCCGGCCGTCGCCTCAGCTCGTCGCCGGTGACCTCCGGTCCTTCCCAGCCCTCCCTGAGGGCCAGTACTGGATGAGGCCGAGCCTGCGGATCCTTCCAGTGATCTCGGCTCTCGATCCCGAGCACTACAGTCATCTCCGGGACTCTCCGTCAAAGATCCGCCACGGATCTGGTCGCCGCCGGTCAGTCTTCGGCAGGGGATGACCTGGCCTCGCTAATCCATGTTTAAAACGTTAAGTAGTCACTGACCAGTGGGCCCAGGCCTAAGTGAAACGCAATCAGGCGCTGGTTAGCGCGGGAGTTAACCCTGTGAGGATGACCAGTGGGTCCCCCCTATCGGGTTTGACCTGATCAGGTCAGCCGACGACTGACGCCATGATGACGTGGGCCTGACGCAATAAGTGGATTTTCTGATTTAAAAGAATTCCAGAAAATGCCCAAAACTTCTAAAAATCTTAGAAATTAATCTGTAACTCCAATGAAAATCATTTATATATGAAAAAGTATCAGAAAAATCCAAGGAATCTGAATTTGTCATTTCCAAACATGTGTAAAAATGTTACTAGACCAAACATGTAAAATGATGAATAGGTGAAATTTAATAAATGTTTTGGAGTTGGAATTTGAAAATCATTTGAATTCCATTTCAAATGCTTTGATCAAACATTGTCCAATCACAACCAGCAACTTAACATATCATTCCATGGATGTTAAAAACAAGTTGATATAAGCATGAGGTCGAATCAATTAAAACGGTATTCCAGAATACCTCGTTTGAAGTAATATCTGAATCTGATTCAAATCAACTCCAAACTTAATAAGTGATAGCTACATTAGCATACCACCTTGCATCCTCATGCCATGCTCATGCATCATTTTGTTGCATATGGTTGATATTGATTGTTGTCATTTCTTTCGGTATGCCCCGCTCCTCCGGATTCCACTGAACATCCGACTGACGGATATTGTCCCTCCTCTGAGCCACAAGGCAAGCAACCATTTTGATCATCCCGATAAATCCCATGTTCTCGCTCCTGCACCGGTGAAAGGCTATGTAGGAGTACATGGCGGGTTGTTTCATTGGAACCGTCCTTAGGAACAGAGTTCCGTGTATGAAATCAAAGATGATATACTACCACATGTTGGGCCCTGAAATATGACCCCGCTCGACTTCTTAATCGCCTAGTACTCAGTCCAGGAGTTGCAAGTAGTTTCTGGTGTTTATAGTCATGCTGGAGGCCGTGCATAGCGCTGACCTTAGAGGTGGGCTATGATGCGGTAGGCAGTGGCATGGTGTACCAAGTGGCACCCGGATGGTGGGCTTGGGAACCCTGCACACATCGTTTGGTGCCGTGGTGGAAACCTCGGCCGGACTTTCGTGCGGGTTGCCCACAGGTATGCGATAGACCTAGACTAAGTATTAGCGTGGTTAACGGCGTGGCCGACTCCCTCGCTAGGCTTCCGCTTGAAGGTTGCCGAGGTGCATGATGTGCACATGGCGATTAGTGGCGAGAGCGTGTGTGAAGAAGTACACCCCTGCAGGGTTATGATCTATTCGAATAGCCGCGTCCGCGGATATGGACTACTTGGAGACATATGTTGTTCATAGATAACTTTAATGGCTACTCATAAAATTGTCAAGATAAGCGTGAGTGTCGTGGACGGCATTTCCGTATGGAGACGGAATGATTCCACAATGGAGTATTGTTGTGGTGTTAGTGGACTCGTGTGCGAGAAATCAAGTTGTCAATTTTTTTAATATGCAAGCTGTCTAGCCACGAGTCAAATGTTGGCTTTCCACATGAAACCCCATAATTCCTTATGGATACATTGCATGAGTAGATAGTTATCCTAAAGTCTTCCTGAGTACCTCAGTACTCAGGTTTGCTTAATATTGTTGCAGAGGTTGTTAATAACCCTAATGGAGGGTTCTTTCTAGACATCGACGACGACGAGTAGCTTGTATCCCAGCTACGATCTGGCCCTAGGGTGGGTCTGTAGTATAGTCACGCCATGTGCCTTCTAGTTTCATCTGTCTGTACTCAGAAAGTTTATCTACTTCCGCTGGCTTGTAACTTGAATGACTGTTATGATGAGTCGTGAGACCCCTACTGTGTAATATTATGTGTGAGGCTTTTCCGAGCCTTTTAAATAAAGTTTGTATGTTTATGGTTATGTTGCGATGCCATCGATGTATCTATACATATCAGTATGCCATGCGTACGTGTGTCGTACCTGATATGTATGGGGTTCGATTACCTAACCGTGGGCTTTAGTAGCATTCCTTACAGGGAATTGCACCTTTGTGATCCAACGAGCCATGGTAGTTCGCTACTGCTCCGGACACATTGGTTGACTGGCATGTGTCCTTCTTAGCTGTTGTGTCTGTCCCCTTTGGGGAAATGTCACACGATGTAATGGAGTCCCTGTAGCTTACTACGACTCGTCTACATTCGCTGGTGACCGACACCTGCTTTGCTGGGTCATGTATGCCTCTCCCTGTGCGGAACTGCCGCTTTGGTTTATGACTAGACATGTCGATCCGGGTTATCTTTCACTGGATTGCTAGCGACACAATTGCATACGCGAGCCAAAAGGTGCAAATAGTCCCGGCTAAGGTAAGGCTGCGGCCGTGGGGATAACCGTGTGTGAGACCGCAAAGAGATGCGGTGTGTTACAGGTTGGATTCCTATGACTTAGGATCGGGGTCCCGACATGCCAGCTGATTCAGATTCTGCCTGCAGTCTCTAGCACGGTGACCTGGACGGCCACACTTGAAGCACAGCCCGTCCTCAGGACGGGAAGGAGGAACCCGAGGCGGTGGAGCTGGAAGCCTCGGCTGCCTAGCTGGTGGAGGAGGCAGGTGAGGTGCAGCATAGGACGGCCTCGGAGTAGGAGCAGGTGCATGGTACATGTTGTTGGGAATCCAGATCTTCCGCTTCTATGTAGATGAGCCCGAAGATGAGCCCATGTCACGGTTGCGCTTGCTGCTATCTTTGTATTCCTTCAGACCAGTCTCAACCTGAATAGGCTTGCTCACCAGGGTGGCGAAATCAGCATAGTAATGAACGAGGAGTGTCAGCTTGATATCAGGGTGGAGGCCTTCACGAAACTTCTCCTGCATGCGTACATCAGTTGTAATGTCTTCTTCAGCATAGCGAGAGAAGCCCAGAAATTCCCGCTGATAAGCATCCACGGTCTTGTTGCCCTGGACCAAGTTGCGGAACTCACGCTTCTTCCGGTCCATGATTCCCTGAGGAATGTAACGAGCACGGAAAGCAGCCTTAAACTGTGCCCAAGTGATGATAGTTCCATCGGGCCGAGAGCGCCTGTGGCTGTCCCACCATTGAGCAGCGGGACCCTTCAGAAAGTAGGCGGTAAAGTTGACATAGCTCGCTAGGGGCACATTGGCAGACTCAAGCTCGTAAGAAATGTCATGGAGCCAGTCATCAGCATCAAGAGGTTGAGTTGAGCTGCGGTAGATCGCAGGGTTGAGGCGGCAGAAGTCTTGAAGTGTCACGCCTTGCGGTTGGTTCATGTCCGGCCTTTGGAACTGATCCATGAGCCCTTGCATAAACTGGCTGTTCAGCTCAAACTGTTGGATCATCCCCGCCATATACTCAGGAGGCGGGGGTGGTGCATAGTTGGCAGGGGCACACGGGCGGCCAACTGGTCTAACCATCCTGTTAAATATTTAACAGGGGTAGTTTAGCTTAAAGTAATTGCAAAGGCATCGCACGCATTCACGAAGTAATCAAGCATAATGAAAGGGAAATGCGATAGATACTCCATAGTAGTTGAGTTCGACATACAGACCCATACATAAGTTCGATTACAAATTCGAAATTTGGCGATAGCGTGGACGCATTAGACGATACCCTGGACTCACTAGGCGGCGCGCACGCACGCGGTGGAAGAGTACCGCAACGAGATGTAGCGATAAGGCTACATCAACGTCGGAGAGGACGATCGAATCCTGGCAGCTGGCGGTGATAGAAGGTAGGGACAGGACCCTATGTCCCGTTGTGACTCTGGTGAGGGCACCGCATCGAGTCGAGGAGCTGAGGTCCAAGTGCAGGGGTTCTACCCCAAACATCAGTCCACTCGAGAGCTGATGGTAGCTCTGTCCTGCTCGGCTCGCGGATGCGCATAGGGGGAACCCTCGGGCAGTGTGATGGCTGCAGCTCTGTCAACGCGTCGTAAAGACGAGCGCGTATAGCATACAGCTCCACAGTCAGAGCTCGGAAAGCACGATCCAGTGCCTCAGTGTACTGCACCAGAAACCGCGCGTCGTAGCGACGTGTCATGAAGGGGGCGCAGACAGCAACGTAGGAACGGTCGCTGCACTCCCGAACGTCAGAAGCATAGGCAGTGAGATCAGACCCAGTCTCATCCCCAGGAGGAGCATGCGGGATGTATCTGAAAGGGCTCTCCTCCAGGTGAGGGTATGCTCCACGGAAACGGGTGATGGCGATTTAGGCCACATCATGGATGGCCCTTTGAACCGACACTCCAATACCACAGAAGACGTGTCGCTCGAGGGTCTCGCCGCCCATCTGGTTGAAGATGCAAACCTCAGCCTGGTACTGGTACTGGTTGTACTCACGGAAATCATCGAACACCGTGTACTCGGGGTACCAGCGATATCCCAGCCTGGTCAATAGGTCGACCAAAATGGCCGGGAACCGAGTCGTCTCAGTGGCCTGTGTCAAGCGCACGTGCTATCTTGCGGGATGCATCTGAAAATAAGATTGACGGATGTCAAATGACAGTGTGTGTAATATATATTCAGGAGAAAGAGTAGATAGTCCAGCGCTTCGGGTCGATGTGATTAAGAGAACCTAATGTTAGATTTAGTAAAATCTTTGACCCGAAAGAGAAGAGAGAGTAGAGCCCAGAGTATAGGAAAGGAGTAAAAGATACTAATACCACCCAATTGAGATGTGGGCCCGTAAGCCACAACATCAGTGTTAGTAAAGTTTTTCAAACACTAGACTCAACTTCGGCCAAGTAGTTGGAAAGGGGGCTACCTACACGCAGTCGGCTCTGATATCAACTTGTGACGCCCTCTGTTTAATCGTACACTAATCATACACGCAAATGCGTACGATCAAACCCAAGGACTCACGGGAAGATATCACAACACAACTCTAGACACAAATAAAATAACATCAGCTTCATATTACAAGCCAGGGGCCTCGAGGGCTAGACTACGGAAGCTCGATAAACACACGAGTCAGCGGAAACAACAATATCTGAGTATAGACATAAAACATGGGGTGCCTTAGAGAAGGCAAGCACAAAAGATACAATGATCGAACGAGGCGAGTCCTCCTGCCTGGGAACCTGCTAACTACTCCTGATCATCAGCGGCCTCCACGTAGTAGTAGGCACCGTCGGGGTAGCAGTCGTCGTCGGCGGGGACCTCCATCTCCTGTGCTCCATCATCTGGTCGCATCAACGGATCAAGGGGACAAAGGGGGGAGCAAAGCAGCGGTGAGTAGTCATCCAAACTACCCGCAAGACTTACATCAGAACTATGCTAAATATGCACCAGTATCAAAGAAGGGGTTTTATATGTGGACTGACTGCAGCAATGCAAGAATAGAGAGAAGGCCTAGTCCTATCGAAGAATAGCATCTTCAAGGTCTTGCAGCAAAAGACGAGAGTAGAACAGGGGTAAAACAATAATAGTCATATTGTTGCAGCAATATTAAAGTGAGCTCACGCCTAAATATCCTCCCTGGACTCCCTCCGAGGAAGCAATCCTGTGGTAAACTAATGATCCAGTTAAGTAACAATTGTAGTTGTATAAGATCGGGGCACAACTCCAAGTCGTCCTGTAACCGTGGACACGGCTATCCGAATAGTTAATTTCATCCCTGCAGGGGTGCACCACATGTCCCGTCACGCTCGATAACACTCTGGCCGGACATACTTTTCTGGGTCCTGCCCGGCCTCGGAATATCGACACGTCGCAGCCCCACCTAAGATTAATCAGAGAGGTCAGCCCGCTGTTCTAAATCCTAAGCGCAAAGGGTTCATGGGCCCAGTTCCCCTCCGCGCTCCTGCACGATGCGACGGCGACCGACGTCAGTCCTAGCATCCGCTACGATTGCTGACATCTGAAAAGCTTCGGCTAATACCGCGACGCCGATTACCCATAATTCTTCCTGCGTAGCCGTTTAGTGCGAAGAGGTCTCCGACCAACCCAGATCAAATACCCAAATCCATTAACATTTTAATTAGGCCATTAGCACAGTCTCACGGGAATCCACCCGTCTTACAACTAATCACCGATGATCCCAGTAACATGGTCGAGTAACTGTGTGGTTGTAACATCGGGGGGAATCCGAGGTATCACCCTCGTTGGATTCCGAATGATGTATCCATCAAGGTGGGCTTAGAGGAATCACCCTCGGGGGTCCCACACTTGAGGGGTTGTACGACAGAGGCATCGTCGAGAATGGTGAAAGAGGAATCACCCCTGATAACCACGACCAACTAGCTATACTACAGAGATCTCATCAAGAGTACTTAGCGAGGTGTCACCCTCGGTACCCAATAGTATCTCTGTAGTGTCGTACAACGAAGGGGGTGTATGTGATGTGTCGGGTCTGGCTCGTCGATCAGAGTTCGAGATTTGAAAACAAGCGGGGCAACTGGACTACCGGGTCAGAGGGGATGACTGCTCCACCTATACTAAGTAGATTTAAAGTACAAGACTGAAAGTAGCAGTTCATCAAAAATAGGCTATGCATCAGATATAGGAGCTAACTACAACAGTAGCAAAATTCTAATGCAAGCATGAGGAAGAAAGAATAGGCGATATAGGAATGATCAAGGGGGGGGGGTTTGCTTGCCTTGCTGCTCTACGGTAAAGGACTGATCGGCAGGGTCGTAGATGTACCCGGCAGCAGCATCATTCTCGGGGTCTACAGGTAAGAAGAGGGGGAAGAAACAGTAAATAATAGCAACGGTGCAACACAAAGCATGACATGGCAAGATGCAGGCTAGACATGAGGTAACGCAGCAACATCCGTCATAGACGGGTCGGAAGAATATCTGACGATATTTTCCGGGTCTCTGACTACTACCGGTTAGACTGAAAACAATGGAAATATTCCATGTTTGCTATGCTAGGGACGCGTGAGAGACGAAAAGACCTTGTATCCGGGTTCGTCTCGTTGTTCTCATCAACTTTCATGTTGAAAATATTTTGATCTGACTTACGGTTTATTTAATATTAATTTTTAAAGTTTTATTCAATAATTAGGAAATTAAGAACATATTTAAATAATTTAATAAAAAGCTATTATAACATCAGCATGATGTCATGCTGACATCAACAGTTGACTGGTCAACTGACCAGCGGGTCCCGAACGTCATAGACACAAGTTTTAATTAAGATTATATATTAATTAATCAAATTAATTTAGTGGGGGACCCACGTGTCACACTCTAATTATTCTAATTATCCAATTAACTAATTAACTGATATATCTATTTATTTATTTAATAAAAACATTATTTTTATTTTATATTTTAATTTTCACTTTTCTTTAAAAGGGGTGTGGGGCCTCCCTGTCATAGACACCGGGGTGCGTTGGCCACACCGGTAAGTGGCTTTAGGCCAAAAACATATTTTTATTCACAGATACATAACCATACAAATATTGTATTCCTCCACATACCTATATACGCAAATACATACATAAATATGGGCATCAAATACATACATACATACATACGGAATACATCATTTGTTTTTATTTATTTCTAACTCCCATCTCTCTCACAACTCTCTATGTTAACAGAAGAGACAACACTGAGTTCTCTGTGCTAACTCAACATAGAAGAACAAAATCTTCAATCCTTCCTACCGGTCTCTACCGTCGATCTCGATCGAAGCCCCGTTTGCCGGAACGGAACCGGGAGGGCGAGGAGAACAAGATGGTGGGAGGAGCCCGAGGAGGGGCTCACCAACGTTGACGGGAGGGCCCGGT
Source organism: Hordeum vulgare subsp. vulgare (assembly GCF_904849725.1). NCBI lineage: Eukaryota > Viridiplantae > Streptophyta > Magnoliopsida > Poales > Poaceae > Hordeum > Hordeum vulgare. Next base: position 84,222,474 of record NC_058520.1, read on the forward strand.
GAAGCCGGAGTTCGCGGGAAGGGGCGGAGGAGATGGCGTGGAGGCGTTCCCGGAGGCGGTGATGACGGATCCGGCGAGGTGGGTCGCCGGAGAAAACCTCCCGGAGGTCGGGGCCGGCCGGATGACCGGCGTGCTGAGGAGAAGGGGGTCTCCCTGCCCGGTCCCTCCTGGACCGAGCGGGAGGAAGGGCCGACGTGGGGGGGGGGACGATGTAGGGGCTCCTGCCGGCGGGGCTCCTCGGGGAGGCCGGCGGGGGATGGGGAAGGGCTCGATGCTGGAGGTGGCCTCGGCCGGCGGTGGGGGAGGGGAGAGGGAGGCCGATGGGGGAGGTGGATCTGAGGGGGGCCGACGGGGGACTGGGAGCCTCCGTGTCTCTCGGTGGTTGGGGGTTCGAGAGAGAGAGATGGGAGGTGTCGGTGGGGTGGGTGAACGAGAGGAGGAGGTGGAAGCCTCTCGGTGGGGGGGGATAGGACCGAGAGGAGCGGAGGGATCGGTGGGAGGTTGGCCCCCCACGAGGGGTGGTGCGGGGTGACAGGGCGAGAGCCCCCTAACGGCGGCGTGGGGGCGAGTAGCGAGGGGGAGCACGGGGGCAGAACTAGGGTTTCCCCTGCGGGGGCCTTGGGTTGGCCGGCTGGGCCTCTAGGCCCAGCTGGGCGAGGGGGTGGGGGGTTACTTTTCCTTTTTTCTTTTCTTTTTTTGTTTTGTTTTTGTTTTTTTATTATTTCTAATTCTTTTTAGTACCTCATTTTATTTACTATCTCTTATAATTTATTTTATATACTTTTATTTCTTTCTTTTATTTATTTCTTTTACATTTACTATATTTCTCTTTACTTATTTCGTTTAAGGCTCCACCTCTAAATATATTGGGCTTATCAAATATTCCTAAAGTGCTCGATTCATTTTTATACTTCCCTATGGAATTTTTATAACTCCCCTGACATTTTTATTTCAGCAACCGAATTCTTTCCTCGTTTGACTTCATCTTAAAGCATCGAATTTTGATGCGGTTTCAACCAAAACGAGGTCGTTGATATCATTAGCGATGATGTGGCATCATTAGCACGTGATCACTGTCGCTTAATTACAATCATTGCTGTAGCAAAAGTCGAGGATGTCACAGTATCCTTAAGAGCGCAGTTACGGGTGACAAAAGCTTCAACATGGGAGCTATTATAGAAAGGATGTTGAATAAGAACGCTATTGAGGGAGATTTCTTTGGCAGCAGCTATGCCACTCGCATAGCAAATTTTCTTGGAGTACCCATCCGCGCAGGAGATCCCCCGCTCCATACACCTTTCCTTGACCACGCTGCTTTGACACACTACCAATTTCTTGAGAGGGATGATGAATCCCTCCTATACCGATTGATATTTAACCGGCAGTGTGTCTTCCATATTACCCTTCCTGCTCCGGCTTTCTTTGACTTTCAGGTAAAACGGAGATAGTATATAACCATAGGAGAGGCAGAGGAGTATGAGAGGGAGGCGACGGTTGCTCGTCTTCGTGAGGCAGCTATTCAGGCAGTGGCTGCAGCACTCCCGTATAACCCCGATTATGATTTTGGGTTTCGCCAGGACCGTCCTTGGGAGTAGATCAAGCTTGGGGGAGTACGTGTTCTCACCGACCTTACATTGATGCTTATGCTTTTACTTTGATCGTCGGTGTTTACACTTTCCCACTGTATTATCCATGCTAGTTTATTTTTGTTTTCTTGTTTTCTTGTTTTGCGTCCTTTTGAGAAAACCCAAAAAGATTTTCCTTTCTTATTTTTTCTTGTTGGGAGCTTTCCCGTGTAAATAGTTTTCTTTTTCTTTGGGTCAAGGTAGAAGATATTGGTTACAATGTTTAGTGGCTCTTGCATGCATACCTGTTTAGCTTTCAAAGAGCCATATTATTTTGTCTTATCCTTTCTGTTTGCCTGCAGATTTTAGCTTACTCCAATGCACGAGCATGCTTATTATTGTTCACATCGTTCGATCGTGCAAGTGAAAGGCAATAATGATGATATATGATGAAGTGACTGAGACTGGAAAAGCTGGTATGAACTCTATCTATTTTGTTTTTGTAAATATGACTAGCTTGTCGTCCCAGATTCAGCTTTGTTGTGAGAGAACCATGTTTGCAATGACAACTTAGAGATCATAGTTTGTGATGCCATGCTTAATTAGCTAGGAGCTTATAATGGTTTGTCTTGAATGCCAACATAGATTTTGAGATGACTATGATGTAGTATGATAGGATGGTATTCTCCTTTGAATGATTCATGTGGCTTGACTTGGCGCATGTTCATGCATGTAGTTGAAACAAAATCAACATAGCCTCTATGATGTTCGTGTTCATGGTGATTTATATCCTCTTCATGCTTGCATTCCATGTTAGTCAAACTCATTGCATCTTGATGACTGTTGTCGCTCTCTAGTTGGTCGCTTCCCAGTCTTTTGCTAGCCTTCACTTTTACTAAGTGGAATACTGCTTGTGCATCCACTTCCATAAACCCAAAAGTTTTTCCATGAGAGTCCACCATACCTACCTATTTGCGGTATTTACCTTCCATCCCAAGTAAATTTGCATTTGCCACTCTCTAAACATTCAAGAAATAATCTGTTTTGCTTGCCCGAACCGCTCATGTAGTGACAGGGGGCTATTGGTATCTTCCATGTTAGGCGTGTTATCCTCGACATCTGTTTATTCACTGTCATTCACGAGAAAGGGGCCAGTAATTGGAATGCCCAGTTCCACGCTTAAATCAAAAACATAACTGTAAAACAAGACTCCCCCCGGATTGGTGTTAGTATGGACGATACCCGAGGATTCGGCTAACCGTGGAGTGTGATTGATTGGTGGTGAGGGAGTTAAAACTTTACTTTTTTGTTTGGGAACCGCCTATATCATGAGTAGCGTGGAAGATATTGAGAACTCTTGGTCATTGCGTTGACAATGAAGGCATGCCACCCAAAATTATTATCTTTGTTTTCAAAGCTTGAGCTCTGGCACCTCTGCAAATCAATGCTTCCCTCTTCGAAGGGCCTCTCTATTTATTTTCCTGTTGAGTTATCCTCTTCTTGTATAAGCACCAATTAGAGAGCACCTCTGTCATTTTTATGCTTTGCTTTTGATTGATATTGAGTATGACTATGGCTGGATCTTCGTTGCTATGAATTACAATGTTTAGTCAGCCCTTGATCTTTGAAAGTGCTCTGCATTTATGCCTTGCGGTCTCAGAACGAGCTAGCGAGATACCACCTATTCATATTGCTTCATGCTTGTTTTGATCGAATTGTTGGTATCTGAAACTCATTATTATTTGCTCGCTAGCTGATTATGCCATTGATATTGTTGATTATGCTTCACGAGTTAGACATAGTTGCAGCAACAACATCAAACAGAGTTTGTCAAACTTTTTCTTTCTCTTTTAGTTTGTCAACTGAGTTGCTTGAGGACAAGCAAGGTTTTAAGCTTGGAGAGATGATACTTCTCCGTCGTATCTACTTTTCCAAACTCTTTTGCCCTTGTTTTGGACTCTAATTTGCATGATTTGAATGGAACTAACCCGAACTAACGCTGTTTTCAGCAGAATTGCCGTCGTGTTGTTTTTGTGCAGAAATGAAAGTTCTCGGAACATCCTGAAAATTTACGGAGAATTTTTCTGGAAAATATGAAAAATACCTGTGCAAAGATCCACCGGAGGGGATGGGCCAGTGGGCCACAAGCCCTGTTGCCGCGGCCACCCCCCCCACCCTGGCCCACGTGGCTCTGCCGCCCCCAAACTTATCTCTATAAATCCACTTTCGCCTAGAAAAAAATCAGAAGAAAATAGTTCACTTCGTTTGCGATACGGAGGCGCCGCCACATCCTTTTCTTCATCTCGAGGACAGATCTGGAGTCCGTTTTGGGCTCCGGAGAGGGGAAATTGTTGCCATCGTCATCATCAACCTTCTTCCCTCTCCAATTCCATGAAGCTCTTCATCGTTCGTGAGTAATCTATTCGTAGGATCGTTGGGCGGTGATGAGTAGGATGAGATCTATCATGTAATCGAGTTAGTTTTGACGGGGATTGATCCCTAGTATCCACTATGTTCTGAGATTGATGTTGCTACTACTTTGCCATGCTTAATGCTTGTCACTAGGGCCCGAGTGCCATGATTTCAGATATGAAATTATTATGTTGTCACCAATATATGTGTGTTTTAGATCCGATCTTGCAAGTTGTAGTTACCTACTATGTGTTATGACCCGGCAACCCCGGAGTGACAATAACCAGAACCACTCCCGGTGATGACCATAGTTTGAGGAGTTCATGTGTTCACCAAGTGCTAATGCGTTGTTCCGGTTCTTTATTAAAAGGAGTACCTTAATATCCCATAGTATCCTTTTGGACCCCATTGCCACGGGAGGGATGGACAATAGATGACATGCAAGTTACTTTCCCTAAGCACGTATGACTACACACGGAATGCATGCCAACATCACATTGACGAACGGGAGCTAGCCACATATCTCTCCGTGTTATAACTGTTGCATGATGAATATCATCCAAACGAATCACCGACTCATTGCCTACAAGTTTGTCCCACTGCTGATGTTACTTGTTTTGCTTTGTTGCTATTACTGTTGTTACTTGTTTTGCTCTGCTGTTGTTACTACTGTTACTACTATTGCTGCTGCTATTAGTTGCTATTGTTGCTACTTGCTATTGCTATCACTACTGTTGTTCCTTGCTACTGCTTTTACTTGTTACACTGCTGCTACCTGCTACAATTCTGGTTCGCTCGGCGTTGACGGGAAAAGACAATTTCCGTCAACGGGCAACTTCTAGCGCCATTGATATGACAGTTAGGAACAGTCTGCCGTCAACAGATCGTTTCTGACACAGTTGTTATCATCCTACTTTGCTGCTGATACTTTGCTTGCAGATACTAATCTTTCAGGTGTGGTTGAATCTGACACATTCAGCTGCTAATACTCGAGAGTATCCTCGCACTTCCTGATTGGCGAATCAACAAATTGGGTCGAATACCCTACCCTTGAAAACTATCGCGAACCCACGCGCTGATGGGCCATTGCACGACAATTGCTAATTGTTGAGCAACTGGGAGCAGTTTTGGCTTTGTTGTCGCGAAGGCATCAAGTCAGGGACTCGTCAACAACATTCTTCTAGTGTCGTTGCCGGGGACTGCCGTTAGCAGTGGGGCCCTACAGTCATTGGGACAGCGAGCCCACACATACACATACATTCTGTACATATACTTTATGTTTCTTTTTCTACATACATGCATACATACATACATACATACACATATTTCTTTTATTTTTACTTTCTCTTTCTATCTAACATCTCTTTTCTTATATTTCTCTCTGCACCTCTCTCTCTCTCTCAACACTTCACATCTCTCTCTCAACAAAGAGAGAGAGGAGGCAACCTCCACCTCCTCATACAGGACATCAATGGCGCCGGGACGAGGCGATGAATGCCGGAAAGGAACCGGAATGGGGGAACAAGGAAAGGGGGTTGCTCACTGAGCCCGTAGAGGTGCAAAGTGGGCTTGAGGGAGGGCGCAGGCTGACGGGGTGCTGCAATCCAGCGAGCTGGATGCGGCGGTGGTGGAGTTCCGGTGATCGAGGCGGTAGTGGAGGCTCCCACGAGGTGGTAGACCGACGGGATGGGGGCTGGGGACGCACCAGCGGTGACGTAGACGGCGGTGGTGGTGGCCGGTGTGGGGCACCCAAGGGGAGGGCGCGCGTCGGTGGGGTGATGGGAAAGGGGGCCCGGCGGCGACGGCCAGCACCGGCCGGTGGTGCAGGAGGCTGGGGCGAGTTGAGCTCCAGGCCGGTGCGATGGCTGGCCCTGGTGGCGAGGGGTGATGGCGGTGCGGGGCGGCGTCGTGGTAGGCAGGGGTGTCGTTTGGGATTCGGTCATGGGGAGCGACGGGATGTGGCCCCGGTGGGTGTATCAATGTGGGTTCGTGCGAGAGAGCGAGCGAGAGGGAATCTGGGTGAGCGAAGGACGCGATCCCCTCATGGGATCGGTGGGGAGGGAGCAGCGTGGGGGTTAGTGACGAGGGGCCCAATCCCCTCGTTGGATCTGGCGATGGGGAGGGTTACTACGGGAGGGAGGATGGTAAATTGAGGGTAGAGGGCCCTTGCGGCGGGGGAGGATAAATGGGGAGGGGACGGTAGCGCTTAGGGTTTCCTTGGGGGTTTTATACCCCTAGGTGGACTGGGCTGATTAGATGGGCCGGTTGGGGCCGGCCCAGTGGGGTAGGGAGGGTCTTTTTTTCTTTTTTTTCTTTTTTTCACATTCTATTTATTTCTATTTATTTGTCTATTAACAGTTTTAGTTTTATTTTACTTTAGCGAAACTAAATCCTCTTTAATTTAATAATTCTTAAAGGAAAATTTCTTAAGTAATATTGGACAAACCTCGAACATTTTTTTATTTGAGAACTTTTATCACTTGACTTTATTTTTAATTTGAATTCAAACCGTTTTGAACTAATGCGAAATTAATAATAGCAACCACGATGACATGGCACAAATAACATAGGTTTGTTTAGTTGAATTACAGAGGTTACTATAGCAACAACTGAGGATGTCACAACCCCATTCCGAGACAAAATTTCAGCAGCACCCCCCCTGTTGTTCTCTAAACAGTAGCAATAGTAGTATAAGCATGGTTGGCGCGACAACCTTGATGGCAACATTAATATGGAGATCATGGTGTTATGCCAATGACAATGGAGAACATGCCAGTGCTTTGGAGATGGAGATCAAAAGCACAAGAACATGGCCATATCATGTGACTTGTGAGTTGCATGTGATGTTAATCCTTTTTATTCACCTTGTTTTGCTTGTGATGGCGGTAGCATTATAAGGTGATCCCTGACTAAAATTTCAACATAAAATTGTGTTCTCCTGAGTGTGCACCGTTGCGAAAGTTCGTCGTTTTGAGACATCACGTGACGATCGGGTGTGATAGACTCTACGTTCACATACAACGGGTGCAAGAATGTTTTGTACATGTGTAAAACTAGGGTTAAACTTGACGAGCCTAACATGTACAGACATCGCCTCGGAACACGAGAGACTGAAAGGTGGAACATGAGTCATATAGTAGATATGATCGACAAGGAGATGTTTACCATTGAAACCACCTCATGTCACGTGATGATCGGACATGGGTTGGTGGATTTTGATCATGTCACACTCGAGCATCCTGAGGGATGTTGTGTTAAGTGGGAGTTCTTAAGTAATATGATTAATTGAAATCATTATCATGAACAGAGTAAAAATGTATTTGCAAATTATGTTGTTGATCAATAGCTTGCGTTGTAGCTCCCGTGTATTTTGATACATTCCTAGAGAAAACTAAGTTGAAAGATGATAGTAACAATTATGCGTACTGGGTCCATAAACCAAGGATTGTCCCCTTTCCTACATAGAAGGCTTATGTCCTTAATGCACCACTCCGTGTGCTACCCCCCAAGCATCGGCTGTGGATGTTGCAAACATCTCAGAGAGACATTTTGATGACTACATGATAGTTCACTGCGTCATGCTTTACGACATAGAATTGAGGCTCCAAAACATTTTGAACATCATGGAACATATGAGATGTTCCAAGAGCTAAAATTAGGATTTTTGGCTCGTGCCCGTGTTGAGAGGTATGAGACCTCCGACAAGATTCTTTGAGTTCAAAACGAAGGAGAAAAGCTCAATCAGTGAGCATGTACTTAGATTGTCTGTGTGCTACAATTGCTTGAATCATGTAGGAATTGATCTTCTAGATGAGAGAGTGATTGACATAGTTTTCAAAAGTCACTGCCACCAAGCTACTGACCTTCATGATGAACTATAGCATAGCAGGGATGGATAAGATGATCCATGAGCTATTCGAGATGCTTGACACCGCGAAGGTAGAAATCAAGACGGAGCATCAAGTGTTGATGGTTAGTAAAACCACTAGTTTCAAGTAGGGCAAGGGAAAGAAGGGAAACTTCGGGAATGACAAGTCAGTTGTCGCTCCAATGAAGAAACCCAAGGTTGAACCCAAACCCGAGATTAAGTGCTTCTATTTTGAGGGGAACAGTCAGTGAAGCAATACTGCCCTAGATACTTGGTAGATAAGATGGCTGGGAATGTCAAGAGAAGTATATGATGTGTGCATTACTAGTACTCCTAGTAGCACCTAGCGAGGTGACAATGTGTGTTGGAAGTGTTTTCCAAGGTTGATGTGATCACCATCAAATGCTCCCTCTACCTTCGGGATTAGTGTTGAACCTAAATAAATGTTGTTTGGTATTTGCATTGAGCATGAACATGATTAAATCATGTTTATTGCAATGCGGTTATTAATTTAAGTCACAGACTAATGGCTATTTTGTTTACATGAATAAAACAGTCAATGGTCATACACCCAATGTGAATGGTATATTGAATCTCTATTGTAGTAATACACACGGTCATAGTATGTATGCCAAAAGATACAAATTTGGTAATTATAGTACCACTTACTTGTGGCACTTCTGCTTAGGTCATTTTGGTATAAAATGCATGACGAAGCTCCATACTCATGGATCTTTCGAATCACTCAATTTTGAATCATTTGAGTCATGCGAACCATGCTTATTGGTATAAAATGCTTGAAGAAGCTCCATGGAGATGGATCTTTTGGACTCACTCGATTTTCAATCAATTGAGAAATGCGGACCATATCACATGGACAAGATGACTGAAGGCCTCGTTTTCCAAGTGAGATGGAATGAGCAAGTGACTTATTGCAAATAATACATTGTGATGTATGAAGTTCAAGGAGTGCTGAAGCACGCAGTGGATATCGTTATGTTCTCACTTCAGAAATTATTTGAGTAGATACAGGTGTATTTACTTGATGAATCATGAGCCTAAAATACTGAAAAGTTCAAGCAGTTTTAGAGTGAAGTTGAAGATCATCATGACAAGAGGATAAAAAGTCTACGATGTGATTGTAGAGGTGAATATCTGAGTTGTGAGTTTGGTATACATTTAAGACAAAGTGGAAATTGTTTCACAACCCATGCCACCTGGAATACCATAGTGGTATTGTATGTCCGAATGTCTTAGCCGTGCCGTATTATGTGTGGTGCATACTATGATGTCTCTTATCGAATTACTACTATCGTTTTTTGTTTATGCATTAGAGACAACCACATTCACTTTAAAAAGGGCACCATATAATTCCACTGAGATGACACCGTATGAACTATGGTTTGGCAAGAAACCTAAACTGTCGGTTATGATACTTATGTCGAAAAGCTTCAGCGTCATAAGGTCGAACCCAAAGCGGATAAATGTATCTTCATAGGAAACCCAAAAAATTGGGTATACCTCCTATCTCAGATCCAAAAACAAAGTATTTGTTGCCGAAAATAGGTCCTTTCTCGAGAAAGAGTTTTTCTCGAAAGAATCGAGTGAGAGGATGGTGCAACCTGATGATATTTGTGAACCGTCACTTCAACCAGAGAGTAGAACGGCGCAGGAAGTTGTTCCTCGGGCACCTACACCAGTTGAAGTAGAAGCTGATGATGGTGATCATGAAGCTTCAGATCAAGTTACTACCAAACCTCGTAGGTCTACACTGACACATATTATTCCAAAGTGTTACAGTAATCCTATCTTGGAGGTCGTGTTTTTGGACAACAATGAATCTAGGAGCCATGAAGAAGTGATGGTGGGCTCGGATTCCAACGAATGACTCGAGGCCATGTAATCCGAGATAGGATCCGTGCATGAAAACAAAGTGTAGACTTTGGAAGAACTACTTGACGGTTGTAAGTCTATTAAGTACAAACGGATCTTTGACAAGAAGGAAGACAATGATGGTAGATGTAACCATTTATAAAGCTCGACTTGTCGCAAAGAGGTTTCCGACAAGTTGAAGGAGTTGACTATGATGAAACTTTATCTCACCCGCAGCGATGCTGAAGTCTATTAGAATTATGTTAGCAGTTGGTGCATTTTTTAATAATGAAATCTGGAGATGGATAGCAAAACATTGTTTCCTTGAGGAAAGTTTTTATGTGATACAACCGGAAGGTTTTGTTGATCCTAAGGATGATAACAGGTATGCAAGCTCCAGCGATCCTTCTATAGACTAGAGCAAGCATCCCGGAGTTAGAATATACGCTTTGATGAGATGATCAAAGCTCTTGGGTTTGTACAAAGTTTATGAGAAACTTGTATTTCCAAGAAAGTGAGTGGGAGCACTATATAATTTCTGATAAGTATATGTGGTTGACATATTGTTGATCGGAAATGATGTAGGATTTCTGGAACGAAAACATCAATTAAGCCACTTGAACATTGGGCATCAAGATCTATATAGATACATCAAGACGCTTGATAAATCTTCCAATGAACATATACCTTGTCAAAGATTTTGAAAGAGCTCAAAATGGAGAAGTCAAAGAAGGAGTTGTTCATTGTATTATGGGGTGTGATATTGAGTAGGACTCAAAGCCCGACCACGGGAGAAGAAAGACAAAGGACGAAGGTCGTCCCTTATGCCTTAGCCATAGGATCTATAGTATGCCATGTTGGGCACGCACCTGGTGTGCGCCTTGCCATGAGTCTATCAAGGGGTACAAGAGTGATCCAGGATTGGATCACTGGACAGCGGTCAAAGTTATCCTTAGTAACTAGTGGACTAAGGAAATGTTTCTCGACTATGGAAGTGATAAAAGAGTTCGTCGTAAAGGGTTACGTCGTTGCCAGCTTTGACACCAGTCTGGATGACTGTGAGTAGCAAACCGGATTCATATAGTGGGGTAGTCATTTCGAATTGTTCCAAGTGGAGCGTGGTAGCAATATCTACATTATGACATAGAGATTTGTAAAGTACACACGGATCTGAATGATTCGGACCCATTGACTAAAAATCTCTCTCACAAGGAACACAAGATCAAACCCCAGAACTGTATGGGTGTTAGATTCATTACAATGTAAATCACATAGTGATGTGAGCTAGATTATTGACTCTAGTGCAATTGGGAGACTATTGGGAATATGCCCTAGAGGCAATAATGTGACATCCTCGACTTTTGCAACAGTAATTATTGTAATTAAGCTACAGTGATCAACCGCTAATGATGCCACGTCATCGAATTCCCATCTCAGACCCGCGTTGATTCGAGTCTGTCCGGATCCAAAATTTGAAAACAAAAGAAAAGTACTTTATAAGTTCATTTCAAATATTAAAAGAAAATGTATATGAAAGAAAGAATTAAAAGTATGTATAATAAATTGTAAAAGAAAGTATAATAAAAGAAAGTATTTAAAAAGAAAAATCAAATAGTAAAATAAATAATGAAAGAAAGAAATAATAAAAAGGCAAAATAAAACAAAACAACAACAAAGAAAAAGAAAAAAAAAGCAACCCCCACCCCCCTGGCCGAGCTGGGCCAAAAGGCCCAACTGGCCAGGCCCCCGCGCCCCCTCCCGCTCAGAACCCTAGCGCCTCCCCCTGGCGAGGGAGCCCCTCTCGTTCCCTCCCCTCCCAACGAGCGCCGCCATCCTCCCCCTCGTGGGGGGCCCCACCCCCACGATAGCGCCTCCATCTCTCTCTCTCTCTCTCGTGATCCACCCCCACGCCACGAGACCCCTCTCGGTCCCCCCACTCCCACCTCCCGTGACTCCCTCCCCCACGAGCCCTCCTCTCCTCCCTTCGCCCCCCCTCAGATCCACTTCCTCCCCTGGCCGGCGAGCCTCCTCCCGCCGGCGAGCTCCCCCGTCGCCCCCCCCACGGCCTCCTCCTTCCCACCGGCGAGCCCCGCCCCCTCGGCCCTCCATCCCGCCGGCAGCACCGAGTTTCCCCGCCGGCCGAGGCCCTTGTTCTCCCACCGCGGCACCACCCCCCCCTGGAGACCGACCCGAGGAGCCCCGCCGGCCGAGCCCCTCCCCGTCGGCGGCTCCATCCCGGGGCCCCTCCTCACTGGAGCCCCTCTCGGCGAACCTCCGGCCGGTTCCTCCTCGCCGGCACGACCGTCACCGTCCTCACCGGAACAACGCCGTCACCGTCACCGCCTCCGGGAACGCCTCCACGCCGTCTCCTCCGCCCCTTCCCGCGAACTCCGGCTTCACCGGCCCCTCCCATCAACGTCGGTGAGCCCCTCCTCGGGCTCCTCCCACCGTCGCGTTCCCCTCACCGCCCCGGTTCCGTTCCGGCAAACGAGACCCCGATCCGTCGACGGTAGACTCCGGTAGGAAGGTTTGAACATTTGGTTCTTCTATGTTAGTTAGCAGAGAGTTGTTTCTCTGTTGTCTGTTGACAGAGAGGGAGATGAGAGTTTTGAGAGAAAATAAATAAAAACAAATGTTGTATTACGTATGTATGTATGTATTTGATACCCGTATTTGTGTATGTATTGCGTATATAGATATTGGAGGAATACGATATTTGCATGTTTATATCTATGGAAAAAATCGAGTATATGGCCTATGTCACTTACCGGTGGGGCCAATGCACCCGCTGTCTATGACAGGGAGGCCCCACGCGATAGTTAACATAAAAAAAATAATGTTTTTATTAAATAAATAAATAAATAGATATAATAATTAATTAATGAGTTAATGAATTAGCTAAATAAATATATATGTTAATCTGTTAATTAGAATAATTAATTAACATAATTAGAGTATGACACGTGGGTCCCCCACTAAATTAGTCTGATTAATTAATATTTAATCTTAAATAAAACTTGTGCCTATGACGTTCGGGACCCACTAGTCAGTTGACTAGTCAAATGTTGATGTGAGCATGACATCGCGATGAGGTCATAATGGGATTTTATTAAATTAGCTAAATCTGTTTTTAATTCCTAAATAATTAATAAAACTTTGAAAATTAATATAAAATAATCCGTAAGTCAGATCAAAATAATTTCAACATGAAAGTTGATCAGCAAAACAAGACGAACCCGGATACACGGCCCGTTCGTGTGTCACGCGTCCCTAGCATAGCAAACATGGAACTTTTCCATCGTTTCCAGTATAATCGGTAGTAGCCCGAGACCCGGAAAATATCGTCAGATATTCTTCCGACCCGTCTATGACGGATGTTGCTGCGTTAGCTCATGTCTAGCCTGCATCTTTCCATGTCATGCTTTGTGTTGCATCGGTGCTATTATTTATTGTTTCTTCCCCCTCTTCTTAGCGGTAGACCCCGAGACTGACGCTGCTGCCGGGTACATCTACGAATCTGCCGATCAGTCCTTTGCCGCAGAGCAGCAAGGCAAGCAAACTCCCCTTGATCATTCCTATATCGCCTATGTCTTTCTTCCTACTGCTTGCATTAGTATTTTGCTACTGTTGTAGTTAGCTCCTATATCTGATGCATAGCCTATTTTTGATGAACTGCTACTTTCAGTCCTGTACCTTTAAATATGCTTAGTATAGGTGGAGCAGTCATCCCCTTTGACCCCATAGTTCAGTTGCCCCGCTTGTTTTCAAATCTCGATCTCTGATCGACGAGCCAGACCCGACACAGCACATTCACCCCCTTCGTTGTATGATGCTACAGAGATACTATCGGGTACCGAGGGTGACACCTCACTAAGTACTCCTGATGATATCTCTGTAGTATAGCTAGTCGGTCGTGGTTATCGAGGGTGATTCCTCTTTCACCATTCCCGATGACGCCCCTGTCGTGCAACCCCTCAAGTGTGGGACCCCCGAGGGTGATTCCTCTAAGCCCACCTTGACGGGTACATCGTTCGAAATCCAACGAGGGTGATACCTCGGATTCCCCCGATGATACAACCACACAGTTACTCGACCATGTTACTGGGATCATTGGTGATTAGTTGTAAGACGGGTGGGTTCCCGTGAGACTGTGTTGATGGCCTAATTAAAATGCTAATGGATTTGGGTATTTGATCTGGGTTGGTCGGAGACCTTTTCGCACTAACCGGCTACGCGGGAAGAATTATGGGTACTCGGCGTCGCGGTATCAGCCGAAGCTTTTCAGATGCCAGCAATGTAGCGGCGCGCGCCCGAGTGGTCCCGAGATGCATCGCGCTTGTGATTAAGGGATGCTAGGACTGACGTCGGCCGCCCACGCCACGTGCAGGAGCGTGAAGGGGAACTGGGCCCACGAACCCTTTGTGCTTAGGATTTAGACCGGCGGGCTGGCCTCTCTGATTAGTCTTAGGTGGGGCTGCGACGTGTCGATATTCCGAGGCCGGGCTGGACCCAGAAAAGTATGTCCGGCCAGAGTGTTATCGAGCGTGACGGGACATGTGGTGCACCCCTGCAGGGATGAAAATTAACTATTCGGATAGCCGTGTCCACGGTTACATGACGACTTGGAGTTGTGCCCCAATCTTTTACAACTACAATTGTTACTTATCTGGAATTTAGTTTGCCTCGGGATTGCTTCCTCGCAGGGAGTCGAGGGAGGATCTTTAGGCGTGACCTCACTTTAATATTGCTGCAACAATATGACTATTAATGTTACCCCTGTTCTACTCTCGTCTATTGCTGCAAGACCCTGAAGATGCTAGTCTTCGATAGGGCTAGGCCTTCTCTCTCTATTCTCGCATTGCTGCAGTCAGTCCACATATAACCCCCTTCTTTGATACTGATGCATAATTAGAATAGTTCTGAGGTAAGACTTGCGAGTACTTTGGATGAGTACTCACCGCTGCTTTGCTCCCCCCTTGTTCCCTTGATCCGTTTGCTGCGACCAGATGATGAAGCCTAGGAGATGGAGGCCCCCGCCACTGACGACTGCTACCCCGACGGTGCATACTACTACGTGGAGGCCACTGATGATCAGGAGTAGTTAGGAGGTTCCCAGGCAGGAGGCCTCGCCTCGTTCGATCGTTGTATCTTTTGTGCTAGCCTTCTCTAAGGCACCCCATGTTTTATGTCTGTACTCAGATATTTGTTGCTTCCGCTGACTCGTGTGTTTATCGAGCTTTCGTATTCTAGCCCTCGAGGCCCCTGGCTTGTAATATGAAGCTGATGTTATTTTATTTGTGTCTAGAGTTGTGTTGTGATATCTTCCCGTGAGTCCTTGGGTTTGATCGTACGCATTTGCGTGTATGTTTAGCGTATGATTAAGCCGAGGGCGTCACAAATAATAAATTGGTTATTCACTACTGGAAAACAGTTATTTGCCATCTGTTGCTTCTTTGTCGTCTGCTGGCTGATGGCAAAGACCCTCTTTGCCATCAGCTACCAGAAACCAGACGGCAAAGAGCAGGCTGATGCCAAAGGTACTATTTGCCATCAGCCAGCTCTTTGTCGTCTGCCAGCTCACGGCAAAGAGCATGCAGGCAGACGGCAAAGAGCATGGGCGGCCCACCCCGCAGCCCCTCTCTCCCCCCTAACGGCCACTTTCTTTGCCGTCTACCTGCATGCTCTTTGCCGTCGGGAGGCGGACGGCAAAGAGGGTGCCTCCCCTAACGGCCGTTAGCCCCACCCCCACGCGCCTCTCTCTCCCCCTAACGGCCACCCTGACTCCCCTCTCTGTCACCCCCGACACCATACCACCGCCGCGCCCTCCTCCGTCCTCCTTGCGCCCTCCTCCTCCCCGGCCGCCCTGCACCCTCTCCACCGCCGCCCTGCGCCCCCTCCTCCACCCCGGCCGCCCTGCACCCTCCTCCACCGCCACCTCCTCCTCCCCAGCCGCCGTGCACCCTCCTCCACCGCCGCCCTGCGCCCCCTCCTCCACCCCGACACCCCTCTCTCTCACCCCCAACACCACCACCTCCACCGCGCCCTCCTCCAGCCTCCCTGCCCCACCGACGCCGCCCCCACCCCAGCGCCCCACCCCACCGCCGCCGCCCTCACCGTGCCCCTCCTCCCCCTGCTTCCCTCCTCCCCCTGCGGCCTCTCCTCCCCCTGGGGCCCTCCTCCCCCCAGTTAGTTTTCTTTCTACTTTTTTTAATAGTTTTTGTTTAATTATTTATATGTTTTACTGAGGTTTTGGCTTAGTTTTAGTTCAGTTTTAGTTTAGGTTTAGTTAGATTAGTTTCCTGTTTAATAAAGGAGAAAACGTGAAGAAGAAGAAGGAGAAAGGAGAAGAAGAAGAAGAAGGAGAAAGGAGAAGAAGAAGAAGAAGAAAGAAGAAGAGGAAGAAGGAGAAAGGAGAAGAAGAAGAAGAAGGAGAAAGGAGAAGAAAAAACAAGAAGAAGAAGGAAAAGAAGAAGGAAAAGGAAGGGAAGGAGAAGAAAGAAGAAGAAGAAGAAGAAAAATAGGAGAGGAAGAGAAGAATAAGAGGAAAAAAGAAAATAATAATAATAAGAAGAAGAAGAAGAAGAAGAAGAGAAGAAGAAAACAAGAAGAAGGAGAAGAAGAATAAGAGGAAAAAAGGAAAAATAAAATAAGAAGAAGAAGAAGAAGAGAAAAAGAAAAGAAGAAGAAGGAGAAGAAGAATAAGAGGAAAAAGAAAAACGAAAATAAGAATAAGAAGAAGAAGAAGAAGAAGAGAAGAAAAGAAGAAGAAGGAGGAGGAGGAGGAGGAGGAGAAGGCCAAGGACCTTCTAGTCCTTTTCCTCCTCCTCCTTCTTCTTGATTTCTTCTTCTTCTCCTCCTCCTCCTCTTTCTTCTCCTGTTTCATATTATCCTTGCTTTAATTTCCCCAAAAAGACATAATTAGCTCATTTAGCTCCAAAATGCCATAATAACCTCAAAATGGCGTAAGAACCTTGGTTAGCTCATGAATATTATATACTTAGCTTGTTTTCCTCTGAAATTAGATAATTAGCCCATTTAGCTCCAAAAAGACATAATTCGTAAATTTAGCTCCAAGAAGAGGAGAAGAGGAGAAGAGAAGAAATAGGAAAAATGAAAAGAAAGAAGAAGAAGAAGAAGAGAAGAAGGAGAAGGAGGAGGAGGAGAAGGAGGAGAAGGCCAAGGACCTTCTAGTCCTTCTCCTCCTCCTCCTTCTCCTCCTTCTCCTCCTCCTTCTCCTCCTTCTCCTCCTTCTTCTTGATTTCTTCTTCTCCTCCTCCTCCTCCTCTTTCTTGTCCTCTTTCATATTATCCTTGCTTTAATTTCCTCAAAAAGACATAATTAGCCCATTTAGCTCCAAAATGCCATAATAACCTCAAAATGGCATAAGAACCTTGGTTAGCTCATGAATATTATATACTTAGCTTGTTTTCCTCTAAAATGAGATAATTAGCCTTTTTAGATCCAAAAAGACATAATTAGGTAATTTAGCTCCAAGAAGAGGAGAAGAAATAGGAAAAATGAAAAGAAAGAAGAACGAGAAGAAGAAGAGAAGAGAAGAAGGAGAAGGAGGAGGAGGAGGAGGAGGAGGAGGAGGAGAAGGAGGAGAAGGCCAAGGACCTTCTAGTCCTTCCCCTCCTCCTCCTCCTCCTTCTCCTCCTTCTCCTCCTTCTTCTTGATTTCTTCTTCTTATCCTCCTCCTCCTCTTTCTTCTCCTCTTTCATATTATCCTTGCTTTAATTTCCTCAAGAATGACATAATTAGCCCATTTAGCTATAAAATGCCAGAATAAGCTCAAAATGGCGTAAGAACCTTGGGTAGCTCATGAATATTATATACTTAGCTTGTTTTCCTCTAAAATCGGATAATTACCCCATTTAGCTCCAAAAAGACATAGTTAGGTAAGTTAACTCCAACAAGAGGAGAAGAGGAGAAGAAATAGGAGAAATGAAAAGAAAGAAGAAGAAGAAGAAGAGAAGAAGGAGGAGGAGGAGGAGGAGGAGGAGAAGGAGAAGGCCAAGGACCTTCTAGTCCTTCTCCTCCTCCTCCTTCTCCTCCTTCTCCTCCTTCTTGTTGATTTCTTCTTCATCTCCTCCTCCTCCTCTTTATTCTCCTCTTTCATATTATCCTTGCTTTAGTTTCCCCAATAATGACATAATTAGCCCATTTAGCTCCAAAATACCATAATAAGCTCAAAATGGCATAAGAAGCTTGGTTAGCTCATGAATATTATATACTTAGCTTGTTTTCCTCTAAAATGGGATAATTAACCCATTTAGCTCCAAAAAGACATAATTAGTTAATTTAGCTCAAACAAGAGGAGAAGAGGAGAATACATAGGCAAAATGAAAAGAAAGAAGAAGAAGAAGAAGAAGAAGAAGAAGCGAGAAGGAGGAGGAGGAGGAGGAGAAGGCAAAGGACCTTCTAGTCCTTCTCCTCCTTCTTCTTGATTTCTTATTCTTCTCCTCCTCCTCCTCTTTCTTCTCCTATTTCGTATTATCCTTGCTTTAATTAACCCAAAAAGACATAATTAACCCATTTAGCTAAATTAATTTCCCCAAAAAGACATAACCTGAAGAAGAGAAGAAAAGAAGAAGAAGGAGAAGAAGAATAAGAGGAAAAAATAAAAAATAAAATAAGAAGAAGAAGAAGAAGAAGAGGAAAAAAGAAAATTAGAATAAGAAGAGTTAGGTCACATATTTTTTGATTATCTTATAAAAACATCATATTTGTGTTGATCGGGTGAATTTCAATGTGCAGTTGTTCAACGACCTCCACGTGCGTTGGACGAGCTCCGCTCCTACATTTGTTGGTGAGCACAAATGACTTCTCCTCCTACCCCCTTAATTTGCTCTGTCTCGGTCTTCGTGCCGATGAAACTTGCTAGCTACATATAGGTTTCTTCAATCATGAGTATGCGTGACCAGTATGCGTCTCCCGTTCGAAAGGGCGACATCTATAAATATGCATGTCTTTGCATATTTATAACCGCCATCCTTTCGAATTGTCCAACATTATCCATGGACAGCCCGAGTATGTGTAGATTGGGTTCGTTTTCCCATATACTGTGCTCTGGATCCGATGTGGAATTTTGTCAGTGCCTCCCCGTTGTTCTCCGGATGCACATCCTCTCTGTTTATTGCGGAGACGTGTATCAGGAGAACAGCGGGGAGGTGCTGCCGAAATTTTGCGTTGGATCCGGAGCAGAGCATGGGAAAACGAACCCAATCTACACATACTCGGGTGGGATTAGGACCTATCTTTACCTATTAGCGTGTAGGTTGCCTGAATGTAATAAAAATGGCGAACCTGATTAACCGATGAATATAAATGCTAAATTATATATAAATATATTTCTTCTGTCTTTAGTAGCTACGCAAGATGAGTGATCGTGCGTGGATGTATACCGGTCACCCTAGTCAGAAAGAGATGACGAAAGAATGGTTTGTAAAAACAAAGGAATTTGTGAAAGCCGCATTCGCAAATGGCCAGGAAAGAAACTATTGCCCCTGTCCTGGATGCGACAACTATAAAAAGACGACAGAGGCTGTAATGATTAAACACCTGCAAAGGAGGGGTTTTAAGCCTAATTATACGGTGTGGACATTTCATGGTGAGTCTATACAACGCACAAGACCTGAGGTGGTCCGTCGTCGCACGGACGAGCATGGTACCGGGATCGAAGACATGGTGCAAGACTTTGATGATGCTCGGGATTCGGAAGATGAGATGAAGGAATCTGCAAAGGCCTTTTATGAAATGTTGGAGTCTTCAAAACGGCCTCTCCATGAGCACACCGAGCTCTGTCAGTTGGATGCAATTGCACAAGTAATGGCTGTGAAGGCTGAGTTCAACTTGGGAAGAGAATGCTACGACGCGATGATGACACTATTTGGACGTTTCCTACCCAAAGGCCATGTCATGCCTGCAAACCTGTACCAGTCGGACAGAATACTTCGTGTACTTAAGATGCCCTATGGGAAGATAGATGCATGTCAGAAAGGATGTGTCTTATTTAGGAAGGAGTCTGCACACTTGGACTATTGTCCCAATTGTGAGTCTTGCAGGTATCTTGTGGTAGACAACGGTATGGGTGAGAAGAGGCAGACCAAAATCGCAGTTAGTGTGCTTCGGTATATGCCAATCGTACCAAGACTTCAACGTCTTTTCATGGTCGAAGAGACAGCCAGACAGATGACATGGCACAAATTGGGCAAAAGAACCGAACTAGATGTGGATGGGAATAGGGTGATGGTACACACATCGGATGGGGGAGCGTGGAAACATTTCGATGGATTGCATCAGGATAAAGCGGCAGATCCAAGGAATCCTCGAGTCTGCGACGCCACGGATGGTTTTAATCCCTTCGGCATGACGGCAACTCAATACAGTTGTTGCCTGTATTTGTCATTCCACTCAATCTCCACGCCCGGGCAGATTATGCAAAGAAAGAACATATTTCTGACGTTGATAATTCCATGGCCCAATTATCCGGGGAAGAATATGAATGTGTACCTGCAACCGCTTAAGGATGAATTGGAAGAAGCTTGGGATAAAGGGGTCAAGACATACGATGCCGCTAGAAAAGAAAACTACAAAATGCATGTGTGGTACATGTAGTCTATGCATGACTTGCCAGCATATGCGTTATTCTCTGGATGGTGTGTGCATGGAAGGTTCCCGTGCCCCCAATGCAAGGAAGCTCTTCAGTTTCATTGGTTGCAGGAGGGTCGGAAGTATTCTTGCTTTGACTTGCATAGACAGTTCCTGGATCCTGACCATCAGTTCAGAAAAGACAAGAAGAACTTTACGAAAGGTAAATTTGTCAAAAACTTGGCACCACCTGCGTTCACAGGCCAACAGATCGTGGATCAGTTAAACGCCCTCGAGCCTGATCCAGAGCGTCCAGGGTATTTCAATGTAACATCCCAATTTTCCTAAATTCGGATGTTAATAGATCATTCATATGCATCTCATATTTTTTATGCACTATTTTGTTCTTCTGAGAATTCTATTCACTATGCAAATGCGGGCAATTTATTGGAGTGGAGATAATGTGACTTCTCCCCTGTCAAATAAAAGTGCATAATGTTTAGAATATTATTTGGAGTTACCGACTTGGTTTTGCAAATTTTTATAATGTCCGAAATTATATTTAGTTCAGTTTTCAAATGCTTTTTGCGTAGTCTATTGCATTAAAACTATTTTTCAAATTTGCATTAGGTGGAACTAGGGTTCCTTTAGTATTTATTAGGATATTTATTATATATATATATATATATATATATATCTATATTAGATTTTAATATATGTATCTATATATACCTATAAATATATATTACTATATGCGTTTGGTTTTAATATACATACGTATGTATTTTTGTATACGTATATTATCGTTATTATTTTCTCTGGTTGTTTTTCTTTAATATATATATATATATATATATATATATATTATTTTAATACTTTTTATTTTTGTATATTTTACTTTTAGAAAGAAAAAAAGTAACTGGGCCAAGCCAGCTGGCTAAGCCACCAGCCCGGCCAGCACCACGTGCGCCCGTGGCCATCCCACGAGCCAACCGAGCCAGGCACTGCACCGAGCAGCCCCTGCATTGACCGAGCCAGCTCCCTGTTTTCCCATCGTGCCCAGGTGGCAAGGCTCCACCGAGCCACATCGGCCCCTGCGAGGCTGCAGCACCACGTGCACAGCGCACCAGCACGAGCGAGCCCCACGCTCCAGATGAGTCCCACTGTGGCTAGGATTCCTGCTTCGCCCACGACTCCTGTCCCGACTCAGACCCTTTCTTGAGACGGACGAGGAGACCGCCCCAGGACTCACCTCGCCTAGAAAGCCTCCGCCTCGTATTGCTCGTGCACAGGAGCCGCCTTCGAGCACGCGGACACGCAGCCGCCTCGCATCCTTCACCAGCAGCGCCGAACCACCTCGCGCGATCCGTTCCGCCGCCGCCTCCCTCGCACACACAGTGCCGCCGCCTCTCACACGCAGCTGCCTCGAGCACCGTGGAGCAACGCCGCGCACGTCCGAGTTCGTCCGTCTTCGTCGGAGTTCGCGGAGCCGCCGTCACCGGAGTCCGTTCGACCGCCACCGGAGCATCATCGGAGGAGCCACACCGAGACGGTTCCGTTTTTCCCCGCTGTTCGTGGTGAGAACGCACGCACGACCGATTCATCATGTCCTAATGAACAGCTTCAGGATGAAATTCAATCTGTTTTTAATCTGTTTTAGCTTTGTCAGATTCTCGGTATAATTTTGAAACACCTTTATCTTTTTACTCGTAACTCCGATTCAGGAAATTCTTTTTCCTGTGATCTCGTATTGATGAGTAGAACATGTTCGAACCAGTAGTTTTCAGTTTTACGAAAATATATTTTTTTGTTAAAACAGATTCTTTTAAACCTACCGGAGGCCATATTTTGCAAACCGATCACCCGGTTTAGTTGATTCTTTTTGCGTTGTCATCGTATCAGCATGTAGATGATTTTATACCTGTTGCCATGCTATTTTATACCTGCTGCCATGCTATTTTATACCTGAACCAGAATCAAGGCAAGTTACATGTTGATCATCCTTTACCTATTATTTTTCTATGCATGTAGTATTATACCACCCTATGAAAATTATGCATGTATAGGAAGATTATTATTGCTATGCTTTTGAGCTATATCCCCTTGTCATTGAAGATTGTGTTAGATATATTTTGCAATGCTATGTAGACGGGGATTGGTTTCTGTATTCATTGAGTTTATGTGAGGATTACTACAAAATAAATTGAGTAGTTATTCAGGATATAATACACCTCTGGGCGGATATGGTATTGCTGGGTGGTTTCAAGAACATCACGGTTTCTACCCTCTAGATGTAAGTGGATGCCGCCCAGGTTCAAAAAGATCAAACAGACTTAGTGACTAGTAGCTTCCTTGTGCGACCACTAGCTATTATAGGCTCTGGCTTAGTTGATCAGTCGTGGAAACCTTACCCGGATGTGCCAGCCGATGTAGCTATGATAGGTGGGATGGGCCTCCTGTGGGACTAGGTGACTGCTTCTGAAAGACTTTGTCTCAATCTTCGGGTTGGGTCCAGTGGGTACAGCGTACTAACCTCTGCAGAGTATATAAACTAATCATGATTAGCCGTGTCCCCGGTTATGGACAATTTTGAGCAGCTAGGCCATTACAGTTGTTGGATGATCTTGACAGATGACACACTTAATAAAACTTGATGGGAAACTTAATAATGGTGATAGGTTGGAGTTGGAGATGCCAATTCAACCATATGTGAGTTATTGTAGCAAACAAATTAAAACTTGACTATTAGGTAGCTATGAGGATAAAATCAGCTTTCTGCAAAATAACCATCAGCCTTTCTCTTGTTATACTATGCATATACATGTAGGTTTGTTATATTTCTTTTCCTGTGTAACTTGCCAATACATTCAAAGTATTGACCTATATGGCTGCAATGTATTATGTTGCAGGATATTCAGACGAAGTAAGGTACCGTTAGGGTCGCGAGTCTTCACTCAACATCGCCAGTGGGCTATGATGGGACTCATCGTTATTATTCTGCTACTTTTCTGCTGTTTATTAGTATAAAGCTAGCTAAGTGCTATGCAGATTATTATATTTTATAAATTCTGGATCATATGTTGTAATAAATGATGCACATGCTATTCTGGTTTTCATCTATACTGTGTGTGCTAGCGAGTCGATCCAGGGACTAGCACAGTAAAGCACAGAGACTCAAATCCTTCGAGGTTTGGTCGTTATAGATGGTATCAGAGCAATGCGTTGACTGTAGGTCGTGACCCTAGAAAATGGATTAGAAAAGCCATAGGAGTCTAAATTTATTCTATACACTTTGTCTACATCTTACTCTTTCATTAGACAACCACTCTAGTATCTTGACCAGCTAAGTAGGAACTAGTGTTGAGACCACCACTTATCTTGTTTTATTTGCGCTATTAACGTGTTAGCGTATCTGATTATGCCCGCTTTGTGGCATGACGATACTAGGTTGCTTGCTTGATTGTTATCTTGCTTGTTTGTTAAATTAGGATCTTGTTGGAATTATTCGACTATATATATAGATATGTTTGATTATTGTTATGCTTGTTTGTGTTATTTGTTATGATGTTTTGTTGCCTCATATATATTACCTTGATCATAATATGCATGTGGGTAGAATATCTATATTCCTTTATACCTATTCTATCTATTTTCTTATCTATTCTTGCCCACCAGATGCGGCCGAGACGTGAGCCTAGGGACAAGAATGCAGGAGCAGGCAACAATGATGGCAATGGCAATGATGCACCGCAATATGTGCGGCAGATACTTGAGGGACAAGGCCAGTTGATCCAGTTGCTTGCCCAGAGTTTGGCCAACAATAACAACAACAACCCACCGCCTCTGCCACCTATGGATATGCTTACTAGGTTCTTGAGGTTGAATCCTCAGAGGTTCTCCAGCAGCCCTGAACCTATTATGGCGGATGATTGGCTTTGTTCTATTGGTAGGAACCTGCAGACCGTTGGATGCACAGATGCAGAGAGGGTGAGGTTTGCCTCACATCTATTGGAGGGTCCTGCCGCAGCTTGGTGGGACAACTACTTGGTCACCTATCCCATTGATACTATCACATGGGCGTAGTTTGAGGCAGCTTTCCGCGCCGCACATGTGTCTGCTGGCACCATGAGTCTAAATAAGAAGGAGTTTTGCAGCTTGCGTCAGGGAGGTCGCTCAGTTAATGAGTATGTGGAGGAGTTCAACAAACTTGCACGTTATGCTCCTAATGATGTTGACACTGATGCAGCTAGACAGGAGAAGTTCTTGGAGGGCCTGAATGATGATTTGGGAGTTCAGTTGACTGTGGCCACTTTTGGTAATTATCAGGAGCTTGTTGATAAGGCTATTGTGCTTGAGGGAAAGCATCAGGCAATAGAGAACCGCAAGAGGGAGTATAGCAACAACAAGTTTAATTCAGGACCGCAGCAGAAGCCACGCACTTCGTATCATAATCATGGAGGTAATGGACATCATCACCATGGAGGTAATGGGCATCATCATCATGGAGGTAATGGCCACAATCATAATGGCCACCATCATCATAATGGACACAAGGGCAACAATGGCAACGATAATGGTAATGGTAATGGAGGTAATAATAACCAGAACCGCCAGAATGTGCCAGTGCAGAGAGACCTTAATCAGGTCCAGTGCTTCAAGTGCAGAAAGATGGGCCACTATTCCAATGGATGCCCAGAGAGCAATAATGGTAATGGGAATTCTGGAGTCATCAAGCCAAACCCCTTTCAAAAGGGTCATGTCAACCATGTTAATGTGGAGGAGGTCTATAATGAGCCAGAGGCAGTGATTGGTAAGTTTTTGATCAATTCAGTACCCGCTCTTGTTCTTTTTGATACTGGTGCATCACATTCATTTATTTCGAGGGTATTCGTTGATAAACATGGATTGCCAACCAAAACCCTTAGTATGCCTGTTAGAGTGAGTTCCCCAGGAGCTGAGATGATAGCAGGTGTTGGTTGTCATCAGTTAAACGTGTCTATTGGGAAGCATGAGTTCCCTACATATTTGATCATATTGAAGTCACAAGGTCTGGATATTATTTTGGGTATGGACTAGTTACAATTATATGAAGGAGTTATCGATTGTGCTAGTCGATCTATCTCTCTCAGTGCACCAGGAGGGAAGAGAATCAAATATGTGTGTAAGTATCAGCATAAGAGGATGCATGTGAACTCTCTTAAGGGGGGTAGCCTGGAAGAGGTGCCAGTTGTGAAGGATTATCCAGATGTGTTTCCGGAGGAGTTGCCAGGTATGCCACCAGATAGAGATATTGAGTTTCTCATGGATTTGATTCCTGGTACTGGACCTATTGCAAAGAGACCATACAGAATGCCTCCTCAAGAGTTGGAGGAATTGAAGAAGCAGTTGAGGGAGTTACAGGCACAAGGATTTATTCGCCCAAGTTCATCACCTTGGGGATCCCCTGTTTTGTTTGTGGAGAAGAAGGGTGGAACCTTGAGGATGTGTATTGATTATCGTTCTCTGAATGAGGTAACCATTAAGAATAAGTATCCTTTGCCTATGATAAATGAACTGTTTGACCAGTTGGAGGGAGCTACTGTGTTTTCTAAGATTGATCTTCGTTCTCGTTATCATCAATTAAAGATTCGTGAGCAAGATATTCCAAAGACTGCTTTCACTACGAGGTATGGGATGTATGAGTATACTGTTATGTCATTAGGATTGACTAATGCCCCAGCATACTTCATGAATATGATGAACAAGGTGTTTATGGAGTTCTTGGATAAATTTGTGGTTGTTTTCATTGATGATATATTGGTGTTCTCCAAGAATAAGCAAGAGCATGAAGTGCATCTACGTTTGGTGTTGGAGAAATTGAGGGAGCACGAGTTGTATGCCAATTTCAGTAAATGTGAGTTTTGGCTGGATGAGGTAGTATTCCTTGGCCATGTTATATCAGGTAATGGAGTTGCAGTTGATCCATCCAAGGTTGCTGCTGTTACAGAGTGGGAGACACCCACGTCAGTTGGTGAGGTTCGCAGCTTTTTGGGCTTAGCAGGTTATTACAGAAGGTTTATTGAGAAATTCTCAAAGATTGCAAAGCCTATGACTGAATTGTTGAAGAAGGGGAATAAGTTTGTTTCGACTGATGATTGTGAAGCTAGCTTTCAGGATCTGAAGCAGCGTTTAGTCCCAGCACCAGTTTTAACTCTGCCAGATATACATAAAGACTTCCAGGTATATTGTGATGCTTCTCGTCAGGGACTTGGGAGTGTTTTGATGCAGGAAGGTAAAGTTGTTTCTTATGCTTCACATCAGCTTAAGAATCATGAGCATAATTATCCTACACATGATTTGGAGTTAGCCTCAGTTGTGCATGCATTGAAAACTTGGAGGCATTATCTCGTTGGTAATCATTGTGACATATTTACTGATCATAAGAGCTTGAAGTACATATTTACTCAAAGGGAGTTGAACCTCAGACAGAGGAGGTGGTTGGAGCTTATTAAGGATTATGATTTGAATGTGCAGTATCATCCTGGTAAGGCTAATGTTGTTGCTGATGCATTGAGTCGTAGGAGCCATGCTAATGCAATTAATATTGAGGATATGCCACCGGAGTTATGTGAGCAGTTCAGAAATCTGAGATTGGATATGGTCCCTAGAGGCTATTTGGCTACACTTGAGGTAAGGCCTACTTTGCTTGACAGAATTAGAAAAGCTCAAAAGGATGATAAGTATATTGCTGAGATAAAGGAGAATATGCTAAAAGGGAAGGTAAAAGATTTCCATGAGGATGAACATGGAACCATATGGTTTGAGAAGCGTATTTGTGTACCTCAGTATGCAGATATAAGGAAATTGATTCTTCAGGAGGCACATGATTCACCTTATTCTATCGACCCAGGTAATACTAAGATGTATTTGGATTTGAGGGAGAGATTTTGGTGGCCTAGCCTAAAGAGGGAAATTGCTGAGTATATTGCAGTATGTGATGTGTGCCAGAGAGTTAAGGCAGAGCATCAGAAACCAGCAGGTTTGTTACAACCCTTACCTATATCTGATTGGAAGTGGGGTCAGATTGGTATGGATTTCATCACTGGATTACCCAGGACTCGATCAGGTTATGATTCTATTTGGGTAGTTGTTGATCGCTTGACTAAAGTCGCACACTTCGTCCCGGTAAAGACTACCTATACCAGTGCTAAGCTAGCTAAGATTTATATGTCCAGAATTGTCTGTCTGCATGGAGTTCCAAAGAAGGTAGTGTCTGATAGAGGTACTCAGTTCACTTCTAAATTTTGGCGTCAGTTGCATGAATCATTGGGTACTAGACTGGAGTTCAGTACAGCATTCCATCCACAGACAGATGGGCAGACTGAGAGGGTGAATCAGATATTGGAGGACATGTTGAGAGCTTTTGCTTTGGACTACGGGTCCAGTTGGGATGATAATTTACCGTATGCAGAGTTCTCATATAATAACAGTTATCAGGCTAGTTTACAGATGGCACCGTTTGAGTTTCTGTACGGCAGGAAGTGGAGGACGCCATTGATGTGGGATGAGGTTGGAGAGCGTCAGTTCTTTGGACCAGACTTGATTAGAGATGCTGAGGAGAAAGTCAGGTTGGTTCGTGACAGGCTAAAGATAGCACAGTCCAGACAGAAGAGTTATACAGATGCAAAGCGTAAGGAGGTGACATATGAGGTAGGAGACCGTGCATACCTTAGAGTTTCACCACTTCGTGGAATTAAGAGGTTTGGAATCAAAGGTAAGTTAGCACCACGCTTTGTGGGGCCTTACAAGATCTTGGAGCGTCGAGGAGAAGTAGCTTATCAGCTGGAGTTGCGAGAAGCTTTGTCAGGAGTTCATAATGTGTTTCACGTATCCCAGCTGAAGAAGTGTCATGCCGAGATGGCAGATGTCCCTTTGACAGATACAGTGCCACTTGAGGCAATTCAGTTGGAGACCGACTTGACATATGAGGAGAAGCCTGTTAAGATTCTGGAGACAGCAGAGAGAGTTACTCGCACCAAGACAATCAGGTTATGCAAAGTTCAGTGGGGTCATCATACCGAAGAAGAGGCTACTTGGGAACGAGAGGAGGATCTCAAGCAAGAACACCCACACCTATTTGCTGGCCAACCCGAATCTCGAGGGCGAGATTCATCTTAAGGGGGGTAGGTTTGTAACATCCCAATTTTCCTAAATTCGGATGTTAATAGATCATTCATATGCATCTCATATTTTTTATGCACTATTTTGTTCTTCTGAGAATTCTATTCACTATGCAAATGCGGGCAATTTATTGGAGTGGAGATAATGTGACTTCTCCCCTGTCAAATAAAAGTGCATAATGTTTAGAATATTATTTGGAGTTACCGACTTGGTTTTGCAAATTTTTATAATGTCCGAAATTATATTTAGTTAAGTTTTCAAATGCTTTTTGCGTAGTCTATTGCATTAAAACTATTTTTCAAATTTGCATTAGGTGGAACTAGGGTTCCTTTAGTATTTATTAGGATATTTATTTTATATTTATATATATATATATATATATCTATATTAGATTTTAATATATGTATCTATATATACCTATAAATATATATTACTATATGCGTTTGGTTTTAATATACATACGTATGTATTTTTGTATACGTATATTATCGTTATTATTTTCTCTGGTTGTTTTTCTTTAATATATATATATATATATATTATTTTAATACTTTTTATTTTTGTATATTTTACTTTTAGAAAGAAAAAAAGTAACTGGGCCAAGCCAGCTGGCTAAGCCAGCCAGCCCGGCCAGCACCACGTGCGCCCCTGGCCATCCCACGAGCCAACCGAGCCAGGCACTGCACCGAGCAGCCCCTGCATTGATCGAGCCAGCTCCCTGTTTTCCATCGTGCCCAGGTGGCCAGGCTCCACCGAGCCCCATCGGCCCCTGCGAGGCTGCAGCACCACGTGCACAGCGCACCAGCATGAGCGAGCCCGAGGCTCCAGATGAGTCCCACCGTGGCTAGGATTCCTGCTTCGCCCACTACTCCTGTCCCGATTCGGACCCTTTCCCGAGCCGGACGAGGAAACCGCCCAAGGACTCACCTCGCCTAGAAAGCTTTCGCCTCGTATTGCTCGCGCACAGGAGCCGCCTTCGAGCTCGCGGACACGCCGCCGCCTCGCATCCTTCACCAGCAGCGCCGAACCACCTCGCGCTATCCGTTCCGCCGCCGCCTCCCTCGCACGCACAGCACCGCTGCCTCGCACACGCAGCAGCCTCGAGCACCGCGGAGCAACGCCGCGCACGTCCGAGTTCGTCCGTGTTCGTCGGAGTTCGCGGAGCCGCCGTCACCGGAGTCTGTTCGACCGCCACCGGAGCATCATCGGAGGAGCCACACCGAGACGGTTCCGGTTTTCCCCGCTGTTCGTGGTGAGAACGCACGCACGACCGATTCATCAAGTCCTGATGAACGGCTTCAGGACGAAATTCAATCTGTTTTTAATCTGTTTTAGCTCTGTCAGATTCTCGGTATAATTTTGAAACGCGTTTATCTTTTTTACTCGTAACTACGATTCAGGAAATTCTTTTTCCTGTGATCTCGTATTGATGAGTAGAACATGTTAGAACCAGTAGTTTTCAGTTTTACAAAAAATTATTTTTTTGTTAAAACAGATTATTTTAAATCTACCGGAGGCCATATTTTGCAAACCGATCACCCGGTTTAGTTGATTCGTTTTGCGTTGTCATCGTATCAGCATGTAGATGATTTTATACCTGCTGCCATGCTATTTATGCTTTGGTTTTAAACAAGTTGTTTTATTGTCGATGATTTTATTTGGTGTTATGTTATTGTGGTGATGGATTGGTGTGATTGTTTGCAACGTGTAGATTGTGCGAAGTGCGACGCAAACTATTGTCAGGAGTGTGACCTTCTGAACCAGAATCAAGGCAAGTTACATGTTGATCATCCTTTACCTATTATTTTTCTATGCATGTAGTATTATACCACCCTATGAAAATTATGCATGTATAGGAAGATTATTATTGCTATGCTTTTGAGCTATATCCCCTCGTCATTGAAGATCGTGTTAGATATATTTTGCTATGCTATGTAGACGGGGATAGGTTTCTGTATTCATTGAGTTTATGTGAGGATTACTACAAAATAAATTGAGTAGTAATTCAGGATATAATACACCTCTGGGCGGATATGGTATTGCTGGGTGGTTTCAAGAACATCATGGTTTCTACCCTCTGGATGTAAGTGGATGCCGCCCAGGTTCAAAAAGATCAAACAGACTTAGTGACTAGTAGCTTCCTTGTGCGACCACTAGCTATTACGGGCTCTGGCTTAGTTGATCAGTCGTGGAAACCTTACCCGGATGTGCCAGCTGATGTAGCTATGATAGTTGGGATGGGCCTCCTGTGGGACTAGGTGACTGCTTCTGGAAGACTTCGTCTCAATCTTCGGGTTGGGTCCAGTGGGTACAGCGTACTAACCTCTGCAGAGTATATAAACTAATCATGATTAGCCGTGTCCCCGGTTATGGACAATTTTGAGCAGCTAGGCCATTACAGTTGTTGGATGATCTTGACAGATGACACACTTAATAAAACTTGATGGGAAACTTAATAATGGTGATAGGTTGGAGTTGGAGATGCCAATTCAACCATATGTGAGTTATTGTAGCAAATAAATTAAAACTTGACTATTAGGTAGCTATGAGGATAAAATCAGCTTTCTGCAAAATAACCATCAGCCTTTCTCTTGTTATACTATGCATATACATGTAGGTTTGTTATATTTCTTTTCCTGTGTAACTTGCCAATACATTCAAAGTATTGACCTATATGGCTGCAATGTATTATGTTGCAGGATATTCAGACGAGGAGTAAGGTACCGTTAGGGTCGCGAGTCTTCACTCAACATCGCCAGTGGGCTATGATGGGACTCATCGTTATTATTCTGCTACTTTTCTGCTGTTTATTAGTATAAAGCTAGCTAAGTGCTATGCAGATTGTTATATTTTATCAATTCTGGACCATACGTTGTAATAAATGATGCACTTGCTATTCTGGTTTTCATCTATACTATGTGTGCTAGCGAGTCGATCCAGGGACTAGCACAGTAAAGCACAGAGACTCAAATCCTTCGAGGTTTAGTCGTTACATTCAAGGGGTATAATTCAAAACACGCATGGACTCACAAGCCATGCTTCTGGGATCTTCCTTACTTCAAAGACCTCCTTCTTCCATACAATATCGACATGATGCACACTGAAAAGAATATCGGAGAGGCTATTTTTGGTACATTGTTCGACATAGATGGGAAGACAATGGATAATATTAAGACTAGAGTCGATCAAGAGACACTATGTCATAGACCGTTACAAAACATGCAAGAAGGCAAAGGAAAGCAGAAATGGTTGAAGCCAAAGGCCTGGTTCAATCTTGGAAGGCCAGCTATGAGGGAAATTATCTTGTGGGTCAAAATGCACTTGATGTTCCCCGATGGGTATGCAGCGAATCTAAAGAGGGGAGTGAGTCTTGAAAAATTAAAAATCTTTGGTCTCAAGAGTCATGATTGGCACATATGGCTAGAGCGGGTAATGCCGGTGATGTTACGTGGCTTTATTCCTGAGGATGAATGGCTAGTACTGGGGAACTGAGCTATTTCTTCCGTGTTCTTTGTGCGAAAGAATTGTCGCCTGGCGTGGTGGAAGACATGGAGGAGTTTGCACCGGAGTTTCTTTAATCCAACGCTTGCTTTAATTTCCCCAAAAATACATAATTAGCCCATTTAGCTCCAAAATGCCATAATAACCTCAAAATGGCATAAGAACCTTGGTTAGCTCATGAATATTATATACTTAGCTTGTTTTCCTCTAAAATGAGATAATTAGCCCATTTAGCTCCAAAAAGACATAATTAGGTAATTTAGCTCCAAGAAGAGGAGAAGAGGAGAAGAGGAGAAGAAATAGGAAAAATGAAAAGAAAGAAGAAGAAGAAGAAGAGAAGAAGCAGAAGGAGGAGGAGGAGGAGGAGAAGGAGGAGAAGGCCAAGGACCTTCTAGTCCTTCTCCTCCTCCTCCTTCTCCTCCTTCTCCTGCTTCTTCTTGATTTCTTATTCTTCTCCTCCTCCTCCTCTTTCTTCTCCTCTTTCATATTATCCTTGCTTTAATTTCCCCAAAAAGACATAATTAGCCCATTTAGCTCCAAAATGCCATAATAACCTCAAAATGGCATAAGAACCTTGGTTAGCTCATGAATATTATATACTTAGCTTGTTTTCCTCTAAAATGAGATAATTAGCCCATTTAGCTCCAAAAAGACATAATTAGGTAATTTAGCTCCAAGAAGAGGAGAAGAGGAGAAGAAATAGGAAAAATGAAAAGAAAGAACAAGAAGAAGAAGAGAAGGAGAAGGAGGAGGAGGAGGAGATGGAGGAGAAGGCCAAGGACCTTCTAGTCCTTCCCCTCCTCCTCCTTCTCCTCCTTCTCCTCCTTCTTCTTGATTTCTTCTTCTTCTCCTCCTCCTCCTCTTTCTTCTCCTCTTTCATATTATCCTTGCTTTAATTTCCCCAAAAAGACATAATTAGCCCATTTAGCTCCAAAATTCCATAATAACCTCAAAATGGCATTAGAACCTTGGTTAGCTCACGAATATTATATACTTCGCTTGTTTTCCTCTAAAATGAGATAATTAGCCCATTTAGCTCCAAAAAGACATAATTAGGTAATTTAGCTCCAAGAAGAGGAGAAGAGGAGAAGAAATAGGAAAAATGAAAAGAAAGAAGAAGAAGAAGAAGAGAATAAGGAGAAGGGGAGGAGGAGGAGGAGGAGGAGAAGGCCATGGACCTTCTAGTCCTTCTCCTCCTCCTCCTTCTCCTCCTTCTTCTTGATTTATTATTCATCTCCTCCTCCTCCTCTTTCTTCTTCTCTTTCATATTATCCTTGCTTCAATTTCCCCAAAAATACATAATTAGCCCATTTAGCTCCAAAATGCCATAATAACCTCAAAATGGCATAAGAACCTTGGTTAGCTCATGAATATTATATACTTAGCTTGTTTTCCTCTAAAATGAGATAATGAGCCCATTTAGCTCCAAAAAGATAAAATTAGGTAATTTAGCTCCAAGAAGAGGAGAAGAAATAGGAAAAATGAAAAGAAAGAAGAAGAAGAAGAAGAGAAGAAGGAGAAGGAGGAGAAGGAGGACGAGGAGGACGAGGAGGAGGAGAAGGAGGAGAAGGCCAAGGACCTTCTAGTCCTTCTCCTCCTCCTCCTTCTCCTCCTTCTCCTCCTTCTTCTTGATTTCTTATTCTTCTCCTCCTCCTCCTCTTTCTTCTCCTATTTCATATGATCATTGCTTATATTTCCCCAACAATGACATAATTAGCCCATTTTAGCTCCAAAATGCCATAATAAGCTCAAAATGGCATAAGAACCTTGGTTAGCTCATGAATATTATATACTTAGCTTGTTTTCCTATAAAATGGGATAATTAGCCCATTTAGCTCCAAAAAGACATAGTTAGGTAATTTAGCTCCAACAACAGGAGAAGAGGAGAAGAAATAGGAAAAATGAAAAGAAAGAAGAAGAAGAAGAGAAGAAGGAGAAGGAGGAGGAGGAGGAGGAGAAGGAGAAGGCCAAGGACCTTCTAGTCCTTCTCCTCCTCCTCCTTCTCCTCCTTCTCCTCCTTCTTCTTGATTTCTTCTTCTTCTCCTCCTCCACCTCTTTCTTCTCCTCTTTCATATTATCCTTGCTTTAATTTCCCCAAAAAGACATAATTATCCCATTTAGCTCCAAAATGCCATAATAACCTCAAAATGGCATAAGAACCTTGGTTAGCTCATGAATATTATATACTTAGCTTGTTTTCCTCTAAAATGAGATAATTAGCCCATTTAGCTCCAAAAAGACATAATTAGGTAATGTAGCTCCAAGAAGAGGAGAAGAGGAGAAGAGGAGAAGAAATAGGAAAAATGAAAAGAAAGAAGAAGAAGAAGAAGAGAAGAAGGAGAAGGAGGAGGAGGAGGAGGAGATGGAGGAGAAGGCCAAGGACCTTCTAGTCCTTCCCCTCCTTCTCCTTCTCCTCCTTCTCCTCCTTCGTCTTGATTTCTTCTTCTTCTCCTCCTCCTCCTCTTTCTTCTCCTCTTTCATATTATCATTGCTTTAATTTCCCCAAAAAGACATACTTAGCCCATTTAGCTCCAAAATGCCATAATAACCTCAAAATGGCATTTGAACCTTGGTTAGCTCACGAATATTATATACTTCGCTTGTTTTCCTCTAAAATGAGATAATTAGCCCATTTAGCTCCAAAAAGACATAATTAGGTAAATTAGCTCCAAGAAGAGGAGAAGAGGAGAAGAAATAGGAAAAATGAAAAGAAAGAAGAAGAAGAAGAAGAGAATAAGGAGAAGGGGAGGAGGAGGAGGAGGAGGAGGAGAAGGCCATGGACCTTCTAGTCCTTCTCCTCCTCCTCCTTCTCCTCCTTCTTCTTGATTTATTATTCTTCTCCTCCTCCTCCTCTTTCTTCACCTCTTTCATATTATCCTTGCTTTAATTTCCCCAAAAATACATAATTAGCCCATTTAGCTCCAAAATGCCATAATAACCTCAAAATGGCATAAGAACCTTGGTTAGCTCATGAATATTATATACTTAGCTTGTTTTCCTCTAAAATGAGATAATAAGCCCATTTAGCTCCAAAAACATATAATTAGGTAATTTAGCTCCAAGAAGAGGAGAAGAAATAGGAAAAATGAAAAGAAAGAAGAAGAAGAAGAAGAAGAGAAGAGGGAGAAGGAGGAGAAGGAGGACGAGGAGGACGAGGAGGAGGAGAAGGAGGAGAAGGCCAAGGACCTTCTAGTCCTTCTCCTCCTCCTCCTTCTCCTCCTTCTCCTCCTTCTTCTTGATTTCTTATTCTTCTCCTCCTCCTCCTCTTTCTTCTCCTATTTCATATGATCATTGCTTTTATTTCCCCAAGAATGACATAATTAGCCCATTTTAGCTCCAAAATGCCATAATAAGCTCAAAATGGCATAAGAACCTTGGTTAGCTCATGAATATTATATACTTAGCTTGTTTTCCTCTAAAATGGGATAATTAGCCCATTTAGCTCCAAAAAGACATAGTTAGGTAATTTAGCTCCAACAAGAGGAGAAGAGGAGAAGAAATAGGAAAAATGAAAAGAAAGAAGAAGAAGAAGAGAAGAAGGAGAAGGAGGATGAGGAGGAGGAGAAGGAGAAGGCCAAGGACCTTATAGTCCTTCTCCTCCTCCTCCTTCTCCTCCTTCTCCTCCTTCTTCTTGATTTCTTCTTCTTCTCCTCCTCCACCTCTTTCTTCTCCTCTTTCATATTATCCTTGCTTTAATTTCCCGAACAATGCAATAATTAGCCCATTTAGCTCCAAAATACCATGATAAGCTCAAAATGGCATAAGAACCTTGGTTAGCTCATGAATATTATATACTTAGCTTGTTTTCCTGTAAAATGGGATAATTAACCCATTTAGCTCCAAAAAGACATAATTAGGTAATGTAGCTCCAACAAGAGGAGAAGAGGAGAAGAAATAAGTAAAATGAAAAGAAAGAAGAAGAAGAAGAAGAAGAAGAAGAAGAAGAGAAGGAGGAGAAGGAGGGGGAGGAGGAGGGGGAGGAGAAGGCAAGGACCTTCTAGTCCTTCTCCTCCTTCTCCTCCTTCTTCTTGATTTCTTCTTCTTCTCCTCCTCCTCCTCTTTCTTCTCCTCTTTCATATTATCCTTGCTTTAATTAACCCATTTGGCTCCAAAATGACATAATAAGCTAAAAATGGTTAGCTCATGAATATTATATTCTTAGCTTGTTTTCCGCTAAAAATGACATAATTAGCTGAAAAAATCATATTTTGTTTTTCTTCTGACTTTCTTATTCACATTTTTGCAGATTGGATATACTACATGCATGGAAGCTGGCATGAACAATATCGATGGATGAACTTTATATGTATATCATCTAGTTTTCATTTGAGTTGATGAACAATGTCGAACTATATGTATATGTATGTATGGATAAATAGTGCAATACTTTGTATGTTGGTTCTTTCGATATATGGGGATGTACATTGATTTATATGTATACCATATATGTGTGGTGAATTATATATATGTGTTGGCAAGTATATGTGTGGTGAATTATATATCATATATGTGTGGTGAATTATATAATTGTGATGTCAAATATATATATGTATATATATATATATATGTTGTGAAATAATATATAAAAAAACAGGTACTATATGGGTTCTTTGTCGTCTGCCAGCTAATGGCAAAGACCTGTGCCATCAGCTGGCAGATGGCAAAGGTGCCACATGGCACCCAGCTGTGCATCCTGGGGTGTCTATATAGGCTCTTTGCCATCTACCTCCAGGATGGCCAGACGGCAAAGAAGAGGGCACAGAGGAGCGGGGGGGGGGGAGGAGGCAGACAACAAAGAGTGGAGGGGGGGAGGAGGAGGCAGACGGCAAACAATAAGGGGGAGGCAGACGACAAAGAGTGGAGGGGGGAGGAGGAGGCAGACGACAAAGAATAATGGGGAGGCCGACGACAAAGAATAAGGGGGAGGCAGACGGCAAAGCCTCTGTTAACCCCTAATGGAGGCAATGCCTGTTGGCTGCCGTCTCGAGCACTTTGCCGACAGCTCCTGAGGAAAGCTGACGGCAAAGAGCTTTGCCGTCCGCTTTGGGGGGACAGACGGCAAAGAAGGTCCTATGCTGTCGTAGGCTGACGCAGAAATTTTGCCAGCCGTGGGATTCTTTGCCGTCTGTTGTTTTGTCTTTGCCGTGTGGGATTTAGTCTTTGCCGTCTATGATGGCAGACGGCAAAGAAGGTGATTCCTGTAGTGATTATTGTATTTCCTTGTTCATGATAATCATTTATTATCCATGCTATAATGTTATTGATTGGAAACTCAGATACATGTGTGGATACAAAGAAAAACACAATGTCCCTAGTGAGCCTCTAATGGACTAGCTCGTTGATCAAAAGATGCTCGAGGTTTACTGACGATAGACAAGAGTTGTAATTTGATAACGGGATCACATCATTAGGAGAATGACGTGATGGACAAGACCCAAACTATGAATGTACCATATGATTATGTCAAGTATCTATTCCTATGACCATGAGATCAGGCAACTCCCGGACACCGGAGGAATGCCTTGTGGTATCAAAGGTCACAACATAACTCGGTGACTGTAAAGGTGCTCTACGGGTATCTTTGAGGGTGTCTATTGGGTTGGCATGAATTGACACTAGGATTTGACTCCGTATTAGGGAGAGGTATCTTTGGGCCCACTCAATAATACAACATCAAAACAAGCTTGCAAGCAATGTGACTAAAGAGTTTGCCACGAGATCTTATATTACGGAATGAGTAAAGAGACTTGCCGGTAACGAGATTGAACTAGGTATGCAGATACATACGATCGAATCTCGAGCAAGTAATATACGATGGACAAAGGCAACAATATACGAGATTGATTGAATCCTTGACATCATGGTTCGTCCGATAAAGATCTTCGTAGAATATGTAGGAGCCAATATGGGCATCCAGGTCCCGCTATTGGTCATTGACCAGAGAGTGTCTATGTCATGTCTACATAGTTCTCGAACCCGTAGGGTCTGCACACTTAAGGTTTGGTTTCAATTTATTATTAATGATTTATGGTTGGTGGTAACAGAAAGTTGTTCGGAGTCTCGAATGAGATTTCGAACGTCACGAGGAGCTCCAGAATGGTTTGAATGTAAAGACTGATATATGGGAAGTCGGTATTCGGGTTCCGGAAAAGTTTTGGGACTTAGCGGTTATGTGACGGGAATGCCTGAAGTATTCCGGGGCACCACCTGCCCCGGATGGACCCATGGGCTGTTAGAGGGTGCGCATCTGTCCTAGGTGGGCTGGCCGCCCCTCCCACCTAAGACCCATGCAACTAGGACTAGGGTTGGGGCAAGAGGGGAGGCACCCCACTTGCCTTGGGGGCCAAGGTGCCCCCCTTGGCCGTCGCCCCACCCCTAGATGAAACTCTAGGGCGGCTCCCTCCTCCTCTCCTCCTATATATATATATATATATGTGTGTGTGTGTGTGTGTGTGTGTGTGTGTGTGTGTGTGTGTGTGTGAGAGGGGAGGGAGGGCTGCCGCAACACAAGCCATGGCGCAGCCTCTCCCTCGCCCTCTAGATCGTCTCCTCCTCTAGATATTCTGGTAGTGTTTGGCGAAGCCCTGCCGAGATAGCTACAACACTATCACTGTCACGCTGTCACACTGATAGGGAACTCATCTACCACCCACCCTCTCTTGATGGATCAAGGTGGCGGAGATGTCATCAAGCTATACTTGTGCTGAACGTAGAGGTGTCGTCCGTTCGGCACTAGAACGGGATGGACCGTGATGGGATCGCGGGACATTTCATGATGGGATTGCGGGACAGATTGCAATTTGCAGCACAAAGACGTTCGACTACATCAACCGCGTCATATGTGCTTCCGCTTAGCGATCTACAAGGGTATGTAGATGCACCCCCCCACTCGTAGATGTTAGTCTCCATAGATTAATCTTGGTTAGTGTAGGAATTCTTTTTCCCATGCGACGTTCCCCAACTTTCTCCCCTCCGGTAGGGTACTCAAGAGGCTTCGGATGCATTTTTCATCAATACATAGAGTTGCGGTGGCATAGCGGAAGTTCGTTGTTTATATTTGAGAGTTTTTGTATATATATGATTTTTTGGCGTTGGGATCACGCTAAACGGAGCCACGTGGGCCCTATAAGCCACCTGGGTAGGACTAGTTGGGTGGCCGTGCCCAGTTGGGTTGTGGCCCAATGGTGGCTCCCCTCTGGTGGTTATTTGCTCCAATATTGCTCATATGTTCTAGAAAAAATAACCAAGAAGTTTCGGGCGATTCTGAGAACTTTCATTTTCTTCATAGAAAACAACACCACCATAATTCTGCGGAAAACAAGACGAGTCTAGGTTAGTTCTAAATAAATCATATAAAGTGCATTAGAACCATATAAAAGTATTGTAAACATAGGAAACCATGGCATGAATACTTCGTAAATTATCGATACGTTGGAGACGTATGAGCATCCCCAAGCTTAATTCCTACTCGTCCTCGAGTAGGTAAATGCTAAAAGAAATAATTTATGAAGTGTGAATGCTAGCATAGTGAATAGTTTTTATCATTGATAATTGTAGTAACTTTTTCTAGCATCATAACGAGCAACTTTTTCTCATAAAAATCATCATGATAGAGTAGCAATCAATTCACATGTCATGGCTCAAACAATGCATTGTTTTGAAACTTAACAACATATGCTCTTAGTCACCAAACAACTTCAATGCATCATCAAGTCTAAGTAAGAACTCCACATACTCAATTATCATATAGTCTTCTATGATTTCTAATACTCAATGCATATTTTTAGAACAAACAGCATCCATCGAACACAGAGTAAGATAGGGGCTTAAAGTTTTGCCTCCCAACATACTTATCATAAAGATAATTGTCAACAATAATGAATCATGATCAAATAAATTTGACTGGATATATATGTTTGGATTTTCCCCCGCCACATGGTGCTTGCCAACTTATAAATTGAGGTTGGATATGAAGTTGACTCAACTTGAAAAGTAAATAACATAATAGTAAATATATTGCCCCTTCGCAGAGAGAAGCAGCGATTTTCATGTCAACATCATAACAAAGTATTTAATATCTTCCATGGTAATCACATTATTGGCGGTTACCAAATAGAATTGATATTTTACTCCCCCTCCACCATTCAAACAGATTCCATGCCTAGCCGTATCCACGGGTACCATCCAAACAATGAACTTTCTAGGGGGAGTTCTTGTTTATTTATTTTTTATATTATGCAGGTCTCGACATCCCTTTTACGAACCTCTCTTGTGCCCATCCAAGTGAATAAACAACCATCTTGAGAATAACTCACTTATCATGGAAGATAATGACCGCCCATCGCTCCATGAGCGGTACGCGCACACAAAACAGACTTTTATTTGAATGTTTAGAGATGGCACATGCAAATTTACTTGCAATTGTAGTGAAATACCATATATAGGTTGGTATGGTGGACTCTCATGAAATAAGCTTGTCTCAAGTATTTGGATGCACAAGTAGTATCTCTAATTAGTACGAGGTTTTGGGTAGCAAAAGGTCCTAAACAAGCACCACATGTTGGAGGATCCATAACAATATAACTTCCATGCAAACATACCCAAACACAACCATTATGTTGTCTTCCATGTCCAACTACAACTATGTGATCAAGGTTGAAAATAATTAGTGGATATTCACAACCACAAAATATGTCCAAGATAATATATTTCTTTGTGAAAGTTCTCTTCCTTATACTAAACATTCATGAATTGCTTGTATGACCAATATTGTGATTGTCAAACTTCAATATATTTACTTTCTAAACCAAAATGTGGAACTACTTCTAAGAATGTAGCACATTGATAATTTTATATTTATGATATTTCATTCATTCACAACTTATTCTAAAGGTATAAGTGAAGCACAAGAGTGAACATCAAACTACTCTCGAAAGATATAAGTGAAGATCAATGAGTAGTCCAATAATTAAGTAGCTATGTGAGGACTCTCTCTAAATAAAGATTTTTATATATTATATTTTATGCAAACATTAAGAAAAATAAAAATGCATTCCAAGAATAGCACATATCATGTGGTCAAACAAAAACTTAGGCTCAACCTATGTTAACCGATATTTGTTTGCGAAGAGAGGTGGGATGGGTAACATCCCCAAGTTAGATGCTTGAGACTTCTTGAAATACTTACTTGGGGTGCCTTGGGAATCCCCAATCTTGAGCTTTTGTATCTAGTTCAATCCTACCATTTACTGGTTTCACCTAAATCTCAAAAACTTCATCCACACAAAACTTGAAAAGACTCGTGAGATAGGTTAGTACACATAAGAATAAATAAATACTTCATGTACTGCCAAAACAAGTAGAATAATAACTTTAAATCATTAGGTACCTTATAATATCATTTCCAAAATTTATATCTATCGATATAATCCCTAAAAACTCTAGGATAAGTAGATAACAAAACTATGACATCATTCTGTACAAACAGAACTGTATGTAGTAATCAATTTAAAAGGTGTACTTTTGTAACTCCAAGAATTCTAAAATTCTATTAAAATCTAAAAATATTGTATGAAATTACTGTGTAAAAAATTGATAAACTTCCTACGTTCCACTAAAATCTCATAATTCAAATACTAGAGCGAAAGTTTGTGTTTTTGTACAACACACATGCAATTCAAGCATTCAAAAGGAAATTCTTGGAAATTTTTGTTGAAAAAAATATTATGAATAACATTAAATATAGAACAAAAAAATAAAATTACTCTCCAAGTAAAATACATATCATGTGATGAATAAAAATATAGCTCCAAGTAAGATATACCGATAATGTATGAGACGAAAGAGGGGATGCCTTCCGGGGCATCCCCAAGCTTAGACACTTGACTATTCTTTGGATATTACCTTGAGGGTACCTTGGGAATCCCCAAGCTTAGGTTATTTCTTCTCCTTATTCACCTCATATTGGTATCTCACCCTAAACTTGAAAACTTCAATCACACAAACTTAAGAGAACTTTGTGAGACGAGTTAGTGTAATAAAGATAAATCATTCACTTAGGTACTGTGAAGACAATATTCATAATTAATCTCACATGATTCCTATTATATCATATAATTTCCATAATTTATATAACACAATATAAGCTTTGGAATCACTAAAACAAGCAAATATGCATGCAAAACACAATTTGTCAAAAACAATACACTCTGTGAAGATCTCAATGAACACCATACTTCCCCGTCTCCAAAAATTCTTAAACATTAGAAAAACGCATAGAATTTGCATGGCAATTGTGTGTCAAAATTTCAGTTTTTTTACTCTGCATGAAAGTCACATAATTCATATACTGGACGCAAAAATTTCTATGTTTTTGCATAAACAAACACACAAGGATCCACACTATCACAAAGGTTTTACTTGGCACTTTATTGAAATAAAAGATATAAAACATGATAAATACAGTAGCTAAATCATGTGAACACACAAAAAGAAAAAGTAAAAGTGTTGGATTGTCTCCCAATAAACGCTTTTCTTTAATGCCTTTTAGGTAGTCATGATGATTACAATGATGCTCACATAAGAATAGTATTTGAAACATGAAAGAGAGTATCATGAATCACATGGCAAGCACATTTAATTCAAACCCACTTCCTATGCATGGGTATTTTGCAAGAAAATAATTTATTATAGCAAGAATCAACTTACATAGGAAGGCAAAACAGGATGACTTCAAAACTTTGAACACATAGAGAGGAAACTTGATATTATTGAAACACCTACAAGCATACGTTCCTCTCACATAATAATTTCAGTAGCATCATGAAGGAATTAAACTATATAATTATGGAAAAAACACTCTTTTCATTATGCACAAGCATAGAATTTTTAATACTACCGACACAAGCAAAGTTCTTCTTATTCAAAGTAGTGGGGGCAAACTCAACAAAAATAACTATCATGACATACTCGATTGACATAATCCAAGTGAAAATTAAAATCATGATGACAAGTTTCATGTTTATTATTATCCCTTATAGCATACATCTCCTCAGAGTAATAATCAGATATAGGAGGCATGCTTTCATCATAATAAATTTGCTCATCAAAACATGGGGGACGAAAAATATCATCTTCATCAAACATAGCATCCCCAAGCTTGTGGCTTTCCATATCATTAGCATGATGCATATGAGAATTCATACTACATTATTGTTATCATGCTCATCATTCAAGGATTTCACATTAAGCATTTTTATAATTACTTCCTCTAACAATTGAGCACAATTTTCTAAATCGTTATTCTCACGAAAGACATTATAAAGACGAAACAATTGAGGCAACCTAAAGTTCATTTGTAGTTTTCTTTTATAAACCAAACTAGTAATAAACAAGAAACTAAAATATTTAATTGCAAGTTCTAAAGATATACCTTCAAGCAGTCACCTCCCCCACAACACCGCAACAAAATATCTTGGTGTCTACTACGCAACTTTATTCTTGTAGACGTTGTTGGGCCTCCAAGTGCAGAGTTTTGTAGGACAGCAACAAATCTCCCTCAAGTGGATGACCTAAGGTTTATCAATCCACGGAGGTGTAGGATGAAGATGGTTTCTCTCAAACAACCCTGCAATCAAATACAAGAAATCTCTTGTGTCCCCAACACACCCAATACAATGGTAAAATGTATAGGTGCACTAGTTCAATAAAGAGATGGTGATACAAGTGTAGTATGGATAGTAGAAATAGGTTTTTGTAATATGAATAAATAAAAATAGAAAATTAAAAAGTGTAAACAACGAGAAAAATGGTATGGCAATGTTTGGAAATAAGACCTAGGGTTTATCCTTTCACTAGTGCAATCTCTCAACAAAGCTAACATAGTTGAATCATATGATCATTCCTCAATGTGCAATGAAGAAT
The DNA here is from genome assembly GCF_904849725.1 of Hordeum vulgare subsp. vulgare. Classification (NCBI taxonomy): domain Eukaryota; kingdom Viridiplantae; phylum Streptophyta; class Magnoliopsida; order Poales; family Poaceae; genus Hordeum; species Hordeum vulgare. The sequence goes on from NC_058520.1 coordinate 84,266,364, forward strand.
CACTCCAAAGTTCCTATCTAGCAGAGAACATAAGATGAAATTGGTGTTGGTAGTATAACCACCTCAAAGTTATCCTTTCCGATCAATCTTTTGAGTTATTCCTATAAGTGTCACAAACAGCCCTAGAGTTCGTACTAAAATAACACCAAGGATACATACCAATCAACCCTAATGTGTCGGGACCCCGATCCTAAGCCATAGGAAACCAGCCTGTAACACATCGCATCTCTTTGCGGTCTCACGCACGGTTATCCCCACGGTTGCAGCCTTGCCTTAGGCGGGACCATTTGCGCCTTTTTACTCGCGTATGCAATTGTGTCGCTAGCAATCCAATGACAAAGAACCCGGATCGACAGGTCTAGTCATAAACCAAGGCGGCAGTTCCGCACAGGGACAAGCATACATGACCCAGCAAAGCAGGTGTCGATCACCAGCGCATGTAGACGAGTCGTAGCAAGCTACAAGGACTCCATTACATCACGTGACATATCCCAAAGGGACAGACACAGTAGCTAAGAAGGACACATGCCGGTCAACCAATGTGTCCGGAGCAATAGCCATCTACCATGGCTCGTTGGAATCACAAAGGGGCATTTCCCTGTAAGGAGTGATACTAAACCATACGACTAGGTATTCGAACCCCATACATATCAAGTACAACACACGTACGCATGGCATACCGATATGCATAGATACATCAATGGCATCACAACATAACCATAAACATACAACTTTATTTAGAAGGCTCGGAAGAGCCACACACATAATATTACACAGGTAGGGGTCTCACGACCCATCATCATGATTCATACACTCAAGTCTTACAAACCATCATCCTGATTCATACACACAAGTCTTACAAGCCAGCGGAAGAGTAAAAGTGTCTGAGTACAGAGAGATGGAAAGATAAAGCCACATGGCTTGACTATCTACAGACCCATCCTAGGCCAGATCGTAGCTGGGATACCAGCTACTCGTCATTGTCGATGTCTAGGTAGAACCCTCCATTAGGGTCATTAACAACCTCTCCAACAATTATTAAGCAAACGTGAGTACAAAAGTACTCAGCAAGACTTTAGGAAATCTATATACTCATGCAATGTATCAATAAGGATTTGTGGGGGTTCATGCGGAAAGCCAGCATTTGACTCTTGGCTAGACAACTTGCATTTTTAAATAGTTTTGACAACTACATTTCTCGCACACGAGTCCACTAACACCACAACAATACTCCATCATGGAATCATTCCGTCTCCCTACGGAAATGCCGTCCACGACACTCACACTTATCTTGTCAATTTTATGAGTAGCCATTATAGTTATCTATGAACAACATATGCTTCCAAGTAGTCCATACCCGCGGACGCGGCTATTCGAATAGATCATAACCCTGCAGGGGTGTACTTCTTCACACACGGTCTCTCCACTTATCGCCATGTGCACGTCATGCACCTCGGCAACCTTCAAGCGGAAGCCCAGCGAGGGAGTCGGCCATGACCGTTAACCACGCTAATACTTTGTCCAGGTCTATCGCCTATCTGAGGGTAACCCGCGTGGAAGTCCAGCCGAGGTTTCCGCCACGGCCCCAAACAATGTGCGCAGGGTTCCCAAGTCCACCATCCGGGTGCCACTTGGTACACCGTGCCACTGCCTACCGCATCATAGCCCACCTCTAAGGTCAGCGCTACGCACGGCCTCCAGCATGACTATAAACACCAGAAACTACTCTCAACTCCTGGACCAAGTACTAAGCGATTAATAAGTCGAGCGGGGTCATATTTCAAGGCCCAGCATGTGGTAGTATCTCGTCTTGGATTACATACATGGAACTCATTACCTAAGGACGGTTCCAATGAAACAACCCGCCATGTACTCCTACATAGACTTTCACCGGTACCTTTACCAAATCAGGTTCAACACACGACCTTTATCAACTGAACACATTCTCACGATTGTTTTCATCACCCAGACGACAGACCATACACAACTCTAAGCATAGCATGCATAGCAGGATAATGCACATCATGGCTCAAGCATCTACCAGGTATGCTAGGTTGCAAGGTTCAGCTATTTACTCTGACAAGGACAGGTCATGCAAAGGAAGTGGGTTCAACTAACATGATAAAAGTAGTGAAAGCATTTTTACCTAATGCAATAAGTAAGAGCAGGAGCGAGAACATGGGATTTATCGGGATGATCAAAATGGTTGCTTGCCTTGTTGCTCAGCAGAGGGGTGATATCCGTCAGTCGGATAATCAGACGTATCCAGAGGGGCGGAGCCTACCGGTAAAAACAACATCAATCAATAACAATCATATGCAACAAGATGATACATGAGCATGGCATGAAAATGAAAGGTGGTAGGCTAATGTAGCTACCATTTCTTAAGTTGAAGTTGATTTGAATCAATATTCAAATATCACTTCAAACAAGGTATTTTCGAATACCCTTTTAATTGATTCGACCTGATGCTCAGGTGATCTTGTTTTACCATGCATGAAGATGGTATTTTGAGGTGTTGATTGTTCTTGATCATTGTTTGGTCATAATAGTTGAAGTGGAATTCAAATAGGTTTTAAATTCCAACTCCAAACTATTTGTTAGATTTAACCTATTCACAATTTTACCTGTTTGGCGATGTTAACTTTTTCAAACATGCTTGAAAAGGTCATAATCAGATTCTTTGGATTTTTCTGATCATTTTTTATATATAAATTATTTTCATTGGAGTTACAGATTATTTTCTATGATTTTTAGAAGTTTTAGGCATTTTTTGGAATTCTTTTATAATCAGAAAATATCTTTATTGTGTCAGATCTACGTCAGCACTGCGTCAGCAGGTCAGCCGACCTGGTCAGGTCAAACCTGACAGGTGGGGGCCACTGGTCAGCGACACAGGAGATAATCCCGCGCTGACCAGCCCCTAAGTGGGTTTGACCCACTCCTAGGGCCCATTGTTAGTGTCTTATTAGCGCTAACGAACAGGGATTAGGCCGGCCAGTCGTTCCCCGCCGGAGACTGACCGACGGCGACCTGGTCTGCAGCGGATCTGGCTGTGGGGCTCGGATTCGGCGGATCTGGCTGTGACGCTAAGTTCAAAGGCAAGGGGAAAGCACAGTACACCCCCAAGAAGAGACAGTCAGGAAATTCCATCCTAGATCAACCGTGTCCAATCCACACGAAGACGGATGAAGAAGGCAATGTCATATTGCCGAAGCATACCACTCGGCAGTGTCGCCTCCTGATCAAAGGATTCGGTGAAGGACAGCCGAGTGAGAAAGACACCAAGCAAGATGATGAGGACAAGGAGGATCCGTTCCCTCAAGTCCATGCAACGTTAATGATTTTTGCTGATGTAGAAAGCAAAAGTCGACTGAAGCTGGTCAACAGGGAGGTAAACATGGCAACCCCATCCACTCCCACGTTCCTCAAGTGGTCACAGACTGCAATCACCTTTGATCAGTCAGACCACCCAGCACACGTACCCACCCCAGGGAGGCAAGCTCTGGTTGTCGACCCGGTGGTGGAAGGAGTTAGGTGGCGCAAAGTCCTCATGGACGGTGGCACTGGCTTGAATATCATGTACGCCGATACTCTCAAGGGAATGGGCATTCCGATGTCCAGACTTAGCGAGAGCAGTATGCAGTTCCATGGAGTCGTCCCAGGAAGAAAGGCCAAATCACTCGGCCAGATTGCGTTGGATGTCGTTTTCGGCTCTGACAAGAACTTCCGCAAAGAGAAGTTACCATTCGAGGTGGTAGACTTCCAGAGTGCATACCATGACATTCTGGGCCGTCCGGCATACGTACATTTCATGGCCCGTCCATGTTACGTATATTTGAAGCTGAAGATGCCTGGTCCCAAAGGCGTGATTACTGTCACAGGCAATCGACAGCGGGCCGAGGAGTGTCTGCAGCAGGGGTCGAGAATTGCAGACAATCAGATGGATGTACTCGAGTTGGATGAGTACAAGAAGACTGCTGACCCCGCTGACCTGATGCGTTCAAAGAAGCCAGCTTCCGAGTCCGCATTCCAGTCGGCGGGAGACACGAAGAAAGTAAGCATCTACCCGACGGATGCCACCGCCGCCCCAACAAACATCTCCACCACCCTTGATCCAAAATAGGAAGCCGAGCTCACCCAATTCCTCCGTGAGAACTGGGACATTTTTGCATGGAACCCTGCTGACATGCCTGGTGTACCCAGGGAGTTGGCTGAGCACCGACTGCATGTGGATCCTGCTACTCGACCCGTCCGAGAATGCCTGCGTCGGTCCGCCGCGCACAAGAGAAAAGCAATCGGAGAGGAGGTAGCTAAACTCCTGGCAGCCAACTTCATTCGCGAGGTACACCACTCCGAGTGGCTCGCTAATCTTGTCATGGTGCCCAAGAAGGACAAGTATCTCCGTATGTGCATCGATTTCAAGCACCTTAATAAGGTCTGTCCGAAAGACCACTTCCTGCTCCCCCGCATTGATCAAATCATTGATTCGACTGTGGGTTGCGAGCGCTTATCCTTCCTTGATGCCTATTCAGGGTATCGTCAGATCCGTCTGTATGGTCCAGATGAATTAAAAACATCTTTCATCACCCCATTCGGGTGCTTCTGTTACATCACTATGCCATCGGTTTGAAGAATGCAGGAGCAACTTTTATGCGAATGATCCAAAAATGCCTCCTAGATCAGATTGGCCAAAATGTGGAGGCATATATGGAAGATATCGTAGTCAAGTCACGCAAAGGTTTCGATCTGCTGACTGACTTGGCAGAAACATTCGCCAACCTACGTAGGTACGATATCAAGCTGAACCCAGCCAAGTGTTCATTCAGCGTTCCAAGCGGGAAGTTACTCGGTTTCTTCATTTCCGAACGAGGGATCGATGTCAACCCGAAAAGATCGGGACCATTGTTCGAATGCAGCGCCCGGTAAGAGTACATGATGTTCAAAATCTCACAGGTTGCCTAGCGGCTTTGAGCAGGTTTATCGCTCGACTCGGCGAGAAGGCGTTACCTCTGTACCGACTCATGAAGAAGTCAGATACCTTCGAGTGGACAGACGAAGCCCAAATCGCATTCGACGACCTCAAAGCCCTGCTTTCCACCCAGCCGGTTCTTACGGCCCCGCTCAGTAAAGAACCCCTTCTTTTGTACAACGCGGCTACAAATCAAGTCGTCAGCACCGTTCTGACAGTCGAACGCGAAGAAGAAGGCAAAGCGTACAAGGTTCAGCGGCCAGTATATTATGTTTCCGAAGTCCTAACTCCTTCCAGGCAGAGGTATCCCCATTATCAGAAGCTTATTTATGGGATCTACATGACTGCAAAGAAGGTGGCTCATTATTTCCAAGACCACTCGGTATCTGGCATATCTCATGCTCCGTTGTCGGAAATTCTCCACAATCGGGACGCATCAGGCCGAGTGGCAAAGTGGGCAATGGAGATGCTATATTGCGACATCAAGTTCGAAGCCAAGAAAGCCATAAAGTCTCAAGCTCTTGCTGACTTCATAGCAGAATGGGTAGAACAACAGCAACCGACTCACATCTACTCGGCTCATTGGACCATGTTCTTCGGTGGGTCCAAGATGTTGAATGGCTCCAGCGCCGGCGTTGTGCTCATATCCCCGAAAGGTGATAAAGTCAAGTATGTGTTGCAGATCCATTTTGATTCTTCCAACAATGAAGCAGAGTACGAAGCTCTCCTTTACGGGTTGTGCATGGCCATCACACTCGGCGTCCATCGCCTGATGGTCTATGGCGACTCAGATCTAGTGGTTAATCAAGTAATGAAGGAGTGGGATGTAATGAACCCCACCATGACTCCATACTCCAACGAAATAAGGAAGCTTGAGAAGAAGTTTGAAGGTCTGGAACTTCACCATGTTCCCCGACTGAAAAACCAAGCAGTAGATGAATTGGCAAAACTTGGATCCACACGGAGACCGGTCCCGAGTGATGTCTGCCTCGAGCACCTACACCTCCCCTCGGTAAAAGAAGATCCTTTTACAGAGGAACCTGTACAACCGAAGAGCTCAACAGATCAGACTGAAGTCGAGGTTCCCGTTGTGGTTGACTTGATCATGGAAATTCTAGCTGTCATTCCCGAATGAACTATGCCATTCATTGCGTACATCATGAGGCAAGAGTTACCGGAAGACGAAGTCCAAGCTAGGCAGATCGTTCGCAGGTCGAAGTCCTTCACCGTCATTGATGACCAGTTATACAGGGAAAGTGTTTCAGGCGTCCTTCAGCGGTGTATCTCTCCTGAGGAGGGGCAGTTAATTTTGGAAGAAAATCACTCGGGAACCTGCGGCCATCATGCCTCCTCAAGGGCAATCGTCGCCAAAGCATTCAGAGCTAGTTTCTTCTGGTTGCAAGCGAATGAAATGGCAAAAGATATAGTCGATGGTTGCGAAGGTTGTCAGTTCTATTCAAACAAGTCCCACAAGCCAACGTCTGCGCTGAAGACAATTCCGCTTGCTTGGCCATTCGCCGTGTGGGGATTAGATACAGTCGGACCATTCAGAACAGGCCAAGGAGGATTCATCCATCGGCTGGTAGCAGTCGACAAATTTACCAAGTGGAATGAAGTCAAGCCTATCAAGAAGCTTGATGCCCTTACGGCCATCAAATTTATTAGACACATCATCGCCAGATATGGGGTTCCACACAGCAAAATCACCGACAATGGCACAAACTTTGACTCGGACAGGTTCAAAGGTTTTTGCGCAGGCCAAGGTATCCGAGTGGATTTTGCATCCGTTGCGCACCCCCAAACAAACGAGCAAGCGGAGCGGGCGAATGGACTTATTCTTCAAGGGTTGAAGCCTCGACTCCTGTGATAAGTTGGACACGCCGCGGGCGCATGGGTTACCGAGCTGCCTTCCGTGCTGTGGGGCCTCCGAACAACTCCGAATAGATCGACAGGGCAATCCTCGTTTTTCCTCGTTTATGGAGCAGAGGCAGTCCTTCGGAGTGACTTGCTTCACAACTCTCCACGAGTCGAACTCTTCTCCGAAGCCGAAGCAGAGCAAGCCAGGCAAGACGGAGTGGACCTTTTAGAAGAGGAGCGCGAGATGGCACTGATCCGTTCAACAATTTATCAACAAGATCTGCGGCGATTTCATGCGCGGCACGTCAGGAGCCGCACGTTCCAAGCAGGCGACCTGGTGCTCCGAGTGGATCAACAGAGACCACACAAGTTGGCTCCCGCCTGGGAAGGACCGTTCATCATTTCTAAGGTGCTGAACAACGGAGCATATCGACTCTACAACCTCGATAGGGAAACGGACGAGCCGCGAGCATGGAATGGAGATCTACTGAAGCGCTTCTACACATAACCGCCGACAGAGACAATGTAAAGAACAAGAATCATCAAAGTAATACAAAGCGGATTAATTTCTTGCCGATTCAAAATTCTTCCGCGTTTGCAGACTACGGTCTAAAAAACTAGCTCCGAGTGTGCCCAAAAGTCACACTTGGGGACTTAGCTGCGACCCAGAGTCGCCTAAGTAAACAACTCGCTCCGAGTGTGTGCTAAAAGTCACACTTGGGGACTTAGCTGCGACCCAGAGTCACCTAAGTAAACAACTCGCTCCGAGTGTGCACGAAAAGTCACACTCAGAGACTTAGCTGCGACCCAGAGTCGCCTAAGTAAAAACTCGCTCCGAGTGTGCACTAAAAGTCACACTCGGAGACTTAGCTATGACCCAGAGTCGCCTAAGTAAACAACTCGCTCTGAGTGTGCACGAAAAGTCACACTCGGAGATTTAGCTGCGACCCAGAGTCGCCTAAGTAACAACTCGCTCCGAGTCTGCACGAAAAGTCACACTCGGAGACTTAGCTGCGACCCAGAGTCGCCTAAGTAAACAACTCGCTCCGAGTGTGCACGAGAAGTCACACTCGGAGACTTAGCTGCGACCCAGAGTCGCCTAAGTAACAACTTGCTCCGAGTGTGCACGAAAAGTCACACTCGGAGACTTAGCTGCGGACCAGAGTCGCCTAAGTAAAAATCGCTCCGGGTGTGCACTAAAATTCACACTCGGGAAATTAGCTGCGACCCAGAGTCGCCTAAGTAAAAAATCGTTCCGAGTGTGCACTAAAAGTCACACTCGGGGACTTAGCTGCGACCCAGAGTCGCCTAAGTAAAAACTCGCTCCGAGTGTGCACCAAAAGTCACACTCGGGGACTTAGCTGCGACCCAGAGTCGCCTAAGTAACAACTTGCTCCGAGTGTGCACCAAAAGTCACACTCGGGGACTTAGCTGCGAACCAGAGTCGCCTAAGTAAACAACTCGCTCCGAGTGTGCATTTCAAGTCACACTCGAAGACTTAGCTGCGAACCAGAGTCGCCTAAGTAAAAAGCTTCCTACGAGTGGGCACTCGAGATACACTCGGAGGCTTAGTAGACCCTCATTGAGGCTCATGTGGATGTGAAGACAATTGACAACTACATGCTCCGCATGTTTGCCATTGGCTTCACCAGGAGACGCCCAAACAAAAACCACCAGCCAAAATCGTGTCAAAAAAAACTCAGCGAAAGAAGAGCAAAAGATCCGGTTCGAATTGAAATTGGTTCTACGATCAGTCGGCTCGGTGTGAATCAAGTTTATCCACACTGAGCCAAGAATGTACCGGCCAACAGCAGTGGCCAAAGTTTAATACAGACTACACTCGGCATACCGAGGTAAATGTGTGTTCAGCATAAAGTTTATCAAGCATCGCCGGGGCTGGCAGGCTCCACAAAGGTGTTGAGGTCGATTCCATCTGCAATCCGAGTGGCCGTGTTGAGGAAGGTCTCCATGAAATCTTCAAATCAAAGCTTCTTGGTGTTGGCGACCTAGAACGTCTTCAGCTTGTCTTCACGGGCTTCCTTGCAGTGCACTCGGACCAGAGACAGCGCCACGTCAGCGCCACACCGAGCGGCAGACTTCTTCCATGCCTGCACTCTGCTTGGAACGTCCTCCAGTCGAGTCATCAACCCCTCTATCTCGTTCTGGGAGTCATCTTCAGGCCACAGCTCCTAGTCAATTCGGCCGACAACTCCTCTGGCGACCAATGAAAGGACCCACCCTATTGAGGCGGGAATTCACTCAGAACATGTCCCGGTTAGCTTCATCACCGAGTGGACCATTCGGTTGTCCAAGCGAACGTTCAATTTCGGCAGTTTCGGCTTCAACGTCCCGACAGAAATCAGCAAAGAAAAGACAGGGAGAAAATAAGCACGGGGTGAACTCCAAAGTCAAAAAACACTAGGCAAGCAACTTACCACCAAGCAGTGCGACCATCTTCTTCGCCCAGTCGCCGACGTAGTTCTCCTGCGCTCTGCACCGAGTGTTCATTAACTTCAGCTGGCCCATCCATTAGGATCTCTCCTTCTTCATTTTTTCTACCTCGGCTACTAGTGCCTTGTTAGTCTCCCGAGATTCCTCCAAAGATTTTTCTCGTTCAGCGAGAGCCTCCTTCATGCCAGCCAGGTCATTCGCAGCCACCTCCAAGTCGGCAGCAAGTTGAGTCTTCTCAGCCTTCAGAGCATTATAGGTTGATCCCATTTCACAAGTCTTCTTTCAAAGAGACACAAAGGGAGGATCAGCCAAATTCAACAAGGAAAAAGTCTCCACAGATATGACAAAACAATCAAAGCTCAAAATTCTTCAGACCCCTGCCGATGCAAGCAATCGACTACGGTCTCGGGGACTACACCCAGTGGGTTCACTGAGAGTGACCCCACTGGTATGAAGCTCGAACAGGTCGGTCCCATTGAGCTCCATAGCAAACCAACAACACTATGAGATTACTATTACTCGACCCGAGTAACACTACTCTCGGGGACTACACCCAGTGGGTGCACTCGGCGTGCCCCCACTGGTACCATTCGGGCAGATCAGCTCTGATCTGTAGAGATTATGGAAAATACATATAAAGTCAACTGCCGGTGCAAGCACTCGATAGAATTCTCGGGGACTACACCCACTGGGTTCACTAAGAGTGAACCCACTGAAAAATCAACCTACTGTATCCGAGTATCTCGCTGAAACCCCCAGTGGGCACCAAGAGGAATGTAAACACTTACTAGCGCACTTACTGGGATATCATCCCGAAGCTCCAAGCTCTTCTTGTACAGGGACGCGATGGTGTCATATCCTCCCTTGGCGTCGCCCACCATCAGCTCCACTTGTACCATGGCGTCCTTGGCGGCTCCTACTTGATCTTCCGGGAGGTGTCGGGCATCATAATTAATAGCCGACGGACCCGGCGTGGCAGAAGGCGCCCTAGGTATCCCGAGCTCCCTGGGCATCCAGAGCTCTGCTCCACTCGGTTCCATTGTGAGGGCCACCGTCTCAGTCGGCGGCACGTTCATGGTGGCATTGGCAGCTGGTTGGATAACCCCAGGGACAGGCGCCAAAGCTGGTTCCGACCTCCTTTGGTCGTCGTCATCCAGATGGATCACTTCCGAAGGAAGCCCGACTGAACAAAATAAAAATACAGAAAAAGGTCAAGATCAAAGACAGCACTTGCGAAACGGTAATACAGCTCTCGGAGTCGTGACAACGTACCTTGCTGGGACGTGGCGGCATTATCAGTGTCCATGGGATCATCATCCTGACGCGGCGGAGAGGTGGCGGAGGTAGCAACTCTGTTGAGTGAAATCCACTCGACGGGTAAACATGAATTCCCAAAAAAGAAGAGTCCAACCGGATACTGAAGGAAGATGGAAGAACAAAGATACTTACGCTGAGGCGACCGGAAGAACGATCCTCATCCGGGGCAAAGCTTTCCGAGGCTTAGACCCGCTGGGTTTAGCCACCTTAGACGGCTGATTCACGGGCTCGACAGAAGCACCCCTGGTTCTCTTCACACTCCGAGCACTCGGGGCCACGGGAGGAGCCGGCGGAACAGCAGGGTAATGACGGTGCTTGGTTCGGTGTTCTAGTGGTAAGAGTGACGAGCTCTGCTCTTCACTCTCCTCCTCCTCCTCTTCTGTTTCCTCCTCCATCTCCCTACTGTCAGAGATGTACTCGGCACTATCCGCGCTACCCTCCATGCTGCCTTCTTCTTCCTCGACAGGATTCCCATTCGAGACTGCAGAATGCCAGTTCGTCCACTCCTGCACAAAACACACTCGGCAACGTCAGTCAGCGAGACAAGAAAAGAAAAAAACTGAGAAGGTTAAATGCACTCGACGACATGTACTCACCTCATTCGGAGGAGGATTTTCGACACGGAAGGCCTTCACCCGCCGAGCTCCCACAGGGTTATCACATGTGCCCGTGATGCTGCGGACCCATGCACTCACGGTCTCCTCGCTCACGTCTTCAGGATGGGACTGAGTGGTGTCCGAAGGCCTCGTATAATGCCACATTGCATGGTCTCGGGCCTAGAGCGGCTGGATGCGTCGACCTAGAGAAGTCTCCAACAGGTCCATGCCGGTGACTCCCTTCCGAACGACGACTATCAGCGCGTCGACCAAAGGCTGGATCTGGGTTCTTTCTCCCTTAGAGAGCGCTAGCTTCGTGGGAGGGCCCGGACGGTCTAAAGTGAAGGGTGGTAGCCCGCTCGAAGCATTCGGGCAGGCAATGTCCTGGCAATAGAACCAGGACGATTGCTAATTCCTAACCGACTCGGATAGCTGAAGCGAGGGATAGCTACTCTTCGTTTTCTTCTGAAATCCTAAACCCCGCAGAGCTGGAGGATGTGTGTCTTATCATCAGACTGGCTAAGGTTCTTAACAGTCTGAGATCTAGTAGAGAAAACATATTCGAAGAGCCCCAAGTGGGGAGGACATCCTATGAAGCACTCGCAGAGGGTGACTGAATGCGGAAAGATGAGCTATCGCATTCGGAGGAAAGTGATGGAGCTGCGCCCCGAAGTAATTCATGATACCTCGGAAGAAAGGATGGGGAGGCAAGGAGAAACCTCTGGCCACGTGGCTGAGCAGCAGAACGCGCTCCCCCTCCTTCGACGACGGCTCTGTCTCGCCCTCCAGCAGCCTCCAAGCCTTGTTGACGACCATGCGTACTCCACCAGCTCCAGCACGTCGTTCTCCGTCACAGAGGAGGGGAGGAAGTCCCCCTGGATCCAGCCCGCCGGCAACGCCCGCTGCCGCCGCTGAGTGGAGGCCGCCCCCTTCTTCTTCTTCTTCACCTCGAGCTTGCTGGTCTGTCCCTTCGTCATGGTGAGGGCGACGGATCCACAGAGGAGGAGAGGAAGGAGGTGGCTAGAGGTGCGCAGGGAGTTGCGGGGAGGCAAGATCGAGGGGAGGAAGATGAGCAGCGCAACAGGAAGGGCCGCCGGGAAAGCTTTAATAGGACTTCGACTGAGTCACCTACAGGTGGGCCCAGGATCTTATCCTCCCAACCGGCCGCTGCAACATCAGTGGAGAAGATCGCGGTGCGGTAATCGAGGAGGCGAAATCTACTCGATGGCGATTTCGTCATCCCCGCTGAGCGCACGGCAACCGAAATTTGAGGATCCTGGAAAATCTGGCGCTGTCAGTATGACCGGTCACGTCGAAAGATTCCGCGGAAGCAATCGGTCCCTCACGGTTCGTTTCGCTTGCATTTTCACTAGGATCACTTGCCACAAAGATAAAATAGATCGAGGCAGACAACGCTAAGATCACCTCAATACCAGTCGGCTCCAAACTCCGGACATCACTTCATCGTTCCAACCCCGATCCATTTGGGGACTAATGATGGGGTTATAGTCCCACGGTAGGGTCATAGGTCTGCCCTATAGGTCCTACCCAAGGACTACCCTTCATAGAGGACAAAGCCCTTAGACAGTTCCGACTGAACTAAGGGCGCCCCCATCATCCAGTCGGCGACGATCCACTCGGAGCATATCTAACATACCGAATGGAATTCACTATGTACGTCATAACCTCCCACGAGGGCAACGGTCATACGTCTTCATACACCATAACTAGCATTTAAGGCTTACGTTACTAGTAACGCCAGCTTTTACTCACCACTACTCCACCCCTGTCCACCGGGCCATTGTGAAGGGCAGCGCACTCTATATAAGCCGCCCTTTCCCACTGGTACAGGGGTTGGCACTTGCTGTAATCCCACAATTCACTCGACACAAAGCTCCCAAGAGCATTGAGACGTAGGGCGTTTACCTCCACCGTAGAGGGGCCTAAACTCATACATCTACTGTCAGACTTCTACTGTCAGACTTCTACTGTCAGACTTCTACTGTCAGACTTATACCCATATACTTTCATACCCCATACTTCTACTGTCAGACTTATACCCATGACATTGAATGAAGTGGAAGAAGACGTGAGCACAAATACTAAACCCTAGTTAGGGATCCAGGGATGTGAGAACTCACCCCCACTCAAAAGAATCTCGTCCCGAGATTTGGAAGTCGTCGGGAATAGCGCGGGATACTCAAGTGGGAGACGATCCTCTCTTTCCCATTTTGCCTCCTTTTCAGACTGGTTTGACCATTGAACTTTAAGAAACTTGAGGTTACGACGTCGAGTGGTACACTCAACTTGATCAAGAATATGCACACGGTATTCTCGGTATGAAAGGTTATCTTGGAAATCAAGCGTTTCGTGGTCCACTTCACGGATAGGATCCGAAAAGCAACGCCTAAGTTGCGAGACGTGGAAAACATCATGAACCTTGGAAAGATGCAGAGGAAGTTCCACCTGGTAGGCAACTTCTCCTCGTTTGGCAAGAATGCGAAAAGGACCAATGTAACAAGGAGCCAACTTGCCCTCGATACTGAATCGATGGGTACCCTTCAAAGGTGTAACCCGAAGGTAAGCCTTCTCATCAACTTCAAAGGTCACAGCCTTATGATGACGATCATATTGGCTCTTTTGACGAGACTGGGCTGTTTTCCACTTTTCACGAATAATGCGAACCTGCTCTTGTGCATCCTGGATCATATCCGGGCCAAAGAGTTGCCTCTCTCCGGTTTCTGACCAATTAAGAGGTGTTCGACATCTTCGTCCATAGAGAACTTCAAAACGAGCTTTGCCCAAGCTTGATTGATAACTATTGTTATAAGCAAATTCAGCGAATGGAAGGCACTTCTCCCAATTCATACCGGACGATATAACACAAGCTCGGAGCTTATCTTCTAGGACTTGATTCACTCTTTCTACTTGACCACTTGATTGAGGATGGAAAGCAGTGCTAAAATATAAGTGAGTCCCCATAGCATTCCGAAAACTCTCCCAGAAACGAGAAGTAAAGATACTTCCATGGTCTGAGTTAATCTTCAGAGGAACACCATGACGAGACACTATTCAAGAGATATATAACTCTGCTAGCTGGCTAGCTGTTATACTCTCACGAACTGGAAGAAAATGAGCTACTTTGGAAAGACGGTCAATGACCACAAAGATAGCATTATTTCCTTTCTTGGTCTTGGGAAATCCGATGATGAAATCCATACTGACTTTATCCCATTTCCATTCAGGAATAGCTAAAAGTTGAAGGGTGCCAGCAGGCCTTTGATGTTCTGCCTTAACTCGACAACAAACGTCGCAGTTAGCAACGAACTCAACAATTTATCTCTTCATCCTAGTCCACCAAAACCTCTGGCGTAGGTCCTGATACATCTTAGTGCCACCAGGGTGAATGGTAAGAGGAGAATCATGAGCTTCCTTAAGGATTAACTGCTTTAGATGTGGATTCTTAGGAACCACTAGACGATTCTGCAAGAACACAACACCTTGATCATTCATGGAGAATTTCTTAGTGTTTCCACTAATAATATTCTCCCTAATCCGTGATATACCCTTATCGCGGTTCTGGCCAGCTATGATTTGATCCTTAAGAGTAGGCTTCGCCACCAGGGGTAGAAAGGAATCCTTGAGGAACAATATGAAGATTTAACTTCCGACATTCCTCATAGAGATGTGGTTGACCTCGTTGTAGCATCAAATTGTTACAATAAGACTTACGACTTAGTGCATCAGCCATAACATTGGCCTTCCCCGGGGTGTAAGTTATTCCTAAGTCGTAATCCATGATCAACTCAACCCACCGTCTTTGCCTGAGATTCAAATCCGGCTGGGTGAAAATATATTTCAGAAATTGGTGATCGGTAAAATTTTTGCAACGATTACCAAGAAGGTAATATCGCCAGGTTTTAAGTGCATGGACTACTACTGCAAGGTCAAGATCATGTGTGGGATAATTATCCTCATGTGGACACAACTGTCGAGATGCATATGCAATAACATGACGATACTGCATGAGAATGCAACATAATGCTTGTCGCGAGGCGTCGCAGTAGATAACAAAGTCCTTAGAGAAATATGGTGGTAGCAGCACAGGTGCGGAAGCCAGGCGTCTTTTCAGTTCCTGAAAGCTATGCTCACACTGTGGTGTCCACTCGAACTTTTTATCTTTCTTGAGGAGTTCAGTTAGAGGCTTTGCAACATTGGAGAAATTCTCGACGAAGCGGCGACAATAGCTCGCTAGACCAAGAAAACTCCTAACTTGCTTAACCGATTCAGGTTGAGTCCAATCAAGGACAGCTTGAACTCTCTCGGGGTTGACAGCAATACCCTTACCAGAGATTACGTGACCTAGATAGGAATATTGTTGGCATAAAGACGATGCTCTCGAAGTTTCGTCAATACCAGCTTTAGATGCTCGGCATGTTCTTGTTCGTTCTTCGAGTAGATGAGAATATCATCGAGGTATACTACGACGAATTTATCCAAATACTCCATGAAGATTCAATTCATCAAGCGAGAGAAGGTGGCTCGGGCATTGGTTAAACCGAAAGACATGACAGTGTACTCGTATTGGCCATAACGAGTGACAAAAGCCGTTTTTCGAATGTCCCCGTTCTCGATCTTGATTTGATGGTATCCCAACCTCAAATCCATTTTGGAGAAGATTGAGGATCCAGCGAGCTGATCATACAGGTCGTTGATCCTGAGAAGCGGATATTTGTTCTTTATGGTGACCAGATTAACTAGTCGATAATCTACAACCATCCGATCCGTTCCGTCTTTCTTCTTGACGAAGAGGACGGGACAAGCCCAAGGAGAAGAGCTAGGATGAATGAAACCTTTATTCAAGGCATCATCTAGTTGCTTCTGAAGTTCGGCTAGCTCTAGGGGTGCCATCTTATAAGGTCTTCTGGCTATTGGGACAGTTCTCGGAACATGGTCTATCACAAACTCTACATCTCTGTCAGGTGGAATTCCTCGCAGTTCCTCTGGAAAAACATCCGGGAAGTCACGGACTATCGGAATGTCTTCAAGTTCCGGAAGAGGGTTGGCATTGAGGGAATAGAGTTGGCATTTGGCAACTCGAGTAGAGACATTGACTATCTCACCCGAGGGATGGGTAAGCTGAACATTTATAGAATGAGTATCAATCTTGGCATAGTGAGCTGACATCCAGTCCATACCCAAGATAATATTGATATCCGAAGATTTCAGGGCTATCAAAGATGCTAGAAAAACTAGCCTGTCTACTAGAATTTCATTGTCATAGGTTATCCTGGAGGTTTTCCACTTACTACCAGGGGTTTGGACAACCAATGGAATTGGCATATCACAAAAAGACATGTTATGCAACTGTGCATAACTTTCTTAAATGAAGGAATGACATGACCCAGTGTCAAAAAGAATAGACGTTGGGTGATGATTAACAAGGAGCGTACCTAGTATGACGTCGGGATCCTCTGCAGCTTCTTCTGCTGAAACATAGTTCACACGGCCACGTGCAGGGGTTGGCTTCACATAGTAAGCTTTGCACGACTTGCTTTGCCCAACGTACTTTCCGGGTTGCTTGGCACCCACATTCTAAGGACACTCGGGAATAGTGCCCTAGTTCTCCACACTTGTAACAGATCACCTGATTGGCACGTGGTGCTGCATTGCTAGCTGGGCCATCATAGGTGTTTGCTGGAGGGTTGGTTTGATTCGTCTGAGGCGCCACATAGGATTGCCTCGGAGTGTATCTTGGCGGCAGAGAACTGTTTGGAACCCACAACCTGCATTTTGGAAACGCGGAACCACATGACGAGCCAGAGTCACGAAAGTGCTTCTTTGTGGCTTCATAGTCGGTATGACCGGTCTGGACACTGATCGCCTTGTTGACCAGGGCTTAGAAGCTTGTACATTCGTGGAGGCGCAAATCACGACGAAGCTCAGGGCTCAGACCCTTACGGATTCTTGCTTGCTTCTTGGCATCAGTAGACACCTCCTCTGTTGCATAGCGGATGAGGTTACTGAACTCGTGGCTATAGGCATCCACGGTCAACTTTCCCTGGGTGAATGCACAGAACTCCTCTCTCTTTCTGTCCATCAGGCCCTCTGGAATATGGTGCAGACGGAAGGCTGCACTAAAATCTGCCCATGTGGCTGCTGGTCGAGCAGGGCGCATAGCTTCAAAGTTCCCCCACCACAGATTGGCGGGTCCTTCCATAAAATACGCCACAAAGGTCACCTTGTCGGCCTCAGAAACATTCGCAGAGTGAATCTTGCGTGATATACTACACAGCCAATCATCAGCGTTGAGGGGATCGACGGAGTGATGGAACTTTGGAGGATTCAGCTTCACAAAGTCATTGAGGGGCACTGCATCATTCCTAGGCTGACGAGCCGTATTTTGCTCAATACGCTCTAACAGACGGTTGGTCTCCCTTTTGTTTCTCTCTGCCTCAAGCATAACTTCCGCCAGAGAGGGAGGGTGAGGCAGTTCCTCCTGCGATGCTTGACTACCCTCGCCTTGCTCATCAGCAGGGGCCCGGTTCAACCTAGTGAACACCATCCTAACAAACAAACTCGCAGCTTAGACCAATATCCACATCAACATTAGGTATGGATTAAGAATGCACTAAACACATGGAATGCGGAAATGAACATCCGAACAACATGGTAACAAGCAACTGCTATATATACACCATGGTTCATACACACCATTACATAGTTCAGTACAACCTTAACCGAAGAACAAACTACTGAAAACATGAAACTACTCATGAGAGGCTTTCCAAGCTTCCTATACATTATTTATCTATGCCTCCGGAATTCATCTCACGACACAAGCATACTCCACAAGACACACAAGACTGTGGAAGTATAACTACTACCATACTATCCTTCCACTCACGGGTTCAGGCATCCGCATAGAACATCTCATAAATATTGCCTCCATGGCCTGGGAGCTCAACCTGTGGATCAGGAAATACTCCAGCCTGAGACCCCTGGGATCCGTAAGGACACGGGTGTGGCCTTGGTCCCCTGACTTGTGGTAGTAGAGGTCCCTGAAGAGGGGTGACTCCTCCTATAGGAGGCCAGTCAACATGAGTCGGAAGATGGGTCCTAACAGGGTTCAGCATCTCCATATCTCCATACCCTGTCTGGACTACAGGTGCCAGCTGTGTCAAAGTCGTCCACAGACGGGCACGTGTAGCATAGAGCTCCATACGAAGGGCACGAGCATCCCTGTCTCTATTCTCTAGCATCTCAGCAGTGGACTGCAGCAGCGGATCCTCCATAGAGGAATCAAAGTAGACCCCACTGAGCTATCCTTCTTCACCTCGCTAAGAGGCAGGAACATAGTAGAACTCTGAATTCTGCAGCAGTGCATGTCTAGCCCTCATAATGGTCTGCATTGAATAGGTAGCATCTTGTACTGCCATGTGAACAGTGACCCCCAATCCATAAGACCAATGGATCGGCTCCTCAGCTCCAGGGTAATCTGGGAATACCATAACAGTGTAGAGGTACTGACTCTGATTAAAATCCCGGTACTGCTCCTCCACTGTGTACTCTGGGTACCAGCGGTAACTGGATACTGATATCATCCTGACTAGCATGGTCGTATGATCCGGCACATCAATGCACCTAGTCAGACGAACCACCTCACGAGAAGTATGGCCAAGCATCTGAAAATAGAGAGTAATGCAAAAGCATTAGAGCTCTAAAGACAAAATTGGGCAGCATAACGGCTGTAAATGCTCAAAAACAATTTTGAGACAACCCATAAAAATAGGATAGCATAACCACTCAACTATCAAGTTCAATTCCCTGGTCATCAAAACTTACTTCCTTTTCCTTGGGATGAAAGAAACCCGTAGTAACTCTCGACCCGTTGTCCTATAATCTACCGATCAGAAACACGAGTCTAAGAGAAGATAAGTAACCTACTCCTTAATACCCACAGAAAAGACGTGGATGACCAGAATAGAATAACTTGAGAAGAGAAGAAAGAGTCTTACGTTCCCTTCCACAACCAATTCCCTTATATATAACTAAAGCAATTCTAGACTCAACTTCGACCAGTTTGGCTTATTAATCCTACAGTCAGTCAGGCTCTGATACCAATGCTGTCGGGACCCCGATCCTAACCCATAGGAATCCACCCTGTAACACATCGCATCTCTTTGCGGTCTCACGCACGGTTATCCCCACGGCTGCAGCCTTACCTTAGCCGGGACGGTTTGCGCCTCTTGACTCGTGTATGCAATTGTGTCGCTAGCAATCCAATGACAAAGAACCCGGATCGAGATGTCTAGTCATAAACCAAAGCGGCAGTTCCGCACAGGGAAAGGCATACATGACCCAGCAAAGCAGGTGTCGATCACCAGCGAATGTAGACGAGTCATAGCAAGCTACAAGGACTCCATTACATCGCGTGACATTTCCCAAAGGGACCGACACAACAACTAAGAAGGACACATGTCGGTCAACCAATGTGTCCGGAGCAGTAACGATCTACTATGGCTCATTGGAATCACAAAGGGGCATTTCCCTGTAAGGAGTGCTACTAAAGCATACGGCTAGGTATTCGAACCCCATACATATCAATTACAACACACGTATGCATGGCATACCGATATGCATAGATACATTGATGGCATCACAACATAACCATAAATATACAACTTTATTTAGAAGGCTCGGAAGAGCCACACACATAATATTACACAGGTAGGGGTCTCACGACCCATCATCATGATTCATACACTCAAGTCTTACAAACCATCATCATGATTCATACACACAAGTCTTACAAGCCAGCGGAACAGTAAAACTGTCTGAGTACAGACAGATGGAAAGATAAAGGCACATGGCCTGACTATCTACAGACCCATCCTACGCCAGATCGTAGCTAGGATACCAGCTACTCGTCATCGTCGATGTCTAGGTAGAACCCTCCATTAGGGTCATTAACAACCTCTGCAACAATTATGAAGCAAACGTGAGTACAAATGTACTCAGCAAGACTTCAGTAAATCTATCTACTCATGCAATGTATCAATAAGGAGTTGTGGGGGTTCATGCAGAAAGCCAGCATTTGACTCTTGCCTAGACAACTTGCATTTTTAAATAGTTTTGACAACTATGTTTCTCGCACACGAGTCCACTAACACCACAACAATACTCCATCGTGGAATCATTCCATCTCCCTACGGAAATGCCGTCCACGACACTAACACTTATATTGTCAATTTTATGAGTAGCCATTATAGTTATCTATGTACAACATATGCTTCCAAGTAGTCCATATCCGCGGACGCAGCTATTCGAATAGATCATAACCCTGCAGGGGTGTACTTCTTCACACACGCTCTCGCCACTTATCGCCATGTGCACGTCATGCACCTCGGCAACCTCCAAGCGGAAGCCCAGCGAGGGAGTCAGCAACGACCGTTAACCATGCTAATACTTAGTCCAGGTCTATCGCCTACCTGAGGGTAACCCGCACGGAAGTCCGTCCGAGGTTTCCGCCACGGCCCCAAACGATATGCGCAGGGTTCCCAAGTCCACCATCCGGGTGCCACTTGGTACACCGTGCCACTGTCTACCGCATCATAGCCCACATCTAAGGTCAGCGCTACGCACGGCCTCCAACATGACTATAAACACCAGAAACAATTTGCAACTCCTGGACCGAGTACTAAGCGATTAATAAGTCGAGCGGGGTCATATTTCAGGGCCCAGCATGTGGTAGTATCTCGTCTTGGATTACATACACGGAACTCAGTTCCTAAGGACGGTTCCAATGAAACAACCCGCCATGTACTCCTACATAGCCTTTCACTGGTACCTTGATGTGACAGCCCGATGCCGACGTTCCGAAAGATTCCCCTTCTATTCCGTTTTTGTCGTGTGTTTATTTTATTTTGTCGCATCATCATCGCATCATGCGCATCATCAACATTGCATCGGCATCTCCGTGCCGCCAGTTTTCAAAAGTTGCATCCGTTGTTAGTTGCCGGTTCGCGTCGTTGTCCGTTCTGAGCCCGACCGCACACGCACGCGCCCGCGGCATCGTCAAAACACTGTTTTAAAAGTGTGCGTAAAACTTCCTCTGATCGGGGTGAAACTTGGCATGCGGTCGAAATTAGTTATAGCTAGGCCGCCTGTCGAATTTCGTCGCGATCGGAGACCGTCTGGTACCCGAACGGTCGACCGTAGCGGCACCG
Source organism: Hordeum vulgare subsp. vulgare (assembly GCF_904849725.1). Lineage (NCBI taxonomy): Eukaryota > Viridiplantae > Streptophyta > Magnoliopsida > Poales > Poaceae > Hordeum > Hordeum vulgare. The sequence continues at coordinate 84,287,786 of NC_058520.1, forward strand.
TATTCGGTCTACCGTCGGACGTTTGTTGGTGTTTTAAAATGCGTTGCCGCGACGCCCGTTCTCCCTATCGTCTCCGGATATCCCCTCTACACGGCCTTGTAACCGTTCCCGCGTGCGGAATCGTCCGATTCCGACCGCACGGTTGGATCCAGAACGCGATTCCGGTTAACCTAGCCCCCCCCTTTTTGCCTATAAATAGACCCCCGTGCTTATTTTCAGACAGCTCCCTCCTCTGCCTCAAAAAGCGTGTGAACCCTAGTCTCTCCCGCACCCTCTCTCTCTCCCCGCAGCACCTGCTCCCCACAGCCGCCGCGGCCCGCCGAGCCCAGATCGGGCCCGGCCGAGCCCATCCGGCATGCCGCCGCACGTTCTGCCTCCCCGTGCTCCCGGGCCTCCCCATGCCCGCGCCGCCCGAGACTCCCGCGTGGCCCACCGCCTTGTGTCACGCCGTCGGCCAGATCAGGTGCCGCATCGTGTCGGAGCGCGTCACCGGCGACCTGCCGGAGCCGCCGGAGGTGCCTCGTCCCGGCTTCGCCCCCTGGCCACTTCCCTACAGTGCCTTGAAGGCGCCGGCTTGCCTACGCCCCGCCGCCTTCTCCTCAAGGCGCCGGTGGCACCGAGCCCCTGTTCCCCGCCGACTCCCGCGCGCCGCCCGGAGCTCCTCTGCCGTCGTCGCTTGGCTCGGCCGACAGCGCCGCCCCTGGCTCGTCCCGAGAAGAGCCCGACGGGAGGTGGACGACGCTCCAGGCAGGCCACCAACCGCCTCGCCCCGGTAGGCCTCCTGCCCAATGAGTCGCCGGCCCACCTCACCGACACCTCGGCCTCCTCTGCGGCCCAGTCCGCCTCCTCTTCCACCGGGCCAGGCCCGAGGTGATTTTTTTCCCTGAGCCCTCTAATCGGCGCCCGTGCGTGTTTTGGTTAAACCGCGCTTGCCCCTGCAGCCCATCAGAAAATAGATTAGGCCCGTTAGTAATTTAGGGATTTTTCGGAATTAATATAAATTCCAGTAAATAGATGTATATTTAAAACGCGTGTATCTTTTAAAACGTTAGTCGGATCGCGATGAATTAGATATGGTTTTCATGTAGTTTTGCGCGTAGAATCCGTTTATAAAACTTGCATAATTATTTGACGTTGTTTGACGTATCGAATGCATAGATTAGCGTGCTGTTCCAATAGGATATAGCCCGTATTATTTTCTCGTGCGTGCCCGGATTGCTCGTATGCCTTAGATAAAATGTCTAGGTTTTAGGTACCACTTTTCCGTGTATTTTAGAGTAGTCGTTGTTATTTTTGCGCGTACGGATTTGCCGCTAGATTATTTTCCGTGTTTAGGTCTTTATCTCGCATTTATGTGTGGCAATATTTTTTGTGTTGCAACCCCACATATTTTATATGTTTTCGGGGTAGAAAAATCAATGGGATTTTTCTGTGCAATTAGTTTTAGCATTAGAGAAAATTAGTTCGCGTGATATTTTGCCGTGATGCCCTTTTGTTTAATTCGTAGGATTTATTCCGTGCTTTGTTTGAAGTAGTTGTCAACTCGAGAGTATTTCTTGGGTGTTTAGCCTAGCCCCTGGTATTTTTGGTTGCAATAGAAATGCATGCTTAGGTGTGGTTTGCTTGCTCTCAAGTTGCTAGAAATAGTGCTGATTTGGAGGAGCTGAAATATTTCTAAGTCTGGAATCTGTTATATTTTGTTGCTGTTTTGTCTTGCTTGTATCTTGTGATCTGTAGCTCTTTTGAGGCTGGTGTAATGGAGTTAGTTGTAGCCCTTGTGTTTCTCTAGCATGCTATGAATTTTCATGCCATTTGGAGTCCTGTAGCTATAGGTTTTGCTGCTGTCAATATGGCTTCAGATCAAAAACTGCACTTTCATGAATTGTAATTTTCACTAAGTCTGAAATAGTGTTTGGGAAGCCATTTTGTGACTTCTTTTCCTAGTGTTCCTTGCTGCCATGCTAGTTGTCTTTAGTAGTTTGTTGTAGTGCTTCTTGCCCTCTTTCGTGTCATGCCTTGGTTGATTATATATGAGATGAATAGTTTGTAGTTGAGGGGTGTAGAAATTGCTATGTGGCTGATTTTGGCAGTTTGTAGTGATTTCTTGTTTTGCTCGTAGTTGTTGAACCGTAGCTTCGATTTGATCGTGTCCCACATGAAACTTGCTTAGAATCTCGTGTAGTTTCATTTTATCTTGCTGGTTGTATGTTTTGAAATGCTCGTGACCGTCGTTGCACACATATTGCATTCATGCCATCATATCTTGCTGTGCTTGTAACTTTTGATTCGTAGCTCCGTTGGAGATGTTCTCTATGTGTAAATTGCTTGTAACGACACGTAGAATCACGTGAACCTATTTGTTTTTCTGTTTAATAACCAATTAATTGTGTTAGTTCAGATTTGGACAGAATTGTAAATTAACATGTGAGGTCGTTTTGGAGGTGCTAAATGACATTTCCGTCCTCATTTAAAATGCCTAGATAGGTAGTTTAATTACTCTTCACCTCTTGCCATGTTTAATAACATTTAACATTGTCGTGTATCTAATCCGGATAGAACTAAATAAATAAACATGGGGTTTCGTCAATATGCAACTCGTTGCATATTGAACTTCACTTAATGTGTAGTGTTTGATTGTGTGAATTGTCATGCCGTGACTTGCATGTATTCAGCTGCTCATGCATCTTATGTGTTGTGCATCGTGTAGTGAATTCCGTGTGTTGATTTGTGTTTCCGGTTTGCTTCATCTCGTTAGAGTTCCGCAAGCGTGTCGGATTGTGAGGACCCGTTCGACTACATTGGTTCGTCTGCTTCACGGAGGCATTCTTCTTCCAAGCGGGATCTCAGGCAAGATGACCATTTCCCTAGAAACCATTACTATCATTGCCATGCTAGTATTACCGTTTCTATCGATTATGTCTCGTTGCCTACCACATGTTAAATATCGGCCTCTTAACAATGTCATGAAAACCTTCAACCTGTTCAACCTAGAAAACCACTGATTGGCTATGTTACCGCTTGCTTAACCCTGTGTTAGCGTTGCTAGTTGCAGGTGCACTTGCTTCCATGTGAAAACATGGGCTCCTTGTTTTATCACCACATTAAATTCTATTCAATTTAATGCACCTATATACTTGGTAAAAGGTGGAAGGCTCGGCCTTTCTAGCTTGGTGTTTTGTTCCACCTTTGCCCCCTTAGTTTCGGCTACCGGTGTTATGTTCCCTAATTGAGCGCTCCTAACACGATCGGGGTTGTTATGGGGACCCCCTTGATAATTCGTTTTAGGTTAAAGCTGGTCTGGCAAGGCCCAACATTGGTACTACATTTGCCCAACATAATAATTCTATTAAATTGAAATGCATAGGGAGTTAGCGCTACCCGAGGAGTAATTCTGCAAAATATAGGGAGGGCCAGTGCTGATGGTGTTGGTCCAAAACAGAGCACCGTGCGGGGTCAACCCGGGGCAACTCGGGAGATTTCTATCAGGCCACCGTACGCTTCGGTTATCCGTCGTGTCCTGAGCACGAGATACGCGGCTCCTATCAGGATCGTCGACACGTCGGGCGACCTTGCTGGATTACTTTTACCTTTGACGAGATATCTTGTGCATCGGGATTCCGATGATGCTTTGGGTAATCTCAGAGTTGAGGTTTTCCACTAAGGAGTCCGACGAGATCGCGAGCTTCGTCATTGAGGATTTCTATGCGGCTTGTGGTAATTTGTGATGGACTAGTTGGAGCACCCCTGCAGGGTTAAATCTTTCGGAAAGCCATGCCCGCGGTTATGTGGCAACGTGGAAACTTTGTTTAACACTGGTTCTAGATAACTTGAAGTTAACTTAATTCAAATATGCCAACTGTATGCGGTACCGTGACTGTCTCTTTCGTGAGTTCCTTCTCCGATCGAGGACACGGTGGGGTTATGTCTGACGTAGGTAGGTGTTCAGGATCATTCATTTGATCATCAGTAGACACGTCCGTTATGTGTAGATCTTCCCCCTCTTATTTCTTGTACTCGTGAGTTAGCCACTAAATATATGCTTAGCCGCTGCTGCAACCTCACCACTTAACCATGCCTCACCCATTAAGCTTTGCTAGTCTTGATAACTTTGGAAATGAGATTGCTGAGTCCCCTGTGGCTCACAGATTACTACAACACCAGTTGCAGGTACTGGTAAAGGTTACTTGACGCGAGCGCGTTGATTGTTCATTTGGAGTTGCTTCTTCTTCTTCTTCTTCTTCATCGATCTAGGATGGGTTCCAGGCCGGCAGCCTGGGATAGCAAGGATGGACGTCGTTCTTATTTTCTCGTTTGTTTTCGTCCATAGTCGGACCCTGCTCTTACTCTTGATGTTTATGTAACGTACTGATGTGACTCTGATGTAGCTTGTGGCGAGTGTAAGCCAATTCTATTATATATCTCTTCTTTTCAGTACATGTACTTGTAACGATATCCATTCTTGCGACACGACGAGATGCGCTTCTATCCCTGACGAGGCCTTCTTGCCAAATTGAGGGTAGGGTCTCATCTTGGGCGTGGCAAGTTGGTATCAGAGCAGTACCGACCTTGGAGCCCCCTTGATTGATCGAACTTGGCCGAGTCGAGTCTAGTGAAAAACTGTTTTGAGTCTTGTTATATATTGGAGAGGAGGTTTCTTTTTTCTCCTCTTCTATGCTGTGGTGAGGAATCTTGACGTAATAATTTATTCTACTCCTCTTCTCACTCAAAAAAAATTTTAGGATCACGCGGATATTTTTGGAATCTATATGATGCCGATGTGACGGAGTTCTGTCTTGGTGCCTCCTATCTGCTTTGAGTTTCAGGGGAGTTGAGCTCCAGGGGATTCTTGAGCACATCGTTATCATTCAGATTTCTTAGTATCTCAGAACGAATGATGTTCGTAATTGCTTCAATACTAGTACTAGCGAGATAACCCCGATGTCCCCAGTACTGGTGCAGATTGTTCGGGAGTACTGCCATACTTTGTATCATTGTGATCACGAGGGTCTGTTGTAGATGAAGGTCCGAGATTCTGGTTGTGTGTTCACGGATGTGATACAGGTGACGGGTTAGTATAGGAGTTGTGTGTTATTACTCCTTGTATCCGTGTACCAGATTGAATGACCAGATATTTCGGGAATTCTAGTAGTTGCTTATAGGACAATCTTCCAACAAATGCATGATGTTAGGTTGGGGTTCGACATCTAGTGGATTCCTGTCCACGAAAATATCAGACGAAATCTTTCTCATGAGTTTCTTGTGGCTAATTGTAAGCCGCATCCTTTCTTTTGTTGAATACGGTAATTCGAGTTGCTTCGATGTCAAGTGGTGATTTCAGATCTTTTCTACGAGGTGTTCTCATATTTTTATGTGAATGCTAATCCTTTTTCTTAATGAATTGTCTTATCAATTCTCGTCAATCGGAGTTCTTATATCAATTCTTTTCAACCGATGTGCTCCTCTTCAGTAATTCCATCCTCTCCTATTTTGCAAGATCATTCTCTCATTTTATTCCGGAGTTTATCTCATCTGTCCCAAGTTGTCTTTGTTTTTCCCGCCGTCCCACCCTTTTCTTAAGTGATTGGATTTTCATCCAAGAATTTTCTTTTCTTGGTGCTTCCGGTGTCTGTTCTTTCCCTCTTACCCGGTGATTCATGGTGAAGATTGTCAGGAGATTCGTGTCATATTTGTTCATTCTTGTCATCCTTACTGGTGAATTTAATTTAGTTGTCTGTGTCATCTTATCCATTCATCCTTGTAATTCTTTCCTATGTTGGGAATTCTTTGTTGGGGAACGTCGCATGGGAAACAAAAAATTTCCTACGCGCACGAAGACCTATCATGGTGATGTCCATCTACGAGAGGGCATTTCCGATCTACGTACCATTGTAGATCGCACAGCAGAAGCGTTAGTGAACGCGGTTGATGTAGTGGAACGTCTTCACGTCCCTCGATCCGCCCCGCGAACCGTCCCACGAACCGTCCAGTGATCCGTCCCACGATCTAGTGCCGAACGGACGGCACCTCCGCGTTCAGCACACCTACAGCTCGACGATGATCTCGGCCTTCTTGATCCAGCAAGAGAGACGGAGAGGTAGATGAGTACTCCGGCAGCGTAAAGGTGCTCTAGAGGTTGGTGGTGATCTAATCTCAGCAGGGCTCCGCCCGAGCTCCGTAGAGACGCGATCTAGAGGTAAAACCGTGGAGGTATGTGGTCGGGCTGCCTTGAAAAAGTTGTCTCAAATCAGCCCTAATTGCTCCATATATATAGGAGGAGGGAGGGGAGGCTTGCCTTGAGGCTCAAGGAGCCCCAAGAGCTGCGCCACCAAGGGAGGAGGAGTCCTCATCCAATCCTAGTCCAACTAGGATTGGAAAGTGGAGTCCTTCTCTCCTTTCCCACCTCCTTTTTTTTCTTTTCTCTTTGATTTTCTATCTATGGTGCATAGGGCCTTCTTGGGCTCTCCCACCATCCCACCAAGGGCTGGTGCGCCACCCCCAAGGCCTATGGGCTTCCCCGGGGTGGGTTTCCCCCTCCCCCCCCCGGTGAACACCCGGAACCCATTCGTCATTCCCGGTACATTCCCGGTAACTCCGAAAACCTTCCGGTAATCAAATAAGGTCATCCTATATATCAATCTTCGTTTCCGGACCATTCCGGAAACCCTCGTGACGTCCGTGATCTCATCCGGGACTCCGAACAACATTCGGTAACCAACCATATAACTGAAATACGCATAAAACAACGTCGAACCTTAAGTGTGCAGACCCTGCGGGTTCGAGAATATGTAGACATGACCCGAGTGACTCCTCGGTCAATATCCAATAGCGGGACCTGGATGCCCATATTGGATCCTACATATTCTACGAAGATCTTATCGTTTGAACCTAAGTGCCAAGGATTCATATAATCCCGTTTGTCATTCCCTTTGTCCTTCGGTATGTTACTTGCCCGAGATTCGATCGTCAGTATCCGCATACCTATTTCAATCATGTTTACCGGCAAGTCTCTTTACTCGTTCCGTAATACAAGACCCCGCAACTTACACTAAGTCACATTGCTTGCAAGGCTTGTGTGTGATGTTGTATTACCGAGTGGGCCCCGAGATACCTCTCCGTCACACGGAGTGACAAATCCCAGTCTCGATCCATACTAACTCAACGAACACCTTCGGAGATACCTGTAGAGCATCTTTATAGTCACCCAGTTACATTGCGACGTTTGATACACACAAAGCATTCCTCCGGTGTTAGTGAGTTATATGATCTCATGGTCATAGGAACAAATACTTGACATGCAGAAAACAGTAGCAACAAAATGACACGATCAACATGCTACGTCTATTAGTTTGGGTCTAGTTCATCACATGATTCTCCTAATGATGTGATCCCGTTATCAAGTGACAACACTTGCCTATGGTCAGGAAACCTTGACCATCTTTGATCAACGAGCTAGTCAACTAGAGGCTTACTAGGGACAATGTTTTGTCTATGTATCCATGCATGCACTATGTTTCCAATCAATAGAATTATAGCATGGATAATAAAAGATTATCATGAACAAAGAAATATAATAATAACTAATTTATTATTGCCTCTAGGGCATATTTCCAACATTCTCCCACTTGCACTAGAGTCAATAATCTAGTTCACATCACCATGTGATTCCAACGAATCCAACACCCATATAGTTATGGGGTCTGATCACGTCTTGCTCGTGAGAGAGGTTTTAGTCAACGGTTCTGAAACTTTCAGATTCGTGTGTTCTTTACAAATATTTATGTCATCTTACAGATGCTGCTACCATGTGCTATTCGGAAATACTCCAAATATCTACTCTACTATACGAATCCGTTTCACTACTCATAGTTATTCGGATTAGTGTCAAAGCTTGCATCGACGTAACCCTTTACGACGAACTTTTTACCCAACTCCATAATCGAGAAAAATTCCTTAGTCCATCAGTTACTAAGGATAAATTTTGACCGCTGCTAGTGATTCAATCATGGATCACTCTCTGTACCTCTCAACAGACTTTCTACAAGGCACACATCAGGTGCGGTACTCAGCATGGCATACTTTAGAGTCTACGGCTAAGGCATAGAAGATGACCTTCGTCTATTCTCTTTATTCTGCGGGGTCGGGTTTTGAGTCTTACTCAAATTCACACCTTACAGCACAACCAGGAACTCCTTCTTTGCTGATCTATTTTGAACTCCTTCAAAGACTTGTCAAGGCATGCATCTTGTTGAAACTTCCATTAAGCGCTTTCGATCTATCTCCATAGATCTTTGATGATCAACGTTCAGGTAGCGCAATCCAGGTATTCCTTTGAAAAACTCCTTTCAAACAACCTTGTATGCTTTACAGAAATTCTACATTACTTCTGATCCACAATATGTCAACCACATATTCTTATCAGAAATTCTATAGTGCTCCCACTCACTTCTTTGGAAATACAAGTTTCTCATAAACCTTGTACAAACCCAAAATCTTTGATCATCTCATCAAAGTGTATATTCCAACTCCGAGATGCTTGCACTAGTCCATTGAAGGATCGCTGGAGCTTGCATACTTGCTAGTATCTTTAGTATCGACAAAACCTCCTGGTTGTATCACATACAATGTTTGCTCAAGCAAACCGTCGAGGAAACAATGTTTTGACATCCTATGTGCAATATTTCATAAATAATGCAGCAACTACTAACATAATTCTAACAGACTTTCAGCATCGCTACGAGTGAGAAAGTCCCATCTTAGTCAACTGTTTGATCTTGTCGGAAACATCTTTGTGACAAGTCGAGCTTTTCTTAATAGTGACTTATCACCATCATCGTATGTCTTCCTTTTAAAGATCCATCTTTACTCAATAGTCCTATGAACATCAAGTAGTTCTTCCAAAGTCTACACTTTGTTTTCATACATGGATCCTCTCTCGGATTTCATGGCCTCCACCCATTTGTCGGAATCCGGGCCCACCATTGCTTTCTCCATAACTCGTAGGTTCACTGTTGCTCAACAACATGACCTCCAAGGCAGGGTTATCGTACCACTCTGCAGTAGTACACGACCTTGTCAACCTATGAGGTTTGTAGTAACTTGATCCGATGCTCGATGATCACCATCATCAGCTTTCACTTCAATTGGTGTAGGCGCCACAGGAACAACTTCCTGCGCCCTGCTACACACTGGTTGAAGTGATGGTTCAACAACCTCATCAAGTTCTACCACCCTCCCACTCAATTCTTTCGAGAGAAACCTTTCCTCGAGAAAGGATCCGTTTCTAGAAACAAACACTTTGCTTCTAGATCTGAGATAGGAGATGTATCCAACTGTTTTGGATATCTTATGAAGATGCATTTATCCGCTTTGGGTTCGATCTTATCAGACTGAAACTTTTTCACATAAGCATCGCAGCTCCAAACTTTCAAGAAACGACAGCTTAGATTTCTCTAAACCTTAATCTATACTGTGTCATCTCAACGGAAATACGCGGTGCCCTATTTCAAGTGAATGCGGTTGTCTCTAATGCATAACCCATAAACGATAGTGGTAATTCGATAAGAGACATCATAGTATGCACCATATCAAATAGGGTGTGGCTAAGACGTTCAGACACATCATCACACTATGGTGTTCTAGGTGGCATGAACTGCGAAACAATTTCCACATTGTCTTAACTGCGTACCAAAACTCATAACTCACATATTCATCTCTATGATCATATCGTAGACTGTTTATCCTCTTGTCATGACGATCTTCACTCTAAAATACCTTTGAACTTTTCAACATTTCAGACTTGTGATTCATCAAGTAAATACTCATGTATCTACTCAAATCGTTAGTGAAGTAAGAACATAATGATATCCACTGCGTGCCTTAGCACTTATTGGACTGCACACATCAAAAATGCATTACTCCCAACAAGTTACTCTACTTGTTTCATGTGGCATGTTTTGCATGTCTCAAGTGATTCAAAATCAAGTGAGTCCAAACGATCCATCAGCATGGAGCTTCTTCATGCATTTTACACCAACATGACTCAAGTGGCAGTGCCACAACTAAGTGGTACTATCATTATTTCTTTTTATCTTTTGGCACTAATATTATGAACATGTGTAACACTACGATCGAGATTCAATAAACCATTGAGGGTAATTATTCAAGCAAATTGAATAACTATTATTCTTTTAAATGAATAATCGTATTGCAACAAACACGATCCAATCATGTTCATGCTCAACGCAAACACCAAATAACAATTATTTTGGTTTCACCACCAATCCCGATGATAGAGGGAGCGTGCGACGTTTGATCATATCAACCTTGGAAACACTTCCAACACGTATCGTCACCTCGCCTTTAGCTAGTCTCCGTTTATTCCGTAGCTTTCATTTCGTGTTACCAATCACTTAGCAACTGAACCGATATCCAATACCCTCGCGCTATTAGGAGTACTAGTAAAGCACACATCAACATCATGTATATGAAATATACTACTTTCGACTTTGCCAGCCTACTTATCTACCAAGCATCTAGGGTAGCTCCGCCTCAGTGACCGTTCCCCTCATAACAGAAGCACTTAGTTTCGGGTTTGGGTTTAGACTTGGGTCTCTTCATTAGTGCAGCAACTGTTTTGCTGTTTCACGAAGTATCCCTTCTAGCCCTTGCCTTTCATGAAACTTAGTGGTTTTACTAACCATTAACCACTGATGCTCCTTCTTGATTTCTACTTTCGCAGTGTCATACATCACGAATCTCTCAAGGATCATTGTATCTATCCTTGATATGTTATAGTTCATCATGAAGCTCTCACAGCTTGGTGGCAGTGACTTTGGAGAACCATCACTATCTTATCTGGAAGATCAACTCCCACTTCATTCAAGTGATTGTCGTACTCAGATAATCTGAGCACACGCTAAACGATTGAGATTTTCTCCTTTACTTCATGGACAAAGAATCTTGTCGGAGGTCTCATACCTCTTAACAAGGGCACAAGCATGAAATCACAATTTCATCTCTTTAGAACATCTCTTATGTTCCGTGACGTTTCAAAACGTCTTCGGCGCCTTGCTTCTAAGTCATTAAGTATTTTGTACTGAACTATCGTGTAGTCATCAGAAACGTGTATGTCGGATCTTCACAACATCTACAGACGACGCTCGAGGTGCAGCACACCGAGTGGTCCATTAAGGACATAAGCCTTCTGCGCAGCAACGAGGACAATCCTCGGTTTTACAGACTCAGTCTGCAAAGTTTGCTACTATCAACTTTCAACTAAATTTTCTCTAGGAACATATAAAAATAGTAGAGCTATAGTGCAAGCTACATCGTAATTTGTAAAGACCATTAGACTATGTTCATGACAATTAGTTCAATTAATCATATTACTTAAGAACTCCCACTCAAAAAGTACATCTCTCTAGTCATTTGAGTGGTACACGATCCAAATCCACTATCTCAAGTCCGATCATCACGTGAGTCGAGAATAGTTTCAGTGGTAAGCATCTCTATGCTAATCATATCAACTATACGATTCATGCTCGACCTTTCGGTCTCATGTGTTCCGAGGCCATGTCTGCACATGCTAGGCTCGTCAAGCTTAACCCGAGTGTTCCGTGTGTGCAATTGTTTTGCACCCGTTGTATGTGAACGTCGAGTCTATCACACCCGATCATCACGTGGTGTCTCGAAACGAAGAACTGTCGCAACGGTGCACAGTCGGGGAGAACACAATTTCGTCTTGAAAATTTAGTGAGAGATCACCTCATAATTCTACCGTCGTTCTAAGCAAGATAAGGTATATAATGGATTAACATCACATGCAATTCATAAGTGACATGATATGGCCATCATCAGGTGCTTCTTGATCTCCATCACCAAAGCACCGGCACGATCTTCTTGTCACCGGCATCACACCATGATCTCCATCATTAGGATCTCCATCAACGTGTCGCCATCGGGGTTGTCGTGCTACTCATGCTATTACTACTAAAGCTACGTCCTAGCAATATAGTAAACGCATCTGCAAGCACAAACGTTAGTTTAAAGACAACCCGATGGCTCCTGCCAGTTGCCGTACCATCGACGTGCAAGTCGATATTAACTATTACAACATGATCATCTCATACATCCAATATATCACATCACATCGTTGGCCATATGACATCACAAGCATACCCTGCAAAAACAAGTTAGACGTCCTCTAATTGTTGTTGCATGTTTTACGTGGTGGCCATGGGTATCCAGTAGGATCGCATCTTACTTACGCAAACACCACAACGGAGATATATGAATTGTTATTTAACCTCATCCAAGGACCTCCTCGGTCAAATCCGATTCAACTAAAGTTGGAGAAACCGACACTCGCCGGTCATCTTTGAGCAACGGAGTTACTCGTAGCGATGAAACCAGTCTCTCGTAAGCGTACGAGTAATGTCAGTCCGAGCCACTTCGATCCAACAATACCGCGGAATCAAGAAAAGACTAAGGAGGGCAGAAAAACTCACATCACCGCCCACAAAAACTTTTGTGTTCTACTCGAGATTACATCTATGCATGAACCTAGCTCATGATGGCACTGTTGGGGAACGTCGCATGGGAAACAAATATTTTCCTACGCGCACGAAGACCTATCATGGTGATGTCCATCTATGAGAGGGCATTTCCGATCTACGTACCCTTGTAGATCGCACATCAGAAGCCTTAGTGAACGCGGTTGATGTAGTGGAACGTCCTAACGTCCCTCGATCCGCCCCGCGAACCGTCCCACGAACCGTCCCGCGATCCGTCCCACGATCTAGTGCCGAACGGACGGCACCTCCGCGTTCAGCACACGTACAACTCGACGATGATCTCGGCCTTCTTGATCCAGCAAGAGAGACGGAGAGGTAGATGAGTTCTCCGGCAGCGTGACGGCGCTCCGGAGGTTGGTGATGATCTAATCTCAGCAAGGCTCCGCCCGAGCTCCGCAGAGACGTGATCTAGAGGTAAAACCGTGGAGGTATGTGGTCGGGCTGCCTTGAAAAAGTTGTCTCAAATCAGCCCTAATTGCTCCATATATATAGGAGGAGGGAGGGGAGGCTTGCCTTGAGGCTCAAGGAGCCCCAAGGGCTGCGCCACCAAGGGAGGATGAGTCCTCCTCCAATCCTAGTCCAACTAGGATTGGAAAGTGGAGTCCTTCTCTCCTTTCCCACCTCCTTTTTTTTCTTTTCTCTTTGATATTCTATCTATGGCGCATAGGGCCTTCTTGGGCTGTCCCACGAGCCCACCAAGGGCTGGTGCGCCACCCCCAAGGCCTATGGGCTACCCCGGGGTAGGTTGCCCCCCCCCCCCCCCCGCCCCCGGTGAACACCCGGAACCCATTCGTCATTCCCGGTACATTCCCGGTAACTCCGAAAACCTTCCGGTAATCAAATGAGGTAATCCTATATATGAATCTTCGTTTCCGGACCATTCCGGAAACCCTCGTGACGTCCGTGATCTCATCTTGGACTCCGAACAACATTCGGTAACCAACCACATAACTCAAATACGCATAAAACAACCTCGAACCTTAAGTGTGCAGACCCTGCGGGTTCGAGAACCATGTAGACATGACCCGAGTGACTCCTCGGTCAATATCCAATAGCGGGACCTGGATGCCCATATTGGATCCCACATATTCTACGAAGATCTTATCGTTTGAACCTCAGTGCCAAGGATTCATATAATCCCGTATGTCATTCCCTTTGTCCTTCGGTATGTTACTTGCCCGAGATTCGATCGTCAGTATCCGCATACCTATTTCAATCTTGTTTACCGGCAAGTCTCTTTACTCGTTCCGTAATACAAGATCCCGCAACTTACACTAAGTCACATTGCTTGCAAGGCTTGTGTGTGATGTTGTATTACCGAGTGGGCCCCGAGATACCTCTCCGTCACACGGAGTGACAAATCCCAGTCTCGATCCATACTAACTCAACGAGCACCTTCGGAGATACCTGTAGAGCATCTTTATAGTCACCTAGTTATGTTGCAACGTTTGATACACACAAAGGATTCCTCCGGTGTTAGTGAGTTATATGATCTCATGGTCATAGGAACAAATACTTGACACGCAGAAAACAGTAGCAACAAAATGACACGATCAACATGCTACGTCTATTAGTCTGGGTCTAGTCCATCACATGATTCTCCTAATGTTGTGATCCCATTATGAAGTGACAACACTTGCCTATGGTCAGGAAACCTTGACCATCTTTCATCAACGAGCTAGTCAACTAGAGGCTTACTAGGGACAGTCTTTTGTCTAGGTATCCACACATGCACTGTGTTTCCAATCAATACAATTATAGCATGGATAATAAACGATTATCATGAACAAAGAAATATAATAATAACTAATTTATTATTGCCTCTGGGGCATATTGCCAACATTCTTATGAGCCTATCTTGTTATTTATTCCTCCCTTTTCGATCCGGAGCGTTGAAGCTATCTTAGAAGTTTTTGTTTCCAATCTTTTCAATTATTTCGAGGTGCTCAACCTCATCAAGTTTCATTTGTACGGTGCAATATCCCTGTTCTAAGCAATCTTTTCTAACGGTGGTTTCTTTGAGTGGGCCCATAACCCACGGGTTCTTTCCCAGGATCTTTCCTGGCTCTTTAATCTTTTCCGGAGATCTTTAATTCTTTTCAACTATGACATAAGTATGAGTTTCATCAGTCATATTCATTCTTCAAGATCAATTTGAATTAATTCTCATAGTTGGCTCAACCTTTCATTTTTCATTATTCCGGAGTGTCTCAGTAATTCTTGATGTTATTCTTGTCATCATTCTCAGCTTGCAGTCTGAAGGAGTGGTTCTCTCGAATCTTGGTTCATTCTCTTGAAGATTCATCATTTCAGCCTAGTGCCATCATCTTAATTGTTCCAATCATGAGTATCCCTTTCTTGCTATCCGGTGCATTTCTGAGTTTTTTTCATTCTCGATCCTCCGAGGGTCATCATTTCAGAAGAACCTTCGTTCTCAGCTTTCAGCTTTCATCCTCAATTCGTCTCAATTGTTGTCTCTTTGTTCGTCTCTCGATTATCATGTGCCTTGTTCAAGTTTTCTCTCAGGTGGCTCATGATCTCTTCATTCTCATGTATCTCCATTGATTTGTGGTGTTCCCATTCAATTGTGAATTCTTATCGGTGCTTCCTTCAATTATGCCTCAAATGGTGCTTATCTCTCTATCTCTTCAAGATACTTTCAAGAAGAATAAGTGCTACGCTAAGTCCGTTGCTTGTCATCAATTAAACTTGATGAGGAATAAGCATAACATAATTCTTATTGTTGTTCATAGTAATCTGAATTCTTCTTTCGGAGTGGCTCGTGATATCAATTCTTTTCTCAAGTGCTTATCTTTTTTTTTGAAGTTCCAAGTTCTTTTAAGTATCTCTTTGTGAGCCTTCATCTAAATCTTGGTAAGGTCATAATCTTATTCTTTCTATCTTCATGTCGTTGCATCGTTCATTTTTATACGGAGGTCCTTCTTGGTGGTTCATCAAGGTTTAGTCCATTCTCAAGTGTTCTTCAAGATTCTTGTTGGAGAACCTCAAGTATCCTTTCTCTGGCATTTCTATGTGTAATTGTTCTTCCTTTATCCTTTGAGGTGGTATTATAGCATTCTTGTTAGTGTAGGAGCCTCGAAGAGTTTTCTTTTCAAGAACGAGATAATTAAACCCACCAATTCTTTGATCATGAGATATTTTCAACCCATGATTTCTTCATTGAGCTATCTTGGTTTGGATTTCACCTAAAGCTTTTCCTATGGGTTGTTGCTATCATGGTGCTTGTCATTAATCCAAGTTCTCAATGTATCCTCTTGGTGTAAGAATTGTCCATGTCTTGTTTCCCGAAACTATCCTTGTTTCTTTTAGTGGTTGGTTGTCACCTCATAGTTGTTGAGATGATTTTCATAAGCCCACTACTATCTTGTTCTTTTCTTTATAGGATTTCCAACTACTACATCAATTCTCCATCCGGAGGCTCTTCAATTCTATTGTGATGATAGTTGTCATTCGTTTCTTCATTCTCTTCTTCTGCTTGAGCTAGTTCATATTCTCTTGTTCCGGAGCCATTGTGATGTTGCTATTTTGGATATATTATGTTGTTCTATCAAGATCATGGTGTTCCCTTGCTCTACTTAGTTGTTTGTTGTGCATATTGTCTAATTCTCTCTTCTTATCGAAAAAAATTTGTCCCATTTTCCTACCGAAGTGCTGCCGAAATTTTTCGTGAATTCCTGCTTCTTTCTCACATCATTCCTCATCGCCTTGCAACCTTCAAGGATCGTTGGTTTCACTCGTGTGTCAAAGAAGCGACTAAATTTTTATCTCTTGTTCTTTCTCATCCTCTCCCCCTTTCATTGTTGGATCTCGAGGCGAGATCCTCTTGTAGTGTAGGAGAGTTGTGACAGCCCGATGCCGATGTTCCAGAAGATTCCCCTTCTATTCCGTTTTCGTCGTGTGTTTATTTTCTTTTGTCCCATCAACATCGCATCATGCGCATCATCAACATTGCATCGGCATCTCTGTGCCGCCAGTTTTAAAAAGTTGCATCCGTTGTTAGTTGCCAGTTCGCGTCGTTGTCCGTTCTGAGCCCGACCGCACACGCACGCGCCCGCGGCATCGTCAAAACCCTGTTTTAAAAGTGTGCGTAAAACTTTCTCTGATCGGGGTGAAACTTGGCATGTGGTCGTAATTATTTATAGCTAGGCCGCGTGTCGAATTTCGTCGTGATCGGAGTCCGTTTGGTACCCGAACGGTCGACCGTAGCGGCACCGTATTCGGTCTACCGTCGGACGTTTGTCGGTGTTTTAAAATGCGTTGCCACGACGCCCGCTCTCCCTCTCGTCTCCGGATATCCCCTCTACACGGGCTTGTAACCGTTCCCGTGTCCGGATTCGTCTGGATCCGGAATGCGATTCCGGTTAACCTAGCCCCCCCCCCCCTTTGCCTATAAATAGACCCCCGTGCTTATTTTCAGACAGCACCCTCCTTTGCCTCGAAAAGCATGCAAACCCTAGTCTCTCCCGCAACCTCTCTCTCTCCCCGCAGCACCTCCTTCCCCCAGCCGCCGTGGCCCACCGAGCCCAGATCGGGCCCGGCCGAGCTCATCCGACACGCCGCCGCACGTTCTCCCTCCCCGTGCTCCCGGGCTTCCCCGTGCCCGCGCCGCCCGAGACTCCCGCGTGGCCCACCGCCTTGTGCCGCGCTGCCGGCTAGATCAGGTGCCGCACCGTGTCGGAGCGCGTCACCGGCGACCTGCCGGAGCCGCCGGAGGTACCTCATCCCGGCTTCGCCCCCTGGCTGCTTCCCTACAGTGCCTTGAAGGCGCCAGCTTCCCTGCGCCCCGTTGCCTTCTCCTCGAGGCGCCGGCGGCATCGAGCCCCTATTCCCCGCCGACTCCCGCACGCCGCCCGGAGCTCCTCGGCCGCCGTCGCTTGGGTCGGCCGACAGCGCCGCCCCTGGCTCGTCCCGAGAAGAGCCCGACGGGAGGTGGACGATGCTCCAGCCAGGCCACCAATCGCCTCGCCCGGGTGGGCCTCCTGCCCAACGAGTCGCCGGCCCACCTCACTGACGCCTCGACCTCCTTCGGCCTCTTCCGGGGCCTAGTCCGCCTCCTCTTCCACCGGGCAAGGCCCGAGGTGATTTTTTTTTCCTGAGCCCTCTAATCGGCGCCAGTGCGTGTTTTAGTTATACCGCGCTTTCCCCTGCAGCCCATCAGAAAATAGATTAGGCCCTTTAGTAATTTAGGGATTTTTCGGAATTAATATAAATTCCAGTAAATAGACGTATATTTAAAACGCGTGTATCTTTTAAACCGTTAGTCGGATCGCGATGAATTAGATATGGTTTTCATGTAGTTTTGCGCGTAGAATCCGTTTATAAAACTTGCATAATTATTTGATGTTGTTTGACGTGTCGAATGCATAGATTAGCGTGCTGTTCCAATTGGATATAGCCCGTATTATTTTCTCGTGCGTGCCCGGATTGCTCGTATGCCTTAGATAAAATGTCTATGTTTTAGGTACCACTTTTCCATGTATTTTAGAGTAGTCGTTGGTATTTTTGCATGTAGGGATTTGCCGCTAGATTATTTTCCTTGCTTAGGTCTTTATCTCGCATTTATGTGTGGCAATATTTTTGTGTTGCAACCCCACATATTTTATATGTTTTCGGGGTAGAAAAATCCATGGGATTTTTCTGTGCAATTAGTTTTAGCATTAGAGAAAATTAGTTCGCGCGATATTTTTCCTTGATGCCCTTTTGTTTAATTCGTAGGATTTATTCCGTGCTTTGTTTGAAGGAGTTGTCAACTCGAGAGTTGTTCTTGGATGTTTAGCCTAGCCCCTCGTATTTTTGGTTGCTATAGAAATGCATGTTTAGGTGTGGTTTGCTTGCTCTCAAGTTGTTAGAAACAGTGCTGATTTGGAGGAGCTGAAATATTTCTAAGCCTGGAATCTGTTATATTTTGTTGCTGTTTTGTCTTGCTTGTATCTTGTTATCTGTAGCTCTTTTGAGGTTGGTGCAATGGAGTTAGTTGTAGCCCTTGTGTTTATCTAGCATGCTTTGAATTTTTATGTCACTTGGAGTCCTGTAGCTATAGGTTTTGCTGCTGGCAATATGGCTTCAGATCAAAAACTGCACTTTCATGAAGTGTAATTTTCACTAAGTCTGAAATAGTGTGTGGGAAGCCATTTTGTGACTTCTGTTCCTAGTGTTCCTTTCTGCCATGCTAGTTGTTGTTAGTTGTTTGTGGTAGTGCTTCTTGCCCTCTTTCGTGTCATGCCTTGGTTGATTATATTTGAGATGAATAGTTCATAGTTGAGGGGTGTAGAAAATGCTATGTGGCTGACTTTGGCAGTTTGTAGTGATTTCTTGTTTTGCTCATAGTTATTGAACCGTAGCTCCAATTTGATCGTGTCCTACATGAAACTTGCTTATAATCTCGTGTAGATTCATTTTATCTTGCTGGTTGTATGTTTTGATGTGCTCGTGACCGTCGTTGCACACATATTGCATTCATGCCATCATATCTTGCGGTGCTTGTAACTTTTGATCCGTAGCTCCGTTGGAGATGTTCTCTATGTGTAAATTGCTTGTAACGACACGTAGAATCATGTGAACCTATTTGTTTTGCTGTTTAACAACCAATTAAATGTGTTATTTCAGATCTGGACAGAATTGTAAATTAACATGTGAGGTCGTTTCGGCGGTGCTATATCACATTTCCGACCTCATTTAAAATGCCTAGATAGGTAGTTTAATTACGCTTCACCTCTTGCCATGTTTAATCACATTTAATAATGTCGTGTATCTAATCGGGATAGAACTAGATAAATAAACGTGGGGTTTCGTCAATATGCAACTCGTTGCATATTGAACTTCACTTAATGTGTAGTGTTTCATTGTGTGAATTGTCATGCCGTGACTTGCATGTATTCAGCTGCTCATGCATCTTATGTGTTGTGCATCGTGTACTGAATTCTGTGTGTTGATTTGTCTTTCCGGTTTGCTTCGTCTCGTTAGAGTTCCGCAAGCGTGTCGGATTGTGAGGACCCGTTCGACTACATCGGTTCGTCTGCTTCACGGAGGCATTCTTCTTCCAAGCGGGATCTCAGGCAAGATGACCATTTCCCCAGATACCATTACTATCATTGACATGCTAGTATTACCGTTTCTATCGATTATGTCTCGTTGCCTACCACATGTTAAATATCAGCCTCTCAACAATGCCATGAAAACCTTCAACTTGTTCAACCTAGCAAACCACTGATTGGCTATGTTACCGCTTGCTTAACCCTGTGTTAGTGTTGCTACTTGCAGGTGCAGTTGCTTCCATGTGAAAACATGGGCTCCTTGTTTTATCACCATATTAAATTCTTTTCAATTTAATGCACCTATATACTTGGTAAAAGGTGGAAGACTCGGCCTTTCTAGCCTGGTGTTTTGTTCCACCTTTGCCCCCTTAGTTTCGGCTACCGGTGTTATGTTCCATAACTGAGCGCTCCTAACACGATTGGGGTTGTTATGGGGACCCCCTTGATAATTCTATTTAGATTAAAGCTGGTCTGGCAAGGCCCAACATTGGTACTACATTTGCCCAACATAATAATTCTGTTAAATTGAAATGCATAGGGAGTTAGCGCTACCCGAGGAGTAATTCTGCATAATATAGGGAGGGCAGTGCTGATGATGTTGGTCCAAAACAGAGCACCGTGCGGGGTCAACCCAGGGCAACTCGGGAGATTTCTATCAGGCCACCGTACGCTTGCTTATCCGTCGTGTCCTGAGCACGAGATACGTGGCTCCTACCGGAATCATCAACACGTCGGGCGGCCTTGCTGGATTAGTTTTACCTTTGACGAGATATCTTGTGCATCGGGATTCCGGTGATGCTTTGGGCAATCTCAGAGTTGAGGTTTTCCACTAAGGAGTCTGGCGAGACCGCGAGCTTCGTGATTGAGGATTTCTATGCGGCTTGTGGTAATTTGTGATGGACTAGTTGGAGCACCCCTGCATGGTTAAATCTTTCGAAAAGCCGTGCCCACGATTATGTGGCAACGTGGAAACTTTGTTTAACACTCGTTCCAGATAACTTGAAGTTAACTTAATTAAAATATGCCAACTGTGTGCGTAACCGTGACTGTCTCTTTCGTGAGTTCCTTCTCCGATCGAGGACACGGTGGGGTTATGTCTGACGTAGGTAGGTGTTCAGGATCATTCATTTGATCATCAGTAGACACATCCGTTATGCGTAGATCTTCCCCCTCTTATTTCTTGTACTCGTAAGTTAGCCACTAAATATATGCTTAGCCGATGCTGCAACCTCACCACTTAACCATGCCTCACCCATTAAGCTTTGCTAGTCTTGATACCTTTGGAAATGAGATTGTTGAGTCCCCTGTGGCTCACGGATTACTACAACACCAGTTGCAGGTACAGGTAAAGGTTACTTGACGTGAGCGCGTTGATTGTTCATTTGGAGTTGCGTCTTCTTCTTCTTCTTCATCGATCTAGGATGGTTCCAGGCCGGCAGCCTGGGATAGCAAGGATGGACGTCGTTCTTATTTTCTCGTTTGTTTTCGTCCGTAGTCGGACCCTGCTCTTACTCTTGATGTTTATGTAACGTACTGATGTGACTCTGATGTAGCTTGTGGCGAGTGTAAGCCAATTCCATTATATATCTCTTCTTTTCAGTACATGTACTTGTAACGATATCCATTCTTGCGACACGACGAGATGCGCTTCTATCCCTGACGAGGCCTTCGTGCCAAATTGAGGGTAGGGTCGCATCTTGGGCGTGACACTTGACCAAATCAGGTTCAACACACGACCTTTACCAACTGAACACATTCTCACGATTCTGTTCATCACCCAGATGACAGACCATACACAACTCTAAGCATAGCATGCATAGAAGGATAATGCACATCATGGCTCAAGCATCTACCAGGTATGCTAGGTTGCAAGGTTCAAGTATTTACACTGACAAGGACAGGTCATGCAAAGGAAGTGGGTTCAACTAACGTGATAAAAGTAGTGAAAGCATTTTGACCTAATGCAATAAGTAAGAGCAGGAGCGAGAACATGGGATTTATCGGGATGATCAAAATGGTTGCTTGCCTTGTTGCTCAGCAGAGGGGTGATATCCATCAGTCGGATAATCAAACGTATACGGAGGGGCGGAGCCTACCGGTAAAAACAACATCAATCAATAACAATCATATGCAACAAGATAATGCATGAGCATGGCATGAAAATGAAAGGTTGTAGGGTAATGTAGCTACCATTTCTTAAGTTGAAGTTGATTTCAATCAAGATTCAAATATCACTTCAAACAAGGTATTTTCGAATACCCTTTTAATTGATTCGACCTGATGCTCACGTAATCTTGTTTTAGCATGCATGAAGATGGTATTTTGAGGTGCTGATTGTTCTTGATCATTCTTTGGTCATAATAGTTGAAGTGGAATTCAAATAGGTTTTAAATTCCAACTCCAAACTATTTATTGGATTTAACCTATTCACCATTATACATGTTTGGTGATGTTAACTTTTTCAAACATGGTTGAAAATGTCATAATCAGATTCTTTGGATTTTTCTGATCATTTTTCATATGTAAATTATTTTCATTGGAGTTACAGATTATTTTCCATCATTTTTAGAAGTTTTAGGCTTTTTTTGGAATTCTTTTATAATCAGAAAATCTCTTTATTGTGCCAGATCTACGTCAGCACTGCGTCAGCAGGTCAGCCGACCTGGTCAGGTCAAACCAGACAGGTGGGGGCCACTGGTCAGCGACACAGGAGATAATCCCGCGCTGACCAGCCCCTAAGTGGGTTTGACACACTGCTAGGGCCCATTGTCAGTGTCTTATTAGCGCTAACTTACAGGGATTAGGCCGGCCACGTCGTTCCCCGCCGGAGAATGACCGGCGGCGACCAGATCTGCGGCTGTGGGGCTCGGATTCGAGTGACGAAAGCACTGGGATGAACCCCAGGCTCGGCCTCATCCACTACGGGCATCAGGAGGGGCTGAGGGTGGCCAGAGGACACCGGTGACGAGCCGAGGCGGCTGCCGGAGCTCGGGTTCGTCGGTATGGTTGCTAGAGTGCAGGAGAGAGAGGGGATATAGGGCAGAAACGCTCGTGAGCTCACGGTGGTGATGAAGATGGGCTCAGACTGCTCGAGGAGGTGTTGTAGCTAGCGATCCAACGTCGATTTGCTAGTGGCCGGAGGTTGAAGACGACGGCAATGGGGCGTTGCAGAGCTCAGGAAGGTCGATTCCTTTGGCGTGCGCGTCGAGCTCGATGAGGCAGAGAAGATGGTGTACTCGGGGAGGCTTCCCTATGGCCAGAGAGCTCGGTTGGCTCGAGCTCAAGCTCCTCTAATGGCGGCAGGAGGAGAAGAGGAAGAGAACCGAGAGGAGGAGGGGAAATGGAGAGAGGGAGAGAGGATAAGGGAGCGCTCGGGGAACTCATTCCCGTTCTCACGCTGTCGTGGGGGCACCCGAGGGCGACACGGCGAAGCAGGAGGTGGAGGGGGTCGCTGTCGTGGTTTTGTCACGGCAGATGTCCTCATGAAAGAACTTAGTACTGGAGCCATCGCACCTTGGTGGTGACTCAAAGGGGTTAAGCGGGAAAGACACGGCGATTTACCCAGGTTCGGCCCCTCGAGAAGAGGTAATAGCCTACGTCCTGCTTTGTGTGTATTGACGTGGATTCGATTACAAGGAAGGCGTAACTCGCCTAAACCTAGCACTCGATGATTTCTAACCTACCTCTCCCCCTCCAGACTCGCCTTTATATATAGGTCGAAGCCTTAGGGTTTACAAGAGTCCCTTCCTTTTTACAAATCGTGACCACCGCGGTCTCTAAGTCGCCGTCTTGCAAAACTCAGAGTCCTTCCATAAATCATAACCATCCTGCGACTTGGAACCGCCCAGGCTGAAGCCCAACTAGCCCTAAAGGATGAATCGCCTTAACGGTAACCCGGCCCATATTCGGCGGGTCACTTAACACGCAATATCCCCAACATTAGGCCCCAAATGGACTTGAATCTTCATGCCAATGCTTCCATTTTAGCCGAAGGCGATTCACTCTTCCGTGTTCCTCCGTACACCAGAAATCTTAACTCGCCAGCTGGTACCGGACAAAGTCTCTGAGCCGCCAACGCATTTCTCATCAATACTTTCCTTAGCCCTCGATTCTCGGGAACTCCAACACAATCCCAACGGATCTCTTAATGCGTCATTATCCCAAAACTTTCGGACGTCATCATGGCGAATCTTTCCTTCCTCAACGGTTCCCGCTCATAACGCCTCGATCCCCGCGCCCGTCCTGATAAATAGGCGGAAGGGACAGGGCTGACACCGGCCACCTACCAGTCTCGTCAATCCCTCCACCATCATCTCAGCGAGAAGAACACGCTCCGCATCCCGAAGGCTTCGCCGTCGGCCGTGAACTCCACCCCCGTCCGAAGAACTCCAGTGCCGCCCGCAAGCCGTCGCCGTTCGAGGAGCTCCGGCGCCGCCCGCAAGCCGTCGTCGTTCGAGGAGCTCCGGCGCCGCCCGCAAGCCGTCGCCGTTCGGAGAGCTCCGGCGCCGTTCGAGGGGCTCCAGCGCCGCCCGCACGTCGTCGCCGTCGCCAGGCTCCACCGCCGCTGAGGGTACCCTCATTCTCCAACAGCCTTCATCATCGCCGATCCTCTTTGACCAAGATCTTCAGGTTAGGCCACTGTTTCCCCTTCTTTTAAGGGTAGATTTATTTTTTGTTCTAGCTGCCGCCATTGCCATAGTCCCGAAGCTCTATGCTCGTTACCATCTTAACTGTCGAACTGATTAGTCCGAGCGCCATTAGGGCACCCAGTGCTTCGAACAATGCTATCCATCGGTGCCATTGCGAATTTTCGAAACATACTAGTCTTTTTAAACATGAGGCACCATCCTGATCACACATCGTTCATGTTTTAGCCACGTCCGTAAGCTTTTATATCTGTTGAATAGATCCATTCCTCTTTCACTATTTGCAAAAAGCTGTTTGGAAACCTCGTCCTTCCCTTAGTGTTTCGGAAAGAATAAATTTTACCACCCACAGTAGTGTCGCCTCTGAGAATAGCCCTGCTCCGATAGGTCGCCACATCCGCCCAACCCGGCCTCCCAATCCGGCGGGTTAAGCAGAAGCTAGTCCCGACTCACATAGTAAACGTTCGAGACATGTAATACCATTTTCTTGCCTATTTGTAGCATGGGTGCCGTTTTCAAGAGCGATTGGCTCCCCACCAAAGTTGACGATGCTGTTTTGGCGAATTACGTGAAAGCGGGCTGCTTGGATCCTCAAGACGTCATTGGATGGCGCACCGGGTTAGGAGAAGACCTACCCAACCCCAAGGAAGGGGAGATAGTAGTTTTTGTGGAACACTTAGAACGGGGTTTTAAACCGCCCGGATCTAAATTCCTTAGAGACGCCCTGAATTTTATGAACGTCCGACTCCAAGATTTGGGACCCAATTCCATAAGCAACCTAAGTCAATTCCAAGTCCTTTGCGAAGCTTATTTGCGGATCGAGCCTTCCGTCCCTCTGTGTTGGTACTTTTTCCACCTGAATCGCCAGACGGAATTCCACAATGGCCCCAGTTTGGAACTCGGCGGGGTCAACGTCCAGCGTCGCAGAGACAGTCCGTTCCCTTCACTCACTATGCCTAGCCATCCCAAGGGCTGGGGTGAATCTTGGTTCTACTGCAAAGAAACATCCCCTGCCGGCGAAAACAAACTTCAGGGTTACAGGCCAAGCCGCCTTCCAGTCAACTTCAAGCTCCCCGACAAGCTCACCGAGGAAGAAGAGTCGGAATTCGTCCCAATTCTGTCCGAACTGAGATCCTTGACGAACAACGGTCTCACCGGGGTCGACTTGATTCGCTGCTGGGTCGAATGGCGGGTCCTTCCTCTGAGCCGCCGAGACGGCCTGATGTGCGAATTTGACGGTACTCTGGATCATTCCCAATGCTACTTCCACACAGCATTAACGGAAAAAGACATCGTCACCATCATCAGGAAACTGACCGGCGAACCTACAACGAAATGCGGCCAAATCGGCCTTAAGCCCTTCTGCAAGATTAACCCGGCACCCAAGGTAACCAAAGCTAACTCGCCCTCAACTTTTATTTCATCTGTTTTACTGAAATCATGACTTCATGCCTTATCCCCTTACAGAAAGGCGACAAGTTCTGCTCTAGGAGACCTAAGAAACAAGCCATGAAGAGTGCTAAGCCGCCTTCCAAGAAAAACAAAGGCAAAGGTAAATCGGCTGCGGCCGAGCCATCTGAAGTCGACGAATCTCAAGCTGGCGACGCACTCTCAGAGGTACCAATCCATCCTCATTTTCACTCGCCACTTATCACCTTTTAACTTTTATTTATCTCTCGCTCCTCTTATAATAGAATGAAGATAACGAAAGCCAGGAAGACTCTGTCGAGGTAATTTCCGTCTCCTCCGATTCATCTCCTTCTCCACCTAAGCCGGCCCGGCGAATATGTGGGAAAGTACCTCTCTCACATCCAAATGCCCATTTGGACCCAAATTTCTTACTGAAGAAAACGGAGCACGCCTCGAAACGGAAAACGCGAAGTCATTCTGGCGACCTGACACCTGGCTTGCCAACAAGGAACAAAAGAAAACCAAGCGAGGTACCTCCTTTTCTTATTTGAGCAACCATCGTTCGTGCTGCTTTGGATCACAGTCATAACCCGCCAGTATTATCGATGTACAAATTTTGCAGGATTCTCCCCCCACTTCTGGCGACTCAGTGATGTCGACCCTTCCACCAATGATCCGAGTCCCGGGGTAAGTTCCTTGTCCTGATCCTTGAGAATAGCACTCTTTTTAATTTTTTAACCCGCCTATCTCTTTTATTAGGGCGCAAGCCAAAAAGAGGAAAACCTCCCTGACGCCACTTCTGAACATTCGAGGAAAGCTACTCCGACTCAAGAAGATCCGAGTCCAAACGAGCCGACAATTCAAGAAAACCCTCCTGAGTCGCCCAAAGGATCAACGGATGTCCCTAGATCACCGGTCGTAATGGCGACAGCTGATGACCCAGATGCTGTGGTCATTACTGGCTTTGGTTTTTCCGAGCCAGCAGCGGCAATCCTCTCCAAACATATAGCATCCCCTTCTCCATCAATTCCCGAATCTGGGCCTTCCAAGGCGAAGCTTTCTGACTATGCAGGTCTGGAGTTTAAAGAACTCTGTTCTGGCTTCGCAAGTCGCCTGGAAGCGAGTTACGAGATGGAAAAGAATCTGCTGAAGATGTTAAATAACAAGCATGAGGTAAAAATTTATACTCTATATTATCCCCAGTAACCCCCAAGGGCCGGGTCATCAGTAAAATGATGAGCCGGGTCTTTTAAAAGCTTCGCGACCAGTAACCCCCAAGGGCCGGGTCATCAGTAAAATGATGAGCCGGGTCTTGACGTCTGTATAATTTCCCTTGGGAAATTATACATTAGCCCCCAAGTGTCAGGGGTATTGCCTTGCAATAATTCTGAGACTTGTCTTTGTTTTAAATTTTGAACAGGAAAACCTTGCCCAGACCGAACTGGCCCTGGGCGACTTAAGGAAAAACTTGGCTGACCAACAAGATGCCCGAACTCAGTCGGAAGAAAAATATAAGTTGGCTCTGGTTGAACTGGAAAAGCTCAAAGCCGAGTTAGAAAGAACTCAGGCTGACCACAGCGCGGTTTTGACGAGAGCCGAAAAAGCAGAAGCAAAGCTGGCAACTGTGCAGCAGGAGCTATACGGCTTAAAGCGCCATATTTCCAACATGACACAAGCCATCTTTGGTAAGCTTTACCTAACTCTCCAATCTTATCCTCTTCCTTGGGCAAATTCCTTAATGTTTAACTTACCGGTTATCTAATCACAGGCTCGAGAGTCGCCAATCTGCAAAACGACAGCGTGTTGATGCTGAAGGCGATCTATACACTGACGGAACAACTGTACACAGGCAGTGTGCTGACCGTCAAGGCTGTGATAGGTGCAAAGGAGCCCATAACTTCCATCATGAAGGTGCTTGGATATCTATCCACACTGCCTCCCCAGATCGGCGAGTTAACCCGATCAGCCGCCCGGAAGGGTGTCCTGACGGCTCTGAGTTGCTGCCTGGCATATGCTCCAGAAATTAATTTGGAAGAAGTAGCTGCCGGCTTCCCTCAGCTTAAAGACGACGGCTCGGAGTTCGTGGAAGAAGACTACCAGAAGGTTGTCAAGGATTCTCGACTGGCTGCGACTGAACTCGCCACCAGCCTTGACTTGACGAAATATCAGGCGGCTTACGATGACAAGAATAAGAAAATCAGCCCGCCAACCTTCGTGGTGACCAACCTTATCCCTCAGCGACCCAAGAATCCCTTTGACAGGGAAACAGACCTGGCATCAATCTTGACCGACGAAGACGATTTTGCCTCTTTGTCCAGATGCAACTGGGTCTTGGGCGATTTAGAAATCGAAGCTGGTCAGAGCTCATGCCGGGACTTAGCGGAATAGATTTTCCTTGAATTTGGCCCAAGAGCCATGTAATAGTCAGTACTATCTTTTGATGACATCTTCTGCAAAAAACCCTTATACCGCCTTTGAGGCGGTTTAAAATACTTTGTTAATCCTTATCAGAATCGCCTGAAATGCTCAATCCGCCAAGGATGAAAACCTTGAGCACATTATCAGTGAAAATAAAAGAACTACAAGCAGTTTCAATGAATAAGCAGTGAGGATAAAAAATCTCCAAGGTCAAATCATAACACGAGTAATTTTGTCGGCTCATACGGTCGCGACAGGAGGAGGCGAGTCAGAAAGCTCGTGCACCCACCCTTAATGCAGGTTTCATCGGCTCATACGGTCGCGACAGGAGGAGGCGAGTCAGAAAGCTCGTGCACCCACCCTTAATGCAGGTTTCGTCGGCTCATACGGTCGCGACAGGAGGAGGCGAGTCAGAAAGCTCGTGCACCCACCCTTAATGCAGGTTTCGTCGGCTCATACGGTCGCGACAGGGGGAGGCGAGTCAGAAAGCTCGTGCACCCACCCTTAATGCAGGTTTCGTCGGCTCATACGGTCGCGACAGGGGGAGGCGAGTCAGAAAGCTCGTGCACCCACCCTTAATGCAGGTTTCGTCGGCTCATACGGTCGCGACAGGGGGAGGCGAGTCAGATAACTCGTGCACCCACCCTTAATGCAGGTTTCGTCGGCTCATACGGTCGTGACAGGGGGAGGCGAGTCAGAAAGCTCGTGCACCCACCCTTAATGCAGGTTTCGTCGGCTCATACGGTCGCGATAGGGGGAGGCGAGTCAGAAAACTCGTGCACCCACCCTTAATGCAGGTTTCGTCGGCTCATACGGTCGCGACGGGGGGAGGCGAGTCAGAAAGCTCGTGCACCCACCCTTAATGCATGTTCTGTCGGCTCATAAGGTCGCAACAGGATGTCATGAAATTGCTCTCTCTTTTTCTTAAAAAGAAGCCCCCGAGTCAGGGAAACATTATATTATTCCATAATGAAAACTGAAAAACTTACAAAGCATGGAGTTTTAAGAACTCAAGTGTAATAAGGCCGCAACTAGGCAATATTCCAAGGGCGAGTTGACTCAGCCCCCGTAGTCGGTCGATCAGGCCGAAGATCCATCAAGTAGTAAGAACCATTGCGGAGGTTCTTGCTGACAACGAAAGGTCCCTCCCAAGGGGGCGAAAGCTTGTGCATGCCTGCCTGATCTTGTATAAGTCGAAGCACCAAATCGCCTTCCTGGAAGGTCCGACTCTTCACCCGGCGACTATGATAACGCCGCTGATCTTGCTGATAGAGCGCCGAACGAGCCGCTGCTAAGTCACGTGCCTCTTCCAAGGCATCCAAAGAGTCCTGACGCGCCAGCTCGTTGTCTTGCTCCACATATGCGGCGACTCTAAGAGAATCATGCCTTATGTCAGTAGGGAGGACGGCCTCTGCACCATAGACCAAGAAGAAAGGGGTGAACCCTGTGGACCGATTCGGGGTGGTCCTGATGCTCCATAATACCGAAGGTAACTCCTCCACCCAACATCCTGGAGTTCTTTCCAGGGGAATTATGAGCCGAGGTTTGATCCCTCGCAAAACTTCCTGATTTGCCCGCTCGGCCTGTCCGTTTTACTGCGGGTGAGCAACTGCAGAGATATCAAGCCGGATATGTTCACGGCGACAGAAATCCAGCATCGCTCCTTGGGACAAGTTAGTACCATTGTCCGTGATGATACTGTGCGGATATCCAAAACGGAAAATCAGCTTCTTCAAAAAATTTACCGCAGTCTCCGCATCGCAAGTCCCAACAGGCTCTGCCTCAATCCATTTAGTGAATTTATCAACCGCCACCAATAAGTGAGTTTTCTTGTTGGAGGACATCTTAAAGGGACCGACCATGTCCAGCCCCCAGACCGCGAAAGGCCAAGTAATGGGGATCATCCTCAATTCTTGAGCCGGCACGTGAGCCTGTCTCCCGTATCGTTGGCACCCCTCACACCGCCGTACTATATCTTCTGCATCTGTGTGAGCCGTCAACCAGAAGAAACCATGTCGAAAGGCTTTTGATACCAAAGAACGTGACCCGGCGTGATGTCCGCAGTCTCCAGAATGGATGTCATTAAGGATTGTGCATCCTTCCTCGGAGGAAACACACCGCTGAAAGACCCCTCAAGCACTTCGTTTATATAGCTCGCCATTAATGATGACCATGGACTTGCTACGCCGAACAATCTAGCGAGCCAAAACTTCGTCAGTGGGTAACTCGCCACGAGCGAGATAAGCTAGATAAGGAAGAGCCCAATCCGGAGCGATATGGAGAGCCGCCACAAGCTGAGACTCGGGATCTGGTATCGCCAATTCCTCCTCCGTGGGTACAGTTACGGACGGTTTATGCATGACATCCAAGAAGACGTTAGGGGGGACCGGTTTTCTCTGTGAGCCGAGTCGCGAGAGGGCATCAGCTGCTTCGTTGAGTTGCCGATCAACATGATCAACCTGGTACCCATGAAAATATCCCGCCACGTCAGATACGGCTCGCCTGTAAGCCGCCATTATAGGATCTCGAGAGTCCAAGGTGCCCGAAACCTGTTGCGCCACCAGATCTGAGTCCCCAAAACATCTGACTCGGGTTAGGTTCATCTCTTTTGCTAGTCGCAAACCGTGAAGCAGAGCTTCATACTCTGCTGCATTATTTGTACAAGGGAACATGAGCCGGAGGACGTAGCAGAACTTATCTCCTTGAGGGGATATCAACACCACGCCAGCCCCCGAGCCCTCCAACTGCCTGGATCCATCAAAATAAATAGTCCAATAGGTAAGGTCAGGCCGATCTTCCGGGGCCTGAAGCTCCGTCCAATCATTGACGAAATCAACTAGTGCCTGGGACTTGATGGCCGTGCGGGGGGCATACTGAATGTGATGTGACCCAAGTTCTATTGCCCATTTGGCGATTCGCCCTGTTGCCTCGCGGTTTTGGATCACGTCGCCGAGGGGCGCGGAACTGACCACGGTGATTGGGTGTTCCTGGAAATAATGTTTAAGCTTTCGACCCGCCATGAACACCCCATAGACCAGTTTCTGCCAATGTGGGTATCGCTGTTTGGAAAGAGTTAACACCTCACTGATAAAGTACACCGGGCGTTGTACCGGGTATTCCTTTCCTTCCTCTTTTCTTTCAACGACCACAGCCACGCTGGCCGCTTTGGAATTCGCGGCGATATACAGGAGCATAGGCTCCTTTTCAGTCGGGGCCGCCAGGACCGGCGGGTTAACCAATTGATGTTTCAAGGCCTGAAGTGCCTCGTCAGCCTCCTCTGTCCACACGAATCGGTCAGACTTCCTCAACAATTGATAGAGCGGAATCGCCTTTTCTCCGAGGCGGCTTACAAAACGACTGAGAGCCGCAATGCGACCCGCCAATCGCTGAACTTGGTTAACATTCGTCGGCTTGCCGAGGGAGGTAACCGCTTCAATTTTGTCCGGGTTAGCCTCGACGTCGCGCTCCGATACCAAGAAACCTAGTAGTTTTCCCGCAGGTACGCCGAAAACGCACTTGGTAGGATTTAGCTTCATCTGATATACCCGTAAATTATCAAAGGTTTCCTTAAGGTCTTCCAGAAGTGTCTCCTCCCGGCGGGTCTTGATCACAATGTCGTCAACATAAGCATGGACGTTGCGGCCAATTTGGCTATGAAGACAATTCTGGATGCAGCGTTGGTAAGTCGCTCGTGCGCTCTTGAGTCCGAACGGCATGGACACATAGCAAAAGGCCCCGAAGGGGGTTATGAAAGCAGTCTTTTCTTGATCTTCCACATCCATTTTGATCTGATGATAACCTGAATACGCGTCCAAAAAGCACAATCGTTCGCATCCCGCCACCGAGTCAATGATTTGGTCGATGCGGAGAAGAGCGAAAGGATCCTTGGGGCAAGCTCTGTTGAGGTCCGTATAGTCAATACACATACGGAACGTGCCATTCTTCTTGAGTACTAACACCGGGTTAGCTAGCCATTTGGGATGAAAGACTTCCACGATGAACCCGGCGGCTAAAAGACGGGCGACTTCCTCTCCAATCGCCTTCCGTCGCTCCTCGTTAAACCTGCGGAGGTATTGTTGGACAGGTTTGCATTTTGGGTCAATATTAAGATGGTGCTCAGCGAATTCTCTCGGTACACCCGGCATGTCAGAGGGTTTCCATGCGAAGATGTCCCGATTCTCACGGATGAATTCGATGAGCGCGCTTTCCTATTTGGGGTCCAGACCCGTTCCAATGGTAAACTGCTTGGATGAATCGCCAGGGACGAAGTCGACTCTCTTCGTGTCATAAGTTGGTTTGAACTTGAGGGGCGACTCGGAATCTGTAGTCGGTTTCTTGAGTGGTGACATGTCTGCCGGGTCAACATTGGCCCGGTGGTTTTTGAGCTCTTCCGCCGCGCAGGCGACTTCCGCGTAGGCCGCGTCTCCTTCCTCGCACTCCTTTGCAATTCTTCTATCTCCGTCGACCGTGATGGGCCCTTTAGGACCAGGCATTTCGAGCTTGAGGTAGACGTAGCACGGGCGGGCCATGAAGCGAGCGTAAGCCGGTCGCCCGAAAAGCGCATGGTACGGGCTTTTTAATTTGACCACCTCGAAGACCAGAGACTCCGACCTGTAGTTCTGTGCAGTTCCAAACGCTACTGAGAGCCTGACCCGGCCAATCGGATAAGCGGATTTGCCCGGGACGATGCCGTGGAAAACCGTGGTTGAAGGCATCAAGTCTTTCTCTAATAGATTCATCCTCCGGAAGGTGTCGAAGTATAGGATATTAATGCTGCTGCCGCCATCCATTAGTACTTTCAATAGAGTGTAACCCGCGACTTGGGGAGCCACGACCAAGGCCAGGTCGCCCGGGTTATCTATTCTCGGCGGGTGATCCTCTCTGCTCCACGTTATGGTCTGTTCGGACCAGTGGAGATATCTGTGAACTGCCGGCTCAATTACGCTGTACGCCCGGTGATTTACCTTTTTATCACGTCTGCAAGCATTAGTGGTGAAAACATGATATTGCCCATTACTTAGCTGTTTGGGATTGTTGCGGAAGCCGCCATGGTCATCCTGGTCCTGCGGAGCCCCCTGTGGGGGCGGCTGCTGGAAGACTCCCGGCGGGTTGTACCGCCGGTGGTGGTGCACCGGGTACTGGCCGCCGCCTGGCTGCGCCCCCCCCCTGAGCCTCTTGTTCGGGAAAACCGCCGAAGGGGTTGTGCCTTTGGTTGGGCGCGGCGAGTTGGTCTTGGCGACGGTTCGGGTCTTCGCTCTGGCTCTTCTTAATTGCCTCGGCCCGAAATTCCCGCATCACGAAGCAGTTCTCCCAGGAGTGGCCCGCCGGGCCGTCGGCCGTGGCGTGGTGCGGGCAAGGGCCTTTGAGCAGCTCTTCGTAGTTACGCGGTCTTTTCCCACTAAAGCCTCGATTCTTCTTTTTGCTGTCATTGGCGTTGGTGTTGGCAACCAGATCCGAGGGCTCCTCATGCGGCCTACGCTTGCCGTTGGTCTCTTGGTTATGACGGTTGCGGCCTTGGAGGCGGGTATGCTTATTCGTTGAATCGCCCTTCTTGGGCGAGTTACCCTTACCATCCTCGCCGGGATCCTTGGTATCATCGGCTTCGGCATACCTAGTGAGGGTATCCATCAGCTCGCCCATATCCTGAACTTTCCGTTTGAGTCGCCCCAGCTTCTGGACCAGCGGTTCGTAGTGGCAGTTGTGCTCGAGGATAAGCACAGCTTGCGCTGCCGTGATGCCATCCGATGAATGGATAATTTCCGCGACTCGCCGCGACCAATGATGCGCCGACTCATCCGGGCGTTGCACGCAGTGCTGCAAGTCGACGATTGTCATCGGCCGTTTACAGGTTCCCCGGAAGTTTTTGATGAAACGCTCCTTCAACTCGGCCCAGGACTGGATAGAATTGGGGGGTAAATTTTTCAGCCAAGTGCGTGCCGATCCCTCGAGCATCATGGTGAAATATCTGGCGCAAACCGCCTCGTTTAGGTCGAGCATGTCCATGGCGATCTCATAGCCCTCGATCCAAGATGTTGGTTCGAGATCTGGTGTGTAATTAGGCACCTTTCTCGGTCCTTTGAAATCCTTGGGCATTCTCTCGTTTCGAAGGGCCAGGGACAAACAGGGCACCCCAACTCGCCCTCCGGTCCCCACCGGATGAGTCTGAGCCTCTTGAATGTTGGGTGGACCTTTGCCCGGCGGGTCCCGCTCGGGCGGGTTGTCCTGCGGGAGGTGTCGCGTGGCGCTGTTTACGGCCGACTGGTCCTCCGGCCAACCCCTGGTATAGCTTGCCTGGGGGTGGAGTGCAATCGCTCGGGGCTGTGCGAGAACTGTGCGTTTTGGACCACCGCCGTTTTCAACATCTCGATGGCGTTCCTTGCTTCGATCTTAGCTGGGGTGTTGCCGTGGATCGGGAGAGACTCCAGATGGCGAGTTGCGACGAGCACGTTATCCACCGGGTTAGAGAAGTGGCCTCGAGGGGTACGGAAACGAGGAATTTGACCCTCAGTCGTCTGAATTGGCGGGTTAGGAGGGCGGCCGAGCCCTCCTGCTGGAGCGGCTCCCATCTCGGGTGTTTGGGGAGTGTCGAACAGGCGAGTTGGATTAAGATCATGGGGCAGGCGTCCCTGATGCCTCTGCTGATGGACGGCGTCGGATGCGCGCTGCTGTCTTTCAAGCCGCCAATTGTCGGTGTTCAACCACATCCTTTCGGCCGTAATCTGGGCTTGTCGAGTTTCCATCCTGGCGGACTCCGTCTCAGCATCCTGATGGGCCTTTGCCACCGCCTCCCTCAGTTTTGCTAACTCCGCATTTACCTCTTCTTGGTTCTCAGGCGTGAGGGGGGGTTGACATTAGTCTTGTGATTTCTGCCGCTAAATCCACCAGGACTGCTGACGCGCTTCTGGACGTCCCGCCGGTTCCATCGCCTCCGGCGGGATTCTGTGCGGGTTGAGTCGCCCCGGCCATGTAGATGGCGATCTGGCGGCGGGTTTGATCGAGGATTTCCGGATCCATGGCCAATGACAAGCCCCCGAGACTGTCTCCGTGGAGGGACTGGATGGAATCGGAATCGCCCATGGATGACTCGTCATCAGAGTTGATGGGGGTAACCTCCTGAGCCGCCGCGTGCTCTGGCTCCTCCGACCCCTGCGTGAATCCCACAAACATCGGGCGGGTCAGACTCCGTGTTACGACTGGATGGACGTACCTGGCCGGCTCGACGATGTCGGAGGAGATGTCCGGCTCAGGAATGGATGACCCGATCATGCCGATGAAGACGTTGATCTTGCCGAAAGGGACCCTGTAACCCGATTCGAGAGAATTTGCTTCAGGTCCCCATCGCCAGTTGTCGATGTAGGCGATGCCACGTCGGCTCCAAGTCATGGGCGCCGCCGCATAACTCCCAGACCCTGGTAGGGCTCCCTTTGAGAACTCAACTCCACCGTGCGAAGGCCCCACGGTGGGCGCCAACTGTCGTGGTTTTGTCACGGCAGATGTCCTCGTGAAAGGACTTAGTACTGGAGCCATCGCACCTTGGTGGCGACTCAAAGGGGTTAAGCGGGAGAGACACGGCGATTTACCCAGGTTCGGCCCCTCGAGAAGAGGTAATAGCCTACGTCCTGCTTTGTGTGTATTGATGTGGATTCGATTACAAGGAAGGCGTAACTCGCCTAAACCTAGCACTCGATGATTTCTAACCTACCTCTCCCCCTCCAGACTCGCCTTTATATATAGGTCGAAGCCTTAGGGTTTACAAGAGTCCCTTCCTTTTTACAAATCGTGACCACCGCGGTCTCTAAGTCGCCGTCTTGCAAAACTCAGAGTCCTTCCCTAAATCATAACAATCCTGCGACTTGGAACCGCCCAGGCTGAAGCCCAACTAGCCCTAAAGGATGAATCGCCTTAACGGTAACCCGGCCCATATTCGGCGGGTCACTTAACAGGCAATATCCCCAACAGTCGCCGTGGTCGATCTCTCCTCTGCCAGAAGGCACACGTAGAAGACCACCCTACCCCTGGTGGGCTGGGCCTTGCAGGTGACCGTAGGATAGGGTTTTTTCTATTTTTCCTGTTTCTGTTTTAAACTTCTGGCATTTAATTCTATTTAATTTTGGCTCTAAAAGTAATTCAAAAATTAGTTTGAAATGTCCTGAGTGTTAGTTGGAATATTTCCAACTACTCCTGAAGTTTTCAACATTTTTGAAAACTTGAATATTTTTGAATTCAAATATAAGGTTGAATTCAGGAACTATCTGATTTTAAATAAAATGCCAAAAGTGATTTGAAAATAGATTTCACCCCTGATAACTTATTTTCAATATTTATCAGAAAAGGTGAACTTTTCTTGTGGCCATTTTGGGTTCATTGATTTTGGCAAGATTTGAATTTCCTTTGAATAAGAATAGGCTAGGGTTTTTGGTTTGAGTTTCACCACTTCCTTTGATTTTATTTCAACTTCTTGAATGAAATGGAAGAAGGCATAAGCACAAATACTAAACCCTAGTTAGGGATCCAGGGATGTGACATAGTGTGACCTAGATACTCCAATGTCACCTCAAGTATCCGTAGGAAAATTAGAAAACATGCATCCAACAATTTCAGATCTATCATATTTAAACTAACACTAAGAAGTTCAAGGACCACCGAAGTCTAGGTTTGATTAGGTTTTCTTATCTCGGTACCACTGAGTTGTCATTTTCGGTCTCACCGAGTTTCACTGTCTGCTGACAGTTATGGAACTCGGTGGCACCAAAAATTCCATCTCGGTGTCACCGACAACCAGTGGGTATATAGTCTGCGGACCCTATGTTTGAAATAATTTCCTCAAACATCGCCTCCTGCACCTCCTCGCTCCCGCGCCCAAGTCCACACGACATCGCCTTGATTCTCCCGTGCGCCCTCGCCACCGGAGTCCTCGCTGTCAATGGTAATGTTCACCTACGTCGTTGCCGTAGTGGATCCGTCACCAAGCTAGGGTATGGATCCGGCCCCTCTTTGCTCTCCTATTTCTTATTCTTGCGCAAATAGGCTCTGACGAATTTTGTCCACATTCACACTCATTCTGTCCAGAAGAAAAATCTTGTAGATTAGAGAACAATGGAATACTTAGGGTTAGTCGTTCGCAAAACTAAATCTCGGTGTCACCGAGTCAGAAATGTTGGTCTTTCGATTTGGTTTTAGGGTTACTCAAAACGTTCTCTGTGAAATCGAGCTTTCCTCTTTGGTGAAAACCGAAAAGGGTTTCCAAGTTTGTGTTGAAGAGAATGTCAGTCTCGGTGGCTCCGAAATTTTTGACTCGGTGGAACCGAAATCAATTTTTGCTGAATGTTAAAACTAATTTTTCACACTTCAAATATATGCAAAACTTTTGATTTTTGTGATGCTTATCTTTTCCAGATCTTCTAAGTCTTTTCACAAGGTCTGCCCGTGTGCTTCGTTGTTCGATAGTCTGCGAGCATCAGAGGATAATCAGAACAACTTCAGTGAGCCTAGTGATGACATGGATTCAGGCACTAGTCTAGACAGGACAACTTCTGACCCAGGAACACCTAGCTCCCATGGCTTGCCCAAGGCAGCTACTAGGTCCAGGAAGAAGCTCAATTCAGACGAAGAAGATGTTGATTTTATCCCAGAGGTGACTTCTTTTCAGAAGCAGAAGGAGAAGACCACAGTCAAGAGGACTGTGAGGAAGGAGTATGCCAGACCTGCTGATGTGTGAGCTCCAAAGGCTAGGCTTGCTAAGAAGCTAGGTCAAAAAAGAGCCAGAAAGAGAGTTGTGCACGTTATTGGTAGGCCAACTTCTATGTATGAGCAACCAGAAGAAGTTGCTGAGGAGGAGGAAAAAATTACAGCTGAGGTTCCTCCTCCAAAGAAGAAGAAGCTTATGGCTGATGCTATGCCAAAGAAGCCTTCAGCTCCCAAGAAGCCTTCAGCTCCTAAGAAGGTTTTAGCTCCCAAGAGGACTACCAAGGATATTCCTAGAGTAGAGGAGAACAAGGGCTCTACATCG
Source organism: Hordeum vulgare subsp. vulgare (assembly GCF_904849725.1). NCBI lineage: Eukaryota > Viridiplantae > Streptophyta > Magnoliopsida > Poales > Poaceae > Hordeum > Hordeum vulgare. The sequence goes on from NC_058520.1 coordinate 84,325,896, forward strand.
AGAGAATTTGCCACAGAGGAGGAAGAAGATGCAGATGTGCTAATGAAGCTAAGATCTCATATGCCATTGCACAATGCTACTCATCCAATTGCCGAGGATATGAATAAGAGAAGAGATAAAGGATTGAGAAGGTGGAGGTCTCATTATCCATATGCTATCCGGAGAAGGACTGGTGTTGACCCTTGTTTTCACACTAAGGAGCAACAAGATTTCTATGAGACTGTGTTGCTTGACAAGAGTACTGCTGTCAGTGACATGCGATATGTTGATTGGGAATATACCAAGGCCAATGAGAATTACTTTCCGCATGTGCGAGAAAACTTCTGGCTAGTTGACATAGAGGATTTTTTTGGCACAGAGATGACTGCATGGAACGATGACATTATCATGCAATTCTATTCAACTGCTCATTTTTATGCTGATGGAAGGATTGTTTGGATGATAGAAGGTCATCGGTATGAGGCTATCGTGGATGAGTAGGCCACAATTATTGGTGCCCCAAAGGCACAAGAGGGAGACTTGGATGTGTACTCTCAACCCAAGATGAATCATGACTCCATCATCAGCTACCGTAGAAGATCGATCCTAGAGAGACGATTAGTTCTAGACCTTTGAAATTTTTGGTAACTTGTTGCCAAAGGGGGAGAAGTGTATAGATCAATTTAAGGCTTTGAGAGAGAGAGAGAGAGAGAGCTTTGCCTTGTTGTTTTGCTCTCGTTTGTTTTTTCAAAACATTTGGTCTTTTAGGTGACTTTATCTTTTGGGAGAAGTGTTTGATCATACTCTTTGATTGGTTGATACTACTACGTTATTGTCTGACGAGAAAAAATGGACGGTTGTTCGTTACGTACATGGAGCTGATCAAGACTAAAAACTACACAGTACGGATACCCCCACGCCTCCTCAGATCGGTCACTACCGTGTGAAAATTAATAACGAATCCTACATGTATTACTTCCTCTCTCAAATAATATAAAAGCTCTTATATCACTAAAATTAACGATCTAAATGCTCTTATATTAGTTGTGAGAGGGACTACTTGATTAAAACAGGCCCTTCAGTTTGTTTCCTAAACTTAATCATCTGAGTTACAAACAATAACGGAATTAATGGGTGCAAATTAGATGGTTGTATGCTTTTAAATTTGACTACACCACGGACGCATGATCATATTAACCTATTTTTTCTTCACGTATGTGGACTAATAACTGAAACTCCATACCAAGCTGTGACGAATTACACCAATATGAGTTCATTGCATCCTCCCATTTTGCCCTTCACCATGGTTCTATACACTCTATTACACCGAATTATTTAATGTCACTATTACGAAGTTCTTTGTCCGTTGCTGAATGGTAGATATAATGTGTAAATTTGACGACAGACAATATACCAGTATATATTTTTTTGTCTTAACTAACAGAATTGATCTATGGTTGGAGTGAAGGCAGGTAAAGCTTATTATTTCCTTACCTAATGATGTGGTATGCGATTCTGCAGCTGAAATTTAGTTTTATGGTCCATATTTAATATCTGAATATACATACATACATGGAAAAATGTTATCATTGTATTAAGAAGCATAATATGACTAACTTGATTTACTATTTCTTTGGGCCATTAAAAGATTCTACGGAATGGTTCTCGGGGTTATGTTATATCTTTAATTCCCAAGCTTCATATACTACAAGATGTTTTAGATGCTTCAGATGTAGAATCCTTGGTTTAGGCCAAAAACTCAGCTTACAAAATAAAGGACAAGTCTAAAAGGCTCAGAAGGTGACCGGCTGACAACACCCATCGTCAGCAATTTTACATGTTGGATGTTACGCGCTGATCGATGCCCCCGATCAAGATATATTAGTGATTGTCGTCGGCATCGGGCATCTACAACACCAGTTTCAGAACATTTCTATTATTTCATCCATTCTTAAATATAAGTCTTTTTTAGAGATTTCAATAAAGACTATATACATATGTATATAGACACTTTTTAAAATGTAGATTCACTCATTTTGCTTCGTATGTAGTTCGTACTAAAATCTTTAAAAAGACATATATTTAGGAATGGAGGGAGTATAAGATGTTTGGTTGTTGGAACTCACAAAAATGGATATTGGTGATGGGCTAATGGTCGTTAACAAGGTTATTTTTCTCGCATGATATCTCACGTGTGTTATCTCAATCACATAATTCCAATAGATGTGTGACATATATGTATGTACGTATGTATTAATCATATTCATGCAAGTAGCAGTTTCTGCTTTTATATATGGCCTATGCAGGCCTAGCAGTGATTTGTTACTAATGATAGAATGCCTTCTCCTTATATCATGTTATGGTATGAAAATACATTGAAATCTCTAGTTCGCAAATAAGGTATAACACTAATTGGACAATATATACAAGACACATATCTATCTAGATTATCTAATGGTCCAATCACATGCATATGTATACAACATTACCCATGTCTTAAATTTCATAACGTGTTAATGCTAGAAGTAAAATAAAGTATGCCCACAAAAAACAGAGTAAAATAAAGGACATAGATCCAATTTAATGAAATGCATAAACTGTGAGGTATGTATTTAATTTACACCACATGCATTTGTGATTTTCTATAGTAATATCCATACATTTACATCTAGCTTATAATCATATTTTGATATTTTTCCATTATTATGGCATCTCTTGTGTTAGCCTTAGCCACATTTTTAGACAAGGATCACTTGACCTAAACTTAGCTATGTCAAAGTTAGATATGGGTGGAACATGCTATAATTAAGTATGCACACATCTTTACTTTAGTACATGTCTAATAAAAAGATGAATTAAATATAGCATGTGAAAAGATAAATACATCACTATACATAGTAGTGAGAATGTATTCAGTAACTCGGATAATAATATTCAAATCAACGCGAGGCGAGCTAACAAATAAAACAATTTTCATGAAAATGTACAAACAGGAAACAATTTTCTGAATGAATATGATTCTTTATTATCTTTCTATGGAAAAAAATAAAACTTTACTATCACACATATTGTAAGACTGAATTATTGCACTTTCGTAAACATCAAATATAGTTTTATGGTCTTCAAACTGCTAGCCCGTGCAGGTGCACGGTTTGACGACTAGTTACTAAAAAGGGGGAGATTAAAAGCACAATTGCTCCATAAGGTGGTTTTGGTAATTAATCACAACATATGCATCATTGTACTAATTATCTTATCCAAGTGTATTTTAGAAAACTTCAAAGATGCATTGGCTAAAGGATTGTAGGAGAAACCCCTTGATGCAAGGAATGGAATAGGATTGGCTCAAGCTTCAAGCAAGAAGACTCTACATTTTATATTTGTGAGAAATCACTTTGAGTCCATAGGAAAGCCAATACTATTAAAAGGGGATGAGGTACTATGATCAATTGGTTGCTCAAGTGCTTAGTGATAGGCATCAAAAATATTCACTCATTCTCCTACAAAATATCTATCTCCAAAGCTAAACCAGCAAAAGCAGTGCCACCAACTTTTTCCACTTGGCCCTACCGATTTTCCACCAAACAGAACCTTTGCCAAACCCTAATCTCTCGATGCCACCAACTTTCATATCGGTGCCACAGAGATGACTGACCAACTTTCCTTTGAGCAAATTCCAAGAATTGGGATTTCCGAGATTAGAATCGGTCTCATTGAGATTTGGAAACTCCTCTAGGTCATCGTATCGGTACCATCAAGATTCATATATCGGCCTCACGAAGAATTCAAAAGTTGGTACATTTAGTGCAACTTTGTAAAATCAAGATTCATTTCGGTGTCACTGAGTCGGGTAATAATGTTGTAATAGTTGGATTTTGGGGGATGCCTATATATACCCCTTCACCTCTCATTTGCAAAGGAAGCACTCAGAATACACACCCACTTGAGAGATCCATTTTTTTGAGAGAGAGCGACCTACTCATGTGTTGATATCAAGAGATTCCAATCCAACCATTTGAAACTTCGTCTCTAGTCTCCCCAAGTTGATTTCCACAAAATCAAGCTCTCCTACCCATGCCAAATCTATGAGAGAGTGATTGAGTGTTGAGGAGAGTATCTTCTAAAGCACAACAACAATGAGTTCATTGTTCTACCACATCTATAACCTTTTGGAGGGTGATGCCTCCTAGATTGGTTAGGTGTCGCTTGGGAGCCTCCTACTTCGTGTTGTGTAGTTGAACCAAGATGTATGTAAGCGCAAGGAGATCGCCTACTTTGCGAGATCAACCGTGAGTGAGGCTACTCCTGTGTGGACGTAAGATATTGTGGAATAGACAATATAGCTTCTTCGTGGACCCCTTGTGGGTGGAGCCCTTTGTGGACTCCCACAGCTGTTACCCTCCATGGGTTGAAGTCTCCACTAACGTGGACGTACGATAGCACCAGCTATTGGAACCACGCAAAAAATTGTCATGTCAAACCTTTGTGTTTGATCCTCCTACCCTACCCTCTACATTACATTTTCTTGTCTTTACTTTCCGCTGCTATACATTTAGATATGCATGTGTAGGGTGAACTTGAATAGTCATAATTGCTAAAATTGGCCCACAATTAAAATAGGGAAAAGGCTATGTTTTTATTTTGCCAAGTAGTCTAATCACCCCCCCCCCCCTCTAGACATACTTCGGATCCTAAATGACCTGAAGTTTTAGGAGTTTTTTTCTGGAATATTTAAGAATTTCCGGGCCAACAATATACGAGAAAGGGCCACCATCTAGGCACAAGCCATTAGGGCGCGCGCCCCTCGCCATGCCCTGATAGCTTGTGGGGCCCCAGCTGGCCTTTTGGTGACCATCTTCTCCTATATGGTGTGTTTTACCCTAGAAAAAATCTTAAGTTATGTTTCAATATGAAGCATCACTGTCTCGAGGCGGAAACCTGGGAAGAGGCCCTTTTGCTCTCTAGCAGAGAGATTCTGTCGGGGGAATTCCCCTCTGGGAGGGGGAAATCGAAGCCATCATCATCACCAACGCTTCCTCCTTCATGGGAGGACCAATCTTCATCAACATCTTCACCAACACCATCTCATCTCCAACCCTAGTTCGTCATATGTATTTAATCTTTGTCTCAAAACCTCAGGTTGGTACATGTGCGTTACTAGTAGTGTTGATTACATCTTGTAGTTGATGCTTGTTGGATTACTTGGTGTACGACATTATGTTCAGATCCTGAATTATTATCATTACACCTATGATCTTGAACATGTTGATGTTATTGTTGGCGAACGTTGCATCGGAAACAAAAAATCTCCTACGCACACGCAATACTATTCATGGTGATGATCATCTACGAGAGGGGAGAGTGCATGTACATACCCTTGTAGATCGCTAAGCGGAAGCATATATAACGTGGTTGATGTAGTGTAACATCTTTGCGATCCAAATTGCAACCCGTCCCGCGATCTCATCGCGATTCGTCCCAAGATCCCATCACGATCCATCCCGATCTAGTGCTGAATGGACGACACCTCCGCGGTCAGCACACGTACAGCTCGATGCTGATCTCCGCCTTCTTGATCGAGCAAGAGGGGCGAAGAGGTAGATGAGTTCTCTAGCACGGCGGGATCGAGCAAGAGGGGCGAATAGGTAGATGAGTTCTCTAGCACGGCAGCATGGTGGTGGTGGTGGTGGAGCTATTCCAGCAGGGCTTCGCCTAAGCACCGTTGCAACTAGACTAGAGGAGAAACAGATATAGAGAGAGAGGGCACCACGTGGCTGTTTTTCTGTGTCACAGAAACCATCAATACCTCTAGTATATATATAGGAGGGAGGGAGGGGAGGATGCAGCCTCAAACCCTCAAGGTTTGGCCGAAATTGGAGGTGGAGGAGTCCTACTCCAATCCTACTAGGAGTAGGATTCCTCCTTTCCACTTGGAAACCCTTTCCACCTTTTCGACCTTTGAGTTTTTTGCCTCTCAAACCTCATGGGCCTTAGTGGGAGTTTATGTAAGCCCACTAGGGGCTGGTTTGTATCCTCCCGCAGCCCATAAGGCCCATCGGGGCGTGACACCCCTCCCGATGGTCCCTGGTACCCTCCCGGCACTCCCGGTACACTACCGATGAGCCCGAAACATTTCCGATGACCAAATCAGGACTTCCTATATATCAATATTTACCTCCGGACCATTCCGGAGCTCCTCGCGACTTCCGAGATCTCATCTGGGACTCCGAACAACTTTCGGTTACCAACACATATAACTCAACTATACCAAAAATGTCACCAAGCCTTAAGTGTGCAGACCTTGCGGGTTCGAGAACTATGCAAACATGACCGAGACACCTCTACGGTCAATAACCAATATCGGGACCTGGATGCCCATATTGACTCCTACATATTCTACGGAGATCTTTATCGGTTGAACCTCTATGTCAAGGATTCAGTTAATCCGGCATGATGTTCCCTTTGTCCTTCGAATGTTACTTGCCCGAGACTCGATCGACAGTATCTCTATACCTAGTTCAACCTCTTTATCGTCAAGTCTCTTTACTCGTTTCATAATACAAGATCTCGTTGCTAACTCCTTAGTCACATTGGTTGCAAGGCTTATTGTGATGTTGTATTATCGAGTGGCTCCCGAGATACCTCTCCATCATACGGAGTGACAAATCCCAGGCTCGATTCACGCCAACCCAACAGACACCTTCGGAGATACCTGGAGAGCACCTTTATAGTCACCCAGTTATGTTGCTACATTTGATACACACAAGGTATTCTTCCGGTGTCCGGAAGTTGTATGATCTCATGGTCATAGGAACAGTTACATTGACATGCAGAAAACAGTACCAATAAACTGACATGATCATATGCTACGTTTATAGTTTGGGTCTTGTCCATCACATCATTCTCCTAATGATGTGATCCCGTTATCAAGTGACAACACTTGTCTATGGCTAGGAAACGTTAACCATCTTTGATCAATGAGCTAATCATCTAGAGGCTTACTAGGGACAGTGTTTTGTTATGTATCCACACATGTATTTTAGTTTCCAATCAATACAATTATAGCATGGATAATAAACGATGACCATGAACAAGGAAATATAATAATAACCAATTTATTATTGCCTCTAGGGCATATTTCCAACAGTCTCCGACCTGCACTAGATTCAATAATCTAGTTCACATCACCGTGTGATTGTAATGAATCTAACACCCATAGAATTCTGGGGTTCAATCATGTCTTGATTGTGAGAGAGGTTTTTAGTCAACGGAACTAAATGTTTCAGATCCGTGTGTGCTTTACAAATCTCTATGTCATCCTATAGATGTTTCTACTACGCGCCACTTGGAACTATTCCAAATGAATGCTCCACTATAAGAATGCGGTTTACTACTCAGAGTCATCCGGATTACTGTTAAAGCTTGCATCGACGTAAACCTTTACGACAAACTCTTTTATCACCTCCGTAATCCAGAAAAATTCCGTAGTCCACTACTAAGGATAACTTTTGACCGTTGTCCAGTAATCCATTCCTGGATCACTTTTGTACCCCTTGACAGATTCATGGCAAGGCACACATCAGGTGCGGCACACAACATAGCATATTAGAGAGCCTACGACTAATGCATAGGGGACGACCTTCATCCTTTCTATTTCTTCTGCCGTGGTCGAGCTTTTGAGTCTTACTCAAATTCACACCTTACAACACAGCAAAGAACTCCTTTTTTGCCGATCTATTTTGAACTCCTTCAAAAACTTGTCAAGGCATGCATTTCATTAAAAGTTTTATTAAGCGTCTTAATCTATCTCCATAGATCTTGATGCTCAATGGTCAAGTATCTTAATCCAGGTCTTCCTTTGAAAAACTCCTTTCAAATAACCCTTTATGCTTTCCAGAAATTCTACATTATTTCCGATCAACAATATGTCAACAACATATACTTATCAGAAATTCTATAGTGCTCCCACTCACTTATTTGGAAATACAGGTTTCTCATAAACTTTGTATAGCCGAAAACTTTGATCATCTTATCAAATTGTATATTTCAACTCCTAGATGCTTGCACCAGTTCACATAAGGATTGTTGGAGCTTGCATACTTGTTAGCATCCTCAGGATTGAAAAAACTATCTGGTTGTATCACATACAACCTTTCCTCAAGGAAATCGTCAAGGAAACAATGTTTTGACATCCTATCTGCAAGATTTCACAAATAAAGCAGCAACTACCAACATAATTCCAACATAATTTTATCATTACTATGAGTGAGAAAGTCTCATCATAGTCAACTCCTTGAACTTGTCAGAAACATCTTTGCGACAAGTCGAACTTTCTTAATGGTGACTTTTCACCATCATCGTTTGTCTTCCTTTCAAAGATCCATCTGTACCTAACAGCCTCACGACCATCAAGTAGTTCTTCCACGGACTACACTTTGTTTTTATACATGGATCCTACCTCGAATTTCATGGCGTCCAGCCATTCATCGGAATCCAGGCCCACCATCGCTTCTCCGTAGCTCGTAGATTCATTGTTGTCCAACAACATGACCTCCAAGACAGTGTTATCGTACCACTCTAGAGCAGTACATGACCTTGTCGACCTACGAGGTTTGTAGTAACTTGATCCGAAGCTTCATGATCACTATCATTAGCTTCCACTTCAATTGGTATAGGCGCCACAAGAACAACTTCCTGCGGCCTGCTACACTCTGGTTGAAGTGACGGTTCAATAACCTCATCAAGTTTCCACCATCCTCCCACTCAATTCTTTCGAGAGAAACTTTTTCTCGAGAAAGGACTCGTTTCTAGAAACAAACACTTTGCTTCCAGATCTGAGATAGGAGGTATACCCAACTGTTTTGGATGTCCTATGAAGATGCATTTATCCGCTTCGGGTTCGAGCTTCTTACGATGCAACTTTTTCACATAAGCGTCGCAGCCCCAAACTTTTAAGAAACGACAGCTTAGGTTTGTCCAAACCATAGCTCATACGGTGTCATCTCAATGGATTTATGTGGTGCCCTATTTAAAGTGAATGCGGTTGTCGCTAATGCATAACCCATAAACGATAGTGGTAACTTGATAAGAGACATCATAGTATGCACTATATCAAATAGGGCGTGGCTATGACATTCGGACACACCATCACACTATCGTGTTCTAGGTGGCATGAGATGTGAAACAATTTTCACATTGTCTTAATTGTGTACCAAACTCGCAACTCAGATATTCATCTCTATGATCATATCATAGACATTTTATCCTCATGTCACTACGATCTTGAACTTCACTCTGAACTTACTTCAACCTTTCAGTAATTCAAACATGTGTTTCATCAAGCAAACAGACTAGTATCTACTCAAATCATCTGTGAAGTAAGAACATAACGATATCCATTGCGTGCGTCAGCACTCATTGAACTGCAGACATCAAAATGTATTACTTCCAATAAGTTACTTTCTTGTTCCATCTCACTAGAAAACGAGGCCTTCAGTCATCTTGCCCATGTGGTATGATTTGCATGTATCAAGTGATTCAAAATCAAGTGAGTCCAAAGATCCATCAGTATGGAGCTTCTTCATGTGTTTTACACCAATATGACTCAAGCGGCAGTGCCACAAGTAAGTGGTACTATCAATACTACTTTGTATCTTTTGGCAACAATATTATGAACACGTGTATCACTACGATCGAGATTAAATGAACCATTCATTTTAGGTGCAGGATCATTGAAGGTATTATTCAAGTAAACAGGATAACCATTATCCTCTTTAAATGAATAATCGTATTGCAATAAACATGATCTAATCATGTTCATGCTCAACGCAAACACCAAATAACATTTAGGTTCAACACTAATCCCGATGGTAGAGGGAGCGTGCGATGGTGATTACATCAACCTTGCAAACACTTCCAAATCACATCGTCACCTCGCCTTTAGCTAGTCTCCGTTTATTCCGTAGCTTTTATTTTCGAGTTACTAACAATTAGCAACCTAACCTGTATCTAATACCCTGGTGCTACTAGGAGTACTAGTAAAGTACACATCAATATCATGTATATCCAATATACTTTTTTCGACCTTGGCAGCCTTCTCATCTACCAAGTATCCAGGGTAGTTCCTCTTCAGTGAGTGGTCCCCTCATTACAGAAGCACTTAGTCTCGGGTTTGGGTTCAACCTTGGGTATCTTCACTAGAGTAGCAACTGGTCTGCCGTTTCATGAAGTATCCCTTCTTTCCCTTGCCCTTCTTGAAACTAGTGGTTTTACTAACCATCAATAATTGATGCTCCCTTTTGATTTCTACTTTTGCGTTGTCAAACATCGCGAATAGCTCAAGGATCATCATATCCATCCCTGATGTGTTATAGTTCATCATGAAGCTCTAGTAGCTTGGTGGAAGTGACTTTGGAGAACCATCACTATCTCATATGGAAGATTAACTCCCACTCGATTTAAGTGATTGGAGCACTTAGACAATCTGAGCACATGCTCAACGATTGAGCTTTTCTTCCTTACTTTGTAGACAAAGAATCTTGTCGGAGGTCTTGACGTCAGCTGTGCTTCCCTGGCAATAGCTCCAGAAAAGGGCTGATCCTGCAATCTTTAGTGTTAGCTAGACGAATGCTTATAACAACTCACCTTCTCCTGCAACGGCACCAGAAGAATGTTGATAGCACTCCCCGGCAATGAAACTGGAAGAATGTTGTTGATGGCCCACCAGCGCGTGGGATCGCAGCAGTTTTCGAGGGTAGAGTATTCGACCCAATTTGTAGGTACGCCAGTCAGGAGGTGAGAGTATACTCTAAAGTATTAGCAGCTGAATTTGTCAGATTCAACAACACCTGAAAGATTAGTATCTCACTACCGAAATTCAGAAATTTTCCGAGTGCCAAAGCGGACGGCAAAGGGTGCAACCACGGACGGCAAAGGCTTTGTCGTCGGTCAGCTCACGGCAAAGTAGACGGCACAAAAAATCCGGTGAAGTGGTTCTTTGCCGTCTGCTTTCCCAAAGCGGACGGCAAAGAATCTTTGCCATGAGGGGGCAGACGGCAAATTAACTGGGACGACATATATTGCAACGTCCCCGTGAAGTGTTAACGGCAGGCCTCCTCCCTTTGCCGTCTGCCTTCCCCCCTTTGCCATGTGGGGGCAGACGGCAAAGAGGGGAGAAAGAGGGGGCAGATTCCCCCCTTTGCCGTTTGCCTCCTCCCCCTTTGCCATGTGGGGCATACGGCAAAGAGGGGAGAAAGAGGGGGCAGATTCCCCCCTTTGCCGTCTGCCTCCCCCCCTTTGCCATGTGGGGGCAGACGACAAAGTGGGGAGAGAGAGGGGGCTGATTCCCTCCTTTGTCGTCTGCCTCCCCCCCTTTGCCATGTTGGGGCAGACGACAAAGAGGGGAACCAGCCCCTTTTTATTTATTTTTTGTTATATCCAGCATTTTTTACAATAATCAGGATATATATAATATTTGACATAAATAAATTTCTTTCGGTACTCATAACCATATTAAAATAACCTCTTATATCCAGCTTTCAAGTTGCATCCACGTGCATACAAAGTTTCATATATTACACCAGTTTCATCCACGTGCATACAAAGTTTCATATATTCATATACTACAACAGTTTCAATACAACCCATGGTACAAGAAATCATCTTCAAGCATTCCATCAATATTTTCCAAGCTTCCCATGAAGTGAAGGTAATCTGCAAAATGACAAATAAGAAAGTTAGAAGAATAATACTAGATGAAGTAGTGTATATATAGGTTATTTCGGAGAGAAATTAGCTAAGTATAAACCATTTAGGAGCTAACTAAGCTAATTATGTCATTTAGGTGGAACCCTAGCTAACTATAGGTCATTTCGGAGCTAACTTGGGTAAAATAGGTCATTCGGGTGCAAACTATGCTTATTAAGCCATTTTTGATCTAGCTAGGCTAATTATAGGCGATTTAATACCTAAGTTAGGGGGAATAGGTCATGTTGCAGCTACGTAAGCCTTATTATGTCATTTAGGAGAGAACTTAGCTAACTATAGGTCATGTTTTATTACATAGACCATTTAGGAGCTAACTCTTCTTCTTCTCCTCCTCATCCTCCCTCTCCTTCTTCTTCTTCTCCTCTTCTTCTTCTCCCTTCCTTTCATTTTTCCTCTTTCTTCTCCTCTTGTCCCCTTCTTCTGGCTAAATTGGCTAAAAATGCCTTTTTGGAGCTAATTATGTCATTTCGAGGATAATTAGCTAAGTATAGGTCATTTTTTATTAAATAGGTCATTTTGGAGCTAACTAAGCTAATTATGTCATTTAGATGGATAATTAGCCAATTTAGCCTTTCTTGGATGAGTCTAAGCTATGTAGAAGAAGAGAAAGAGAATAAGAAGTAAAAGAAGGAGGAGGAGGAGGAGGAGAAGGAGAAGGAGAGGAGAAGAAGAAGAAAAGAAGAAGGAGAAGGAGAAGGAGGAAGAAGGAGGAAGAAGAAGGAGAAGGAGGAGCTCCTTCTCCTTCTTCTCCTCCTTCTCCTTCTTCTTATCCTCCTCCCTCTCCTTCTTCTTCTTCTCCTCTTCTTCTTCTTCCTTCCTGTCATTTTTCCTCTTTCTTCTCCTCTTGTCCCCTTCTTCGGGCTAAATTGGGTAAGAATGCCTTTTTGGAGCTAATTATGTCATTTCGAGGATAATTAGCTAAGTACAGGTCATTTTGGAGCTAACTAAGCTAATTATGTCATTTAGATGGATAATTAGCCAATTTAGCCTTTCTTGGCGGAGCTCGTCCAACGGACGTGGAGGTCGTCGAACAACTGCACATTGAAATTCACACGATCAACACAAATACGATGTTTTTATAATTAACATAATCGGAAAATATGTGACCTAACTCATAATTTACAAAATTATGACCCCGTGGGCCTCAAGAAGGCCGAAAAGAACCTTCTCGTTCAACAGAAGGCAGAAGAGGTGTCGGGGTCGGGGCTTAGTGGCGTCGGGAGTCAGTGCCGTCGAGGGTTAGTGATGTCGGGTGTCGGTGGTCGGGAGTCAGGTTAAATGTGTCGATGGTCGAGGGTCTGTTTCATCGGGGGTCAAGGGTCACTAGCGTCGGGGGTTGGGGTCTTTTCGATCAACAAGAGGCCAAAGAGGTGTCGGGGGCCCGGGGTTGGGGGTTAGTGGCGTCAGGGGTCGGGGGTCGAGGGTCAGTGGCGTCGGGGGTCGGGGGTCGGGGGTCGGGAGTCGGGGGCTGGAGGTCGGGGGTCGAGGGTCAGTGGTGTCGGGCGTCGGGAGTTGGGGGTTGGGGGTCAGTGGTGTCGGGCGTCGGGGGTCGGGGGTCGGCAGTCGGATGTCAGTGGCGTCGGGGGTCGGGGGTCGAGGGTCGGGGATTGGTGGCGTCGGGCGTCGATGGTTGGTGGCGTCAGGCGTCGGGGGTCGAGAGTCGGGTGTCGGGGGTCAGTGGTGTCGGGTGTCGAGGGTCGGGAGTCGGGTGTTAGTGGCGTTGGAGCTAGGGGGTCGAGGGTCGGGGGTTGGTGGCGTCGGGCGCCGGTGGTCGGGGGCCGCGGGTCGGGGGCCAGAGTCCTCTTCTTTCTTCTTCTCCTCTCTCCTCTTTTTATTCTTCTTCTTCTTGATCATCTTATTATTATTATTATTCGTCTTTTTTCTCCTCCTCCTCCTCCTCCTCCTCTTCTTCTTCTTCTTCTTCTTCTTCTTCTTCTTTCTTTTATCTTTCTCCTCCTCTCCTCTTTCTTCTTCTTCTTCTTCTTCTTCTTCTTCTTCTTCTTCTTCTTCTTCTTCTTCTTCTTTTTTCTTCTAGTTTACTATTCTCTTATTTTCTTCTATGTTTATTTTCTATCTATTTTTTTCTTTTCTATCTACGTTTTCTACCTAATAAACTAAGGAAAATGCTAGCCATCCTCCGGCGGATCTTAGCGAACGCGTGTGTCACCTTTTTTGCCTGACACGCGTTGAAATAAGGTCACCCACACCATGTTTTGTCGAACATATTTATGCAACAGAAGCTATGTTTCGGAAACATATGCGATGTTGCGATGGTCCACGACATATTTATATTTTCCAACAAAACATCTTTTGGATATTATTTCTGCAACAAGATATGAGTTGGAAAAAATGCCACAAAATCTGAGTTGCAAATTTTTGCTACAAACATCTGTTGCAAACATTTCAGCAACAAGACGTATGTTTCAAAAATAATTCCGCAACAAGACGTGTGTTAAAGAAAATTTTTTGCAACAATGCCTATGTTGCAACAATGGAGGCGTGTCCGATCGTTCGATGCTACAAATCTAACGGCTTGTGATCCGGATGATCTTTTTAAAAGATCAACCGGAGGATGCATAGCACTCCCCATAAACTAACTAACTAATTTAACATAAAAAACAGAAGAAAAAAACTAAACCTAGCACTAAACTACATATTCTTCTTCTACTTTTTCTACCTTTTCTACTTTTTCTATTTACTAGGACATATGCCCGTGCGTTGCAACGGGTCAATAAAATTTGTCACATACTCTGACAGAATCTTTAATACTCCATGTTATGACATGTGCTTGGCTACGAAAAAAAACTTTACTTGCCCCATCCACCATAATAAGCACATGAGATAGTCTAGAGAAGAAATTTGTATTCGACAGTGTTTTAAATCAATTATACCTATATACATTATAGTATACAATTTCATTTAATTAGAGCTATTACACAGACAAAAATTGAGGGGTAGCTATACCACCGATGAAATGCATAATGCAGTTAGGCTGGTACCATATTAGGTGGGTCGGCCAGATTGGACCGGCTAAGGCCAATTGGGTGTCATTGGGTGGAAAAGTAATTGAATAGTTGGTAGTTGATTGGCTGGAAATTCATGATTTTAATTCTTCCAAGCCAACGATTTTTTTACTGCACAAAATGCATCCCATATGAAAAATGAATCCCGAATCCCGATGGTGCTGCAGTTGATAGCAACTTGCAGCCAAAATCATCAACCACATAAAGGAATAATCATAATAAGCACAAAAGCATCCCATGTGAAAATGAATACCGAATCCATATGGAGCTCCAGTTGACAGCGACTTGCAGCCAAAATTATCAACCAGATGAAGGAATAATCATATAATCAAGCACATGTTATGTTTAGTGTTTTGACAGCAAGCTGTACATAAAGAATTAAGAATCACATGATTTATTAACAAAGTAACAACATGATTTATTAACCATAAATAGGAATATTCAGGTTTTGATTCAATAGAGCGTAATTAACAAAATAGCATTGTGCAGCACACTTTTATGACTACAACAAAAGCTATGCAGCGCCATCTCAACTACAATCTTCTAAGAATATTCCCCTTTTCTGGATGTAAGAAATAAAATGCACATACTATTAGCTTTACTATGTCTCATTTACTCGGCTTGCTTTTGGTTCTCGTGATGTACGAACTATTCACACACAAGTATATAAGAAGCAAACTCATTTTTGCAAAGACTATAAAAAACTTTAAAAAAACACCGAATACTGCATCACAGTATGTGGGACTCGAACTTATCAGCCACATTTGTGAAACTGAAAATAACATTGTTGGTTACCTAGCAAAAAAGAAGAAGAAAAAATAGGAAAAAATATTATGAAAACCATACTTACCGGAGGGGAGGGCGTCGGGGTCGCCGGCACAGGGGAGGTGAGGCTGGGGCGGCGACCGGGAGGGAGGTGGGAGGGGGGCGGCGGCCGGGAAGTAGGTGGGAGGGGGCGGCGGCGGCCGGGAGGGAGGTGGGAGGGGGGTTGGGAGGGAGGTGGGAGGGGGCGGCGGCTGCTGGGAGGGAGATGGGAGGGGGCCGCGGCCAGGAGGGCGGTGGGAGGGGGGCAGCGGTCGAGAGGAAGGTGGGAGGGGGCGGCGGCCGGGAGGGCGGCGGCGCGGGGTGCCTGGGGAGGGGAGCTACGGCGGCGGCGGGGTGGGCAGACGACGGCGCGCGAGAGAGAGAGAGGGGGGGTAGGCAGGCAGGGATTGGGTGCGGGGTGGGAGCCGTTAGAGGCGCCGGAGCCGTTAGGGCCATGCCCCCTTTGTCGTTTGCAAAGGGAGGGTGGCGGACGGCAAAGGGGCGGGGTGGGTGGGGGTGTGGGTTCGGCCGTTGGGGGGGGGGCTTTGCCGTCTGCCCACCCTTTGTCGTCCCCATAGGGCTCCTTTGCCATCCGCCAGCAGACGGCAAAGAGGTGGCCGACGGCAAATAAAACCTTTGCCATCAGCCACTTCTTTGCCGTCAGCACTGTGCCAACTAACGGCAAAGAGTGCCTTTGCCATGCGTCAGCAGACGGCAAAGGCAAGGCAAAAGGCAAAAATCTCAATTCCAGTAGTGTCTGCAATCACAATAGTAACAGCGAAGTAGTAACAGCGAAGTAGCGGGTATCGGCAGTGTAACGAGCAATAGCAGTGGCAAGGAACAGCAGTAGTGACAGCAGTAGCAAGTAGCAATAGTAGCAAGCGACAGTAGTAGCCACAGTAGCAGCAGAGCAAGACAAGTAACAGCAGTAGCAATAGTAGTAGCAGCAGAGCAAGACAAGTAAGAGGAGTAGCAACAGTAGTAGCAGCAGAGCAATACAAGTAATGGCAGTAGCAACAGTAGGACAAACTCGTAGGCATTGGGTCGGTGATTTGTTTGGATGATATTCATCATGCAACAGCTATAACACGGAGAGATAAGTGGCTAGCTCCCGTTCGTCAATGTGATGTAGGCATGCATTCCGTGTGTCGTCATACGTTCTTAGGGAAAAGAACTTGCATGACATCTATTGTCCATCCCTCCCGTGGCAGCGGGGTCCAAAAGGAAACTACGGGATATTAAGGTTCTCCTTTTAATAAAGAACCGGACCAACGCATTAGCACTTGGTGAACACATGAACTCCTCAAACTATGGTCATCACCGGGAGTGGTTCCGGTTATTGTCACTCCGGGGTGGCCGGGTCATAACACATAGTAGGTAACTACAACTTGCAAGATCGGATCTAAAACACACATATATTGGTGACAACATAATAATTTCAGATCTGAAATCATGGCACTCAGGCCATAGTGACAAGCATTAAGCATGGCAAAGTAGTAGCAACATCAAATCTCAGAACATAGTGGATACTAGGGATCAATCCCCATCAAAACTAACTCGATTACATGATAGATCTCATCCTACTCGTCACCGTCCAGCGAGCCTACGAATAGATTACTCACGAACGACGAAAAGCTTCATGGAATTGGAGAGGGAAGAAGGTTGATGATGACGATGGTGACGATTTCCCCTCTCCAGAGCCCAAGACAGACTCCAGATCTTCCCTCCAGATGAAGAACAGGTGGTGGCGGCTCCTCCGTATCGAAAACGCAACGAAAACTTCTCTTTTTATTTTTTTCTGGGAGGAAAGACAGCTTATAGAGCTGGAGTTGGGGGCGGCAGGTGCGTGTGGGCCCCACAAGCCTGCCCACCGCCACCAGGGGGGTGGTGGCGGAGCAGGGGCTTGTGGCCCACTGGCCCACCCCCTCAGGTGGATTCTGGGGCAGGTATTTTTGATATTTTCCAAAACTGCTCCCCGTAAATTTTCAGGACGTTTGGAGAACTTTGATTTCTGCACAAAAATAACACCAAGGCAATTCTGCTGAAAACAGCGTCAGTCCAGGTTAATTCCATTCAAATCGTGCAAATGATAGTCCAAAACAAGGGCAAAAGAGTTTGGAAAAGTAGATACGTTGGAGAAGTATCAACTCCCCCAAGCTTAAAACCTTGCTTGTCCTCAAGCAACTCAGTTGATAAACTGAGAGAGAAAGAAAAACGTTGACAAACTCTGTTTGATCTTGTTGTTGCAACTATGTCTAACTCATAACCAGAATTTCAGCAAGATCACAAGTTAACCACATAAGCAAATGACACAAAGGTCTCACGGTAAACTAATATCAATTGCAAAATCAGCTAACGAGCAAATAATAATGAGTTTCAAATACCAACACTTCAATCAAAACAAGCATGGAGCAATATGAATAGGTGGTATCTCGCTAGCTCTTTCTGAGACCGCAAAACATAAATGCAGAGCACTTTCACAGATCAAGGGCTGACTAAACATTGTAATTTATAGCAACGAAGATCCAGTCATAGTCATAGTCATACTCAATATCAATCAAAAGCAAAGCATAAAAATGACAAAGGTGCTCTCTAATTCGTGCTTATATAAGAGGAGGCTGACTCAACAGGAAAATAAATAGACAGGCCCTTCGCAGAGGGAAGCATTGATTTGCAGAGGTGCCAGAGCTCAAGCTTTGAATACAGAGATAATAATTTTGGGTGGCATGCTTTCATTTTCAATGCAATGACCAAGAGTTCTCAATATCTTCCATGCTACTCATGCTATAAGCGGTTCCCAAACAGAAAAGTAAAGTTTTAACTCCCCCACCACCAATCAATCACACTCCACGGCTAGCCGAATCCTCGGGTACCGTCCATACTAAATCAATCCAGGGGGAGTCTTGTTTTACAATTATGTTTTCGATTTAAGCATGGAACTGGGCATCCCAAATACCGGCCCCTTTCTCATGCAGGACTGTGAATAAACACATGTCGAGGATAACACTCCTAGCATGGAAGATACCAATAGCCCTCTGTCACCACATGAGCGGTTCGGGCACGCAAAATAGATTTATTTCTTGAAGGTTTAGAGAATGGCACATGCAAATTTACTTGGAACGGCAGGTAGATACCGCAAATAGGTAGGTATGGTGGACTCTCATAGAAAAACTTTTGGGTTTATGGAGGTGGATGCACAAGCATTATTCCCGCTTAGTACAATTGAAGGCTAGCAAAAGACTGGGAAGCGACCAACTAGAGAGCGACAACAGTCATCAAGATGCAATGAGTTTGACTAGCATTGAATGCAAGCATGAACAGGATATAAATCACCATGAACACGAACATCATAGAGGCTATGTTGATTTTGTTTCAACTACATGCATGAACATGCGCCAAGTCAAGCCACTTGAAACATTCAAAGGAGAATACCATCCTATCATACTACATCATAGTCATCTCAAAATCTATGTTGGCAATCAAGACAAACCATTATAAGCTCTCAGCTAAATAAGCATGGCATCAGAAACTATGATCTCTAAGTTCTCATTGCAAACATGGTTCTCTCACAACAAAGCTAAATCTGGGTCGACAAGCTAGTGATATTTACAAAAACAAAATAGATAGAGTTCATACCATCTTTTCAGTCTCAGTCACTTCATCATATATGATCATTGTTGCCTTTCATTTGCACGATCGAACGATGAAAACGATAATAAGCGCATTGGACTAAGCTGAATCTGCAGGAAAACACAAAGGAGAAGACAAGATAATATGGCTCTTTGAAAGCTAAACAGGTAAGCATGTAAGAACCACTAAGCATTGTAACCAATATCTTCTACCTTGACACAAAGAAAGAAGAAAAAACTATTTACACGGGAAAGCTCCCAACAAGCAAAAGAATAAAGAAAAATCTTTTTGGGTTTTCTCAAAAGGACACAAAACAAGAAAACAAGATAACGAAAAGAAACTAGCATGGATAATACAGTGGCAAAGTGTAAACACCGGCTAACAAAGTGAAAGCACAAGCATGAATGCAAGGTCGGCGAGAACACGTACTCCCCCAAACTTAGAATTTTGGCCTAGCTTGGTCTACTGCCAAGGTGGGAAATAACCAGCTCCAGGATACACCAGAGTAGACTGTGGATGCCACTGCTATGTGAGATCCTCTGGCTCCCACTGATAAACTGGTGTCTGGTACTCGACTGGCGGCTCGGGCACGGGCGCCTGTGGTTGGGCCAAACCCCAATATGCATAGATGTCCGCGGGCATAATACTGTACCTGCCTGCATGAAGATCAAACAAAGAAGGAGTAGGCAAAGTAATAGTCTCCCGAGTACCCTGACTAAACACCAGGTTATAAATCATCCGTCTACTAGCATCTCTATCCAGAAAATCATGATGAACCATACTGTCATAATCCAGATATCTCTCAGGAAGAAGCATCTCTCCTTCCTCTGAGAGTCTAATGGGTATCTCAAAGTGTCTGGCAAGACGGGTAGCGTAGATACCTCCATAGACAATACCTTTGGAACGGTTCAGGTTCAACCGTTGAGCTACTATAGCGCCCAAGCTATAAGTCTTATGGTTATAAAGGCCTTCGCGCAGAACCGCAAGGTGTGGAGAACTAAGCGATCCATCCTCCCCATGGCCAATCAAACATTTTCCCACAAATAGTGAGAAGTACCGAAGCACGGGAAAATGTATGCTCGCAATTCTAGCGCGAGACACTCCTCTCTCCTCTCCAACAGCAATAGAACCAATGAAATCCTCCAAGTCCCGTGGACGAGGGTCACGGATATCCCCAACATAAGGTAATTTGCATACATTGCAAAAATCCTGCAGCGTCATGCACTGGGGGACATCGTATATCATGAACTCAACCATGGGAGGATTCTTCCTCGGATAAAAGTTGAAGCTTTACAAAAATATTGGTGAGGAGGTGATATTGTGGGCACTTATCTTCAACGAACGCAGTAAGACCTGCGTTCTCCACCAAGTAATAAAAGTCTTCATAAAGTCCGACGACGCACAAAAATTCATTACTTGGCCACTCGCACGCTCGAACTTCTGTGACTCGAGGAACTACGTACTTGGGGTGATTCTTCTCATCCTCCTTGTGGTTACGGCTTGAAGAGACTCTCAAGAACCTCCTCATCTTTTCCTTTTTCTAGCTCTGAAAAATTCAGAATTTTTAGAGACTTCGAAAGAAAAGTGAATAAGGATTAACCCAACTTGTAGCAACTACTCCTACTAGTGCCTAGAGACCATATCACGCGCTAAAACTACTTGGGACCAGCTAAAAACAACTTTTATAGCTCAAGAACAGGGTCACCAAGGGAGCAAGAATTCGCGAAGGATAAATCACTATAGCAAAAACTAATTGGACCAATGGAGGAGTCACTTACCAAGGAGCAATTTCCCCAAAACAGTTCGGAGAATGCTGCTTTGAGCAAGGAGATCGAAAATCACAGCCAAATGAGCAAGAATACGGGTTTGAGCTGCGAAACAATTTTTCTGGAGGTGGAAGAAGAGGGTGGGAGCTGGAATGAGTGGAGGGGGTGCCTGTGGGCCCCACAAGCTTGCACCCCGCCACAAGGGGGGTAGGTGGCGGTGGGGGCGCTTGTGGCCCACTGGTCAGGCCCCCTGACCAGCTCTCAGGCTCAGAAATTTTCAAAAATTCCAGAAAAAATCATACTAAATTTTGAGGACCATCGGAGAACTTTTATTTTCGAGGTATTTTTCTCCGGGACGCTAAAACAGAAAACAGGAAAAGGTAAACTAATTCTATCATTTTTCTTCTAAGCAACAGAAAATGAAGACTCAAAACATAGGTATGTGACTCTCTGATTCATCCGTTTCATGGTCATCGGAAGAAATTCGTCAATGGGGTTGATCAAGTCCTACCGACAAAACCTTCTCAAATCGCAAGAGAGAACGGAGAATTTTCAAATAGCCACGAAGTCACCTCAATGGGGATATGGATCTCCCCAACAAGCAAATCATACTTCATCTTGACATGAGGAATAGGGCATTCAAAACACCCAATGAGAATCGATGAAGTCTTTTTGATAGCATTGATGCAATGTACTGGATATCGTTTCTTCGGAAAGTGCACTGTGTGCTCATTACCGTTGACATGGAAAGTGACATTGTCTTTGTTGCAATCTATAACAGCCCCTGCAGTGTTTAAAAAGGGTCTTCCGAGGATGATAGCCATGGCATCGTCCTCGGGGATATCCAAGATAACAAAGTCTATTAAGATAGTGGTATTAGCTACCACAACAGGCACATCCTCGCAAACGCCGATAGGGAAAGCAGTTGATTTGTCGGCCATTTGCAGAGAAATTTCAGTGGGTGTCAATGTTGGAATTATGCCCTAGAGGCAATAATAAATATAGTTATTATTATAATTCCTGTATCAAGATAATCGTTTAGTATCCATGCTATAATTGTATTGAATGAAGACTTATATACATGTGTGGATACATAGACAAAACAATGTCCCTAGCAAGCCTCTAGTTGGCTAGCCAGTTGATCAAAGATAGTCAGGGTCTTCTGATTATGAACAAGGTGTTGTTGCTTGATAACTGGATCACGTCATTAGGAGAATCACATGATGGACTAGACCCAAACTAATAGACGTAGCATGTTGATCGTGTCATTTTGTTGCTACTGTTTTCTGCATGTCAAGTATTTGTTCCTATGACCATGAGATCATATAACTCACTGACACCGGAGGAATGCTTTGTGTGTATCAAACGTCGCAACGTAACTGGGTGACTATAAAGATGCTCTACAGGTATATCCGAAGGTGTTCGTTGAGTTAGTATGGATCAAGACTGGGATTTGTCACTCCGTGTGACGGAGAGGTATCTCGGGGCCCACTCGGTAATACAACATCACACACAAGCCTTGCAAGCAATGTGACTTAGTGTAAGTTGCGGGATCTTGTATTACGCAACGAGTAAAGAGACTTGCCGGTAAACGAGATTGAAATAGGTATGTGGATAGTGACGATCGAATCTTGGGCAAGTAACATACCGAAGGACAAAGGGAATGACATACGGGATTATATGATTCCTTGGCACTGAGGTTCAAACGATAAGATCTTTGTAGAATATGTGGGATCCAATATGGGCATCCAGGTCCCGCTATTGGATATTGACCGAGGAGTCACTCGGGTCATGTCTGCATAGTTCTCGAACCCGCAGGGTCTGCATACTTAAGGTTCGACGTTGTTTTATGCGTATTTGAGTTACATGGTTGGTTACCGAATGTTGTTTGGAGTCCCAGATGAGATCACGGACGTCACGAGGGTTTCTGGAATGGTCCGGAAACGAAGATTGATATATAGGATGACCTCATTTGATTACCGGAAGGTTTTCGGAGTTACCGGGAATGTACTGGGAATGACGAATGGGTTCCGGGTGTTCACCGGGGGGGGCAACCCACCCCGGGGAAGCCCATAGGCCTTGGGGTGGCGCACCAGCCCTTGGTGGGCTGGTGGGACAGCCCAAGAAGGCCCTATGCGCCATAGGAAGAAAATCAAAGAGAAAAGAAAAAAAAGAGGAGGTGGGAAAGGAGAGAAGGACTCCACCTTCCAAACCTAGTTGGATTCAATTTGGAAGGGGAGGACTTCCCCCCTTGGCTCGGCCGACCCCCTTGGGGCTCCTTGAGCCTCAAGGCAAGCCCCCCCCCTCTCTCTCCTATATATAGTCGGGTTTTAGGGCTGATTTGAGACAACTTTGCCACGGCTGCCCGACCACATACCTCCACGGTTTTACCTCTAGATCGCGTTTCTGCGGAGCTCGGGCGGAGCCCTGCTGAGATTAGATCACCACCAACCTCCGGAGCACCATCACGCTGTCGGAGAACTCATCTACCTCTCCGTCTCTCTTGCTGGATCAAGAAGACCGAGATCATCGTCGAGTTGTACGTGTGCTGAACGCGGAGGTGCCGTCCGTTCGGCACTAGATCGTGGGACGGATCGCGGGGCGGATCGAGGGACGTGAGGATGTTCCACTACATCAACCGCGTTCACTAATGCTTCTGCTGTGCGATCTACAAGGGTACGTAGATCGGAAATCCCCTGTCGTAGATGGACATCACCATGATGGGTCTTCGTGCGCGTAGGAAATTTTTTGTTTCCCATGCGACGTTCCCCAACAGTGGCATCATGAGCTAGGTTCATGCGTAGATGTCTTCTCGAGTAGAACACAAAAGTTTTTGTGGGCGGTGATGTGCGTTTTTCTGCCCTCCTTAGTCTTTTCTTGATTCCGCGGTATTGTTGGATTGAAGCGGTTTGGACCGACATTACTCGTACGCTTACGAGAGACTGGTTTCATCGCTACGAGTAACCCCGTTGCTCAAAGATGACTGGCAAGTGTCGGTTTCTCCAACTTTAGTTGAATCGGATTTGACCGAGGAGGTCCTTGTATAAGGTTAAATAGCAATTCATATATCTCTGTTGTGGTGTTTGCGTAAGTAAGATGCGATCCTTCTAGATACCCATGGTCACCACGTAAAACATGCAACAACAAAATTAGAGGACGTCTAACTTGTTTTTGCAGGGTATGCTTGTGATGTGATATGGCCAACGATGTGATGTCATATATTGGATGTATGAGATGATCATGTTGTAATAGATAATACCGACTTGCACGTCGATGGTACGGCAACCGGCAGGAGCCATAGGGTTGTCTTTAAACTAACGTTTATGCTTGCAGATGCGTTTACTATTTTGCTAGGATGTAGCTTTAGTAGTAATAGCATGAGTAGCACGACAACCCCGATGGCGACACGTTGATGGAGATCATGGTGTGGCGCCGGTGACAAGAAGATCGTGCCGGTGCTTTGGTGATGGAGATCAAGGAGCACGTGATGATGGCCATATCATGTCACTTATGAATTACATGTGATGTTAATCCTTTTATGCACCTTATTTTGCTTAGAACGACGGTAGCATTATGAGGTGATCTCTCACTAAAATTTCAAGACGAAATTGTGTTCTCCCCGACTGTGCACCGTTGCTATAGTTCGTCGTTTCGAGACAACACGTGATGATCGGGTGTGATAGACTCAACGTTCACATACAACGGGTGCAAAACAGTTGCACACGCGGAACACTCGGGTTAAGCTTGACGAGCCTAGCATGTGCAGACATGGCCTGGGAACACATGAGACCGAAAGGTCGATCATGAATCATATAGATGATATGATTAGCATAGGGATGCTTACCGCTGAAACTATACTCAACTCACGTGATGATCGGACTTGAGCTAGTGTAAGTGGGTCATGAACCACTCAAATGACTGGAGAGATGTACTTTTTGAGTGGGAGTTTAGCAAGTAATTTGATTAAGTTAAACTCTAATTATCTTGAACATAGTCTAAGTCCACTTTGAATATATTTGTGTTGTAGATCATGGCTCACGCGACAGTCACCCTGAATTTTAATACGTTCCTAGAGAAAGCTAAGTTGAAAGATGATGGAAGCAACTTTGTAGACTGGGCTCATAATCTTAAGTTAATCTTACAAGCTGGGAAGAAGGATTATGTCCTTAATGCTGCGCTAGGAGATGAACCACCCGCTACGGCTGACCAGGATGTTAAGAACGCTTGGTTAACATGTAAGGAGGACTACTCAGTAGTTCAATGTGCAGTCTTGTATGGCTTAGAACTGGGACATCAACGTCGCTTTGAGCGTCATGGAGCATATGAGATGTTCCAGGAGTTGAAATTCATCTTTCAGAAGAACGCCCGGATCAAGAGGTATGAGACTCCGATAAATTCT
Organism: Hordeum vulgare subsp. vulgare; assembly: GCF_904849725.1. Lineage (NCBI taxonomy): Eukaryota > Viridiplantae > Streptophyta > Magnoliopsida > Poales > Poaceae > Hordeum > Hordeum vulgare. The sequence goes on from NC_058520.1 coordinate 84,351,263, forward strand.
ATGCTTGCAAGATGGAGGAGAATTCGTCTGTCAGTGAACATGTGCTCAAAATGTCTGGGTACTCAAACCGCCTAGCAGAGCTAGGGATTGAACTCCCGCAAGAGGCTATCACTGACAGAATCCTTCAATCACTGCCGCCAAGCTATAAAGGCTTTGTGTTGAACTACAACATGCAAGGGATGAACAAGTCACCCGGCGAGTTGTTTGCGATGCTGAAAGTCGCAGAGTCTGAACTCCGTAAAGAGCATCAAGTGTTGATGGTGAATAAGACCACTAGTTTCAAGAGAAACGGCAAAGGCAAGAAGGGTAATTCAAAGAAGAGCGGCAAGCCTGTTGCCAATCCGACGAAGAAACCCAAAGCTGGACCTAAGCCTGAAACAGAGTGCTACTATTGCAAGGGTATGGGTCACTCGAAGCGCAACTGCCCCACGTATCTAGCTGATAAGAAGGCGGCCAAAGAAAAATCAGGTATATTTGATATACATGTTATTGATGTGTACTTAACCGGCTCTCGTAGCAGTGCCTGGGTATTCGATACCGGTTCTGTTGCTCATATTTGCAACTCGAAACAGGAACTGCGGAATAGACGAAGGCTGGCGAAAGATGAAGTGACGATGCGCGTAGGAAATGGTTCCAAGGTTGATGCAACCGCCGTCGGCACAGTTTCACTTCAGTTACCATCAGGATTAGTTATGAACTTGAATAATTGTTATTTAGTGCCTGCGTTGAGCATGAACATTATATCTAGATCTTGTTTATTGCGAGACGGTTACTCTTTTAAGTCAGAGAATAATGGTTGTTCTATTTCTATGAGTAACATCTTTTATGGTCATGCACCCAATGTGAGAGGATTGTTCATATTGAATCTTGATAGTGATACACATATACATAACATTGAGACCAAAAGAGTTAGAGTTAACAATGATAGCGCCATATTTTTGTGGCACTGCCTCTTAGGTCATATTGGTGTAAAGCGCATGAAGAAACTCCAAGCCGATGGACTTTTGGAGTCACTTGACTTTGATTCACTTGACACGTGCGAACCATGCCTCATGGGAAAGATTTCTAAAACTCCGTTCTCCGGAACAATGGAGCGTGCCAGTGACTTGTTGGAAATCATACATACCGATGTGTGCGGTCCGATGAGCATAGAGGCATGCGGCGGATATCGTTATTTTCTCACCTTCACTCACGATTTGAGTAGATATGGATATGTCTACTTAATGAAGCACAAGTCTGAAACATTTGAAAAGTTCAAGCAATTTCAGAGTGAAGTTGAAAATCATCGTAACAAGAAGATCAAGTTCCTACGTCTGATCGTGGGGGTGAATATCTGAGTTTCGAGTTTGGTGCTCACTTAAGACAATGTGGAATTGTTTCACAATTGACACCACCTGGAACACCACAGCGTAATGGTGTGTCCGAACGTCGTAATCGTACTTTATTAGAAACAGTGCGATCTATGATGTCTCTTACTGATTTGCCGTTATCGTTTTGGGGTTATGCATTAGACACAGCTGCATTCACTTTAAATACGGCACCATCAAAATCCGTTGAGACGACACCATACGAACTGTGGTATGACAAAAGGCCAAAGTTGTCGTTTCTTAAAGTTTGGGGATGTGATGCTTATGTCAAAAAGCTTCAGCCTGAAAAGCTGGAACCCAAAGCGGAAAAGTGCATCTTCATAGGTTACCCAAAAGAGACAGTTGGGTACACCTTCTATCTCAAATCCGAGGGCAAAGTGTTTGTTGCTAAAAACGGAGCTTTTCTCGAGAAGGAGTTTCTCTCGAGAGAATTGAGTGGGAGGAAGATAGAACTTGATGAGGTTGTCGAACCTCTCATCCCTCTAGATGGTGGCGCAGGGCAAGGGGAAACCTCTGTCGTTGCGACACCGGTTGAGGAGGAAGTTAATGATGATGATCATGAAACTCCAGTTCAAGTTCCTGTCGAACCACGCAGGTCGACGAGACCACGTGCTGCTCCAGAGTGGTACGGTAATCCCGTTTTGTCAATCATGTTGTTAGAGAACAATGAACCTGCAAATTATGAAGAAGCAATGGTGGGCCCAGATTCCAACAAATGGCTAGAGGCCATGAAATCCGAGATAGGATCCATGTATGAAAACAAAGTGTGGACTTTGGAAGTACTACCTGAGGGCCGCAAGGCTATTCAGAAAAAATGGATCTTTAAGAAGAAGACGGACGCTGACGGCAATGTGACCGTTTATAAAGCTCGACTTGTGGCAAAGGGTTTTTCACAAGTTCAAGGAGTTGACTACGATGAGACATTCTCACCCGTAGCGATGCTTAAGTCCGTCAGAATCATGTTAGCAATAGCTGCATTTTTCGATTATGAAATCTGGCAGATGGATGTCAAAACGGCGTTCCTTAACGGTTTCCTTAAGGAAGAGTTGTATATGATGCAACCCGAAGGTTTTGTCGATCCTAAGAATGCTAACAAGGTATGCAAGCTCCAGCGATCCATTTATGGACTGGTGCAAGCATCTCGGAGTTGGAACAAACGTTTTGATGAGGTGATCAAAGCATTTGGGTTTATACAAGTGGTTGGAGAATCTTGTATTTACACGAAAGTGAGTGAGAGCTCTGTGGCGTTTCTAATATTATATGTGGATGACATATTGCTGATTGGAAACAACGTAGAGTTTTTGGAGAGCATAAAGGATTACTTGAATAAAAGTTTCTCTATGAAGGACCTAGGAGAAGTTGCTTACATTCTAGGCATTAAGATCTACACGGATAGATCAAAACGCCTGATAGGACTTTCACAAAACACATACCTTGATAAAGTTTTGAAGAGGTTCAAAATGGAACAGTCCAAGAAAGGGTTCTTGCCAGTTTTACAAGGTACGAGATTGAGTAAGACTCAGTGCCCAGCAACTGATAAGCATAGAGAGCATATGAGCACCGTCCCCTATGCTTCAGCCATAGGTTCTATCATGTATGCATGTTGTGCGCTAGACCGGACGTTAGCCTGGCCATAAGTATGGCAGGCAGGTTCCAGAGTAATCCAGGAGTGGATCACTGGACGGCGGTCAAGAATATCATGAAGTACCTGAAAAGGACTAAGGAGATGTTTCTCGTGTATGGAGGTGACGAAGAGCTCGCCGTAAAGGGTTACGTCGATGCAAGCTTTGACACAGATTCGAACGACTCTAAGTCGCAGACCGGATACGTATTTATTCTTAATGGGGGTGCGGTAAGCTGGTGCAGTTCCAAGCAAAGCGTCGTAGCAGATTCTACATGTGAAGCGGAGTACATGGCTGCCTCGGAGGCGGCTAAGGAGGGTGTCTGGATGAAGCAGTTCATGACGGATCTTGGAGTGGTGCCAAGCGCACTGAATCCAATAACCTTGTTCTATGACAACACGGGTGCCATTGCCTTAGCAAAGGAACCACGGTTTCACAAGAAGACCAGACACATCAAACGACGCTTCAACCTCATCCGCGACTACGTCGAAGGGGAGGACGTAAGTATATGCAAAGTGCACACGGATCTGAATGTAGCAGACCCGCTGACTAAACCTCTTCCACGGGCAAAGCATGATCAACACCAGAACTGTATGGGTGTTAGATTTATTAGAATGTAATTCACATGATGATGTGAGGGCTAGATTATTGACTCTAGTGCAAGTTGGAGACTGTTGGAATTATGCCCTAGAGGCAATAATAAATATAGTTACTACTATAATTCCTGTATCAAGATAATCGTTTATTATCCATGCTATAATTGTATTGAATGAAGACTTATATACATGTGTGGATACATAGACAAACACTGTCCCTAGCAAGCCTCTAGTTGGCTAGCCAGTTGATCAAAGATAGTCAGGGTCTTTTGATTATGAACAAGGTGTTGTTGCTTGATAACTGGATCACGTCATTAGGAGAATCACGTGATGGACTAGACCCAAACTAATAGACGTGGCATGTTGATCGTGTCATTTTGTTGCTACTGTTTTCTGCATGTCAAGTATTTGTTCCTATGACCATGAGATCATATAACTCACTGACACCGGAGGAATGCTTTGTGTGTATCAAACGTCGCAACGTAACTGGGTGACTATAAAGATGCTGTACAGGTATATCCGAAGGTGTTCGTTGAGTTAGTATGGATCAAGACTGGGATTTGTCACTCCGTGCGACGGAGAGGTATCTCGGGGCCCACTCGGTAATACAACATCACACACAAGCCTTGCAAGCAATGTAACTTAGTGTAAGTTGCGGGATCTTGTATTACGGAACGAGTAAAGAGACTTGCCGGTAAACGAGATTGAAATAGGTATGCGGATACTGACGATCGAATCTCGGGCAAGTAACATACCGAAGGACAAAGGGAATGACATACGGGATTATATGAATCCTTGGCACTGAGGTTCAAACGATAAGATCTTCATAGAATATGTGGGATCCAATATGGGCATCCAGGTCCCGCTATTGGATATTGACCGAGGAGTCACTCGGGTGATGTCTGCATAGTTCTCGAACCCGCAGGGTCTGCACACTTAAGGTTCGACGTTGTTTTATGCGTATTTGAGTTATATGGTTGGTTACCGAATGTTGTTCGGAGTCCCGGATGAGATCACGGACATTATGAGGGTTTCCGGAATGGTCCGGAAACGAAGATTGATATATAGGATGACCTCATTTGATTACCGGAAGGTTTTCGGAGTTACCGGGAATGTACCGGGAATGACGAATGGGTTCCGGGTGTTCACCGGGGGGGAACCCACCCCGGGGAAGCCCATAGGCCTTGGGGGTGACGCACCAGCCCTTGGTGGGCTGGTGGGACAGCCCAAGAAGGCCCTATGCGCCATAGGAAGAAAATCAAAGAGAAAAGAAAAAAAAGAGGAGGTGGGAAAGGAGAGAAGAACTCCACCTTCCAAACCTAGTTGGATTCGGTTTGGAAGGGGAGGACTTCCCCCCTTGGCTCGGACGACCCCCTTGGGGCTCCTTGAGCCTCAAGGCAAGCCCCCCCCCCCTCTCTCTCCTGTATATAGTGGGGTTTTAGGGCTGATTTGAGACAACTTTGCCACGGCAGCCCGACCACATACCTCCACGGTTTTACCTCTAGATCGCGTTTCTGCGGAGCTCGGGCGGAGCCCTGCTGAGATTAGATCACCACCAACCTCCGGAGCACCATCACGCTGTCGGAGAACTCATCTACCTCTCCGTCTCTCTTGCTGGATCAAGAAGACCGAGATCATCGTCGAGATGTACGTGTGCTGAACGCGGAGGTGCCGTCCGTTCGGCGCTAGATCGTGGGACGGATCGCGGGACGGTTCGCGGGGCGGATCAAGGGACGTGAGGACGTTCCACTACATCAACCGCGTTCACTAATGCTTCTGTTGTGCGATCTACAAGGGTACATAGATCGGAAATCCCCTCTCGTAGATGGACATCACCATGATAGGTCTTTGTGCGCGTAGGAAATTTTTTGTTTCCCATGCGACGTTCCCCAACAGTCAACTTATCCAACTCAAGTCTACGATAAAGAGAGCGTGGCATAACACTAACACCGGCTCGAAGGTCACATAAGGCAGTTCTTACGTAGTTTCCTTTAATGGAGCAAGGTATAGTGGGCACTCCGGGATCACCAAGTTTCTTAGGAGTTCCACCTTTAAAAGTGTAGTTGGCAAGCATGGTGGAGATCTCAAGATCTGGTATCTTCCGTTTATTAGTCACGATATCTTTCATGTACTTGGCATACGGAGACATCTTGAGCATACCAGTTAACCGCATCTGCAGAAAGACGGGTCTTATCATCTCAAGGAAGCGCTCAAAATCCTCATCATCTTTTTTCTTGGATGGCTTAGGAGGAAAGGGCATAGGTCTCTGAACCCATGGCTCTCTTTCTTTACCATGCTTCCTAGCAGTGAAGTCATTCTTGTCGTATCTCTTAGGTTGTGGATTATCAGGATTAACCGTAGGTTCAATCTCCACATCCTCATCATGGCTAGGTTGAGCATTATTATGAACATCACTGTCCACATTGTCACCAGGTTCATGTTCATCACCTGATTGTGTTTCTGCATGAGACGCAGAAATATCATTAAGTTCTTCAGGTGTGATAGTATTTGATGAACTGGCGTGCAGGTTTCTATCATCCTTCTTCTTCTCCTTAGGATGACTAGGTGTATCAGCATTGATTCCTTGAGAATCTTGATCAATTCTCTTAGGATGACCTTGAGGATACAAAGGTTCCTGAGTCATTTTGTCTCCTCTAGTAATGACTCTGACAGAGTTGTCATTTAATTCATTGAGCAGGTCATTCTGAGCTTTATGTACTTGTTCTACCTGAGTAGTAATCATAGAGGCATGTTTACTCAGAAGCTTCACGGCATTGACATATCTGTCTACACAAGCACTTAGATGGCTAAGCATACGAGTACTTTGTTCCAAATGTCTGCTAACGTAATCATTAAAACTCTGTTGTTTGATTCATCAAAGCATAGGCTAGCAGGTTTATCAAAAGGAATATCACTCTCGTCAAACCTACGCAGAGAAATCACTTCTACTACCTGTATCGGGTTATCGGGACCATGGATCTCTTTGATAGGTGGTAGATTTTTGACATCTTCAGATCTAATGCCTTTCTCTTGCATAGATTTCTTGGCTTCTTGCATATCTTCGGGACTGAGGAATATAATACCTCTTTTCTCAGGAGTTGGCTTAGGAGGTGGTTCGGGGATAGTCCAAGCATTATCGTTGATCAAGAGGTTATTCAGTAGGGTCTCAGCTTGTTCTATAGTTTGTTCCCTAAAAACACAACCGACACAACTATCTAGGTGGTCTCTAGAGGCATCGGTAAGTCCGTTATGGAGGATATCAAGTATCTCGTTCTTCTTAAGAGGGTGATCAGGCAAAGCATTCTGTAGCTGGACGAGCCTCCCCCAAGCTTGTAGAAGACTCTCTTCTTGAAGTTGAGAAAAATTGTATATTTCCTGCAAGGCAGCTTGCTTCTTATGGGCAGGGAAATATTTCTCACAGAAGTAATAGACCATCTCCTGCGGACTACTCACACATCCAGGAGCAAGGGAGGTGAACCATGCTTTAGCATCATCCTTTAGAGAGAAAGGAAACAGCTTAAGGATATAGTAGTGGCGGATCTTCTCCTCATTAGTGAAAAGGTTGGCTATTTCGGATAGTTTGGCAAGATGGGCAATGACCGTCTCAGACTCATAACCGTGAAAAGGATCAGATTCGACTAGAGAGATTATCTCAGGGTCGACAGAAAATTCATAATCCTTATCGGTGACAAAGATAGGCGAAGTGGCAAACTTCGGATCATTTCTCATCCTAACTTCCCGAGATTTTTCTATCCACTTGAGAACTAATTTCTCAGCGTCATAGGCATCCTTACACGCAAGAAAATCCTCAGCTATCTCTCCCTCCATAACATAACCCTCAGGTATATGAGGCAATTCATATCTAGGAGAGCTAGATCTAGCAGGAGCAAAAGCAGGTTCTATCTCAATAGCATCGGCAGTTTCAGAAGAATCACGAGCATTGGCAGTAACTCTAGCAATATGAGCATCAAGGAACGCTCCCAGTGGAACAGCGGGCAAAGGAGTATCTCTAGCAGTATCAAGCATAGCATCATCAGGCATAGTAGCATCTCTTGCATCATCACGCAAAGCAGTATCAAGCATAGCATCTCTAGCAGTATCAGGCATAGTATCAAGCATAGTATCAAGCATAGCATCTCTAACAGTAGTATCACAAGCATCATCAAGCACAAGCGACAAATCAAGATTTCTAGTAGGAGGTGAAGTCGCAAACTTACTCATAACGGAAGATGAATCAAGTGCAGAGCTAGATGGTAATTCCTTACCTCCCCTCGTAGTTGAGGGCAAGACTTTGGTCTTCGGATCCTTCAGATTCTTCATAGTGATCAGCAGATATGAATCCCAAATGATTCAGAGAATATAGAAATACCTCCCCGGCAACGGCGCTAGAAAAATGCTGACGTCAGCTGTGCTTCCCTGGCAATAGCTCCAGAAAAGGGTTGATCCTGCAATCTCTAGTGTTAGCTAGACGAATGCTTATAACAACTAACCTTCTCCTGCAAAGGCACCAGAAGAATGCTGATAGCACTCCCTGGCAATGAAACTGGAAGAATGTGGTTGATGGCCCACCAGCGCGTGGGTTCGCAGCAGTTTTCGAGGGTAGAGTATTCGACCCAATTTGTAGGTACACCAGTCCGGAGGTGAGAGTATACTCTGAAGTATTAGCAGCTGAATTTATCAGATTCAACAACACCTGAAAGGTTAGTATCTGCAAGCACAATAGTAACAGCGAAGTAGCGGGTATCGACAGTGTAACGAGCAATAGCAGTGGCAAGGAACAGCAGTAGTGACAGCAGTAGCAAGTAGCAACAGTAGCAAGCGACAGTAGAAGCAACAATAGCAGCAGAGCAAGACAAGTAACAGCAGTAGCAACAGTAGTAGCAGCAGAGTAAGACAAGTAATAGGAGTAGCAACAGTAGTAGCAGCAGAGCAAGACAAATAACGGCAGTAGCAACATTAGGACAAACTCGTAGGCATTGGATCGGTGATTTGTTTGGATGATATTCATCATGCAACAGCTATAACACGGAGAGATAAGTGGCTAGCTCCCGTTCATCAATGTGATGTAGGCATGCATTCCGTGTGTCGTCATACGTGCTTAGGGAAAAGAACTTGCATGACATCTATTGTCCATCCCTCCCGTGGCAGCGGGGTCCAAAAGGAAACTACGGGATATTAAGGTTATCCTTTTAATAAAGAACCGGACCAACGCATTAGCACTTGGTGAACACATGAACTCCTCAAACTATGGTCATCACCGGGAGTGGTTCCGGTTATTGTCACTCCGGGGTTGCCGGGTCATAACACATAGTAGGTAACTACAACTTGCAAGATCGGATCTAAAACACACATATATTGGTGACAACATAATAATTTCAGATCTGAAATCATGGCACTCGGGCCCTAGTGACAAGCATTAAGCATGGCAAAGTAGTAGAAACATCAAATCTCAGAACATAGTGGATACTAGGGATCAATCTCCATCAAAACTAACTCGATTACATGATAGGTCTCATCCTACTCATCACCGTCCAGCGAGCCTACGAATAGATTACTCACGAACGACGAAGAGCTTCATGGAATTGGAGAGAGAAGAAGGTTGATGATGACGATTTCCCCTCTCCGGAGCCCAAGACGGACTCCAGATGTGCCCTCCAGATGAAGAACAGGTGGTGGCGGCGCCTCCGTATCAAAAACGCGACGAAAACTTCTCTTTTTAATTTTTCTGGGACGAAAGACAACTTATAGAGCTGGAGTTGGGGGCGGCAGGTGCCCGTGGGCCCCACAAGCCTGCCCACCGCCACCAGGGGTGGTGGCGGAGCAGGGGCTTGTGGCCCACTGGCGCACCCCCTCAGGTGGATTCTAGCACAGGTATTTTTGATATTTTCTAAAACTGCTCCCCGTAAATTTTCAGGACGTTCGGAGAACTTTGATTTCTGTACAAAAATAACACCAAGGCAAATCTGCTGAAAACAGCGTCAATCCATGTTAGTTCCATTCAAATCATGCAAATTATAGTCCAAAACAAGGGCAAAAGAGTTTGGAAAAGTATATACGTTGGAGACGTATCAGGTCTCATACCTCTCAACAAGGGCACGAGCATGAAATCCCAATTTCATCTCTTGGAACATCTCATATGTTCCGTGATGTTTAAAACGTCTTTGGCGCCTTAATTCTAAGCCGTTCAGCATTACGCACTGAACTATCACGTAGTCAGCAAAGACGTGTATGTGTGATGTTCCCAACATCCACAGACAACGCTCGAGGTTCAGCACACCGAGCGGTGCATTAAGGACATAAGCCTTCTGAGCAGCAATGAGGACAATCCTAAGTTTACGGACCAAGTCTGCATAATTGCTACTATCATCTTTCAACTAAATTTTCTCTAGGAACATATCAAAAATAGTAGAGCTACAACGAAATCTACAACATAATTTGCAAAGACCTTTTGACTATGTTCATGATAATTGAGTTTAACTAATAATATTACTAATAACTCCCACACAAATAGACATCCCTCTAGTCATTCGAGTGGCTCAGGATCCAAATCGACTAACTCAAGTCCGATCATCACCTGAGTTGAGTTTAGCTTCAATGGTGAACATCTCAATGTTGATCACATCAACTATATGATTCATGCTCGACCTTTCGACCTCTTGTGTTCCAAGGCCATGTCTGTACATACTAGGCTCGTCAATTTTAACCCGAGTGTTCCGCATGTGCAACTGTTTTGCACCCATTGTATGTGAACATTGAGTCTATCACACCCTATCATCACGTGGTGTCTCGAAACGACGAAGTGCCGCAATAGTGCACAGTCAGGAAGAACACAATTTTATCTTGATAATTTAGTGAGGGGTCATCTTATAATGTTACCGTCGTTCTAAGCAAAATAAGGTGCATAAAGGGATTAACATCACATGCAAATCATAAGTGACATGATATGGCCATGATTTTGTGCTTCTTGATCTCCATCACCAAAGCACTGACATGATCTTTAACGTCACCGGCGCCACACCATTGATATCCATCAGCATGATCTCCATCATTGTGCCGCTATCGAGGTTGTCGTTCTATCTATACTATTACTACTAAAGCTACTACCTAGCAATATAGTAAACGCATCTCGAAGCACAAACGTTAGTTTAAAGACAACCCCATGGCTCCTGTCGGTTGTCGTAGCATCGACGTGCTAGTCGATATTTAACTATTACAACATAATCATCTCATACATCTAGTATATCACAACATGCCTTTGGCCATATCACATCACATGCATACCCTGCAAAAACAAGTTAGACATCCTCTAATTTATTGTTGCATGTGTTTACGTGGCTGCTATGGGTATCTAGTATGCTCGTGTCTTACTTACGCAAAGCCATAACGGTTATATGCAAAGTGCTATTTAACCTTCTCCAAGGACCGCCTCGGTCAAATTCGATTCAACCAAAGTTGAAGAAGCAGACACCCGCTAGTCATCTTTATGCAACAAAGATGCATGTTAATCGATGAAACCGGTCTCTCGTAAGCGTACGAGTAAGGTTGGTCCGGGCCGCTTCAATCCAACAATACTGCCGAATCGAGAAAAGACTAAGGAGAGCAGCAAATCGAACATCAACGCCCACAAACTCTTTTGTGTTCTACTCGAGATTTCATCTACGCATGAACCTATCTCATGATGCCACTTTTGGGGAACGTTGCATGGGAAACAAAAAATTGCCTACGCACACGCAATACCTATCCATGGTGAAGATCATCTACGAGAGGGGAGAGTGCATATACATACTCTTGTAGATCGCTAAGCGGAAGCATATATAACGCGGTTGATGTAGTGGAACATCTTCGCGATCCAAATCGCAGCCCGTCCCGCGATCTCATCACGATTCATCCCGCGATCCCATCACTATCCATCCCGATCTAGTGCCGAACGGACGGCACCTCCGCGGTCAGCACACGTACAGCTCGATGACGATCTCCGCCTTCTTGATCGAGCAAAGAGGGGCGAAGAAGTAGATGACTTCTCCAACATGGCGGCATGGTGGTGGTGGTGGTGGAGCTATTCCAACAAGGCTTCGCCTAAGCACCGTTGAAACTAGACTAGAGGAGAAACAAATCTAGAAAGAGAGGGCAGCACGCGGCAGTTTTTCTGTGTCACAAAAACCCTCAATATCTCTAGTATATATATAGGAGGGAGAGAGGGGAGGAGGCAGCCTCAAACCCTCAAGGTTTGGTCGAAATTGAAGGTGGAGGAGTCCTACTCCAATCCTACTAGGAGTAGGATTCCTCCTTTCCACTTGGAAACCCTTTTCACCTTTTCCACCTTTGGGTTTTTTGCCTCTCAAACCTCATGGGCCTTAGTGGGAGCTTATGTAAGCCCACTAGGGGCTGGTTTGTATCCTCCCACAGCCCATAAGGCCCCTCGGGGCGTGACACCCCTCCCGATGGTCCCCGGAACCCTCCCGACACTCTCGCTACACTACCGATGAGCCCAAAACTTGTCCGGTGACCAAAACAAGACTTCCTATATATCAATATTTACCTTCGGACCATTCTGGAGCTCATCGTGATGTCCGGGATCTCATCCGGGACTCCGAACAACTTTCGGTTACCAACACTTATAACTCCACTATACCGAAACGTCACCAAACCTTAAGTGTGCAGACCCTGCGGGTTCGAGAACTATGCAGACCTGACCGAGACACCTCTACGGTCAATAACAAATAGTTGGACCTAGATGCCCATACTGGCTCCTACATATTCTACGAAGATCTTTATCGGTTGAACCTCTATGTCAAGGATTCAGTTAATCTCGTATGATGTTCCCTTTGTCCTTCAATATGTTACTTGCCCGAGATTCGATCGTCGGTATCTATATATCTAGTTCAACCTCGTTATCAGCAAGTCTCTTTAATCTTTTCGTAATACAAGATCTCGTGTCTAAATCGGTAGTCACATTTCTTGCAAGGCTTATTGTGATGTTGTATTATCGAGTGGGCCCCGAGATACCTCTCCGTCATACGGAATGACAAATTACAGTCTCGATTCACGCCAACCCAGTAGACACCTTCGGAGATACATGTAGAGCGCCTTTATAGTCACCCAATTACGTTGAGACGTTTGATACACACAAGGTATTCTTTCGGTGTCCGAGAATTGCATGATCTCATGGTCATAGAAACAGATACATTGACATGCAGAAAACAGTAGCAATAAAATGGCATGATCATATGCTACATTTATAGTTTGGGTCTTGTCCATTACATCATTCTTCTGACGTGATACCGTTATCAAATGACAACACTTGTCTATGGCTAGGAAACCTTAACCATCTTTGATCAACAAACCAGTCAACTAGAGTCTTACTAGGGACAGTGTTTTGTCTATGTATCCACACATGTATTTGAGTTTTCAATCAATACAATTATAGCATGGATAATAAATGATTATCCTGAAGAAGGAAATATAATAATAACCAACTTATTATTGCCTCTAGGGCATATTTCCAACAGTTGTGTGAGTAGTATTTATTGTTAACGAGGACATGAAAGAAGTCTTGTTATAAGTAATCATGCAAAGCTGGTATTCGTTAGATATTTTAATGATATGTATGTTGTTACTTCTCTTAGTGGTGTCATGTGAACGTCGACTACATGACACTTCACTATGTTATGGGCCTTAAGGGATGGTGGAGTAACAAATAGATGATGGGTTGTGACAGTGAGAGAAGCTTAAACCCCAATTTATGCATTGCTTCATAAGGGGTTGATTTGTATCCACATGTTTCATGCTATGGTTAGATTATTCTTAATTCTTCTTTCATAGTTGCGTATGTTTGCGAGAGGGGATAATCATAAGTAGGTTGTTAGTTCAAGTAAGAACAATCCTTTAGCACTAGTCCACGCACATATCAAATCATCAAAGTAGCAAATACGAATCAACTTAATATGACGGAACATGATTACACAAAAATTCGCATGTGTCCTCAGAAGTGCTTGTTTTATATAGGAGAACTCTCACGCATGTACTTTGCTATAAAAAAGGATTAGGCTACCTTGTTGCACCTTTGCTACTACACTACACCATGACACTCAGAGCAACGTCACATAATCTGCCGGCATAGGTCGCCTAAGGTGACACATTTAGTGTCGGCGAAGACCATTACCGACAGAAAGGAGGTGTCGCCTATAGTCCTACCAAGAAAGGTCTTTGCCGACAGATAAATCTATGCCGATAGAAAGTATGACACACTAGGTGATTTCTACACCATCATACATTTCTACAACGACAAAACACTGTTATCCTGACAGTTCATCTTGCAATGTGGTATGCCGACAGATATTGCAACATCCATAGCTATGCCAACATTTCATTTGCCACTGAGTTATGGCAACAGACTGTGTGACACCCAACACTTCTGCCGACACACTTGTTGCCAGGGTTCAACATTTCATCACACATGCGAATGCACCATGTATTAACGCAATATTAACTTCATAATATTCAATTCATATAAAGTACACGATACAAAATATTCAACTCATCACAAGATATCATTGTTTAATGCATTCATTCAACATATATAGAAGATACATCAGTTTTCTTCACTCAAGTTATCTACAACCATTCAAGAAATACACAAGTCTGACATATAGGATGTGGCATGTTAAAAAATATGATGGCGAAGTTCCTAAGAAACCAATTCTTCATTCACTTGACTACTACAAGATATTATGTAAGGGACCAAGTCTATGTTCACCAAGTCAACATCAACTTCCTTATGACCAAAATGTGTTGACCATGTTATGAACAAAAGTGATCACAAGAACATCCTAGATCATCTTGTGGTCTTACTTTCTGCCATTTGTCCGTGAAAAAGCACTCATATGTTTGAGGATCATAGGAATGAGAATTTTTTTCAAATTTGTGTGTTGTCAAAATGAGTAGATGCTGGGATTATCTGCACGTAACTCCAAAAAAATCATGCCTACATTTACTACGTGCTCTCTATTTGATTCATCTATATTCCATTTAATCACTAAATGCTCTGGTTCATCTATCTACTCGCCACTAAACTATTCGCAGTCCTAATATAAATTTTCACAAACCTAGTGTAAATATTCACTTCCATTAGTATAGGCAAGAACAATAGATTATTAGTGAATTTGGTTGCTAATAGACTGAAAGTATAGCATGCACCTGGACCTGCGCCGCCGCCCACGTGAACCCGCACAGCCGCCGCCCTCCTGTACCTGCCCCGTTGGGCCCCGTGGCGGACTAACCCCAATACCTGCGCCGCCCACCTTCGCCGCCCACGTTCATCGCCCATGTGCCTAGACTTCATCCGCTTCAGCCACCGGCGCCGTGGAAAATTCCAGCGACTCCCACATCTCATGTTGTTGCTGCTAGTGGGCGATGCCGTCTCCATGGACCTTTGATGTTGATGATGCCTTTTTTCTTGCCCCGCCTCCACTGCTGCTCGTGATGGTAAGTCTACCCCGCCCGCCTATGTTGTTGTTGATGATAAAAATAGAATTAGCAATTGATTTGTTGGCGATTTGACTTGAATTGAATGTGCCAAGTGTAACCTCATTCAATATCTAGGTCAGGCATGGCAAATTGCTAGTCGAGTAGAAAGCACAAAAGGATATTTTGGAGACAACAGTCGATCAGTCATTTTTTGGAAAGAAGCAATCAGAATATTTTGGAGTTCGACTGCCTGAATATATTGCAGATATTTAGCCGCTGTACATGGTTACCAGAAACTTCCTCGTAGCTTCGTGCTATGAGAGATAATTATTGTCGATATGTTCTATAGTTTGTGGTATCTTCCCGGGAATGAAAAACTGAACCATGGAGTACTATTGTGACAAGTAGTGACACCACCAAATGCAGATTTCATTTTAAGATGAATAGCATTATAACAACGAACAACATGCACGCAACGAAAAGAAAACTATTTGCTTAACTGATTTTTTGCACCAATAAGAAAAATACACGCATCTTGACAGTAATTTTTGCACTTGCCCCAACTAGGACTAAACCCTGGTTAACTGAATCATTATACTGAATTGTACAGATAATCTACAAAGTTTTTAGTATGAAATTATTTTTAGTATAAGACCTTGCATATAAGCATTCTACAAGCATGAGTACTACTAGTGTTGATGAATATAAACCACACAAGAATCAGACTAGATTTACACTAAATTTGTTGAGCAAGATTCAGTTTGACAAAATCTTGCTCTGCATTTACACTATTAATTTTACAACAATCTAGATTTACACTGAATTAGTTTGATGAGATTCAGTTTATCTTGCTCAAATCTAATCTGAATTTACTTTTTTGTTGACAAGTTTAAAATCTTCAGTCAAGGCTAAAATTTTAGAATTTGCCACCTCTAGAAATGATTTAACTGGACTATAGAGATGAAAATTTTGCCATCAGACAATGAGTACGTGCTGAAGGTGAGGTACACTATTGGCTCATGTTAGGGTACACTTAGTCAGCAAACAATCCATATTGACTGATCAAACAACTGATCATGTAACTGCACTATTTGCTCGTTGATTGTTTTCAACCAAGTCTGAGAGTACACAATTACTCGAGATTAATTTTTTAGTCAAAGTCAAATAGAGAGGAGATTTAGTACGACCTGTAGTTGCTGGTCCTGCTTTTGTTTGCTTTTCAAGGCCCCTGCTTTTGTTTGCTTTTAAATGCCTGGCCTTGGCCTTGCAAACAAAAGAGAGGAGATTTAGTAGGACCTGTAGTTGCTGAAAACAAAAAAAGATGTAGTAAAAAATTCATAGGTCTTGCGTGAAATGAGCTGAAAAATATCTATTCCAGTTATTTAACCCTGGTACATACTCCATGCACTTCTCCATGTCTAGGTAATAATATATGTTCGTATAAGCTAAAAATCTATGCTCTACTCCATGTGTAGGAAAAATTGGGAATCCTAGACAGTAAGTAAAAAAGAAACCTAGGCATTTATGATTTGCATTTCTACACTTACCTCTTGTATTTTTGTGGTTTTCATTTCCACAGGAACTACAAAGAATTAGACCCAAAAAAGTTCCTGCTTTCTGACATTTGCTTAGACTGAACATGTGTTTTTAGATGAGCAACTCTCTTAGGGAGTACATAGGTTCATATTAGCAACTCTCTATGGTTCATTATAAGGAGTAAAAAATAGAAGAAGCTAAGAATTTTCAAATTAGTTAGATTCTTCTTCTTCTTCTTTATCTTCTTCTTCTACTACTTCTACTTGTTCTTACATGGATTATGCTGACAATAGTAATCTGAGTGAACTATCAAGTAGAAAGAATTTTCGAAACTTCAGAAGAAACGAGAACAAGATGAACATTAACATTTCTGAGAGAAATGAAAACCCAATTCCTAGATTTTAAACTTTGGGCCATGTGTGGTCATATGAATGTATTTCATGCATTCAACAATGCGAAAAGAAAGAAAAATATGTAAACATTCATGCCCTTGAAGCTACAATGCCACCGATCTTTTCCGAAATAAAAGACAAATGAGTTAAGGTTCCTAAAATTGATGAGATGATATGAAATCATCTTTAGTAATAGACAACCACACCATAACCGAAATTATCAATAAGCAAAAGCCACATTTCAATTTTGTAGCAAGCAGACAAAATCTATGAATAAATATGTCAGTTTAGAGAAACTTGTTCAACCTAGATAGATCTAATGGGTGATCACACTTTTGGAGGGGGAAGTGAAAAGAATCTAACCTCCAGCAGCTAAATTTGGGTACATGGTACGACAGAGAGGGTGGGGAGGTGTTGCCGGTAGTGGAAGAGGGACAATGGAGAGTCTCCTCCGCTGCAGCATGTGGTGCAGCCCCTCGGACAGATTAGTACGTGCCCTCAAAGGCCATGGCGATGGGAGGCAGGTAGAGGCCAGAGGCGGTCGCGGCAGGAGGCGTGTTATGGCGAGAGGTCGTCACGGTGTGAGGTGGGTCGTAGTCTGGGGAGGTGGCGAACCAAGGCAGGTCGTAGCCTGGGGAGGTAGCATAGCGAGGCAGGTCGGAGCCAGAGGACACGACAACGCAACACCAGGGAACTAGCCGGCGGCCTCCGCCGCTAGGTAAGCGAATAGCCTATCGACACCTTGGACTATAGACGGTGGGGAGGTGCAGCTGGACGTGACGTTCGGGAGGCGCCATCGAGGGTAGGAGGGGCAGCATCACGACAGAATCGGCCAAGAGGTCGGCGGTGGCGGCTAGGTCTAGGTGGGGATTTTGGTTAGGCTGGTCATAGTGGGGAGTAACATAGTAGTAACATCACACATTATAATGCAAATTTGCTTATGTGGCAGTGAGTTAATGAGGAGAGAGGTGCTTGTGGTAACTAGTTATGTTACAGTAACATCACACATACCAATACAAAATGAGTCTATATCCTAATTAATATGACATCCCACAAATGTTACTACCTTCATAGTGGGTAGTAACAGCCTAGGTTTGTGTGTTACTTGGCTAAGTTACTCCCCACTATGAGCAGCCTTAGGTTTGTGTGTGGCGAGAGAGGTGGACTGTGGATTTGGTTACCTGGGAGGGATTTATAATAGGAAAAAGTCCAATATAAACCTTGAACTTGTATTGGTTGGACGAAATGAACCTTCAAATCGAAATCCCGGTCGATTGTAGCCTAAACTATGCAATCCCGGTCTAAATCGAACCTGACGCCGTGTCAACTGGGATTCGTCCGATGGGCCGGCCCGTTTTAATTTTTTTGTTCGAAAAAATTCCAATAGACTCATACTCTACTCCCTAGTGAACCGGCCCACTTAATTTTTTCCAAATGCCAGTGTTCCATGCACGGGAGGGGTAGCCTGGGCCGGTCCATTTGCTGTGTCACGATCATCAGATTAAAAAAGCAGTGGACGGGCAACGGGAAGGCTAGAGCGCTCGCTGCGTGCCTCATCCTTCGCCTCTTGTGTCTCTGTGCCATGGCTGCTTGGGTCATGTGGCTGTGAGCATGCAGTGTCTCCCTCTGCTACACCGCAGCAACGATCTTACACAGTTTTGAACAGTGGCGGAGAAAAAAAATTAAGGTGAGGCGAAATCTCAAGACGAACCTTTCACAAGAGTACACGCAATTGTGTCATCACTCGTTGCCGCCGCCCGCTAGGTGCACCGCTTCGAGCAGCTCAGCCGCCCGCCACGACCATCCTCACTGGCATGCAGTCGACCATGGTCCGCCCCGCTTGCTCGCAGTAAGCATACAACAGGCACATGAATGTCTTACTACCTACCTAGCTGGCAGCTCCTAAAATCCTGACTCGGTAGCTTTTGTTTCCATAGACACGACAAAATCATGCCAATCTTCCTTAATGAAAAAGACAAACGCACGTTCTCTGCCTGTTGCTCACACTCCATTCAAACATCAGGTAGCAAACATAATTTTAGTTATTCCTTGAATGGGATGAATAGCGTTACGAATTAAAATCTTTTTTTACGTTGAAATATCATTTCTGGGACTTCCTAAATAATATAGCAAAAAAAACTAAAATTTGAATCATTTTTGGTAATAGCAAACATTTTAAAAAGAACAAAATGAAAAGAAGAACATTTTCAAAAATACGAAGAATTTCTTGAATATGCAGAAAATTCTAAAATAGTTTTGAATTACAGGAACACGATTTTTTTTGAAACGCGGACATTTTTCATAAGTAGTGAAAAAAAAGCAAGAACATTTTTTGAAATATTTCGACACTCTTCGAAATACAAACATTTTTATGAAATCCCGGGACATTTTTCCAAACATGGACAGTTTTTAAAAATCCAAAACAAATTTTGAAACTTGATCACTATTTGGGAATATGAACATATTTTGAACGCAGAACATTTTTGACAATTTCTTAACTTTTTTTTCACGAGAACATTTTTTGAAATTTAGAAGAAAAATTTAACAATATCAAACAAAAGAAACAGGAAGACGAGAACATTGTTGAAAATGAAAGTTCACAAATTTGAAAATTGGAAACGTTGTTTTGATAGAGCGAACATTTTTCAGAAAGATGAATGTTTTTTTCAAAATGCGACATTGTGTTGAAAAACTTGATCATTTTTTGAAATAGACAAACAGTTTTTTGAAAACATGGACATTTTTTAAATGAGGACATATACACATAAAAAAATAGAAATAGAAAAACAAACAAACTAGGCCCGGTCCGTTGTCTAAAAAAACAATCCCAGCCATCCTTTGCAATCCCGGTCTCGCAAACAATCTCAGGGTTCAATTTGGACCGGGATTGCATAGTTTAGGGTACAATCGACAGGGATTTCGATTTTGGGGTTCATTTCGTCGAACCTCTACAAGTTCAAGGTTTAAAATAGACTTTTTCCTTTATAATATATCTGCATTTTGGGCCTCGCCCGTGCGGGGCTCTTGCCGCTTGATATTTGTGGTGTGGACCGGCAGATAGAAATTGGTGGGAGAGGTCTAAGAAACACTGACACTTTTTCTGTCCAGTCGAACTACCGACACATAATGTATCACTGAAGGTGGAATCTGCCAACACATTTTACATTGGTGGGAATTGATCCATTGGCGAGAGATAATGTGTCAAAAGCCTGCATAACGCCGACAATCGGTGCGTCGGTATAGTTTGACACAAAAAGAATGTCAACATTGTACTTATGCCAATAGATGCATGTCCATAGTGTGGTGTCGTGGTGTAGTGCTATTGTTACTTGTCACTTGTTACAAATTATCTTGTTATAAAACTATCTATCACTATTATTAACAACAGTTGCACATAATTTGTTGGTGAAAACTACTTATCATTTCCTTCTGTTCCTCGTTGGGTTTGACACCCTTACTTATTGAAAGGATTATGATTGACCCCCTATACTTTTGGGTCATCAAGACTCTTTTCTAGTGTCGTTGCCGCGGAGGGAAACACCTTTCACAAGTGGAAATCGGTAAGGAAACATTTTCGGCATGTGCTGAAATTTACTGTTGCTTGTCACTATGTTCATATTCCCCTTTATGTGGCTTGTTCAGGGCATCTTCGTCTCGAACTAAAGTCGAAGAAATTGTTCCTCAACCTGTTGAACCTACTGAAAATATTTATTATAAGATTCATTCAAGTATGATAGAGAAACTACTAGCTAATCCTTATAACGGTTTAACTCATCCTTATTAGCATTTGATATATGTCGATGATATTTGTGGATTGTTTAAGCTTTCAGGTTTACCAGGAGACAAAGTTAAGAAGAAAATTTTCCCTTTATCTTAGGAGGGAAAGCACTAATGTGGTATAGTCTATTCTATGATATCGGATCATGGGATTGGAATCGCTTGAAGCTGGAATTTCATTAGAAGTTTTATCCTATGCATCTAGTCCATCATGATCGAAATTTTATTTATAATTGCTGGCCTCGTGAAGGAGAAAGCATTGCTCAAGCTTGGGGAGGCTTAAATCTATGATGCACACCTGCCTCAATCATGAGCTCTCAAAGGAATTTATTATACAAAAATTTTATGCTCAGTTTTCTCATGATGATCAAACATTACTTGATGCTTGTGTTGTTGGTTACTATATGAAGAAGACTATTGAATTCAGGTGGGATATTCTAGAAAAGATTAAACGCAATGCTAAAGATTGGGAACTTGATGAAGGTAAAGATTCAGGTATAAATCTTAATTTTGATTGTGTCAAATCTTTTACGAAAACTTCTCCTTTTCATGAGTTTTGCAACAAATATGCCCTTGACAGTGAGATAGTAGCTTCTTTCTGAGAAACTTTTGCTACCAATGTTTACCTGCCAAAGGAAAAGTGATTCAAATATCATCCCCCATTGAAAAATTCCCTGAGAAACATGTTAGAATGAAGGAGGAAGAAATAATTGTTAACCATGTTGATCCAATTCTTCCTACTAGTTACATTGAGAAACCTCCTTCCTCTTGTAGGATTGTAGAACATGCTAAGGCTACAACAGTGGTTAAGAAGAGTTATGTTAGAACACCTACACCTTTTGAACAAATAAATGTTGAGCCTAATGTAGCTATAGTTAAAGATCTCCTAGTCGATAATATTGATGGGAAAGTTATTTATATCTCTCATGAAGCTTCTAGAATTGCAAAACCTATTATAAGAAAATGAGATGAACTAGCTAAAAATAAACTAGTCGTAGGCACACGTGTCATTTGAGTTAAAATTGGAGATCATTGCTATCATGGCTTGTGTGATGTTTGTGCTAGCATGTAATGCCCCAAATGTGTAACCTTCCCTATTTGGAACCTTCCTATGTGGGTCCACCTTGTCTATGGTATGAGAGTTGTCTGTGCTATGATTGCATGTGTTGTATCCTTATTATTTCTTCCCTTGCTTGCATGCATATCATATCATTTCATGTGTGAGGTGTTGTTGCTTTGAGTCATGTGATTTCATGTGATCTTATGTGGTGATGTGAGATATGAACCTTGTGTGAAGTGTGCCTTGTGCTAGTAGGATCAACCTTGGAATTGCATAGGTTTTAAAACTCTTCCCCTCCCTTTATTCCAAGCTCAAGATTCTCTTCTCCCTTTCCTGTTTTAAAAATGCCTATGAGTTTGCAGATTTTGTGTTCGATATGGAGGGGTATGTTTGCTATTTTGAAAACAAGTTTTAAAGGTGCAACTAAATACAAAACAGCCAATGATAATGTTGTTTTGTAAATATTTAGTTGCCCCAAATACATCTCTGATATTTTATTTAAATAGGTTATATTTTTCCATGGTCAGGGGTATTTTTGTTGTATTTTTATCCCCAGTGGATTTTTCTGTGTAATTTCTCTTCTGTGGCTTTTCCTATTAATAGATAGGGCCCAGAGTGTTTGTTTTCTTTAAGTGGCGCCACCCTGTGGGCTCCCTCCCATAAGGCCGGCCCACTCCCTTACCTCTTCGCGCACAAGGCCCAGCGCACGTCCCTCCCTTCTCCACCGCGGACGGCGTCTACCCCCCTCCTCTGCACCTTTCCGTCAGGCCAGCAGAGAGCGAGAGTTGCCGCCGTGAGGGCACCAACGTTGAGGGGACCCCCCCCCTTATATATCTCGGTGTCTGTGCCCTCTCCCTTGACCTAGGGTTTCCCTCTTCCCCCATCTCGCGCCACCGACTCCTTCACCATCTCTCTTCTCCCCTCCCGGCAAGCCTCTGTAGACTAGGGTAGCAGAGAGAGAGAGAGTAGCGCCGCCGGCGTCAAACCCCCGCGTCCGCCGTCGTGTAGAGAAGCCGCAATGTTCAGGGGCACGGGGGAGGTGCCCGCGCCCCATTCCCGACCTCGGTGAGGCCGGGGAACGTCCTCCTCGACGACCAGCTCCTCGTCTACCTCGTGTTCCCGGCAAACCCCTGTACCTCTACGTCAGCAACAACAGTTCTTCCTCCGATCGGCTTGTTCCCCTCCGACTTCTTCTCCAAGCGGTTCAGCACCCCCTTTTCCTCCCTAGGTGAGCCGGCCACCTTCCTCCCCTCTCCCTCGTTTGGATTCGGCGGTCCTTGTTGGGCGCATCCCTGTCCCGAGCAGCGGCAGTAGATCTGCGTGCGTTGCTTGTTGCATGTGGTGCCGTGTAGTTGGTTGCTGTTCGTGGTGCAAAGCAAGAGCTAGCTGCAAATCTTCTTTCAAGCCACCTCTGAACTCATAAATCTTGCTCTTCTGATCAATGATATCCTGCAGCGCGTATCGGGCTAGCTCGTGGAACTCAACGTTGTACTTGTACACGGAATTGCCACCCTGCTTCAAACGCCTGAACTTCTCACGCATTTCCTCCACAAAGCTGGAAGGAATGTAGTGGGACCTGAAGTCACGTCAAAACTCATCCCAAGTGATCACTCTAGCGCCTCTCGAGTCCTTCAGCTGTTGCCACCAGATAGAAGCCTGCCCCTTCAACTGGAATGTTGCAAATTTGACGAAATCCTTAGGACGAACATTGCTACACTCGAAATGCTTGTTCATATCACGGATCCAATCCTCTGCATCAAATGCCTAGTAACAGGAAGTGAAAGTCTTTGGCTGATTCAACAGGAAGTGACTCAGACTAGCAAACTGATTGCCACCATGCTGGAAATTGCCTTGCTGCTGATTATCTCTCTCTTGCAACAACTGTAGCAACATCTGGGTGTTTGCATTAGTAGCAGCCATCACCGCTTGCCAGGCGTCTGCAGGAGGAGGCGGCGGTGGCGGAGGATTCTCCGGAGGAGGAGGTGGTGGCAGCATATCCTCACGCCCTGGGTTCTAACGAGTTGGTGGAGCCATCCTGAAGACGGACATCACATTAGCCCACAGAATAAATTGAAGATATTGCTGAATCAAAATGACAAGAATATCTGAACAGGAATAAGCAATTGCATTCGAACAAAATAGTAAGAATGCTTCCTAAAAGTGACGGTCGACAAAATTCTGATTAAGACCACTACAAACAAGTATGAGCTAGAACTGCTCGGAACAAACACATGATCGAGATTTCATCCGATATCTTCGTGGACAAGATCGCAGGGGCTCGAATTTACAGTAGCCATCCTGTGCAAGGTAGTGCACACGACATACGAAGTATCCCCGAGTCGTAGCGAGCTATAAGGACTCTTTAAGACACAACGAGAACCGCTGTAAGACGACTGTCAACAAACGCACCCACTGAACACCGAATCCCAACCTCCATCATGCATCTGTAGGAAGATAGTCCTATAAGATACTACTTGATATCCCACCTATGAATTTTGGAAATAACTGGTCATGCAATCTGGTACACGGATACAAGTAGTAATATCACACAACTCCTATACTAACCTGTCACCTGTATCACATCCGTCAACACACAAGCAGCATCTCGGACCTTCATCTACAACAGACCCTCGTGATCACAACGATACCAAGTATGGTGGTACTCCCGAATAATCTGCACCAGTACTGGGGACATCGGAGTTATCTCGCCACTACTAGTATTGAAGTAATAACGAACATCCTTCGTTCTTAGATACTCAGAAATCTGAATGATGGCGATGTGCGCAAGAATCCCTTGGAGCTCAACTCCCCGAAAGAAATCAAGGCAGATAGGAGGCACCAAGACAGAACTCCGTCACATCGAAATCATATAGATTTCACAAATACCCGCGTGATCCTAAAAAAAAAAATTTGAGCGAGAAAAGGAGTAGAATTGAAGATTTCCTAAGTCGGGAACCTCGCGAGAGCATGGAAGAGGAGAAAAAAGAATCCTACTCTCCGATATAACTAAGACTCAAAACATTTTACTAGACTCGACTCGGCCAAGTACGATCACACAAAGGCTCCTATGGTCGTAAGGCTCTGATTACCAACTTGTAACGACTAATATGCGGTCCTTTCCGATCTGGGGATCGAGGCCCCGAATTGGAAAGAAGCGCATCTAAGCGTTTCGCAAACATGGTAACATAGCACATACATAATATCAACAGAATGACAATAAGGGATTCAATTGTCATCTCATAAATATATCAGAGTACATCACGCGTACAAACAAGGTAGTTCCGCTACGGACTACAAAACATGGAAAATGACTATGCTACCCTGCATGCTGGCCCATGATCACAACCACGCCTCAATCTTCTGGATAGTTCACGTACAGGCGGTCGCTCTCCTTGTCGTACTGCCACGCCAGCGACGTGCCGTCGGGATCACCTGTCTCGGGGGTACCTGAACCTGTTGGTGTTGTGAAGGAATCTGTGAGCCACGGGGACTCAACAATCTATGACCTCGGTGCCAGAACTAGTCAAGTTATTAGGTAGGATAGGGGGAGTTTTTAGGTTGCAACATCCTAAGCTTGATATGGCGGCTAACTTACGTAGAACATAAATGAAGGTGGTCTATGCTAGCGGTCGATGAACAACTGATCACTAAGTGATCCTGATCACCTACCTATGTCAATCATAACCCCACCGTGTTCCCGGTCGAAGAGAGATCTTCGAGGGGGGACAGTCACGGTTACGCACACAGTTGGCAAATTTATTAGCTTATGTTTAAGTTATCTATTACCGGATGTTAACAAAGTATTCCAAGTTGCCACATAACCGCGGGCACGACTTTCCGAAAGATTAAACCTGGCAGGGGTGCTCCAACTAGTCATCACAAACGTACACGGGCTCCAAAGTAATCCTCTATCACGAATCTCGTGATCTCGTCGGATTCCTTAGAGGAAAACCTCAACTTTGGGAAGAACCAAAGCTTCACCGGGATTCCTAGACGCAAGATATATCGCTAAGGTAAGACAACTCTAGCAGGACCTCCCGTCGTGTTGACGACCCCGATAAGAGCCGCGTATCTCAGTCTCAGGACACACGGATGGAAAAGCCTACAGGAACCAAACCTCAAGTTTCCCTGTGGTGGCCCCCGCAGTCTGTCCACTTTGGACCAACACTCATGAGGAGCACTAGCCCAGATTGTTGATTAAAGATCCTCGGGGTGATCATTCCCAATGCAGATTATTATTAAGTGATTAGCAAATTAACACCAATGTTGGGTCCTGACGGACAAGTCTTAACACTACGCGATTTATCGAGGGGGTCCCCATAACAACCCTGAACGTTTTAGGAGCGATCAATATGGAATCAAACACCGGTAACCGGTAACTATGGCGGCAATAACGAAACAAAGCACCCGGCAAAAGGCTAGGCCTTCTGTTATTTACCAAGTATATAGGTGCATTAATTAAATAACATAATTAAGATAATGATATCAATCTCATGTTATCACATGAGGCACAACACCTGCATCTAGCAACGCTAACATTAGTAGCTGAGCAAAGCCTACTTAGCCATTCAAGGTTTGCTAGGAAGGGATAAGTGTTTGGGTTTCATGGCATATCAGGAGGCAAATATTTCAGTGGTAGGCAGCGAGCATATGATGGAAGAAACGTAATCTAGCATAACAAGTCTAGAGATGGAATCAAGGTCATGTCATCTTGCCTGTGATATCCTCAGCTTGGAACGGTTCTTGATCGTCCTGCACGTACTCTCCCGAATCCACGTACTCGTTCTCCGATCCCGGTGCTACCCAACATAAGAATAACATCCAATGAACAACAGCACCTCAAGATGCAACAAGCACATGATGCATGAGATGAATATGAGGATGCATCACTATTCTACTCACTAGCACAAGCATGAGAAGTAAATACATGTTCCTGTACAGAACTGCACCCTAATCTATTTTGGCATGCATGAGAATGACATGATCATATGCGTCTCATGAAAACGATGCAAAACCATATAAAGAACATTATAATCGGAGCTACGGATCAACGGGAATCAACGAAACAAGAAATAAAGTCCTACATGTCAAATTCATCACCACACACTCCAATGGATCAACTCTGGTATTTCCAGGTAGCCAAGACATAAAACAAACCATCATGGATGGGGTGGAGCAAAGAGGAACACCACATCATCAACTAAGAACTCACAATCATCAAAACAACAAAACTACACAATCTACCATAAACTGCATCATAGCACTTTGTGAGCTACATGCAAAGCACCTACAACCACCCAAATATGACAAATAATATATGTGGTTGTATCTATCCAAGAGTACTACAAGCACAAGCAAGAATCACACACAAAGGAGTTAAACACAGAGAGTTACACAGCTGCAAACTTGCCCAAAAATATCAGATTTCAGGGACTTAGTGAAAATTCCAGATTCTCACTATCTGTTTATGCTCTGAAGCATTTTGACAGCAGCAAAAAAAATATCTATAGGACTCCAAATGGAATGAAAATTTACAGGGAGCGAGACAAACATATCATATTTAACTTTCTAGTTGAAAGCTAAGGCTAAATCACAACACATTGACCTGCACAACCTCATCAACAGGAGAAGAAAATAAAAACAGATTCTCAGACTTTGTGAAAATCTCAGATTTTCACTAATCGGGAATTTCAGCCGCATGCCTACTTTGATTGGGCACGACTTGCACATATGGATACCTAAACATGAAATGAAACCAACATGTGGTAGAGGGGGTCACCCTCTACTACCACAACCAAGAACCAAACACATGGGCTCACCACATCACATGGAACCAAGCTCTAAACATGGAACAAATCTAAAATATGTCATCTCCAGAAATGTTCCAATGACAAAAATGATTTCACCAATGGATTCCTGGGATGATTCTACCCCAAAAGCATATAAAATACATATGCACTTGCTTGGAGCAAGTGTGCACAAACTAGGAAATAAAAACTACATAGAATCCTATATAGTGAATAGTGCATCATCACATGTGCTATTCACTAGATCAAACCTACACAAGCATGTCCACATGACCACAATATCAATGGGGGTACATGAGGGGTAGACCTCATGCCTATGTGCCTTGGCACATCACCACCCCATCACAAACATCAAGCACCCCAAATAATAACACCTACACTATCAAGGGAGTATGCACACACTCACATATGGACATGTGATGTTGCATACTTGCCCTAGTAGGTGGGGGTGAACCCACACACACCCACACTACTACACACTTACAAGAAGCTACACATGCAAATCTACTTATATCATCTCTACCCACACACCACATAGTGCACATGAGGTGCACAAGCATAACATCATTGGTTCATGTGTGTGATATGCATACTCACACTACAACCACAAGGCACCACTAGCTTGTGTGCTACCACTCACACACACACATATACACTGTAGCACCCAAACTCCAAATGCACATGCACATATACATCCGCTACACCTAGTGCACACACACACATCAAAATACCAATATGCACCAACATGTGATCTTCACTTGCAGCTAACAAGGACACTAGAAAACGAACGAAAAACTAGCCTAATATCTCCTGGTTCACATGCACCTACATCTACTATTGCTAGCAGCAAAATATTACACAACAAAGAAAAATAATACAGAAAAAAGAGGCTTGGGGGGGGGGTCGAACCCAAGCCCTCTCTGCAACTGCCTTGCTACTGTTGCCACCCTGCTACTGACATGGCTTCGACAGAGAAGGTGCATCTAGCAAAAAATACCTCCATTGCTGCATCTACTGTCGAACAGGACAGGGAAACAGGAAAAAAAGGGGTGCACCACAGGGGACTCGAACCCAGCACCTGACGATATACACACTCACAACACAACCACCGCGCTACGAAACGGGAGCTTGACAGAGAAGGCCAACCTTGCAGGTTATAATGCCACTACTGTGTGCCCTGCACTGCACAGAACAGAGTAGCACTGGCGACAGGGAGGTTGCCGTGGCTCTCTGCTGCACTGCTGCTGCGCCTCGAAGACAAGCAACTACGCTACTGCCGGCTGCTACACTGTCTGCACCACGGACAGCAACCAACTACACGCACTAGTAGAAAACGGGCCTTTGGCCTGGACCATTTAGTCCCGGAGTGCCTTTGGGCCGGGACTAAAGGCCCGGCCACGTCGCCCCAATTCTCAATGCCTCCCTCGAGGCTTTAGTCCTGGCCCGTAAGGAGCCTTTAGTCCCGGTTCGTGTCCCAAACCGGGACTAAAGGGCTACGCGGCGGGCAGTGGTGGTGGCAACCGTTCGTATCCCCCTTTAGTCCCGGTTGGTGGCTCAACCCGGGACTAAAGGACTAACACGTGGACTGCCGTAGTGGGGCGACCGTTGGCATACCTCTTTAGTCCCGGTTGGTGGTTGAACCCGGGACTAAAAGCCTAACACGTGGCCTGCCGTAGTGGTGGCAACCGTTTGGTATACCTCTTTAGTCCCGGTTGGTGGCTCAACCCGGGATTAATGGCCCAAACGGTTTGCATCCCGCGTCGTTTCGGGCGATGAAAAGCACGAACCGAAGCGTACAGTCGCCATTTCTCTGTTCTTCTTCTCTCTCGCGTCGCCCTCTATGTTCTTCTTCTCTCTCGCGTCGCCCTCTCTGTTCTTCTCCTTTCTTCTTCCCTTCTCTTCTTCCACCATGCCAACTACCTTTCATGAGGTGGTCGTGCATGGCGCGACGAAGCTCCGTGTCGTGTACACGAACCTGAGCACAGAGGTGCCATTTTTCCTTCAACAGTTGAAGGAACGATGGTTTAACCACACACCGGATCATGAGAAGTTCTTCGGGCTTGACCTGGAGTACACGGCCGATCAACGCGGTGTTGTCGTCATCCAAATATGCTTCGCAAGCCATGTCTTGATCTTCCAATGGGCGAAGTAAGTTTTGAGGCTTTCTTTGATCCAAGATAATGACATTGTATAAGTTTATTTGTTTCTATCATAGTTGGTTCCCTTCAAACAGTTGTAGTGAAACAATTTTGATTAGTTGAAGGGGAGCACATTCTAATTGGAATAGTGTTCCATAATCTGAAAAATCATATTAGAATCAACTAGGTGTTTAATATGTTCCATTGGAATCATAGTTGGTTCCCTTCAAATAGTTGTAGTGAAACAATTTTGATTAGTTGAAGGGGAGCACAATCTAATTGGAATAGTTTTCCATAATCTGAAAAATCGTATTAGAATCAACTAGTGTTTAATATGTTCCATTGGAATCATAGTTGGTTCCCTTCAAATAGTTGTAGTGAAACAATTTTGATTACTTGAAGGGGAGCACAATCTGATTGGAATAGTCTTCCATAATCTGAAAAATCGTATTAGAATCAACTAGTGTTTAATATGTTACATTGGAATCATAGTTGGTTCCCTTCAAATAGTTGTAGTGAAACAATTTTGATTAGTTGAAGGGGAACACAATCTGATTGGAATAGTGTTCCATAATCTGAAAAATCGTATTAGAATCAACTAGTGTTTAATATGTTCCATTGGAATCATAGTTGGTTCGCTTCAAATAGTTGTAGTGAAACAATTTTGATTAGTTGAAGGGGAACACAATCTGATTGGAATAGTGTTCCATAATCTGAAAAATCGTATTAGAATGAACTAGTGTTTAATATGTTCCATTGGAATCATAGTTGGTTCGCTTCGAATAGTTGTAGTGATCTATCTAGGTTCCATTGCATATGTTCTATTTGAATCCTAAAGATAAGTTTCTCTTTAGTTGTAGTGAAACATGTTTCCTTATTGCAGCAGTATGTAACATTTGTTCCATTCTAATTTGTTTCTGTTGCAGGAGTGACAAGCATTGTCCTGGACTCATGGAGTTCCTTCGCAGCGGCGTCACTTTTACTTCCGTTGACATAAGGAACGACAGGCTGAAGATGAGGCACAGCTTCGGTATTGAGATACCAGCTGGTTGCCACGTTGATCTCCAAATGATATTTAGGCTTCGACATGACAGGACTTCGATGGCTCATATGGCAGTTGCCTTGATCGACGAGTCATATGGTGATATGAAGACCAGTTTCCCAAAGTATCAGCAAAAACTTTGGGAGAAGGGCCCACTTGATGATATCAACATTCAGTATGCAGCAAAAGATGCATAAGTTTCATACGAGTTGTATCGCAAGATTCGAGTCGTCAACTATGGCCAGCGTCACCTCGAGGAACTTGGACATTCCGATTTAGATGATTCAGAGGAGTAGTGTTCTGAACGTCTAACACTTGTATATATATCTATGGTAGCTATTATTATGTACTGTTTGGGCTAGTATCATGTACTTCTTGGACCAATTTATATATGTCTAGTTTCTGTTTGTGCCATTTATAGTTTCCAAATTTGAATGGTTTAGCCCTTTCTAACTTCATTTGCTACTTTTGAATGGTTTAGCCCTTTCTAACTTCATGGTATCATGCATTTTGACCACATATATATACAAAAAGTCTTTAGTTCAAATAAGTTCAGTGCTTTTCAATTTCAGGGTCAACTAGCTCAAAAAAATAAGTAAATGCACGAAATATACCAAATGAAGTCAGAAATTGTTGAAATTTTGTGATGTGCCTTTGAATGGTGCATTTTGAACACACAAAAAGTATGGAGTTCAAATAAGTTTAAAAAATGAAATCCCTTTGTAAGAGATGAGTTCTCGTTCGAAACCCTGCTACTTCGAGAGAGATTGTCAGTTTTGTACACGAACTGCATCCAGTCTTTGTCGTAGCGCTCTCAACTTTTTAACACATGCTATGTGGGTGAAATGATGATAGCATGCCAACTTTCAACATTTTCAGAGTTCATTTGTAGTGCTTTTCAATTTCAGGGTCAACTAGCTCAAAAAAAATAAGTAAATGCACGAAGTATACCAAATGAAGTCATGAATTGTTGAAATTTTGTGATGTGCCTTTGAATGGTGCATTTTGAACACACAAAAAGTATGGAGTTCAAATAAGTTTAAAAAAATGAAATCCCTTTGTAAGAGATGAGTTCTCGTTCGAAACCCTGCTACTTCGAGAGAGATTGTCAGTTTTGTCCACGAACTTCATCCAGTCTTTTTCGTAGCCCTCTCAACTTTTTAACACATGCTATCTGGGTGAAATGATGATAGCATGCCAACTTTCAACATTTTCAGAGTTCATTTGTAGTGCTTTTCAATTTCAGGGTCAACTAGCTCAAAAAAAATAAGTAAATGCACGAAATATACCAAATGAAGTCAGAAATTGTTGAAATTTTGTGATGTGCCTTTGAATGGTGCATTTTCAACACACAAAAAGTATGGAGTTCAAATAAGATTAAAAAAAATGAAATCCCTTTGTAAGAGATGAGTTCTCGTTCGAAACCCTGCTACTTCGAGAGAGATTGTCAGTTTTGTACACGAACTGCATCCAGTCTTTGTCGTAGCCCTCTCAACTTTTTAACACATGCTATGTGGGTGAAATGATGATAGCATGCCAACTTTTAACATTTTCAGAGTTCATTTGTAGTGCTTTTCAATTTCAGGGTCAACTAGCTCAAAAAAATAAGTAAATGCACGAAATATACCAAATGAAGTCAGAAATTGTTGAAATTTTGTGATGTGCCTTTGAATGGTGCATTTTGAACACACAAAAAGTATGGAGTTCAAAGAAGTTTAAAAAATGAAATCCCTTTGTAAGAGATGAGTTCTCGTTCGAATCCCTGCTACTTCGAGAGAGATTTTCAGTTTTGTACACGAACTGCATCCAGTCTTTGTCGTAGCCCTCTCAACTTTTTAACACATGCTATGTGGGTGAAATGATGATAGCATGCCAACTTTCAACATTTTCAGAGTTCATTTGTAGTGCTTTTCAAATTCAGGGTCAACTAGCTCAAAAAAAAATTAAATGCACGAAATATACCAAATGAAGTGAGAAATTCTTGAAATTTTGTGATGTGCCTTTGAATGGTGCATTTTGAACACACAAAAAGTATGGAGTTCAAATAAGTTTTAGAAAAATGAAATCCCTTTGTAAGAGATGAGTTCTCGTTCGAAACCGTGCTACTTCGAGAGTGATTGGCAGTTTTGTACACGAACTGCATCCAGTCTTTGTCGTAGCCCTCTCAACTTTTTAACACATGCTATGTGGGTGAAATGATGATAGCATGCCAACTTTCAACATTTTCAGAGTTCATTTGTAGTGCTTTTCAATTTGAGGGTCAACTAGCTAAAAAAAAAGTAAATGCACGAAATATACCAAATGAAGTCAGAAATTGTTGAAATTTTGTGATGTGCCTTTGAATGGTGCATTTTGAACACACAAAAAGTATGGAGTTCAAATAAGTTCAAAAAAAATGAAATCCCTTTGTAAGAGATGAGTTCTCGTTCGAAACCCTGCTACTTCGAGAGAGATTGTCAGTTTTGTACACGAAGTGCATGCAGTTTTTGTCGTAGCCCTCTCAACTTTTTAACACATGCTATGTGGGTGAAATGATGATAGCATACCAACTTTCAACATTTTCAGAGTTCATTTGTAGTGCTTTTCAATTTCAGGGTCAACTAGCTCAAAAAAATAAGTAAATGCACGAAATATACCAAATGAAGTCAAAATAAAAAAAATAGATAATAGTTTGGATAGTCAAAATTATTAATTATGAAAATAAAAAATAGTATTGCATTATTTATTCAATTTGAAACACTTTTCATTATCATAGTTTTGTCAAATTCTCAAATATGCAAAAATAATTTTTAATAAACATAGTTTTTAATTGAAAATAAGAAAATAGATAATAGTTTGGATAGTCAAAATTATTAATTATGAAAATAAAAAATAGTTTTGCATTATTAATTCAATTTGAAACACTTTTCATTATCATTCTTTTGTCAAATTCTCAAATATGCAAAATGAATTTTTAATAAACATAGTTTTTAATTGAAAATAAAAAAATAGATAATAGTTTGGATAGTCAAAATTATTAATTATGAAAATAAAAAATAGTTTTGCATTATTTATTCAATTTGAAACACTTTTCATTATCATAGTTTTGTCAAATTCTCAAATATGCAAAAAGAATTTTTAACAAACATAGTTTTTAATTGAAAATAACAAAATAGATAATAGTTTGGATAGTCAAAATTATTAATTACGAAATAAAAAGTAGTTTTGCATTATTTATTCAATTTGAAACACTTTTCATTATCATTGTTTTGTCAAATTCTCAAATATGCAAAAAGAATTTTTAATAAACATAGTTTTTAATTGAAAATAACAAAATAGATAATAGTTTGGATAGTCAAAATTATTAATTATGAAAATAAAAAAAATTGAAACTATATTCGAGATCATAGAGAAAATTCAACCTAAATTCTCATTTGAATTTAGGTTGAATTTTCCCTATAATTTCTAATATAGTTACAATTTTCAGTGAGTTTAGGCCCGTAAGCCTGCTTTAGTGAGGAGCTCGATGGAGAAGCTGCGACGGGGCTTATAAACAAGTGTTAGTTCCCCTCGCTGGGCGAGGTGGGACTAAACTTATCGTACAGCCGAGGAGGGTCTTTAGTCCCGGTTGGTGCCACGCCCCGGGACTAAAGACCCCCTTTAGTCCCGGCTGGAGCCACGCACCGGGACTAAAGACCCCCTACTTCCCGCCTCTTGGTCTGCCCGAAAAGAGGCCTTTAGTCCCGGGTCGTGGCTCCACCCAGGACTAAAGGGGGTCTTTAGTCCCGGCCCGAGCCACGCACCGGGACTATAGATCCACCTATATAAGCGGGACTTCGAAAATTTCCAACCCAATTCGTCCATTTCTCTTCTTCTTCCTCTCGTTCTCCTGCCCGGCGCGGCACAACGACGAACGTAACCGACGCCGTCAGGCTGCCCGCCGTCCTGCTCGCCGTCGGTCGTCCTCCTCGCCGCCGCGCCGTCCTCGTCGCCGTCGCGCCGTCCTCCTCGCCGTCGCGCCATCCTCCTCGCCGCCTCGCCGTCCTCCTCGCCGCCGTGCCGTCCTCCTCGCCGTCGTGCCGTCCTCCGCGCCGTCCTCCTCGCCAACACTCCGGCCAGTAAGCCCCCCGCCCCCTCCTCCCCAACACTCCGGCCAGTATAGAAGGAAAGAAGAAAAAGGAGAAGAGAAGAAGAAAAAGGAGAAGAAAGGAAGAAAAAGGAGAAGAAAAGAAGAAAAAGGAGAAGAAAAGAAGAAAAAGAAAAGAGTTTTTTGTCATTTAATTCCTATTATTATTAGGTTTGTGCTAGATTATTAGGGTTAGTAATATTTAGAATTAGGTTAGGGTTACAAGAAGAAGAAATATGAACAAAAATAAGAAAGTAAGATTAGGAAAAATGAAAATAAGAAGAGGAGGAGAAGAAAAGAAGAAAAAGTGTATAGTGTATAGTGTATATGCTTAAGTGTATAGTGTATATAGTGTATAGTGTATAAGGAGAGGAGGAATTTTGCTATAGGGTATATAGTGTATAGTGTATGAGAAAAGAAGAAAAGAAGAGGAGAAGAGAAGAAAAGAAGAGGAGGAGAAGAGAAGAAAGAAGAGGAGGAGAAGAAAAATGAAAATAAGTGTTAATAGTTTAATTTTGCTATTGTATATACTTAAGTGTTAATAGTTTATTTTTAGCAAGAAAATTAATAGAACTAGTTTATTTTTTTAGTTCATTTTACGATGCCTATCCCGCATCCTCGTCGTCGACTCGGCGGAGGACACCTGCTTGATCAGTGGGGCCCTGTCCGGGACTGGGCTCCGCCCGGCTGGTATTGGGATGTGCTACCTTCCGGGAGGCGTAGGTTGGTGAGGAGCCAGCCCGTCGTTGACCCGATCCTTGTTTGGTGGCGGTCGCATGGGCCAGTGAGGGTGCCGAGTCTTCCGGACACCGCGGAGGTGGTACATCACCGTGTCAGCGAGGAGGATGAGCACGTCCGTCGCTACATGGTTGCGTTGGAGGGCAGGTTCGAGCATACCTGGCAGGTTCTTCGGGGATCTTACTGGAGCTATGATCCTGTGATGGTTCCTTCTCTTTGGGTGTCCACCGCCCGCGCCGATACCCGTCGAGCGCTACGGTTCTAGATGTATTAGTGATGCTATATGTATGATAGTATTCGAGGAGTATTAATGATAATATTCGACGATGTACGGACAAAAGTGATGATGTATTAGCTTATAATTGAATGCATGCTAATTTGAATACTACTTTATTTTACGATTTGGTTTTTCTTAGTGAATGCTCAAATTGGAAAATTACTCCTACTTTGAATACTATGCAGAAATCTAGGAGTCTCAAATTGGAAAAGTACTCCTACTTTGGTTTTTGGTACAAAGGTTAAGAGAATCCGTTTTTTGCAGAACTATGGATCCACATATAAGGAACCTCGAAGAGGAAGAACTTCTGGAAGATATAATCAAAGACGGCCCCGACGTTGAACCAGCTGAACCTCCGTCGTTATATCTAAACCAGGACGTTGGAATGGAGGTCGAACGACACGAAGATGAAGCCGATGGGGCAGGAGATAGGTCTAATGACGGAGAAGGTGATAGCTCCACTGATGGAGAAGTCGGTGA
The DNA here is from genome assembly GCF_904849725.1 of Hordeum vulgare subsp. vulgare. Lineage (NCBI taxonomy): Eukaryota > Viridiplantae > Streptophyta > Magnoliopsida > Poales > Poaceae > Hordeum > Hordeum vulgare. The sequence goes on from NC_058520.1 coordinate 84,387,666, forward strand.
AGAGGAGAAGTCTGGCGAGGTATACATATGAAGTTCGACAATCACTTGTAATATGTGAAAAATATTGGAGATAGCTCTATATTGTATACATATACATTCATTTGACGAATGTTTCTCCCTCTTAGGCCTCCACATCGAGCAAAACTACGAAACGAGGCCCGACTAGAAAGTTGGATGCACGGACGCATTACACATTTGAGGTGATATTTCCTACGGGCGAACCCAAGCTTCCTAAGAATGCTTTTGACACATTCAAGAAGCAATGCGGAGTTCTCGTTAGGGATCACGTCCCGATCAGCGTTCAGGAATGGAACAAGCGCAAAGGGGCAGCCGATAGTGACTATGTCGCCGAAAGGTACAAAGATAATCTTTGAAATGATCTCATGTCACATTTCAACCTGCCAGAATGTGAGAATGAAGACGCCGCAGACAAACTGAGGGCCAAAGTCAAGCAGTGGACTCTGAAGAAGATGGCCGAACTGTTCCGTAGCTGGAAGAAGAAGCTATGGAAAAACTATCTGAAGACACAGAAAGTGCGAGTATTCGAGGGGTATCTAGCCAAGCAGGCGAATCACTGGAAGGCATTTGAAGAGTACAAGGAGTCAGAAGATGCCCAGGCATTATCAGAAAAGAACAAGATAAATGCCGACAAGAAGATATATCACCACAAGCTGGGGCTAGGGGGCTATGAGACTGCCATCCCAAAGTGGGATAAGAAAGAGCAAGATCTGATAGATAAAGGCGTCGTACCTGAACCACTCCGTGATTAGTGGGAATTGAGAGCAAGAAATTGGTTCCTTGCGCATGATGGGTCGTACGACGAAACAACAGGGGACCTCATCTGCAATGACAATCTTAGGATACCCAGGGAGAATTGGAAAAGGATAGTGAAAGAAATTAAGGAGGGAAGAAGAAAGTTCACTGCAGATAGAGAGAAAGATTTGCTCACACTGGTCCTCGGCAATGACGAACATGGAGGACGAACACGAGGCTTCGGTCCTTCTTACCCGTGGTGGCTTGGGTTTGCCAGAGACCAAGACACTTACAGAAGCCGAGAGAGAGCAAAGAAGCGGCAGCAGGATGAGGAGAATGACAAGTTCAACCAGTTGCTTGCCAGGATTAACGAGCAACAGAAGCAGATTGGTGAGCTTAGAGGAGTACCGCGCCAGGAAGATCCTGCAGTTGATATTACCCGCGCCCCATCTAAGCGGAAAAGCAGCATGGCTGAATCTGAGGCCCCGCCCGACGATGAACGAAGAATGATAGAGGGCGGTCCCGGCTACCCCGTGGATGGAATCAAGGAGTCAACATCATGTGAACTCCATCAGAAATTCAAGAACATATCCATGAAGGTGGCCATCGGACAAGCTTTACCTTCTGGCCCTGATGCACGCTGGCATGGCCGTGAGATTCGAGCTGGCTTTGCTAAAGTCGGGGTGGATGAAATCATGACGGGGTTTAATGATATGGAGCTCGACATAGCTGGACCCGAAGATGAGAGGACACTCGGAGAAGTACTGGGTGGACTTATCCTATGGGACAAGAACTACATCAAGCTTCCAGGCTCGGCCCCAAGGACAACACCGCCTCCGAGTCGTCGCAGGTCACCTACACCTCCATTACCTCCAAGCCCTCCACATGACGTCGGCCAGCACAACATGAGTCCATCTCGATCACCGCCGTCGGACTCGGGTCGTCCGTCTCCGCCGCTGCCCGCACATGATACTAAGCAGAAGCGTGCCAGCAAGAACGCTTCGTCGATGATTTCTAAGGGACGGAGCTCCCCAAAGCGCAAACTGTCGCCCCTCCCAAAGGTACCTCATGCTAATCTTCCTATCAGACCTTATGATCGTACCCCCGAGGAAAACGCCAGGATAGCAAAGGAACAACATGAGGCGCAGATGAAATGGAAGGAACCCGAGCCCCGCCCGAAATACACCGAGAAGAACATAGCATGGGCAAAAGACTTCATAACCACTCCATCACAATATGACTTACACTATAAGCCTGATGACTATACACGCACATTGCAGAAGGAAGTGAAAAAGAGCAAGCCACATGCAAGTGCAAGTGGGAGCAAATCAAGTTCAACTATAAGCAAGAAAAAATCAGATGTTCCTCAGCTTGGACAACAGGTCAAACAGTCGATCCCACCCCTCAAGGTGTTAACCGACAATGTTCCCCCGCCGGTGCAGGGGCAAGCTTTTGAAAACGCAAAGGAGTTGGCGGATGAATGTGGTATCTCGGTTGAAAATTTGCTGGCTTCCCAAGACGACAGGATACCCAAGGCTGTGGTAGCCCCTAAGCCACAGTTTGTCATGGGAGAGCCTTTGGTCAGCAAAGATGATCTCCCAACAAATATGCGTTACTTGCATAAATGGTACTTAAGTGAATCAAAGAATGGGAGAACGATGATCGTGTTGAGTGTCCCACAGGAGTACTCGACCGCTCCAAAGAAATCCATATCGACTTTGATGAACTCTTCCAGATGTACAATGGCGACGCCCTCGACAATCGCTTATGAGTTGCTATTGTCTGTAAGTTTTTCAATTCGTTGTCTACATATAACTTGTTTAGTTATTTCAATTCATTGTCTATATATAACTTGTACTCTATTATGCAGAATGAAGATTCTGGAGTGTAAAAGTAAGAGCATCATAAATATTGGGTTTATTGATCCAGATAAAATACATATAGCGACGCTAACTAATTATCCCAAGGAGACGGAGGAAAACCTTCTAAGGTTTCTAAGAGATCAAAATTTCTGTGACCACATACTGTTTCCATACAACTTCAGGTGAGGGTCTTTACTCTGTTGTGTCCATTCACTTATAAGTGTAATTGATAAGTTACTCACACACACACATATATATATATATACATGTGCAGCTTCCATTGGATTCTGTTGGACATTCAAATTGATAAGGGAATAGTTGATGCCTTCGACCCATTATCGAGACCCTTGGAACAGTTCCAAAGCCTGCAGGACATGCTCCAAGGGTAATTTTAATCATTCTTGCGCTCTATAGGTCTCTTTCGATGATTTTCTGATATATCAATTAATGAAAAACTTAGCAAATCATTATCCTTGTCGGGCAGGGTTTGGAATCGGTTCAAGTGCGTGACTCCCGGTAACTTTCCTGAGAAGCTGACCTTTAGAGCGGCTCAGGTAAGTAGTAGTATGATATACTTCTATTAAGTTTCAATACATTTATGATGCTAGATTATTATTTTGATTATATATATTCCATTCTCGTAAAGTGCGACCAGCAGCCACGGGGAACGCATCTATGCGGATACTATGTTTGCGAGACCATTCGCACGTTTACCTGTGAGTTCAAGGAGCACAGATTCGACGTAAGCAATGAACATTCAAACCTCTATTTTTACCCGTCATTCTTTGTTATCATGATTGATATTCATATTCATCTCCTCTTCTTATATAGCACGCGGCCATGAGGACGAAGGTCCTACCAGAGCAACACGCGATTGCTGTTGCAGAGGAGCTTGCGGGATTTCTGAGGACGGAAGCTATAGAAGACAAAGGACGATTTAGTGTAGCTAAGGGCCATTAGTGATGTTCGTCCATGTAATCGAATAGACGGGCTCTAGTCCCGATAATTCAGATCTCCATATAATTGTATATATATGATCGCTTGTAAGATAAGTTAATCTTATATATATATATATATATATGCATAATTATTTCTATTTTAAATTATATGAAAACTAATTCCCGAACACAAAATGAGGCATCACGTTAATCTCCTGAACACCTAAACCCTAAAACCCTAAAACCCAAAAATAATTTCATTCAAAAAAAAACCCAAAAGCCAGCAAAATATGAAAATCTTTAGTCCCGGACCGTGTAACGAACCGGGACTAAAGGGCCTGCCCCTGGGGCACTACGAGGCGCCCACGTGGAGAACCTTTAGTCCCGGCTTGTAAGAGGGCCGGGACGAAAAGGTTAGGCCTTTAGTCCCGCCCCTTTAGTCCCGGTTGGTGAACCGGGACTAAAGCCCCTTACGGGCCGGGGCTATAGGCCCTGTCCCCATTAGTGACGACACCACATGCAATAAGCAACGCACGCAGATCTACTGCCGCTGCTCGGGACAGGGATGCGCCCAACAAGGACCGCCGGATCCAAACGAGGGAGAGGGGAGGAAGGTGGTCGGCTCACCTAGGGAGGAAGAGGGGGCGCTGAACCACTTGGAGAAGAAGTCGGAGGGGAAGAAGGTGATCAGAAGGACAACTGTTGCTGCTGACGTAAAGGTACAGGGGTTCGCCGGGAACACGAGGTACACGAGGAGCTGGTCGTCGAGGAGGACGTTCCCCGGCCTCACCAAGGTCGGGAATGGGGCGCGGGCACCTCCCCCGTGCCCCTGGACATGGCGGCTTCTCTGCACGACAGCGGACGCGGGGGTTAGACGTCGGCAGCGCTGCTCTCTCTCTCTGCTACCCTAGTCTACAGAGGCTTGCCGGGAGGGGAGAAGAGAGATGGGGAAGGATATGGTGGCAACACGAGATGGGGGAAGAGGGAAACCCTAGGTCGAGGGAGAGGGCGCGGACGCCGAGATATATAAGGGGGGGTCCCCTCGACGTTGGTGCCCTCACGGCGGCAACTCTCGCTCTCTGCTGGCCTAACGGAAAGGTGCAGAGGAGGGGGGTAGACGCCGTCTGCGGTGGAGAAGGGAGGGACGTGCGTTGGGCCTTGTGCGCGAAGAGGTAAGGGAGTGGGCCGGCCTTATGGGAGGGAGCCCACAGGGTGGCGCCACTTAAAGAAAACAAACACTCTGGTCCCTATCTATTAATAGGAAAAGCCACAGAAGAGAAATTACATAGAAAAATCCACTGGGGATAAAAATACCCCTGACCATGGAAAAATATAACCTATTTAAATAAAATATCAGAGATGTATTTGGGGCAACTAAATATTTACGAAACAACATTATCATTGGCTGTTTTGTATTTAGTTGCACCTTTAAAACTTGTTTTCAAAATAGCAAACATACCCCTCCATATCGAACACAAAATCTGCAAACTCATAGGCATTTTTAAAACAGGAAAGGGAGAACAGAATCTTGAGCTTGGAATAAAGGGAGGGGGAAGAGTTTTAAAACCTATGCAATTCCAAGGTTGATCCTACTAGCACAAGGCACACTTCACACAAGGTTCATATCTCACATCACCACATAAGATCACATGAAATCACATGACTCAAAGCAACAACACCTGACACATGAAATGATATGATATGCATGCAAGCAAGGGAAGAAATAATAAGGAGACAACACATGAAATCATAGCACAGACAACTCTCATACCATAGACAAGGTGGACCCACATAGGAAGGTTCCAAATAGGGAAGGTTACACATTTGGGGCATTACATAGTATTAGTGATATACCCTTTACAATATATCAAGAAATTATGCATGGTATAACACCCTCTGAAATTGAAGATATTGATGTCACTATTAAGCTTGCAAACCGTGATACCATTTTGCCATTTGGGATTGTTAGGGATGTGGTGCGGAAAGGTCAAGTACCCCAGTGATATACCAATACTTGGTTTGGAACAAGATAACTTTTGTCCTATCATATTTGGTAGACCATTCTTGAATACGGTTAATACTGAAACTAATTGTGCTACTGAGAAGGTTAAAGTGAGCTTTGGTCATATTTCTTGTGAGTTTAACTTCTCTAAATTTAGAAAGCAGTCACATGAAAAAGAATTACCTAGTAAGGATGAAATAATTAGTCTTTCTTCTATTGTTGTACCTCCTTTAGATCCACTAGAACAATATTTGCTAGACCATGAGAATGATATGCATTTGAATGAAAGAAATGAAATAGATAGGATACTCCTGGATAAACAACATGTCCTTAAGCATGATTTGACAGTAGAAATTTTAGTTGATCCTCCTCCACCCAAGGGGGATCCCATATTTGAGCTTAAGGCTTTACTTGTTACTTTGAAATATGCTTATCTTGATGACAAGAAGATATCTCCTCTTATTATGAGTGCTAACCTTTCAGAACATAAAGATAGGAGATTACTCAAAACTTTAAAGAAGCACATGGCTGCTATTGTACATACTCTTGATGATCTTAAAGGCATAAGACCCACTCTTTGCCAGCACAAGATTAATATGGAACCTGATGCTGAACCAGTTGTTGATCATCAACACCGTCTCAACCCTAAAATGAAAGAGGTGGTAAGAACTGAAATACTAAAACTTTTGGAAGCAGGTATAATCTACCCTATTGCTGATGGTAGGTGGGTGAGGCCTGTTCATTGTGTTCCTAAGAAAGGTGGTATAACTGTTGTTCCTAATGATGAAGTTCAACTTATTCCACAAAGGATAGTAACTGGTTATAGGATGGTAATTGATTTCAGGAAATTGAATAAAGCCACTAGAAAAGATCATTACCCCTTGCCTTTTATTGATAAAATGATAGAAACATTATCTAAGAACACACACTTTTGCTTTCTTGATGGTTACTCTGGATTGTCTCAAATACGTGTGTCAAAAGAGGACCAAGAGAAAACTATCTTTACTTGCCCTTTGGAAATTATGCTTATAGGCGTATGCCTTTTGGTCTATGCAATACACGTGCTACCTTTCAAAGATGTATGCCTGCTATATTCTCTGACTTTTGTGAAAATATTGTTGAGGTATTCATGGATGATTTTTCCGTTTATGGGACTTCCTTTGAGGATTGCTTGAGCAACGTTCATCAAGTTTTGTAGAGATGTGTAGAAACTATATTTCTTGAATTGGGAGAAGTGCCACTTTATGGTGAATGAAGGTATAGTGCTTGGGCATAAAACTTTTGAACATGGTATTGAGGTGGATAAGGCCAGAGTTGACGCAAAACAGAAAATGCCTTGCCCAAGAGATATCAAAGGTATAAGAAGTTTCCTTGGTCATGTTGGTTTCTATAGGAGTTTCATTAAAGATTTCTCAAATATTTCTAGGCCATTAACTAGTCTTCTCTAAAAAGATGTTCCTTTTGTTTTTGTTGATGATTGTGTAGAAGCCTTTGGAATAATTAAGAAAGCCTTAATTTATGCACCTATTGTTCAACTACCTGATTGGAACCTACCATTTGGAATTGTGTGTGATGCTAGTGATTATGCTATTGGTGTTGTTCGAGGGCAAAGACTAGACAAGAAACTGAATGTTATACATTATGATAGTAAGACCCTAGACACCGCTCAAAGAAATTATGCTACTATTGAAAACGAATTTTTAGTAGTTGTGTTTGCATGTGATAAGTTTAGACCTTATATTGTTGATTCTAAAGTAACTAATCAAACTGAACATGCTGCTATTAAGAACCTTATGGAAAAGAAAGATGATAAACCTATTCTTATTAGATGGGTGTTACTACTCCAAGAATTTGATTTGCATATATTTGATAGGAATGGAGCTGATAACCATGTAGCAGATAACTTCTCTACGATGGAAAATGCTCTTGATGACCCACTGTCTATTGATGATAATTTTCTTGATGAGCAACTTGTTGTTATAAACAATTCATGTAGTACTCCTTGGTATGCGGATTATGCCAATTACATTGTTGCCAAATATATTCTACCAAGTTGTACCTGTCAACAAAAGAAAAAAAATTCTTCTATGATTTACGACATTACTTTTGGGATGACCCACATCTTTATAAATGAGTAGATGATGTTATTAGGCATGTCTACTTGAACATAAGCAGGAACAAATTCTAAGGAAGTGTCATTCCGAGGCCTATAAAGGACATCATGCTAGTGATAGAACTGCATACAAGGTATTACAATCCAGTTTCTACTAGCCTACTATTTTTAAAGATGCTCATAAGTACGTCCTTTCTTGTGATGAAAGCCAAAGAGTAGGTGTCGGGGATATACCCCGTAGTGTAACCCAACTTGAAGTATGACCCGCCAAGGACTTGGCGACTCATCTGCAACTCAGTAGTGACCTGGTAGGTGACTCATACTTGACCCCACAGGCGAATCAGACAAATGACGAAGGCCCAAGGCCCGGCGTACACCCTGGCATAAGGCGACTCATAAAGAGGCCAGGAGGGCCGACTCACAAAAGAAGGCCCAAGAAGAGGAAAGACTCCCACAAGAAGGAAACAAGACCCGGATTAGGATTCAAGAGAGACTAGTCCTATTCCTACTCCTAGTAAAACTCTACATGTAAACTTACCCCTTCCACCTATATAAGAAGGGGTAAGGCGCCCCAAGAGGTAGAAGATTGATAACTTAGGTCTAGACAAGACAAATCATGAGATAGGCAGATTAGACATCCACGAGATTAGAGGTGGCGAGTCTGCACCCTTGTAATCGAGATCAACATCTTCATCAATGAAACACAAGCATGACGTAGGCTTTTACCTCCATCGGAGGGGCCGAACCTGGGTAAACTCGCGTCTCTCGATTCCGACCAACTCCTCGCAAGCCGCCACATGATTGCGATGGCATCACACCTAATTCCTTATACGAGGACATATGCCGTGACAAAACCACGACATTTGACGCCCACCGTGGGGCCGATCGGATAGTGGTATTGTGTTCTTGAGGGGAATTCTCCAAGGATCAAGGAGCTCACGATCGGATGGAAAAGAGCTAGCACGAAACAAATTGCACAGGATAAATCAACATGACACAACTTTAGAAAGAGCCAACAAATTCGTCATTTTGATGGTCAAAATCTTCATCAATTTTTTGAGGCGATTTGAAGATCGAAAAAAAGGGTTATGTGCAATCCGGCAGCTGATGCGTCGTGATAATCCGCCGAGTCCGAGATGAGAGCTTTCGTAGCAGTAGTTTTTGACGATCCGTTATGTACAGTTTTATAGGAATACAGAGAGAAATCCGGCTGCGGTTGTTTGTGTCAGATCCGTCGAGTAGTGATACGCTAAAAACGTTGCGGAGTCTGGACATGAAGACCGAATCAATCAGACAGATATTATGCGGAGATAAAAAAGAGAGAGAGCAGAAATCCCCACATGGTCCGGTTGGCCATCAGATGGAATAATTAAGGTTCTTAATTAGGTAGATGTAGCAGCATCTAAGTAAGTCCAGAATATTAGAAGATGGCATGGTTGGATAATTACAGCTTGGAGCCGGCAAATTGTGGACTACAGAGATGACAGGGCGGTGGCTCATCTGCCCGCCACGGCCAGCCTGTCATCAGTTCGTCACATGAGGCGCTACGAGCCACTTGCCGAGTCACCATCGCTCGCCTTGCACACAGCGCCTCCTCAGCAGCCGCGCCGCTTCACCTCGCCCTCGCCGCGAACAGCTCCTGGCCGACTCAGCCGCCGCTCCGTCTCCGCGCGCCGCTGCCACGGGCGCCTCTCACCTCCACCTCACGCACCCTTGACTTGCGTGAACACGCGCCCAGCCACGCCTGCTGCCATCACCGGCTGCACGCGCCTTGCCTCCACGCGCGGTTTCATCGGGCGGTCCTCGCTTCCGTTCACCTGCGCCAGTCCGGCTCTTCATCGCTTTTGAAGACAGTAGAAAGGAATGAAGTGAATGAGTTATTGTATTGATTTGATGCCTCGGCTTTTATATTGCCTGAACAGACGCTTACAACGTCGGTTATAATGATATCACGACTGTTTTAATAATCGTGGTGTCTCTTGCATAGACACAACGTTTGGACAACGCCAGATCTAATAACTGCCTAGTTAGCCTACGTCTAACGCTACATGCTAACTGCTGTTAACTGCTACTAACTGCTAATTGGCTTCTAACACTCCCCCTTGGACAACGGTGTGTTTCAAGCTTGGTTTTTCAACTTCATATATCCTTGAGTATGGAAAGTCTTGAGTTTTCTTGATCCTTGAGCTTACAACTTTGAGAATCTTCAATTTCGTACTATTTATACCCCTGTAAGAAAATATAAGAGAATCTATAAAAAATCGTATATCGTTAGTATATTTAATCACTTATTCAAAACTATATGAGAAATCCATTGGAAAACTCAAAAGTTATTCTAGGAAATTTTCCCCATGAATTTTGCAAATTTCGTAGTCGTCTCATACCAATGCCATGAATGCATTTTTGAAATGCTGCTGCTGGCAAAGACTTAGTGAACAAATCTGCAAGATTGTCACAAGATTTTATTTGCAAAATATTAATTTTTCTATCTTTCTGTAACTGGTGAGGGAAAAATAGTTTTGGGGAGATGTGTTTTGTGATACTACTTTTAATATATCCCATATGCATTTGAGCAACACATGCAGCATTATCTTCATAGATAATAGTAGGTGATTCTAATGAACCGATACCACATGATGTCTGAATATGATTTATCATTCTGCGGAGCCATACACATTCTCGTGAAGCTTCAAATAATGCAATTATTTCAGAATGATTAGTGGAAGTTGCTACCAATGTCTGTTTTGTTGACTTCCGTGAAATAGCAGTTCCATCATATAAAAATACAAACCCTGTTTGTGACCTGACATTATGGGGGTCGGAAAGATATCCAGCGTCATTATAACCAATGAGGGTCATGTCTTGATTTTTTCGATAGAATAAACCAAGATCTTTAGTACCTAGTAAATATCTGAAGATATGCTTTACTCCCGTCCAATGACGTTTTGTTGGAGTTGCACTATGTCGAGCCAGTAAATTTACTGCAAAGGCCACTACAAGAAATATGCCCGTTTATGACGAAAATATATTGACCGTGCTCAATTGGTCATAGATCTATGACCAAAAAATACCAAATGGTCATGCGGTATCCAAGGGAGTCCAAACTGTACACCCTTGTGACCATTTCTGTTAAAAAGGTCAAAGTATTATCTATGTCAATAGGTCATAAAGCATATAACACTATCCATGGCCTTATTTTGGGTCCAGCTTGACCGAATTAATAAGGTCATAGGCTTGAATAAGGGTGATTGGACAAACAACTCTATAATTTCACATATGTCATGCATGCGTGCAATAATGTTATCTATGTGTCGCACATACTTGTCAAATCAACCTATTCGTGGGGTGAACAGAGTATATGATGAATCCAATTGTCTTTGGAAGGACCAAGACATTGTGGCCAACCGACATGCGGGCCGTGCTAGCATGTAGGGCTCACCATGATAAAGCCTTGGAGGTAGCGCCTCCCCACTCGAGAGATGGGCGTCAATTTTGGTCTTTTCCAATTCTTCTTTCCTTGGACAACACAAATCTAGGGCGTACAATGAGCTTTTGAGGTTACGAGAGATGAAAGAGAGATAAAAAATTGAGGTCAAACTCCGGCCGCCACTCAATCAACATACTCCAACTGCCGCTACATTCCCTCGCCACAGTCATCTCAAATATGCCCCCTGTGCATCAACCACTCTCAATTTGCTTATTTGACGCGCGTTTCACGTCTGTGGCTGTTTGTTTGGGACATATGTGTGACATCCTCGACTTTTGCTACAGTGATTATTGTAATTAAGCTACAGTGATCAACAGCTAATGATGCCACGTCATCGGATTTCCATCTCAGACCCGCGTTGATTCGAGTTTTGTCCGGATTCAAAATTTGAAGACAAACGAAGAGTACGTTATGAGTTCATTGCAAATATTAAAAGAATATATATGTAAAAAAGGAAAGTATTAAAGAAATAATAATGATAAAAGAAAGAAAAGAAAACTGAAAGAAAGAAATAATAAAAAGGGAAAAGGTAAAACAAAACAAAACAAATCAAAAAAAAAAGAGAAAGCAACCCCCACCCCTTGGCCCAGCTCGGCCAAAAAGGGCCCAACCGGCCAAACCCTAGCTCCCTGGCGAGGGAGCCGCCACCCCCCCACGCCAGCTCCCTCCCCCCCCTCTGTGCGCCGCCGCCAGCCACCCCCCTCGTGGGGGGGGCCCCACCCCACCCACCGACAGCACCTCCCTCCCCTCTCGTAACTCCCTCTCTCTCTCGGTCCCCCCACCCCACGAGAGCCCCCCACCCCCCCGAGATCCCTCCCCACCACGACCCCTCTCCCTCCCGTCTCCCCCAGATCGCCTCCACCTCGCCCCTCTCCCTCCCCGGCCGGCAGCCACTCCTCCTCCCGCCGGCGGCCTCCTCCCCCCCCCACGGCCACCTCCTCCACCGAGCCGCCCCACCCCACGGCCCCCTCCCTCCCGCGGCGACCCCTCCCCTCATCCTCCTCCCCGGCGGCCCCTCATCCTCCCGGCCGGCGAGCCGCCCGCCCCTCGGCCTCCACCCCGCCGGCAGGGGGCCCCGGCTGCCTCGGCCTCCACCTCGGCCGTCCTCCCTCGGCCCCTTCACCACGCCGGCGAGCCCCTCCCCCACCGGGCCTCCCCTACGCCTCCTCCTTGCCGAATCCGCGCCGTCACCGTCACCGTCACCGCCTCGTCCGCCTCCACGCCGTCTCCACCGTCACCTTCGTGCGAACTCCGGCTTCACCGGGCCGTCTCGTCACCGTCGGTGAGCCCCTCCTCGGGCTCCTCCCACCGTGTCGATCTCCTCGCCGTCCCGGTTCCGTTCCGGCAAACGGGGCCTCGATCCGTCGACGGTAGACTCCGGTAGAAGGATTTGAAGCTTAGGTTCTTCTATGGAGTTAGAGAGAGTTCTCTGTCTGTGTTAACAGAGAGAGAGATGAGTGTTGAGAGAAAAGAAAAAAAAATGAATAAAAACAAGAGATGTATTAGATGTCGTATGTATGTATGTATGTATGCATGTAAGTATGATATGCGATGTATGAATTTGCATATATAGGTACTGGAGGAATACGGTATTTGCACGGTTAGATATTTAATAAAAATAAATGAGAAAATAACCTTAGGCCACTTACCGGTGGGGCCAATACACCCGCTGTCTATGACAGGGAGGCCCCACGCGAGAGTTAATATAAATTATAAAAATAATGTTTTTATTAAATAAATAAATAAATAGATATATTAGTTAAAATAATTAATTAACATAATTAGAGTATGACACGTGGGTCCCTCGTTGAATTAATCTGATTAATAAATAATTAATCTTAATAAAAACTTGTGCCTATGACGTTCGGGACCCGCAGGTCTTTTGACCGGTCAAATGTTGATGTCAGCCTGACATCGCGATGATGTCATATTGGAATTTTATTAAACCTTTTAAATCTGTTTTTAATTCCTAAATAATTAATAAAACTTTGAAAATTAATATTAAATAATCCGTAAGTCAGATCGAAATAATTTCAACATGAAAGTTGATCAGCAAAGCGAGACGAACCCGGATACACGGCCCGTTCGTCTGTCACGCGTCCCTAGCATAGCAAACTTGGATCTTTTCCATCGTTTCCAGTATAACCGGTAGTAGCCCGAGACCCGGAAAATATTGTCAGATATTCTTCCGACCCGTCTATGACGGATGTTGCTGCGTTAGCTCATGTCTAGCCTGCATCTTTTCATGTCATGCTTTGTGTTGCATCGGTGCTATTATTTATTGTTTCTTCCCCCTCTTCTTACCGGTAGACCCCGAGACTGACGCTGCTGCCGGGTACATCTACGACCCTGCCGATCAGTCCTTTGCCGCAGAGCAGCAAGGCAAGCAAACTCCCCTTGGTCATTCCTATATCGCCTATGTCTTTCTTCCTACTACTTGCATTAGTATTTTGCTACTGTTGTAGTTAGCTCCTATATCTGATGCATAGCCTGTTTTTCATGAACTGCTACTTTCAGTCCTGTACTTTAAACCTGCTTAGTATAGGTGGAGCAGTCATCCCCTCTGACCCCGTAGATCAGTTGCCTCGCTTGTTTTCAATTCTCGGTCTCTGATCGACGAGCCAGACCCGACACAACACTTTCACCCCCTTCGTTGTACGACGCTACAGCGATACTATCGGGTACCGAGGGTGACACCTCGCTAAGTACTCCTGATGATATCTCTGTAGTATAGCTAGTCGGTCGTGGTTATCGAGGGTGATTCCTCTTTCACCATTCCCGATGACGCCTCTGTCGTGCCACCTCTCAAGTGTGGGACCCCCGAGGGTGATTCCTCTAAGCCCACCTTGACGAGTACATCGTTCGGAATCCAATGAGGGTGATACCTCGGATTCCCCCCAGATGTTACAACCACACAGTTACTCGACCATGTTACTGGGATCATTGGTGATTAGTTGTAAGACGGGTGGATTCCCGCGAGACTGTGTTGTTGGCCTAATTAAAATGTTAATGGATTTGGGTATTTGATCTGGGTTGGTCGGAGACCTTTTCGCACTAACCGGCTACGCGGGAAGAATTATGGGTACTCGACGTTGCGTTATCAGCCGAAGCTTTTCAGATGCCAGCAGTGTAGCGGCGCGCGCCCGAGTGGTCCCGAGATGCATCGCGCTTGTGATTAAGGGATGCTAGGACTGACGTCGGCCGCCCACGCCACGTGCAGGAGCGTGAAGGGGAACTGCGCCCATGAACCCTTTGTGCTTAGGATTTAGACCGGCGGGCTGGCCTCTCTGATTAGTCTTAGGTGGGGCTGCGACGTGTCAATATTCCGAGGCCGGGCAGGACCCAGAAAAGTATGTCCGGCCAGAGTGTTATCGAGCGTGACGGGACATGTGGTGCACCCCTGCAGGGATGAAAATTAACTATTCGGATAGCCGTGTCCACGGTTACAGGACGACTTGGAGTTGTGCCCCGATCTTTTACAACTACAATTGTTACTTAACTGGAACTACTTTGCCTCGGGATTGCTTCCTCGCAGGGAGTCGGGGGAGGATCTTTAGGCGTGCCCTCACTTTAATATTGCTACAACAATATGACTATTAATGTGTTACCCCCTGTTCTACTCTCGTCTATTGCTGCAAGACCCTGAAGATGCTAGTCTTCGATAGGACTAGGACTTCTCTCTCCATTCTCGCATTGCTGCAGTCAGTCCACATATAACCCCCTTCTTTGATACTGGTGCATAATTAGAATAGTTCTGATGTAAGACTTGCGAGTACTTTGGATGAGTACTCACCGCTGCTTTGCTCCCCCCTTGTTTCCCTTGATTCGTTTGCTGCGACCAGATGATGAAGCCCAGGAGATGGAGGTCCCCGCCACCGACGACTGCTACCCCGACGGTGCCTACTACTACGTGGAGGCCGCTGATGATCAGGAGTAGTTAGGAGGTTCCCAGGCAGGAGGCCTCGCCTCGTTCGATCGTTGTATCTTTTGTGCTGGCCTTCTCTAAGGCACCCCATGTTTTATGTCTGTACTTAGATATTGTTGCTTCCGCTGACTCGTGTGTTTATCGAGCTTTCGTATTCTAGCCCTCGAGGCCCCTGGCTTGTAATATGAAGCTGATGTTATTTTATTTGTGTCTAGAGTTGTGTTGTGATATCTTCCCATGAGTCCTTGGGTTTGATCGTACGCACTTGCGTGTATGGTTAGCGTACGATTAAGCTGAGGGCGTCACAAGTTGGTATCAGAGCCAACTGTCTGTAGGTAGCCCCCTTTCCAACTCCTTGGCCGAAGTTGAGTCTAGTGTTTGAAAAACTTTACTAACACTGATGTTGTGGCTTACGGGCCCACATCTCAATTGGGTGGTATTAGTATCTTTTACTCCTTTTCTATACTTTGGGCTCTACTTTCTCTTCTCTTTCGGGTCAAAGATTTTACTAACTCTAACATTAGGTTCTCGAATCACATCAATCCGGAGCGCTGGACTATCTACTCTTTTTCTCCTGAATATGTATTACACACACTGTCATTGACATCCGTCAATCTTATTTTCAGATGCGTCCCGCAAGGCAGCACGTGCGCCTGACACAGGCCACTGAGACGACTGGGTTCCCGGCCATTTTGGTCGATCTCCTGACCAGGCTGGGATATCGCTGGTACCCCGAGTACACTGTGTTCGAGGATTTTCGCGAGTACAACCAGTACCAGTACCAGGCTGAGGTTCGCATCTTCGACCAGAGGGGCGGCGAGACCCTCGAGCGCCACGTGTTCTGTGGTATTGGAGTGTCGGTCGAGATGGCCATCCATGATGCGGCCTACATCGCCATCACCCGTCTCCGTGGAGCGTACCCTCACCTGGAGGAGAGCCCTTTCAGATACATCCCGCATGCTCCTGCTGGGGATGAGACTGGGTCTGATCTCACTGCTTACGCTTCTGACATTCGGGAGCGCAGCGACCGTTCCTACGTTCCTGGATTAATGATGAAATTATTGGAAGGCATCATAGATTAGTCAAAATATGTGAACGTTTCATAATTTCAATCACAACTAACTGCTCTCATAGGAAGCTGAAATAGGGCCCACTGGCAGCCACCCACGGGCAAAAAAAAAGTCCAAAACTAGCTGAAACAATGTGCGCGGAGAAGGAAAATTTGGTGTAACATACGCGGGGAGACCAAATTTTTAGTGCCGGCCTATAATTCCACAAGCCCACACCCGGGCGCCTCTATGCCGAAACCCTAGCAAGTTACTGCAGCCGCCTCCATCTCTCCCAATCACGCCGCCCTGAAGGCAGGCCATGGCGGCGGCTAGATCCGTGCCGGGATAGGATCTGCATCTGGAGACCCATAGCATGGAGGGAGGAGACCCACGCCATGAAGTTGTTCGTCAAGGAGCTCCTATGAGAGCAGTTTGTGGTCGGAGGGCCCGGTCAGCCGGCGGTGGATGCCGGTGACGGAGGTCTCCTCTCCACGGATCTGTGATGGAGCGCTTTCTTATTTTCCTCTCCCCGGATCAAGGTGCCTCCTCACTCCCATCCCTCCTCTCCCTAGGATTCATTTTATTCTCCTCACGCCTTGTTCCTCTTTTCATGTTCGTGCTGCAGGCATATCCACTGGATCCATGCACTGTTGGAGGAGATGATGCGGTTCGTGTTGCCGGCCCGGGCATCGCTGCCACTGGATCCATCTGCCCCAGGGAAAACAAGGCCCCCCGCGTAGGTACGCGTGAGCAGGGAGCCGCTGGCTAGAGGTCGCCATTAAAAAGTTGTTGAACCTGTTAGTATGAATATAGAGATCCCCATTCCTATTAGTACGAATATATTGTGCTTGCCTATACAGTTCTGACCTTGTCTGGTGTTGTGCTTGTATTATGCTTGCCTGTGCAGTTTTGACATTGCCTTATAGCGAATCCCATTTGGCAGTGGAATATAGCGATCCCCACAGTTAGTTTTTCCATGTATTGTGCTTGCCTGTACCTATTGGACGAGAAAAGACTAGAGAGTTTGTGGTGATTCATTTTACTCCTATATTAATACTTGTTCTGCAGGTAAACATCTGGATTTATGCTAATTAGGAGGTAAATACCGATTTTAATCAGCGGTTTCTCTCATAAGTTGGATCATCACAAGATTGGAGTCATTGTGGTGTTGCTCTACTCTTTTCTGCAGTAAAGGTGTGATTCAGAATTTTGTGATTTAGTTTCAGGGTTTTATTTTTAGATTAGATTGTATCCAGTTTTGTGCACATAAACCACATATGTTTCTGATGAGGCTTCTATTTTCCAACCAGGAAAATGGTTATCAACTAATATTCCTTGGTGCTAGAGCTGTTGTCCAGGCATATCTGACAAAAACTTCCTTTTCAATCTAAAACAGGTAAATATAGTTGTTACCGTTTGATGTTTCCTTTGTTGGCATTTTACACAACCATTTGTTGGCATTTGATTATTTGTTTTTCTATGTCTGGAACCAACATAGTATACCCTAAATGTTGATTAGCTGCATGCCACAAAACTTTGGCTCGAGAACTATGTGCCTTATATTATATGATTTTAATTGCAAACATGAAATTTAAGTATCATATTTTGGAAAGAAAAGCACATTTATAGTAATTATTTTATACTATCATGATGTATACATCAAGGGCAACTCCAATGTAGTTACATTTATTTAATAAATGTATTTTTTTGCCTATCTTTTCCCTTCTCCAGGCCTCTTTAGCCAGGAAGCTATGAGATTCTCATTGAGTGGCATGTTTCATGAGTAACTATTACTATAAAAAATTGTAGTTTGAAGACTTGATGCCTTTCCTATCTTCTATTGGTCCATTTTTTCTACCTTCAATCGGTACATCAAACTCAATTTTACAAAATTACTTCATCTGGTTCTCCAAACCCCAAGTCCTAGGACACTGAAGTAGGTCTGCGGTGATTATGGTTTGGTTACACTTGTGTAGCAAGGTGGAGTTCTTATTAAAATACCCGATTGATTGATATCATAGTATGTATCCCACTGCAATATATATCAATAATTTTGTAAAACTTATGATTTCATGCTCATATTTTATTGCTCCACTATTGGCAAATGGCCATTAGTGAGCAGCAGGCCTTCTAGCCTTTTTGTTTTACTATGTATGTCTCGTAGTCTACAGTTGGACATTGATGCTGCCAATTAGCCACTTCTATAACAACCCGAGCCATGTCAATGATAGATGTTGGGAAATAGCCATATTTTCGTAGCAAATTATTTTATATCTCATCAATCAAGAAAGTTATACCTCGCAAAAAACCCACTCTACTTGACATCTATACCATATTTCTTAGACACCCACGCAGTTGTGCATATGTATATTCAGCCCATGACTCTTGCCGCTTTCGAAAGTAAATCAAATGCATATGTTTCATTAGTTTTTAATTTTCATCTTCTATGTCGTACAATTGTTTTGTTTGCTTTTACTAAGTGGCGTCGACAACATGGTTTGAGGGAATATTTGATTTGTAGATTTTATTATTTAAAATTAAATATTGATATTTTAATAATTTATACCTAAATTTCGATGCCACTAAGATCTGCAAGAAATATATTTGTCTATGTTGCACCAATAATAAATAAATAAATTTTGAGTTTATAATGTCTTTTTTGTAACTATATACTTAAATTTTTGAGTTAAAGATCACAATTATTCAAAAAAGTTGTATATATAACGTACGTGTATGGTTGTAGATTCAACCAAAGTCTTTGCAGGGACTTCCTTTTTTCCTCGATGGGAGCGGACATACTTTTCTTTTTGACATGACGTATGTGTATGATTGGAGACTGAACCAATCAGGGACGTGCTTTTCTTCCTTTTTTACTTGACCGACGGGAAGAGCATAATCCTTTTGACATGACCTGTTGTTTCTATAAGGCATAAATACATGCAACTATAATTGTCCGGTCTAATGAACTGAGCTGAACAGAAGTTCAGACCAGCACTTCTATTTTTTCTTTTATGGATAAAACTTTTTTGATTAGCATGTATGCTTTGGAGTCCTTCAAATTGATTCACTGCAGCGTACGGGATCATGTCTCTTAGTAGTTGACATCAACACATCAATTCTAGTTGGAGTCATATCTATACATGAATCTAGTTGGAGTCATATCTATACGTGACTTTTCAAGGAAGAGTAGTTTTTTTTGGAAAGTGACTCATATCCATACGTGACTTTTTCATGAAAAGGCATATAAGTTAGACGAACATGTTGACCTTATTTTTATGTGACGTGTCAATCCTTTTGCATGTTCACCTTATAGTATTTGCATGTAATGATACATGTTTTATTTTACGGGGAGCTGTGTTAATCTACTCCGTTCATATTTCTTAACTTTTGAGCGGTCAATCTTCACCGTTACTTTTCTATCGTTTTAAGTATATAATAGAAGATTGTATCCAGTTCAGTTTCAGTATATACATGTTGCTAATACTTTCAAAAAGCAGGTCGGTGTAAATATGCATAATGCAATACATTGCATTTCTGAAGTTTTCCAGTTTGAGAGATATGTTTCAACATTCTATTTCTTTTGGTGGATTTGCGGGAGATCAGTGTGGTGTTTTTCTAGCATCAGGGTTTTTATTTACCTCACAAGAATTTTGGAAACTCATCAAGGACAACAAAGACCATGAGTCCTTGACCTACCTGCTCATAAAGTGAGTATCGTCCTCCATTTTCTAACTGAGCTATCGGCATAATGATCATTTATTTTTTGCGATCCCCACTTTGTATAAAAGAGAAAATGAATTGCTGCACTGTTCTTTAGATGGGCTCCCGTTCCTGATAACTTCTTCTAGATTGGTGACCGTTGGCTGAATTTGTTCCACTGTGAGAATTGAGCTTAAACTTGTAGTATAACTCTGCTGCAGTATCACTATATCAGCCCTTTTAGGATGATCTTTTTATGTTTAAGCATTCCAGACCCTTGATCGATTAGAGTACTTTCTGTAGTAGAAAGTACGGTAATAAACATGAGAAAACAAGTATATATGCAACACTTGTGGTTAAAGTTGCTATTAACTGTCTTAATGGTTCTTTACCCACTGTGTTGAATCGGTGTGCTGTGTGCAGAAGTATATATTCGGAATTACTAGTTGTGAATAAATATATTATATATAGTCTGTATTGCTGGGTGTGCATAAGTATATATTTTGTATTGCTAGTTGTGAATAAATATATTGTATATATATAGTCTGTATTGTTGTGTGCATAGAATTTCTAGAACTAGTTATGAGCAAAAATTACAATGGTTAATTCTTTTATTTGTATGTTGCCTGATCTGCTGCTCATGGGCAAATTCTTGTTATACCAAGATTGTCCTGATTATCCTAAGATTGTAGATTTATTTTTCTCTTGAAGCTAGGTTTCTTTTCAAGCATGTCTAACATCTACATGTCATTCTTGAGATAAATAATATAAGGATATTTTTTGTGTTACATGTGCCCGAACCTATAATCGGTTATTATCCGTTGACCTTTTTTAATTATACGTGTCTCGTTGTCTACAAGCTTATCTATGCATTAGTATTTGATGCTCTATCATGTTAGTTTCCTAGGTCCGCTTTTTGAGCCTTACCATCATTTTATTCTTGCAGGCGGCAATGGCAAGAGTTGGCATATTGTGCAAAGGGAGAGGATGAGAAGAAACTTGTGATTCTCATCCAATCTTTGTATAACTCTCTTGATGTGCGTTTGTGCACTTGTTGGATATTTTTCCTTTGCACTTGTAGAAGTATTCTGTTGTGCACATGTAAAATTATTTTGATGTGCACTTGTTAGGCGTTGAACCTTGATGTGTAGAGGAGTCGGTGGATGATGTATTGTATTTCATTTGATGTGCTATTGATATGAAATATATAGTTTATTTGTAATCTTTTATTTTGTTGTATTTGTTTTTTAATGGGTCTATCCTGAGATATGTGTGCTTTTGCAAAATAATGCATCAATCCAAACAAATCAGACATTTTCAACAGTAAAATAAGTATTGGGCCAGACCCATGTAGGCTAGATTGATGGACTTGGCTTTGAAATTTATGATAATTTCATTTGGTCACTAGCAATGCCATGTCAGCTTCACCACGTCAGATCCTACGTGGCTCACACAAATGGGTAATGACCAAATCAAAATTTTGGTCGATAGAGACCTATGACTAAAATTTTAGGAAGGTCATGTTTGTTCATTCTTGACGGCCAACTGTTGACGTTGTAAATTTGGTCAAAAAAACGTCAATAAACGACAACAATGACGAATCAATGACCAATATAGGGAGTCATAATTGACCTTATTTCTTGTAGTGGGCAATGATGGGGTTATAGTCCTAGGGTAGGGTCATAAGCCTACCTTATAGGTCCTACCCAAAGACTACCCTTCATAAAGGACAAGGCCCTTTGTGAGCTTCGACTGAACTAAGGAATTCTCATCATCCAGTCGGTAACAGACATCCGACCATCCAGTCGAAGGCGAGCACTCGGAGCGTATCGATTGGACCGACTGGATTCCACTCTGTACATCGTAACCCCCCAGGAGGGAAACGGTTGTACGTTGCCTCACGCTTTTATTAGCATTTAGGCCGTACGTTACCTGTAACGTAGGTGTTTATTCGCCATTATTCCACCCCTGCGCACCGACCGTTGTGAAGGGCAGCGCACTCTATATAAGCCACCCTTCCCCACTGGTGCAAGGGTTAGCAACTCATTGTATTCCATATTTCCACTCGACAACAAGCTCCCTAAGCACTGAGACGTAGGGCTATTACCTCCACTGCAGAGGGGCCTAAACTCATACAATCTCGCTGTAGCTAAGGCTCTGCCCATCCCTTTCGTACCCTACATATCTACTGTCAGGCTTATACCCACGACAGTTGGCGTCCACCGTGGGGCAGGCGTCTAAGCGACTTCCGGCGAGTTTGCGACTACTTCCTTTCGTCATGTCGCCCGGTGGAGGTTCGAGCATGGGTCATCAGATCTTCTTCAGCGCTCTCTCCTTCATCATCGACGATTCGGCGTGGCTTCGGGATGCTCCTCTCGACGTCGAGGCGCTTCCCCGTCGTGGGGCTACGCACTTCTGTGCCGGCGCCCGCGGCATTCTTCTTCTCCAACAGTCGGCTTCGGTGTTGACCTGCACCGCTGTCACGCGCCGCAGCAAGCGGTCTCGCCGTCCGCGGCTCCAGCGTTGGGTGCAACACGCCCAGGCGCGCCAGAACGCGTCTTCACAAGTGGCGGTTCTAGAGTCCTTTGTGGTTGCCCCACTGTCCCAGCACAAGGACTCGGTTCCGACTGAGTTTCCTTCCGAGTATGCGGGTAGCGGGCCCGCAGCAGAAGTACACATGGCCAACTCCCATGAAGATCCCCGTCAAGCTGGCCGAAGCGAGCGCGAGGTCGGCGAAACGTCCGACGCGCGCCGTCCACCTCGCCGTTCTGCCAGTCGGCACACTCAGCGGAGCAACGTAGAGTTGTTCCGCACACCCCTCCTCAACTTGGCTGCGGTTGCCAAGATAGCCGATTCCCTCCAGCCGACTGATTCAGAGGCAGGAAGAGGGATCGAGCAGATCCGAGCCCTGTTGCACACGGCGCGGCAGCAGAATTCGGCGGTCTCCCAGTCGCACAACAGGATCCCTAATAGTGCCGTTCATGCGAATACGCATCGGTCGCTTCACAGCCCTGGTTCCCATCAGCGCCAGAGGGGAGGCAGCCGTTCCATGAATCATGAAGATCACCGCCGCTCACGCACCCCTCCCTAGGGTGGGCCCTATGGGTCCCGACATCATGATGATCGGCGTTCGGTCGGCGACACTTACGACCCAAGACCTGACACAAGAGGGCGTATCGCCCAGCGAAGAGTTGACAGGGGCCGAGCCCACCGCGATGGTCACTATATGGACCGTCCAAGTGGAAGCAGGACCATCGTGTCTGGTCCCGAGTGTTTTAGTCGAGCCATCCGGTCGGCTGACATCCCGCCCAACTTCCGATTGGTGGCGGGAATCAGTAAGTTTACAGGAGAGTCCAAACCGGAAACATGGCTAGATGACTACCGAGTGGCGGTCCAGATCGGAGGAGGGGACGACCATGTCGCCATGAAGCACCTCCCTCTGATGCTCGACAGCTCGGCGCGAGCGTGGTTGAATCAGTTGGCCCCCTCGAGCATCTACAATTGGGCAGATTTGGCCCGAGTGTTCATCAAGACCTTCGAAGGGACGTGCAAGCGCCCTGCAGGCCTCGTGGAGCTCCAGCATTGCGTCCAGAAGCAGAATGAGCCCCTGCGTGACTTCATTCAGCGTTGGACAACTCTCTACCACACGGCGGAGAACGTCACCGAGCATCAAGCAGTCTGCGCCTTCAAGGCAGGCGTCCGGTACAGAGATCTGTACCTGAAGTTCGGCCGAACAGGTGACATCTCCATGAGCCAGATGATGGAGATAGCAGCTCGCTATGCAAATGGCGAAGAAGAGGACCGCATCCGAAGCGGCAAGCACAAGACAGTCGGTGACGGAGATGGAAGCAACACTCGGAATCAAAAGCAAAAGGCTCCATCCACTCCGCAGGCAGAAGCTGCAGTCGTGACCAATGCCAAGTTCAAGGGCAAAAGGAAGGCGCAGTTTACCCCCAAGAAGAAGCAGTTCAATAATCCCATCCTGGACCAGCCATGCCCGGTTCATACAAAGATGGACGAAGAGGGCAACCCCATATATCCAAAGCATACCACTCGACAGTGTCGCCTCCTGATCCAGGGGTTCGGCGAAGGACAACCGAGTGAGAAGGTCAATGAACAAGATGAGGAGGATAAGGAGGATCCGTTCCCCCAAGTCCATGCAACACTCATGATTTTTGCTGACGTCGACAACAAGAGTCAACTGAAGCTGGTGAATAGGGAGGTGAACATGGCCATCCCTACCAGCCCCAAGTTCCTCAAATGGTCTCAGACTGCGATCACCTTTGACCAGTCGGATCATCCAGCACATGTACCCACCCCAGGAAGACAAGCTCTGGTCGTCGACCCGGTGGTAGAAGAAGTCCGACTGCGCAAAGTCCTCATGGACGGCGGCAGCGGTTTGAACATCATGTACGCCAACACTCTCAAGGGGATGTGCATTCCGATGTCCAAACTCAGCGAGAGCAGCATGCAGTTCCATGGAGTCGTCCCTGGACGGAAGGCCAAGTCACTTTGCCAGATCGCGTTGGACGTCGTTTTCGGCTCCGACAAGAACTTTCGCAAGGAAAAGCTCACGTTTGAGGTGGTGGATTTCCAGAGCGCTTACCACGCAATTTTGGGCCGCCCAGCGTATGTGAGTTTCATGGCCCGTCCATGTTACGTATACTTGAAGCTGAAGATGCCAGGCCCAAAAGGCGTGATCACCATCACGGGCAATCGACAGCGAGCCGAAGAGTGCCTGCAGCAGGGATCAAGAATCGCCGACCAGCAGATGGCCGTCCTCGAGCTTGACGAGTACAAGAAAATAGTCGACCCCGCCGACCTGATGCGCTCAAAGAAGCCAGCTTCAGAATCCGCATTCCAGTCGGCAGGAGAGACGAAGAAGGTCAGCATTCACCCGACGGACGACACTGCTGCCCCGACGAACATCTCCACCACCCTCGGTCCTAAATAGGAAGCCGAGCTCACCCAATTCCTCCGTGAGAACTGGGACATCTTCGCATGGAAACCCTCTGACATGCCAGGTATACCCAGGAAGTTGGCTGAGCACCGACTGCATGTGGACCCCGTCGCTCGGCCCATCCGAGAGCGCTTGCACTGGTCCGTCGCGCACAAGAGGAAAGCAATCGGGGAGGAGGTGGCCAAGCTGCTGGCAGCCAACTTCATTCGCGAGGTTCACCACTCCGAGTGGCTCGCCAATGTTGTCATGGTGCCTAAGAAGGACAAGTCGCTCCGAATGTGCATCGACTTCAAGCACCTCAATAAGGTCTGCCCGAAGGACCATTTTCCGCTCCCCCGCATAGATCAACTTGTCGATTCGACTCCGGGGTGCGAGCATTTGTCATTTCTTGATGCCTACTCGGGCTATCATCAGATCCGTCTGTATGGCCCCGATGAATTAAAGACAACCTTTATCACCCCATTCGGGTGCTTCTGCTACATCACTATGCCATTTGGTTTGAAGAATGCAGGAGCTACCTTTATGCGCATGATCCAAAAATGCCTTCTCGACCAGATCGGTCGGAATGTGGAGGCATATATGGATGATATCATAGTCAAGTCACGCAAAGGTTCCGACTTGCTGACTGACTTGGCAGAAACATTCGCCAACCTTCGTACGTACGATATCAAGCTCGACCCCGCCAAATGTTCATTCGGCGTTCCCAGCGGAAAGTTACTCGGTTTCTTCGTTTCCGAACGAGGGATCGATGTCAACCCCGAAAAGATCGGGACCATCGTTCAAATGGAGAGGTTGGTCAGAATACACGATGTTCAACGGCTCACAGGTTGCCTAGCGGCTTTGAGCAGGTTCATGAGTCGACTCGGCGAGAAAGCACTTCCTCTGTACCGACTCACGAAGAAATCAGATACTTTCGAGTGGACAGACGAAGCCCAAGTCGCATTCGACGACCTCAAAGTCCTACTTTCCACCCAGCCGGTTCTTACTGCTCCGCTCAGTAAAGAGCCCCTTCTTCTGTATATCGCGGCTACAAATCAAGTCGTCAGTACTGTTCTTACAGTCGAACGAGAAGAAGAAGGTAAAGCATACAAAGTTCAGTGGCCAGTGTACTACCTCTCCGAGGTCCTAACTCCTTCCAACCAGAGGCATGCCCACTATCAAAAACTTATCTACGAGATTTACATGACTGCGAAGAAGGTGGATCATTACTTCCAGGACCACTCGGTGTCTGTCGTTTCTGATGCTCCGTTGTCGGAAATTCTCCACAATCGAGACGCGTCAGGCCGAGTGGCGAAGTGGGAAATGGAGATGCTGTACTGCGATATCAAGTTCGAGGCCAAGAAAGCTATTAAGTCTCAAGCTCTGGCTGACTTCATAGCAGAATGGGTAGAACAACAGCAACGAACCCACATCTACTCGGCCCATTGGACAATGTTCTTTGATGGGTCCAAGATGTTGAATGGCTGCGACGCTGACATTGTGATCATATCGCCAAAGGGCGACAAACTCAAGTACGTGCTGCAGATACACTTCGATTCCTCCAACAACGAGGCAGAGTATGAAGCTCTCCTCTACGGATTGCGCATGGCCATCTCATTCGGCGTCCGTCGCCTGATGGTCTATGGCGATTCAGATTTGGTAGTCAATCAAGTGATGAAAGAGTGGGATGTCAGGAACCCCACCATGACCACATATTACAACGCAGTGAGGAAGCTTGAGAAGAAGTTAGAAGGTCTAGAACTTCATCACGTTCCGAGACTGAAGAACCAAGCAGCTGATGAGTTGGAAAAACTCGGATCCACTCGGAGACCAGTCCCGAGTGACGTCTGCCTCGAGGACCTTCACCTTCCTTCAGTCAAAGAAGATCCTTTTACAGAAGAACCAGTACAACCAAAGAGTTCAATAGATCCGACTGAAGTCGATGTGCCTGCTGTGGTTGATCTGGTCATGGAGATTCTTGCTATCATCCCCGATTGGACTGTGCCGATCATTGCATATATCCTGAGACAGGAACTACCAGAAGACGAAGTCCAGGCCAGGCAGATAGTCCGCAGGTCGAAGTCATTCACTGTCATTGATGGTCAATTGTACAAGGAGAGCGTTTCAGGCGTTCTCCAACGATGCATCTCCCCAGAGGAGGGGCAACTGATCCTGGAAGATATTCACTCGGGGACCTGCGGTCATCACGCCTCTTCGAGAGCAATCGTCGCCAAGGCATTCAGGGCTGGTTTTTTCTTGCTACAGGCGAACGAGATGGCTAAAGATATGGTCGACCGATGTGAGGGCTGCCAGTTCTACTCCAACAAGTCCCACAAGCCGACATCTGCGTTGAAGACAATCCCGCTTGTGTGGCCGTTTGCAGTTTGGGGATTAGACACAGTCGGACCATTCAAGACAGGCCAGGGGGATACACACATCTGTTGGTGGCAGTCGACAAGTTCACGAAATGGATCGAAGCCAAGCCCATCAAGAAACTTGACGCCTCAACAGCCGTCAAGTTTGTCAGGGACATCATCTCCAGATTTGGTGTACCTCACAGCATAATCACGGACAACGGGACAAACTTTGACTCGGACAGATTCAAAGGTTTCTGTGCAAGCCAAGGTATCCGAGTGGATTTTGCTTCCGTAGCACATCCTCAATCCAATGGACAAGCAGAGCGGGTGAATGGACTTATTCTTCAAGGTTTGAAGCCCCGACTCCTGCGAGAGGTGGGACACACTGCTGGCGCATGGGTCACCGAGTTACCTTCAGTACTTTGGGGTCTCCGCACAACCCCGAACAGATCTACAGGACGATCACCGTTCTTCCTCGTTTATGGAGCAGAAGCAGTCCTTCCGAGTGACTTGCTTCATAATGCGCCAGGAGTCGAACTCTTCTCCGAAGCTGAAGCAGAACAAGCAAGGCAAGATGGAGTGGACCTTGTGGAGGAGGAGCGCGAGATGGCACTGACTGGCTCAACCATTTATCAACAAGATCTGCGGCGGTTTCATGCACGCCACGTCAGGAGTCGCACGTTCCAAGCAGGCGACCTGGTGCTCCGAGTGGATCAGCAAAGACCTCACAAGTTGGCTCCGGCCTGGGAAGGACCTTTCATCATCTCCAAGGTGCTGAACAACGGAGCATACAGACTCTACAACATCGAGAGGGAGACAGACGAGCCGCGTGCATGGAACGGAGACCTCCTGAAGCGCTTCTACACGTGATCGTCGACTGAAGCAGTGTAAAGAACAAGTATTGATGAAATAATATAAAGCAGATTCAGTTTTTGCAGATTCAGAGTTCTTCCGCGGTCGCAGACTCTGGTCACACAAAAAAAAAACTTAGTTGCGATCCAGAATCGCCTAAGTTCTAACTTCCTCCGAGTGTGTACAAAACATCGCACTCGAGGACTTAGCTGTGATCAAGAATCACCTAAGTAATAACTTTATCCAAGTGTGCACTAAACGTCGCACTCGAGGACTTAGCTGTGATCAAGAATCACCTAAGTAATAACTTTCTCCGAGTGTGCACTAAACGTCGCACTCGGGGACTTAGCTGTGATCAAGAATCACCTAAGTAATAACTTTCTCCGAGTGTGCACTAAACGTCGCACTCGGGGACTTAGCTGTGATCAAGAATCACCTAAGTAATAACTTTCTCCGAGTGTGCACTAAGCGTCGCACTCGGGGACTTAGCTGTGATCAAGAATCACCTAAGTAATAACTTTCTCCGAGTGTGCACTAAACGTCGCACTCGGAGACTTAGCTGTGATCAAGAATCACCTAAGTAATAACTTTCTCCGAGTGTGCACTAAACGTCGCACTCGGAGACTTAGCTGTGATCAAGAATCACCTAAGTAATAACTTTCTCCGGGTGTGCACTAAACGTCGCACTCGGGGACTTAGCTGTGATCAAGAATCACCTAAGTAATAAATTTTTCCGAAGTGTGCACTCAATGTCGCACTCGGGGACTCAGCTGTGATCAACAATCACTTAAATAATAACCTTCTACGAGTGTGCGCTAAACGTCGCACTCGGAGACTTAGCTGTGATTGAGAATCACCTAAGTATTAACTTCTCCCGAGTATGCACCAAACGTCGCACTCGGAAACTTAGCTGCGATCAAGAATCGCCTAAGTATCCATTTTCTTCGAGTGTGCACTTCACGATGCACTCGGGGACTCAGATGCCATCAAGAATCGCCTAAGTACCAACTTCCTCCGAGCGTACGCTCGAAGATTTAGCTGCGATACAGAATCGCCTAAATACATGACTAAAACTTACATGCTACGCATGTTTGCCTTTGGCTTCACCAAGAAACGCCAAACAGAAAAACTCGACACAACATTGCAACACAAGAGCAAACGCTTTGATTCCGATTCAAAAGTTCTAGCAAAGATAGTTCACTCGGTGCGGATCAAGCTTACCCGCACCGATCTAAGAATGTGACGGCCAACAGCAGTGGCCAAAGTACCTTACAGATCAACACTCGGCATACCGAGGATAAAAGTGTTCTTACGGATCATCTGGATTAACGCCAGGACTGGATGGCTCTACGAACGTGTCCAGATCATTACCGTCGGCGATGCGGGTAGCACTCTCAAGGAAAGTTTCCATGAAGTCTTCAAATCGAAGTTTCTTCGTGTTGGCGACCTTCAATGTCTTCAGCTTCTCCTCGCGCACCTCCTTGCAATGGACTCGGACCAGGGACAGAGCCACATCTGCACCACAACGAGCTGCAGATTTCTTCCACGACTGCACTCGGTTCGGAATCTCCTCCAGTCGAGCCATTAGGTTTTCCATCTCCTGCCGCGACTCATCTTCTGGCCAAAGCTCCTTGTCGATTCGGCCGACGACTTCTCTCAGTCGATCGATGAAAGGGCCAACTTTGCCCACGCGGATGTGCGCCCGGAGCAAATCCCGATTGGCGTCCTTGTCGAGTGGCACGTTGTCGCGAATCGATCGCTCCACGTCTGCTGCTTCAACTTCAGCATCAATGCAAAAATCTGCAACAGAAGGACAAGAGAACAATAAGCGCCGAGTGTGACGTACATAGTACAAGCACTCGGAAAAAAACATGACTTACTAGCCAGACGCGTCATCATCTGCCGAGCCCAGTCGCTGACATATTTCTCCTGAGCTATGCATCGTTTGTTCAGCACGTCCATCTGCCCCATCAGAGCAGTCCTCTGTTTCTCCATCTTCTCAACTTCCTCAGTCAGCACCTTGTTTGCTTCACTAGCCTGCTCCAATGACTTCTCTCGTCCCTCCAGAGCATCCTTCATGCCAGTCATTGCAAGTAGCACCGCATCCAGCTCACCAGCGAACTGATTCCTCTCCGCCCTGAGAGTCTCATAGGCTGTTCCCATTTCACAAGTTTTCTGCCAGCAAACACCAAGGGACAATCAGCAAATTCTGCAATAAAAGTCTACGTTCTTCAGACCCCTGCCGACGCAAGCGGTCGACAGCGGTCTCGGGGACTACACCCAGTGGGTTCACTAAGAGTGACCCCACTGGCATGCAACTCAAGCAGGCCCGCCCTATTGAGATGCATGTTACCACCTACGCCTACAAGGCCAATATTACCCGACCTGAGTACAAATTACTCTCGGGGACTCTTACAGTAAGTGCACTCCGAGTACCACAACTGCTCGCAGTCGGTCATATTATTTACACACCTGACCAAAGCTAACACAACATGTATAAAGACAACTGCCGGTGCAAGCACTCAAGAGAAGTCTCGGGGACTACACCTACTGGGTTCACTCAGAGTGAATCCATTGCAAACAACAGATGCTATCCAAGAACACCCAGCGGGTTACAAGAGAAAAATAAATACTTACTAGCCCACTTACTCGGATATCATCCCGCAGCTCCAAGCTCCGCTGGTACAGGGATGCGACGGAGTCGTAGGCCCTCTTGGCTTCTCCAGCCATCAGCTCCGCCTGCACCATGGCTCCCTTGGCTGCTCCCACCTGCTCCTCCGGGAGACGCTGGATGTTGAACTCGACATTCGACGAGCCTGGCACCGTCGGAAGTTCCTGAGGCATCCCAAGGTCCGCTCCAGTCGGCTCCTCAACCACCAGCGCCGGTTCAGTCGGCAACAGCGCCTCAGTCGGCAGCACGTCGGTGGCGAGAGCAGCAACAGGCGGAGCAGCCTCAAGAACGGGCTCCACAACTTGTTCGGCTGTCCCCTGATCACCCTCGTCCATGCAAATCGCCCCTGATAGATCGAATGGCGCAATATCTCAAAAAAAGAAAGAGGCAGAACCTATGATAGAATTCGAGACGCGACAGTATAAAACACTCGGAGTCACTACAACGCACCTGGCTGGGACGAGACGACGTTGTCCGTGTCCATGGGGTCATCCTCCTGACGCGCCGGAGAGGTGGCAGAAGTAGCGACTCTGTCGAATGAAATCCATTCGACCAATAAACAGGAGTTCACTCGGATATCAGAAGAAATTAGAAGATCGATACACTTACGTGGAGGTGACGGGAACAACAACCCTCATCCATGGTAGAGCCTTCCGAGGCTTGGTCCCACTCGGTTTGGCCGCCTTGGAAGACTCCGCAGGCTCAGCGGCAGCATCCCTGGCCCTCTTGGTGCTCCGAGCACTCGGGGCCACTGGGGCAGTGGGCGGAGCACTCGAAGATGCCGGAGGGACCGAAGGAACGACAGGCTCGTGTCGACGCTTGGTCCGATGCTCTAATTGCGGAGGCGGCGAGTCCTGCTCTTCGTCTTCCTCCTCTTCCTCGCTAGTCTCTTCCTCTGATTCCGAGCTGTCGGAGACGTACTCAGCGCTCTCCACGCTGCCTTCCTAGCTGCCTTCCTCCTCCTCCTCGGCCGGGTTCCCGTTCGAGACGGGAGAAAACCAGTTGGTCCACTTCTGCATAAAATTCAGTCGGCAACATCAGACATCACGCAGAGATTCAAACAAACGATAAGATTAAGATAGTTAAGCGCACTCAACAAGTGTTACTCACCTGATTCGGAGGAGGATGATCCGCGCAGAAAGGCTTCACTCGCCGAGATCCTTTGGGATTCTCGTAGGGGCCTGTGATCTGGAGCACCCACGAGGTCACCTTCTCCTCAGTCACGCCCACAACGTTGGTTCGAGTGGAATCCTAGGGCCCCGTGTAATGCCACATGGCGTGGTCGCGAGCCTGCAGAGGTTGGATACGCCGACCGAGGAAGACCTCCAGCAAGTCTATGCCGGTGACCCCCCTCCTGACGACATCTATGAGTGCCTCAACCAGAGGCTGGATGTCGTTCTTCTCCGCCTTCGTGAGCGCGAGCTGCTTAGGTGGAGCGGGCCGATCTAAACTAAAGGGAGGCAGCCCTCTCACCGCATTCGGACAGGCGATATCCTCGCAATAGAACCACGTCGACTGCCAGTTCCTGACCGGCTCACTTAGCTGGAGAGCAGGATAACTACTCCGACTCTTTTTCTGGAAACCTAAGCCCCCGCAGAGCTGGAGAATATGTGTCTTATCATCCGACTGGCTGAGTCGTTTGATGGTTTGGGATCTAGCAGAAAATATGTGCTTGAACAGCCCCCAATGGGGAGGGCAGCCAATGAAACACTCGCACAAGACTATAAAAGCAGAGAGATGGGCAATGGCGTTCGGGGGAAAGTGGTGAAGTTGTGCCCCGAAGTGATTCATGATGCCCTTGAAGAAAGGATGCGGGGGCAAGGAGAAACCTCGATGGACGTGGCTGAGCAGCAAGACACGCTCCCCCTCCCGGGGTGCCGGCTCGACCTCGTTCTCCGCCGGCAGCCTCCAAGACTTGTGCACGATCATCCCGTGCTCCACCAGCTGCAGCAGATCCCCCTCCGTCACCGTGGAGGGGAGGAGTCGCCTTGAATCCACCCCGCCGGCAGCGGCCGCTACCGCCGCTGAGCAGGAGCCGCCGCCTTCCCCTTCTTCTTCCTCGCCTCCATCTTGCTGGTCTGACCCTTGGTCATGGAGGCAACTGCGAACCGTCGGGAGGAAGGAGGAGGAAGGAGTGTAGAGGCGCTGGAGGTGGCGAGAAGGACGGCGCAGGCGAAAGCGAGAGATTCAGCGAGCGTAACGAAGAACCCTCGCCGCCGAGATTTAAGTAAAGTTCCGACTGGGTCGCTGGCACGTGGCCCCGAAACCATATCCCCCCGACCCACCGCGGCGATATTAGTGGAGAGGTTGAAGGCGCGAGAATCGAGGCGTCAGGTGCTACTCGAGCGCGATGGCGTCATCCCCACTGAGCGCGCGGAAACCGAAATTTGAGCATCCCGGAAAATCTGCCGCTGTCAGTTGACCGGTCGCGTCAGAAGATGCCGCAGAAGCACTCGGGTTCCGACAGTCTGTTTCGCGAGTACTTCCACTCGGATCATCGATCGGAAAAGATAAAATGGACCGAGGCAAGCAACGCGAAAGTCACGTCCGCGCCAGTCGGATCCAAACCACAGGGACTAATGATGGGGTTATAGTCCTAGGGTAGGGTCATAAGCCTACCTTATAGGTCCTACCCAAAGACTACCCTTCATAAAGGACAAGGCCCTTTGTCAGCTCCGACTGAACTAAGGAATTCCCATCATCCAGTCGGTAACAGACATCCGACCATCCAGTCGAAGGCGAGCACTCGGAGCGTATCGATCAGACCGACTGGATTCCACTCTGTACATCGTAACCCCCCAGGAGGGAAACGGTCGTACGTTTCCTCACGCTTTTATTAGCATTTAGGTCGTACGTTACCTATAACGTAGGTGTTTATTCGCCATTATTTGACCCCTACGCACCGACCGTTGTGAAGGGCAGCGCACTCTATATAAGCCACCCTTCCCCACTGGTGCAAGGGTTAGCAACTCATTGTATTCCATATTTCCACTCGACAACAAGCTCCCTGAGCACTAAGACGTATGGCTATTACCTCCACCGCAGAGGGGCCTGAACTCATACAATCTCGCTGTAGCTAAGGCTCTGCCCATCCCTTTCGTACCCTACACATCTACTGTCAGGCTTATACCCACGACAGGCAATGTCTGGTCTGGTACAATTTGCAAGGTACATTAGTGCCCCTATGGCACTGAGGTATGGAAACTCATGTCCCAATACCTCCTCGTTATCATCACTAGGTCTAAAAGGATCCTTATTCATATCAAGGGACCGGACGACCATAGGTGTTTTAGACGGATATGATTTATCCATGTTAAATTTTTCCAAAATTTTCTGAATATAAGCGGGTTGATAAACGAGTATTCCTCAGGGAAAATGCTCAAGTTGTAAACCTAAGGAGAATTTGGTTTTCCCCAAATATTTCATCTCAAACTCCGTCATTAAATGATTGCATGCTACAGATATATCTGCTGCGTTGCCAATGATGTTGAGATCAACAACATATACTGAGATGATGCAAAATCCATTTGAAGATTTCTTTATAAATACGCATGGGCAATAATTGTTATTCGAGTATCCTTTAGTGAGAAGGAACTCACTAAGTCGGTTATACCACATTTTTCCCGACTGCTTCAAGCCATAGAGTGACTTTTGGAGTTTTATACAATACATGTTGCGATTTATATTAGGATTCGGAATTTTAAGTCCATCAGGGACTTTCATATAAATTTCTGCATCAAGTGACCCATATAGATAAGCGGTCACTACATCCATTAACTCCATTGATAGATTCATTTGTACTACATAGATATTAAATATCGAAATGTAATTCCACTCATTACAAGAGAATATGTATCGTCGTAGTCGATACCGGGTCTTTGCGTAAACCCTTGAGCAACTAGTCTTGCTTTATATCTCACCATCTCATTGTTTTCGTTACTTTTTCGAACAAAAACCCATTTAGCTCCCACAGGGAAGACTTTATGAGGAGTAGGCATTATTTTAGAAAATACCTCTCTTTTCTTAAGCGAGTGTAATTCTGCCTCAATTGCTTCCTTCCATTTAGGCCAATCCGAGCGCTTGAGGCACTCTTTCATAGATTTTGGCTCTCGATCGAGTTGAAGGGTTTTAGCAATTTTTGAGGATAAATCTGTGTCGACAACTGTAGTGCTTCTATTGTATGTTTCTCCCGAATCAATATAATTTATGGATATTTCATTAATTTCTTCAGGCACCGTGTGATTTCCCATAACAACGGAGTCTGATTGTTTCGATATCCCAACATTATAATTTGTGTGCACATTTATGTTGGGTTCTAGATGTTGAACATCTATTTGGTGTTGATTTGTATTTACTGTCATAGATTTTGATTTTCTATGTTTTCGCGGAGGCTTTAGAGAAGCCTTTTCCTCTGTGACCAGATTTCTCCCCCTTTTATTTGTAATTGTGTGTTGAGTAGTTTTATTTGGTACCTCTACTTGTTCTGGTGCATTCACGACGGGGATATAAGATTTAGTGACACCTTTGTGATCAGTAAATGCGTCTGGCAGGTTATTTGCAAAGTGTTGCAAATCTATAATTTTCTGAACTTCAGATTCAGATTCTTTTGTACGTGGATCTAAGGACTGAATGCCTGTAACATTCCAATCTATTTCCTGGCAATTTTTGTGGTTTGTTTCTCCCCCTAATGCCGGGAAATGGTCCTCATCAAAAATTGAGTCAGCGTACCGAGTTCTGAACAGGTCCCCTGTTAGGGGTTCTAAATATTTTATAATTGACGGAGAATTATATCCCACGTAGATGTACGCTGAGGTGGTGATATCGGTACGTATACAGCACAACCGAATTTTCACAGATGGGAAATACTTGGTTGATTGCCACGTACTATTTGAAACGGGGAAGTTTCATGATATGCAGTTGGTGTGACTTGCATCAGATCTGCGGCGTGTAAAACCGCATGTCCCCAACAAGAGGTTGGTAAATTGCAATTCTGTAATAGTGGTCTAGCAATTAATTTTACTCTTTTGATTAAAGATTAAGCCATTCCATTTTGAGTATGAACATAGGGTACTGAATGTTCTAGATGGATTCCTAAAGCCATACAATAATCATTAAATGCACGTGAACTAAATTCAGCAGCATTATCCATTCTTATTGTTTTTATCCCATATTCAGGATGATTTGCGCTCAATTTGATAATTTGAGCAATTAATTTGCCAAAGGCATGGTTACGTGTGGATAATAGACACACATGTGACCATCTAGTAGATGCATCGATTAGCACCATGAAGTACCTAAATGGTCCGGATAGAGGTTGTATTGGACACATATATCTCCATGAATTCTTTCAAGAAAATTAAGTGACTCATTTTTAATTTTCAGATAAGATAGCTTAATAATCAATTTCCCGGTAGCACACGCGATGCATACGAAATCTGATGATTTGGGAAATCTTTTAATTGGTAAATTATGACCAACAAAATTACTTATAATTTTTCTCATCATACCTATTCCGGGATGACCAAGGCGATCATAACAAGTCTTGAATTTATCAAGATTTTGAAAAAATATTTTGTACGCAACATAAGGTACGGGTTTTATGTATGTAAAGTATAATCCGGATGAAAACGAAGGGAATTTTTCAAGAGTTTGTTCCGCATATTCGTTGCTTTTTGTTAAAAGCAAAAAATCTTTGTTATCCACCTCTATTGTTTTTAGATGGAAATTGTTAGATCGGATATCTTTGAAACTTATGAGGGTACGTGTAGATTCAGGATACAAGAGTGCATTCTGAATTACGATGGTAGTACCCATAGGGAGTGTGAATGTGGCTCTTCCTGAACCAATAATTGCTTTGTTACTTCCTGTTATGGTCATAACATTTTCCTTTCTCTTAGTAAGAGTTTGGAAATATTTTGCTTCCCTTAGAATCGTGTTAGTGGTAGCACTATCCACTAAGCATAACTCTTCTTCCATCGGATTGTTCCCGTTAAAATTCTATAGATAGAAAGAGAATATTTTAGAATAAATTTACTTCTTATTCATATATTCATCAAATTACATACATAATATATATATTACAATCTTAAATTTATTACAACATTATGTTTGATTCACATAATATAATATACATAGTCTCAAAGACTTTATTCTACTTATTGTTATACAATATATAACATCCTGTAGTATTAAATAGCTAAGTGACATCAACTTGTTTATGAAGATTAACTGAGGTCTCTAAAAACATCTCGGGTGTAATCCACAAGCATGTCTTCATCGAGGATGATATCGTCCTTTGGCTTGTATACTTGAATAGCACTTTGAGAAGGACCAGCTTGGGGGTTATCTTGAATAGCGTTGAAGTGAGCTTCAGTTTTATTTCCTTGAACTTGTTTGCCTTTTCCACCATACTTGATGTATAGATCCACAAGATGCTTGGGAATTCAGCATTGATTAGTACGATGATTCATGCATCCACACCTTTGACAAGTTTGAGAGTTGTCATTTTGATCATTTTTCTTGAAATGACCTTTCCCCTTAGTTTGGCCATTGGTCTTGTGACCATTGTTCTTTTTCCATTTTCCCTTGAATTTCTGGAAGTTCCTTTTACAATTTCCAAATTTACTAGTAAAATGAGCATTAGCATGTGCGTCAGGTATAGGCATGGTACCCGTTGGGCGAGCATTGTGATTATTCATTAGAAGTTCATCATGCTTCTCGGCCTGAAGTAATGTGTATATGAGCTCAGAATACTTTGTGTATTTCTGTTGACGATACTGCTGTTGCAATATCCTCATCGAGGGATGGAAAGTGCATAAGGTTTTCTCTATTAAGTCCACATCTGAAACTTGTTGATTACAAAATCTTAGTTTGGAGTTAATTTTATGCACGGCAGAATTATATGCAGCAACAGACTTAAAGTCGTGAAACCTTATAAGAGACCATTCTCTTTGGGCTTATGGCAACATTACTACTCTTTGTTGGTCATATCTCTCCTTGAGGGAGTCCCATAAAGCTAATGGGTCCTCCTCCATCAAATACTCATTTTTTAAATCAGGATAGAGGTGGTGCCTTATGTAGTGCAATGCTGTATACTTTGCCATTTGAGGTATTTCTGGAGCATTTTTGGGGGTGCGACAATGCAAGGACCAAGGCTACGTCCACTTAAGAATATTTTCATATCCATGGCCCATGATAGATATTTAATTCCATCTGTTTGTAGTTCTTGGAATTCTTTCTTATTGATGTCAGCCATATTTTCTTTCTTCTCTTCTGTAGCCTACTCTTCTTTAGAGAGATGCACGCATGATAACGTGAAGAGAGTAGAAAGGAATGAAGTGAATGAGTTATTGTATTGATTTGATGCCTCGGCTTTTATATTGCCTGAACATGCGCTTACAACGTCGGTTACAATGATATCACGACTGTTCTAATAGTCGTGGTGTCTCTTGCATGGACACAACGTTTGGACAACGCCAGATCTAATAACTGCCTAGTTAGCCTACGTCTAACGCTACATGCTAACTGCTGTTAAGTGCTATTAACTGCTAATTGGCTTCTAACAGCCTTGCCTGCGTTCGCATGCCTTGCTTCTACAAGTAATTAGTAATTACGCTGCGCCCCACCTTGCTTCGAGTTTGTCTCGCCCCCATCAAGCCAGCCACTGCCACGTCGCATCCGACTCGCCAAGCTACGCACCACCGCTTCAAGTCTGAGCCGGACTCGACGTCGACGGCCATGCCCGCTCGTCCGCACCAGTGCAACCCGCCTCTGCTACAACCCGCCTTAGCCTGCCTCGACTCGCCGCACCACCCAAGAGCCGCCATCGCACACCTCTATTGTGGCTCGCTCCACCGCGGCCTCACCTCCAAAGTATGAAAAGAAAAGGGTAGCCTGGACAGAGACGAAAGGGTGAGTCCGGCTCGATGGAAGCTACCATGATAGTTGCTGCTCAAGTCAAGATCAATCTGGCTTTTTGATAAAAAAATATATACAACGGCAGCAACAAACAGCAGGGAAAGCTGAAGGAGTTGTGGTCATCACTACTTTTTACGTAAAGTATGATCCAACACCAGTATCCGCACTCGTCTCTCATCCAAATATAACAGGTGCTATCTACTCTATTTATTTGTACATCATATATTATTTTTGTGAAAACAATTACTTTTGTCTTGTAATATTTTACTATGCAAGACAATTGTTCATTTAAGAAAGCGGCGTCATATTGCGAGTATGAAGCCCGTGTCAATCGACGCCATAGGCGACTCACTATTCGTGTCGGCCTACAACGTCATGGGCAACTCGTCGTCCACACTGGCTTACAATGACGTGGCTAAATCTCACGTCCGCGCGACCAAGGCGACTTACAATAACGCAGCCAACTCTCACGTCCGCGCGACCAAGACGGACTACAATGAGGCGACCAACTCTCACGTCCGTGCAACCAAGGCGGCTTACAAACGCCGCGATCGATTCTCGGGTCTGTATCAAATCGTGAGACAACTCTTGCATTCAACTCAACCCGCTGGTGTTCCCACGGTCCAATCCACGTCAACATATCGGTGCAGTGCTCGCTTATACGAGCCACCCAACAGACGCGTGCAAGCCGCCATCCCCATGATGCATTGGCCATTACTATTGACTTCAACATATCAAAAGTAACAGGAGAGGTTATCAAGGAAACATCCCTAGTGAAGCGACAAATTGAGCCGGCCATTATTGAGCCAACAATTCAAAGCAAGCAGTAAAGGAAAAGGAAAGTGGTCCTGAGGAACCACGAGAGCCGGGCCACTCGAGAATTAAGCACGGGTCAAAAATCCATCATCAACTGTCAAATCTTATGCCGGTTTATGCCACAATCAAGTATGGAGAATCTCAAGCCGCCTCCTTGAGTCAACTCAAGACTCGGGGGCTACATGGACATGGCTCGGCAGACTCAACTAGCATGAATAATTCAAGAACCCCGGGTCATTGCAGGGAAGATAACCCGGCCCCGAGGGCTATTGCCTCATTGGCGGGCATTTTAAAGTCGCCTAAGAGGATGAGTCACCACGATGCGCCGTTCAAACATGGGTGCCCTGCTTCATTGGCAGGCATTTTAAAGTCGCCTAAGAGGAAGAGTCGCCACGATGCGCCATTCAAACATGGGTGCCCTGGTTCATTGGCAGGCATTTTAATGTCGCCCAAGAGGACGAGTCGCCATGATGCGCCGTTCAAACATGGGTGCCCTGCTTCATTGGCAGGTATTTCAAAAAAGTCGCCCAAGAGGACGAGTCGCCATGATGCGCAATTCAAACATGGGTGCCCGACTTCATGGAAAAAAATTATGGTTAAACCTGCCTGTCTGCGTGATGCTACCCCGAACCCCGTGTACTCCATTTCATGATAAGTCAATCCATATGGACCCTGAAATTATCCGGGTTAAAACATCGATTGGGTCATGTGGGAGCTGGCTTACAGAAAGCGAGGATACTCCATGGGCCATTAAGCCGCCTTCTTGGTCAAACATGCCTGTCTGCATGATGTGACTCCGAACCCCGTGTACTCTCGATATGTCAATTCAGTTGGACCCTGAACTATCCAGGTTAAAGCATCGGTTGGTCGTGAGTGCAAGCTTACACAAAGCGAGGATATTCCATGGGCTATTAAGCCACCTTCTTTGAAACTTGGTTAAACCTGCATGTTTGCATGATGCAACTCCGAACCCCGTGTACTCTGGATAAGCCAATCCATTTGGACCCTGACTTCTAGGTTAAAACATTGATTGGGTAGTGACGGCCGGCTTACATAGAGAGAGGATAAACTAGTGGCTATAAAGCTAGTTTCATTGAAGTAAGATTCAAATCTCATAAACCAGCACTATTCTGTCATATACATGCATCATCTTGCATTGCATCATGCATCATACATACATATCTTGCCGGTCTTCAAACCAGGTCAATGCATAAATTCTTCCAGGTGCAAATAAATCTTTGAATAGCCAATTTGACTGGATTTTCATCATGGTTTATCATAACCAGTGTGAAATGATTGGGGTTTTTAAGCGAGCTCAGAAGAATTGACTATTCTCGAAGAGCCTCCCTATCACATATGATGCCGAGTCATCTAATTGATCGACCCTTGGATTTCTTCAA
Source organism: Hordeum vulgare subsp. vulgare (assembly GCF_904849725.1). Classification (NCBI taxonomy): domain Eukaryota; kingdom Viridiplantae; phylum Streptophyta; class Magnoliopsida; order Poales; family Poaceae; genus Hordeum; species Hordeum vulgare. Next base: position 84,428,446 of record NC_058520.1, read on the forward strand.
CTTGTGCTGTGTAGTAAACTACAACACTTATGGATTTCTCAAACATATGGATTTCTCAAGGATATATTTGCCCGATTACATTGCAACCACAGTCAAGGATTTCTTATATCATAGAGGCATCATCAGCTCATAGAGTGGATATGATTTTATTCTATAATGGAAGGAATAGTCTCAAGTCGTTGCAGGCACACAACCCGACACTTGGTGGCTACATTATTCAAATCAAGATTACATCAAAGTATGAAAGTCCTATGTCGCTGCAAGCATGCACCATGACACTTGGGGGCTAATGCAAACTGCTCTTTCAAATCACCACATCATCAACAGACCCGGCTACCTCAAGGAGATAATCCGGCCTTGGAGGGCTAAAGGTCGCTTTTTATTCAAGTATGGAATCAAGGAAGAATCGGTTCATCATTTTTCTAATGACCCTGCCCTTGGGGGCTACACATTGCTGCTCAAGGTTACATCATCAGATTTACAAAGTCCCTCCTCATTATTGCATAATGACTCGACCCTTGGGGATACATCATATGATGTTTTATTTTCAAAGGAGAAGAACGTGGAAGTCCCGAGTCGCCGCAAGCCATCGACCCATCACTTCGGGGCTACACTATTCACATCATAATTTCTAAAGTCCCAGGTTGCTGCAGGCAAGAAAACCCGACACTTGGGGGCGCCAACACTCTGTTGTTTCACAGATCATGAGGTCCAAATTCACACATTGAGGATCCGGCCCTTGGAGGCTACACCAGCTGAAGCTTTATTAGTATAAGATGATTACAGGTCCCAGGCTACGGCAGGCAAGACATCTCGGCACTTGGGGGCTACATGGTCAAAGATATTACTGCAAATCTCCAAGTCATCATGAGCTGCTAAACTTGGAGCTTGGGGGCTACAGGTAATATGGATATATCAAAAAATTGAAGAGCACATTCAAGATGTCAATTATGAGCAAGACCGACTCAACATATTTTTATCTAGTTGAAGCATTGAAAGACCGGTTCAACATTACATGGATTTCTTTATCCCCAATAGTTTGATCAAGTCAATTGGAGTTCAACTGTTTGACGGGGCGTTACCAACAATCATGACCTTCCATTATCAATCGTTACCCACCAAAGCAAGAGAAGCCGGTTCAACATTATGTGGATTTCTTATTTCCAAAATTTACATCAAGACAAAGCATTGGAGGCCGACTCAATGGCATATATATTGTATTGCAAAGTACACGTACCAACGAAATGATTGTGAAGATGGCTCATTAATATGCAGAAGAAACCCCGATTTTTCAAGGAGCCACTTTGGTAAATCAAGCCGGCCATAGGAGCAAGCTGACACAATAAATTCAGGCTAACCTCAGGGCTAATGTCGGGGATATACCCCGCAGTGTAACACGGCTTGAAGTATGACCCGCCAAGGACTTGGAGACTCACTGGCGACTCAGTAGTGACCTGGCAGGCAACTCATACTTTACCCCACACGCGACTTAGACAAATGACGAAGGCCCAAGGCCCGGCGTACACCTTGGCATAAGGCGACGCATAGAGAGGCCAGGAGGGCCGACTCACAAGAGAAGGCCCAAGAAGAGGAAAGACTCCCACAAGAAGGAAACAAGACCCGGATTAGGATTCAAGAGAGACTAGTCCTATTCCTACTCCTAGTAGGACTCTACAGGTAAACTTACCCCTTCCACCTATATAAGGAGGGGTAAGGCGCCCCAAGAGGAAGAAGATTGACAACTTAGGTCTAGACAAGACAAATCATGAGATAGGCAGATTAGACACCCACGAGATTAGAGGTGGCGAGTCTGCACCCTTGTAATCGAGATCATCATCTTCATCAATGAAACACAAGCATGATGTAGGCTTTTACCTCCATCGGAGGGGTCGAACCTGGCTAAACTCGCGTCTCTCGATTCCGACCAACCCCTCTCAAGCCGCCACATGGTTGCGATGGCCTCATACCTAAGTCCTTGTACGAGGACATATGTCGTGACCAAACCACGACAGTAGGTAATATTGGTAAACATCAGGAAATGCCTATGAACTATTCACTTGCTACTGAACCATTTGATGTGTGGGGTTTTGACTTTGTGTGACCTTTTCCTTCCTCAAATGGATATACTCATATTCTAGTTGATGTTGATTACGTTACTAAATGGGTAGAAGCTATTCCAACTAGTAGTTCTGATCATTAACACTTCTATTAAAATACTTAAAGATAATATCTTTCCAAGGTTTGGTGTACGTAGATACTTAATGACTCATGGTGGTTCTCATTTTATTTATGGTGCTTTCTGTAAACTACTAGCTAAGTGATACGTCTCCAACGTATCTATAATTTTTTATTGTTCCATGCTATTATATTATCAACTTTGGATGTTTTATAAGTATTAATATTCTATTTTATATTATTTTTGGGACTAACCTGTTGACCTAGAGCCCAGTGTCAGTTTCTGTTTTTTTCCTTGTTTTTGACCTTTTTCAGATAGGAATATCATACAGAGTCCAAATGGAATAAAACTTTCGCGATGATTTTTTTGGACGAAAAGAGACCCCCGAAGCTTTGGAAGAAGGCTAGAAGAGCCACGAGGGAGTCACGAGCCCGGTAGGCGCGCCCTACCCCCCGGGAGGGCCTAGTAGGCTCGTGACCTCCTCGTGGGCCCAACTGACGTAATTCCGCCGCCATAAATTCCTATAAATACAGAAACCCCCCAAAAGAAACCTATATCCGGAGATCCGCCGCCGCAAGCCTCTGTAGCCACCAAAAACCAATCGGGAGCCCGTTCAGGCACCCTGCCGGAGGGGGAATCCATCTCCGGTGGCCATCTTCATCATCCCGGCGATCTCCATGACGAGGAGGGAGTAGTCCACCCTCGGGGCTGAGGGTATGTACCAGTAGCTATGTGTTTGATCTCTCTATCTTGTGTTCTTGAGATGTCATGATCTCGATGTACCGCGGTCTTTGCTACTATAGTTGGATCCTATGATGTTCTTCCCCCTCTCCCTTCTTGTTATGAATTGAGTTTCCCCTTTGAAGTTATCTTATCGGATTGAGTCTTTAAGAACACTTGATATATGTCTTGCATGTGTCTATCTGTGGTGACAATGGGATATTCATGTGAGTACTTGATGTATGTTTTGGTGATCAACTTGTGGGTTTTGTGACATCGGGAACCTATGCATATGGGTTGGCACATGTTTTGACTCTCCGGTAGAAACTTTGGGGCACTCTTTGAAGTTCTCTGTGTTGGTTGAATAAATGATTCTGAGATTGTGTGATGAATATCGTATAATAATGCCCACGGATACTTGAGGTGACAATGGAGTATCTAGGTGACATTAGGGTCTTGGTTGTTGTGTGTCTTAAGGTGTTATTCTAGTACGAACTCTAGGATAGATTGAATGGAAAGAATAGCTTCATGTTATTTTACTACGAACTCTTGAATAGATCGATCAGAAAGAATAAGTTTGTGGTGGTTTCGTACCCGACAATAATCTCTTCGTTTGTTCTCCTCTATTAGTGACTTTGGAGTGACTCTTTGTTGCATGTTGAGGGCTAGTTATATGATCCAATTATGTTATCATTGTTGAGAGAACTTCACTAGTGAAAGTATGAACCCTAGGCCTTGTTTCCACGCATTGAAATACCGTTAGTGCTCACTTTTATTATTATTTACCTTGCTGTTTTTATATTTTCAGATTACAAAAACCTATATCTAGTATCCATATTGCACTTGTATCCCCATCTCTTCGCCGAACTAGTGCACCTATACAACCGACCATTGTATTGGGTGTGTTGGGGACACAAGAGACTCTTTGTTATTTGGTTGGAGGGTTGCTTGAGAGAGACCATCTTCATCCTACGCCTCCCGTGGATTGATAAACCTTAGGTCGCCCACTTGAGGGAAATTTGCTACTATCCTACAAACCTGTGCACTTGGAGGCCCAACAACATCTACAAGGAGAAGGTTGCGTAGTATACATCACTAAGTATGATTTTAACTACATAATGGCATCACCTTATCATCCTCAGTCCAGCGGTCAAATTGAACTAAGCAAACGTGAAATAAAATTAATTTTGCAAAAAACTGTCAATAGGTCCAGAAAGAATTGGTCTAAGAAACTTGATGATGCTTTCTGGGATTATAGGACCGCTTATAAGAAACCAATGGAGATGTCCTCATATAAAATGGTCTATGGGAAAGCTTGTCATTTAACTCTTGAGTTAGGAAATAAAGCTTATTAGGCAATTAAAGAACTTAACTATGATTTTAAACTTGTCGGTGAGAAAAGGTTATTTGATATTAGCTCAATGAATGGAGAACACAAGCTTATGAAAATGCTAAGTTCTTTAAGGAAAAGATTAAAAGATGGCATGACAAAATAATTCAAATACAAGTATTCAATGTACGAGACTTAGTGCTTTTGTAAAATTCTTGTTTGAGAATTTTTTGGGGGAAACTCCTCTCCCAATGGGAAGGACCCTATGTTGTCGAGGAGGTCTATCATTTTGGTGCTATAAAAATCAATAAATTCAAAGGTAAAAACCCAAGAGTGGTGAATGGGCAAATAATCAAGCATTATATTTAAGGTTCACCCTCTAATGAGGAAACTAATGTCATCCAAGTCATAACACCGGAGGAACACATAAAGGAAGTCTTCTGGAACACTCCAGGAACATGGGGACTCATTCTTGATGACCTGAAAAAGGGGCATGCACGTGGTACGGTAAGTAAATGGCTCCAAAAATTGTATTTTTTTACTCGTTTTGGTATTTTTGAAAAAATACGAAAATAAATGGAGTCCTGGGGACCACGAGGGAGGCACAGCTAACAGGGCACGGCACGTCGCCGCTCCGTGATATCTTGTGGGGCCCTCGTGCGCCTCACGGGCTCCGAAGTCTTTCCGAGCATGCATTCTTACCTCGAAAAATTTATTATATATACTCCCTGGTGTTTTGACCAACGCACCGCGAGTTTTTCCTCTATTCTTGTTTCGGGCTGTTTTTCATGCAGATTTAGATTGCCATGACTTCACCAAGCCCTTCCAAGGACAAGTTCTTTTTTTGGCCTGGAACTATAGGGGTAACACCCCATAGCAAAAAAATTATTCCCAAAACTTATACAGTATATACAGGTGAGGAAAAAAGAGAAAAGGAACTTAGAAAGTACAGATGTACAAAAGTACAAAACTCACCTCAAGGAGGTAAAAAGGAGATCCATCTAAGCAGATCATCCTTAAACTTAACTTTAATCCTATGAGCTACAAGACACATATCATGGATAAAAGAGGTTCTCCACCTCCTGAAGACTCTATCATTTCTAACAGTCCAGAGGTTAGACACATATCTAATGAGGGTGTGGTATTCTTGAAGACTCTATCATTTCTAACAGTCCAGATGTTCCAATAGGCCATGCACACAATCTCAGCAAAGAAAGGTTTTTGGAAGTCCCTTCTGGCAGCAAAAGCAATCTCAGCCGTATTGTCACCAACATGCCTCGAGATCTGAAGATAATTCCACACCCTGTACTTGAAGTTATAGGTGAAAAAAGGTGATCCCTGTTCTTCTTAGTTTGTGTGGGACACCACACACAGTGATTACAATCAAACACGTTCCAATTCCTTCTTTCCGACATATCCTCAGTATTAACTCTGTCCATTACTAACATCCAAGCAAATACCTTGATCCCCATAGTGCAACAACTTGCCCAGATCCACTTTAGTACTTGGTTAGGAGTGATAGGTGCATGGAGGAAGGAGTAATATTTTTTGTAGAGAAGGGCTTATCATCACTCCTCTAGAGCCAAACATCCTTCTGAGTAGGATCAACACAACTAGAGGCAAGGAGGTGTTGGAGAGATTGTAGCTCTGCATAGGCTCTCTAAGAGAGAGGCAGCTAAAAAACTGAAGCATGGTTCTATGTGGCTACTGCATCCTTCACAGAAATTAAAGGGTCATGAGAAAAGGAGAAGAGCCTCTGGAACACATGGTCTAAAGACCCGACATTTGGGATCAAACACCAATCATCTGCCTAAAAAAGGGCACTGTCACCAACATTTACAGTGACTTTGGAAACCATCCTATATTTGTCCATCAACTTGCATAAATGTCTTCACCAGTAGGAGCCATAGTAGCCAGTAGCATGAGGCACTCTCCCCTATTAATTAGTGTCGCAAACAAGGTTTACCCAAGGAATGTCATCCTTATTATAGAATTTATTTACCTGCTTTAGCAGTAAAGCTTCATTCTAAATTCTAAGATTCAATATGCCCAAACCTCCCTTATTCTTGGGCCTCCAAAGTAAATCCCAAGCAGCAAGAGGTGGAGACTCGATATTACCAAATTTCCTCCAAAGGCACTATCTCTTAATCCTCTCCAACTGTTTGAGAATGCCCACAAGAATATCCAAGCTATAGAGGAAGAAAATTGGAACTGAGGAAAGAGCTGAGTTCAAGTACTGATACCTGCCCCCTTGGGCTAGGAAACCAGAACTAACAGACAACTTCCTTTCCATACTATCCTCCAAAGGCAATAGGTCCACAATCCTAGGCTTCATAGGACCAATAGGAAGACCAAGATAACTGAAGGGCATAGAGCCCATGACACACCCAAATAGGTCACCAAGCCAAGCCGTTTCAACATGATCAACATTAACAGGTAACATGGGGGACTTGTGATAGTTAACTTGTAATCTAGTTGATTGAGAAAAGAGAAGGAGCATGGCCTTCGAAGACTTTAACTGTTGGTCATCAGCACGCAAGATAAGCAATGTATCATCAGCATACTGTACAATTGGGAAATGCTTACCATGACACGGAATAGGAAGATGACGAATGCCCTTTGAATGCATATGATTTACTACAGATTGGAGAAAATCAGATGCAATGGCAAAGGGGAGAGGAGAAACAGGACCCCGTTCTTAACACATTTTTTACAAATAAATTACTTCCCAAGAACTCCATTCAACAGGATAGAGGATGTACGAGTTGCAAGGACCTGCTTAACCCAACAGATCCACTTATCATTGATGCCTTTACATTTCAGGATCTGATAGGTTGCCTCATGTTCAATGGAATCGAAGGCCTTTTCAAAATCTAGCTTGAGAATGACAATGGGCATTTTAGACTTATGACACTGATGAATGTATTCAAGTGCCCAAACCACACAATCCTGAGTTGTCCTTGATTTAATTAATCCATACTGATTTTCATGGACACACTTTATGATTTCTGCTTGCAACCTATTTGCAGCCATTTTTGAAATGAATTTGACCCTTATGCCACACAAAGATATAGGTCTGAAATCATTAACACACTCATGAGATCCTTTCTTTGGGACCAGGGTAACATAGGAGTAGTCGATGTTGGAAATATCCACTGTGCCATCATGGAAACCTTTGGCCAGCTTATAAAAGTCCTCATAGATAATGTTCCAACATTTCTTGAGGAAGAAGCCATTAAAACCATCAGATCTAGGAGCCTTGTCAACAGGCATTTCCTGAACTGTTTTGTCCATCTCCTCCTTAGAAAAAGGTTTTGTCAGAGCATCCAGACCATCCACAGGACTGATGATTGTAGGTAGATCAAAAGACATATTGATACCTATCGAGGTACCCATTCTATTCTTGAAGGTGGCCCAAATATGAGCTTCCATTGTGGCATGGTCGCAAATAACAACACCTTCATCCAGCTTAAGACTAGCAATTGTGTCTTTCCTAAACCTTTCAGTAGCCATTGCATGAAAAAACTTGCAATTTTCTTCCCCTACCTTAATGAACCTGATAGTGCACCTCTTTTTACAATAGAGGTATTGTACACAGAGCAAATGTGCAACATGAAGCTTGACAATCCCCCTAAAGTTATACTCCTATTTGAAAAAGGCCTTAATTCCTTCAAAGAGTCCAAAATAAGTTTGAACACAATCCATGAACCCCTCCATTTCAACCCAGAAGTTTTGAAACCTAGAAAGAATTGACCTAGGTATGGAAGTGTTAATGGCCACCACACATGGAACATGATTAGAAGCTGTCCTGGGCAGGGGAAGAACTGGAGACATTGGATAAAAAGAGATCCACCCTGTAGACGCAAAGAACCAATCAAGCTATTCCAGTAAAGGATTGTCATGCATGTTTGACCATGTGAAAGTTCTACCTTTGATAGGTAGCACAAACAAACCCAAATGACCAATTATTTCATTAAAGAAGAAAATATCATTAATGTCCCCTCCAAGCCTATTTTTATTATCAAAGGAATGAATAAAATTGAAATCTACAAGGATCAACTAATTTTTAGAATTAGGAATTTGAAGATTATACAACCAACTGACAAACTCATCCCTGAGCTGACCCTGACACGGACCATAAACATAGACATGAGTCGAGTGCTCAATATTGTGATAGGAGGTGAAACACACAATAATACCATATTGCTTGGACACAACTAGCACTCCATATAACACCACCAAGTTCCAAAGGACCAGGAGTCCAGCAGAGGCACCAACTGAGGGACAAAAAAAAGAATCAATCCTCCTGGGGTAGAAACTTTTGATGGACTAAAAATCAACATATTGAATTTTAGTTTCATGAAGGCAAACGACAGAAGTCATACTTTCATCACTCTTATTCCAAACAACATGCTGTTGAGCAGGGGCATTAAGACCACAAACATTCAAACAAAAAACCCTCCAACTTCGGCTAGATCGTTACTCCATTTAACATGATAAAATTTAAAGCACTAGTGCCACTACAGAATAGAGCACCCATAGTCGAAAGGTAACAGAAGTAGTTCAGATGACATACACATAACTTGCAGTCCACAAAAGCAACAAGAAAGAGCATGATTAATAACCTAAGGTTACTAGCAAATTAAGGGGCATGCCGGACCCAAAAGACAGAAGCAGAGCTAATTATCGAAAGGGCATGGTTGATCAGTAGAGCTGTCTCCATAAGCAGATCAACAGTGAGCTTCTTTAGAGGGATACCCAGATCTTGTCCAATTAGCTGGATGGTCTTGACAGGGGTTGGCGGAGGAACAACCTCAGGTTGTGGCTTGTCATCAGCAGGTAACGGGGAAGATGCAGGCACCTCTTGGACGTCAGTCGCAATCGTCACAGGAATGGCTTCTTCCTTGGCTTCTTCTTATGAGGCTCGAGAGGTGGTAAATACTGAAAGACCGGCTTGAACCCATCTCGCTTGGCAGCACTTCGAGTGCATCTGCGGAGCGAAGAATCAACAATTGGAGGGTCCTTTTTGCTGACATGCTTCTTCTTGGTTTGCTTGGCTGAGAAAGAAACATGATCATCCACCACGTTAATGACACGGGAAGCAGAAATTTGCACGACGGTCTTCGTCTTGAGGCATTCGCACGACGGAATTTGCGCCAAGAATATAGCACGGTGCAGTTCAAGACACCTTTGCACCATGATACGTCCATTTTGCATCATGCTTTCATGTTGATATTTATCGCTTTATGGACTGTTATTATACTTTGTGGTACCATACTTATGCCTTTTCTCTCTTATTTTGCAAGGTTTATTTGAAGAGGGAGAATACCGACAGCTGGAATTCTGGACTGGAAAAGGAGCAAGTCTGAGTCCTCTATTCTGCGCAACTCCAAATGCCCTGAAAATCAACGTGGAATTTTTTGAGAATATATAAAAAATACTGGGCGAAAGAAGTGTCAGAGGGGAGCTGCCTGGGGCCCACAAGCCTGGTGGCTGCGGCCTGCCCCTTGGCCGTGGAAATAGGGCTTGTGGGCACCCTGGTGCCCAACTAGCCCACCTCTTCTGCTATATGAAGGGTTTCGTCCGGAAAAAAAATCAGGGTGGAGCTTTTTCGTGGATTCTCCGCCGCCACGAGGCGGAACTTGAGCTGAACCAATCTAGAGCTCCGGCAGGACGATCCTGCCGGGGAAACTTCCCTCCCAGAGGGGGAAATCGTCGCCATCGTCATCACCAACACTCCTCTCGTCGGAGGGGAGTCATCTCCATCAACATCTTCATCAGCACCATCTCCTCTCCAAACCCTAGTTCATCCCTTGTAACCAATCTCCGTCTCGCGACTGCGATTGGTACTTGTAAGGTTGCTAGTAGTGTTGATTACTCTTTGTAGTTGATGCTAGTTGGATTACTTGGTGGAAGAGTTTATGTTCAGATCCTTGATGCTACTCATTACACCTCTGATCATGATTATGATTATGCTTTGTGAGTAGTTACTTTTGTTCCTGAGGAGATGTGATAAGTCATGCTAATAGTAGTCATGTGAATTTGGTATTCGTTCGGTATTTTGATATGCTGTATGTTGTCTTTTCCTCTAGAGGTGTTATGTGAACGTCGACTTCATAACACTTCACCATATTTGGGCCTAGAGGAATGCATTGGGAAGTAGTAAGTAGATGATGGGTTGCTAGAGTGACAGAAGCTTAAACCCCAGTCTATGCGTTGCTTTGTAAGGGGCTGATTTGGATCCACTAGTTTAATGCTATGGTTAGACGTTGTCTTAATTCTTCTTTCGTAGTTGCGGATTCTTGCGAGAGGGGTTAATCATAAGTGGTATGCTTGTCCAAGTAAGGGCAGTACCCAAGCGCCGGTCCACCCACATATCAAACTATCAAAGCAACGAACGCGAATCATACGAACATGATGAAACTAGCATGACAGAAATTCCCGTGTGTCCTCGGGAGCGTTTTACTTCCTATAAGACTTTGTTCAGGCTTGTCCCTTGCTACAAAAGGGATTGGGCCACTTTGCTGCACCGTTGCTACTACTTGTTACTTGTTACTTTTCACCTGCTACGTTTCACCGCACTACACCATCAGTTGTTACCGCTACTTTTAGTGCTTGCAGTTATTACCTTGCTGAAAACCCCGTTTATCAGAGCCTTCTCCTCCTCATTGGGTTCAACACTCTTACTTATCGAAAGGACTACAATTGATCCCCTATACTTGTGGGTCATCAGGACTCTTTTCTGGGGTCATTGTCGGGGAGTGAAGCGCCTTTGGTAAGTGGAATTTGGTAAGGAAACATTTATATACTATGCTTAAATTTATTGTCACTTGTCACTATGGAAACTGTTCCTTTGAGGAATTTTTTCGGGGTATCTTCACCACGAACGGAAGCACGAGGGGTTGCTCCTCAACCTGAGGTTCCTACTAAAAATATCTTTTATGAAATTCCTTCGGGTATGCTTGAGAAACTGCTGGCTAATCCTTTTACAGGAGATGGATCATCACATCCAGACTTGCATCTAATCTATGTAAATGAAGTTAGTGGTTTATTTAAGCTTGCAGGTTTGCCCGAGGATGAGGTAAAGAAGAAAGTATTTCCTTTATCTTTGAAGTATAAGGCGTTGACATGGTATAGGCTATGTGATGATACTGGATCATGGGACTACAATCGGTTGAAATTGGAATTTCATCAAAAGTTTTATCCTATGCATTTAGTACATCGTGATCGGAATTATATTTATAACTTTTGGCCTCGTGACATGGAAAGCATAGCTCAAGCTTGGGGGAGGCTTAAATCAATGCTATATTCATGCCCCAATCATGAGCTCTCGAGAGAAATCATCACTCAAAACTTTTATGCTCGGCTTTCTCATGAAGATCGTACCATGCTTGACACTTCTTGTACCGGTTCTTTTATGAAGAAGGATATTGACTACAAGTGGAATTTATTGGAAAGAATCAAACATAACTCTGAAGATTGGGAGCTTGAAGAAGGTAAGGAGTCAGGTATGAATTTCCAGTTTCATTGCGTTAAATCTTTTGTTGAAACAAACACTTCTAGAGATTTTAGCGGTAAGTATGGACTTGACTGTGAGATAGTAGCTTCTCTATGTGAATCTTTTGCTGCTCATATTGATCTTCCCAAAGAGAAGTGGTTTAAGTATCATCCTCCTGTAGAAGTCAACATAGTTAAACCCAATCTAGTTGAAGAGAAAGTCATTGCCTTTAGTGATCCTATTGTTCCTTATGCCTACGCTGAGAAACCACCTTACCCTGCTAGGAAAAAGGATTATTCTAAAGCTCCAACTGTGATACGTAGGGGTTACATTAGACCACTTGCACCCCCTGAGGAAATTAGAGTTGAACCTAGTGTTGCTATTATCAAAGATCTCTTAACCGAAGACATAGACGGGCATGTTATCAAATTCTGTGAGGACTCCACTAGAATTGCTAAACCTCACGCGAAAGACAAATACGGACCTGTAGTTAGCCTGCCCGTTGTTTCTGTCAAGATAGGAGATCACTGTTATCATGGTTTATGTGATATGGGTGCTAGTGTTAGTGCAATACCCGGTCCCTATATGATGAAATCAAAGATGAGATTGCACCTGCTGAGTTAGAACCCATTGATGTCACTATTACGCTAGCTAATAAAGACACTATCTGCCCTGTGGGAATTGTGAGAGACGTAGAAGTCCTGTGTGGTAAGACGAAGTATCCTACTGATTTCCTCGTCCTTGCTACTGCACAAGATAGCTTTTGTCCCATCATATTTGGTAGACCCTTTCTCAACACTGTCAATGCTCATATTGATTGCGTTAAACAGACTGTCACTGTTAGTTTCGAGGGTGTGTCTCATGAATTTAACTTCTCCAAGTTTGGAAGACAACCTCATGAAAAAGAGTCATTTGGTAGGGATGAAATCATTGCTCTTGCCTCTATTTCCGTACCTCCTACGGATCCTTCAGAGCAATATATGCTTGAGCATGAAAATGATATGCATATGGATGAAAGAGATGAGATAGATAAAATTGTTTTAGAACAATATCCTATTCTCAAGAATAATCTGCGTGTTGAACTGCTTGGGGATCCTCCCCCACTAAAGGGTGATCCTGTGTTTAAGCTAAAACAATTACCAGATACTCTTAAGTATTCCTATCTTGATGAGAAGGAGATATATCCTGTTATTATTAGTGCTCACCTCTCGAATCACGAAGAGAAGAAGTTATTACAAACTTTGAGGAAGCACTGTGCTGCTATTGTATATACTCTTGATGATCTTAAGGGTATTAGTCCCACTCTATGTCAGCACAAGATTAAAAACGATCCTGATTCTAAGCCAGTTGCTGATCATCAACGAAGATTAAACCCGAAGATGAAAGAGGTCGTGAGAAAAGAAATATTAAAGCTTCTCGATGCATGAATTATTTATCCTGTTGCTGATAGT